>NC_080671.1:103424903-104733301 GCF_030247195.1 Topomyia yanbarensis
GGTTATAACTCAAATTGATGTCAAAATAAATTAATTGATAACAGTTTCGGTTGAAACCTGACTCAGTTTCGAGATCAAACAAAAACACATTCGAGCTAGGGCATACGAGTCCGGCGCATAAAGTTCATACTTTTTGTGTGCATGAAATTAGGTGTGAATAAACAGATAGAAAGGGAATCATATGTATCAACTAATAACAATATAATAAAATATAATAGATAAATCGAAATTTTAAAAACAGTTTACCAAACGAAATTTTCACTGAAATTCTGTTAAGTTTATTAAGTTTCTAATAATTGGAATGGGGATTGCGTGAAATTTAGTAACAAGGATCACTGTTCTGGCGGAGTAACTATTGGTGTTTGTTTCAGGCAACGTTCACAAAAATAGATAAGGCTAGTAACTGGGACTATAACCATTCATGTATGCGCTTACAGTTGTAGTATCTATAGCATTGCAGTTATTGATATTAGTCTGAAAGGATTCCGCTGGAGCAGTGCTGCCAAGGACATTTTCAGTTAGCAGTTAAAATGAAATTTGTAGATATTTTCGTTATATTGCATTATTATTGAAAACTGATAAAAACACATAAATGTAGATCTTTGCCTATCTTTCCTGTGCTATGGGCTATTGAACAATTGGGCAGGCCATAGCACTCTGATAGAAGCATCACTCTTGATAATCAGAGGTTTTTAGTGTTTCTTGATACAAACAAATAAAAAAAAGTCTAGCATGAAATGTTTCGAATGATCGGTGTGAATGAATTTGTTTATAGACATCATTCAAAAACCGGGGATGGCAACGTGTGCAACTTTCGTAGCCATATATTTTTCCAATCATAATAACTGGCCAACAACATTTCGATCCGCCTCAAATTGTTTAAAATCACAGTATTTTCATATCAATTGGAATTTCTGAATCGGACAAGATCAGTTGAGTTTGAATCGAATATTAATAGTAGACCCCATGTTATATAATACTTTCAGAGGAAATTGGTTAAATCTCACGGTATAAAGATACTTTCCCAAGATTCAAATTTGAAAAATGTTACATGGTTAATTTTACGAAGATGCGAATTTTAATCCAGGTCGCAATTCTATGATTGTGAGTATTGTGTGAATTATATTAGAATTTAAACTACACTGTTCTCATTAGGGTCAGACCCAAAAGAATGTGAAAAGCCTTCAGACAGCACAGAAAAGCTGTTAGGAAAACTTGGGCCTAATTACATCTTTGAGTTTATATAAAAAATTGTATGTTTAATAATGTTCTTGTGTGGTGTCAGATGGAAGAAGTGATGACAATCCTGTAAAAGCTTAGCTATCTGCTGAGAACGGTGTCCATTGCGATAGCTGGGGAACTTACGACACAGAAATGCGTAGAACTGAAGAACTTATAAATATTTTCAATTTGGACAGTCTTCGGCTATCTTTTCCAAGCAACTGGATTTTTGCAAAGATTCTAGGGGAATTCTATTGTGCTTCGGAAAGTAAACATTAAGTAGTAGCTTATTACTGAAAGAGAAGCACATACCACAGAGAACAGACGTCCATCTTTAGCGTTCAACTTGTGTAAAAATCACTAACGTTGTCGAAGTCATTTGGGATATCTCCACCCGGTGCGTTACTGTCGTCATGTTAATAGTGGCCGAGTTCGATAGATTGAAAATCGAATTGTAATGCCTGAAGATATTTAGATTGGAAGAAAACCATTTTTGTTGTAAAAATCACTTTCAACTGTCCAAACAAAAGGTTCTTTTGAAAATTTTCTCCATAAATAGTCTTATTATCCAGTGTAGCGCATTCCTCTGTATTTGACTCCTAAAGTGCACAGACTCTGGGTCTTACTATAAAAATTGATTCCGTCAGACACTAGTTACACTGTTACCAGTTATATTATACATAAATAATACATTTCTATTCATTGTAATCAATAAATATAACACGTATAGCATAAAATATAGTTAACCCTTAACGCTGTTTTAAAACAATATTACGCAAAACATCTCAAAATTATCACAGTAATGTATTGAAACTATGAAACAATTTTCACAAAAGTTTAAAAAAAAATTATTTGCGCGTTTGAGGGTAATATGACTCCCAAGTTTGGAAAAAAAGTAAAATGTGATATCAATTGATACAAAAAATATCTATTGCACATTTTTAAAAGACCTATTATGTACAATAATAATGTTGCCGAAAACGGAACCCATTTGTTGCCAAAATCTGAGTGTACCGAAAAGGGAGCATGCACAAATCGGAACGTGCCAAAAACGGAATCTTACTGTACTATCATTGAACAGCCTCCAAGAAACATAAAAAACACATATCGTCAATACTTCCACCATTCCATTACAAGTCGAAAAACCTTGTCAATACGCTCCAGTATTGACAAAACAACTGAACGTGTAAGGACCGCTAATATGGAACACAAACAAGATCAAACATTCTTTACTAGTATATATGATGATTGACAGCAGGAAAAACAAAAAGCACCACAAAAAGTATAAGTAATCAAAACATCGGGAAAATAATATTTAGAACAGATGGATAAATCGTCGTACCCGGAACATCACCTTCCACATCCATTCTTGACCGCTCATCATTCCGAATTAGATCCACGTCATCACTGTGAACAGCCTTGTGAAAGAAACCGATTCCACGCACCCCGGCTTGGCCACAAAGTCAACTTACTGTACTATCATACTACAAATTATGCAAAACATCAAACTGTCTTGAAAACAAAAACAAAGTTGGATTGACGATGTGTATCAAAAATATTGAACGCGTAAAGTCCGCTATTCTTTTATACCTATGTGGAATATGAACGATATACAAAGGGACAATCTGCTCGCTTAGCAAATTACAAACACCACTCCATCGATACAAAACACCGCGGCAGCGTCAATGCAAACAATCGCAAGCACCGCTCCCGCTCGCATGCGGTGGAAATTGAATCGATTTTCGATTTAGGCGAACATAGATCGCGATCCAAATTTTTGAGGAAGAATCGCATTGCCGAACGGATCCGATCATCATAGTTCGGATACAATTCCGAACATGTATCGGAAAGAACCTAAATTGCAGTGATCCAAGGTGAGCGTAAGAGTGAAAAAATACGAACATGTGAGATACCATATTCACTTGGCTTTGGCCGATCGGGCGCTCAACAGATGCACACTCATAAACAAGAAAAACAGAATAAAGCATCGGAGGTAGGTGAGTGCGCATGAGCCTTGAGTGAGCGTAAAACGATGCGATTCTTCCTATCCTTGACCTTGAGATTTATTTTTTAAATTATTATGCGATTGTGGGAGTTCGATCTCAGATGAGCTTCGTACAGTGTAACGGACTTACCAGCTGCACTATTCCCTCCTCATATGATATAATCTGACCTTCATAGTTGTAAGACGTTGTTTGAGACTGAAGAATGCCTCCGTTAATAATGAGGAATGATGGAGTAAGGCGGGTTAAACGTCAACACTACAATGTCGACGATTCATTTATTAATTTTCCTTACACTATGACAATCAAGGAAAAATATTTAGCTGTATGCTAATAAAATTCATCTTGTTTATAGATAACGACTACGTGATTCACAAAAGTTGCATTGATTCGTACAATGTTGTTCTCAATTTCCTACTGTTCCTGATAACATGCAACTGGAAAAAGTAAATTACCAGCTTTTAAAAAAAGCCCAATTTTTCAATCAAAATTCAACTACATTTAGAGATGATAATATTAAATATTGAAGTTATTGAAATCAATCAATCAATGTCGAATCTAAGTGCTCGATTCGAGGTTCATTCATTTTAGATATTCGCGTTTTTCGCTGCAGGAATAGAACGATTCTTTGAAATCTTCAATCTTCTTGTCTCTTCATGCACAAATTATAGGTAAGGTAGATTTTTGTTATATATTCTAATAGAAGTTTCGTTCTTTCTTTTATAGTGAACGGTTCGGAGAGGCGAAGATAGCAAACAAGTACTTTATAAGTAATATTAATAGTTTCATATTCAAAAAAATTGTATTTCAGCGACGGCGCCTGTGGAGTGGCATGTCTGGGGGTTTGATGGTAAAGCCGCCTCGAATTACTCGATCCTATTTATATGAGCAACACAATTCATTTCAATAATTCATTACCACAACTATTAACAGTTCATTCATAATAAGCCGCAACGAAGCTCATCAAAAACGAAAAGCAAATGCTATATCACTTAGAGTGCAATATTATACAACTTGTAAACCCAAATATAAATTAATAAAAATTTAAGTTAAAAAATTATTTTAATGCCAGTCATGTAAAACAGTCGAAATAGGAAACACGCTGCCGTGAGACACAAACCCTTGCCTACCAACGGGATACGTTCCATTTGATCCAGTATATTCTGATTCCTGTTTCTGACGGTCTAAAATAGTTTTGATAAAGCGGAGTGCCGAACAAAAATAAAATAATTGGTTCTGTACCAGAATACGACGTCATAGTGAAAATCGCCTATTCTGGCCACAAAAGTATTGTGAAACCTCAAGAAGTCCAGGAGTCATTTTTAGAGGTTTTCATGTAGATTTGTGCATTCACCATTTCTGATGTGACGAAGAAATGAAAATTTTCCCCAAGCGCGGATCGCTCGCCAAACAAGGATTGTGTACCGAATTTCGAAGTCTTTCTCTTTCACTTTCTGGGCAGCTAGCTTGTGCAAATTTTGCCACCTTGTTGGTTGCAGTTCTTGCTTGGTGCCTTTCGAAACGAATACAATTAGTTGTATAAGTTTATCACGAACTCCCACCAATTTAAACAAAAAGCTTAGTCCAAGCTGCGTTCAAACAATCTGAAGTTAAATCAGTGTCAAATACTAATGAGAGAACATTGAAATGTAAACTTACCAATGTTAGGTATAGGGCTCTTCATAAACTAAATGGTTCACATTTACTGATTACTGGAGAACTATCGAAATGAGTGAGTCGCAGAAGCAAGAAGTGGAGCTCCAGCCAAATACGGTCTGCCGATGGTTCATATAGCACAACGACTTCAATCGGACGACCAGCCAATAAGATTCATTTTCTGATATTTTTACTGTCTATACCTGGACATATGGAAAAGACCCTTGACTCCGTTGAGCTAACGCGTTGAGCTATATTTTAAAAGTAAACATTTTAAGTAAAATTATTCGATTTCCACAGCCATTCATCGATTAATCGAATTGCAATCGGACATCCCTAATCGAAATGTTGGATTGACGTTGGAATTGGTCAAATACCATTCTGGTCATGCAGTACGTCGTTTCTTACCGCTACCATCATTCCGCTTGATTGTCTGATGCTCTTTAAACGTCACATGAGATAAAGTGCATTGTACGAATCCGAGCAACTGATCCATTGTTATTCACATGCTAAAGAGTTGAGTGCTATTATTTTTTGGAATATAGCCTTCAAAATGATTATAAAGTCATTCTAAGTTGGGGGCCCCTAAAAGACCACCTGGCCCAGTGTGCCCATGCGTAAAGACGGTACTGGTAATACTTCAATGAAATCTATTTTAGAATTTCGATTGCGTCATATTTATATTTCTGCGGTTGTTCCTCTGAATTTCAATGCAGGATTCTAAAGAAAAGCTTCTTAGAAGTCTGGTGGAATCCTTCTCAAGAATTCTGCTAAAGATTATGGTTTATTCCAGATGCTGATAGAATAATGTTCCTATTTTCAATGAAATCCGGTGTAAAATCCTGAATAATATCCTGCTCTGAGTTCCAGTGGACTTTGACACAAACAGTATTGCTCTTCTCCCAATAATATCTTCAACAATTGATTTCTGCTCAGAGAGAAAAATAGAGTATAGAGAGATCATGGTGGAGCATAGCTATAACTGTGTTGCCACTGTCCGGGAAGATTGCTGTAAAATACGGAAAACCGGAAAACGTCCCCACAAACCGTAGCCTCCGGGTCAAACCGGCGGAGGGGTGGCAACCTTACATGATTGTGATGCGCAGGGCCGGCGGATACCGTGGGTAGTATGGGTAGTACTACCCACTCGAAAATAACCGAGAGGGGAAATACCCACTTGAATGTTTGGAACAAACTAAAACCTGAAATTTACCGCATATTTGTATTGCGCACAAAAAGCATGCGTCTGGAATTCTCGATCCACAATAAGCATGCGTTTTTCTATTTAGATACCAAATTCTTTTAATTTACAATTTAAATTTATTGAAAATATGGTATAATAATGATTTGTTTAAAATTTGAACTTATTTTTAGTGATACTAAGTGGAATATATCTTAAAACAAGAAATTCAGATCGATATGCAGAAAAATATTAGTTATTTTTTTAGCACGAACTATTATTTGATTAACAATTGGTCGGTGTTAAGTCAGACCGGACTAAGTCACAAAATATCAAAAAATGAGATAATGATAGCACTGGTTAAAGAATTTCTTCACCTACATTCGATTTTTGCCAGTTTCGAAACAATAAGTAAGAATTAAGACGAAAATTAATTTCCAATTACAATGAAAAGGATGCTGCGATTTAAACTTTAAACCCGTTTTTCGTGAAATCAAGAAATAGTCACTTAGTCCGCTCTGATTTAATACCGACCAATTTAAACAAGGTGAAACACTATTAGGCTTATTACAAGGAAGGCAAAAGATATACACAAGAGGAATTGATTTCAACATCAGAGTAGCAGATACCGTATCTGGGAAAGTGAAGAGAGAGCGGACAACAATGATAGGGAAAAGAAGAAGTTAACCTTGCAACTTTTTGGCAAACGAAATAATACTGCAGGACATCATGAACCGGATCGCCGACTTCTCTGCTTGTATTCGCTGGGAACTCTTTTGGCACCAGATTTCCAGGTAACATATCAACCAAATAAGAAGAGATAATCAAATTTGGCTATCTATCGTGTTTAAAAATCTGTACATAAGAGACACATAGGGAGATCAAGGATAGCTAGCACATCTTGAACTGGAACGAGGCCGAAGGTTTTCGTTTAACAGAGATGTGGCGCTAGAGCGCTAGGCGCACGACCAGACAACGTGTTTACTGTTGCATTAATAGTCAAAATAAGCGCTGAGACCGCTCTCCACGACCGCACTACACTAGAGATGCTTATTTAACGTATAGTGACTGGACGTGACCCGAGATATCATATGATTGAAATCAAGAACCTTTTCCATCCCTTTGAACCAAGGCTTGTTTGAGCCTTTGGGATTCCTAAACTTCCATTGTTCCACGAAATTTGCCAATTCCTCTGGCAAGAAATACTGAAAAACTCGTCGAAGCTACGCGATCTTTCATGAATGTCACCTTCCAACGCCTTCTCATTACCCGGAATAGAGCAATGCAAAAGAAATCAAACTAAGGTAATCTGATATGATTTTTCAGATAAAGAACTAAGATTCTACTATGCTTTCCCCAGAAAATGCAAGGAGTGTTTTCCCTGCTCCATCGAATGGAGAGCATCCTTGCAACTGTAACGATGCGGTCGTTAATGGGTAAATATAAAACCATCTGATTTGTGCGGGAGAATGTTTGTATCATAGAGCACTTGACAATTTGTAACTGTATTAGTGTGTTCAACGATTGGTTTTCATCCACTTGTCATAGGTGGAGGAAAACAAATCGAAAACAGCTTTTCGATCGGATTACTTTCATGATGGAACCTGACCAACCGGTATTGTACGTCTCCCGAATAAATGTTTCAAATGTTGACAGTTTTATATATGACAGCTGGAGGAAAACAAACCCCCAATTAGTGTGTGTGTGAAGTGATTTGCATAGAACTCTAAAGCCTCTTTTATGAACACCCTCACCACTACTGTCATAAACTCATAATAATTATCATAGCAAGGCATAGCTCGTCGCTGTTGTGCTATCTTATGACAAGCGCCATTTAGCACATTTCGAAAAAAACGATTTTTAAAGTTTGAGATTGAATATTTTGAAACTTATAAATGGTATAAACAATCCAAAGAAGACAATTGATGCTTCTATCTATTCTGCATTAATCTCTCAAATATTTCGAAGATCGGTTGACTATGTTGCGAGTTTTTACTATGAATGTAAACAAAAGTCGCACTCACACGTGTCATAGGCGTGTATTGATGACGAAATTTGTATGACGTGTCATAATCGTGCATGGAAAATTTTCCATAGAAAAATATAGCATTTTTTACTTTTACTCATATCTTTGCGTCCATAAACAATCGGTGAAATGAATTTTGAAGGAAATGAGTCAGGGAATCTAGAAAAAAATGTTATTTTTGATTACAGTGTTGCCAAATATGCTTTATTTCCAGTTTAAAACTAAAACTGTGTTCTTCTCAGAACTCGTGTAATTTTCCTTTGAAAATGTTTATGTCATTGTGTTCCTCAGACATTTCCACACATAAAAACATCTAAAACTTCAATATAACTTGAGCAAATCCCTAGATACAGTGATTTGAAGCAAAAAACTCACAATTTCTCATCATGTTTCCCGCTATATCTAAGTAACCAAGTAGAATTTCAAAATTCTGAAAACGGCACTTTGTAGAGATTTAGAGAGTAATGTGGCATATCTAACTCAGTTTACCCCAAAATGGCGTTTGTCATAAGATAGCACAACAGCGACGAGCTGTCATTATCTAACGAACGCTACCAAGATGAAGAGAAAGAAAGGTGGGAACATTTGACGCTTTTGAGCGCATTAGTTTTATACTTGAAAAATACAGCATGGCGTCCGGGCCCTTAAAGTAAACATAAACATCCGAACGAGCTTCTTGATTCCTTGGCGCACGATGAAAAGTGAGAAAACGCCGAGCTTAACCTCGGATCTGCCGATTCGAACACTTTTCACCTCGAAAATACCGATTAAAATAATTATGGCCGAACCGAAACAAAACTTGTGGAAACGGAAAGGCGTCATTTGATTGTGCTTTTTTTCTTCATATCCTCTTGTTTTTTCGGCTTCATCGAAGAAAAATGACAACCGCACTCACATAGAAAAACAATGTGCACACCTGTATTCGTCTTGGAACACTACAGTGAAATGAGTGTGAAATTTTGGTTTTAATTAACAATTTTCCCGTTTGATATAGTGACAAACGAGATTCAGGTTTGATTTAATCAATACTGTTGCTTGAAATTACCTACAAATTCATTTGTTGGCCTTTCAATAGTTTCAACAAATATTTCGTTTGAAACAACAAAATCATGATAAGATTAACCTAACAAACAGGTTCGCCAAGTTAAAACCTTGTATGCCTTCACCGGAGGAATTTCTTGTTTTGATTCAATTGTTTCTGATACAGTGGACGCGTTGCTGTTCTAATCAATAGGCACATTAACTGAGGTCGAGTACAATGATAAAATCAACGCGCTTGGCTGTGGTGATGGAGTAGTCATAATCATATTGAAATTGTCACGATTATCATGCAATAAGATAGATCGGTTATCAACGTGAAGGCAACCCTATGGCCTATCGTGGGAGTTGAAGTCTTCTTGAACCAGCTGAGGTGCGATGTATAGGGGAACAATGTCTGCCTTTGATTCGGACTTGACAACCTACAACTTCAATATCTGGTACCAAGGATTAACTCGGCCCTGGTGAATAATGTTAAAATTATGGAAGATCTACGTCGGAAGTTTACCAAATACATCGTGTTAAACCTCGAAAAATCATGGGAATGAAATATGGGGACACTGAAGTTTTTGATATCCCATGAGGAAATTGCTGTCAGTTTCAAAGATTTCTAGCACCCATCAAAGGACACTCTCAGTCCTTTTACGAGGAAGCTTAGGAGAGGAAATGATTTTCTGTTTTCGAAAATTTCTAGGCAATTTAGAGCTTGATTGGATTGTCCGACTCTCGCTCTTTAGTGGACAAGGGAGCGTAGAAATTAGTCCTGGTTTCTACGTTTCTACATTGGGTAACTGTATGGCCCAATTGTTTGTAATGACGGCATGCTCTGCGGCACAAAAAGGCGAACAGGTAGACGAGCTTCGTTCAAAAGAACAAAAAAATAGTAGATCCGGCGAAACTAAAACTAAAATTTTCACTGACTGAAGCAAAAAGTTCTGTAAGGAGCCAACCACATATTTCGCAATTAAGGCGGAGATTACACCACCAATCTCTACTTCCTAGGCGGGTACGTAGACAAGATACTTCTTCGTGCACGGTCGAGTGTTGTTTAGTCACACTAAAAAAACTGAACACGTTAACATCTTGTGGAAATCTATTGAATTGTTTCAATCCACAAACACATGAAATGCACACGGTTGTCACTTGAATATCCAATCGAGTGTGGAAAATAGGGTTTTCAAATGAAATTCATGCGAACATGGCGTGTAAAGCACATCAACATCATAAGAAATACCATTGACTAAAATTTCCAAATGAATTATACGTGAATATCATTTTGTTTTACTTATAGATTTCATTGGCAGAAGAATCGGTGAAATCAATTGTTTTACACGTAGAAATGCACTACATGTTTTTCATGCGAATGTCATGGAGAAAGTTCGTACTTTACGACTCAATGGCATGGCAATGAACATTCAAAGGATAAATATGTCGTATTCACGTGGAATTTGTTTGACTCTAATTTGAAACACCAAATGAAATGCTTTTTAATGGATTTTCATGTGAAATTCAAAGGAAAATCATTTCTTTTACTTTTTAAAATGAGAACGCATATGAAAGCGATGCTTAATTGCATATGGTTTTATCATGTCGATTATTTTCAGTGTAGTTTACGCGATATATCCATGATGTTAAATGTTCGGTCCGGAAGCAGATCTTCCAGCGGCCTGTTTTATTAGATGAATATAATTTATATCGAAAAGGAGATTTATCGGCATTATTTCGGAGAAGTATCAAATCTACCCCTATTGAGCCAGAGGGGCTGTCTATTGTCGGAGTCAACATTAGTCTACATTATCAGGCGGGCTTCAGTACCCGCGCATAGAACGTGTTATCGCAGGAAACAGAAAATTAATGCAAAGAAATTTAAAAGAATAAAGTACTGTGGAACATTTGTAGTATCAGTAATCAATAAACACATTTTCGTTGAGCCGTCGGTCAAATAGCCCGTTAACAAAGGGTATTTCCAAATAGGCATCAGGTATTATCAGGAAATTTTCATTTTCATTTAAATATACCATGTTTGAACTACGAGTAGAAATCCTTCCGAACCTTATTACCCACTCGAAAAAAAAGTGTTTCGCCGGCCCTGGTGATGCGATTCGGAACAACATGATTTGGTTTGTATAATGGAGCCGTATTGTGACACCTTGTGGTTGCTCCTGACATTCGATGGTACATTAGAACCCCTATTTATTAAATTTTCAAAAATAAGAAACAAATAAAACGATTTCTATGCTATATTTAACCCTAAGGAGGAAAATTTGGTAAACACCAAATTTCTCACTAGGGCGAAAATTTATGAGGCGAAGCCGAAACGTAAACATGTAAAAACGATTTCGCTAGAATTTCCAAATGTAGAACATTCAGTACACTATGCGACCTCTGCAGGGTCAATGGAGCGTCGCTATTTGAAATATTTTATGTTTCTAATCCAATGCCGTTGACTGAATATTTGTTTCAAATGGGTACAATATATTTTACCTTACATATTTGAATATATTTTTTCAGTAAATATAAAAAAATTGTTTATGCCATGAACAGAGACAGCATATTCCACATGGTAAATATGACGTCATGGGTACCAATTATTGAAAAAACTTTTTTAGATTTGAAAGAGCGGAGTTTATTGTCACACACACACACACAAACCAGTACAGATGTAGTTATAGTTGACTAGCCTGCTGCAACTGGTGAATACGTGGCATCTCCATACATCCAGCTAAAAACCTCAACATGGGAAACAACAACTAGCTTACTAGGTCTGAACCTGTCTGAACTACAGTGTTGACTGAAGGCGCGGATTAGGCACAGATCCCATTGAGAAGCCCAAAAAGTATATTAAAATATTTCATCACGGGTCCAACACTGGATACCTGTTGAACATGTCGTTGGACGCCGTCAAACGTTGGACCATCCGAGGACCGTCATTTGATGAAATTGTGATTAATATTTTATGTTAGTTTTTTCGTTTGGTTTCTTGTCAGTGTGGAGGTACGTTATCTCGCAGTCTCAACTACAAAAACGCAGCAACCGACAGACCGAAGGTCTGGGGCTCTTGTTGGTGATGGTCGATAGGCAATTGTTATTACTACGGTCTGACGCATAATAAACACCTTTCCAAGCGTATGCGATCCGCGGAAAAAGCTGCATACACGGAAGACCAAAAACGGCAGTTTTAACTTTCACTACACATATAATAAAATAACCTAGTAGGTAGATGTTACCCGCAGAACCATCCAACCAAGGTTTTGCAGTTTTGCGACCAGAACGACGACAGCCTGTTTGTACCGATATTAGCGACGACGTCGGTCACAGAATACGAAGGATGGACGGCTCACACCTCGCACAGAAATACGACGATACCTCACACGATTTTTGTTTCTTTCTTCACGAATGGTTCAAACGACGAACCAGGAGTTCATGTGGCAAACTTGTATATGTACTCATCTTCCCGCTTGTGTTGTGAGCAGACAAGGTAGTAAGAAAACGATGTTATCCTGCTGTTCGATCCGACTCCCTCTGACGAGGTCGCTTGAGTCTTCCCCACGTAGGTAGCGCATTCGCTCACTCACTAGAGCGAGAGCCATCTTTCAGATTAAAAGTTGCTGTTTTAAGTTGAAGACGAACAACGAACACTATTCTCGAGCTGTTCCTTTGGTTTCGCTTCGTTCACAATCGGTCACCGTTCGACTCTGTCTGATTTCACTCGAACTTTTACTTTATTTTACAAGGGGAGCAGACAATCGAACGCTACTCTTCGCAGCGATCTGCCATGGTGGCGGTATTCATTCGACTGCTGTAAGTAGGGGTTGTCGATATTTTTATGATACAAAATAAAATAAACAATTTCAACGGAAATGGATATTAAATACGTGAATACCGAAAATGACGTCAATACGATGTCCCCGCGATCAGGATGGCATGCGTGCCGGGGGGTGCAATGCACGCAAGGTGGGAAACTGCCGCGAAGCAAAAATGATAATTCCAACGATGATTCGATTGACGTCAGGCAGTGGAAGGTAGACGTCAGAAGTCGCGCGAAAATTAGTGCTCATCAGACTCTGCGGCCTGACTGTAGTAAATAAATACACACGTTGTTACTAGCGCCCGGTGTTCAACCCTGGTTGATTAACCCTCTAGTTCCCAACACCGCCTCTAGGCGGTCTCTATAAAAATCTAAATAAAACTACTAAAACATGATTGTATGTTGTCATCCGCACTAGCATTTCTTCCCAACGCTCACACCTTTCATACACACACATTATTTGAATATTCGTAGCTTTCTGTCAAAGGCAATTGAAGCTCAAAGTTGAAAACTCGAGGAAAATATGGAAAAAAATTATTTTGTGTTTAGTGGTAATCTTCATTAAACAAATTTTAACTATTTTTGGAAATTTCAAAAACTAAAAAAAATATTTTTGAGTAGCCTGTTACTAGCATTTCACTGTAGATGTGAATTGGTTTAGTGGAATAATTCGGAAGTTTAGGTTTTTTTGGTAAAATATTTTGCCCGCCTAGAGGCGGTGTTGGGCGCCTGAGCGAAAATTTTTTTCAGTCTTTAGTGATTACTTATCGTACCGAAACTAGCACTATGTGCAATTTTAGCTGCAAAGAAGTATGTTTTAAAAACTTTGAGTGGTTGCTGTTAGAATATGGATATTCTTATCATTTAATAATATTTAGGGGTTAGTCTGGGGCTAGCTGGCGGAATTTTTTTTTCTCCTTTTGTATTAGACATATGGTGCTGTCTCTAGTTCTACACTTCGAGTACTGTTTAATCCATTCTCCAATGTGTTTATGTTGCATTAAATTCTGTTTCGTACACGTTGTAAGTGATATTGAGTTTTCGAGCGTATTAAAGTGAAGAGCCTACTTTAGTCGTATTAGGAAGGGTGCCTCACCATTTTATTAATTACTCGGAATACAATTGATGCAATGCGTATGAATTGGCACCAATATCTTTGCTTTCTTCTTATGAAGCATTATGATATCAAAAATCGCCATTTGAACCAATACGTTGAACAAAGATGGCTAACGCCGCTCTAACCAACGGTTTATCATGGTCAGGGCGAACATAGGCTCATTACTCTAGGTAAAGTTTTTAAATTTCAGCATTTTTGTTATTTAGGGTGAGTTAAAAGCTATTCCACCAATGACTAGATTTTTCGATAGCGCGCGAAAACAACTTTCCTTGGCCGTATATGTAACCACAAGCAAAATTTGTTTTTTGTTTGTTTTTTTTGTTTGTTTACTTCGGAATTTCACCTGAAGAATTTCGAAAATTTAGCTTTTGAATACAAAGTGTGCGCCGAAATTAAAATGCAGGAGCATTGAGGCTGAAAAATAATAACAAGTTTTATTCAAAAAGCATCTCAAGCGATCCATACTTTATCATAAAAAAAGGCCAGGTGGCATCATAGTGCGTATAGTCGTAAATTGGCGAGATTCCTGCGTCACATATTTAAAATTCTGTAATGCAGCTAACAGCCCGCTCTTTTATGCAACGCATTCACTTTTACACGATCTTCTTAAATTAAAAACATAAAACATGATAAGTGTAACCATCGTCAGCAGACCCTGGACTCCCCTACTATAAATTAGAAGTAAATAATTAAACAACCAAAGCACTAGAGAAATACTCCTTACAGTTTAGGTATTTTGCGTTCTGATGGAGTCCAAAATATAACCAACCATCTGTATTCGCTTATGTTGAAGTAACCAGGAAAAATAGTTTTTGTTATGATTCGCCCAGGTGCCCAACACCGCCTCTAGGCGGCCTACTTATTTTAAGGCTTTAATGAAAAATCCATTACTTTCAAGAATTTTCAACATTATTTTCGTTTTTCTCTTCACGAAGCCCATCTCCAAAAGTTTTTTCAAGCCAAAAAAAATTTGGGCACTAGACGGTTAACGAAATTACGAAATGTGTATAGGGAATACAAAACAAGACAATTACAAATAACAAAATATGGGCGCCCAGTGGAAGCATGTTCCTTTGAAGGGGCCCACAATCTGGTTTTAAATATGTTGTTGTTGTTGTTGTTGATTGATTTTAGTTCGTTGGGTAGAAGATTGTACAGTAGGATTCCGTTTCTGGCAATTTTGTTTTTTTCAGTTGCCAAAACCGGAAACGTGCCAAAAATGGAACCTTATTTTTGAAGTTTGGATTTTTAATTTACGACTTCAAAAATGTTTCAAGAATTTTTAATCATGTGTGAAATGGAATGAGATGAAAGAAAAAAAAATAAGAAAATTCAATTTTATTCTTATTTTTTCAAATTCAGTTGTCGCACAGTGATCACATTCCATACAAAAGTCGGACAAAACCTCAAATGGTGTCCGAATTCAGTGAAAACTTCACATTGGGGTAATTTTACGTCGCAAAATTTATATTTGGTGCTAATTTTTTAATTTTTTTACCTAGAAACTTTGGCACCTAGGGTGGTTTGAAAATTCAACATTTACGAATATAAAGTGCACTATATCTGAAAATTCATTTTTAAAAGAAATTGGTTCAGGGAATTTTTAGCAGAATCCACATTTTTTCAATTGTTGATAATGCTAAAATACAAAAAAGTAAAAAAAAAGTACAGCCACTTTGAATAAATAATTTTAATTTAATGCACGATTTATTATTTGTTCTTCAGAAAGAGTGACTGAGAAGAAAGCGTTTTATCGACTAAATTGAATGGCGAATATAAGTCCACCGAATAACCTTACTAATGAAATCAGTTCAGTTAATTTGAATAACATTGGTTTGAACACGGTTTTTTTTCCAGAATTGATCATCTTTTTCACCTTTGAAGGTCTGTAAAAAATCTATCTTTTGTCCTCAATATTCTGAGAAGACTCTATTCACCCTGTTTAAAAAAAAATGTTAAATCATGAAAAATCCAAAATAAAATTTTGGCTTCGGTATTTTCAACAATAACACCTCGATATCTTTCAAGCTTGCAGAACCTGCCTCTGTTTACACAGCCGAACTAGCAGCAGTTCACTATAGTCTGGAAATCATTGATACTTTACTTCCGAGCCATTATTTCATCCTCACAGATAGCCTCAGCATAGTTAAGGCACTACGCTCTTTAAAGTTTGATAATCACGCTCCGTTCTTTTTGAAGAAGATACGAGAACACTTAACTAAATTAACAAACAAATCTTATCAAATTACCTTAGTGTGGATTCCCGCTCATTGCTCCATACCGGGTAATGAGAGAGCGGATAATTTAGCCAAAATAGGAGCACTGGACGGTGACATATATGAAAGACCTATTTCCTTCAATGAATTTTAAAGCGCTTCTCGTCAGAGGACGCTTACTAGTTGGCAAACATCATGGGACAATGGAGATCTGGGACGGTGGTTGCACTCAATTATCCCTAAAGTATCAACGAAGGCATGGTTCAAAGGGTTGGATGTAAGTCGAAACTTCATTCGTGTGATGTCTAGGCTCATGTCCAACCATTATACGTTGAATGCGCATCTCCGCCGTATTTGGATCGCAGAAGATAATCAATGTGCTTGTTACGAAGACATTGAACATGTTGTTTGGTCTTGCACTGAATATCGTGAAGCCAGATCCCAATTAATAGACTCCTTACGACCCAGAAGAAAACCACCCTATGTTCCTGTTCGTGATATCCTCGCTTTACGAGATCTTACATACATGGGCCATATTTATCATTTCCTGAAAACAATAAATATCAAATATAAGTATCCCCACAACGTTTCTAGTTTTTTGCCCTTGCTACCCACAAACAATTTAGATTTCCTCGCAGTTAGTTAAGTTAGATAAAACGATACAAATAAAGAAAAAAAAAATAAACAAAGATTACAGAAAAACTATCAATAGGTTTACAATGAAATTCAAGAAAATAGAGTATAAATAAAAATATTCAAAATGATGATTATCCTCAGTGTTAGCATTAGAAAGTGAATTTTTATTATAACGTGATAGTCTTAAGAACTTTTGTAACATGTTATGTAAAAAAACCCCGGCGTAAAAAAGCTTTTGCAAATGCCGTGTCAAATAAACGTTTTATGAAAAAAAATTTAGGTTTTGTACGGTTGGGCGACACTGTGCGTCGTCCAGTAGAATTTTCACAATCTTCGCGCACTTCTCGAGTGCAATGCCCCTCATCACGGAGGTGTAACATACCATTTCGCTTTTCTTCGGTCCACTGGACGTCAAAACTCAAACAATTCACTGCATGGTAGTGTTATCTCTTCTTTCTGAAAATTAATGAACAAGAGCCACCCTACCCCAAATCTTTAAAAAAAAATCATAACAAATTAATCATTATAGATAGCCTTGTTTATTCAGTAAGCTTGCTTCAATTTATTTGTGTTATTATGTTATTTTATGTGCTCAGGTAAACTTCACACATCTAAACAGTCGATATTTTGAACACCCTAACTACAAGGACCACCCTAATTCCATTCATTTTAAAAAATCGTCAAAAAAACTAACAAATTTGCCAAAGACATCATAAAGCTAAAACATGTTATTTGGGAGCTATCAGTTTTGTATTCTTAAATACGGGCATTCGATATGTACTGAAAATTTAGTGCCAATTTTTGTAGTGACATTGTAATAATAGAAAGAGAAAGAGGCTCCCAATGTTACTAAGGTTCTATTGAAAATTTTCTTCAGAACTAGTTTTATTATGCAGTGTAGCGCATTCCTCTGTACTTGACTCTTAAAGTTCACAGACTCTGGGTCTTACTATAAAAATTGTTTCCGTCAGACAATAGTTACCAGTTATATTATACATAAATAATACATTTCTATAATTCCTATAGAGTTAAAGATTTCCTATATCATTTATATATATCAAGAAGAATAAAGGTCCTATGTTGCTACATTGTGGCACTCCTGTAGTTATGTGCCGCACTGAACTATATTCACTTTCTATAACTACGAATTGTTTTCTATTTAAAAGATAACTTCGCATGAATTCAAGTGCAATACCCCTAACATAGTATTCTAATTTATTGAGTAACACATTGTGATCAAGAGTATCGAATGCTTTTTTCAAATCTAAGAATTCTTAGATTCAATGTCTTCTACGAGTTCCGTAACAGCGGTAGTAGTACTGCATCCATGTCTGAATCCGTATTGTAGACTGTATAACACATTGTTCTTAGTTAGAAAGTCCGTCAAACGGTTTACTAACACGTGAGGGCAACGAAGGGTCTCCTGATTTCAATATTGGTGTGACTTTTGCAACTTTCAGGCTTTCAGGGTATTCTCTTGTTTCTATTATTAAGTTAAATGCATTCCATAAAATTTGTGAGAATGGAATTGGGTTATTTTTGAGGACATCTACTGGAATATTGTGAGGCCCAGGACTTTTTTTTAGGATCCAGTTCCTTTATGAGTAACAAGACCTCATTCAACGTTGCAGGATGCAGGAATATTGAATTCACAACGCGTTGAATATTTCTGCAGGAGTGATAGTTCTGCACCGGGGGAATATTGTCAGCTAGTTTTTGCCCGATCGTAGAAAAATACGTATTGAGCACGTCACTAGCCTCAGCGTTACTGGTTGTACTAATCCCGTCCACATTTAATGTTATTTGTTGATTCTTTTTTGATCGTCCGAATTGTGAGTTGATATTTTTCCAAACATTAGCATTTTTCAATATGTTTTCGTAGTACGATCTTTTACTAACTTTTTTAAGTCTATCTACTTTTTTCGACACGTGGAGAAGCATTTCTTTGAGTCTAACATCATTAGGACTATTTTTAACTTTCTTTAGGTAATTATTTTTTTATTTTCATCAATGTCCACAAATCAAATGTTACCCAAAGACAGTTATCTCCTTTGAGCGTGACATGCTTAGTAAATGCTCTAGTGTGTTTATCCATTAACGAGTTATAGTTAGAAATAATATCGGATAGACAAAGATTCACATCAGAAAACTCGTTAATACTGCTTATATATTTACTGAATGAAGTCTGCAATTTACGTTGATCAATCATCTTTTTCGTTAGTGTGGATTCATTATATAAGTGGGTGAGCTTACAGGAGGAGATTATTTGAAGATTACCACCGACATCTGAGAAAATTGTATCATTTCGTAATCGAACCGCACCATCTATTTTCGATGCAAAATGGTCGACAAGTTCATAGGTATATTACTCCATGGATATCAATGAAGGTATCATTAAGATTTAATTCGGCATGGATGTGGTGGAGCCCACCGGATGCTAAGTTCGTAATAATTCAGTGTTTTATTCGATGGTTAAAAAAAAACTGCTAAACCACCGATTGAGTTGTCTCTGCATGAGAAAGTTTTACTATATCCTAGAATATTATAAACTGCACTGTTGCATTGTTTGATCCACGTTTCCCCTATTACTCACATATCTATTTGCGCTTTACATTGTTCTAACATTTCCAAGATATTATCGAACTTTTCCAATTCGTTCATTCCCCTTATGTTCCATTGTAGGATCCGAAGATTACCTGTAATGTCATTGTATTGGGAATTAAAATCATCACCTTAGAAAATGTCGAATTTTGAGCATAAAATCGTCAATAACTCTGTTTATATAAAAGTTACTGATTTGATCTCTGAAGAAGAAATGTGCGCATTTATAAGAGCTAACTGTTGTCCGAAGTCGACTTTCATGAGAAATCAACGTCAAAGATGTTATATTTAAAAAAACTGATTTTTTAAGAGTCACCCTAAACGAAACAAGGGAAATCGCTGTAAAATTAAAACCGTTGAAGATAGAGTTTCGACATTTTTAACAAAGTTACTCAGAATTGATTTCTCTACATTTCTTTAGAAGGTTATATTCTCCTTTCTTTTTCCTTTCAGGAGATAATTTTTTTATTTCAAAAATCGAGAGGACCACTCTAATTTTATTTTCCCCAAAATGAAGTTCACTTATTGTAGAGAATGTGTTCCAAAGACACTGAATGTCTACCACTGACGGTTTATGAGTTCTGGATTTTCGACCAAAAAAAAATATTTGTGGCCCATGGTGCACCGTGCTGAAAAGCTTACTATGAGTATCTATTTCTTCAAACTAAGCCGACTCTCGTGAATGGTGAGCTTCTCGAACACAGTTGCGAATGATTACAAGTAAGCATACGCAGCCCGCTCAGCTTCCAAAGAGAGCGCGAGCCACTACAGTGTATCGATAAGTGAACTAAAGCTAGAGCACCTGCTCGTGCACGAGCTTCACAACGCCTACACTTTGTGAAATCCGCTGTTTGTCCATCAAACACACACTACTGCTGTCAGTTCCGCATACTACAATACAACCCACACTATGTGCGCCAATTCACAGACTTAACGAAAGATAAAAAAGAAGCTAAGACTCAACGTAAAACAATTTACATTTAATTAATAGACAATTCGAACACATAACACTGAGAACTTTAATGGTTTTCACTGAAATGCACACCGAACAATTAGAAAAAAATAGTACTTCTGTGATTATTCGCTTGTTTTTATCTAAAAATTAGTGAAATACACTAGCACCAAAAAGAGCACGACCAATCACCAGACAGAGCTGCCAGAAATGCTGCCATTTTTGAAACAGGATTAAAATTTTCCTTAGTCAGCTAATATGCAACACTACATGCACGAAGGTAATCAACTTTTAATTCAAAACAAAATAGGCACACGCGACTTCATTTGAAGTATTATTAAGGATGCTGGTATTTAGTGTAGTTTTTACAATTGTATAGAAAACTGTATTCCAAAGATTTTCAAATTAGATACAAAATCTGCTTCATTTAGAATCCGGATATTTAGTCTGAAGTAACGTTTCTAGTGATCGGATTTGGAATGTTTTGACAGCGATTTGTTTTAGTAGTGACTGTTCTATCTCGATACGTGCAGTATAAAAAAAAGTTTGGGGCTAGATGAAAGACGAGAAATGGAAATTCATTCTGCATTTCTATTTCGATTATTAAATTTCGATGTATACAGACAATACTGTCTAGAGGCCATATGTTAACCGGTCAAGAATTTATTCACTTTGTTGCTGCTTCCATGTTGTAGGGGCGACTGGAAACAGAAGGTGCGTGCCGAGGAATTAATGGCTGTTGGGTCTAAAATACGCCAGTCCCGCACGGATCGTTTTGGGATTTGCCCTAATTGTTTTATGCGAAACTCTGACACAGTGAACTGTTATTTTCTTTGAAAATTAAGGGAAGATTCCCACGATCGTATCCCATCTAAACGTGATATGGCTCGCTACATGCGTTGACACCCCTACTTGTGTCCTCTAGTTGTTGCGCAATTTATGTTGGAAATGAATTGTATAGTTTTGTAACCAACAATGGTTACAAAGCACAAATCAATCTCCAGCATAAACATACAACTATGAATCTATCTCCACTTATGCAGGAATGTAAAGCTTCCAAAGCAGTGTTTCAAAAACCGTACTTCCATAAAGTACGTATAACTTCTATTTGATTCGGAATCCTGAATGGAACCAGTATGGATTTCAGCTCAAATGCAACCATGGATTCTGAAACCGATTGAGTAGGAATCGGTTGTTCAATTTGAGTTGGAAACCATACTGACTCCATTCAGAAATCCGAATCGGAATGAGTTTAACTGGGAATGCTTAGTGCGAGCATCTTTGCTGTCAGATAAATTGATGTATTCAAAGAACGATCATTACGTTTAAATAAAGTATTATCATTTCATCGCGAAACATCCGTCGACAAACCGGTGCCAATAATTGCGTTTTCTGCATGCATTAAGTTTTTCATTTGCGTTTCTAACGTTCCGTATATTCAGAAAGATTCGGGCGAAGCGACATTCAAATTGCCAAAAACCTGCAATTGAGTACAATGATAAATCCAACGCGTTTGGCCGCGGTGGTGAAGTAGTCATGATCATATTGAAATTGTCGCGAATATAATGCGGTAAGATGAATCGGTTATCAACGTGAAGACAACCCTATAGCATACCGTTGGAGTTGAAGTCTTCTTTAACCAGCTGAAGTGTGATGTATAGGGGAACAATCTCTGTTTTTGATTCGGACTTAACATCCAACAACTTCAATATTTGGTACCGAGGATGGACTCGGCCTTGGTGAATAATGTTAAAATTGTGGAAGATCTACGTCGGAAGTTAATCAAATACGTCGTGATAAACTTAGTAAAATAATGGGAATGAAACATTGGGACACTTGGGGTTTTTGATGTCCCATGAGGAAATTCCTGTTAGTTTCTAACATTCCTGAGACGAGGGGCCACTTACTTCGGTTTTGTAATAGCACCCATTAAAGGACCCCCTCAGGCCTGTACGAGGCAGATTAGGATAATGTTCTTTTTTTCGAAAATTTCTAGGCACATTAGAACATGTTCCCTCAATGGGATTGTCAGACCCTCGCTTGTGGACCAGGAAGCGTAGAAATTAATCATGGTTTATACGTTTCTACATTGGGTAGCTGTATTGCCCTATTGTTCGCATGCCCTGACGCACAAAAAGTCGAACAGGTAGACGAGCCCCGTTCAAATGAACAAAGTTTGGAAGAGTAGATCCGGTGAAAGGCTCGACATGAGACTGATTGAAAATAAGTTCTTATACTCCTCAATTTATTCTGAACGCAAGTGCTTGTATACCAGAATTTTTACGGAGTGAAGCCTGGATAGAGCCAACCCCATATTTCGCAATTAAGGCCCATGTCGGAGACTACACTATCAATCTCTACTTCCCAGGTAGGTACGTAGACAAGACACTTCTTCGTACACGGCCGAGTGTTGTTTAGTTAGTTTACGCGATATATTGATGATGTTAGATTGGTTATATTCGGTCCGGAAGTAGACCTTCCAGGGGCGTGTTGTAGTAGATGAATATATTTTATATCGAAAAGGAGATTTATCGGAATTATTTTGCCATCGGATAAATGTTCAAATCGACCTCCATTGAGTCCGAGGGACTGTCTGTTGCCAGAGATACCTTCCCATTAGTCAACACTATCATGTGGGTTTCAGTACCCGCGCAAAGATTTTAACGGAGGAAATAGAAAATTAATGCAACGAATAGAGTAATTGGTACTTAGCTGGGGAACATTTGGTCGGTGTTAAGTCAGACCGGACTAAGTCGCAAAACATCAAAAAGTGAGATAATGGTAGCACTGGATAAAGAATTTCTTCAGCTACATTAGACTCTTGCCAGCTTTAAAATATGTAACAATAAACAAGAATTTTTTTTTCGAGTGTTGTCCTACTGGAGCTGTAGAGCTAGGTTCTCGGAAGGGCTCCCCGTCAGAATGACAAATTTCGGGGTATGAAAACACTTCTGCGTGATTCAAGGAATTCGATGTTGAGAACATTTTGTTAATTACATCTATAATAAGTGAACTATTTCTCAAAAATTTATATGTAGGTTCACTTCAAAGACAAAATAATGTATTCATAGTGAATTTTTTTTCTAGAGTTCATGTATTTATCCCTTGGATTAAGCATTGCGTTCAATTGTGGGGTAGATGTTGATGGTATATTAATACACAGATCAGCAAATATTTCAACTAGTAGTGAGATAAAAGATTGCTCATATAACTAAACTCGTGGCATCACCGAATGTAACTGTATTTTTGAATCCCAAAACTCTTGCGAAAATTTAGCTCTTTTGCAAGATTTAGGTTATTTATACTGTTTATGGCGCAAAAATTACTACTTACATTATTTATCAATGATCACTATATAGCATAATATACCTATAAAAATAAGGTCACGGCATTAACCGTCATTTGAAATTCCCCACACGACCCCCAGCTCTATCTCACTTTCAGTCTTTCTCTCCCTTCGTGTTCGTGGCAACTGTAGCGACACACATCTATCTTGCTATTTCTCTATCAATTTCTAAGTTGTGTGATAAGATCTTCTGCTAATCTGAAATATTTAATAATATCCAAGATAATTTCAGGTGTGCGATGTAATTGTGAAGGTTTGAGAAAACAAAACAATTTTTTATCTGCTGTTACCATATAAAAAGTTTTTCGCACTTTAGTGTAAAAGAGGGCCACTCGCGGAAACAAGTTTAATAGTACATCCTACATGGCAAATAAAATATTTGTAGTCCTTAGAAAATTTGCAAAATATTTGCATTACGGGAAAACTATAACTATTTGCAAATGTTCACACCCTCAAGACGAAAGAGGTATCCCTTCGAAACGTTGCACTATTGACAGACAGCTGACCATCGAAAACTACATAAACTTAAATTTAATTCAGTTCTATTCACCATATACACTATAATTAAGGAAATTCATGACTATCTCTGAAAAATATTTGGCTTAACTGGGTAATATGAATATTTTACGATGAAAATTTTCAAATAAGGCATTCCACGTGTGATATTTAAACTCTTCGTATCTCCATTGAATTTTGACTGAAACATATGCTCAAATATATCATGTGAAAACTAAGAACTCCTTTTTTGTGATGATATTATTGAAAATGCACATTCATTGTATTGGTATGAATTTTCATGAAAAATAACGGATCAAAGACCAAAAATATCCACGTATTAGATGCGGAAAAGAAATCTCCCAAAATCCCCACTCTCGATGGGGGATGCAAGTACAATGTGTCTTCTAACTTATCGTCGTCCATATCTGCTCTATACTGACTACACTTCAATTGATGTTTCATTGTCAGTCACAATTAGTAGAGAGGCATTGGACAATTCAGTTTTTCATATTGTACAAGTAAAATAGCGAGTATTACTTGTGCATTTATGCATTGGACAGAGAGTTGATCTGATTACATTTTTGCCATCCTGATAGTTTGAACAATTTCCTTTTGACAGTATTGGTTTGTATTAGGCTTATTTATCTATATTTCCTGAACGAGAATTCCGAACGTAACTATATGCAAGTTATAAGGATGACTGGAAAGAGACCGCGTTATAATTAACTAGCGTCAACCCGCTCAAGTTTTGTCTTGTCACTAAGTTAGTATCGGATTCTGATGAGACTTAGTCGAAACGCAAATTCGATAACTATTCTTTGCATATTTGAAATTTGGCACTAAGTTAAACTATTCGACAATCCGAGTTCTCATTTGTTTCTAACTGATTGTGAAACTTTTCGTGTAAATTGTCTTAACCCATTTCATTTACACTGGTGGAAATTTCATTCACACTTTGCTTGTTTTTGTGCAAAATGTATTTTATTCCATTTAATACTGAGCTTAGTCGTTTTCTATTTTTTCAAACATCGTTGGAAATTTGGTACGTTGCACAAATTGTCCGGAAGTAGGATTCTCGTATGGTTTTCTTAAGTTTCAACATAATTATGTTTTCGTCCTCTACTCATTCGAAAGCTTCTATTTTTCGCGAAACAAGAACAAGTACGCTTCTCGCTATCGCCCTTTATGATAAGGGCCAAAAGGTCAGTTGTGCGCATGGGTTCATATAAAAGTGACCACTACAACTAAATTCACCCGCAGGTTAACAGCATCCCATGAATAAAACTTTGCACGGAGAAATGCATCAGAAACGATTGCCCTTCCGAGAAATTTTGTTTTTTTTTCGGTTCCTTTTTCACTTTAGGCAGGCAGCTAGCAGTTAACAAAAAGGCTCAACATATGTTTCTGCATCAAGGGCTACTGCAGGAGGCTGTTGCGTTATTCCTTTTTCTTTTGATGACCGAAAGGGCTCAAGTTGGTCGAGCCCTTATGCGTGGTTTTGCATTGTGTTCCGAAATAGGGCGTGTTTCGAAAGTGTATCATTGGAACAGGAAGGCAGCTTGCACTGGAAGCACTCTAAGGGCTCGCCACATCAAGGAACATGAACTGTGCGGGGTGTGTGTGTGTGTCTGTCAGGCGATGAATCAGTTCGAATGCATTTTTGTGCTCTTTTGTTCCTTTTCCTTGGTGGTCAAGATTTCCTTTTATAGCCGCTTTGCAACATGTATGCAATTACATACAGCGAAGCCGGTTTCGGTTTCGGAGGTTTACCCCCCTCCGTTTTCACGTTCGTACGGAGTGGTGTTCGTGCCGAATGGAAGTAGCATAATAGCATGTAGAGCATACTTTTTATGATTGATTATCTCATTTTTTCGAAAAACTATTTGTGTCAATTTACATTTACGTTTATAGCTAAAGTATTGAACCGAGTACAAATTACAAATCGATCATATAATGAACACTTTAACAAAAGCAATGTTTTGAGCGACTTAGTGGAATGTTATATTAAACACTTTTACCGTAGTATCAGAATACTATACTATACACTGAAGAAGGCTGCAAGTCGTAGCCGAAATACGTATCTGTAACAGAAAAATGCAATTTTTCATTTTGTTCATCATAGTGGAATTAAAACGGAAGACAACGGTAAAAGTGTTTAACATTATATAATGAAGAAGTAGAAGTTTTAAAAGGGGACTACGCTAAAACTCTCCAAAACTGAGCACTTTATCGCTAGTGACTGCTACGTTTAACAAAACTCATATATTCGCAGAGTAAAGTTAAATGACAAGTTTTTGAGTTGAGCACTATTTGAATTTCTGTATTAGGTTAGTATACTTTACTTGTAGTATAATCACACTTAAGCGTGTTAGATTTCCACATATTTCTCAGCCGATTCTTAATGTACAGGACAATTGCAGAGCTAGTGCTATAATCCTATTGATTGCTAAGAATCGTTTCTCGCTGGAGCTCGAACATGCCACGCGTGATTTATGAGGCCATCGCCTTTCCCACTGATACGGTATCTGCAAATTGCCTGCCAGATTTGAAGATTTAAAGAAAATTTCCCTTTGTTCGATCATTCCATGGATATTTTTCTATTCATTTTGGTCTAGCGTCTTCTACAATTTGCTAAGGCGTAGTCTAGAATACCTTGCATTTTCAACAACTATCAGGTCATGCTCGGTTAGTCCCATAATAATTTGTCTTGAATATCCATTGTTGTAACTAGAATAAATTCTAACTTGTAAAAAGATAAAAAATTAAATTTAATAACAGTAATTCGTCGATGTAATATTGCCTTTCTTGTTTAGGACATATTTTTGTTTTTTTTTTGGTTTTATTTTTTATACCCAAGTAACCATATGCATTATATCATTGCACATTTATAGCTCTATTATGGCATCGATAATGTGAAACTACATCAAGTTAACATGCTTAATGATAATGCGCATTAAATTAACATTTTCAATATTATGAAGCATGATCTTACAATAACATTTTGGCGTACTTTATATTGGCATGTAATGTTTTGTTTACATGCCAACAGGCTTTAATGTTTGAAGTACTTCACTGCACTAAGCCGAAGCCATAGTGTTGAATATAAGATAGAAAAAAGTGGAAGATGTATCTCAATGGCGGAAATTTTTGAAGAAAAGTCCAAAAGTATCGTCATATATATGTAAACAAACCCGATCAGAATGAAATAACAAGATTATAACAGAACACAATTTTTGTAACATATTGTGTTATAAATTAGGTCTCGTTAGTAGTTAAAATAACAGAAATTTATAACAAGTAACAATGCGAGATATAGTTTTGAAATATTTCTGTTATGTGTTTCTGATCGGGAACAGTGCATTGATCGAGTGCCATTTTCTTACTCTACCGATCCCTATGATCCAGTGGTCCGATCCCAGAAACAAGATGAATATCTAGAACATGATCGATCTTTGCTGTAAACTATATCCGAGTCGAATCACGAACAAAAAATGGGAAAACCTAACACGGAAAACCGATTCATCACAATTTCAACTAAAAAATTAGTTGAGTTTTTGGTTTCGTCTAGTTAATATTTGGGCGAACTAAATTTTTGTTGAAAACAATAATCCAACGTTGTTGGTTTGATGCTGTCAGTTTCAGTCTGGACACGAACGTTTCATCCTAGCACAAAACTTAAAAAGCTAAAGCACAAAACTTGAAAAGCTACATGAGCTAAAGCTTGAAACGCTTGTCTCAGCTTGTAACGCTTGTTTTAGTCCAGACACATATGCCGTTACACTACCTTTTCAGCCAAGACACAAACGACTAGAATTCAACTAATCTCATTGTTGAATTAAACTGCTTCATCGTAAAATACAACATAGGATATTTCAAACGTTTTGTTTCACCGACCGACGGATGAAAGGTATGGAATTAAATTGTTGAAAAATTCCGTATGTCAGTAATTCACACGTAAATATAATACAGAGTTATGTTTCTCATAATGTTATCTTTTTATAAACTGCAATCTTAAATGAGACGAAATAGCCAAAGGTATTTAAGGATTGTTGGAAATTAAATGATTTGAATTTTAGAATAAAGGTATATTTTTTTTCTATTTAGTCACAAACACTATCCAGCACTACAAAAAAAACTTCATACTTATTCCACATCTAGTTTGGAATCTCAAACGATGAAAAATAATTATCATATTGCATATTACATTGGTTAATAATTGAAATGTTACTATATAATCGACTAAATCCGAAATAGAATGATTTTGACAATTTTCGACAATTCTTTCAATTTTCAGTGCACATGTATTGAAAAAAATGTCAATAAAAATCATCCCTTTATTGAAATGTTTTTAAAGAAAAACTAGGTAAAACCAAAATGAGGTCAGTTGAATTTCTGTTTTTTTTGTGTACTGGTTCAGGTAGTTGCGTCCAGGATAAAACAAGCTTTCCAAGCTGAGACAACTACCTACGTGCTTAACCGTTATGCCCAGCGTGTATGAATATAGTTGCTGTCGCTACCTTGATGTATTTCAGTAAGGTGTGCATCTTAGCTACTTGCTGTCATTTCGTATGATGTGCGTCTTGAATCAAAATCAATAATAATTTTCAATAACTATTATTTGAGAATCTCTCAAAATTAAGAGAAAATTTAGTTACGTTATTCATTTTTCTGTTGAAATCAACTAATTAGGAAAACAAAAATTTGTTTTGTTATTTTCTTCATCGAATGGCTTTCAGTGAACGAATCCTTGAACGTATCTATTGCTTCCGACGTGAATGACTTGAATAATGTAGCTGAGATTTCCATGGATCTAGAAAACGAACATCTCGTATGCGGATTGACCGAAGATTCTAAAAGTAATCTAACGACATTTCTTCGAAATTGGAGCATACAGTACAATATTCACCAGCAAGCCATGAAGCCCCTGTTGCAAAGACTTAATCAACTAGACCCATCATTGCCCATAGATCCGAGACGTTTATTATATACACCTCGGAATAGCCCAACCATTATAACCATAGCCGGTGGAGAATATTAGCATCAAGGAATCGGCAAGATTGTTAATTGTATTGAATGCATGAGTATAATCAAAGCCATTAAAACATTTATTTTCTCTTTCAGAAATTTGTCTTCGACAGTGTTTTGCTAAGATGAGTGAATCACAAATGATATCAATTAACATCAACATTGACGGTCTCCCCTTATTCAATAACACTAGTTTACAGTGATTTGTATCCTCACAATATTTTTATCATTTCTGTAGTAAAATGATCCGCTGAAAACGAAAATGCGATTGAAAAAATTCTGTATGGAACAGATTTTGAGATATTGCGAAAAAATCCGTTTTTGTATTTTAAAAAATTGGCCCTTCACTTCATCACAAATATCTCCAGTTGTACTCTATCGATTTTAATGATTTTAATATCATTTGATCGAAAATTGCAAGACCTATCAATTATTCCTAGAACAATTTTTGATCACTATTATAATTAGATCTCTATTCAGTAATTAATTAAAAAATAATTGCTATTTCTTGCAAAATTTTGGAATTTTTTTTTATTTGACGGTAAATTACTCAAAGAAGAACGATTTATTAAATATTTTTTATTCGTGGGTATTGAAATACGATCAATTACGAAAATAATGAGCGGTTGTTCATTGGAATCTAAATAAAAATATAGAAGTTATGAGTATTTTTGTAAAACATAGAAAAAGTCAGTTTTTTAGAGTTTTGCGTTTCTCATATAGAAAGGTTATGCAATCGGTCGGAATTTCAACTTTTCAACCGAGGCCCGAAGGGCCGAATATCTTATACCATTCGACTCAGTTCGTGGAGATCGTAAAATGACTATATGTGTGTGTATGTATGTATGTACATGTGCATGTGTCAAACAATCTCACCGACTTTTCTCAGAGATGGCTGGACCGATTTGTACAAACTTAGTCTCAAATGAAAGGTACTACCTTTCCATCAGTCGCTATTGTTTTTTTTATTAATCCGATTTCCGGTTCCGGAGTTACAGATTGAAGAGTACGATCACACTGCAAATTCATATATACACTGGTACCACCATGATGCCCAAATGATGCAATACATATTAAAATGTGTGCAACATTGCTAGGATTTGCGTGTCTAGATCATTGATGACCCACCGAAGTCGCTTTGACCACATTGGCCACCTATTATGGTTCCTAATGCCCCGGGGAACTTACCAAGTCCCTACGTTAATGTCATACCTATTTCTCAGCGAATTCTTTACCGATTTTTACTAACTTGATCTCAAATGAAAGGTACAACGTTCCCATTAGCTGCTGTTCAATTTCTAAGTGATCCGACTACCGGTTCCAGAATTACACGGTGATAAGCACGAACACGCAGCAAATCCCGATTTCAACGTATACGGCGATGAATGTAAAAAGGTGAATTTTTTTTCAAAATGTGACCACAACTGCTTGGATTTGTAGCTCTAGGTCACTAACAATCATTCAAAGTCGCGTTGGCTACGTTGGCCACCATCGACGGTTCCGGAAGCCCCGGCGGAAGAATCCAAATTCAGAATAACAGGTACATCCATTTCTCAGTGATGACTGGACCGATATGACCAAACTTAGGTGTTACGTCACTTAAAACTGTTATTAAATTTTATTTCTATTCGACTTCCGGTTACGACTCCGATGGGTTATCAACGATCTGGACTCGCAAATACAAGTAATGTTGCATTTTAATATGTATTGCATCATTTGGACATCATGGTGATACCAGTGCATATATGAATTTGCAGTGTGATCGTACTCTTCAATCTGTAACTCCGGAACCGGAAATCGGATCAATGAAAAAATCAATAGCGACCGATGGAAAGGTAGTACCTTTCATTTGAGACTAAGTTTGTACAAATCGGTCCAGACATCTCTGAGAAAAGTCGGTGAGATTGTTTGACACATGCACATGTACATACATACATACACACATACACACACATATAGTCATTTTACGATCTCCACGAACTGAGTTGAATGGTATAAGATATTCGGCCCTTCGGGCCTCGGTTGAAAAGTCGAAATTCCGACCGATTGCATAACCTTTCTATATGAGAAACGCAAAACTCTAAAAAACTGACTTTTTCTATGTTTTACAAAAATACTCATAACTTCTATATTTTTATTTAGATTCCAATGAACAACCGCTCATTATTTTCGTAATTGATCATATTTCAATACCCACGAATAAAAAATATTTAATAAATCTTTCTTCTTTGAGTAATTTACCGTCAAATAAAAAAAAATTCCAAAATTTTGCAAGAAATAGCAATTATTTTTTAATTAATTACTGAATAGAGATCTAATTATAATAGTGATCAAAAAATGTTCTAGGAATAATTGATAGGTCTTGCAATTGTCGATCAAATGATATTAAAATCATTAAAATCGGTAGAGTACAACTGGAGATATTTGTGATGAAGTGAAGGGCCAATTTTTTAAAATACAAAAACGGATTTTTTCGCAATATCTCAAAATCTGTTCCATACAAAATTTTTTCAATCGCATTTTCGTTTTCAGTAGGCCATTTTACTATAAAAATGATTAAAAAAAGTTGAGGATATCACAACTTTTTGAAATTTGTAAACTAGTGTAATTGGACCAGTCAAGTGTGGCCTATATTGTTCAATATTGACGGGATGCCTCAAATTAACCCTACACAGAAAAAAATATTTTGTAATTTTAAGTTTATTTTCATGCACATATTTGGAGCTTGAATATAAATGTAAAATTAAGTTCCACCACAAACACACACGACTTGTCGTGCTTTCTTCAACGAATTTTATTATAATTTTACACGTGGATTGAAAATTACAGTTTCTTTAAACGGAAAACCAATGCGCTTCTTATGTATTTTTACTCGAATACTGCTGTAAAATGAATGATATGTAATATTACACGAACGAAAGTGTAAAATTTTCTGCTGTTTGATGCTCCAATTGATTTTAACGCAATTTTCAATCAAATTTTTGATTCAATCGTTGTATGTTTACATTCGTATTGATTTACATGTCGTTTAAATTTCATTATTTTTTGGTGTGTATGATGATCGGAATCTTCCATGGTCATTCAAAACTAAAGAAGGTTGAGGAATATTTGGAGAAGTTTGTGATCGATATTTTGCCCGTGTTACAAAACGAATTGATTATAAACGGGTTTAAACTGAAAGTAAAAATTCGTGGTTTCATTTGTGACTCGCCAGCTAGAGCATTTATCAAGGGTATGTGATGTGATAGTGTCTGATTTATGTTGTATAATCATATAACGTTTTTAAGAGTGGTAAATTTCAATTCTAAGCACGGTTGCTTGAAATGCTGCACAGTTGGCCAACATTCTACTTTATTACGTACGAACATATTTTCTGACACGACGACGGCAGTTAGAAGAACAGATTATGAGTTCCGACGAAGCATATATGTAGAACATCAGCAAGTGTACAAATTAATAAATAAAATAAAACAGCCAGTGGTAACACCCTTATTGAAGCTTCCGATCGATATTATAGAAGACGTTGTTATACCTGACTAGCTTCATCTGCTTCATCTTGAAGTAATGAAGAAACTACTTCTTGCTTTCAGAGATGGTCACAATGGCTTGGAATCCCGTAGGTGGTCGAAGAATGATGTCACCACAATTTACGAATTATTTTTAAAAAATCGACTTCCTATAGAGATACATCGATCTGTTCGCGGTATAGATACTCTTAACCACTGGAAGGCCTCAGAGAGTGCATCCTTTTTGAATTATATTGGCATTGCTATTCTAAAACACTTTGTTGGAGACGACATGTATGTTAATTTTTCGAATCTTTTTTGCTCTAGTAACTATTATCATCGTTTTCTACCTGTAGCACACATTTTATTTAAACAGTTCATCGACAACTACTACAAACAGTTTAATTCAGCAACAAGCAATATACATAATTTATCTCATGTAGTGGATGAGATGAAGATATTTGGCCCTTTACCAACAATCTCTTCATATCCGTTCGAATATCATCTATACGAGATAAAGAAATTGGTTAGAACAGGACGATTGCCTTTGCAACAGATAATAAACCGTTTAGTAGAGAAAAGTAACGCTAATGTAGATGCAAATATTATCGCAGTTCGGTATCCAGTCCTTACAAACCCAGCAAAAAGAGACAGTTCTAAATTTCATTGTATTCAACTATCAAACAATTTCACACTAAAAAGTTCATTTGCAGACAAATGGTTCCTAACAACCGATAAAAAAAATAGTTTTCATGGATTTTGCAGATTTGAATGATATCCATGGATCAGAGCTGATAAAATTTGGTAATCTATTTACAGATCCTTTTCCATCAACGAACATTCTAGTTTTTCATGCAACAGATATTACCTGTATCAATAATAAATTATACCCCATTGGTCAAGTTTTATGCAAATTAATAGCAGTTACAATATACAATGAAATAGTATTTATACCACTGCATCACACATTACCAAACGATCAATCATTATAAAAGTTTATTCAAAATATATTGAAAATGAGTATTTATTTTAAAAATCCTGTACAACAAAACATGAACAACAATGAAAAAGTCTCGAACGTTACATTGTTCTAATACGCTTTAAAAATATAATAATTACTCCACTATAGGTTCTGATTTGAGAACAGTCTCTTCAAGGAATTCAATTATTATTCCCTGAGAATCTGTAAGGTCTTCTGTCTGATGAGATGCATTGTTGTCGAGTTCACCATCACTCGGTCTGTCTTCCGAGGTATCATCACTTGTAGGACCTTTTGAGATCACTGCTGTAGCTTCTGGACTACCAGAATAGGATAGAGATAACCCAAATAGGGTTGCTATTTTTGCTCCGCTGACTGGTTCGGCAACTTATGGTTTATCTATTTCCTATTTGGTATACAAGAAAGTTTTCACTTCTAATTATCACAAAACAACATGAGAAGTTTCGTAATTTTAGTCTCATGTTGTAATTTTTCCGTAAATTAGTGCTCAAAATTCACGATAATTTGCTTTTGTTCAAAAGATATTAGCTTGTGACCTGCTTTAAAACAGTATTGTAATATTGATCGTCATAATATAATAACTAGGTTCCAAATCCACTTAGCCTCGAGTAAACGTCAATGGCTAGTTCCGATTTTTTTCACTATGGTTTGGGTCTAGAAACCAATTAAAATTATTGGACTTGAACTTTTTTTTATTTACGTGAATTTAAAGTTCTTTGTTCTTCGTGTTACTCACACTTCTTCATTTTGCTTTTTTTATTTACGTGACTTCAAAAAAAATCGTTCGTCACGCGCACTCAGACTGCATTTGTTCAATTTGATTCATTCAATATGATGTCCTGAAGAAAAAGATGGGTGGGTAATGTCAGAGACATAACCGGAGTGAAGTAGAATACACTTTAGACCGGTAAATTCTGCTCTGGAATAAGCAATTTCTATGCGATTTTGTCGTCTTTTGCACATTCATAGTTTATTTAAAGTATTTTTGGAATTATCAAGTTGACAATTTGCAACATTCTTTGAAAATATTGTTGAACTTTTATGAATGAAGGCACGCAAACGAGCGTTTAACCGTCGTCCTACTACCAGCATCAGAGAAGTAGCAGATCAGCATTTTTCGCTACATGGCCTGTACCAAACAGACCGCTCGTAAGTCCACCGGAGGAAAGGCTCCCCGCAAGCAGTTGGCAACAGCCCCCTGGCAACCCTATACTATCATATGGAGTTTGACAGCGACCGACATATATGGGGCGTTATAGCTATAAAGCCCCAAACAAAGAATTATGTTCGGCACTATGCTCGATATTCAAGCATTCCACACGACGTTTTGCATCTTGTGGGATGATTTAATATCATATCATTCAGAAAATCGACATTTTGTAACTAAATACAGCGTCTAATCATTCGGTTCAAAATCAATGTTTTGCTTTCATGGCAGTGATGCTGGCTGTACAGAGACGTCGTCCTTGACAGGGAGCTGGTTGGCAACGAAGGCCGTGTAAAAGTGCCCCAGTCACGGTTGGCGTTAAGAAGCCTCATCGCTACCGAACAGAAACTGTCGCCCTGCGAAAAATTCACAGCTATCAGAAATCGAGCGGGCCTAAATTGTGACCCAAAATAAACCACAAACCAACAAGTTGTTTTCAGAACCAGCCAATTATAAAGTATTATTATTATACATGAAATTTTCCATTGCCTTACAACCTCCCTCCCCCTTTCCTCCCGGCTTGAATAACTATCAATCTTGATGATGCTGTGCGGTGGGGGCACTAATTTTGATTATAATGGGAAATTTAGGTTTGCGCGTTTTTTCCAAAAGTTTTTTAACTGTGCTGTTTTCAAGAAAGTTGTAGTTGAATTCAAAATAAAATAGTTTATTTCTATTGTCAGAGATGGACCTTCCAACGAAAACTAGTCTGGCTCGCTTGGAATCGAATTGTATGGACCAACCACTGCTTTCACAAAATCTGTTATTTTCAGTAATTGAACATTCTACACAACTATTTCCAATCAGCGCAAAAATCGAAGGTTTTCATTCAGTACAATAGCAGATTTTCACTTTTAGAAAAACAGGCAACATTCTGGCCGAAATTTTTGAAACGGAGCACCTATATCGAATCGTTAGAAAACGTTCGATTTTTGTAAATTGAATCATTACACTAACCTGTCTACAAATAACTTTTGATTTTGTGCCATTCTACGTGAAAGCGACGGTATTGTTTACAAGTGGCTCACTCACCATCCAACGCTCTTGACAAGCCACTTTCTGCTGCTTGTAATAACAAAATTTCAATTTCATTCTTTGTCGATAAATTGATGGCCCTAAAAAGGGCCTTTTGTTTGGGCAGTGTTCGAAATTTACTTGGAGCTGGTGTATATGGTAACAGTTTTGGTGCCATGGAAGACGGCGTGCTTGGCCAACTCTTCTAACAGCAGCAAACGGACGGCGGTTTGAATTTTGCGGGAGATGCTGCAAACGAACTACTGTATGCTGATGCTGGAAACGAACTGAGCGTGAGCAACAGCATGCTGAGTTTTTATACCTGACTACAGCACAATGTAAGCTCGTCCTTTTTTGTGTTGTCCTCAATATGAGTTCTTCGTAGCTCCACCCTTTCGTTGGTCGACCACATATTTTTGATAAAGAACAAAATTGAAATTGTGTTTCCAATACGGAGGTTATCGAACACTCAGGGTAAAAAGTGTAATGTAATACGACACCTTGGTAAAATGTTTGAGAATTGAAACCTTTTTTGAATGCGCCTAGTAAAAATGTTTTCCACTTCACTCCAGTTTCTTTCTGACCATATTTGCAATTTGCGTACTGAAATAAATCATAATTTAGGGTTTAACCCAAATTGCTCTCCAGGGAGAAACAGTCCATGAAACAGAAAATGCAAACTTATTCTTTGAAATGATTCTGGTGGCCCTGAAAAGGGCCTTTTTTATAATGATACAAGTGAGTTCTACCTTTTCAACTTCCAAATCCATACAAAGTGCGTCCCTGCCGCTTCAGAGTATAGACGACATTCATTGCGGTTTTGCGCGTGGTGTGTTCAGTGTAGGTCACGGCATCTCGGGTGACATTTTCCTGCACACCCTCAGCATTCGTACACGGAAAACTGATTCATCACAATTTCAACTAAAAAATTAGTTGAGTTTTTGGTTTCGTCTAGTTAATATTTGGGCGAACTAAATTTTTGTTGAAAACAATAATCCAACGTTGTTGGTTTGATGCTGTCAGTTTCAGTCTGGACACGAACGTTTCATCCTAGCACAAAACTTAAAAAGCTAAAGCACAAAACTTGAAAAGCTACATGAGCTAAAGCTTGAAACGCTTGTCTCAGCTTGTAACGCTTGTTTTAGTCCAGACACATATGCCGTTACACTACCTTTTCAGCCAAGACACAAACGACTAGAATTCAACTAATCTCATTGTTGAATTAAACTGCTTCATCGTAAAATACAACATAGGATATTTCAAACGTTTTGTTTCACCGACCGACGGATGAAAGGTATGGAATTAAATTGTTGAAAAATTCCGTATGTCAGTAATTCACACGTAAATATAATACAGAGTTATGTTTCTCATAATGTTATCTTTTTATAAACTGCAATCTTAAATGAGACGAAATAGCCAAAGGTATTTAAGGATTGTTGGAAATTAAATGATTTGAATTTTAGAATAAAGGTATATTTTTTTTCTATTTAGTCACAAACACTATCCAGCACTACAAAAAAAACTTCATACTTATTCCACATCTAGTTTGGAATCTCAAACGATGAAAAATAATTATCATATTGCATATTACATTGGTTAATAATTGAAATGTTACTATATAATCGACTAAATCCGAAATAGAATGATTTTGACAATTTTCGACAATTCTTTCAATTTTCAGTGCACATGTATTGAAAAAAATGTCAATAAAAATCATCCCTTTATTGAAATGTTTTTAAAGAAAAACTAGGTAAAACCAAAATGAGGTCAGTTGAATTTCTGTTTTTTTTTGTGTACTGGTTCAGGTAGTTGCGTCCAGGATAAAACAAGCTTTCCAAGCTGAGACAACTACCTACGTGCTTAACCGTTATGCCCAGCGTGTATGAATATAGTTGCTGTCGCTACCTTGATGTATTTCAGTAAGGTGTGCATCTTAGCTACTTGCTGTCATTTCGTATGATGTGCGTCTTGAATCAAAATCAATAATAATTTTCAATAACTATTATTTGAGAATCTCTCAAAATTAAGAGAAAATTTAGTTACGTTATTCATTTTTCTGTTGAAATCAACTAATTAGGAAAACAAAAATTTGTTTTGTTATTTTCTTCATCGAATGGCTTTCAGTGTAGATTAAATCGGAGATGCATTTTACACCACCACGACGAGCCAGACGCCGAATGGCAGATTTGGTGATTCCCTGGATTTTATCACGAAGAACCTTGCGATGACGCTTGGTACGGGAACGCAAACATGATACCGCTCATTGGACGAGCATGTTGCTCGTGTGGTAAGCGAGCACCCACTGATACAAAACAAGCTCGCGTGACCTGTATATATAACATTCCCGTATGTAATGAAACGCTTACATGCTCCTTTTTGACGGCTTTGCGTGGGATATGCTGGCAAATTGCGCATTTTCCTCGCTGTTTCCGAAGGATTTTCTGAAAATCCTTGTTTTGGTTTATTTATAGTAGTCGCAGTAATTCCGAAATTTAATACGAAATACGTGCACAAATTTCCGATCAGATAGTGCAAAAAATATTGCGATTTCGTCCAGTAGAACGGAAGATATTCGCATTTCAAATCTGGGAAAATTTCTCAACTGAAATTTTTGAAACGGCACCCCATATTGAAACGTTAGAAGTATTCTACTTCAAAACAGTTGAATGATTGCTCCTAAAAAGCTCTCACATGACAAAAATTGCCGGTATGAATTACACAAGTAGTGGCCATGATCAGTAATCATGGGAGTGCTTGTTATAGTTCGTCTTTTTCATCATGATATGGTGAACCATTATCATGATTTCTAAGGATGACAAAATTTATGGTTTCATGATTTTTTATTCATGAAAATGGTAAAGGATTTGTTTCCGTGTAAAATTAAACTATGGTGCGACCATTTATTAATTATTGTATATGTTAATTTACCTGAAAAGTACGGCTTTATAATAAACACAACGATTTTGACAAAACAAAATTTTACACTTGTAATAGAATTCACCGCAATTCTACTTATATTTTCACAGATGTTTTTGATTTTAATCCCGCACTGAGCCAAGAAATCTCGTAACTTATATTAAAAAGATCACATAGCTCATCATTGATGACAATCACATACATATTATGTGTATCCGTTGAAAGTTATGTGCAAAACACATAATAATGATTATGGCATACCAATAATATTCACTGCTTAATACGATACATTGTATGTGAACAACGGGTATCTGTGTTTTCAAATGAATGTTACGTGATATAAACATACGAAAAAACTTGCCACTGTTTTCAAGATGGCGAATTTGAATTAACAACTACTGGCCGATCTAGATTTCTCGGAGGAATCCCTTACGTAGTTTTCGGATAGCTGAGGAGCAATTAGTCGAAACCCGGTTTTCAGCGAATTGAACACGTTGATGCTTGGAGGAAACTCAATGTAAGTTTTATATATAATAATAAAATCTTCAACAGTGTGATTTATTCCGTTTTCCGGTTTTATTTTTACAGAAGACAAGTATTCTTCGAGCGTTAGACCCAGATGTATTGGAAGCTTCTCATGCTGGCGTGTGTCTGAAAACAAGCGCGCAGCCATCCCAGAGAACGATTTTGCTTAAGAGTATTATTAGTATGTGAGAATACAACCAGCTATGTTAAATAAACGATTTAGAACATTGGCCACATTCGATTTTAACTTAAAAAATTAACCAAAACTGAACTAGAAAGAAATTCATTTTAATTTTAAAAATAAATCACTTGAAATATATTTTCGAAACTAATAAACTATCTATTGATATTTCAGCTAAAATCTTTTACCAAAAACCAATAGCTATTATTAATATTTCACGTAAAATGTATGTGATTGCTCCAATGGATATAATCGTGAGCATATCAGGAATCTCTATGTGATAAGCACTTAAGAATTATGTGAAAAGCTGCATGGAAAATAACCTTGTATATTTTTAGATAAATTTTAAATGATTTCTGCGTTCAGTGCGTCTAAAGTAACCGACCAGTGATGTCGCATTTCAGATTTTTTGTGAAGTGGTGCCAAAACAAATATCCGTGCAGTATTGCATTTTAGTAATACACTGAGAAGTATTATAGTGCTATAATTGAAAGAAATAAAGCAATGTGATGTGTCGCTAATAACACACAATACTCGGAATGTTTGCAACTTTCATTACAGATTAGTGTGCTTAGGCTGCAGGAATTCAAATGATTACTACGATTAACCAAGGTCGAATCCTGATAGATACAACGTATACAACAACAAAATATAGGAAAAAAAGTTTACTTCACATTAAGCATTCTAATAGTATTTGGGTATTTGAACAAAAGTAATTTAGGTGGTGGCTTTTATTTTCACAAAATTAAAAAAATATATCTTTCGAGAGCATTTGCAGAGCATTGCATTATTTTATGCCCAAATCGATAAAGTAGAGTTTACTTTATATAAGCATTGCAGATGCAATTAATGAGTTTTAGGTAGAAAACCTTTATTCAGTCATATAATTGCCCATTTCCGCTTTACATCCACATTATAAAAGTTCTCCAAGTTATATGGGATTGAAAGCGAATCGCTAAAGATGTATATAAGGTTAATTAGAGGTGGGTATATAATGCATTATGGTTACTTGGGTAGTTTCGAATTGTTTTCACTTAAAATATTCCAAAATTTCATTCAGTGTCTAGTGACTATCTCATGTCAGCTGAATTAATTCATTTATGCAATCATTTTTAAGCACCATTTTTAAGCAAACTTCTGGCCTAAGCTATTTGCTATTGCTACTAAAACCCATTTTATGAATTGGAAACCTAACTATGACGATTCGTCTGCTGGACTTGTCCTGGAAACGGTATTGTCTAGCAAAAAAGCAGCCTAAAATATTCCTTATTTGCAATAGCTTGAGACGAATCAGCTTCATCAAAACAAACTGAACGGCTCCTACAGGAATCCCATTCGATCCCTGAATCGATATTCCACAAGCGTAACTTAGCAGTACCAGCCTTTGAATCATACATAGGGTGGTGTACCCTTTATTTATCCTTCTGGTCAGAGTGCTGGATTGTTCCATTGATTATTCAGACTACGATCAATGTGCTGTGTTGAAATTTCTTGTGCATATATTAAGTTGTTTAGTAACAAAACTAGCGTGAAAAATGTAAAATCCTTTATTCGAATGAAGCTAAAATTCGAATCCAGCATATCTTCTTTCATCCTTCCATTTAAGCTGATGCAATACCCTGACAGGCACTGTTTTTATTTTGTTCAATTGTGCAGCATGAGAACTGGGGCTAAGATGCATTAAGAAGCAGTACCCCTACAATCGAAATCGCAACAGCCTGCAGGCGCGATTCAAGGAGATCCCCCTGGAAACACCCTCGAAGGTATAAACAATATTCCACAACTAAAGCTAAAAAATGGAACCATCGGTTGTTGGAAGTTTGTGTGACGGCGTGCAGCGATTGTTGTTGTTCAGAACAAAACAAGTCACGGCTTTCTGCTCCATTTGCAAAAACAAGGTGTGTATTAGGGTGTCCCAAAATGACATCATGTTAAAAAAGTCATCGGGCTCACTTCTTAAATGAAAGGTTAGGGTATTGGGACCACTTTCTTCTTCGGAGTGAGTTTGCTAAAACGCTTCCTACTGGTGGCGACTTTTGATTTTATGAAAAATGGGCCGATTTTGGATAAAATTTCAAATTTATGCCTGTTGAAGTGGTCCTGAACTGTCTTAGATTTTTTTCAGCAATTTTTATTTTTCTGGAGATCCAAACGGAGAAGTTTGGTTAGTTAGTTTGTACAAATTTGGATTTATAAGAGCGGCAGGGCCATTAAAACTTAGTAAAAAGTGAAATTTTTGATGTTTTTCAGTATTTTTTCTTCAAAACTGGGTATCTACAAAATTTTAAAAGTGCAGAAAACAGTTTATATAGTTGAGCCGAATTCAGGGGCGTAATTTTGCTGAAGAAAGTGTATAGCTACGGCCAATGGGGTATAAGTTATTTACGTTTTTGTTAAATAACCTTTTGACATTTTATGATATTCAAAAATAAAAAAAAAAACAAAATACAAAATAAAACAACTTAAGTGGGCTTAGTCCGCATATTATTTTTCGGAAAATAGAAGGAAAATGATGAAAAATGGCGTTTTTCGCTTGTCTCTAGTACATCAGAATCGGTTTTTATGAGCATTTGACGATTTTTTTAAAAAATATTTTCTATACTAATAGCCGCCTAGCGGGTTTGAAAATCACTAAAATTAAACAAATATGTCGAGTTAATGGCAAGTTATGGCGTATATTTGAAGGCTGAATTGATTGACGTACTTACATTTTGTATATAAAGTCTTATTTTCACGTTAGGAACTTTGAAGTGGAGAAAAATGCAGAAGAGTGAGGTGAGTGTTGAAAAACTGATATTTACTGTTTAGATCACATAATTCCGAAATAGTCAAATTTGGGGTAAATATCCTCGAAAAAGTTTTACAACAGAATACAGAGCATCTTCTGACACAATCGTTTTGTTGAAGATGCCTCCTAGAAGTAATTATGGAGAATTAACTCTTCAAAAAATAATTAGAGACTTGGCGTCATTAGCAAAGTTATTATTTTTATAATTTAAGTTACAAAAAAAATCATCATATGCTCATTAAACCTCGTCCTGACATACTAAAGACGTACAGAAAACGTCATTTTTCATGATTTTCCTTCTATTTTTCGAAAAAAAATGTGTGGTCAAAGCACATTTGAACTGATTTGCTTTCTGGAACAGCTTTATTTTTGATAAATTGCTAAAAATGTCAAAGGTTATCTAACAAAAACTTAAATAACTCATACCCCATTAGCCATAGCTACACACTTTCTTCAGCAAAATTACGCCCCTGAATTCGGCTAAACTATATAAAGTGTTTTCTGTACTTTTAAAATTTTGTAGATACCCAGTTTTGAAGAAAAAATACCGAAAAACACCAAAAATTTCACTTTTTACTAAGTTTTAAAGGCCCTGCCGCTCTTATAATTCCAAATTTGTACAAACTAACTAACCAAACTTCTCCGTTTGGATCTCCAGAAAAATAAAAAATGCTGAAAAAAAATCTAAGACAGTTCAGGACCACTTCAACAGGCATAAATTTGAAATTTTATCCAAAATCGGTCCATTTTTCAAAAAATCAAAAGTCGCCACCAGTAGGAAGCGTTTTAGCAAACTCACTCCGAAGAAGAAAGTGGTCCCAATACCCTAACCTTTCATTTAAGAAGTGAGCCCGATGACTTTTTTAACATTATGTCATTTTGGGACACCCTAGTGTGTATGTGTTGCACACACATTCTGATTTCAGCCACATACAATATACATACGTTGATGAATTAACTTCTTTCCTGAATTCTTTTCGCTGAAATTTTACTCAGCCTAGTACGGAAGGAAGTTTTTAGCAGTAAATAAAACAGTTACAAGTTTGAAGGGTTACAGAAAGTTTTAGTCGCGAAGGGTTCTGTGAAGTTTTAGTCGCGATTTGTCGTCCTTGGAGTGGAAAAAGGTGCTGCGATTCCTTCGTGATGGAAAGTTCACCATCGACTAATCAGTATTATTCTGGCCGTGAAAGTATGAATTAGCATGGATGAGTCCAAGTAGATCAAGGATTAGTAGATGTTTTGCTGATTAAGTGTTAGTTGATTAGTGAATTGTGTGTACATAGAATAAGGTAGCTCATAGTAGGTAGATATGTCGAAGAAAAAGGTGGCAGATGAAGAGTCAGGAAACAGCGAGAAGGATTGGGAAATTTTCGATATATTGTGCGGTGGAGAGGAGGTAAGAGATTGCAGTAAAATGAGTGTAAAAGCGACTTTAACCCTCGAGTACTCGCGCTGTTGTACTTTGTACAACACTTAAGGATTTATCGTTATCGTTTAGTTGCAAAGACATTTATTAATGCCAAACCACTATGTATTCCTCAGAAATCATGTTTTGGATAAGATTCACTCATTTTTGTGTACTAATTTACCTCAAGCGTAACAATTAAATCTGAAATAATAATAATATTTAATATGTACAGTTGGCACATAAAACTTCGAGCACTTGGTTCAACATTTTTTCTTCATATAGATTTGAAGTGTGTGATAAATATAACACAGCTAATTTTTTATCCGAGTAGAAATGTTAAACCAAAATTTCATTTTATAATTTTGTTTGTGTTAACCTTCCAAATCCCAATAATCGGCAGTGATATCATGAAAATGCAAACAACTTGATTTCAGGATGGAGGAGGTGTTAGATCCGCCGATTTTCTAATGAATCTTTTCAGAATAACAGGGATCTTGCGGTACATTCCGAGGTCATTTATCTGTCGGCAAGCTCCGCTCAACTATAATACGAGTATCAATTTGTACCAGTATTATTATTACCAAACTTTCGATTCCTTGCCACGGATAAGTGCGCAAGGAATTGACGTGTATTTACAATTTAGTGTATCATGAAATTTAAATTAATTGCTTTCAAGATTTTCCTTTTTCCCTTATTACCTTATACCTACCGTCATTTGCCTTTGAGTGGATTATACAGGGTGTTTGGTTCATGGTTAAGAATCTCTTGGGGGGTGATAGACTGCCGTATTTGGAGAAAAAGATTGTTCTACACACACCATCAAATCTCAACCGTTACAGAGTTATTGAACTTTTAGTGTAAAAAACTTATTTGCTTTAAAATACCTCTAACTTTAAAAGTAAACTTTGTATTTTAAATGTTTTAGTTCCATTCGAAAGGTGAGAAAATTTCGCATTGAGTGATGCCCTCACATGTTTCAGCTAATAAGTTTAAGTAGCCTTTTAAAAGTAATTTATTGAAAATTAAACAATTTTAAACGATTTTTCGTTCATTTCTTGAAAATCCTAATAGTTAACCTCATCATTTTAATAATTCAGATTGATAGTCTTGATGAGCTGCTTAGTTCGTTCTTTGACATGATACACTTACCTTTTCTTATTTTCATGATTTTGGGTTATTCAACTTGGATATTTTTATCTCATTTTCACTAGTACCAGCTCTAATAGAAAAATTATGGCACTTATTGTACTTTTTTTTCTTTTTATTCGAAAGCCAGGAAAATTTTACAGTGAAAAATGTATTAATACCTTTCAGTTAAGTGAATTTAGTATTCTTTTAAAAGTAAATTATTTTTAAGTTAGTGCTATTATTAGCATTTTCGTTAATTTTCTCAAAATAGTAAATAATAAACATCACCATTATTATCATGGAAATAATGCATCTCAGCAAGTTCTACAGTTCTTTCTTTAACTCCATTCAATTATCTCTTTTGGTTTCGACACAAAATCGTTTTTATCACATCGTTTCATATGCAAAAATAACGATTTCGAACCCACTACATTTGTGGCGAGCTCATGCTGTGTTAACTATTAAATAGCAGCAAAATGAAAAGAGATATAGACAAAGTGTCTAATAAAAAGTTATAGAGAACATTAAGGGGCATCAAATGAACAATAGAAACGATAAATTTTGTTGATTAATAATTAGAATAACTAAAAAAATCTCCAAAGAACACAAATTTTGAGTTATTTCGTTATTAAAAAATCATCTAGTACACTTAACTAAAAGATATTTGTACATACACTGATAGGACATTTTCTCAGCTTTCCAATGAAATCTTGTAAATTACGATATAAAGCATATTTTTTAGATTAGAGTCTTTTAAGCACTTGCAAGTCGGTTACAGGAAAAGTATAGTAATGAAATTACAGAGAAATGAGAAGAGATAGAAATATGACGTCCAAGAACAAATTATGAATCGTCTTAAAACCCAACTTTTGGATAATGGATATTGCTATAATCATACTTCATTATTTCGAGAAAATTAGCAAAAACCTCCTCAAAAACACTAACTTTTAACTACTTTGCAGCTAAAAGGTAATTAAAACTAATTAACTAAAAGATATGAGAACACCATTCAATAGGAAATTTTCTCATCTTTCGAATGGAACTAAAACATTTAAAATACAAAGTATACTTTTAAAGTTAGAGGTATTTTAAGACAAATAAGTTTTTTACACAAATAGTTCAATAACTCTGTAACGGTTGAGATTTGATGGTGTGTGTAGAACAATTTTTTTCTCCAAATATGGCAGTCTATCACCCCCCGAGAGATTCTTAACCATGAACCAAACACCCTGTATATAAGTGTCGGATGCGAGCAGGGCGACTTTCCCGAAATACCCCATATGGACGTGGGAACAGTGTTCCAACCAATTGAATCTGCGACATCATACAAGTTGTGGACCGTACTTTCAGAATGATGTGTCCAAAATCTCGTATTCAATAGCAGCGCTGCCCAAGCTGTGAGCACGTATACTCAGATTTTATTTACGGAAACAAAGAAAACAATAATATCGTGAAAAGATTTTTGAATCGAGATTTAGATTAGATGATGATATTAGTTGGAAATACTTGGTCGGGTTTTCCATTTTCCAATTGCCAATAGAATGTTTAGAAATGAGACTACAGTATTTGCGTAAACTCAACCGACCTGAAAAACATTTGTGCCGATAACGATCGAGAAAAAAGGTGTTGTCATGTCGAATACCAATTTATATTGATAGAAATTGGAATAGTTTGGAGACGTTTTATAAGGAAAAGAAACGACCTCACTGGATGTCATTAGCTGCGATGGACATTCATTGAACTCCAAACATGTAAGATCCATTTGGCATTGATTCTCTTGAAATTCGGTCCACCTTTCCAGCAATTGCAATTCATGAATCCGTCGATCTTGAATTCACTGCTGCGACGAAACCTGCCGAGTTCGGCTTGATAAGAAAAAGATCGAAGTGAACTCACATCCGCCTTTCCGGGCAGGCACCAGTTAATCACTCGCAAATCGGAATACGTCTGGGTACTTGGGCACCAGTGTCAAACACTCTTCATTGGCCAATTACGCCACTTCCACTTCCGTGCTTGATCCTTTCATACCCGAGGTAATCTTAGGAATTTTTCGAAATTGACAAATTTTCAGCTACCGTCAAAATTTTGCAAACCAATAATTTTGACGGTAGCTGAAAATTTTTCAAATTTATTTTACAATCTTAGCCTCAGAAATCCGTACCGTTCTGTGCTTTTTCATAAAATTCGATGCCAACAAAATTCAACAAATAGGGTGATGAGCTTATTTACGCCATGTTTCTATTATCAACCTACCTATTTGAAACCGTTGATTAGAGCAGCGTCTGCCATCTTTGTTCAACGCATTGAGTTAACCTTCCGGAAGTCGCGCTAGTGCACTGAGTGCACGCTGCTCTGAAAATCTAGCGATATCGTCTTAGAGCACCAGCTGCTACTCGTTCAGTGGGCCATAAGCGCGACTTCCGGAGGGTTAAGTTGTAGAGCAACAATAGGGGCATTCGATTCGAGTTTTCGTTGCATGTAAGCACGAACATTTCACTATTTTCAGGGTATTTGTGTTATTACCTTGGCTCTTTACAACGAAGCAAAGCTGTTGATGTCAATTTGTAGGCATTCCATTGATTTTAGGCCGAATAATTAATGAATTAGCGAGGCACCCTCCTTAGTATGGTAAAAATAGGCACTTTACCCTATGTACTTTTGTAGATAAATCTGTACTTGGGGTAAGTTAATTGTATAATTTTGAAACTGGATACGGTTTACTTCTAAATTTGTCAAAACTTCAGATTGGCATGGCAATAATACTGTAATTGTAATTCACCTTCCGGAAAGCATTCACCTTCGATAGTAGTTTACATCCATCAACAAATTTAATTTTTACATCTATTTAAAAATTTCAATTGAATTTTTTCTTACGTTATTCACGCTAAAAAATTTCAAAAAGCATGTCAAATTACGCGGCAGTCTTTCATCTTCAATAATCTGCATGGAAAATTTTTCATTTTGTTTCTATGGAGAGTTATGGATGATTTTGTAACGGTGCGTTCCTTCGATGCAGCCCTCGAGAACTTGTATAGTGGCAACGCCACACATCGCAGCGTCCTAATGCGCATCGCATTGCACAGTGGTCCAGATCGCTAATTTAGAAGGAATCTTAACTTTCTGACAAATCTGTATAATTTAGCCGTATCATGTATTAGGATGAATTTGTGTGCATCAGAAGATGCTTCTTTTCAATGGGATAGTTATTAGGGTGTTTCTAGTATATCTAAAATACTAAAACAAAACATTTTACTGATGAAAGGTAGAGCTCCAGGGTCTTCCACAAAGTTGTAAAGAAACTTATTTTCAATAAATTCGTTGAATATTTCAAAGCTATATCTTTATTAGTTTTTGTTATATAAGAAATTTACCACAATGGATTAGGGTGTTCCTGAAAAAACTTTTTTTTACTATAACTTTCGTATCTTCTACTTTTTGTTAAAACAGTATTCGAACAGCTTATAGAAAACTTCAAGCCGAGTATTTTTTTCTTGGACACCGAAGGTTTAACTTTTGAAGTAGAATACTTCTAACGTTTCAATATGGGGTCCCGTTTCAAAAATTTCAGTTGAGAAATTTTCCCAGGTTTGAAATGCGAGTATCTTCCGTTCTACTGGACGAAATTGCAATATTTTTGCACTATCTGATCGGAAATTTGTGCACGTATTTCGTATTAAATTTCGTAATTAGTGCGACTACTATAAATAAACCAAAACTAGGATTTTTAAAAAATCCTTCGGAAACAGCGAGGAAAATGCGCAATTTGCCAGCATATCCCACGCAGAGCCGTCAAAAAGGGGCATGTAAGCGTTTCATTACATACGGGAATATTATATATACAGGTCACGCGAGCTTGTTTTGTATCAGTAGGTGCTCGCTTACCACACGAGCAACATGTTCGTCCGGACGGTACAATGAGCGGTATCATGTTTGCGTTCCCGTATCAAGCGTCATCGCAAGGTTCTTCGTGATAAAATCCAGGGAATCACAAAATCCGCCATTCGGCGTCTGGCTTGTCGTGGTGGTGTAAAATGCATCTCCGATTTAATCTACGAATGCTGATGGTGTGCAGGAAAATGTCATCCGAGATGCCGTGACCTACACTGAACACGCCAAGCGCAAAACCGCAATGAATGTCGTCTATACTCTGAAGCGGCAGGGACGCACTTTGTATGGATTTGGAAGTTGAAAAGGTAGAACTCACTTGTATCATTATAAAAAAGGCCCTTTTCAGGGCCACCAAAATCATTTCAAAGAATAAGTTTGCATTTTCTGTTTCATGGACTGTTTCTCCTTGGAGAGCTATTTGGGTTAAACCCTAAATTATGATTTATTTCAGTACGCAAATTGCAAATATGGTCAGAAACAAACTGGAGTGAAGTGGAAAACATTTTTACTAGGCGCATTCAAAAAAGGTTTCAGTTCTCAAACATTTACCAAGGTGCCGTATTACATTACTCTCTTTACCCTGAGTGTTCGATAGTCTCCGTATTGGAAACACAATTTCAATTTTGTTCTTTATCAAAAATATGTGGTCGACCAACCAAGGGGTGGAGCTACGACGAGCACATATTGAGGACAACACAAAAAGGACGAGCTTACATTGTGCTGTAGTCAGGTATAAAAACTCAGCATGCTGTTGCTCACGCTCAGTTCGTTTCCAGCATCAGCATACAGTAGTTCGTTTGCAGCATCTCCCGCAAAATTCAAACCGCCGTCCGTTTGCTGCTGTCAGAAGAGTTGGCCAAGCATGCCGTCTTCGATGGCACCAAAACTGTTACCATATACACCAGCACCAAGTAAATTTCGAACACTGCCCAATGAAAAGGCCCTTTTCAGGGCCATCAATTTATCGACAAAGAATGAAATTGAAGTTTTGTTATTACAAGCATCAGCTTGTCAAGAGCGTTGGATAGTAAGTGAGCCACTTGTGAACAATACCGTCGCTTTCACGAGAATGGCACAAAATCGAAAGTTATTTGTGATTTACAGACAGTTTAGTGTAATGATTCAATTTACAAAAATCGAACGTTTTCTAAATCTTCTGTTGTTTTGAATTAAAACCTTCGATTTTTGCGCTGATTGGAAATAGTTGACTAATTCTGTAGAATGTACAATTACTGAAATAACGGATTTTGTGAAAGCAGTGGTTGGTCCATACAATTCGATTCCAAGCGAGCCAGACTAGTTTTCGTTGGAAGGTCAACCTCTGACAATAGAAGTAAACTATTTTATTTTGAATTCAACTACAACTTCCTTGAAAACAGCACAGCTCAAAAAACTTTTGGGAAAAACGAGCAAACCTAACCTCATCAAGATTGATAGTAATTCAAGCCGGGAGGAAAGAGGTTGTAAGGCAATGGAAAACGAAAATTTCATTTATATCTTACTGGAATATAATTGGCTGGTCCTGAAAAGAACTTGTTGGTTTGTGGTTTATTTTGGATCACAATTTAGGCCTGCTCGATTGCTGATAGCTGTGAATATCTCGCAGGGCGACAGTTTCTGTTCAGTAGTGATGAGGCTTCCTAACGCCAACCGTGACTGGGGCACTTTTACACGGCCTTCGTTGCTTACTGCTTGCGGGGAGGCTTTCCTCCGGTGGACTTACGAGCGGTATGTTTGGTACGGGCCATTTATCAACAAAGAATCGAATTGAAATTTTGTTATTACAAGCATCCGAAAGTAGCTTGCCAAGAGCGTTCGATGGCAAGTGAGCTACTTGTGAACAATATCGTAGATTTCACGTAGAATGAAACAAAATTAAAAGTTATCATTTGTGTGTTTGTTTACAGTTTCGTGTTTACTAGGCGCATTCAAAAAAGGTTTCAATTTTACTAAGGTATTAGATTACTCTTTTTACCCTGAGTGTTCGATAACCTCCGTATTGGAAACACAATTTTAAATTTGTTCTTTATCAAAAATATGTGGTCGAGCAACAAAGGGGTGGAGCTACGAAGAACACATATTGAGGACAACACAAAAAAGGACGAGCTTACATTGTGCTGTAGTCAGGTATAAAAGCTCAGCATGCTGTTGTTCACGATCAGTTCGTTTGCAGCATCAGCATGCAGCAGTTCGTTTGCAGCATTTCCCGCAAAATTCAAACCGCCGTCCGTTTGCTGCTGTCAGAAGAGTTGGCCAAGCATGCCGTCTCAGATGGCACCAAAACTGTTACCATATACACCAGCTTCAAGTAAATTCCGAACACTGTCCAAACAACAGGCCCTTTTCAGGGCCATCAATTTATCGACAAAGAATCGAATTGAAATTTTATTACAAGCATCAGAAAGTGGCTTGTCAAGAGCGTTGGATGGTAAGTGAGCCACTTGTGAACAATATCGTCGCTTTCAAGTAGAATGGCACAAAATAAAAAAGTTATTTGTGTGATTTGTAGACAGGTTAGTGTAATGATTCAATTTACAAAAATGTAGAATGTTCAATTACTGAAAATAACAGATTTTGTGAAAGCAGTGGTTGGTCCATACAATTCGATTCCAAGCGAGCCAAACTGGTTTTCGTTGGAAGGTCCATCTCTGACAATAGAAATAAACTATTTTATTTTGAATTCAACTACAACTTCCTTGAAAACAGCACAGCTAAAAAACTTTTGGGAAAAACGCGCAAACCTAAATTTTCCACCATAATAAAAACTAGTGCCCCCGCCGCACAGCATCATCAAGATTGATAGTTATTCAAGCCGGGAGGAAAGGGGGAGGGAGGTTGTAAGGCAATGGAAAATTTCATTTATAATAATAATACTTTATAATTGGCTGGTCCTGCAAACAACTTGTTGGTTTGTGGTTTATTTTGGGTCACAATTTAGGCCCGCTCGATTTCTGATAGCTGTGAATTTTTCGCAGGGCGACTGTTTCTGTTCGGTAGCGATGAGGCTCTTAACGCCAACCGTGACTGGTGCACTTTTACACGGCCTTCGTTGCCAACCAGCCCCCTGTCAAGGACGACGTCTCTGTACAGCCAGCATCACTGCCATGAAAGGCAAAACATTGATTTTGAACCGAATGATTAGAAGCTGTATTTAGTTACAAAATGTCGATTAAATTAAATTATTAAATCATCCCACAAGATGCAAAACGTCGTGTGGAATGCTTGAATATCGAGCATAGTGCCGAACATAATTCTTTGTTTGGGGCTTTATAGCTATACCGCCCCATATATGTCGGTCGCTGTCAAACTCCATATGATGGTATAGGGTTGCCAGGGGGCTGTTGCCAACTGCTTGCGGGGAGCCTTTCCTCCGGCGGACTTACGAGCGGTTTGTTTGGTACAGGCCATGTAGCGAAACATTCTGATCTGCTACTTCTCTGATGCTGGTAGTAGGACGACGGTCTAACGCTCGTTTGCGTGCCTTCATTCCGAGGGGCGACTCACTCTAGTATTTTCGATTCAGGCTAACGTATTGAGAGACGTATTTGTGTATTGATGAGTATTGATTATTTTTTTCATAATAGTTACGTATTAGCGAATTAAAAACGTATTTGTGTATTGTTCACGAAATGCAATGTATTATGCGTATTGGTGAATTAATTCATAATTCTTATGGATTAGTGTACTAAATCGTACAATTGTATGCACGCATAGTATTTTTGTTGAATAATCAATTGAAACCGATGTTACTGAATTTTGACGTTTAAATGTTATTGTAGAATGCAAGTAGAATAATTTCATAAACGCAAATAATAAAATTAGTACAAATGGAATTACTAGTGATTTTTCAAGATTAAAGAACAATTAAGCATTATGAAAATTTTATTATTTAGAGAATTAGTGACTTCTTCAGTTTGCTTCTACTGGTGAGAAGCAGGAAGCGGGGAGATTTACCAGATATGCTGCTATTGTTGAACCAAGGCTGATGAACACGTAATTGAACGAACCTTTATCACAGATAACAGACGTTTAGGCTCGATTTGAATCGTGTGTAAACACCCGCTACTGAAATTTCAAATAAATAAGACGCCTGAAACACGTTTGGCAAACGTTTGTAGATGTCGCAGTGATCGATACAATGCAGTTAGAGTGCAGCTGTCAAACATGTGTAGCAAACAGTTGCGCAGATGGCAATAGTGAAACACGGATTTCCAACGTTTATCAATTTGAAAATTTACACAGGTTTTGAAGAAATTTTGTTCTAGCCTAAACGTCTGTTATCTGTGCCTTTATCTTTAGTTTGGTGAAAACTAATTAGGCTTGCTGAATTCTAATTAGGTTTACCCAATGGTTTTTTTTGAGCAACGCGGTATTATATTTAATCACTGCAGTATTATCTAAATTTATTTCAAAAATTGAGATGCTTCTCAGTAAAAATGAGAAGCTCCTCAGTAAAATCAGCCGAAATTCCTTGGTTGTACTAGACTCGGTTGTGTCACTAGAGCCTAAATTCTGGCAGAATCCAGCCGGAATTCCAACTGAACTTAGAGTTATGGCTGAACTCATACCTTCAAGTGACGTAATTCGGATTCTTGTGTTTTGTATTATTTTTTTTATTATTTTGATTATAGAGGTTTTTACCTTAGGGTTATTCGCCTCTTTTATGGTTAGAGTAATCTCTTGTGGAAGAATCTCTAACCCTATGTGTGGGGTTGGGAATGGAACCCAGGTGAGCTGCGTACAATCTTGTGTTTTGCATTCTCAATCCATCGAGCGTTGGTTTCGATTCTATTCCCCCAACGAGTGTTGATTTATAATGCAACCTATATATCTAAGCAAAATGATCCATCGCAATGCGAACTTCGAACTTGCAAGATTTTAGAGATTCACTATTTAGGGTAAACAATAAACCATTGTTTATGTCGATAAAACGACCGAATTCTTGATCAAAAATTTCCTACTGATGCTGGTAGGAAGTTTCGGATTTACCTATGTTCACGTCCCCTGGGAGTATTTTCAAATCTACGGAATGTTTGTTTTCTTTAAAGATTATGGGATTGTTCCTCTGAATCAAACTAACAAGAATTCTGATTGATTTCTGCCTTCTTGTTATTCTAATGATTCACCGATTCTGAATCCGTTTGCTGGGAGTCCCAATTCCGAGAAAAGTAAACAATCTAGCTTGAAAAAACATACGCTATGTCATAATAAGAAATATACTGAATTAGTTTCATTTGGCATGAAATTAATGTAATATTTGTATGGCTTGTATCAACAGTGTATTACTTGACGAATTGGATTGTTATCGACGCATTGAAAAATATTTCCGGTACTAACGTATTTTTGTGTATTAGTGTATTTTCGACGTATTGAAAACTTCTTCCAGAAGTAACGTATTTTTAGTGCATTAATGTATTTTCGGCGTATTAAATGTATTAAGGTGTATTGAAGCATTTCTGGTGTATTTTTTCAATTGGGTATTTTAAATTCACTTTGAATGGGGAGTGAACTGCCCCTCGCTTCATTCATAAAAGTTCAACAATATTTTCAAAGAATGTTGCAAATTGTCAACTTGATAATTCCAAAAATACTCCAAATAAACTATGAATGTGTTAAAGTCGACAAAATCGCATAGAAATTGCTTATTCCAGAGCAGAATTTACCGGTCTAAAGTGTATTCTACTTCACTCCGGTTATGTCTCTGACATTACCCACCCATCTTTTTTTTCTTTCAAAAGTTTATGGACCTTTTCGTCCAAAAAATAGCCTATTTCAAGGCTCATTATCGCTGATGCGGGCACCTAAAATTGAATACTGTAATAACCACATAAAAGATCATACTTTTTAGCATATTTGAGCAAAAATTGGCGAAAACGGTATTTTTTTTAAATTTTGTAATTTGGATTTAAATTTTGTAGTTTTGCAGGTTCAACGCATGTTTTACACACATATCGTTGTATTATGAAAAAAATGCCACTTTCAAATATCATTCTCTCATCGCAGCAAGCTTTGCATAAGTGGAATAACTGTCAAAATATGTTTTCTGATTTCTTACCTTTTAAATAAAACTTTATTCGTTATGGATATTAGTCGAAGAGAGTAGGTGAATTTGCTTATCGCTGGTAAAAAGACAGATGAACTGCCTAAGTTCATTACAAGTAGTAATTCAAATGTATAATTGAGACTTGTTAGTGCTCTGAAGAAAATAAAAATCTTCATATTGGAATTTATAAGGTTGATGATTCGGAGCAAGGGTACGCAAATTCGGTTTGAGCCAGAAAATTTTGTGTGGATTGAAGAAAGCTAAGATTCGAAGTTGAAGGTAAAGGACGAATGAGGATACCATTCTCCGAAATATGTCGCAGAGCCAGGCACGTAGCCAGAGGGGGGGCTAGGGGGCTAAAGCCCCTCCCGAAATTTTTCAAAAATGAATTTCAAAAACCGGCGATGTTTAACAAAATTTGTTGCTCATTTGGTTTGAACAAATCTTTGAGAAAAAGTTGAAGAAGGCTATTTCTAACCACCAAAGGCAATGGTCACGAAATACAGTCACTTTATGCTTTTGCCCAAACCAGTGCGACGCTAACGATAAAAATAGTAACTTTTATATTGTGTGTCTTGCCTAAAGAATAAAAGAAACTGTTACTATAATTGTTGCTGTAGTAATCTGTCGAGAAGCAAGAAGTGGTGCTCCAGCCAAATACGGTGATTATAAAATTATTGATGATTCGCTTAGGACCGAGTATTCATAATGTGGAACATTTCCTGAAGGTGTAAATGGAGGTTGGACCTTCGGAAGCGAGTTCTACCATGTCAGGCATTTAGCGCTCAACAAATTAGCCCAGATGAAACCATTCATTTCGAACAACTTAAAACACATGGTTGAAAGTGGCAATGCTATAATTAAGATCCTCCTATATATGGACGATGAGAACATCAATGTTCCGCTACAAGATCGGATATCGCTTACTCGCAGATTAATTTCATATTTGGGAGAAATGGAATCCATTCGGAAGGATAATTATTGAGAGCGAGAAGCAAGGAACAAATCAGACATTCGCAAACATAAAGGCAAAATTGACGAATTGACATAAAGTTTTGCAAAAGTTTCACAGGAAACGGATAATTTGCTGTGATTTGAAAACAGACAACTCTAAAAGAAAGTTTTTTTGAAAATTAGATGTAAGTGCGATGTGTTCTCTTCCATGTGTCGGAAGCAAGTGATGCTGAAATTATTAAGCTCACTTGTGTTTATAGTTTCTAGTTATTTTGGTGGTGATATATTTACCTAATTTTACGTAAATTAGAAGCATTCAGAATCAGTGCTAAGTAATTTTCTTTCGATTAGTGAACAAGTTCTGAGCAGTTTCGCTCAGTAGATTAAATTCTGGGTAGTTTTCATTAGTAGATTAAATCATTGAAATATATATTTTACATTGTCCAAAAACCCATGAAATCCGAAATAATACCTTCAAATGTTCAAATATAATATTAACTTAATCTAGGTAATCTTCTCAAGTTCCAACGGTTTTGCAAAATTCTGAACGTCAATGAGCTAATGATCTTATTCTTGCATTGTAGTGGAATCAGTAGTTTTTTGCACTCACTTTACATTTTGACTTTTACTATAGTTTCAGGGATCTAGGAAAATCAGTCTACGATATTTTTAATTCGTAAGTCCAATGATATGAAAGTATCTAAAAAGAATCTACTTAAATAAATAAATAGATAGTTATTCTCAGTCGCCTGATAATATTGTCGAAGATAGCGTTTAACCCATTCCCCACGAGAGTCAAATGAAAAAACATGTGTTTTTCTCAGGATTATAATTACGACATGATCAGTATCATTTAAACAGAAATTTCATAAAGTTGAGTTAACGCATACTTCGGATGAAGTCACAGAACTAGTAATAGTAGCCTGATCATGAAAATAGGAGTTGAAGTTCACTTTGTTCGGACATTCTTTGCAACGATAAACTTGGATTTCACACTGATATATTCTTATCCATGGAGACAACCTTGACGTTGGTTTCATTCTCCTGTTTAGCAAATGCGTGTAAAGTTTCGTTAGGCGGGTTTTTGGATATTTTTGTACTCATTCCAATTTAGCGTCTTCTACACCTTGTAAACGTGTAGTCTAGAATGCGTAGCATTTTCAATCAGCCCTAAATACTTTGATCTCTTGATGAATCTTGAGAGAAATTTCTAACTTATAAACTAATAATAATAAAATTCAATTCGTCGATGCACTATAGCTTTTCTTGTAACAGACACAATATTTTTAGGGTTTTTAGTGTCTATTGTCTTAGTTATGGAATTGTTTTCACTAAGAACATTTCATAATTACATTCAGTTTACTGTGACTATCTCAAGTCATCAGAATTTATACATTTATGCAATAATTTTCAAGCCCCTCCCGAAACAAAATCCTGGCTACGGGCCTGAGCCTAAATAAAGCGATCAGGAAAGTTGTGCGATAAGTATTCCACGGTTGGTTGAATAAATTCTCCTTACATGAATCATAAATAGTTTTTATATCCAAATTATTTTTTATAAACACATTCTGTACTTTCGAAAAGTATTGTTGATATGTAAGCAAAATAGAAAAGCAAACACCAACAAAAGTCGTGTTAATTTACGTCTTCTGACCATGACATATAAGAGCATCGAAAATAGCATAGTTTTACGTATGATTTTAATTTTACATGACGTTAATTTTCATAAATCACGTAACTTCGCACCAGATATGGTATCGGTTCTAAATGGTCTAAATGGTTAGAACTGCGTAATTCCATGTCACTACTCATGAAAATTACATTTTTCACGTAAAATTGAACGGAACATTGTGATACTTTGTCATATCGTGGATTGCGATTTGTTAAATTGTGTCATGTTTGGAATTAGGTCAATGATAAAATTCATATTTTTTGGTGTGTATTTTTTATGTCGCTATACGACAAAATTTAAAATCTTCGAAATATAAATTTAAGTTGCCAGTTTTAAAAAAAATGTCGCATTTTCCAATTTTTGTTCAAAGTAAAAAAAAAAAGTATGTTCTTTTCTATGGTTCAATCCGAACTTAGTTTACATTTGAAAAAACTCCATAGCTTTTGAAAGAAAAAAGGTTGTTTTAACAACATGGAAAATTTCTTCCGAACATTAACAAGTCTCAATTATACATTTGAATTACTACTTGTAATGAACTTAAGCAGTTCATCTGTCTTTTTACCAGCGATAAGCAAATTCACCAACTCTCTTCGACTAATATCCATATTGACTACAGTTTTATTTAAAACGTATAAAATCAGAAAACATTTTTTGACAGTCATTCCACTTATGCAAAGCTTGCTGCGATGGGAGAATGATATTTGAAGTGGCATTTTTTCATAATACAACAATATGTGTGTAAAACATGCGTTGAACCTGCAAAACTACAAAATTTAAATCTAAATTGCAAAATTTAAAAAAATATTGTGTTCGCCAATTTTTACACAAGTATACTAAAAAGTATGATCTTTCATGTGGTTAAAACAGTATTCAATTTTAGGTGTCCGCATCATGAAGAATGTCCGCACGATGAAGAATGTTATGTACTTGGAATGGACCCGAAATTCGCACGCCCTGATTGGATGACTATAACGGTGCTTCCGGTTCCGCCTTTGGCTGTGCGACCGGCTGTTGTCATGTTTGGCGCAACTAAGAATCAGGATGATTTAACTCACAAACTGTCCGACATCATCAAAGCTAATAATGAACTGAAGAAGAACGAATCGACGGGTGCAGCGGCTCACGTAATTGCGGAGAATATTAAAATGTTGCAGTTTCATGTTGCTACACTTGTCGATAACGACATGCCCGGTATGCCAAAGGCTATGCAGGAGAGTGGAAAACCACTCAAGTCGGTCAAGTCTCGATTGAAGGGAAAGGAAGGTCGTATTCGTGGTAATTGAAATAGGCTATTTTTTGAAGAAAAGTGTCCATAACTTTTGAAAGAAAAAAGTTAGACCTTCGGTGTCCAAGAAAAAAAATACTTGGCTTGACGTTTTCTATAAGCTGTTTGAAGATTGTTTTAACAAACAGTAAAAGATACGAAAGTTATACTAAAAACACGATTTTTTCAGGAACACCCTAATCCATTGTTTTAAATTTCTTGTATATCAAATACTAAGAGAGATAGAGCTTTGATCTATTCAACGAATTTATTCAAAATAAGTTTCTTTACAACTTTGTGGAAGACCGTGAAGTTCTATCTTTCATCAATAAAAAGTTTATTTTAGTATTTTAGATATACTAGAACCACCCTAATAACTATCCCAATGAAAAGAAGCATCTTCTGATGTACACAAATACATCCTAAGACATGATACGGCTAAATTATACAGGTTTGTCAGAAAGTTAAAATTCCTCCTAAATTAGCGATCTGGACCACTGTGCAACGCGATGCGCATTAGGACGCTGCGATGTGTGGCGTGGCGTTGCCAATATACAAGTTCTCGAGGGCTGCATCGAAGTGGGCCGTGCGTCGAAGGAACGCACCGTTACAAAATCATCCATAACTCTCCATAGAAACAAAATGAACAATTTTCCATGCAGATTATTGAAGGCGAAAGACTGCCGCGTAATTTGACATACTTTCTGAAAAATTTTAGCGGGAAGAACATAAGAAAAAATGCAATTGAAATTTTTAAATGGGTGTAAACTACCATTGTTCACACAATTATACAGTAGAAATATTTTTATGAGTTAGTGTAAATATCATTCCATAAGTATACAAAAATTCATTCAATTATCTTTTGTAGTAGTTTTAAAATTTTCAATTTTGTCATGCAATAAAGTTAAAGGGTTAATATCGTAAAAAAGGAGTTTTTCCGAAATAGTTATACCCAAAGCTATTCATCATAATCCCTATACAATAAAGTATACCTCATGAAAATCGGTGAATTTGTGAAAAATTCGAAGACATTCACTTGACATGGCTTTACTCTCTTATAAACAGCTTATGCGAAAACCAGTTTTCCGAGTAGGGGAACATGGGGAGACTTGACCATGTTTTCAGCTAAAACTGCATAAATCTCTAAAAAGGCCTTCAATTCCTCAAATGCCATTGAGATATAATGTGCAAAGTTTTTGTGCTTCTTCATGATTTTTTGCAGAATTTTTAATTTAATTTTTGAAAAGTTACAAAAGTTTTTTCTGAGATCGTTTTGACCAAGGTGTGGGGAGACTTGACCAAAAGAATTTAAAAAAACCGTAACAAAAAATAATGATATAAAACATACTGTAATTATTTTGTCGAGATCTTTAGGTAGCAGTAAAAATATAAATATTTGAAAAATTTCGATTTTTTTAATGCAGTTTTTTTAAGGATTGACTGTACTGCTTGCATTGTATGTTCACACATCACGAAATCAGTCCTACTATTGCTAACTTTGTTTACTAATACTAAAATATAAAGACTTATGTTTGAGGTGGGATTTTTTTATGGCGTGATTAACATCAATAGTAGATACCAAAGCATAATAAATATCAGGAATTTAGTATCTTTCTTCAGCTAAATGCCACTTGGTCAAGTCTCCCCAACTTTAGTTATTGCGTTTAATGTCATTCAAATTCTAGTAATAACTATTCCAATGTTCCAATTTATGTAAAATCATTTCACTGCTTTACAAAGATTAAGGTGGTATATTAGTACATTAATAATAATTAGTAGTCGAGTAGATAGGTCCATACAAAGTTTAATAAAAAATTACATCATTTAATGCAATTTTTTTTTATTTCGATTATAGAGGTTTTAACCATAAGATGATTCGCCTCTTCGGGTTAGGAAAATCTCTTATGACAAATTTCTAACCCTATGTGCGGGGTCGGAACTAGAACCCAGGTGCGCTGCGTACAAGGCAATCGATTTACCAACTTCGCTACGCCCACCCCTAATTAATGCAAATTTAATAATCACGTAATATTTTCTGCAAGGAAAGGATTTTTCATTCAAAACTTTTAAAATTACCTTAAGGGATCGAAACAAGTATAAAAATATTTTTGAAAAAAATTTAAGAATCGAATAGAAGACACCATAGCCAAAAATAGAAATTTGCGCCTGGTCAAGTCTCCCCATGTTCCCCTATAGTGTCCCCTAGTTCCATGTTCTTTGGAATAGTATAGTGGACACCCTGGTTTCATGTTCTTTGGAATATTTACTTTACAAAAACGCGAAAATAGTGAAAGATCTGTGCTCTCGTTTCGTACAGTGAGTCACCTTGAAAAGCTTTTCATCTACAAACAGGCAGAAGTAACAAGAAGATTTAGATCTATTTTTGTACCGGGACTATATTAAAAATTAGTGGAATGTTGATAAATATTGTACAGAACAAAAGAAACTAAGCTAAAAGTCTTATCTAAAAATGTTTATTGAGTTTTAAAATATTACAAAGTTACAAAACATGCTGCACTGCATTATTCAAATTCTCGTTCATGTGACCATGTTCAGTGCGTAGATTACCGTAGGATTTCCTAAAAATCCATGATTGTCGAATTTATAGGTTATTCGACATACGTTGAATTACGGTAAAACCTTCAAAGTTGGCAACTGTCCCTCTTACGCTTCCAACTGCCTAATGCCTTTGGGCGCAAAAGTCGACTTTCCAACACGTTTTGTGCCGTTTCCATGGAAGTTACAACTTTGTTTATTTCTATTTCCGTACCTTCAAGGTAAGCTTTTCTGAATGAATATTTCTGCACTTACTAGCGAAACTTGCAAAAACGGCTTACGTATACCCTATTTAGATAATCCTATGATTGGAGACAAATTTTCCAATTTGTTTTTGTTTGCTTCTAATATAGGTTTGTGTCCAAGTTTTTCATTCGCCAACCGCAGCTACACGTTCCAATTGCAATATCGGGTCGTAGTTATATGAAACCGATTGAATTTTATGGTATAATAACGATTCGTGCAAGTCAGTAAGAAATTTAGTGGTCTCAATTTTCCTTTCGAACGGAAACCAAAATGGGAGCACGAGTCAGTTTAGCTACCGGCTGACAGGAGCAGGATGATGGGTGATGGTGGGTTAGTTATTGTTTTGATAAATTGCATTATTACAAGCGAAGCATAAAAAAAATGCGAATGTGTTTGCGTTCGGGAGGAATGAGGCTTATTCTGGTTCGCGTGAAACTTCGTTTGTTTGCTGTTTGGTTTTGGTGGTGTGCAGGAAATTCCGATATCGTGAATCAAACTTTGCAGTAGTTTTGCAAGGATACCTGGAAGGGTCGGATGTGCTGATGCTTTCGTAGCGCGCTGGCTGGCTGGTTTAGTTCGGTTTTGAGTGAAGTATGATGGACGAACTGAGGTGAAATTTAACTAATTTTAGTTGTGAAACGGCTATTTTTGGTGCTTGAGGAAATGTTTTGAGAACAACACCTGAGTTGGAAATAAAATAATATATGTGGTATATACGTTCCAAAGTGGGATACTTAATCCGGAACAAGTAGTGAAAATGAATTGGAAAGAGGAGTCCTAATCAAATTTACGGAAAACGTGTCATTAATGTAAGTCATCAGAATTATGGAATATTACCCAAGGGATTCTCCGAACGGTTTAATGAACTTTGAAGATGTGACCAAATCCCTTATTAGGATTAAGTATTGAATATTGGTAAACGGACTATTTTAGCATAGCAGAGAATTAATGAGACCTCCAGAATAGTGAAGCTTTTACTATTTAACAGTCTTTGGACTCTATAGCAAATCAAAAGTGTGTCTAATCAAGGCAAATTAATCGAATAACTAACTGAATATCTAAAAAACAAAATCTTTGCTGTACCGAGTGTATGTGTTCTATGATTTTTATTCGTAGAAGGACTCGTTTTTAGCTATAGATGATAAGATGCGAAATTTTAGATTCGAATTAATTCAAAATCGAGTATAAACTCAAATCTTTGAAATAAATTTTATCATACATTAATGAAAACGATTTGACGAATCCTTGCAGAAAGCATGTATAGTACAATATGTGCCTCCCAAGTTATGAAATATATTTTTACCAGCGAATTTAATTTTCATCATTGATCCCAAGGATTTATTTGTTCCCATTCCCCTCAATCGAAACACCTGCTTTCGGTGCTTCGATAGATCGTTAAATACCAACCAGGGTGGGTGTTCCAATAGTTGTGGAGCACCAATAGTTGCAGAAATAGGTTTTAAGTATAATTGAATACATTAATTAGTACAACAGCAGTTTTTATATTTTTTCTATCACATAGGAATTAAAAACTTGCGTGTGACTTCTTTTCAATGCCAATTAATCGTTTCATCATTTCCTCGGCAAAAATTTTTCTTAAAGGATACGGCTATTGGTACATCGACCCTACACTATGTATATTTTCTAGTACGGCGAGGTATCCCCCACCCAATCTCCTAGGGAAACTCGTTAACAATTCTAACAATGGATAACACAATAAATACCATCAAACAACTTGTCCCGAATTCCTGATTCCAAACAACCAGAGCAGGTTGAACATTTGTTATCCTATTTTTTGTTTCATTCACTCGTGTGGAATCTGGCAATAGATTTTCATTTCCAATCGGGCTTACCAAGGACGAGGCAGAAAAAATCTCAGCGTCTGCCGCAAAAGTTTGAAAAGTTCTGCAGTTGCAAAATGAGTTTTTTTTTCTTTGTAGCGTGATGCCAGTTCAATTTAGCCGTTGAAAGATTTACCGGAACACTTTGACGTGTTACTTTTGTTTTGATGATTTTTGAACTACATATAATGCAACTTGGAACTTCAAATAAATGACAACATTTTTACACTGCTGACGTTCTTTTCAGATTATGCCAAAGCATCATCATTCGCCAGTACACCACCATCACCATCATGTAAGTAAATTATGGATAGTGAAAAGTAGTAACGTGAGTTGAACAAAGCTCATCGCTATAACCACTGCACTGAGTTTCAGTGACGGACATACCCTAGACACAGAAATTGTGTGTACAACAAGCTCTTTTACAACAACGCGTCAAGAAACGGTCATTCCACTCCCAAATCACGTGTTTTAATCTAAGCAAAAATAAAAAAAAATCTAAGAATGTCGGTCTGCCAGATCTTGTTGACGCAGTTTGCTGCTGCGTGTTGAGATCTTTTTTTTTTTGGCGGTGACGCCGCTTGGGGGTCATTCAGTCTGCCTTCTTTCACGTTATCGTTCCCGTCCATGTCGTCATCGGTACTGCTTTCTTGCTGTTCACGATCAGAGGTTCTTATTTGTTTCTTGTTCTTATGGGTCGCTGTTGCAAATCCGTCTTCATCGGTATTTTCTTCTTTATTGGCGATGCTAGTTGTTGGTTTAGGAGCGGTTGTCGTGGTCGTTGTACCTGCATTATTGGTTAATTGGATCGTTGTTTTTGGTTTAACTGAAGGTGTCGGTGGCTGATTGTTAGAGTTGGCTGTAGTAGATGAGTTTTGACTAGTTGCTTCAGCGCATGTTCTTCCGTAGTGGGCTGTATGGTTACAGAATTGGCATGTTGGGGTCTGCCCGAGATATGTGATTAGCGTTGTTTGCTTATAGGTCACGCCTTCGGTAGTCATGTAAGAAGGTATTGGTTTAGTCACTCGCATCCTCACAATACGAATACCGTTGGGAATGCCGGTGAAAAAATTTCTCCAAGTGTCATTCGAAATAGATTCCACTTCTCCATATTGCGACATGATTTGTTTGATGTAATCTTTCTTAGTACGTGGGGCCAAATCATGGATACGTACGTCCACCATGTCGTTTTCCATATGCACCGGGATCTTGATTCTGGTGTTATTAAACTCGACCTCGTCTTGCAATGAAGTTTTCTGCCTGCACACCTAGAAAAAATAGTGTAAATTTACGTCTTCTGACCCTGACATATACGAGCATCAAAAATGACTTAGTTTTACCTTTGATTTTAATTTTACATGACGTTTAATTCGTAAATCATGTAATTTTACTCCACATACAGCGTTTGTTCTGAATGGTAGGAAGTGTAATTTTATGTCATCACGCATGTAAAGTATATGTTTCTTGTAAAATTAAATGGAACACGGCAATGTTCCGTCATTTCGTAAATTACGGTTTGTTGAATTGTGTCATGTTTGCAATTACGTCAACGATAAAATTCAGATTTGTTGGTGTGTGTGCTAAACTTCTAAACGTGATCAAAACACAGTTTTTAACGTGATGTAGCTGAATGTACGTAACTTCAGCGAGATTAAGCTCCATTTTAACTTTAACTAATTGCTCCACTTCCTGAACTGTGGGTCTAACACGAGTTTTATTAAAGTTGATCGAAATCGTGTTATCCCGTAGTACGGGCACTTTTGTTTCATTTGGCAAACTCATTTCACTCCACAGCCGGGGGTAACAATACAATATTGTTTGTGCACTGATATGCTATTGACTGCTTGTGCGATAGGCACCGATCGGATTGTAGGAACAATTGACTGTTTCACTTGTGCGGGACGATTTTTAGCATCTGCTCAGGGCGAGATGTAAAGACAAACTGAAATCACGTGTTTGATTTTTTTTATCTAGTGTTTGTGCTGCCACCTCCAATATTTAACAGCTTTTGGGCTATATCCTTACAAGTGTATAAAGATGTACAATAAAAACTTGTACGAGCTGCTAAATGTTTTCTATCCAATTTTATTCTATTCTAACCCTTACACAACCGGTATTGAAAAGCACCCTGGAAAACACTGCAGTTATTCTTTAGTGTTTTTCTTGTCAATATTAATATTTGAAGCATATTATAAAATGTCGCAAATATTAAAACGGCCAGGCTTACTTTGCAGAGTTTAGGTTTGAAGATGTTTCAAACGGCAATTTAACTATTTATACAATGAACAATGAACAATTCAACCAACGAATCGTTTTGAAACTTGAATGAGGAAGAAACGAGGACAACCCTACCAACCGTTTCAGATTATAGTGGATTAGAATAGAACGTTGGGGTGACTTAGCTATGAATGTTAATGTCACTCCTTTGGTCCTTTAGGTTGGGACAAAGGCATTTACACTTTGCCCCGGGCCAATAACTACATAATTCCCAAGAATTTGAAAGTTAGTGCATATACAGATAATAGAGGCAGGCGATCCACGTACCCTAATCTGTATAATACAGTGATATTTATTACCTCCGACAATGCTATTGCTTCTACTGAAAAACTGAATAGTGATCTAGAAAGTTTGAATTCATGACTAAAATTCAGAAAATTGAAACAGAACGTGACGATAACAAAATACATATTTTTTGAGAAAAAGCCAATGAACAGTGATTGTGTTAATGGCTGGATAATAATGTGTTAGAAAGTGTTAGTGACATTCAATACTTAGGAGTGACTATAAATGACAAATCTAAATTTCAAAAACCTGTTTTAATCCACCTAGTGCACTATAGTGGTGCGACTGTGCCTTTCTCATTTATCCAAACTAGCTTTTAGCTTGTTAGCTGGTTTTGTTCAATAAAATTGTGGAAATGTCCACTACAATCTTATTATACTTAGCACGTATTCCACGAAAACCACGAATGTAGACGCTGACTCACTTTAAACAAAAAAGTATAATATTTAATTAGCTTAATAAACATAAGTTCGATTTTATATTGATGCACCCAAAATAGACCCCATAAGAATCGCTTATATTAATGCAATAAATACGAGCGAAAATTGCAAGCGTTCTGGTAATGTGCGAAAATTGCAAGAAGCTTCCTTGCATGTAATAATGTATGTGTATTGGTGACGCATGTGTTAGAAAAAAAGACAGCTGGCATTGAAAAATAAGCCCAGCACGTGGAGGTCACCAACGCTTAATCCATCCAATCATGCTATCAGATAATTATGACTGTATAAAAGTCATATATAAACACTCCGATGATTTCACGATTAATGAAAAAAGTAAAGGACGCACTCAGATTCGAACTCACGTCCTTGCGCATCGTAGTACTGACTATAGGCACTATTCTATCTTTCCACATGATTGGCCATCAGTGATCTAGACCTGCGAATCAATGTAATTTAGTGTAGATTCGAATAGATTTTTAACCTCTGAGATATTACGATCGCAACGGTTTATATGAGAAATTCCTGTGTTACCTTTCTAACCACCCTGTAACTCCGGAACCAAAAGTCAGATCCGAATGATAGCAGATGATGGGATTACGGTATCTTTAATTTTAAATTAAGTTTGTAAAAATTGATCAAGAATTCTATGGGGAATAGGTGTGATATTAGCTCAGAAGCTTGGCATCATGAACCGTCATAGGTGGTCAATGCGGCCAAAGCTACTTTAATTAATCATTAGTGATTTAGACCCGCAAATCCACGTAATGTCTTACCCATTTTAATATGAATTACATCATTCGGACATCAAGGTGTTACCAGTTTATATAGAAATTTGATGTGTTACCGCATTCTGTAACTCCGTAACCTGTAGACGGATCAACTAAAAGTTCAATAGCTTATGGGACGTTATACCTTTCATTTGAAACTAGGTTTGGGTAAATCGGTTAGGCCCTCTTTGAGAAATATGTGTGAGTTTGGATGACACACATACACACAGACATTTTCCGATCCCGATGAACTGAGTCGAATGATATATGACACTCGACCCTCCGGGCCTCGGTCAAAAAGTCGCTTTTTAGAGTGATTATATAGACTTTCTTTATATAAGAAAGGCAAAAACGTGAGGGAAAATGCCATGTTTTAAAGGGCAAACAATTTGGTCCCGCTTTGTGCAATTGTCATTAAAAAATCTTCATTGACTGGAGAAAGGGGTCCTGGAAACCCGTAACGCATGACAAACTCGAATCGGTGACTACACCGTCCATCTCAACTATGTTAACGGGCGTGTAGACGTGGTAATCCTTCGTAAAAGACTTGTCGCCAATACTGTCTTTTACATGCTTTAGAAAGGCAATCACAATTCCGAGTTAACCTTGGCGAACTTTCGAGATATCTGTCACGGTTTAGAAAAGATCAGATATGGTCCAACCGAGTTCAATTTGTATGATTGCGTGGGCCTAGAGCTCGGCGCAAAGTGAAAATTTAACGACTACGAAGAAAGAGAGAGAAATTACGGAAGACGAACAATTTGAAAGATGGCTCAGATAAAAGATAGTAAAGGAAAAATGTAGTCGCCTATCTTTAGTCGGTGTTTGGCTGGATACTACAGATTTTCTTAGAAGCCGGCCCAAAGAACGTGTAAAACCCTTTGTCAGCAACAGATCATAAATACATTTTTTTTTGTAAAAAAGAGGGTGGGTAATACCTAGAACATAGACCGAATGTCGTGACAGTACTTGGACTGGTAAATCAAATCTAATGATATGGCCGTACGCAACAATCCATCAACCAGGTCACAACTCCTAAAAATGGTCTCCGCAGTATACTGGTATTGATACACAGTCTATCAAATAGATGTTCCGTCTGTCGCCTTCAAACACCTAGCGTCTATTGCTTTTATGAATATACTGTTCAAAATTTGCTGGAATTTACATGAAAAAAGCGACAATCAAACATGAGCGAGCTTCGGTTGAATACTTTGGAAATCGGGTTTTTCGTTACAAGTTTCCAACCATCGGAATTAAATGAAACGGTTGATGAAGGAACAAATACTCAATACGGTACAGACGGGTTAAATTCCTTAACAAATCGTCTGGTCAGTAAACCGATCTGCACACTACTTCGAATGAAATTGTAGACAAAACTAGAGTTAACAAATTTTTGAAATTTCATGAAATATTTTTGTTCTGTTGGTGCTTTATATTAAATACTTTGGTTGGCGTAGTTTTCGTTAGATTTTATGTATCGTTTTTGACGTAGAACTACATCTGTGTTTTCGATATGGGGGTGCACTTTGTAAATTCTACAAAAATGGTATGTAACGAAAAGTGGTCCAATTTTAATTTTAAAATTCAGCCATCTCAGAATAAATTTAAAAATTTTTGCACATATCGCCCCGAAATACTCCTAAGAATAGATTACAATACATAAACCCAAAGATTTTTGATATTGTGGCATTAAAAATTTAAATAATGTGCAACCTAGTCAAAATATCGCGCATTTACATACAGAAGACACCGCTTCCCAAGTCTGGCACGACAGATTTGTGTACCTAGCGCGCTACGCTTCTATGAATGACTTCATCATCGACTATTTAAAGAACGGATTTGGCCGGACAAGCTCAATTGCCTGTTGAACGGCAGGCGAAGCAGATCACCGCGCTGTGTGTTTTCACAGCCAGTGTAGCTGAGTTAGAAGTCCATTACACTGGCTGTGAAGGTACGCTACTCAGTACCCTCCAACACGCGACTAAGCTTGTCCGTTAAAATACTATGCTTTCTTTTGTATTGTGCTCGTTTCAAGCACACTTTTATGTAAAATCTCGAACATAATTATTCATACACAAAATCGCTTGTACATTCGAGCTCTATTTGCAAACACGGTTAACATAGTATCGTGGTACTAGTTCGCTCTACCCATCATCATCAGCGTTGAGTCATTTTGTTTTGTGCGCTTGGGCAGGGTTGCCACTATTTTGCAAAGAAAATCTGGCAGTTCAACTAAAAACTTGTGGCAAAATCTGGCACTTGACAGTGACCTCAAAGTCATCGAAATATGGTATACATATTAGTATTCATAGAACCTTTATCAATGGATTTTAGTAAAATTTGGATCATTATTACCCAAATTTCCAAAATGTGTGTATAGCAGCTTCTAAAACTTAAAAATCTGGTAGAATAAGAGGTTTGTCTTTTTGTCTTGAAGCTGCCAAAAACTCTGGCTGTGCCAGATAAATCTGGCATACTGACATCCCTGCGCTTGGGATCAATGTTTGAGGCGAATGTGTACACTGAGAAACAAAAATATACATTGTTAGCATACTTTCCCGTTTCTTTTCTTCTGTTGTGATTTTCATGCATATACTTCTAGTAAGCATTTAATGAGTGGATAGAAGGAATATGTCCAATGCAGAAGAAACGAGAGGCGAATAGAAAAGTATGCTATCGATGCATAAATAAAATGCTGCGTGTAGGTAGATTTGTTAGCAGGGTTACCATATTCACAGATTTTTCTGTAATGTCACAGATTTTTTTTCACAATTTTTGATCACAGATGGCAGATTTTTGGCATTTTGATGAAAATTTCACAGATTTTCACAGATTTTTTCGGAAATTTATCACAGCTTTTCATTCATTGATCTTGTGCTATAACGATTTTGTTCCAGATATTAGTTCGGTCACGCTTTTGTCTTCTTTCTTCACCTACTACAAATGAAATGACCTGATAACCAAGAAGGTTTGGTTCAATATGTAACATTCGATGTTAATTGGTTGTGCCTAAACTATATGTAAGAAATATATTTGTACTAGCTAATACCCATCGCGCGTTGCTGCGACTTTCAACAAAATAGGAGGAAAACAATTTGTTCCGAAACGCCATCTGTCGGGCAGAAACTCCCCAACCAATAGCACACAAACACGCTCCATAACAAATGCCTACTACGTATAAATTTTGACGGCGATCGGTTAAGCCGTTTGGGAGTCCGTAAATCAAATACATAGAAACATTGACTTTCATATATATATATATATATATATATATATATATATATATATATATATATATATATATATATATATATATATATATATATATATATATATATATATATATATATATATATATATATATATATATATATATATATATATATATATATATATATATATATATATATATATATATATATATATATATATATATATATATATATATATATATATATATAGATAGATATTTATTATTACTGTAAATGTATAAGAAAATAAATATTTTACATTAAGTAGTATAGTTTTACGTCTACAGTTCATGCAACCCCATAGGACTGCAACTTGCAGTTTTTATTTTTTTTAAGGCTCTAACCTCGAGAGTCATTCGCATTTTTGAGAATATTATACATTTCAAAATAAAATTCCATTTACAATGAAATTTAGATAAAAAAAATCCAATATTATTCTTGTCGACTATCCTGCGCGCACTGCCTTTCGCTTCATGTGTGAAATTTTTTTCTTGGTGGTGAGCAATAGTCGGGTTTATCCTCTGTCGCTTGCTGATCATCCTTTCTTCCTCGGTTGTGTATGCGTCGATGCCGTCGTCACTAGAGCTTTGATTTTCGCTGTTACATGTTTGGTGCTTTTTTGTGTTTGCGAGTGACTCTGGTATAGCCGCCGTATTTCTTTTTCAATCCTTCCCTAGGTATGTTAATTATTGGCTTGGCGATACCGTGGAATATTGTTTGTCCGGCATTTATTCAGAAGTTGGCCGCCTGCATGTGGCGTATCAGCAGATGTCAAAAGTTGTTTGAATGTGTTGGTTGTAGTAGATAAATTTTTCTTAGTTGTTTTGGCGCATGACTTACTGTAGTGTGCCATCTGGTTGCAGAACTGGCACGTCTGCCCAGGGTATGTTCATAGGGTTCTTTGTATATTGTTAATACCTTGAGATGATCTGCCCTTCGAAAGTCAAATATGACGATATAAGTTGGTTCAGCTGCATTCGCACTACTCGAAAACCGTTGAGAATGCCAGGGAAAAAGTTTCTCCAAGTGTCGCTGGAGACAGATTCCACTTTTCCATACTTCGACATGAATCTTTTAATCCGTTCTAGTACGTGGTGCCAAATCATTTACACGTGGATCTTAGTTTTCATATTCGACTTCGTGTTGCATGTCGTTCTTCGCTAGGAAGCTTTCTGCCTCGACTAAGGAGTTGGACGTTATTAGTACTACTTGTCTCGTATGGTGTAGCTGTATGCGTGAAAATTCTGTAAGAACTGTAAGAAGTTCCATCTTGATCAACTGTTACACCTCGCGCACTTTAGGTCTAAGATGGGTCTATGGAAAGTCAATCGCGATCATAGGAAGCAACGATCCGAAAAATGGCACCCGACCAACCGGCATAGTGGAGGAAACACTATTCTTCTCGGTTATGCTCGTCTTTGAACTTTTCAAATTTTTGCATCTTTTGGCACGGCGCATCGGTGTAGCAACAGTGCTTTTTATGCAGTAAAATCGCATCTATGTGCCGTTCCGTGAGGTCGAAAGCGACGTTGTGTTTGATGATAGTTTCAATTTTTTAATCCTATGTCCATTCCAACTTTTATCGGAAAACTTTAGGTCAAATTGCAAAAACTTAGCTTTTCAAACCATAAGGCTCTGTTCAATAACAAAATATCAGCTCAAGGGCGGTCCTTTGAATTTCCGCGGATAAAATTGTATTTAACCATAATTATTCAATTCATTAATGTCGTTTCTGTCTTGTTCATCTTTTTCCCCCATAGCCCGACCCATCATGCAGCGACCACCTGGCGCACTCGATCGATTTGGCCACGACGCTACGCAGCGAACTGGCCGCATCCACCTACAAACGCGACCGGCTGATGGCGGAACTTTCGGAGGCCAAAAGTTTGCTGTGCGCCAAAGAGAACGATTGCGAAGCGCTGCGAGCCCAAAGTGCACGGCAGACTTCGCTCATCGGTTCTCTGCAGCAGCGACTGGCGGCGGCCGAATCGCGTGAAAAGACGCTGCACTCGCGATCCGAAAGCGTCATCGGAACCCTCAATCGAGACAAGAAGCATCTGGAGGACAAAATAAAGGAATTGTGTGCGAAAAGCAGACGACTGGAGTGCGATCTGACCAAGGAGGAAGGTCATCGTGATCAGGCTCGAGCTCACCTGCAAGATCTGGTCAGACGGCTCTGTCTCTGTCTAGGGATCGATGTTTGTGAAGGAGCACACCTAACACCGGAATGTGTTCTAAATAAGGCCGCCGAAACAGTGGCGGAACTTCAACGGCTGAGGTCCAAGCTAGCGGGAACCTGCGAGCATTTAACATCCACCGAGGCGGAGTTGATAACCACCAAAACTACGGCTTCGACGGAAAAGACCCGGCTACAGACGCAGATCGAAGGGCTGCAGTCTCTCTCGCAGGGTTTGGAAGCCAGATGTCGTCAGGCAGAACGGGATCTCCAGGTTACGCGTGATCGATTGGCGGAAAGTGAGCTCAACGGGGATAAGCTGAGAGGTTTGTTATTTAACGGCGATAGTCAGATTGTAATTAGATGGTTTTGCTCGTTTTCAGAGGAACTCAGAGGTTTCGAATCGCGAAGCTGTAGACTTCAAAACAACACGGATCGGCTGCAAACGGAACGACTACAGTTTTTAAGAACCGTGGCCACTATTGTTGGTGTTAATGAACCCTGTGAAAACAATATCCGGGATAAAGTTCGGGAAATAACGAACCACAACCAGGCATTGCATGATGTAAGTACAGAGTTCTGTTCTACTGGATGATCCTCGAAAGAAAGATCCTAAGAATTAAATTTGAATTTCAGCAAGTAGCTCATCTCAAGGAGCAACTTCATCAGGAAGCAACCCGTCACAGCGAACATCTGGAAGGCACCACCTGTCGCTTAAAATCTGAAGAGCAGCACCGGATAAATGTGGAACAACGTTTAGAAAAGGCGTGTCATGAATTGCAGCATCTTAGAGCGGAGCATACAACGGTAAAGTAAATATTTGTAATCTTTCGCAGATGTACTAAATGGATTTCTTCCCGTAGTTAAGTGAGTACCTGGTCCGGCTGGCTCGAGCCTTGAACTGGAGCGAATGCACGGAACCTCCTGCACCAGGTAGTGACACCACCATTCTCGGGGAAACTTTGTTGGAAAGAGCGAGTCGTCTGTCCACTCACCACGATCACCACATTCATGGAATCTGCGATAAGGTATCTGTGTATTCGCTAGAATAGATTGGGGCAAATGTTTTAGCTGTCTCTTTCACCCATCAGAACTGCTGGGAACTGTCCAACCACCACACACATTCCCATTCTCATCATCACAACCATTTGCCAAAGTTGAGGCGCGAGCGTTCCTGCACCGATCTGCCAATGAAAGAAGTAAACAGACTACTGTCCCATTTCACAGCACTTACTTAGTCACTCAGATCATGGCATTCTCATTTTGTAGAGCTCCGCACTGTACAATTTGCAACGGCGGGTTCGTGTCCTTAGGGAGCAGGTGCAGCGGAGAGACTTGCACCTGGAGCTGCTACGGAGAAAAATTGCACTGCTAGAGGACAATGCTAGGGGGAAAGTGATGCTTCAAGTAGATTTCATTCAACCATTCGTTCAGTTTCGACTTAAGATTACCATTCTAATTCTGTACTTTTCACAATTTTAGACCGAGCGCGATGAGGCAGTTCACAGGGCACGCAAAAATTCCAAAAATGCCGAACGAACCGCCGAGCAGCTGGCCGAGGTGAAAGCTCAACTAGTGGAAGTAAAAACGCAACTCAACGAAGCATCCGATTACAAACTGACTGCCCTGGAACGGTCCCGGAAATGTGACGAGCTGCAGGCTCGGCTGTGCCAGCTCGAGGGCGAGCGGGAACGACTAGTGAATCAACTGGCAGCGTATAAATCGAAGGCACGTTCGGCCGTCGAAAGTTCCCACGACCGGAGAGTTCGTGATGAGCATGCCATTTCGGTAAGTCAAAAGTTTAATTATCTTCTATTCAGACTATTAACCGATTTCTTCCCGTTCAGCATTTGCGCGAAGAGCTGTCCCGGATAAAATCTCAACTGGCGGACACAAGCCATCGTCTCTCGCAACTGCAAGCCTTTCGCACTTCGGTGGCAAAATTGATGCACATGCATGAATGCCCGGAATCGGAGCTACTTCACAAGCTTCAATCCATCTGCATTTCTCATCACCATTGCACCTGTTTGGGCCGCCGTTATGGGTCGACATCGCCGCTGGGAACCGCCGGTAGTGACCATCATTGCTCCCGGTATGATGATGGACCGGCGGCCTCTTCCGGTTGTAGACCGTTAAGTTCCAGTCCGGTCCATACCAGACGGTATATCGATTCGGGTTTTAACGATCACGATCATCACTTTGATGATGATTTCGATTTTGGCAAAAAGTATTGAACCTGCTCTGCGAACCGCGTGGAAGCCAACATGCATCACTGCCTCTTCTCGAGTTGTTCCGCCAAATGGAAACGTGTGGAATGAGAAAAACTCGCAATTTTATAGTTAACCATTATATGTATAGGGACTTTATGTGCATGCTGCTGACACCTAGGCGTGGATAGTCGAAGCGAACCAGTTGTAGCTATAAATTGAAGAAAATGTTGTATGCAATAAATGTTGAAAAATATTGAACTCTCGAGTACTTTTTCAAATGGACGTAAGTAACAATGAGAGATTCTCTTTGAGGTCTTTCTCTTCTGTTCATTACTCGGCCATTTCAACATTTACTACTCTACTCTTTGCATAATATTGTAGTAAAAACCGTCGGCTTTCGATATGTACTGGAAAATTAGTACAAAGTGTTGTAATGACGTCGTAATAAACGAAAGAGAAAGTAAACAAAGAGAGGCTCTCAATGTTACTTACGTCCATTTGAAAAAGTAATCGAGAACTTACGAAAGCCGTTGATAAGCTTTATTGATGCAGATGACTGCGACTACTCAGTTTAATCGAACAAGTTAACACTGAAACCAAATTAACCGTTTGAGCATTCGTGGAAAGACAACAAGGATTTTGGACTGTAAGGGGCCGTACACAAATGACGTAGCTTTTTTTCAGCGATTTTTGACCCCTCCCTCCCCCCTCGTAGCATTTGGTCACAAAATTCTAACCTCCCCCTCGTAAATAACGTAGCATTTACCTACCCCCTCCCCCTCGTCCCATGCACAGCGCCCGGGTGATGAAAAAAAAATTACATGCTTTTCAATTATTTTAAACACATGTCCTTTCGAAATGTTTGACGACTTTTATCAACATTTTCATTATAACAACAAATTTCGTGTAAAATAAGCCCATTTCATCACAAATATAGTGTTGATAGTTTTGTTTTGAATTTTATATGTCAAGGGGAGCATGAAGAGAAGTTCTCTCAATCCTGTAGCTGCCAATGATTCTAAGAAACATACGTTCATCTAAATTACTAAATTTAGTTTGGTTGATTCCGAAGTGAAAATTTAATTCAGCTTCCAAACTAAGTCTACTAGTTAGCAACATTAGCTAACTAATGTAGCAAGTTAAATCCGCATACAAAATCTTTTCGTATTTTTGCGAACTTGAAATTGAAATTCTGCGAATTGTAAAATTTACCTCATGAAAAACCGCATCAAAAGTAACTTGTTTGAATTTAAATTCATTTCTCTTGGGAACGGAGGATCATTAAATTGTTTTCTCTAAACAATGGGTTTTAAACATAATGCTACGTCGCACAACTTCTGACCCTACCCTCCCCCTCGTCACACTTCGTCACAAATTTGGTATACCCTCCCTACCCCCCAAAATGCTACGTCATTTATGCATGGCCCCTAAGGGAAACTGTAGGTAAGATACACAGTGATGGTGGTGGTGAGGGGGGGGGGTGTGAGTGTAATGACAAATACATGGTTATTTTAGGCATATAACAAAATTCAAATGAATTTTATGTTTTTATTTTTTTTTTTTTTTGTTTCGAACTTCAAAACTGGTGTGCGGTACCATTTTATTTGTTGCTTTTTTTTTTTTTTTTTTTTTTTTTATTGTGTCCAAATTATTTACATTTACATTTTTATATCATATTACTATAGCTAGCATACATCAAGCCATTGACCAAAACATTTTTTATAATATAGTCGATTGTTCCATCTATTATCTCTGATTCCTTTCTGGAGGTAAAACAAGCTGCTATTAGGATAAGTTTTGATGATGAATGAAATAACATACATGCTTAGCCAAAGCGCTGCTTTTTCTTTTTGATTTTTGGTATCTATTCGCCAACTTAAAATATTTTCAGGGTCTACTACAATTTTGAAACGGGAACTCAAAGTTTTCCTAAGCCATTCCCATACCTCACGCGTTTTGTCACAATGCTTAATTTTATGCTCATTACTCTCCGGGACACCACAGTACTCACACAAGTTATCCGTTAGACGTCCGATGTTGTATTCAAATAATTTTTCTTTCGAGACCACTAGATCATTGTAGAGAAGAAACATATGCGATCGACACTCACTGGTTAAGAAGCTATGTCCTATATTTCCCCATAGGTTTTCCCAACATAGTTCCTGAAAATGCTCTACGACTTTGGGGCTTGTATTTCTCTCATTTCTGAAGTAGTTGTACAGTATTTGTACTGATGTTAACATGTTATTCTGCTTCAGTTGCAAAGCAATCTCAAGCCATTCCTTTGTATTTCTACTCAGCGCTTGTTTTTTGGTGAAATACAAAAGGGTAGAGTCTTCGAGATTCTCACTTCTACATCCACATAGCCTATTTTTAATGAACAAAGCCTTAGCTTTCGCTTCTGGATCGACGAGCTTTATTCCACCTTGCTCAAAGTCGAGGTACAACTGATTCCGCTCCACTTTAAAAATTTGTTTGGGTCCCCAGATAAAACTGCCAATTATCCTCCTCAGCTTGGCAATGTGCTTATTATCTGGCGGAAAAATTTGGCAAATGTACCACATTTTTGACAGCACGAAAACATTCAGCAGCCATGACCTCTCAATTATGTTCAGGTTACGTATTCTGTGCTTGGATAAGCGATATCGGATGTCATCAACCAGCTTATCGTAATTTCGTTTGATAATGGATGACCATTTCTCTTTGAAAATGACTCCCAAAATCTTGATTTCGTCTGCTTCCTTGAATTGCTGCGGACCACTTTTTGCGTTGTTGAGACGAATGAATGCTGATTTATGTAGGTTAAGCTTTATGCAGGATGCTTCTGCATAGGAGTTGATAATTTGAAGGATCAAATCAAACTCAGCGTCATCCCTGATGAGTATTACTAAATCGTCCGCGTACGCCAACACCCGAATGAATTTTCCAGATAGTAAAACTCCCCGGATGTTCAAAGAAATTTTACGAATCAATCCTTCAATATACAGTACGAAGAGAAGCATGCTCAGCGGACAGCCCTGGCTCACAGAACTGTTAATTTTGATATCCGATGTGAGAAAGCCATTAAAAATAATCCGTGATGAAGCAGTAGAATAGAGATTTTTAATGCAGTTTATAAATCTTTCCGGAATTCGAAACTTCTGTAACACCTTCCACAGGAAATCGTGGCTCACCTTATCAAAAGCTTTTTCAAGGTCAATGCTTAGCAAGAAAGCTTTGAAGCGCTTCGATTCAGTAGCTTTTGTAATAATCGCTCTTAAATCAATTAAATTTGAAGAACATGACTGATTTTTTGTACATGCTACTTGACCTGGTCCCAACAAATGTTCTACTACAGATTGAAGGTGATTCCCCAGAATCTTTGCAAATATTTTGTAATCTGTATTCAACATTGAAATTGGTCGGAAGTCATCTAATGTTTCAGCGTTTTTCACTTTCGGAATTAATATAATTATTCCGGCAGTGAATTCCTTAGGTGGCTTTAGAGAGCCATCCAAGTAGCGATTGAATAGGTGCAGTAGTTCATTCTTTAAGGTCTCAAAGTAGGTAGAGTAAAATTCGTACGAAATCCCATCGGGTCCAGGCGATTTTTTCTTTGTCGCATTTTGTATCACGGTTTTAAGTTCAATCTCTGTGATTGGTCTAACGAGGTCCAGTATTTGCTGATGGTCGAGTGATTTAGAGATATTATTTAATGATGTTGCTACATTTTCCAGGTTAGGGTCTTCTTTTTGAAATATGTTCGTAAAATAATCTTGAATAATTTGTTTCAAACGGTTAGAATCTTGAATAATGTGGATACCGTCCTTCAATTGAAAATTACCCGAAGTGTTGTACTTATGCATTTGATTGGAGACATGGAAAACGCTCATTTTTTCCCTCTCTATTAAGGATGTATTCGAGATTTTTGAACCATAAAACTTTAATCTGTCCAATTCGATTTCCATCAGTTTTGATTTAATTACTTGAAGTTGATTCCTGTTATCAACTCCTCTAGCACGATCAGCTGAAAGTTCATACATCGTGCCATAAAGAGTGCTCTTAGCAGCGTTTATCCGATAGTTTAGCAGTTTGCTCTCATTCTTGAAGAAAAACTGTGCTTTTGGTTTCACAACAGTGTTCCACCAAGTGCTTTTATTAGTCGAGTAAATATGCCGAGTTTTCAACTGTTCATAGTCCGCAACGTATCTGGATGAGATTTCATCGTTCGTTAGGAGACTGCTGTTAAGTTTCCAATATCCTCTTCCCCGCATACAAAGATCTGATTGGTTCACTTCATATTTCATTACCACTGCTGAATGATCTGAGAAAGCAACTGGAATTGTTCGTATATCAACGACCTTTCCAAGAAACTGCTCAGTAACATAAAATCGATCTAATCGTGAGGCGGATTCGGCTCTGAGAAATGTGTGTTCAACATTATATCCATTTCGCTCATTTGCTACGTCCTTGAGCTGCATGGAAGTTACCAAATCTTTTAAACCAGGACAAAAGTTCGTCGTTGTACTTCGACTGTCTCGTTTGTTAAGAACACAGTTGAAGTCTCCCCCAACTATTGTTTGTGTGCAATTACCCTTCATAACGTGAGGTGTAATGCAATTTCTGAACAATTCATCCCTGTCGCGCTTCTTGTTAGTCCCGGAATGAGCATAAATATTTACAAGATTGATATCATCGCAAACAATAGATAAAATCCGTCCATTTGGATCGTAAATTAAGTACCTGAAACTTTGATTTTTCCTGATAAGAATGGCGGTACCTTTGTCTTGATCGCTTATGCGTTGCGTTGCGTTGCGTTGCGTTGCGTTGTGACGATGATTTTGGCGGATTGCACACTGACTTCATCATGTTTGACTGCTGATTATCTAATAAGAGTTGCTTAGGAAGTGGTAAGTAGGAATTCATACCAATCCGACCCATATTAAAACCTCAACAGCATGATAGCCATCATTGCCGGCCGCCCCCATCTCCATCGTTCACGGGGAAGGATAAAGGATAAGGTAGACAGGAAGTGTTGATGCTCCACCTACTTAACGGAAGGACGACGATTCATCAGACTCTTCCATAGGTGTCGCGGAGTTGGTGGTTTGGAAGGGTATCAGGTCTAGGATTCGCTCCAAGCAAACGATGCGACCTGTAAAGCATATTTTATTAGGTAGTTGTTTAGTTAGTCTTCGAGTGCACGATCACTCGAAAAAGAGATGATCTTGTTTAGTTTTTGATTATTTTTAAACTCTGGGCAGCCGGCTACCGAGAGTATACTATGTTCCCTAAACAAAAACAATTTGAACTCCACACAGCCGATCGTGGGAGTATTGCCTGGAAAAGCTAATCTTATCTGCGTAATGGGCCGGTTCACTATTTATTGCAACAGTATTTGGACAGAACTCGCTACTTCTTCTCTACGATATATTTATTGGCTTGAAAACTACCAAGTGACAGCATATTATACTGGCAAAAATAGCGCGAGATGTTATAAATCAAGGAAAGTATTTCTTATTTTCCATATCGGATTGTTTGTGGAATACAAGTATACGAGCGATAATACCGAACACTGAAGGGAAATATAAAGGATTGTTAATCTGATGCACGGGCTTGTTAGCAATAACGGAGCTTTAAATTAGGTTCATAAAAACAGACGCGGCGAATTTTCAATACGTATTGAGCCGTGTTCATAGATACTAGTCAGATTAGTCGTATTGGGGCTAATTTCCGATCAACTATTCATTTTTACGGCAATGTTTTCTCGACTAGATCTGTTCGCACCCTCTCATTCTGTTCGCACCCTCTCATTCTGCGGTCTAAGGACCAAATGTCATCAATAGACTTACAATCGCGTGGAGGCATGAGATAGGAAATTTGTAAGAATTTTGCTATCCCACCGTTTGACTACCAGAATGGATGGGAGAACAGTAATACTAGCAAATACCGACTACCATAAGAGCGGTGCAAATTTGAACGAGTGACGTAGAGTACTGCACTGAAAAAAGGACCAGGAGTGCGATTTTACGAAGTTTTAGCTTCCGATGGCCCTACATTTTCTGACAAAGTGAAGTTCTTGAATGTTGAGATTTTTATTACTGTTTAGAAAAGCAAAAGTATCATAAAGCTAGTGTCAGGCCTTCATGAGACCTCAAGAAGTCACTTTTGGAGGTATTCGTAAATGTAGATTTGTCGGTAGACGGTTCCAAATATAATAGAAAAATACCTAATTTAACACAACTACAGATCACTTGCAACATAAAAAGCTTTTTGTGAAATTCGACAGCTCCATCTTAGGCCAATTCAATAAATTTCCTGCATGAAAGTTTCCATTTTTTAAAAACGGTTTTTAAGCCAAAGCTTTGGAAGTTAAACCTTGGCGTGGAAGTGCCGGTATATTAATATATTCTGTTACTTAGTGTAGAATTAGATTTCGTCATTTACGGCTAATATACAACCGCCAGAAGAAACTTAAAACGTTGGTACACAATCAAGAAAGGCGAATCAGAAAAGGTATATGTCAGTGATTCACTAAATACAGACTGGAAAGAGGGTAATATGGAAAACCTTAAGGTCCGCCCAGATTAAGTCTTCGGTACGGAACAAAACCTCGGCCTAGGAACTCCTAGCATGTTGTTAGTCGCCTCTTACGACATGGGAGCAGTTCCCAGAGGTTCTATTCTTGGTTGAAATAGTGCAAAAAGATTTCAGCCCGCCGGACACCACACGGCTTGGTACCTTTGTCTTGATCGCTTATGTTCACAAACGCTCTATGCGTGCTTATAAATGAAAAGTCTTCAAATAAAACTTCTTGCAAGAAAATAAAATCTAAATTTTCGTTGATGATAAAATCTTTGAGCAAAGATTTGTTGACGTTTGTCCTAATACTATTCAGATTAATAGTAGCAATTTTCTTCGTGAAAGTCATTTTAGAGAATTCGATAACTTACGCATTAAATGGTGATTCGCTGTCATTGTTGTTGGTGGTGTCGTCACGCTTGTTAACTTGCTGTTGTTTGGGCATTGATGACTCGGCTGACGTTGTCGCAGTGACCAGTTTTCCCTTAGGTTTTCGTCTTTCACTCCTGCTGCGGGTACGCTGCGATTGTGCTGCCAGCAATGAATTCCCGTCACGCTTTCTCGCAACTGCTTCGGACCCTGGTGAACTGGAATCTTCTCGTTTTTTCGGGCGACCTCTCTTACGTTGCTCCTCCCATGCTTCTGCGTCTCGTTCTACATCCATGATTCCTTCTACGCTTTGTGTCTCTGTTGGTTGAACTTCTGTTGTTATCTGCAAATCTGCTGGCGAACTTGTCAAAGCTGTCGCTTGACCTAGCACCGACGGGTCATTGGGGAGCGACGGTGATTTCGAAACGCCTCCGATATTCAATGTAGGTTGGATGCCATCGGGACGCTTACCGAGAGTGGTCATCTGGCAGACCTCTATTCCCGTGGATAGAGGATTAAGAAATCGTGGGAGTAATGACCGAGCAGCTGCCACTTCACTGTACAGTCGGTCCTGTGCTGGAGTTTTCAGGACCTGTGCTGGACGTTTAGGACAATTCATTTTTACATGATCGGGGCTTTGACATATGAAGCATTTGTTCACGAGACCATCATAATATATTCTGGCTTGGAAGTGTCGAATCCGAATCTGCGAGGGAATTTCCTTAGTTATTTCCATATACAATCCGCGAACTGTTGAGAACACTGGGAATCCGGTGTCTTGATGATATCGTTCTCGTACTTGCTGTCGAATAATGCCATATTGCGATAAAACCATGTGGATTTCTTTGTCTTCAATCTCTGGAGGGAGATTGAAAATCCGGACATACTTGAAGGAGTTGTCTGCTTCCGATACCGTTACATTGGTCGTTGTTCCATTATTGTAACCAAACGTTACTACTTGCTGCAACGCTTGCAGCGCAGCCCTCATTACACTTTCGCTCTTCAGTTTAACGAAAATTGCGCCTGCATCTCTTTCTTTGTGAACTGAGTAAACATCCTCCGGTTTGAATTGTAGCTCTCGACAGAAGTTGAACATTTCCGCATCCGTAGGCTCACTAGCACCACGCCCGAAGGTAAACTTTAACGTGTTCACTCGTACTTTTGACTCTGCCATTTCAAAAAACGTGGTCGTTGGATTATAACCTTACTTAGATCACACAATACGGTTTAAGGCAACTGATTATTCACACAATGGACGAATCCATTGTTCTGGTTGAGACAAAGCGTGTGGATTAATCTATAAGAGATAATGAAAATCACGTCTAACTGCGAGCACGACTCGTTGTCGAATGGTGTTCGTTATCATTATGGATAACCTTGAATTGTGAAACATTCAGTAGGCCTTGATTACTGTCAAGCGTGTACAAATTAAGTAAACATTGCAAATCTATAGTGTCTTTTAGTGCGTTGTAATTTTTAAGACTCAATTTATCTTTATGGTTTATTGTGAAAATAATATTTTTTTTGCGGATTTTTGGCTTATTTCGACATTATAACTCTTAAGTGACATCGTAGTGGAAAAAAGAGGTAAGTTGATTTATAAGTGAATACGTGCAAACGTTTAAAAAATATGTGTATTCGTGGGGCAAGATGGACAGTCATGAATAATTTCATTGATTCGTTATGTGTCCGACACGGTAACTGGGCACAGTGTTCCTAAAACCGTTATTAACTAAAAAAAAATGACCATAAATTTGACATACGGCATTCGACAGATACAGTATTCAAGTATCTTCTCAATAAATTTCAAAATGATCCATCGAGGGATTCGAGAGATATGGCGATTTGAAGTTTTATGATACGTTTCATAAGGCTACCAGCAAACACCCACGGGTTTGGTCCAATCTCTATGAACAAAAAAATATTTGTTTACTAATTTAGTACATGGCATTCAAAAGATATAGTAATCAAGTATATCCCCTGCAAGTTTGGAAATATTTCATTGACGGAATCGAAAGTTATAACGGTTTGGATGTGGTATGCGGTCATAGATGGGTTTTCTACCAGACTTCAAGCGTGAATCCATGTTTGTCCATTGACTATTTAGATCGTTTATACGTGTCGCGATTTTCAAAGGAAACCCTTGCGATTTAATTACATAAATATAATGTACAAATGGTGTTATTTATATGGTGCACTGAAAAAATATGAAAATAGGGTTACATAACGTTAAATATAATGTGTAATTTAAAAAAAATAGATGAAAGTTGGAATGTTTACTTCAAAAGGCCATATCTCAATGGTATGTTGACTGATTCTAATTATTTTTTCATTATTGAACAGGTACACGTTTCATCGTTAATTTTCATCAAGATATAAAATATAAAATAGAGTTGGTTACTTTAAACAATAGTCAACATAATTATCCTCAACTATACGTATTATCACTATTTAGTGAATATTTTTATATTCAAAACGACGACCTATCAATTTCTATACATTAGTTGAATGCAACGTACGCAAACTACAAATCATGGAAATATAAAACCTTAAATTTAAGAAATATTAAGGTATTTGCTGATTCAGATCAATTTATGTTATGATACGGTTTTTGTTGGAAATTTTGTACAATCGTGATTCGCTGGTTGGGTTGACAGATGTTAAAACTGGGGGATGTTATTAGTAGAGGGATCACAGGGGATGTTATTAGTACAAGTTCATCTGGTCATATCTCTAACTATTGTCAGTTTTATTGTCGAATTGAATTTAACATGAGAATTTGACATTTAGATGTCGACAATGAACCAACTAGCGGAGGTCCAACTAAAAAGCGGATCCTGTTAAAAATTGAGCGACCAGCGAATCACGACTGTGTTAGTTTTAACATTTCATATATCCAAAATATGTAGTAAAAAGCAAATGCAATCAACTAGTATATAAATATTTGTATTTTTAATACAAAAATAATCACTAAATAATTATAATACATATAGTTGAGACTATAATACATATAGTTGAGACTATATTGTCTATTTATTTATGTAGACAACTCTATTTTATATTCTTCTTGATGAAAATTAACGATGAAACGTCTACTTGTTCAATAATGAAAAAATAATTAGAATCAGTCAACATACCATTGAGATATGGCCTTTTGAAGTAAACATTCCAACTTTCATCTATTTTTTTTAATTTACACATTATATTGAACGTTTGGTAGACAACCCTATTTTCATATTTTTTTCAGTGCACCATATAAATAACACCATTTGTACATTATATGTATGTAATTAAATCGCAAGGGTTTCCTTTAAAAATCGCGACACGTATAAACGATCTAAATAGTCAATGGACAAACATGGATTCACGCTTGAAGTCTGGTAGAAAACCCATCTATGACCGCATACCACATCCAAACCGTTATAACTTTCGATTCCGTCAATAAAATATTTTCAAACTTGCAAGGGATATACTTGATTACTATATCTTTCGAATGCCATGTACTAAATTAGTAGACAAATATTTTTTGTTTATAGAGATTGGACCAAGCCCGTGGGTGTTTGCTGGTAGCTTTATGAAACGTATCATAAAACTTCAAATCGCCATATCTCTCGAATTCCTCGATGGATCATTTTGAAATTCACTGAGAAGATGCTTGGATGCTGTATCTTTCGAATGCCGTATGCCAAACTTATGGTCATTTTTGCCTTTCTCAATAGAAAGGTATTGCAATTGCTCTGAAAACCGACTTTTTAACGGAGGCCCGGAGGGCGGAGTGACATATACCATTCGATTCAGTTCGTCGAGTTCGGCAAATGTCTGTGTGTGTATGTATGTGTGTGTATGTGCGCCTGTGTGTGTACGCGAACACAATCTCACTCACTTTTCTCAGAGATGGATGAACCGATTTTTACAAACTTAGTCCCAAATTAAAGGTGCAACGTACCCATAGGCTGCTATTGAATTTCTAATGGATCCGACTTCCGGTTCCGGAATTACAGGGTGATGAGTACGATCACGCAGAAAATGTTGATTTTAAGAAATTCTGCAATGAATGTATAATGGTGAAAATTTTTCCAAAATGTGTCCACAACTGCTTCGATTTGTAGTACTAGGTCATTAACAGCCATTCAAAGTCTCTTTGGTCACATTGGCCACCATCATCGGTTCCGGAAGCGTCCCCGTAAATGGCTATTAATTTTTATTCCCAACCGACTTCCGGTTCCGAAGTTACGGGTTGTGGCGTGCGATCACATAGCAAATTGTGATTCAAACCGATACTCCGATGGAAGCAAAAAAGGTAAAAATTTCGCTAAAATGTCTCTCAAATAACTTAACTTTGCAGTTCTAGGTCACCGACGGCCAAACAAACTTTCGTTGACTACATTGACCACCATAGACGGTTCCGGAAGTACCCGGAAAAAGCGGCCATCTTTCATAACTAGCAAACTCATATCAGTTTCTCGGAAATGGTTGGGCCGATTTTCACAAACTTATATTATCCTCACAGATGTCTGTAAAATTTCGCACGGATCGCTTGTATGGTTCCGGAAATATAGACTGAACGGTCCGGTCACACATGAAATTCTCATATAAGCCGGAACTCAATTTTTTTCAAAGGGGGGACCCCATGAAATTTCAGAAATCGATTTCGTATTTTTGATGCCAAACATCTTTAAAATGCATGAAACGTTATGTTATCTCGAAAAAATTTTTTTATAAAAAGTCGACTTTTTGGGACTTTGCCGATTTCGCAACTTTTTTTCAGTTCAATATTACCGTGGCTGTTTTTTCTTTTTCAAAATTTTAGAACTCGAATAATGATTTATTTTCCTGTATATAGTTGTCATGTGATGTACAATAATAAAATGTAATATATGCATTTAAAAGCTTTTAATGAATATAAACAACGCACACATTCTTGTGATTCATGATTGAGAAAGGCACAATTGCACCGCTAGGTGGATTAAAATAGGTTTTTTTAGTTAATAACGGTTTTAGGAACACCTTTTTAGGTTTCAATTAATGAAATGTTTTATCCATAGCTGGAAATTGAAGCTTTGTGACATCTTAGAACTTCACTAAGTCAAACTTTTGGGTTAATAATATTGTTGATATAGTAAAGGGGGGGGGGAGTAAGGTGGGGCTCCTGAATTTTTTTAGTACGCAACAGACTGACGATGGTACCCGGGTACCCACAAAACTGAAATGCCAATAACTAAGATTATTTCCAACCGATTCTGATACTTTTGGGGGTGACGATCTGCTTATATCTGCTTACATTGAGGGTCGATAGGTCAATTGGGAGGAATTGGAGGCTGCAGCGGTGTTCACGATACTATTGGGAATATGTGCACTGATAAAAAATCACACTACAAAACCAAAGGAAATTTAACATAATTTTCAAGTGCACTTGCATGTTGAAAAGCAAATCAAATGATTTCTCTTCGAATTTCACATAAAAATCTATTTAAATGCAGTTCATGTGCTATTTCAAATTATATTTATGCTACTTTCAAATGAATACGATATGTTTTAGCTTTGAATTTTGGTTGCCATTTTTGGGGGTTTTGGATTCAGAAACTCATCCACTTTTGGACTTGGTAAAAATGAATCGGGTTGCTTAATTCAATTCCTGGAAATCTGGATTTCTGCAGGTTCTAATGCTGAGATACTATTCGTAAACTTCAATTAAATACTAGCCTTATGAGTATAAAAATTCTTGGAATTGCATCAGTAGGCTGTATCTCGTGGTTTTGGAACCATTTGGTGGTTTGACCTCGGAACACACATTCCGGAACAAGTTCTCGAGGATTCCATTTTTCAAGTTACCATAGGGTTCCGTAACAATAAATAACAGACTTCCGAGACAATTTGAAGAGTTTTGATACTCATATTACTAGGACATTATTAAAATTTACAGTACTGGAACATTACTCCGGAAAATCCGGATTACCAAGAATAAGATATATTCATCATTGATTCATATCACAGAATCAAAAACTGGTCGAGTTCCTGAATCCAAAACATCTTAATGTATCCAAATCGGTTAAAGGAAGCCATATTTATGAACATTTAAATTTGTGGGTACCCGGGTACCCTCGTCGGCCCGTTAAAGGTGTTTATTTTTGTTGGACACCTAACGGTTAATAACGAGGATAAAACTTTCCGAAAGTAGAGGGATATTCTAGACAAACATGTCAAATGGTCCTAAGTGCAAATAAGAGCCTATCTTTGTTTACTTTCTCTTTCGATTATTACGGAGGCATCATCATAAAACTTTTCAATATTGTTTCAGGATATATCGAAAAACCCAGATTTCGACTAGGATATTATGCTAAGATTCAAGGAACAAACGTATAAACGGTCGAGTTATTAGCGAAGGAGAAAGTAAACAAAGAGACTGTCATTTGCAATTAGGACCATTTGACATGTTTGGCTTGTATTTATGAAAAATGGCGTTTTCCGTTCGACGCTAGCAGGTCCTGACCGATTTTGATGAGCATTTGATTTTTGTTGTATTACCAATTATGTGAATAGGTAACAAAAATGTTCGAACACAGCAATTTAAGATCAAGATCACATCATTTTGAAACCGCCAATTTCGTAGGTTTATTATCTTCGATTATTCTTCCGATTTTTTTCGATGGAGAATTTATTCTTCAAATAAATTTAATTCTACATTAACCGGCATAGCGTAGTTGGTTAATCGATTGCCTTGTACGCAGCTCATCTGGGTTCGATTCCCAACCCCGCATATAGGTTTAGAGATTATTCCAAAAGAGATTTCTCCAACCCGAAAAAAGGCGAATGACCCTTAAATAATTCGAGACAGCAACATCTTGGGGAGTGCCTTTACATACCATTTTGTTGAAAAAATGAAGGCTCCAGGGGTATCAAAATATTTTAGGCTATTTGTATTTATCTTTAAATAAGTTATTATGATTTTACTGTTTGTGATAAATCTCTTTTACTGTTTAAAAAAAATAAAATTTACATTTTATCCAAAGCTTGAGTTACAATAGAAAGTTATTTTAGAAAAAATATATCATTTTATAACTCGATATACTTCCTACACGTAGTATTCATGCCTTTAATAAAGCTAATTAAAATGATAGTGTCAACAAATTTGCTAAATAGACAAACTCTTTTACTATTAATAAAAAAATTCTCCCATATTTTAGGACATTATTAAAATTTACAGTACTGGAACATTACTCCGGAAAATCCGGATTACCAAGAATAAGATATATTCATCATTGATTCATATCACAGAATCAAAAAGTGGTCGAGTTCCTGAATCCAAAACATCTAAATGTATCCAAAATTCTAAGATGACGGTTTCGGAATTATGCCATTTGGGCAGAAAGTTCAATTTTCACCAAACCCCCACCAAAACGCCGCTACGCAGCTGACTCCAAGCAAGTAAAAACAAAGTCTTTCTACACTTGTCCACAAGAAACTTCTTCAAATACTGCCTATCTATTATAATACATTGAAGACCCGATTTGATCAGCCCCCGATTTAGTGTGCCCCCGATTTTGTCAGCCTAATATGAAAATATGTTTGATGGGCTCTAGCAGACGAACAAGGCTGAATTCGAGTAAATACTTTCTTGTGTATATTTTACTTATCTTAAAGATTCAAATATACAAAAAAAATCATTTTTGTTTTAATTTTACGCTAGAAGACACCTTTAAGGAAAATTTATATTAAATAATCAGAATTAGTTATCAGACTACATCAAGGGAAGGGAATAATATTTTAACAATTTCAGTTTTTTAACAATTATAAAAAAAGAAAAAATATGTTCCGTTTTAGACAATGTCCCCATTTCGTCAGCCAAAAATACACCATGGGGATGACACCGATCCCCCATTAATAGGTACATCCCATATTTTGAGGATATTTTTTTTAAATGTATCGAGCTACACCAAATTTTTGGTAGTTTTCAAGGGGTTATTTTATCGATTTCTTTCAAAATGTGGTGAACCTATTCCTATTCGTTTGATAGTTTATGTTAAAAGGTATCCTAAATTTATTGGTGTACTTAAGGGTTTATATGTTGCAGATAGATAAAATACAGAGATTTCTAGCTTTTTTCCTACACATTATTACAAAAGCTTATTAAATAACTTTTCTTAATAAGGTTGTGAAAATTATAAAGTATTTGAAATTTTTTAATAGTTTTATTTTTTAATAAACGGAGTAGTGACCGTCGCTCCACAAGGCAGTTTATTTTTCTTGGCTTACGGTGAGTACGATCTCTTGAATTGCTGAAGTGAAAATTATGGAATAGAAGTTAGTTTTTTGAATTCTTTACATATCATTACCGCCGTAAATCGAGCAGATGGCTCTGAATGGGATACCAGCCCACCCACCCAGTGCACTAACACAAGTGACGGAAGGATATCGAAAAGTTTAATGAAGTTTAACGATGAATTGCTCTAACTGGTTTCGAGAGGATTAGCGATAATAATTCAAATCAAAGGTACTACTGTGAAGTCACTTTTAGAAAAAGTCGATATCGAAGTAAAGTTTGAACTATGCACGCATGTACTTCAGAGGTCGCGTGATATCAAGAGCTGGAATTTCAGTTCTTAGGTCCCTGAATCCACTGTCAAAAATAGTATGTGTTATCAAAAATATCGCAAAACATCAAATTCTAAATGTTCTCAATCAATATAATATCCGAAGAGAATGATAAGTAATAACAAATGTCTCATCACACTGGTGGATTAAAAGTGTTTTTTTTGTTCAGGGTATTTATGTATCAGTGAATCAATAAATTCTGTACTTTCAGCTGTTCAGCTGATTTCGCAAATAAAAAACGAAGAAAATGATATAAATACTGGGGTAGTCACGAGTAGATTTTACGAGAGAACAATTTATATTGGCACACTTAAGATGGAAGCATATAGAGCAAAATTCACAACATATTTTATCCAAGAGGGTGGCGTGACGTCATATTCTCGTAGCCAACATAAGAACTTTGTAACAAAATTATCGAATTTAACACTAATTACGAACGAGGAGCACTTCAGTTTACATCAAATCAGAGAAAGTGTTCATTATTATTTTTGTTTACTGCTAGTATTGTTTGTTGATGACATTTCAAGCGATTTTGACATTGTCAAACTGACCCCCCTCGATCGGTGCCTATTGTCAAACTCTGTATGTAGCGATAGGGATGCCAGTTGCCTGATTTTGTCGCCTCGCGATCCAGGAGCACCAAAACAATAATCGGCATCGCATTTACTTCTTGACAAGTTTACGTAAGGGGCCATGCATAAATGACGTAGCATTTTGGGGGGTAGGGAGGGTATACCAAATTTGTGACGAAGTGTGACGAGGGGGAGGGTAGGGTCAGAAGTTGTGCGACGTAGCATTATGTTTAAAACCCATTGTTTAGAGAAAACAATTTAATGATCCTCCGTTCCCAAGAGAAATGAATTTAAATTCAAACAAGTTACTTTTGATGCGGTTTTTCATGAGGTAAATTTTACAATTCGCAGAATTTCAATTTCAAGTTCGCAAAAATACGAAAAGATTTTGTATGCGGATTTAACTTGCTACATTAGTTAGCTAATGTTGCTAACTAGTAGACTTAGTTTGGAAGCTGAATTAAATTTTCACTTCGGAATCAACCAAACTAAATTTAGTAATTTAGATGAACGTATGTTTCTTAGAATCATTGGCAGCTACAGGATTGAGAGAACTTCTCTTCATGCTCCCCTTGACATATAAAATTCAAAACAAAACTATCAACACTATATTTGTGATGAAATGGGCTTATTTTACACGAAATTTGTTGTTATAATGAAAATGTTGATAAAAGTCGTCAAACATTTCGAAAGGACATGTGTTTAAAATAATTGAAAAGCATGTAATTTTTTTTTCATCACCCGGGCGCTGTGCATGGGACGAGGGGGAGGGGGTAGGTAAATGCTACGTTATTTACGAGGGGGAGGTTAGAATTTTGTGACCAAATGCTACGAGGGGGGAGGGAGGGGTCAAAAATCGCTGAAAAAAAGCTACGTCATTTGTGTACGGCCCCTAAGCGGTATTTGTTGACAGCAGCGTGAGTGACCGTGAGTGCTTGCGGCTTCTAGAAGCGGTGAGCGTCGTAGCTCGAACAATAGTCCAACCCAGTCAAAAAGGGCAAGTTGATGGCCAACGGGGGGCTATTTGCCAACTCGAATGCGCTAATTGCCCTTCAATTTGCCAGCAAATTGCTGGCAATTAGGGGGCTATTTCAAATGCAACATTTGGGCGATTTGCCGCCGTCATTTTTTTGCCGCCCAACCCGTCCTTAAATCGTCCCCAAATCGCTCACGGAACGCGCCATTTAATTGCACTTAATTGCCTAATATTAAAATTAAAAATAATACTTATTTTCGGATTCATTATCTACTTACATATACTTACCAGTATACTAGGTAATCACCACCAACTTATTGGAAAAATCAAAGGTGAAATTGGTATTGCACACCAAAACTTATCACAATCTGACGTTCATTCAGAGATCTTGTTCTACTATACTTACACACGATTCCACAATTTTCTACATTCGTTGTCTAAATGAAGTGCACTAGACAAACAAAATACAAGTGAGAACACACCAATTGTTCAAAAAACAATTTTAAGCTTAAGCCAAACATGAACCGGCATGTTTGAAAAACGCAAAAAAACAACCAAGTCCATTTCAGCCGCCAGAAAATTTGTCTAAGTATTGAAATTGCCTTTAAATCGCATTCGCAAATTGTATTTGTTCCTAAGGGCAATTAGCACAGGCGAATTGAGTCAAACGCCAAACTTTTTAAATCGCCTGACAATGTTCGTCCGCATTTTTTTTTTGACAGGGAATCCAAGATTTCAACTTCGCGGCCGTTTTGACGTTTGCTGCGAGTGGAACGACAGCTGGTGTTTTCAACGGCCCTTAAACGTTCAATATTTTTGTCAATACTAGAGAGTATTTAACAAAAGTATTGTACGTGTAATGGAAGTATTGACGTATTGACGATCTGCATTTAAAATGGGATTGGCGTATTGAAGCAATATCGTCAATACTGTGTATTGACAAAAATATTGAATGTGCAAGGGCCGCTTTTGCTTCCCTCTAAGAAAAAATGCTCAACGAGAGTCCTTCGTTGGCCCAATTTGTTGGGCGACGGTCCAACGAACGTTCAATAAATCGCACAACGAGGGACTCACAAAAGAAGTTTTTGCAACTCTTTTTTGGACGACCAACATGAGTCCATCGTTGGACAAATTTTTGTATGGAGCGTTGGGCCTCGATTGGGCCACCACTTGAGTGAATTTCGAGGTTATGATTCCTTGTTTACAAATGAAAGAAGCGAATTTGAAAGAAAGTAAATAATATACATATTTGTATTTTCAATAACATTTTTGAACCATAATTATAATACATTGGCTTACATGCTTGTTAAAATCTGCTCTGTCCTAGTCCTATTTGTTTTGGAAACAAATGTTTGTTTTTCAGTTTTCAATCGAAAGGCAAAAAATACGCTGCCATCAGGCATTGCATTTATCGCTCATATGAGTAAATGCGTCCGGATAATTTGCTACTGCGACAATTTTTTCTACACATTTAGTAAAATTGGTTTTGAATAGAATTGGCGTGCTTTTATCAGTATTCTGGCAGCAAACCGGTAGTGCTCGATTTCAGCAAGAAAGCTGCCAGGAATGTACAATATTGTTCGATTTCTGCCAGAGTTTTGTTCGACTTTTGCAATAATCTTGTCATTTTACTCGGCTCCAGTCTGATATAAACCTAACGGAACGGCATCTATCGGAGAATTTCATACATGGGGCGATGCTGGTTCGATACGTCGAAGTGGCTTGATTTTGAAAGTCTTGTATTTCCAAAAATCGATTTATTTTATTTTGGATTTTTAAAATTCGAAATGGAATCTATGGTTCTGTTTAGGTATGATGGAATGAGGATAGTTTCTCATTTGAACAACGAAATAAATTTGATGGTAGAAATACTTTTTATTGTTTATTTTTCACAGATATGGAAAATAATAAATGGGATGAGCCTTTTTCAAATTTTGCTTCATTCGAGCCGCCATGACATCACCAAATCACCACAAAATTTACCTATGAGTTCAATATATGGGAGCTGTCAAATATTCCCCGGGCTGGTTGTACGCTTCCGTGATATGCGTATGGGCAAGGCTCCGAAAATGGCAACCACAAGCGAATTTTTGACGTAGGACTACGTCTTTGTTTTCGATATGGGGGTGCACTCTGCAAATTCTACAAAAATGGTATGTAACGAAAAGTGGTCCAATTTTAAACGCATATAATTCAGCCATCTCAAGATAAATTTTCAATTTTTTTGAACAAATCGCCCCGAAATACTTCTAAGAATTGATTCCAATAGATAAATCCAAAGATTTTTGATATCATAGCATTAAAAAATTAAAAATATACAACCTTGTCAAAATATCGCGCATTAACACACAGAAGATAGCGCTTCCCAAGCCCTGTACGACGAATTGGTGTACCTAGCGCGCAACGCTTCTATGAATGACGTCATCATCGACTATTTAAAGAACGGACTTGGCCAGACACGCTCAGTTCCCTGTTGAACGGCTGGCGAAGCAGATCACTGCGCTGTGTTTTTTACAGCCAGTGTAGCTGAGTTAGAAGTCCGTTACACTGGCTGTGGAGGGACGCTACCTTGTGTCGTCCAACAGGCGACCGCTCCAACTGCTTCCTAAATGCCGCTGTAATGTTGCCAGTAAATTTTTGGTTTAACTAGCGCATGTATTTGCTATTTGCGCTTGAAATTAAGTAATGTAGTGGTAGTAATAAGCTTCCCATTTTGGTTTAAACGCAAGGACAATTTTTAAAACAGGATTTGATTAATTAGTTTAGCTCATCTAAGCAATTTTATCAATTCTGTAATTTAAAAGGAATTTTACGGAACTTGGTGAATTTGGCCCCACTTGCAACTGGTATAATCAACCTGCACAAAGTGTTGCATAACGCTGGGCTGTTTCTTGTAACAAAATCATTCAGCCCTTCGCTATGCAAAATCACGATATTATGACAGATGGGCTAAGCGCAGCCGTTCCTTTCAATTGGGAAAGGCCGCGTGGAATTTTGGTGAAACGCGCTAATAGTGCCGTGGTGGTACTAGTTGCCTCTTTCGCTCTACCCATCATCATCAGCGTTGACTCATTTTGCATTGTACGCTTGGGTTCAATGATTGGTGCGAATGTGTTGGTAGGTAGAGGAACTGGCGGTAAAATGAACACGTTAAGCAAAGTCATTATTTTCTAACTAATAAGTGAATGAGATATTACAATCACCTTATGTTTCTTGTTAGACATGTTTTGTACATATCTGGTAAAAATATTTCGTCATAAAAACATTTTTTCAAACATGATTCTTGATTTCTAAACATGTCCAAAATGTTTTCTTGATTTCTAAACATGTCCAAAATGTTTTCTTGATTTCTAAACATGTGCAAAATGTTTATAGCGAGTGGGTAAAATGAACATGTGGCGGTGGTAAAATGAACAGCTTCTGGTGACCTGCAAAATGTCCTTATGTATGTAATGCGCAGCGTTGGAAAGCATTTTCCGATCAATGCTAACATCCCAACAAATCATGAGCTTTGCATACACACAGGGCATTCCGCAGGCAAAAATATTGTCACGGAAGAATTGAATTTTCATGACGTAATATTAACCATTTTACAATCCTGTGGCATCGAAACACATCTACAAACTTGAGGTTATCCATGGGTGTTTGAACTTTTAGGATCTGTTTGAGAGCAACTAGAAAGCTTGTTCTATACATGAGATGTGATTATATTGTCTAAAATTTGATTTTTCTTCACCGGTCCGGGTGTTTTTTCCCACACATTAAGTACTAATAAAATAAATATTTTACATTAAGAAGTATAGTCCTACGTCAACAGTTCGTGCAACCCCATAGGGCTGCCCCTTGTAGTTTTTTTTTTATCAAATTTTTCGTCCAGCTGTTGTTTTCCCGTATGTATACAATCTCTAATATTAAACAATGGTGAGCCCATAAAAATTTGATATTTGTTATTTATTAAAACTTATTTATGCTTCTTGCATGACCTGAAATTGACTAAAAGGCCGTAAGGAGAGCCATATTTAAAACTTTTTGCCTGAAACCACATTATAACTTCGTAGTCTAATTTGAACTTGATGATATTGCTTGAAATTTTGAGATGAAAATAAGCTAATGCTTATTTTTAATTGAGAAGTAATGGAAAACAACTTATAACGTGACAGATCAAAAATTCGAAAGTTTTGTGGACCACACTAACACCTTGCATACAATGTCTAATCTACACTTTTTCCTACTTCTTTGAGTATACTTTTTGAAACTGTACTGTGAAAACTTTAAACTTTTATTCATTTTTGAGAAAACACAATTGATTCTATGTACCGTGACAGATGTTTTCTGCTATAAAGCAAGTCCATCAAGATTAATTCAATTACGTCAAAATGGCAACCATCTTCGATTCTGATTAAACTTTTTGCGTTTCATCTATATGGGAGACTAATGTTAAACCATTCATGCCCATGTTGTTTGTGGACAACAACGTTTTTAAACAGCTATAACTTTTGATTGAAGCGAGATTTGCTCACAAAAACAAGTAAGGCTCATTAATGTGATTATTGCCTTTAATTTGAGTAATACAAGTTACAAGGATCAGCTCTGGAACTGAAGTTATTGCAATTAGTCTGAATGGATTCCGATGGAGCAGTGCTGCCAGGGACAGTTTACGTGGACGACGGAAAATGATTTTTTCATATATCTTCATTATGGTGCAATATTATTGAAAACTGATAAAACTTATCAATTTAGACTGTAGTTGGCTACGTTTTCCACGTTATTTGACTATTGTAATTATTCTAGGAGAATTGTATTGAGCATTAGAAGGTAAAAATTGACCATCTTCTAGCACTGCCATGGAAGCACTTATCTTTATGAAAATAGGCTTTTCGTGTTTCTTGACCCCACCGTTTTCAAGGAAAAATAGTTTTGAAACCCTACATGCACTAGAAAAAGTTGGGCATGAAAGGGTTAAACAAACAATTTTTCTTCAATAGTAACATTTAAAAAGGCTGTATGAGATCTTGAATACACTGCTTCCAAATTATATTGTTCGAAAGTAGCCATTTGTGCAGCGAAATTATATTACAACGACTTCTAGGGAATTAATTCTTCTGTGTCAATGTTGAACAAACAATTACAAAAAACCAATGAATATTTTTGTTAATCCAAGTTTAAAAATAGAAGAAACTATAATTGCAGTATTGAGAAGATATTAGTACGAAAGCGTTTTTAACAACGACTTTAAGCATGCTTCTAAATTTCTTATTATTTTACATTCATAAATATAATTTTCTTATACAATATTAATACTAAATATCATTTCGAAGCAATGCGCTCTTTTTCCGAAATGTTTTGTTTTTTTTCCTAAAAAAATATCTAGTAGTGAAAATACGCCCTTTTAATAAGTTACTCACAAATACTAAACGCAAAAAATATACCACGTTTAAAATTTGATTGAAAATAAAAAAAAGTTTAAAATATAATTGCACTGTGAAGAAAATAACAATAGAAGATTTTATAATGAAAAATTGAGATATATTTCAAAAATTCTGTAAATTTTTAATTTAAATTTAATTTTTTTCTTTAATAAATTTAGTTATAGAATGGATTTCAAAATGTTTTTTCAATTCAAAATGCTCCTGAAAAATTGTCCTTCAAAATGCAAATGTTTCTAAGTTATTTTAGATTTTCTTTCGACATAATGTGTTACTTCGTGAAATTACGACCATTTCATAAGTTATTCACGTTTGTTCATCAAAACCAGTATGTCTTTCAAAATATACATGAAATTTCCCCTTAATACTCTGTTCCCAGATCAAGGGTGATTTGTGTATGACTGTCTCGATATTCTTGCTTCAATAAAAATACAGAACTGTAACGTGACAGATCATTGAGAATACCCCATAAAAACGAAAAAAAAAGTTTTTCTTCGGGAAATCTATATTTTAAATTCTTCTTTGTTTTCCAATCTTCAACTTAAACCTATGTTCACGCAAATTTGGGGGCCAACGGAAAGGACTTTTTTCAATTTAGTCGGGCAACCTCCAAACTCACTGCGAAAATTGTGTAACGTGACAGACGTATCAACATGACAATAAAGCGAAAACTGTTCATGATAGAAAATAACTTTCTGTATAAAAAATGTGAAGTTTGGTGACCTTAATAATGTGCAATTGTGATAGACTCTGTTTTTATCGTTTTTGCAGACTTATCTTATAAAATATGCGTAAACTTGTAACGTGACAGACAGAAGTTTGGTCAGGTCAGATAACCGGTTCCGGATTAATACGGAAATTCCGTGGGGTCTGTCCGAGGGTCATTTATGCTATTTTCATTATTTTTTCAACGTCTAGCTTTAAGTTTGGCAATATTACAGCACGTACATGAATACAACTTAAATGTCGTCGCTTTAATTTTAAGAAAGGTTTGCATTATTGGAATAACAATTACACGCGTTTTAAACGCTATATAAGCAGTTATGAAACATAGTACCGATCACGCGAAAATCACATCCGCACAAGTTAATACTGCACCCAACAGCAATCAATTATGTTTTATTCGCCAACCCCAAATTGCCCACAGAAACCAAAAGTGAGCGCAAATAATCGATCCGGTATCGGTACTTTATTTAGATACATACCTACCATACAAAACAAGATCTTTCCGGTTGGTCAGCGACGGCGACTGCTAGTTCACTGCTGGTGCCGCCCGCCGGGTCCAGACCTGACCTTTTGGCTGTCCGTGGTGGTCAGGCTAAAATCGAAATAAAGGAGAAATTTACTTTCGTTGCGGTTTCTGTCCATTAACTGAGTCGGTAAACCGGTATGGATTGAACTTAATTGTCTGTGTTGGTGTTGTTGTAGTTTATGTTTGAGGTTGGCAATTTGCAACAGGTGATTTATTTGCCACTGATGGTATATGCACATTGTACCGAGAGAGGGAGATCAATTTTGGAATTGTGATTGGGTGAAACTTGTAGAATGAACAGGGTTTTTCCAAATAATATCATGAAATTGATATGATATGATTTTTATTATGGAATTTACATTTCGACTTCGTCTCATCAGAATCCGACTCCAACTTAATTTCTGAGCAAACTCCTAGGCTGGGTGATATCCCGCAAGAAAAGGAGATAATCCGGCATTAGGTTATTGTCGAAATCTGATGAGACGAAGTCCAAACGCAAATTCCATAATTAATTTATTTCTAAGTAATGAGAGATGGCGTTTGGTCACGGATTTCTTACAATAATATTTTATTGCGTCTATTACCAACGTTTCGAAGGTCTATGCCTTCATCCGTGACCAAACGCCATCTCTCATTACTGAAAACAAAGTGGTCGTTCATCTTTCTATCTTTATTTCTAAGTATTGTGCCCTTGACGCGCAAATGCCGTTTAAAACAATTTTCTTCTTAGTGGAGAAAAAACTGTTTTTATCTAATTTTTTCTCCATTGGAGAAATATAGCATAATGAATTTTGGGTAAACCACTTCATTCCCATGGCAGTTATGTCTTTCCCTATCAAAATATGTCAAACTATCGGAATCATAATCAGCGCGTCAAAAAAACATAACCCGTGGCTACACGTAGTTTCTCTTAATTACAGATGCGTGTCAAGTCGGATGCGACAAAGCTTATCTCGTCGCGGTAAAGATCAGCTTCTTGGCTGGAGTTTATAGTGATGATAAGCCGCTGCATTTGCAATTAATCCCATAATTAACCTGTTAAGCGCGTTCGATGGCGACCTGCGCAAGTCCACGCTGATGGCGGTCACGAGTCACGACATTGAAGCAAGCGCGAGATACTCACTCCTCGTTGTTTCTGATAGCGACGATTTGAGACGATTTAGCCGGTCACATTAATCATAGTGGGAGGAAACATTCCGCGGGAAAATTATGGTGGTAAATTTCTTTTCAACTGACCGCCAAAATGAAGGGGATGAGGAAGAGTGGAGAGCTTTGACGCGAGTGCACGATCGCGGTTGCTTGCGGCACCGATGCATATCCAACGGACATTTGTCTACATTGTAATTGCATTGCCTCATGGGTATGCAGCAAAAAAAATTAATGCTATGGGTAGCATTAAATTATCTTCAGTTAAATGGAGCAGAAATATTTTTTTTTAATTTGTTTTCGGCCGGTATTGCAAAATACACCATAGCCCTACTGAATCAATCGTTTCCAAATTGTGTACAGTGATTATCCAAAAAATTCTCCAAGTAACAAGGGCGGGTTTTTTTCCGATTTATGTATTTTTCGTAGCACTTTGAAGCCAAGAATCTGATTTCCTACAAAAGATGTTGTTCAAATATTGCCTTATTATATGGAAAATTACAGAACCGACAAACACTCTCTGCCTCGCCAAAACATTTTTTTAAAGAACGATTTTTTTCACCGAATAGTTTACACTGAACGCCTAAATCACCAGTCTCTTACAGGATAGTGATAACGAACTACTGTTTTTAGGCTTGAGAGCCAAACGCCTGAAATTACGCAAACTCCCGAAAGGGAAAAAGAGTTAGAAGCAGTTGTTATCAATTAGGGGGGGCCGGGGTTAGTTGGCGGTGTTTTCAATTTTTATCGCTTTGATGTAGGTAGATCTTGCAAAATAGAACACGCGGCATGAAAGAACAGACTGTTTGCAACTTCTCTGATTTTTTTAAAGTGTTTGATGCATTGTCTCCATTTTTAGAGACAAAAAATATGTGACCCGGAAAACCGGCCCCGGAGATCTGGAGCTACAACACTAGGCGTACGACCAGACAACATGCTTAATGTCGCGATAGTCGTCACCCCAAGCGCAGAGAACGTTCTCCACGATCCCAATACGCCGGAGATGCGCATTCAACGTATAATGTTTGGACATGTCCCGAGATGCCACTCGAAGGAAGTCACAACTTTCATCCTTCCTTTTTAACCAAGGTTGGTTGATGCGTTTGGGATTCCAAAACTTTCTTTATCCCATGCAATTTGCCCATCTTCGAGTGTCCTCTGATAAAAAATATTGAAAAATTCGTTAAAGCTGCCCGATCTGTCTGAAATATTACCTTCTAAGGCCTAGGTGTCCGCCTTCTCATTATCATTCTAATCTAAGTGCCACTTTTCGCATTACCCGGAATAGAACAATGCAAAAGAACTCCATCTAATATTTGTATCAGGTAATCGGGAACGATTTTGACATAAATAATTTAGGAACAACCATATTTTCTCCAGGAGAAGCACAGAGTGCTTTCCTTGTTCCATCGATCGAAGCGCCTACTTGGAACTGCGACGATGTGGACATGGTCGTAGGTAAATATAAAACGATACGTTTTGTGGGGAGAATGCTTAGCGCGAGTATCTTTTCTGTCAGATAAATTTGTTTGTTTGAAGAACAATTATTACGTTTATATACATTAATATAATTTCATCGCGAAACGTCTATCATTTGAATGTTAATCTACGTGGAATACTGTTGTCGCCGATAAAGGATTCTTAGTTCCGTGTATTCCGATCAAAGGTCGAATCGAGTCCACAACGTAGGGCCCAGCTACCACACGAAATATTATTTCTCTCGTAATCCGTCGACGAACCGGTGCCAATAACCGTGTTTTTCAGTTTGCATCATATTATTCGTTTGCGTTTCTAACGTTGCGTATATTCGGAAAAATTTAGGCGATGCGACGTTCAAAAAGTCCTCATAGGACCTTTTCGCATACATTTCTGAGCATTCTCTGTCTCTGGACTGAAATAAAGAAACACTTGGAGTTTGGATGTCCTATGTGGACTTTCCGAGACCAGAAGCCACTTTCTTCGGGTAGCAGCATCCATCAAGAGACACTTTCCGGCCTTTACAAGGAAATTTAAGGGAGGAAAGGATTCTCCTCTTTCGGAAACTGATAGGCACATTAGAAGAAGCGTAAGAAGCGTAGAAATTAGTCGTGGCCGGTGCTTTCTTTAACATTTCTTCCCAGCGTTTCTCACCGTGCCTTGTTCCTAATCCAAAAATTACAAAAATTACAAAAATTACAAAAATTACAAAAATTACAAAAATTACAAAAATTACAAAAATTACAAAAATTACAAAAATTACAAAAATTACAAAAATTACAAAAATTACAAAAATTACAAAAATTACAAAAATTACAAAAATTACAAAAATTACAAAAATTACAAAAATTACAAAAATTACAAAAATTACAAAAATTACAAAAATTACAAAAATTACAAAAATTACAAAAATTACAAAAATTACAAAAATTACAAAAATTACAAAAATTACAAAAATTACAAAAATTACAAAAATTACAAAAATTACAAAAATTACAAAAATTACAAAAATTACAAAAATTACAAAAATTACAAAAATTACAAAAATTACAAAAATTACAAAAATTACAAAAATTACAAAGATTACAAAAATTACAAAAATTACAAAAATTACAAAAATTACAAAAATTACAAAAATTACAAAAATTACAAAAATTACAAAAATTACAAAAAATACAAAAATTACAAAAATTACAAAAATTACAAAAATTACAAAAATTACAAAAATTACAAAAAATACAAAAATTACAAAAATTACAAAAATTACAAAAATTACAAAAATTACAAAAATTACAAAAATTACAAAAATTACAAAAATTACAAAAATTACAAAAATTACAAAAATTACAAAAATTACAAAAAGTACAAAAATTACAAAAATTACAAAAATTACAAAAATTACAAAAATTACAAAAATTACAAAAATTACAAAAATTACAAAAATTACAAAAATTACAAAAATTACAAAAATTACAAAAATTACAAAAATTACAAAAATTACAAAAATTACAAATATTACAAAAATTACAAAAATGACAGAAAATTACAAAAAATACAAAAAATACTAAAATTACAAAAATTACAAAAATGACAAAAATTGCAAGAAACTACAAAAAATACAAAAATCACAAAAAATACAAAAATTACAGAAATTACTGAAATTATAAAAATTACAGAAATCACAGAAATTAGAGAAATTACAAACATTACAAAAATTACAAAAAATACAAAAAATACAAAAATTACAAAAATTACAAAAATTACAAATAATACAAAAATTACAAAAATTACAAAAATTACAAAAATTACAAAAATTACAAAAATTACAAAAATTACAAAAATTACAAAAATTACAAAAATTACAAAAATTACAAAAATTACAAAAATTACAAAAATTACAAAAATTACAAAAATTACAAAAATTACAAAAATTACAAAAATTACAAAAATTACAAAAATTACAAAAATTACAAAAATTACAAAAATTACAAAAATTACAAAAATTACAAAGATTACAAAAATTACAAAAATTACAAAAATACAAAAATTACAAAAATTACAAAAATTACAAAAATTACAAAAATTACAAAAATTACAAAAATTACAAAAATTACAAAAATTTCAAAAATTGCGAAAATTACAGAAATTGCAGAAATTACAGAAATTACATTACAGAAATTACAGAAGTTACGCGTTCCACACCGTGCCTTGTTTCTACAGCGGGTCCATTGTTTGCAACGACAGTAGTTCATGCCCCGTGGTACAAAAGGGCGAACAAGTAGACGAGCTTCGTTCAAAAGAACAAACTTTGGAAGAAAAAATCCGGCGAAAGACTCGAAATGTAGCTGATGGAAAATAAGTTTTCTTATACTCCTCGGTTTTTGCTGATCGCAATTACCAGAACTTTCACTGACTGAAGCTCAGGGATCTGGAAGGAGCCACACCCTATTTCGCAATTAAGGCCCTTCTCGGAGACTACACCATAAATCTCTACTTCCCGGGCGGGTACGTAGAAGAAATTCGCGGTCGAGTTTTAAATAGCTTGTCTTTGGTCTGGAAGTAGACCATCCTGGGGCCGTTTGTATTAGATAGAATTTGAATCCAAAAAGAAGACTTATCGTCATTATTTTTGCCATCGGAGAAATATTCAAATCGACCTCCACAAAGCCTGAAAAGATGTCGGTCGTCGGGGATACTATCATGCGGGCTTTAGTACTCGCGAAAGAAAGGTTTTATGGCAGGCAAAATTAATGCAACGAAATTTAAAAGAATGGAGTGATTGGTACTTAGCTATGGAACATTTGTAGTATCTATATTTAACAAACACATTTTCGCTGAGCCGTCGGACATACAGCCTTGTTAATAAAGGTTGTTTCCAAATAGCCACCAGATATTATCAGGGAATTTTCATTTTCACTTACACATGCCATATCAGTATTTTCGTCAGTATGGGGAGAAAAGGGTGTTTCTCCGGCCCTGTATAACTCTATATATATCCACGAAAAAAAAATGGACACGAAAGGGTTAAAGCTGACTAGATGCAGTAAAGTTAAACCGCTCTATAATAATGCTGTTAAAACTTTGGGTGCTTGGTTTGTGCCGGAGTGGGAGATGTGTGAAAGGTTTCTGGTTACAGATAAACCAGTATACTGTTCCCGAATGACCACAATCTTTATAAAGTGAGGGGGAGAGGATACACTGTTCCCAACTCATCTTTCAACGAACACCCCGATTTCCAACCCGTGCCGACAGGGTCTGTTGCAAAAAGTTTAGAGTAAATATTTTTCTTATCACCTAATTCTGCGGGGCAGTTTTGCGTTGGCTGTGGGGTGAGAGACTGCTCGAGAAAGCGGTAAAAGTTTATCCATATACCAAGTTTGTTTTTGTTCGTCACTGATAGAGGCAGCAACAGAACACAATCGGTGAGGACAGGATCTCGTGGTTAAGTTTTGGGATTGACGTAGTTGTGAGGTAGTAAGTCTCACAAGAATGGATGGAATGGTGATAGTGGGATTTCTAGCAGTTACCTAAAATGATCTTGGAAACGAAAATGCTATCTAATGCTTTTGTTTTTTACATTGGCTGGAAAGTTTGTTCAGAAAATGTTTTCATCTTCAATCAGTGTTTGGGCTCCAACGGAATTTAATTCAGTCGGGTACAGTTTCGTTATACAGTGCAGGACTGTATTTACGTTTTATGAAAAGTGTGATTATACTCTATTGAATATTCTACTGTTATTGTCTCAAACAGAGGCCTAGTAAACCGTGAATTGACGCGTAGGTGTGCGAAGACGGTGTTTTACGCCATTTTGAAATTCATGATGGCAACTTCCAGACTTGATTGGTTTATAGCGAATTTCGTTAAACCGGATGTTGTTATTTTCCAAAATTTTAAAAACTTTCGACACCCATTCCTCAAAACAATTTCGAAAATAAACATACTGTTGAGGTACGGGCCATAAGGAGTCTTGAAGGTCTATTTTTTCCATTTTCCCATAAACCTTCTAAGCCTTTGCATTCGAAAGGACGCAAAAACTGCCTTTTGCACTTGGACTTGTTTTTTACACAGATTTTGTAATTAACTCGTTTTTTACCCGTAATTTCCAATTACGACTTTTTTACGTCCATAGCTCCGTAGTTGTAACATCGTACACAATATTCGCTCTGGTTCTGTGCTCACATTAAACCCACATTTTTTGTACGATTTTGTACCGAAGCACGTGCACATATTCGCCTGCACAACCGAACCCCATCTACGTACACGGTGAGGTTCGTGGCAACAGTTTCTCTTTCTCACTCTCACCATCACTAGCGTTGACTCTTTTTGCCTTGTGCATATCGCTCTCGTGTACGCACCCGGTGTACGTACACGGATGTTTGAACTAGAGTTTCCACATCGTTCGCTTGTGTTCGATGTTCGAGGCGAACTTGTACATCGAGACGAAGCATGTTTGAAGTTGAACGCGTGCACGAAATTTGTACTCAGGTATAAACTTGTCGATGTTTTAGGGAAGTGTGCGAGAAAGTGAGGTACTGGGTCTTTTTGTTCCCAAAATTCCCTATTTTCAATAATTTTTGTGCACCGTTATGCAAATCATACATATTTTGCAGTTTGTCTTATGTGAAATTGAACAGAATCTTTATCCAATTACAAGAAGTTGGGGTTATAGGGCCTTATGCCGTTCATATTAAATTTTATCACTTGCTCGTGCATATATCGCTATTATTCTTTAATCAATTTTCATAAAATGTACCTTGTTGAACGTGGAAACTTCTTAGGAACAATGCAACAATAGAATCGTTGCCAGTAATTTTTTTTTATTTCGATTATAGAGGTTTTAACCTTAAGGTCATTTGCCTCTTCGGTTTAGAAAAATCTCTTATGAAAAATTTCTAACCCAATGTGCGGGGTCGGGACTCGAACCCAGGTGCGCTGCGTTCAAGGCAATCGTTTTACCAACTACGTTACGCCCACCCCCACCAGTAAAATTAATAAACATCATATTTCTAGCATTAACTCTACAAATCACATTTTTTCATTAAATTCTCCTATTTTTCTAGGAATGAAACTTTTCTCATGTGTACCCTAAGCGTATTTTACACTAAAAGTAGTAAATTGAATAAGAATTTATTGTTAAATGCAGTTGATATGTGCGATGTAATGAAAAAACAAGTGGAATCGCGACTAAATGTCGGAAAATTTTATGTTTCTGAATTTTACCGGTAACGAATCTTTTTTTTCCTAAGGATTTTCTACGCTCAACATGGTACATTTTATTTGAATTGAGTGAAATATAATAGAGATATATGAACAAGAAAATGATAAAAATTAATATTAATGGCACAAGGCCCTATAACTCCAACTTCTCGTATTCGGACAAAGGTCAAAAAAGTTCCGTTCGATTTTTGAAATTTTTTCACATTAGAGAAACTGCAAAATATGTATGATTTGCAGCACGGAGCAGATAAATTATCATTTCCCATATTTTTCGAGAAACATAAATATCTCCATTCAAATACAAAGGATATTCAAATACAAAGGATATTTCCATAATTGCAATTTTCTGAGTACTACCTTCTTGGTAAGAGCTCGACTGTTTTGTAATATATTCTTATCGGATCCATTTCGGCTAAGCAGCCATTCACTATTTTTGAACGCCGGATAAATAAAAACCAACTTCAAAACTAGTCAATGACTGCTTAGCCGAAATAAATCCAATAAAAAAATTTATGATCACAGGATAAGAACACGCATTCGATATATTTTTCCTCCATATTTTCCCATAGTACCAATTTCAAAAATTTCAATCGAGGTGTGTGGGGGCCTAGAATTGTCTACTTGAATAGTTTCAGAATTTGGGAAACATTTTGTTTTCGGATTTTAAGACTTGTTTTTCGTTATAATACTCCTGTTGTGACTGTTGTGACGTGTCCCCTTTCGGACGGAATGGAATGGAATCGTCTCAGCCTACTACACATTAGAAAGAATCAATTTTCCTTTACAAACGCCGATGGAAAGAGAACGCTATATCGATTGAATTATTCTGTTCGCGTGAGAATGACACAACGCTATTTGTTAATTCAGGCTGTGAACCATTTGGTGAAATTTTTAACTTTTAGTTAAAATCTGACACTTCGAAAGTTATTTGAAAAATAACCCTACTCTGGAGCATGGTTAAAATTGACAGTGCGATAGTTAAATTTGACTCGATGGTTAAAATTTCGCCCATGATGCAGAATAAAAATGTGGAAACATTTCCTGTATCTAATTGAGGTTATCAGTATTTTTCAACACAAGATAAGATTTGTTTGAGTTATTTCAGGATGTGGATGTTTACTTTTCGTGGCTATGACTGTAATACTTAATGTAATAAGAAAAAAAACTAATTTTAAAATATCGACAAATGTTCACACCTCTACCAACTTGTGGTCATCGCAGCTGTCAATTCTGAATAACTATCCATATGTCAACTTTTGAAATGGTTCGCTCTCTCGGTTAAATTTTTTCATTCAAGAGAAAATAACTTTCGACTGTCAAATTTTAACTAAAAGTTAAAGAAAATCGCCAAATGGTTCACAGCCTCAGAAGAGCGTGTAGTGTTTGCAGAAATGAATGGAATTGCGAAAGAGAGAAAGATGTTCTTAGAGTTATTCTGCTAAGTAGCTGCGGGTGATTCTTGATGATTTGTTGAATATGTGAAACGCCACAGACTATACGTAGTCATTATTTGTTACGGTGAAAAATGTCTGATTTCGAAACTGATTCGCGTTTAGAAGTGAGTGGAGTTGACTTTGATCTGGAAGAAGAGCTCCCATTCGATTTCCGTGAAGCAGAAGGTGATCGTGAACCGGAAGTTGCCTTCACTAACAAAGCTGGCGATTTTGTTTAGACGGCGAAGAAGCCACCAAGAATACAGTCAAGTTCGAGGAATGTTGATGCACCAAGGAAGGGAATATTCAACATCGATTTAAATCTGATCAAAACTCCCATTGATGCATTTTTTCAATTTTTTGATGATGCCATTAGCGATCAAATCTTGCGATTCAGCAATGCGGAAGCTCACGCGGTTGGTAATGCAAAATACAAGGAGATTACTCGTTGTGAATTTCTGGCTTTTCTCGGGATTTTGATCAACGCCGGTCGCATGCATGCAAAATATATGAATATAGATGATCTTTGGTGCGAGGATACTGTTTATGGAATGATTTTCTTTAGAGCCGTGATATCCAAAAGCCGTTTCAAGGAAATAATGCGATATTTGCGGTTCGACGATTCTGTTGCTCGGCGCACTCGTAAGAGATTCGGAGCAGCGGGGGGCTTGGGAATTCCAAGCTACCGCAAACGTTCAACAGATCGGTTAGCTGTTATCCGATGGCTAATGAACAGCTTCCGAGAGAACTTCAGCAGCAAATATCTTCCTGGGCGTGATATGACCATAGACGAGCGTATAGTCAATTTCCGTGGGTGGTGTATATTTATAGCATATATAAAAGCGAAGCCGCACCCATATGGTATAAAGCTGTGGTGCATAACTGATGCGAACAACACCTTCCTTTGTTTTTTCGATGTTTACACAGGTATTATCATTATCTCATACTGACAACTTCAAAAATAGTACATTTCAATCATTTGAAAATAACTAATCTGATTTGCTACAAACAACGCAATTATTCCTCCCCTATCTTAGGTAAAGTCGGAGGTGTGGCTGCAAAAGGTCAAGGTCGTCGGATGGTATTGGACATGGTTGAAAAGTTTTCTGTTGGAAGTAGAAGAATAGTTTTTGGATAATTTTTTCACGTCGATTCCACTATGTCAAGACTTGTTGAAACGCGGACTAACAAGCATTGGCACTGTGCGAGCTAACAAACGAGAGATTCCAGAAGATTTCTTGCTAAGCAATAAGAAAAGTGGCACTTCTCTCAAAAATGTGAAACATGAAAAACACGATACACGCCAAATCGGTTCTTGTCTCCAAGGCTACAATGGTGATATGATGTTAGCCTCGTGGATTCCCAAAAAAGGTAAAAATGTGCTATTGCTATCATCGGATCCAGACGCTATTTAACCGGAGACGGAAGAATTTGAGAAAGATGGTTTGCAGAAATCCTCGCGAAACGTTAAACAGCCAGCAAGAATGTCGTCCAGAAACAGCAAAAAATCTTTGGTCGCGGAAATGAAAGCAAAAGAGAGTAAACATTTATTATGTGTAGTATAATGTTCTGATGTTGCGCTATAAAAAATAATGCGCTGGCCTCATAAATTAGTCGCTGTATATTTGAGCACGTAATTCTGACCTTGCAATTGTCCCGATCGCTAAAAATTAGCTGCGAAGTATGAAACGAACACGACAAGAATTTATAGTGCCAAGGCTTAGCCTTTGCTTTGGTAGCTGAAGATTTCATATTTTTTAGCCCTAAATACACAAATTGATGAAACTAATAAGACGTAAATCTTTTCAGCATAAATCCAAAATTAATAAACCAAAAGATATATTGATATACAACCAATATAAAGCAGATGTTGATTTGGTGGATCAAAAAACAGGAGAATATTCCTGTCAAAGAAAGACAAGACGATGGACAATGGCACTCTTCATGAATTGCGTTGATTTATGTACGCATAACTCGTCGATATTGTTTCTAACGGCGCAGCCAGACTGGGAATCTGGAAGTGGATATGAAAAGAAGATCTTCCTAGAGTGGCTTGCTAAGGAGTTGTGCATAAAGCAAGTGAGACACCGAATCAAAGTACCAGGTCATAAAGAGGAAACAAAGAATCTGATGTCGACTTTCATACAAAATTACGATCAGCTATATGGAGAATAATCGCGTCCTACAGCTAGATGCTCCATGTGCAGTAAAAAACGAAATCTGTAAAAATGCCGAAAATGTGAAGCGGTTGTATGTGGCACCCACAGCACGCTTAGAAAATTGTTTCGATGTAGCAGCTGTAATGAGAAAGACGGTAGATTAATTCATATTCTACATTGTTTTAAACGATACGGCTTGTGTCCCAGAAACAATGACCGCAAAACTTATATTTACTGCTCTGCGTGTTGTATTTACTTGTGTACACTCCACGATCGATTGCCCAACGACTGTTTCATTTGTAATAATTGTTCTCAGTATAAAACAAACTAAAATTAAAATAAACTAACATGAGATATAGGTGCGATTTTTTCTAATACTTCCTCTGGAATCATATTTCCTATGTTATTTGACATGCATTATAGAACTCGTGATTTGAAAAAAAAAAACATTCTGAGAACATATTCTGGATTCACCAGACCCGACCATCGTTGCCAAAATGCTATGAAACCATTTTCCAATTCCTTCAACAGCTTTGGGACCATATTTCGGAATCACCGGAACTGACCAACGTGGCCTATTGGCCTTGAAACTTGTTTTCATTGCTTTCAACCTTCTAGTTAAACTCAGTGGTTGTTTTTTGATACGTCGCATGATGAAGGATTACGATTTGATAAAAGTGACCCTTTGGGACCATATTCCGGAATCAACGGAACTGACCAACGCGGTCCATTGGCCTCGAAACTGAGTTTCATTGCTTTCAACCAGCTTGTGAAGCTCTAGATGTTTTTTGATACGTCGCATGATGAAGGTTTACGATTTGATAAAAGTGTCCCTCTGGGAACATATTCCGGAATCACCGGAACTCACCATCGTGGCCAAATGTTCTAAATACTTGTTTTCAATGCCTTCAACTAAATTGTGAAGCTCAGTAGATGTTTTGGATAAGGCGACGTATCATTGAATGATTTGCAATTTGATAAAAGTGACCGTCTGGGACCAAAATCCGGATTCACCGGTGAACCGGTCAAGTGTCCTCGTAGTCTGAAAATGGTTCGATTTGGTTCTCACACACAGGTTTTTGCCACTATCACTGACTTTATCATTCAGGGAGTCATTTTTTCAATGGATCCAAAGAGCATTCATTATTGGCCTCTTGTAACCGGTTCCATGACCCTCGTGGAAGATTGGCCAAACGTCAAATTACTTTAGTATGATGTGTTTTAGTAAATTCTACAAGTTTTAAAACAGTTTGAGCATTGTCCCATAGAAAATTTCAATGTTATTAATAAAAAACCCCAAATGGCAAAACAGACTTACCCCGACGCAATCCGGAATAACTCCGGTATTTTTGGACCATGGTGGACGATGTTCCAGTAGTATAAACTAGACGAATATCCAGTTGTTTTGACATATAAATCATCAAAATTGGTCAACTCTGTAAAGAGTTATGAATTTTTGAAAAAAAAAATCTGCTAAAATCTCAAGCGTTTAGGTGTTAAAAAGTCCAGACTTTGCTACGTTTAAACTGATGTTAAAAATCGTGTTCTTATCCTATGATCATAAAATTTATAATATACATCATTAAATACATGAGAAATTTAGGAAAAATATAAAATATCAATAGTTCAAAAAAAATTTGAGGTTTTGGCCAGCCTCCAGCCACTGTGCGCCGCACAGTGGATCCACTGCATACAAAAGCTGGACAAAACCTCAAAAGTAGTTTAAAATGTCTGAAAATATCATCTAAGGGTATTTTGGCGCCGTGAACTTGATTTTGATTAAATTAGAGCGCTTCAATGAAAATTAGACAGTCTAGGGTGGTTTTAAAAGTTTTTTGTTAAATTTTGCGAAAGTGAATTTTATTAACTTTTCAAAACAAATACGTTAAACAACATAGTTATATCGATTTCATTGGTAACTTTTTAAATACTCATTATTTCTCAAATTGAAATACACCCGTGAATTCCTAAGATGATTTTCTATTAGAAAAACTAATATGTGTTGTTTAATTATCATTGTAGTAGTTATTAAAGCGAAAAAAATTAGATTGAACAAAAAATTTTTTTAACCAAATTGTTGCAGATTTTCAAGACCTTGTACGGTTCAAAAAAAGTAGCACTTATATTTTTCAATCGTTTTACTCAAAAATTTGACGAGTACAGCTTTAGGTATGGTACAATAAATTTTGGGAGTTTTGTCCGGCCCGGCTCCACTGTGCGCCGCTTCGAACAGTGGCCTGTAGTAACTTTTTTGATGCGCGTAAATAATATAGTAGACACTAACATCTTTCAAAAAGATGAAAAGAAAAAAAAACTATTTTTTTGAAAATTTTGGATGAAAACATGCTCTAAATAGAGTAGAGTGAGACCAAGTAGGTCCACTTTCTTTGACATCGCTTTTGTGTGATGGCATTTTTGCACTGATTTTGACAAACAATGCCTGGCCAAATATTTTTCAAGCTAAATCCAATGAGGGGACCTTTTTTGATATTTTGAAAATCTAGTGTTAAAATAGGTCAATATACAATTTTATTACGTTTGGGCTTCGGAGAATTTTTTTAGATTCACTTTCCTTCTCTTTTTCGATCATATATATTTTTTTTCGATTATCTTCTTCAACAACACCTTAAATTACGGACGGACTTAAACCATCGCTTATCAAGGAATGCTCTTCATCGCTTGCTCTACCGGAATCTATACTTTTCAATCGTTTCCTCGCTGAAAATAGTTTTCCCACTAAGTGGAAAGAGGCAGTGAATTGCCCTATCCACAAAACCGGTAATGTACACGATGTCACAAATTACAGAGGGATTTCAATTCTAAGCTGCCTCCCAAAAATCTTCGAGAGCATGTTGTTAGATGTTATCTATCCCGCCGTAAAACACATCATCAGTTCCGATCACCATGGTTTTGTGAGAAAACGCTCTACAACTACTAACCTCATGAGCTATGTGCCGTCGCTGATTGACAAGATGGAAAAACGACAACAGATCGATGCGGTGTATGTTGATTTTTCGAAAGCTTTCGATCGTGTTCCTCATCAACTTGCTGTAGAAAAACTAAGGCGTAATGGATTTCCGGACAGGCTGACAAATTGGATCTCATCGTACCTTTCAAATCGCAGTGCTTCTATGCGACTTGGAACTACACTCTCAGATCCATTCCATATTACATCGGGCGTTCCTCAAGGAAGTCATCTTGGACCTCTTCTTTTTGTACTCTTCGTGAACGACCTCTGCAGTGAATTGTCGTCATCTAAAGTCATGTTTGCAGATGATTTGAAAATGTATCGTGTTATAACAACTATGGTGGACTGTAGCGCATTGAAAATGGACCTCGAAAGGGTTACGGGTTGGTGTGACAGAAACGGCCTGAGTGTGAACATTCAGAAATGCAGCATAATTACTTTCGCACGAGTTCGATCGCCCATTGTTTTCGAATACCTGATGTGTTCTGCTCCTGTACAACGAGTCGCATCAGTCAAAGATCTAGGTATCACTCTCGACTGTAAACTACGGTTCACCGCACATGTTTCTTCTGTCATAGCTAAATCCTATGCTGTACTCGGACTCATCAAGCGCAACACTCGTGATTCCAATGATGTTTACTGTCTTAAATCTCTATATATCGCACCTCAGTGTTCTGGAATATGGAGTTACCATTTGGGCCTCGTATCACATCGTCCACATTAATCGTCTCGAATGGGTACAGAAGAATTTCATCAGGTTTGCCCTTCGCCCCCTGGCAAAATCGATTACTGCTACCTCCATACGAAGATCGCTGCGCGCTCATCAATCTCCCTACGCTGCGAAATAGGCGAATTTTTCTGCAACGACTCTTCATCTTCGACTTGCTTACTAACAACATAGATCCCCCTGCGCTGCTAGCAAAGCTTGATTTCAACGTTCCGGAAGGTCTTTCCGGAGAAATGATTTTTTCCGGCGCTCAACACATTGCACGCTATACGGCCACATTAATCCGCTAGATGTTTGCTGCCAGCTTTTCAACAATGTTTATCATCTCTTTGATTTTAGTATAAGCAAAGAATCATTCAAATTAAAAATAGTTAATTTATAGTTAAATTATAGTTATTTAGTCTGTGCGATGTAATATTTTTAGTCCAAGACAATATACAATACAATATTGTAGTGTTAACTCACGCGAAATATCTGACGCGCTTTCATTAATTGACGAACACTTTCCTTTCACACAAGCACGCAATGTTTCGAACGGGACCTTGAATTGTTCACTTTGATGTTTTGCGCCCGAAATTAGGCACAATTTTGTTGTCAAAATAATTCAACTTTACGTTATAGTTTTGACCTATTGTGCCTCCAGGTGTATGTTTCATGTTGATGTCAATATTTTTTCAAAAACAAATATATCGAAAAACCAACAAAAAATAGTGCTCAGATATTAAATTTTACGTAAGAAAAAACTCACTTGACATTTTTTTACATTGATTAAATGTACTGTACCGAGGACGAAAGCCAACGCGTTTCCACAGAACAACGCGCAAAAACATAAACCAACGCAACCGCCGTAGCCAATACAGCTGATCACGTTCTCTACTATGTATCTAATTCACTCAACACGAGCGACCTCTGCAATAACATAGCAAAGGTAATGCTCTATACCTATTGTACCCCCATACCTATTTGACCCCATTCTACTTTACCCCCTAAAAATATACTATTTTGTAGCTTTTCTGCGGCGAAATTCTATATTTTATCCCATTTTTCTATTGCCTCATATTTTAGTTTTAAGCATTTTTATATTTGTACCTTTTTCATTTCATTTAGTTTTTCTGATTCGTCTGTCTTTTCATTTTATTCCAATAGTACCATTTTTTTTCCTCCATACTTTTTTGCATTTTTTCAAGCATTCTTTTTTTAATTTTCCCCAAATTTGTCTTTTTGTATCATTATTTATCTTCCTCGCATTTTATTTTTCTGTTCCATGTTTTCTCGTTTTTTGGGTGGTTCGTTTTCTCCTGTTGTTTTATTGCTTTCTATTGTATTATTTGTCTAATTATTGCCTTCTCTTATTGTTTACTATTTTTCCCCATTTTTTGCATTGCTCTTTTTTTATTTTTTTCCTATTATTTTTATTTAACCTTTTTTGGCATCTTTTCTGTTCACCATTTTATATACTTAAAATTTTCGGTGTTTTTTTTATTTCCCTGCTTTTCTAATTTGTAGTTTTTATATATCTTTTTTCTAACGCATAACACTTTCTGAGTATTAAAACAACGGCGAATTTCATCAAGCCTAACCCCCGTCTTATATCTTTCAAAGCGCATTTCTGGACGCGACACTGGTCTCATGATTAATCTTCCGGCAGCCGCGCTAGTGCACTAAGTGCGCGCTGGAAATCTAGCGAAATCGTCTTAGAGCATCAGCGGCTGCTCGTTCAGTGAGCTATAAGCGTGACTTCTGGACGGTTAAAAAAATAGTACCTAATTGAAGATCGACTTTCAAGTTTATATGAACAACAATTCCCAAATCAGAAAATATATTCAAATAATAATTCATCCGAACAAACGTTCTTTCCGATCAAAATTTCTGTTCATCCGGGGTCGTTTGTCCTATATGAAATAAATGGAAAGCAGCTCAAACCATTTAGCAAACACAAAACTGACACCATGCCTACGGTACTCATCCGATTGTGACAAAAAGCTGTGAACGATATGACGCATTCCACGCGGACTTCGGTTCATCCACAATCCATCCTAGCACCCTTTGGATTTGGCTCTTTGCTGCCTGCCAGCACAGTAGCGCCATGAACTTTGACAGGAAAAACCGTTTCAAGCGAGTCGGCCATGGCCTATTATTCGCATACATATAGGAGAAACAGGCTGCCAGTGTGGAAGTGGGTGCTGGAAAGTATGTCGCACCACCGATCATCACCACCGTCGTCGTCGTCGTCGTCGCAGCGTCGCTGAAAATAATGCACAAGCGTGAGTATAAATTTTCATGATATGTGATAACTGCATACAAACACACTCCTCCCAGTCAGTGACGACTTAACTCTGCATAATGGTACAATGGGTTCCGAAAGTGAGTTCGCATAAAATACAGCACGAGCACTTGCAGCTATATGCATATGTACCGGCAATATGTCCGATGCGATGGATGCAGAAAATAACGCGGTAGGCTCTGATCGATGCGGAGGAATGAAAACGAGGCAAGAAATTTTGCAGTTTATGGGTGGAAATTGTCACCATTCATTAGGGGCACACTCGCAACCGAGTGGGCCTTTGGTTTATTGTCGTGATGTTTTTTTTTTCTCATTCGGGTGTCTGTCCTCTTATTCAGAGCTTACTATGTATGCGGAAAGTGATTAAACATGACGCTGTTCTTTATTCGTTCTGTTATTGGAATGGGGAACGCTTTTATTAAATTGACAACGACCAGAGATTCATCAATTTTGCCGCAAGCAGAGGATTCAATTTACGTTTGTAGAACCTATTTTGCATGACGCAAATTACCTAATATGACATCAGTGACTCAGAAGCTAATATTTTCAGTTATTGATTCGAGAGAATGCTTTGTCATCAAAACATTTAAGATCATGACGTCAACTGTTTGATTGACATGGACTAGAAGTGACTAACAAAAATTATTCCTGGTTTGACATTTAATCGAACATTCAGTCAGTTTGTTCCTGTTCCCGTCTAAGCAAAACATGCAAATAACGCTTCACTTCTTTGTCTAATCATTATGCGATAAATTGAATCTGGACCATTTGCTTGTGTGGATCACAGGTTCCTTATCTACCGGCAGGCAATGAATAAACCAAAAAAGCAGAGCAATTCCCAAAATATCCATAAATCATCTGCTGGCCGAAACCGAACCGAGCCGAACAAGGTGATGTAGGTATGCAAATTACAAAAGGGATAACAACTTCTGAATTCTCGAGCAGGTCAATTTATTGGAATCCAAAAACGAACCGGGGGCTGGAAAAGCATAAAGTGCCTTTGTTATACGGTCAAAAAGGTCCGCACGTTTGTCATTTAAATGGACTTTGCCTCCGGTCGCATGTAGACACAAACCCACAAGCATCGATGCGGAGCCACGTTTGCTCCCGCGCTGTTTTGCCCGATTCCTCGGGGAGATATTCTGTAGATTTTGCCACTTTCGGTCAATTTGTTGGAGAATGTAAATAACGAAAATAAAATGGAAGTTACATGCCTCTAGAACCTTTAACGGCCATACATATTTTTGATTGATTTTCGAAAATTAGAGGAATACCTAACAAACATTTCGAGGTTTTTTAAATGTTTTAACAGTTGCTTTATTCAGCTCTAGCTGAACATTGGAGGTATATGTGTAATCATATATCGTTTATTCCACCGTTAAACATCTGGGATTTGGAGAATTTATTCAGCTTGTCTGATTAAGACTCATTAAAGAACAATTATTTAGCATGTATACAGCCTGAAGAAAACCACAGTTCAGCTTTATCAATAAACCTTTTCGTTACCGCTATTCAACTGAGAAAATCATCATGAAAATTTTTTTAAAAAAGACATTAATTTCAAGTTACACACGCCATCAAGCTCTTTGGAAGCCATATACTTTTATTAGTGTTACGTTACAATTAGAGAAAAAATGCATTACCTTGTTGGAGATCATATCACGTACCTGGATCCGAACCAGCAACCTGTTGAATACTAAGCACTTACCTTACTGTCTGCACCAATCTTGCATACATCGAATGCTTAAGATTTCGCCGATGTACCGAAAAGTCTAGGCTGCTGAATTGAGTCTGTACAAAGACTACACTAGCCTTTTATAGATTTGAGTGAACCTAGTTGGCTTGGGTTCGAATCCCAACCCACGATAATTTTTTTATGCGATAATTTTTAGAGCATCCGGAAATTTTAAATTAGACAATTTACTAATTTCAAAAACTAATGATTGTAGACGTTTTTGTATCCAAGATGAGGACTTACGGATGTCACAAAACTTTTAGACAAGTAAAAATGAGTGTCGTATGAAAGTGGTGGTAACTGAATGATGGATTGAAACCATTTATAATTCTAAGGTGGCAATCTCCTCGATCTATTTACCAAATGGTCCATGATAACAATTCTGGTGTCAAAAATTTACAGAATAGTTCGAACAAAAATTTTCTCTTGTGTTCAGTAAGTAAACAGACAATTTTTAATTAAAAATCAAATTTACATAAACAAGGGAGCGTATGATTTGGCAAGCTTTTACATTAAAAAACTGCAAATCGTTGGTTTCACATGCTGAAAACTCTAAACCGTAATATATGAAAATATCTCGATTGGAATATACCGAAACACTTAGAAAATATACTATTTTCTCGCTTGAAAGATTTACGAGTACAGTCGTGATTCGCTGGTTGGACACTTTTTAATTGGACCGCTTTTTAGTTGGACCTCCGCTAGTTGGACCATTGTCCAACTAAAAAGCATCTGAATGTCAAAATCTTATATCAAACTTACTTTGACAATCAATCTGACAATTATTAGAGATGTGAATAGATGCAATTACACTCCAAACGTCTCCTTTGGAGAGTTTTTGACATCTGTCAGTCGGTCCAACTAACGAATCAAATTCGTTAGTTGGACATAGGTGTGGCCCAACCAGCGAATCAGTACTGTACAGTTGTCGCCAATGTAATAATCATATGTTATTCCTGGGACTTTATAGTCCACAGATAGGCACTTACTTCGAAATAGGAATGGGCGCTGACGAAACGAATTTTGTCAAAATTGCTGTTGTTAACTTAAAAAAATTGATCTGAGAAAATCGATTTTTGTATCAAAATTGTCATTGAAAAAGATACGATTTTCTTACCATCGATCTTTTTGTCTCAAAAAATCGAGAATTTTCCGAGATATCAGTATAAAACATTACTTATTACTGGACTGTGCGGGGATTTGTCTGAGTTCAACTAAGTGTGTATGTATATGCAAGTCCTTGGTATGATTTTTTTTTGGTTTACTAATGCATCGAACCAACTTGATAGCTTCTTTTTGTTAGCAGACATTTTTTCAGGACGAAATTGAAATGGCAAATTAACTGCATGAAATTTAAAAAAAAAAACACTGTATAAATGTTACAAGAGCAAACCGTTGGAGCAACAAATAGAATAAGAAAAGGGTTCTAAGTGAGAACTATTTCACTTAAAAGTAAAAAAAATAATCTACGTGTATTGGGACTCGAACCCATGTCGGTTACCAGTCGTCAAGGTTCGCCAATCGTGTCAATTTTTGGAGCAGGTACAATTACCTTTATTAAACACATAATTCAGCTAAAAGTCAAAGGTGGTATAAGGGCAAATGTGTAGGTAGAAACAACCTTTTGAAGACATGTAGTGCAGCTTAATAATTAAAGGTAATAATATTGGTAATAGCATCATTTATTCAACTCGTAATTCAGTCTAATTAAGATGGTTGAATAAACGCATCAATATTACCGTTACTACATTTGTTAGTAGTATAGTTCAGCCTAGTTTGAACTGTCGACTATTGGAGTTTAAATATGTTGAATAAACTGTTAATGTTTAAATAGTTATTATTCAGCTTAAATAGCCTTTAATCTGCTTTTAATCAGCAAGTAGTCTTATAGTTCAGCTTCTAATGTTTTTTGGGATATTTCTTTTCGGTCAGAGGAAGCTTTGCCACTTCGATCACTATCGAAGCATTCATTGTTGAGAAATTTCATTTTCAAATGAGCAACCGAAAATAAAAGTCGCAAGGACAAAACATGCTTCGTATAACCCGTTTCAAAGATATTAGAATACAAAAATGGGAAATAAACTTCAAGCGTAAAAATCGGACGAGATCCTTCAGCACAAGAATCGTTTAAATTCAAACAAATATATAAACACGGTGTTCCTAAAACCGTTATTAACAAAAAAATGACCATAAATTTGCCATACGGCATTCGAAAGATACAGTATCCAAGCATCTTCTCAGTGAATTTCAAAATGATCCGTCGAGGGATTCGAGAGAAATTGCAATTTGAAGTTTTATGACACGTTTCATAAGGCTACCAGCAAACACCCACGGGTTTGGTCCTATCTCTACAAACAAAAAAAAATTTGTCTACTTATTTAGTACATGGCATTCGAAAGATATAGTAATCAAGAATATCCCCTGCAAGTTTGAAAATATTTCATTGACGGAATCGAAATTTATAACGGTTTGGATGTGGTATGCGGTCATAGATGGGTTTTCTACCAGACTTCAAGCGTGAATCCATGTTTGTCCATTGACTATTCAAATCGTTTATACGTGTCGCGGTTTTTAAAGGAAAATCTTACCATTTAATTTCATAAATATAATGTACAAAAGGTGTTATTTATAGGGTGCACTGAAAAAATATGAAAATAGGGTTGTCTACCAAACGTTAAATATAATGTGTAAATTAAAAAAACCTGTTTTAATCCACCTAGCGGTGCAATTGTGCCTTTCTCATTTCTCTAAACTATGGCACGGAGGCTTTTTATGTTCAACATAATCGCGGAAATGTCCATTACATTCTTAGTACACTTTGCACTTATACACAATGACATGCCAGCCACGAACTTGATGAGCTACGTGTCGACGGTGAAACACTTGAAACAAAAAAATATCATACTCCATTAGCCTAATCAGCATTAGATCAATGTTATTTGCTTGCTAACTCATTTTGTCATGCGGGGGTGGGTATGTGAGGAGGACGAAAGTCCCATGAACGAACGACTCCCCAGCTTAAATTGGTATGCTTTGTGATATAGTGGTGGTTTAAAGATGATGGGGTTGAAAGGGAGGGGTATGAGGGCTGGATGGGGTGGTGGTCTGAGGGGTGATTTAAGGAGATTTTTAAAGGAGGGGAGTGAACAGTAGAGGGGGGGGTGTAACCCCTCTTCGTAAACCATCAACTACGCCCCTGTTAAAATCCAGAAACCTTATGCGAGTCGAAAAAAAAATTTGGCCCTCCGGGATTAGGTTGACGTTTTTCAGAGTGATTGCATAACCTTTCTATATGAGAAAGGCAAGAATGTGCCAAAATCCAAAAAAGTGAATTGTCGTCAATTTTTTTTTGAGTTTGCATCAAATCTCGACGTTTCATGCACCTTGAACACATTTAGCATCAAAAATAAAAATTCTATTTTTAATTTTTCCTATAGTTTATATGAGAAATTTCTGTGTGGCCGCACTCTGAAACCCGTAATTCCGGAACCAGAATTCCGATCGATCCAAAATTCAATAGCAGCCGATGGGAAGGTTGCACCTTTCATTTGAGACTAAGTTTGGGCAAATCGGTCCAGCCATCTCTGAGAAAAATGAGTGACGTTATTTGACACATACGCACATACATACACACACACATACACACATACATACATACACACACACATACAGACTTTTTCCGATCTCGACGAACTGAGTCGAATGGGATATGACACTCGGCCCTCCGGGCCGGGATTAGGTTGACGTTTTTCAGAGTGATTGCATAACCTTTCTGTATGAGAAAGGCAAAAATGGATAAAAGTCGGAATGTTTACTTCAAAAGGCCGTATCTCAATGGTTTGTTGATCGATTCTAGTTATTTTTTCTTTATTGAACAGGTAGACGTTTCATCGTAAATTTCTTTAAGAAGAATATAAAATAGAGTCATCTACATCAATAAATAGGCGATATAGTTGATCTCAACTATATGTATTATCATTATTTAGTAAATATTTTTGTTTTAAAAATAGCTGCCTATCCATCTTTATATACTAGTTGATTGGAATTGCTGTATAAACATCTGAATGTCAAATTCTCATGATAAGTTCAATTCGACAATAAAACTGACAATAGTTAGAGATATGAGCAGATGAACTTGTACTAATAACATCCCCTTTGACCAGTTTTAACATCTGTCAACCCAACCAGCGATTGTACAAAATTTCCAACAAAAACCGTATCATAACATAAATTGATCTGAATCAGCAAATACCTTCATATTTTTTAAATTTATGGTTTTTTCCATCATTTGTAGTTTGCGTTCGTTGCACTCAACTAATATATAGGTCATCGTTTTGAATACAAAGATATTTACTAAATAGTGATAATACATATAATTGAGGATAATTATGTTGTCTCTTGTTTGAAGTAGACAACTCTATTTTATATCCTTCTTAATGAAAATTAACGATGAAATGTCTACTTGTTCAATAATGAAAAAATAATTAGAATTGGTCAACAAACCATTGAGATATGGCCATTTGAAGTAAACATTCCGACTTTTATCCATTTTTTTAATTTACTCATTATATTTAACGTTTGGTAGACAACCCTATTTTCATATTTTTTCAGTGTACCATATAAATAACACCTTTTGTACATTATATTTATGAAATTAAATGGTAAGGTTTTCCTTTAAAAACCGCGAAACGTATAAACGATCTAAATAGTCAATGGACAAACATGGATTCACGCTTGAAGTCTGGTAGAAAACCCATCTATGACCGCATACCACATCCAAACCGTTATAAATTTCGATTCCGTCAATGAAATATTTTCAAACTTGCAGGGGATATACTTGATTACTATATCTTTCGAATGCCATGTACTAAATAAGTAGACAAATTTTTTTTTGTTTGTCGAGATAGGACCAAACCCGTGGGTGTTTGCTGGCAGCCTTATGAAACGTGTCATAAAACTTCAAATTGCAGTTTCTCTCGAATCCCTCGATAGATTATTTTGAAATTCACTTAGAAGATTCTTGGATACTGTATCTTTCGTATGCCGTATGACAAATTTATGGTCATTTTTTTTTGTTAATAACGGTTTTAGTAACACCGTGAAATCGTTCGTAGGAGTTCGTATGTTCGTATCCGTATGTCGTGATGTTCAAGATTAAAATCCGACTAACAAAAATTATCCTGTAAGAATCGGATATCGGGTTTGCGAAGCAAGTTTTGTTCTTGCGACTTTTATTTTCGGACGCTCAAATGCCAAATTGGTAAATGTCTGTGTGTGTATTTATTATTATAGACTTACTTTCGTGCCGAACCACTAAAAACACTTCTTAATTATCCCCCCGCAGAGCTGCTTCAAGGTATTACTTTGGGGTGGGAGGTTGTTACCATTCGTAGCAATATATTAAAATTATAAACCATACTTTAGAGATATTAAGCTGCTTTGAGAAAAAACTATTAAAACTTATATTAATTGAAAACTCGTGCTAAAACTTAGTGTAAAAGTTAAAAGATCTTCTACGGACTAAAAACAAATATAACGGCCAATTCAAATAACAGGACACTGCTTAGGTAATAAGTGGGGGTACACTTACACTTCACAAAATAAACTGCTAGAAGAAGGGTGACGATTGAGACATGTTCAGTGGATGATCGAGAAGAACAGAGAGGGAGGCAGATCACTACCGGTGCACAGTGGGACGGAATCAAAAAAAGCCGGACATTGATATTTGCGACGAACCTATTGGTTATGGCACTTTGGTGTCTTCGGAAAGGTTTCTTTATTTTTTAATGTTGGAAAAATTTTATTTAAGAGGGTATATACGCAGATAAAAAAAATTACTTTGCAAATTGTTGCCAAAATTGATAGTCATGTATGGAAAGCTTGTAGACGAAATGATTTTATGAAACTTTGTTGAAGTAGCGAAATGACTATCTGTTAAGCGAAAAAAGCTATTGGGTGACATTAAAGTACATGTCGGAATACCCCCTTAAAAAGTGTTTTTTCTTTGTAACTTTTTTATTTGATTTTTTACAGTTTCTCGATGTTCTAGTAAGTTGTAGATGCTTTGAAAACACACCTTATTGCGGAATCTATCTCTTCGTTTTTAGGGTGTATGTCTTTTTTTGTTTTGTTTTTTGGGTTAACTTTAAGGGGCTATGGTTTGTAGAGTAGCAGGTAGTAGCAGCTAAATTTATTTTTTTATAATCAGCAAGAAATACCCTATTGATACATATACAAATCATAGCGGGATCTAATAGGATCCTTGGAATAATGCGGGGTAAAATAGACTAGCGTTTCAATAAATTATTTGTATTTTTTTATAATTCGTTTATTTGATACGGCTCATAGCGGTAGCTTAACGGAGCCGTGGATCTTTTATATGTTTACAAATGTAAAAATAAAAATATAAACAAATATTATTATAATACTGGATCTCGAGCGCGCAACTTTTTATTGCGAGCGGAGACCTTCTTTCGCGGGGTTTGCTGGCAATCTGCATCTGGGGGGTCATTTAATTCTTTTTTGTTTTTCACGTCCAGGTCGAAGCCGGCTTGGTGTCCGTGATCAGATGTTTTTCCTTGTTTCTTGCACTTATTGCTGACCAGCGTGAATCCGTCACTGTTATTGTTATCCTTGCTAATGTTGCTTACAGTTGATTTTGCGGTACTGGATGCTTCTTTTGTGGTTGTCATTATGGTCTGTGCAACTGCTGCCACAAATTTGGCCACCGTTTGTGGTTCAGACATTGGTATTGAAAACTCTGTTTTGGGTTGGTTTACCGTAGATGAGTTGGCAATCGGCTGAGATGCGTCTTCCTCTGCATCTTCCGCGCAAGGTTGTCCATGATGAGCTGTCTGATTACAATACTTGCACGTAGGAGTTTGCCCCTCATGGGTGCATAGCGTAGTTTGCATAATTGTAGTTCCGTGAGTTTTGAGTTTTATTGTCAAGTAGGAGGGTATAGGCCTTTCAACCCGCATCCTTACTACAAAAACGCCGTTAGGAGTACCCGGGAAGAAGTTTCTTCAAGTATCAGGTGTAACGGATTCTACTTCTCCGTATTGCGACATGCATTTTGCAATAGGCTCAGGAGGGGTACGAGGCGATAGGTCATATAACCTTACATCTATATAATCATTCTCAATATATACGGGAATCTTAATTCCAACGTTGTCACTTTCAACCACGTGTTTTAAGTTGTTCTTCAAAACGAAACGCTCGGCTTGTGCTAACGTGTTTAATGATATTAACACTGCACTGCGAAGATGATGATACTGAAGGTACAACACTTCCGTAAGTCTAAGTTGCATTTTTATCTTCAGAAAGTATTCGTATTTCGTCAATTTTACTCATGATGACAAGAATAGTCCGATGTTTCCTTTGTTCTCGAGACAATGCACACTAGATCGAGAGGCCTGTTGTTCACTTGGCTCGATTGTACGTCTGACTGCGGCAGAAGTAGAAAGTAGACTATTATTTGTATTATGAAGCATGAAAAATAAACTATTATGCGAAATTAATAAACATTTCAAATATTATAGTTCATTCCATATATTCCGACATTCAAAGTTAATTTTTTTGTTATTAACATGCTCATAAGTCATCAGTGTCCTGCCAATTATCTTCTTCGTCATTGGATGAACATGGTATTTCGTTGCTTAAAATACTCGGTTATAATTGGCAGGACACTGATGACTTATGAGCATGTCAATAACAAAAAAAATTAACTTTGAAACTTAGTAAATTAAGAGAAACTATCAAAATAAAAGTTTGTCTACAAATCTTATTCGCCCTTTTGCAAATTTAATATGGAAATGTTCACACCTCTACCACCTTGTGGTCATTGCAGCTGTCAATTCTGTCTGGCGGCGTGAGATATCGTAAAGGAGACGGATGTCGCCAGTGTTTGCGGCTTTCTCACCTTCGTCGGCTAGGGAGTCTGTCCACGCTCTTTTGTCCCGTCTACATGAGCGTTCCACTTCCTTCTGTAGAGCCGAATAGCGCTGACGGGCTGCGGCTTTGGCTCCTCGTGTTTTAGCTCGCCCAATCGCGGCTTTGGCGTCCCTTCGTACCTCTATCTTCTTCCAGGTGCCATCTGTGATCCACTGTTTTCTCTGGGTACGTAGCTCACCCAGATTATTCTCGCCGGTGGCGATGAAGGCTTTCTTGATGGCGGTCCATTGATTTTCTACGCTTCCACCTTCCGGAATATCTGCAGCATGGTTCTCCAGTTCCTCGACGAAGGATCTTCCTACCGCAGCATCTTCCAGACGACGTGTGTTAAACCGACGCTCGATCTTCTCCTCCTGTCGATGAATCCTTGCAATACGCAGCCAGATTAGGAGATGGAACTAAGGCCCATCGAAAAATACTGGGCAATTATGAAGCAGGCACTATGGAAGCATCCCAAGGAGGTCTAAACTGAGGAAAACATGAAGAAAAAGTTGGGTTTCGTTCAGAAGAAGTTGCTGCCAGATGTTGTACAGAACCTAATGAGTTAAGCGTAAAGTGCGAGCGTACGGTTAAGGTGTTGAAGTTGTGAAATAAATATGTCAAAAGCTTACTAATGGGTTATATTTAATTGTCTGAAAGTTTGAAAAGGGTCAATCCACTTGGAAATTTTCTACTGCGTGATGCCATTTGACCTGGGACCCTTTATAAAGAAAGCTGATGCAATCACTTTGAAAATTGACCAGCTAATCTCGGTCATTTTTTTGGACTAAGATGGGTTTTCTAAAATTTTAATAGGGGCGTTGCTATGGAGTGATGTTGAGAGGTACACCGCCCCCTTTAAAGGCGCGTGATGAAGGTACTAACTTGTAATAAGGTTGATTTTTTGTGTCTTACTTCCAGAAGTTATGTCAGGAAAACTGTTAGGTGTGTACTTTTAATTCACCTTAGTCAAGTCCTCAAAATCTAGCTTTCCAACTGTTGGCGCATTAGTAGCACTCTTCTGTAGCAGCAACATTAACAATTGGAAGACACATCAAGACGAAAATGTCCCAACAGACTAAACGTTAATGAAGTCCCAGTGTCCATCTGTAGTTTATACCTCTCCGGTGGCTACCACTCATTAAAGAGTTATGCTTTCGTTTAAATTCTCATTTTATTTCATTCTAGTATGAAGCTAATAAAATCAGATTTGGACATGCGGAAATAAAGTCGGAGTAATATAACATATAAGCTATATCGTTCCGACAATTTACACCCAAACTTTATTCCAAGAGCCGCCCTCAATATAGTTATCAGTTGATTGACCGTACCAGAGAATATCGAACCGCATATTGTACTCCTCTACCAAGTTTCTACCCAACTGGATAATTTCATGAAATATTCATTCTGCCAGTTGAACAACAACGTGCAACCGGTGTGGCATGGGGCAGTTAATTCTCGACTAAATTGAATTCTCCTCCGGTCGGTTCATGCCACATTCTTCGAGGTCTCAGCACTTGAAAAAGGGACATAACAATAATAATGAAAGCAGCACCCAAAAGGTGTCTGCAATCGTCATCCGGGGACGTATCTTCGTAACCACTTTTTCCTTGACAGATAAGAACCGCATGAATATTCATAATACCAACCTGTACAACAATAGAGTCAGATTCTTTGGAAACAGACAGCAGCAGTCCAACCAGTCAGTGTCATCTTTATGCTGGGGTTCACTGGGTTAGGGCCTGGGGCCTGGGGCCTGGGGCCTTGTACTTTAAACTGGTCTTTTACTTCTACGGGGGATTGTTTAGTTGGATTTTGTCGAAACAAAATTTTTGAATATCTGAAGCTGTTTTGTTTAAAGTATTTTAATTTGATATGATATTCAGAGGCATAGTCAATAGGAAAATTACACTTTTTTTTATTATATGAAAAATGCCATAACTTTTTAGTGCATATTTTTTCGCGTAGTAGGTTTAATTCTTTGCAACTTGTACTCTTATTTTATTGCTGTACAAATTATCTAGAACAATATTTCTCGGAAAGTAATGCGACAATATTTGTCACACTCTTTTAAAAATTATTCTTGAATCAAAATTGACTCTGATTGCCAGTGTATAACGTGAAGATTCATAACCGACAACAACAGCAAAGTTTCGTTCGTGTCGCGGATGGTCGAGTTTGTGGTCACCTGGTCAATTAACTTAATTTTCGGGGGCTCCCTAGCTCAGACCCGAACGATCTACAGACGGCCCTGCTACCAGCTAGCCTCAGGCTGCCAGTGTCCTAGCACCGATCGTGCAAGTGATGCAGCTGCCAATGCCTGTCATTATTAAATCTCTTTCCACAAGGATGAATGATTTCACCTGCATGTACGTCGTCTGTTGAATTGGTTTTATGTGAGGCATGTCTTTGTTTTGTGTTAAATTCACTTGTTTGCCAGTTCAGGAGATGAAATCGTTTGCTCTGGGGATCCTGTAAATTACTCCAAAAATGTGGCAATTTTGTTCGTTTTTCGTTGGTTCAATTCTACCACATTGCTGCAGAATTGCTAATAATTACGTAGTGAGGTAAATAAATCGGGGATATCCACTATTTTGAGATGATTCTTCTAAAGCTTTGTTTTTTTCACTCCATTTTTGTATAGGACACTCATACGAAGAACAGTTACGGATCTCTTGCTCAGAATTGCTAACCAATATCATCTTACGAGCACCGCCTATTAGGCAACTGTTAGGAACGTTTAAATAAGTGCAGCGCATACGTTACAGACATCAAAGATATGCAAATATCACATGCTGTTATTGAGATACAATTTTCCATTTCATTTCCGATGATGATGATGATGATGTGTTGAGGTGTGACAAAGGCTGGTAAAGCCAAAGGCTGTTTCATTTACATAAATCATTTAAAGCCGATATGTTTTGTTTGCTCGGCCCAGGCGATAATGCGTTTCAATCTTAATCCTTAGACTAATTGCGTTTAATTGAGATCAGATTTTTAGTATCTATTCGATTGAATTTTTTCATTCACTCTACTTAGCAGATCGTATAGGACAGATTGGATTCGTTTCTAATACTTTTATATCACATATATAGGGACCCAAGAAACAATCCAATTACTTTTTTGACGTAGGACTACGTCTTTGTTTTCGATATAGGGGTACACTGTGCAATTTTACAAAAATGGTATGTAACGAAAATTGGTCCAATTTTAAACGCATATAATTTAGCCATCTCATGATAATTTTCAATTTTTTTGCGCATATCGCCCCGAAATACTTCTAAGAATTGATTCCAATAGATAAACCCGAAGATTTTTGATATCATGGCATTAAAAATTTATATAATGTACAACCTAGTCAAAATATCGCGCATTTACACACGCTTCCCAAGTCCGGCACGACAGATTTGTGTATCTAGCACGCTACACTTCTATGAAAGACGTCATCATCAACTATTTAAAGAACGGATTTGGCCGGACAAGCTCAGTTGCCTGTTGAACGGCAGGCGGAGCAGATCACTGCGCTGTGTGTTTTCACAGCCAGTGTAGCTGAGTTAGAAGTCTGCGGAGATACACTACCCAGTTCCGTCCAACACGCAACTATGCTTGTCCGTTCATACACTATGCTTTCTTTTGTGTTGTACTCGTTTCCAGTACACTTTTCCAAAATCAACTTATCATTGTACAGCAACCCACGATTTGTGCAATCTAATTATTCGTACATAAAATCACTTGTACATTCAAGCTTCATTTGCAAATATGCATTACATAGTGTCGTGGTACTAATTGTCTCTTTCGCTCTACCCATCATCATCAGCGTTGACTCATTTTGCTTTGTGAGTTCAATTTTTGAGGCGAATATAGGTATATCTTATATGTTAGCAGGGTTACTATATTCACGGTTTTTCTGTAATTTTTTTTTCACATTTTTTGATCACAGATTCTTTTTCACAGATGGCAGATTTTTTAAATTTTGATGAAAATTTCACTGATTTTTGGAAATGTTGGGATTTTTCACAGATTTTTAAGGAATTTATCACAGAATTTTTTCCTGTTTCAGTTATCATAGATCGTAAAAAGATATTTTTGACCGTAACACAGATTTTAATGTAGCATCCCTGTTTATAGGCGGTTGCGTGCGTAACCTGCATGATAGTGTTGCGCAAAGACGAAAACTTTCTTAGCAACAAATTTACGCGGATCGATGGAACAACGAAAGTTTATTATTTACGTTCGATCAATTCATTGATTCATTTCCACTCAGCCTATCCTATTTTGATTCTACTAATTGGTACACACCACAAAGCCTATTTGTGAATGAATGCACTGTCACTCGAACAAGCGTTGCAAAAACTCATTTAAGTCCATAAATGTCAGTATTTGACCCCAGCACGACGGATGATGAAGTTTCGACCCTAGTGAAAGAATGCCTGGGCGAGGATATACAACCAAGGATAGTTCGTCTAGTTCCTAAGTAAAGGATGTCACATCTCTGAGCTTATAACATATAAAATCGGAGTTCGTAAATCTTATAGGGAGAAGGCTCTCTCCAAACAAAACTGGCCAGAAAACATTTACTTTAGGGAATTTGTGATTAACTCAACCAGTCAAAGACCAATTATCAGGATTTCTGCAGAGAGGAATTCATCTGTTGGTGCTCTGTAGCTCAACGCTATACCGGAAAATCCCTTTTAACATTATTTCCCTCGGCAATCAACATACCTGACGAATCGCAGACTCCTTTTGTGTCAGGTAAAGCCAAGGAGGGTATATGTCCTTCCGAAGCAATTATAGATTCTGCATACCCTCAAAACAAATCTCAATTGCAGTCTGTCGACAAACACAATTCGTTTGATTCTACCATCATTGCAAACCTGCCTGGCAAACGACTTCAATGTCTAAGTGGAAAGTTAGATCGAATCGCTTCTGCTCGCTCAGAACTAGCACTACAGACTGCTGCTGAACACAACAGTTTAGACGCCGTCACCGAAGATTATCTGCACAGTAGTCGACTGGAATTTCACCCTCCTGACCCGGTCGTGCTCTCTAACGATTTGAACCAACTAAATGAAGGTGCACTTTGTACGTCGCTGCCATCACCGGGACGCCCGTTATGCAGCACTACGGAAGCCCTCGAGCGCTCCGACGCAGTCGCGCTACCAGCCAGCGACCCGCTTAGTCGTCCCGGTCCTGCGGTCGGAGGTCGTGAGGGGGTCTTCCGAACTCGCTTCACAGGCGAGTATTTTGCTTTACATGACAGTTCGCTTTCTGAAAACCTCTTGGTTCATAGCATGCTGTTGCGTACAAAACCTGATTTCCTGTCCGTCTACTACCAGAACGTTCGTGGAATGAGAACAAAAACGCAGGCTTTCTTGCTTGCGCTCACTTCCTGCGACTACGACATTATCGTTTTCACCCAAACCTGGTTACGTGATGATATATTAAACACCGAGCTAACAACGAACTACGCAATCTATCGATGGGATCGCAATTCTTCTACCAGTCATATACGTCGCGGAGGTGGTGTTCTCATAGCGATAAAGAAACATCTAACTGGGACTATACTAAAATGCCTGGATGTGAATGTTTGGAGTAATTTGTCGTACGCGTTTCACTGCCAGGTCGATCGTTATATATTTGTTGCGTTTATCTAAGGCCGAACAGTGATCCTGACTTGTACAACGTTCACTCTTTTGCAGTCCAAAGCATCCTGGACAAGTGTAATAGGCGCAACAATGTACTTTTTATAGGTGATTATAATCTTCCTAATCTTCGGTGGATTTTTTATGACGATTATAAGTGCTACCTTCCTGAAAATGCAACCACGGAACAAGAGACGGCCATCACAGAAACTTTGGTCGCTGGTGGCTTGTATCAAATCTGCTCTGTTAGCAACGTGAATGGACGGACCATCGATTTAGCTTTCGTTAATGACACGGACGTGTTCGAACTGATTGAGCCTCCCACATCTATACTGAAGGTTGACCCTCACCATAAACCCTTCGTTTTAAGATTTGATATGCGTTCTGATGACGGTGAAGCTTTTGATACAATTAACGACGACTTCAAGTTTGACTTTACTCGATGCAACTTCGATGAAGTCTCAATGGCCATTGGTGCACTCAATTGGCGTGAGATGCTGGTTGGAAATGACTTAGATCAGGCAGTTGTGGCGTTCTATGATGCCATATATGAGATTTTTCGCCGTAATGTTCCTAAAAAACGTTTTTAATCCACCTAACAGTGTGATGAGACATTTCTTATAACTCTTATCACTCTCTTCGGATATTATATCGTTTGAGAACATTTAGAACTTGATGTTTCGCGATGTTTTTGGTAACACATACTACATGGGATAGTGGCAGGACTCAGAGAATCGCTCAAATCAGCATAGGACAACATCAGTGCTAGAAATCTCAAACCAAATCAATGGGAAAGCGAAAAAATGGCCCATAAAATATTGAATGATTGTTAATGCTGTGTTAATAAAATATCTAAATTGTGGTGGGAAAACTGAATTTTCCTAAAGGGGTTATATATTGTACTGAGCCAAAAAAATCGAATTTTTTTTGAATCGATTTGAAGTTTATACTTTACTCAAATTTCCAACGCGACTGAGAACTAAGAAATCAACGCTTTTTCTTGAAAAGGGCGATACTAGCAGTGATACCACTCAAAGAAAATCAACAGTGAATATTTTCAGACTTGGTTTTATTTCCTATTTAAGAACTATTGTGTTTTTTTACATCCTAGATTGCATGATTCAGTGATCGAAACTTCATAAAGTATTTGAAATTATGAAATTATTAAATTAAAATTTGTTTTTGCTATTGAAATTGACAAAATGATAGTATCGCCGCTTTGGCGATTGTTTACTTTTTCGGTCCCACCTATCAGCATTGAAGTATCGCCCTTACGTTTTTTACAATAACTACCGTTCTACACAACCGATTTCGTCCGTGTTTTTTCAATAGAGATCATTGTTACTATTTACAGCTGGTATCAGCTTGATAATCCTAAAAAAATACGAAAATAACAGTTTCGCCTCTAAACTGCTAGCAAAAAAAGTATCGCCCTGTTTGTTTGCATGGAGCATGGAGGGCGAAACTTTAAATAAACAAACAAAAATACAGTTTCGCCCGTTGTATTGTTTGCTGTATTTTTTTTTATTTCGATTATAGAGGTTTTAACCTTCGCCTCTTCGGGTTAGGAAAGTCTCTTATGAGAAATTTCTAACCCTATGTGCGGGGTCGGGACTCGAACCCAGGTGCGCTGCGTACAAGGCAATCGATTTACCAACTACGCTACGCCCACCCTACTTGTTTGCTGTAGTTTAAGAAAGTAATATCGTAGAATCAAAACTTTTAAGGTTAATTTGTTGCGTTTCAAAGCCCTCATTCGCATGTATGAAAAAAGCCATTTGTAAGTAACGCCCTTTTCACAAAAAAGCGTTGAAATGAAATCGCAGCTCCTGATATCACGCTATCTCTGAAGTACATGCGTGCATAGTTTCAAATTTTACTTCGACGTCGACTTTTTCTAAAGGTGACTTCCCAGTAGTATTCTTGATTTGTATTATTATCGCTAATCCTAATGCAAAAGAACAAATAAAAACCTCACGAAAACGAACCGTTTGGGAAAATCATCATCATTACTGGAATTTTCATTTTCACGAAACTTTTCGATAACCTTCCGTCACTTGCGTTAATGCACTGGGTGCACAGTAGCGTGACAGGAAAAAAATGACCCCTATCGGCCCACCTCTGCGTCGATTCCTAGTCCCACCAGGAGTACTTGCACCAAATTTGAAGCAAATCGGACAAGTCTAACTACCGGACCAACGGGCCTGAAGTTTGTATGGGAATTTTCAATAATTTACATGGAGAAAACCCACCAGCACGCATTTTCGCCGCTAGGTGGCAATGTATGCATCGTATTATCACTGTAAGTGAAAATAAGAAGGATAATTGAATTGTCTACAACTTAGTCGAAGACTGCAAGTAAATCCGACTTTGTTAAAAGAAGTTATTAAACTTTTAACGAAGTGATGTCTGAGTCAGTTTTCCATAGGGCCTAGCAGTGCATGGTTGTGTATCAGTACTCGATTCACACGAACTAAACATTTTTGTGAAATAATCGTTAGGTTTAGCTCAATGGTATGTTTACAAGAATTATAGTAAATAATATGAGTCATGCTTTGATTAGAAAATTTTAGTTCCACCTGTTACCGCATAGAGGGCGCCAACACTAACTTTTCAACGGAGAGAGATAGAAATTTGGTGTCTTCTACAAAGTTATAGAACAGGCATTTTTCAGTATTTCTTCTGAACATCTTGATACTCTATCTCTCTTCTATGAAAAGTTAGTAGTGGCGCCCTCTATGCGGTCACAGGTGGAACTAAAATTTTCTAACCAAAACATAACTCGTATTATTTACTATAATTCTTGTAAACATACTATTCGGCTAAATCTAACCATTGTTTCACAAAAATATATAGTTCGCGGGACTCGAGCACTGATACACAACCATGCACTGCTAGGCCCCATGCAAAACTGACTCAGACATCACTTCGTTAAAAGTTTAATAACTTCTTTTAACATAGCCGGATTTACTAGCAGTCTTCGACTAAGTTGTAGATAATTAAAATACCTTTCATATTTTCACTTACAGTGATAATACGATGTATACAGTGCCCCCTAGCGGCGAAAATACGAGCTAGTGAGTTTTCTTCATGTAAATTGTTGAAAAATCCAATATAAACTTCAGGCACGTTGGTCCGGTAGTTAGACTTGTCCGATTTGCTTCAAATTTGGTACAAGTACTCCTGGTGGGACTAGGAATCGACTCAGGGGTGGGCCGATTGAGTTTTCAAAAATTCATCATTTTTCTGGGCAGTCTAGTGCACAGTGCTCTAAAAATCTAGCGAAATCGTCTTAGGGCACCAGCGGGTCTGTAAAGAATACTAAAAATTAATTTCTATTCCATAATTTTCAGTTCAGCAATTCGAGAGATCGTGCTCACCGCAAGCCATGAAAAATAGACTACGTTGTGAAGCGATGGTCACTATTTATTAAAAAATCACGGTTGAATAAAAAATAAAACTATTAAAAAATTTCAAATAGTTTATAATTTTCACAAACTTATTAGGAAAAATTGTTTAATAAGCTTTCGTAATATTGTGTAGGAAAAAAGCTGAAAATTTGAAAATAAATCTGAGGATTATGATTGATTACAGATCTCTGGAATTTTCTATTGGAATGTTTTCAGGCAGGAATTTGATATTGATGCTATTAAACAACTGTGAAATCAAGACCAATAGATCAGTTACGTATCAGGACCCCATTCCGACAATTTATCAAAAGTCCTCATGATGTTTACAACAACAGGTTATCAATCTACGGATCAGATAATTGTTATTGTAATATTGAATTAAATCAGTCAGCATCAATAAATTTTCAACTCCAATCCAATATTTTTTTTTGGTGTGGTGGGGGGGGGGCTGTATGGTGTTAAACCCCAAATCCTTCTCTTGGCTACGCCGTTGCTTGGAGTTATTTATTTCGCTTTTCATTTTCCGAAAGGTTTCAGATCGATCCGATGGTCATAAGTTAGAAAAATTTCAGTCAGAAGGTTCGCACAAATGAACATTTTTGCACTGATAAGTTATCAAGTTCCTTCCAGACAACTTGGAAATGTCCGGTGATTATTTCTAGCGGTTGTAGATAGAAAAATGAAATACAAAATTCGATTTATCGAAATAATGTTTGGCTTATTTCAATGGATTATTACTATATTGAACAATAAATAGGCGACGAAGAGTAATCCACAAACAACAAGCCATAACTTTTAAAGTATTCAAAATAGATATTTGAAGTCTTTAGTAAAGTTATTCGCAAAAGTAAGAGCTACAAATTTGCTGAAGGCATCATTTCGATATAATCACTTCCAAGAAAATTTGTGAAGATATCTCACTCATAGGGGGATTAATTAGCAAAAGCACAATACCAAAATAAAGGGCATATTACCTCCATTAAATTCTCCGAAGATACAATTGACCTAAAATAAGCCGTTTTGGCGTTAATAATAGATTACATGTTTTTGGTCATATTTCTGGCAATGGGAAATGATAAAAATCTTTCGTCCGCATTTAATGTTAAATATCTCTTTTGATAATAGTCCGATTTCAACAATCTATAGCTTGTTCGAAAGGTATTCGTTAAAGCTGTCTAAAAACATATAAATTGGTAATCTGTATTGTCAATTCCGGCAGATAATTTAAAAAAACTGCAAAAAACGCCATTTTTACGCATTCAAACATTCATATCTTAAAAACTAAACATCAGAATCAAAAACAAATTAATAGCGCTCATACTGTTTTTTAGTTCTTTCATTTAAAATTGGTTTGGATAAGATCGGTTCAGCCATTGCTGAGAAACACGAATGAGAATTTGTCCGTTACATACACACACACACACACAGACACACACACACACAGACATTGTCCCAAATCGTCGAGCTGAGTCGATTGGTATATAAGACTCGGCCCTCCGGGCCTCGGAGAAAATCTTGAAAGTTTGAGCGAATTCTATACATTTCTTTTATAAGAAATGTAAAAAACGTAAGGGCGATACTTCAATGCTGATAGATGGGACCGAAAAAGTAAACAATCGCCAAAGGGGCGATACTATCATTTTGTCAATTTCAATAGCAAAAACAAATTTTAATTTAATAATTTCAAATACTTTATGAAGTTTTGGGTTTCGATCACTGAATCATGCAAGCTAGGATGTCAAAAAACACAATAGTTCTTAAATAGGAAATAAAACCAAGTCTGGAAATATTCACTGTTGATTTTCTTTGAATGGTATCACTGCTAGTATCGCCCTTTTCAAGAAAAAGCGTTGATTTCTTAGTTCTCAGTCGCGTTGGAAATTTGAGTAAAATATAAACTTCAAATCGATTAAAAAAAACGTTTTTTTTGTTTCAGTACAATATATAACCCCTTTAGGAAAATTCAGTTTTCCCACCACAATATAGATATTTTATTAACAGAGTGTTAGCAATAATTCGTTGGTATGTCTATTTTATGGGCCATTTTTTCGCTTTCCCATTGATTTTGTTTGAGATTTCTAGCACTGATGTTGTCCTATGCTGATTTGAGCGATTCTCTGAGTCCTGCCACTATCCCATGTAGTATGTGTTATCAAAAACATCGCGAAGCATCAAGTTCTAAATGTTCTCAAACGATATAATATCCGAAGAGAGTGATAAGAGTTATAAGAAATGTCTCATCACACTGTTAGGTGGATTAAACACGTTTTTAAATCAATTTTAACTTCGCTTCCTATTAAATAAAGACCTTTATTACAGTACATCTCTACAAAAGCGAGCTCAATTTGAAAAGAAATCTGAGGATTATGATTGATTACAGATCTCTGGAATTTTCTATTGGAATGTTTTCAGGCAGGAATTTGATATTGATGCTATTAAACAACTGTGAAATCAAGACCAATAGATCAGTTACGTATCAGGACCCCATTCCGACAATTTACCAAAAGTCCTCATGATGTTTACAACAACAGGTTATCAATCTACGGATCAGATAATTGTTATTGTAATATTGAATTAAATCAGTCTGCATCAATAAATTTTCAACTTCAATCCATTATTTTTTTTGGTTGTGGTGGGGGGGGGGGGGGGTGGTTGTATGGTGTTAAACCCCAAAACCTTCTCTTGGCTACGCCGTTGCTTGGAATTATTTATTTCGCTTTGCATGTTCCGATATGTTTCAGATCGATCCGATGGTTATAAGTTAGAAAAATTGCAGTCAGAAGGTTCGTACAAATGAACATTTTTGCACTGATAAGTTATCAAGTTCCTTCCAGACAACTTGGAAGTGTTCGGTGATTATTTCTAGCGGTTGTAGATAGAAAAATGAAATACAAAATTCGTTTTATCGTAATAATGTTTGGGTTATTTCAATGGATTATTACTATATTGAACAATAAATAGGTGACAAAGAGTAATCAACAAACAACAAGCCATAACTTTTAAAGTATTCAAAATAGATATTTGAAGTCTTCAGTAAAGTTATTTGTAAAAGTAAGAGCTACAAATTTGCTGAAGGCATCATTTCGATATAATCACTTCCAAGAAAATTTATGAAAATATCTCACTCATAGGGAGATTAATCAGCAAAAGCACTATATCAAAAGAAAGGGCATATTACCTCCATTAAATTCTCCGAAGATACTATTGACCTAAAATAAGCCGTTTTGGCGTTAATAATAGATTACATGTTTTTGGTCATATTTCTGGCAATGGGAAATGATAAAAATCTTTCGTCTGCATTTAATGTTAAATATCTCTTTTTATAATAGTCAGATTTCAACAATCTATAGCTTGTTCGAAAGGTATTCGTTAAAGCTGTCTAAAAACATATAAATTGTTAATCTATATTGTCAATTTCGGCAGATAATTCAAAAAAACTGCAAAAAACGCCGTTTTTACGCATTAAAACATTCATATCTTGGAAACTAAACATCAGAATCAAAAACAAATTAATAGCGTTCATACTGTTTTTTAGTTCTTTCATTTAAAATTGGTTTGGATAAGATCGGTTCAGCCATTGCTGAGAAACACGAATGAGAATTTGTCCGTTACATACACACACACACACAGACACACACACACACACACACACACACAGACATTGTCCCAAATCGTCGAGCTGAGTCGATTGGTATATAAGACTCGGCCCTCCGGGCCTCGGAAAAAATCTTGAAAGTTTGAGCGAATTCTATACATTTCTTTTATAAGAAATGTAAAACGTGTCAGCAGAAAAGCAGAATATAAATTTCCGTGATGGAACGCTAAGCTTGGTCGACTACGCAACGTACTCCGGAAACAATGAAAGCAATATTTACATCATAGGACCGACGACAACAAAACTATTCTCCGTCAAACTGAACTGCAATATGAAACAGCCCGGAACAGTGCATTCGGTTAATATCTGAACCAAGTTCAGCGCAGCCTTCGAAATAATCCTTCGACATTCTGGACATTTATAAACAGCAGAAAACGTTCCGTGGGTGTACCAGAAAATGTCTATCTTCGAGACAAAAATTCACAATCCGTTACCGAGTCAACGAACCTTTTTGCAGATCACTTCCGAGATGTATTTTTCCAGCCCTCCTGTATATCCATCGCAACAGTACCTTGAAACATTGCCAACGCATAATATCAACCTTCCTCTTCCTAACGTAAATAATTCTGATGTAGCGAACGCTCTGTTCAGCGTTGATCCTTTGAAAGGGCCTGGTCCGGATTGCTTGCCTCCCGTGTTTATAAAGCATTGTGCCAGAGCATTTTCTGCACCAATAAGTATTATTTTTCAGCGTTCAATCTCGGAAAATATTTTCCCAATGGCATGGAAAGAAGCTGCTATAGTTCCTATTCATAAGCCTGGAGATATGCACAATGTTGAAAACTACAGAGGAATCTCGCTGCTGAACTGCTCAGCTAAAGTTCTGGAAAAGTTTGTGTACAATGCGATGTACGCTGCTTCTTCCAACATAATCGACGAACGACAACACGGATTTATGAAAAAACGCTCCGCTACTTCGAACTTGATGACGTACACGAGCTTTGTAGTTCCAGCTGTACTTTTGGATACGTGATATTTTAAACTTTTAGCCTGTACCCTTGTTGGCTGTTTAACATAATGTGATTTATTCCATTTTAAAATCTTACGAGCTAACCTAGCTAACCTGACTTAAACTATTCTATGTACATCAAAATGGGAGTCAGTTACAATTTCAAAGTACATAATTATGTACGGGAAGCGTAAAAAAGGGAAAACAAATCAATGAATAAGTATGGGTGCATCGGTTGCTATCGTGCTTGTTTGGTTACGCAAGGCTGTTTATTTGTCGCCTCAGCATAATAATGACCTAGTGAGAATGTTGCTATAACAAGTGGTGCGACCCAGAATGGTTTAACTGGAATGCGCCCATCTGGTTATGCAAGTTGGATTTGAAAACGATCGTTCAAGTAATTTACGATCTGTGGGAAAATATGGTGTGGCCTCGTTTCAAGTGGCCTGACTAAAGGATATGTTAAATTTGGTTTTTATGACCTGTGACCTGAGAAGGATTCACATTGGTGCATGTAGGGATTGGTTTTGTGGGAATAATTTGTGATGCTAGAAAGTAAGTCCGTTACATCATCCCCCTTTTGGTTGAATAATGTAGCGAAGTGAAATTATTCATGTGAAAGAACTGACTCCCTTACAATTCTAATGGATATTACAAATATTAGTTAGTATTGTGCTTTGTTGCTAGAGTAGTCTAAATAAAATTGCTTTGCTTTTTTATTCTCCTTTAATAAGTCTGTTTTTGTGTACAATGTTTCTTTGTTTAGTTATTTTGTTTTCTATTTCACAATTTGTATCTAGTATTTTTATAATGGTATATATAGAATCGGTCTAATTTTTTTCTATTTTCGTTTTTTAAATATACTATATCTCCTATGTTGATTATTAATGGGTTTGTTGGTATGTGTATAAATTCTTTTCTTGAATGTTTATCCTTTTCTAATCTTTGTTTCGCTATTGCGTTTGATTTTTCTAACTTGTATTTTAGTTCTGTGCTATATAAGTCTAAATTGTACATTGGTGTTATTGTTGTTGGGTAATTTTCTTATGGTAATTTTGCTTTGTTGCCAAAAATTAGTTCATGTGGAGTGAATTTATGTTCTGAGTGTGGGGTAGTGTTATAAGTAAATGCGTAATATGGTATCCATTCGTCCCAATCGGAATGGTGTTCATTTACGAATGATCGTAGATATTCGTTTAAACATCTATGATTTCTCTCCAATGATCCGATTGTTTGAGGGTGGTATGCTGTAGCAAATGTTTGTTTTATTTGTAGGTATTTACAAATCTGTTCAAGTACTTCGTTTTTATATTCGGTTCCTTGATCTGATTTGAGTTCCAGAAATTTTCCGTATATTAATATGAATTTCTCTACTAGATTTTTGCCTTTCTCATATAGAAAGGTTATGCAATCACTCTGAAAAACGTCAACCTAATCCCGGCCCGGAGGGCCGAGTGTCATATCCCATTCGACTCAGTTCGTCGAGATCGGAAAAAGTCTGTATGTGTGTATGTATGTGTGTGTGTATGTATGTGCGTATGTGTCAAATAATGTCACTCATTTTTCTCAGAGATGGCTGGACCGATTTGCCCAAACTTAGTCTCAAATGAAAGGTGCAACCTTCCCATCGGCTGCTATTGAATTTTGGATCGATCGGAATTCTGGTTCCGGAATTACGGGTTTAAGAGTGCGGCCACACAGAAATTTCTCATCTAATCTATAGGAAAAATTAAAAATAGAATTTTTATTTTTGATGCTAAATGTCTTCAAGGTGCATGAAACATCGAGCTTTGATGCAAACTCGAAAAAAAATTTGACGACTATTCACTTTTTTGGATTTTGGCACATTTTTGCCTTTCTCATATAGAAAGGTTATGTAATCACTCTGAAAAACGTCAACCTAATCCCGGCCCGGAGGACCAAATTTTTTTTTGACTCTCAAAAGGTTTCTGGATTTTAACAGGGGCGTAGTTGATGGGTTTTTTTTCTTTTTTTTTTTTTTTACAATGGAGAAGACCTTTATGTCCTAGCCCAGTACACGTGCTAACGGTAGGGTCCAATCTACCACACGGGGTGCACTGGGGGCGTGTCGGACTCGAATGGTGACCAGCCATTAATACCGACTAAACTCCATTGGGCTCCGCCATCATTCCTCCCAGGAACTACCTCTCGGTATTACTTCTGGGGGGATGGCTGTACTGAATGTACTCATTCACTCTCACTCACGCGTTCATACATCCTGTATGAGGCTTACTTGGGTGCTCTCTCAATCACACTTTGATTCACTCTCAAACACTCCCACATGAGGCTGACTTTTGTGCTCACCTTTTACGTTCCATGCGAGGCTGACTTGTGTGCTCACCTTACTCATTCCTTGCTAGGCTGACTTTTGTGCTAGCCTCTACCAACCTGTGAGGCTGACTTTTATGCTCACCCTTAACATGCAATGTGAGACTGACTTGGATGCTCACCCTTTCACTCCTCTGCCACGCCATGAGGCATCGATAGCTTAGTTCCAACATACTACGCTACGACCCTCCCGTCTTGGCATGAGGCAGTCCACTTATACGCCTATACACTCACTCTTCTGTCTTGCTTCGGGGTGGCTGGGTTTACCCCTTACGCGGTTGCCATTCGCTGCGCCAACCTACCTCGGCATGAACAGACCATTCACTCTCTTATTTTGCGCTTGGCCTTTTTCGCTCCAGCTAACCAATCACTAGTTAGCCGTGCCCGCCGTCTGTTGCTCGGTTCGCCAGATTACCTGTAGCCTACTGGCAATCTGGATGGTAGCAGCCGAGACTGCGTTCCACTTCTCCACCGTTTGACACATCCGCTGAATAAGGGTATCCGGGGTTGTGTCCCAGCCACAGACGTCAAGCATTGCTCTTCTTTCGACGTCGAACCGAGGACATACGAACAGTATGTGTTCGGCAATTTCGTCTACACCTGGGCAGTCCGGGCAGGCTGGGACTTTCGCGTGCCCGAACCTGTGGAGGTACTGTCGGAAACAGCCATGGCTTGACAGGAATTGTGTCAGGTGGAAGTGAACTTCCCCATGGGGTCTTCCCACCCAGCTCGATATGCTAGGTATCAGCCGGTGGGTCCACCTACCTTTCGAGGAGTTGTCCCACTCACGCTGCCATCTGGCGACCGAGGTCACCCTGGTGCGCTCGCGGGCTCCCCTATTTCCACGTAGCTCAAAGCACTCCTCATCTTCCCGAATGACCAGCCCGACTGGCATCATGCTCGCTATCACGCAGGATGCATCGTGTGATACCGTGCGGTAGGCAGATATCACTCTGAGGCACATCACGCGGTAGGTGCTCTCCAGTTTCTGTAGGTAACTGGTTACCCTCAGTGCTCTTGACCATGACGGGCCGCCGTACCTGAGGATAGATACGGCAACGCCTGCCAGTAACCTACGTCTACTGGCGCACACCTTTGAGCTGTTGGACATCATTCTCGATAGTGCCGCAACAGCAGTCGACGCTCGCTTGCACGTATAGTCGACATGGCTGCCGAAGGTCAGCTTGTCGTCTATAATGACTCCGAGAGACTTCAGACTTCGCTGTGAAGTGATCGCGACTTCTCCCACATGGATAACTGCATGTTGTGCCGACTTGCGGTTGTTGACGATAACTACCTCCGTCTTATGATGAGCGAGCTCCAGGCCTCTCGCGCTCATCCATTCCTCCACCGTGCTAATCGCGTGTTCTGCGGTTAGTTCTACCTCAGGAATTACGTCGTCAGCAAAGCCGACGATCTTGACCCCAGGAGGGAACTTCAGTCTCAGAACCCCGTCATACATGAGGTTCCATAGCACCGGGCCTAGGATCGAGCCCTGCGGGACTCCGGCGGTAATCGGAACCCTTTTCTGACCGGCATCGGTTTCGTATATCAGTACGCGGTTTTGGAAGTAGCTTTCCAGGATCCGGTATAGACCCACCGGTAGGCTAAGCCGGTGTAACGAGAGCGCGATGGCATCCCAGCTTGCGCTGTTAAATGCGTTCTTCACGTCAAGTGTCACTAACGCACAGTATCGAATACCTCGCCTTTTTCGTTGGATCGCTATCTCGGCAGTATTTATCACTGAGTTGAGAGCGTCCACTGTGGACTTACCCTTCCGAAAGCCAAACTGGTTGCTTGACAGACCGTCCGTACCTTCCGCGTACGGGGTGAGCCTGTTGAGGATGATCCTCTCAAGCAGTTTGCCAGTCGTGTCTATCAGACAGATTGGTCTGTACGCCGATGGGTCGCCTGGCGGCTTCCCGGGCTTCGGCAACAGCACCAGTTTCTGCCTTTTCCATCTATCGGGGAAACGGCACTCGTCAAGGCATCTCTGCATAGCTAGCCTGAACATGTTCGGGTTCGCTATGATCGCTGCCTTGAGAGCGTTGTTTGGAACTCCATCCGGCCCTGGAGCTTTGTTCATTGCTAGGGATTTAGCCACTGCGAGTAGTTCTTCATTCGTCACTGGAGCCACCATTTCGACCGTGCCCGCACTGTCTCGTAGTGCAGGTGGCCATGGGCTTGTGGCTCGAGACGGGAAGAGTACTTGGATAATCGTTGCCAACCGGTCCGGAGACCGTTCTGGGGGTGAGGAGCCCCCTTTGGTCTTGGCCATCACAATCCGGTAGGCGTCACCCCACGGATTCGCGTTGGCACTCTCACACATGTTCTCGAAACACGCTCTCTTGCTGCTTTTAATAGCCTTGTTAAGGGCTAATTTCGCAGCTCGAAACACTTCACGGCGGTTCTCTCTTGCATCCTCGGTGCGAGCTCTTTGCATCCTACGTCTAGCTCTGAGACAGGCTGACCGTAGAGCTGCAATCTCGGCACTCCACCAGTATACCGGGCATCTACCGTTTCTTGGCAGTGTTTTTCTCGGCATAGTGGCGTCGCACGCGCGTGATAGAACAGCTACCAGCGCATCCCCGCTTAGACTGTCGGTGTTGGCCTCCAGTCCCAGGGCCGCGGTGAAAGCTTCGCTGTCGACGTGATTGGACTTCCACCCGCGTACCTGACAGGGATCTCCCGCCCTCGGATGCTGCACACCATAGTTGATCTTAAAGCGGATTGCTAAATGATCACTATGGGTGTAGCCTTCGTCTACCCTCCATTCCATGCCTGGAGCCAGACTCGGGCTGGCAAAGGTCAAATCAATCCACGCCTCCACTCCGTTTCTACGGAATGTACTAGCGGAGCCATCATTAGCTAGCACAGTATCGAGTTTCGCAAACGCTTCCATTAGCGCTTGACCCCTGCTATTTGTACAGCGGCTGCCCCACTCCACTGCCCAAGCGTTGAAGTCTCCCGCTATTACTACCGGTTTCCGGCCCACGAGGTCCGACGAGAGCCTGTCGATCATCTGGTAGAACTGTTCTATTGGCCACCTTGGTGGGGCGTAGCAGCTGCAATAGAACACACCATTGATCTTGGCAATCGCCACACCCTCGGCGGAGGGGTGTATTACCTCTTGAACCGGGAACCTTCCCGTTGTACAGATTGCCACCATTCCAGACCCGTCCGACACCCAATTGCCGTTGCCGGCAGGGATGCTGTACGGGTCTGATAAGAGGGCGACATCTGTCCTCGACTCCGAGACCGACTGCCACAGCAGCTGTTGGGCTGCTGCACAATGGTTAAGATTTAGCTGTGTGACTCTCACGGCTTCTTCTTATTTAACTCGCCGAAGGGACACGAAGGTCCGCCCATAGCATGTTTATGGGCTTGCTTCTTAGCGGTGCAGATAAGGCACTTATATGCCTTAGTGCACCCTCGCTCTTTACCATCACTATATCACAAAGCAAACCAATTTAAGCTGGGGAGTCGTTCGTTCATGGAACTTTCGCCCACCTCACATACCCACCCCCGCATGACAAAATGAGTTAGCAAGCAGATAACATTGATCTAATACTGATTAGGCTAATGAAGTACGATATTTTTTGTTTCATGTGTTTCACCGTCGACACGTAGCTCATCAAGTTCGTGGCTGGCAAGCTATTGTGTATAAATGCAAAGTGTACTAAGAATGTAATGGACATTTGCACAACTATGTTGAACATAAAAAGCCTCCGTGCTATAGTTTAGAGAAATGAGAAAGGCACAATTGCACCGCTAGGTGGATTAAAACAGGTTTTTGCTATTGTGTTTGCTTCTTTGGTTGGTGTGGGTATTACTACGATGTATTTAGTTAATTCACATTGTATCGTTATTGCGTAACGATTATTGTTGATTGTTTTTGGTAATGGACCTATTGTATCTATGGATATTATTTCGAATGGTTTTGATGGTGTATTGGTTATTATTTGTTTTTCTTTGGTATGTTTTATTATTTTGTTCTTTTTGCACGATTCACAGGCCATTATGAATCGAGAAATAGATCCTTTCATGTCCTTCCAATTGTAATATTCTCTTATTTTCAGGTACTGTCGATGCTGTCCTATGTGTCCTCCTGTAGGGGTTTTATGGTGGTTTTTTTAATATGTACTGTATCTCGCCAGGATCACTAATGAACTTGGGTGGTTGATACATTATTATCTGTATATTTTTAATTGTTTGTTTCGCTAGCGCTTTAAATGTTTCTATGGGTACCTCTTTAAATATTGTTTCGTTGTTTGCTATAGCGATTTTCTTTATTTGCATCTTATTCATTTCTTTTTCCAATGCTGAAAGTGTGAACCCTAGAGTTCTTCTTCCACTTATATATGTTGTGATTCTGTTTATCATTTTTTTCATTTGCGCGTCTTTGTATATATTGAATATTAAATAGTTATTTTCTACCGTTATTCTTAGTTTAGGTAAGTTTCTTGTTTCGGTCGGGTTTTCAGTCGTATAGATAGTGAGGTGATCAGTCTCTCTACCTTTCGTCTTTTGTCCATTGTCGTTAAGTAATTTATAGTTGTTGTTCATATTATTATTGTTGTTAATATTATTCTTTACATTATCGTTAATATTATTATTATTATAGGTATTACTATTATTGTTGATGTTAATATTATCATTAATATTATTATTATTATTAATATTGGAATTATTATTATTGCTATTGCTATTATTATTTTTTTTTTGTCATGGACCTAGTGTTAACAGTAAGTACGTTTAAGGCGTTTTGTGGGAATAATTTGTGATGCTAGAAAGTAAGTCCGTTACAGTAGAGAAGCGTCAACAAGTGGACGCTATATATTTTGATTTCGCAAAAGCATTCGACAAGGTGCCCCACAACATTGCTGTTTTGAAGCTGGAGCGACTAGTTTTTCCCGAGTGGGTTACTAGATGGCTGCATTCTTACCTCTCACAATGATCTGCCTTCATTAGAATTGGCACTACATGCTCAAGCGTATTCGTAACGCCAACCGGTGTGCCTCAAGGTAGTCACCTAGGGCCACTGATCTTTCTCTTATTCTTCAACGACCTCTGCACCCGCATCAACTCTGAAAAACTGCTCTATGCTGATGATCCGAAAATCTTTCGTTCAATTGCCTCAGCACTCGATTCTGCTGTGCTCCAAGATGATATAGCCAATATAGAGGAATGGTGTTTGCTGAACGGTATGCAGATCAACATTGATAAATGTAAGATGATAAGTTTCGGACGCTCGGCAAATATAAGGCGTTGCAAATATACTCTTCAAGCATCGTGTCATCGAGCGGGTGGATTCTATCCGTGACCTGGGAGTGTTATTCGACAGAAAACTTCGTTTCGCCGACCACATCACTGCAACAACGGCGAAGGCTTTTGCAACATTGGGTTTTCTAAAACGGAACGCTGTCGATTTTGTGGATTTCTACGCACTGAAATCTTTATACTGCGTACTGGTCCGGAGCACTTTGGAGTATGCTGCACAAGTATGGGCGCCAGACAACGTCGTTCAAAGTAGCCGACTGGAGCGCGTTCAGAGAAGTTTTGTACGATTTGCTCTCAGAAAATTGCCTTGGAACGACCCTATCCGTCTTCCGCCGTATAATAATAGATGCATGTTGCTAGATTTGCCAACGCTGGAGTCTCGCCGCACGTTCTTGCAAAGAATGTTCATTTTCGATATGTTTTTTTTTATAATTAATAAATTTATTTAGGCCCAAATGCGGTAGCTCGACGAGGCCGATTGTTCGTTTTTTATAATGAATAAAAAAAACAACTAAGTCAAGTTTTTTGTCTCGTTCAGACACAGCTTTCTGCTGCGTGTTGAGATCCTTTTTCTAGGGGGCGAAATATTGCCAGTGTTGTCCACTGCAATTTGAGGTTCGATCCGTTTGTCTTCTTTCGCGTTGTCGTTCATGTCCATGTCCTCATCCGTACTACTTTCCTGCTGCTCGCGGTCAGATGTTCCAGTTTGTGTTTTACTCTTAATGGTCGTTTTAGTATGTTCGTTATCGGCATTCGTTTCGTTGTTGTTGTTACTGGTTGCTGGTGCTTGATCCATAGATGTTGGTTTTGCAGCTGTTAGTGGTTTAGCGTAAGATGGTTGTGTGCTGATTTCAGTTGGATTTCAGTTTTCCTTAACAGTTTCTACGCAAGGTTCTCCGAGGTGCAGCTTCTTCGTGCAGAACTGGCACGTAGGAATTTGCCCTGGGTACGTGACTAGTAATGTCTGTTGAATGAGAGCATCGTCCTTTCCTAACACTGTGAAGCTTAAGTAAGAGGAAATTGGCTTGGTCACACGCATTCTCATCACACGAACACCGTTAGGGATTCCCGGGAAAAAATTCCTCCATGTATCATGTGTAACGGAGTCTACTTCTCCGAATTTTTGCAAGCATTTTTTAATCGCGCCGTCAGCGGTACGCGTAGCTAAATCATGGACACGAACTTCTACAGCGCCGTTCTCGATGTATACGGGAATGCTATATTTAACATTGCCGCATTCGGCGATGTGCTGCATGTTGTTTCGCGAGGCGAATGACTCAGCTTGGTTAATGTTGTTGAACGAAATCAGCACGCAATGTTTGATATGATGCATTTGTAGGGTTTTCACTTCAGCCAGATTGAGTTTCATCTGCACTTTTAATAACTGTTCCACTTCCCGAATGGCTGGTCTTATGGGGCATTTCGAAAAATCAACAGCAACACAGTTCGGCCGAATCTGGGTTGCTTTCTGCTGGGCACCGTCACTCATCACTAAATCGCACAGTAGGTATAGACTATTGTTATATGGACTGCTTGTGTGATAGGCACCGATTGATTTTTAGGTAGAATTGACTGTTTCACTTGCGCGGGACGATTTTTTGCTTCTGCTCAGGGCGAGATGTGAAGACAAACTGATTCTTAAGACGAAATAATCCTTTCTTGGTTCGTCTTCTGCTTTGGGTCAAAAGAAATTGAGGGAGAATTCCATTTCCAAATGGTAGTTTCGAAGTAAATTATTTGCACTACAGTTACTATATTACATGCAAGTAAACAAAGATTCGAGCTTCTGATGACAATTTTAGAACTCCTTAGTATAGCTCATGCCTTTCATAAGAGTAATTATTTTAAAGAGGTTTTAATATAGACATTCCAAAACCTGAATACGTGCAATAATCTACGATAAAACTGTCCTATAACTTAATTTCTTGTTGTATGTTAGTTTTATTCCAGTTTTAACAAAGTATATAGAACCGTTTCACAACCACTATATAAACTTGTAACCTAAACCTTTATCGTGGAAGTCATAACATAGTTTTATAGTGAACTTTAGGAACAAATGAAATGCCAGCTGCATAGAACCATAATAAAATCACCGGTTTCAAGGATTCCTTCATAAAACCAGGATAAAACAATGATAAATCCCCGAGGCATTTTAATTGTTACTTGGGTGGTACTCTTCATCTCGAACCCCCAGCAATTAGTTCTTTGGCCCCCTATGCGTTGACGGACCCCTTGTTGAAAATTGTTGTGCCAGACAATTCTTCAGAGTGTTGGTTATCACGAATTTAATACCACACTTTCCAAGAAAATCGTCTGTTTCAAGGGACCAGACCATTCTTCCAGCTAAACCGTACATTTTTATCAAATTGCACTGGAACACATTATGAACATTAGTAATTGAATCCCAGCTATGAGAATATCACCCAACTCACCTTCTCTAAAATACTTTGAGCATTATCATACCCAATCCATTGGTTTCCGCTGTAGGCATACGGAACCCCTTGTTGCCTGTCCCAAACAACCGTCCATTCACCAGCAATCTGCATCCCGCAAATCTGTAACAAAAATAATATAGTGATGAATATCGACATCGCATCTTTTTCTTGAAAGTTTACCTCATTATAGCCCAAAAGTCCTGCTTCTTGTGTAATTGGACCGGCAGCTCCAGGACCGGAAACTGGTGCTCCAATACCATTCTTAAAAGCACTCCTCAACGTGTATGTTCTACCAAAGCATGGTATTCCCAGGTTCAGTTTTGATGCCGGAGCTCCTTGAGCGAGCCAATACTGAACACTGTCTCTAACAGCGTCCAACGGCGCATTTTCACCAGTCACACCGTCGTGAAAAGTGTGGAAATCATACTCCATTAAGTTAATGTAGTCAACGTAGACGGACATTCTGGGAATATCGTACGAAATGGTAGCAGAACTCTTAGTTGCTGCCACTGCTACAGTTAACAGTAACCCAGCTTTGTGTAATGCGGTATACAGATCTTTCAACAGGAGAACGTAATTCGCTTTGTCGACAAATGGGTTACCATCCCGTTGAGCCGGATATTCCCAGTCGATGTCGATTCCATCGAAATTATGTTCCTTACAAAAAGATACTGCCTTTCTAGCAAAGATGCTTCTTAGCGTGGCGCTATCGGCTACTGTTGAAAAATTGGCCGATCCCGAACTCCAGCCACCAATGGTAGCCAACGTTTTCAATGCAGGATTTACTTTCTTGAGGCTATTAAACCTTTCGATATATTCTAGATCTATGTCTAACCAACTGTCTTTATAGGCTATCGTTCCATCGTTGTTTATTCCGAAAAATTAGTAGACTAAATGAGTACACAAGCTAGGATCGATGTTTTCCCATGTGAACTTTCCATCTCCATGGCGGTAGTAAGCCCATGTACCCACGTAGCATACAACGTTTTCTGGGGACATTGAAAAAAAAAGTTGGATTGTCGAATGTGTATTGAAACCATAGCATATTAAACTTACTTTTAGAGAGCGCAACGTTATTCAACAGTACCATGTAAAGTGTTAATGTGAAAACCAATTTAATCATTTTGGACAGCCTTACACTTGAGCTCGTTTACCGAAAATAATAGATTGCTACTAGTGATATCAATTTGAGTTTGAGTTATTTTATACTAGTTGCTGAAAAAGGTTCAACCACCTGCAAACAACGGTTGCCGTTCTGTCGGGGACGGAAGCTTGTTGACGATTCAACATAGACAAAACAACGACCTTGTAAAAACGCCGGAATAATCCCGATCATTACAACACGAAATAATGGAAAACAATCAGGTATTCTGTATTATCTTGACTATGTACCACTTTTAGTAAGGTGATCGAAATAGAACTATTGTACACATAACGCTGTGGGGCTGTAGTTCAGAATTTCTATAGGGCTCTCGAATGGTTCAAAGGAAGATTTAAGCTACCGTTTCCGCTTAACTTTTGATTGAAGAAAGATTTTCTCACAAAAACAAGTAAGACTAATAATTGTGACTATTGCCTTTCATTTGAGTATTAACAGTTACAAGGATCAGCTCTAGAACTGAAGTTATTGCAATTATTCTGATTGGATTGCGATGGTGCAGTGCTGCCAGGGACAGTTTACGTTGACAACGGAAAATGAATTTTTCATATATCTTCGTTATGTTGCAATATTATTGAAAACTGATAAAACTTACCAATTTAGGCTGTCTTTGGCTACGTTTTCTACGTAATTGTACTGTTGTAAATATTCTATGAGAAATGTATTGAGCATCGGAAGGTAAAAATTGAGCAGCTTCTAGCACTGCAGGGGAAGCACCTATCCAAAGACTGCATATCAAGAAGACTAGCAACTCTGTCCAGAATCTGGCGACAGTAACAGCAACGCTACTTGCGGGTAAAGGTAGTACTTTCTATAGTGATGCACAACATACATATACACTTTTATATTAAGCTTCCTACCTTCCTCCAATAGAGGCGCTGTAACCTCTGTCGCTTTTAGTTTGTATGTTGGAAGGAAAGAGATATAAGTCTTCTTAATGTGTAGTCTTCGACCTTAATTCGTGTTTCTTGACCCCACCGTTTTCAAGGAAAATAGTTTTGAAACGCCACATGCACTAGAAAAAAGTTGGGCATGAAAGGGTTAAAAAGACTTAATCTGCTCATCAGAATCGGACACTAACTTAGGAACAGGACATAGTCCTGTCAAATGATACGAATTTTCATTTTCAAATGCCAACTTTCATTTGGATCTACCGCAACCAAAATTCAAATCATAAGCTAAAGCCCCACTCCGAAAAATTTTCAAATATAAATATAAAAAACCTGCTTTAAACCACCTAGTGGTGCAATTGTGCTTTTCTCATTTATCCAAGCTATGATTCAATAGCTGGTTATGTTCAATATAATTGTGGAAATGTCTATTAAATTCTTATTATACTTAGCACGTATCTTACGACTACCACGAAAGTCGACACTGATTCTCTTTAAACAAAAAGTGTAATAATTAGAGTTGCTTACGCGCGTGGTCACTTATAGCGGTAAGCTTGAAGCTAGTTGGTACCGCCACACGGTACTATCATTGATTTTAGGCCTGAGTTTAGTCCGGACTAAGACGTTAGTACCCCTGCCATTCCAGAAATGGCTGCATCCTGAAGCCAAATAAAAACAGTGTAAAAGACCGCCATGTTCCTCTTGCATACTTCTCATTAATTTGAATCAACTTTTTGAGCTTTATGTCCAATATTATGGCCCATGTTGCACACAAACCATATGAGAGCAAGTAAGCAAGTTTTATCCCGTATGAAAAACAGGTATAATCGAGTTTTAAATGCTACTTTTTTAATATTCTTTATTGTCCTATCTATAAGGTGCTACACGCTCATTTCAAAACGCCACGTCGAAGAGTTATATTGCAGGTTAGCCGAAGTCGAATCATTTTGCAACGAACTGTAGAACGAAATTTTATAATTGGATGCAGAGATGCATTAAATAAAAATTGATTTCGTTTGTTGGTTTACTTATGGCTATCAAAATGAGTTAAGCTGTTTAATTTGACCACAATTTTTTATTTAGTTTAACAAGAGGAAAAGAAAAGAATATATAATCACAATTTGTACCATTTTCTAGTTATATTTTCTCACAAAGAACACAATAAGCAAGTGGAAGTTTACCTACATTTTTACTGCTTTCGAAAGAGCCCAAACTATGATTAAATAAAAGATTGTTAATAAAGCCAAGCCATGTAACCTAAGTAACAACTTTTAAATATGACGGCAAACAATCTGCTACAAATATTCTTATTTTGATCGTTATTTAAATACACCAAAGACCCGTTTTTATCAGCCCCTTTGGGGTATCTTTGGTTGACACATTACAGTCACATGTAGTTCTCCTTACAGGACATTCCATGTGAAGATTCCCTCTCGAGAGGAGTGGTTGTCTGGCTATATGGAAAGACAATAACAAACGCAAGTGGTCTGATACACTGACGGTGCGGGTGCTGGTGTCTACTGTCGTGAAATGAGATTGGAACAATCTCACTCACTAGGTGGATACTGTACTGTATTCCAAGCAGAAATCTTTGCGATTATGTGCGGGGTGCAAACGGCCCTTCAACTGAGTTTGTCCGGCAGAGTTATAAATTTCTGCTCCGATAGTCAGGCTGCAATCAAGGCCCTTAGCTCAGACAAATCCCGGTCCAAGCTAGTGATCGCGTGCCGAACCCAAATCGAAGAACTAAGCATTGTCAACTAGGGCATTGCAAAAAAAAATTTTTTTTGAATTCTCAAAGGCCCCCCCCCTCTCATTTTGTGACAAATGTCAAAGTAAGCTCAGATGCCAAATTTCACATCATTTGGACAATTTTAGACCCCCGCCCACTTCGCTTGAAATTTTTTGAAATTGGTGCTATGGGAAAATATGGAGGAAAAATACATTAAATGCTATAACTTTTGATGTAGCAATCAGAAAAATGAAATTTATACCTCTTTTGGAAGGAAATAATCTAAGTATTTGAATGGAGGTATATTTGTTTCTAGAAAAATACGGGAAAATAAGGTACTGTGTCATTTTGGCCCCAAAATCCCCTATTTTTAATGATTTTTCTGCTCCGTGATGCAAATCATACATATTTTGTAGTTTTTCTAATGTAAAAAAATCTCAGAAATCGAACGGAACCCTTTTGACCTTAGTCCGAATACGAGAAGTTGGGGTTAAATGGCCTTTTAACATTCATATTAAACTTCATCATTTTCTCGTGAATATATCTCTATTATTCTTCACTCAATTTTCATAAACTATACCTTGTTGAACGTGGAAAATCCTTAGGATTATAACAAAAATAGATTCGTTACCGGTAAAATTCAGGAACATCAAATTATCTGACATAGAGTGTCGATTTCACATTTTTATCATAAAATCGCACATATTAACTCCATTTAACAACAAAATTCTTATTTAATTTACTACTTTTAGTGTAAAATATGCTTAGGGATCACATGAGAAAAGTTTCATTCTTGGAAAAATAGGGGAAGTTGAGGTATTAGGACAAATAATGAAAAAATGAGATTTGTAGAGTAAATATCAAAAAGTTTGATGTTTCTGAATTTTACCTTTAACGTTTTTATTTTTGTTTTATTGCTCAGAATTTTACACGTTCAACAAGTTACATTTTATGAAAATTTATTGTAGAATAATAGAGATATATGCAAGAAAAAATGATAAAATTTAATATGACTGACAAAAAGCCCTATAACCCCAACTTTTCGTATTCAAACTAAGGTCAAAAGGGTTCCGTTCGATTTCTGAGATTTTTTCACATTAGAAAAACTACAAAATATGTATGATTTGCATCACGGAGCAGAAAAATCACTAAAAATAGGGGATTTTGGGGCCAAAATGACCCAGTACCCCACTTTCCCGTATTTTTCAAGAAACAAATATACCAAATTCATTCAAATACTTAGATTATTTCCTTTCAAAAGAGGTATAAATTGTAATTTTCTGATTGCTTCTTCAAAAGTTATAGCATTTAATGTATTTTTCCTCCATATTTTCCCATACTACCAATTTCAAAAAATTTCAAGCGAAGTGGGCGGGGGTCTAAAATTGTCCAAATGATGTGAAATTTGACATCTGAGCTTACTTTGACAGGGGGGGCCTTTGAGAATTCAAAAAAAAAAAAATTTTGCAATGCCCTATTGTCAACACTATCTACCTTGTCTGGGTGCCCGGCCATTGCGGTATTACTGGAAATGAATGGGCTGACGAATTGGCCAGGGCAGGTTCAGCGATTGACTTCGTTGGTCCTGAGCCCGCGCTGTAAATTTCGTCAAGTTGGATAAGGCAAAAAATACGGTCCTGGGCTTCGTCCGAGCACCGCAATTATTGGAGAAATCTACAAACGTGTCGCCAAACAAAAGCCTTTCTAGAACAACCATGCCCAGTGGTTTCGATAAATCTCTTACATGTTTCGAAGCTCCACTGCGGCATGCTGACCAGGGCTTTAACCGGCCACTGCAACTATCACATGGTAACTATTCAGCGCGCTGAGTCTGTTTCATGTGATCTTTGTGAATCCGACTACGGAACCTCATCTCATCTGATATGCAACTGTCCAGCGGTGGCGCAATTGCGATTTCGAGTCTTCAGCCGTCCTTATATAGACGAAACCATGTTTGGACGACTGAAACTCAGAGACATACTAAAGTTTCTTATCCAATGTGGTAAAGAGCTTTAGGCTTATTCGCAGGCAAGTTGAATGTTTAATGTTTAATAAATGAAGTTTTAAACCTTAGTCCGGCCATTACGCATGGTATCCACATCCGATGTCAACACTCCAATACAATTAATGCGGGTCCTACGAAGCACGCTCCGTTGCACCAACCGCTGACTTCAGCCGCAAATGCAATACATGTTCTGCATTTTTATACTGTTCAAACTAAAATGTTAATTACCATTCTTAAGACAGATGACTCAAACCAATGTATAAAAGGCACATACTGACTCATAACGAATGTCATATAATAAGTAAATTTTATAAAGTATGCCATTAATTAATGAGTACAGTGAAAGAAATATAGTGCATAGGGGAACATGGGGAGACTTGACCAGGTTTTCAGCTAAACCTGCATACATCTCTAAAAAAGCCTTCAATCCCTCAAAAGTCATTGTAATATAATAGGCAAAGTTATTGTGCGTGTTCATGACTTTTTGCAGAATTTTTAATTTAATTTTTCAAAAGTTATAAAAGTTTTTCTGCGATCGTTTTTTTTGGTCAAGTCTCCCCACTGCGGGGAGACTTGACCAAGGACTGGGGAGACTTGACCAAGAGAATTTTGAAAAATCATGACAAAACATAATTACATAAAACATAATGTAATTATTTTTTTCCATATTGTCATGATCCTTAGGTAGCAGTAAAAAATATAGAAGGGTTGCATTTCGTAAATTTCGATTTTTTTAAATGCATTTCTTTTCAAGGATCAACTGTATTGCTAACATTGCATGTTCCCACGTCAAGAAATCAGTCATATTATTGCTAACTTTGTTGACTAATACTAAAATATATAGACTGATGTTTGAGGTGGAATTTTTTTGTGGCGTGATTGACATTAACAGTAAATATCAAATCATAATAAATATCAGGAATTTTACATCTTTCTTCAGCTTATTGCCACTTGGTCAAGTCTCCCCATAAAATCTTGGTCAAGCCTCCCCAACATTAGCTATTGCGTTCAATGTCGTGCAAATTTTAGTAACAACTATTCCAATGTTCCGATTTGTGTAAAATCATTTCACCATTTCGTAAGGAATAAGCTAATATATGCACACCAAAAAATCTGAATTTTATCGTTGACGTAATTGCAAACATGACACAATTTAACAAACCGTAATTTACGAAATGACGGAACATTAGTGTGTTCCATTTAATTTTACAAGATATATATATATATATATATATATATATATATATATATATATATATATATATATATATATATATATATATATATATATATATATATATATATATATATATATATATATATATATATATATATATATATATATATATATATATATATATATATATATATATATATATATATATATATATATATATATATATATATATATATATATATATATATATATATATATATATATATATATATATATATATATATATATATATATATATATATATACTTTACATGCGCAATGACATAAAATTACACTTGCTACCATTCAGAAGAAACGCTCTATGTGGAGTAAAATTACATGATTTACGAAATTCATCGTCATGTAAAATTAAAATCAAATGTAAAATTAAGTCATTGTTGATGCTCGTATATGTCAGGGTCAGGAGACGTAAATTTACTCGATTTTTTCTAGGTGTGTGTGTGTACTTTAATAGTAATCAGTAGTCGAGTAGATATGTCTATACAAAGTTTGATAAAAAATACATCATTTAATGCACATTTATTAATCACGGAATATTTTCAATAAGAAAAGGATTCTCATTCCAAACTTTTAAAATTACCTTAAGGGATCGAAACAAGTATAAAACTATTTTTGAAAAAAATTTAAGAACCGAATAGAAGACGTCATAGCCAAAAATAGAATCTTGCGCTTGGTCAAGTCTCCCCATGTTCCCCTACAATTAATTATTATTAAAAGAAAAATGTGACTACACACCTAGAAAAAAATCGTGTAAATTTACGTCTCCCGACCATGACATATACGAGCTTCAAAAATGGTATAGTTTAACGTTTGATATAGATTTTACATGTCGTTGAATTTTGCGAGTCACGTAATTTTACTTCACATATGGCGTTTGCTTAAAATGTTAAAGAGTGTAATTTTATGGCTCTGCGCATGGAAAGTACATCTTCCACGTAAAATTAAACAGAACACTGTTATATTTCGTCATTTCGTCAATTACGGTTTGTTAGATTGTGGCAAGTTTGGAATTACGTCAACGATAAAATTCAGAAGTTTTTGGTGTGCACAGAAAAAAATATTTTGTAATTTTAAGTTTATTTTTATGCACATATTTGGAGCATGAGTATAAATGTAAAATTAAGTTGCACCACAAATACACACGACTTGTCGTGCTTTCTTCGACGAATTTTATTAGAATTTTACACGTGGATTAAAAATTACAGTTTCTTTAAACGGAAAACCAATGCACTTCAATGCTTTTTACTCGAAAACTGGTGTAAAATGAATGACATGTAATATTACATGAATGAAAGTGTAAAATTGTATGCTGTTTGATGCTCCAATTGATTTTAACGAAATTTTCAATCAAATTTTTTATTCAATCGTTGTATGTTTACATTCGTATTGATTTACATGTCGTTTAAATTTCATTATTTTTTGGTGTGTAGGGAAACGCTAGAACACCTTCTGATAGCAGTTAATAACTAGCTTCGAGTTGTACTTTATTATAAGTCATCAATTTCTTAATAATACTTAATATATTAAATTAACTTACATTATAAATGTTCTCTTCATATTTCCTACCAGAGCACTTCAATAATTAATTGTAGTACACCAAATTCTTTTTTTTGCACGGGGGATGCGTTCCGTGCAAAAAAAAACCGTGTAAAAATCCGTGTTATTTCGAGAAACCGAGTAAAAAAATCCGTGCTATTTGAGAAACCATGCAAAAAAAATCTGATTTTTTTATTAACAGCTATTTGGTTATGGTATTTAACAATGAATACTGTTGGACATTTTAAATGCACAAGGGGGCTGTCAATGTGCCCATTAGAAGTTTTTCAATTTTTGGAGGAGTTTTTTTTAGAAAAATGTAAGTTTTTTTATTCGTTAAAAGAAGTTATTGTTCGTTGAAAAGCAATAGTTAAAATGGAAATATGTTTCAACTATTTAGAGTTAGTCAACTTTCTGTAGATTACACGGCACAGTGGCGGGTCTTCAAACAAAAGTCGGACAAAACCTCAAATGTTACCAAAATTGGCTGAAAATCACAATTTAAGCTAATTTTGAGGTGCTGAGCTCATTTTTGATGTCAAAAGTCGTAAAATATTAAATGCATTTTTCCATACAGTGTCATTGAACCTTTCTTATAACTATGATTCCGTTTTCTTGATAGATTTTCCGTTACTGTTCGCCAATGTCAGCAATATCATAAAAAATGAATAACACTGCTTTAAATCCATTGTATAACGTGTTGGTTTACTGTAGATTGTCTAACTATTTTACACAAAACACCATGCGCATCCTTATCAGCAACAAAGCTTCAAAATCTCCTTAAAACTTTTTGCGCACCTAGGCGCAGAACGAGACCATGATATTCGAAAAGTAGAGGTTATTTCCCATAGAATGTATACTATGTGACCGTTCCGAAATGTTTCCGAAATTTTTACATTCTGTACATTAGTAAAAAAAGTATTTTTGATCTGACCACCTCAAAATTATTTAAACTAAAAAGTCATAGTTCCAAGCAAGTTTACCAAATGTATTTTATTCACTAACCAACTTCTTTCGTTCCTCTACACAATGAGACTAGTTGTGCTAAACTCGGACCAAAATCGAAAGAGCAACATGCATCATAATGTGATCCTGTCGTAAAGTTGCCGGGTGTGCCTGTACGTCGCTCGTGAAATATCGTAAAATTCGCCGTGTCAGCGTTGTTTCTAGTGAAGTTGAACTCTCTAAATGTCGTATTAAGTGCACTACAATTCGATTGATTAACCGGCTGACTGTAATTTTGCTGAAAGTAGTCGTTAAATTGTTATTTTCGTTACCCGCCATCGAAAGCTAAGAAACCTTTTCAAACTCATCACCAAAAGAACGAGCGTTGTGGCAAGAAGAAGCAAATAATACGATAGACAGTGCTAGCTGCTAGGAGACTGTAAAAATGAGCTGTAATAAGTGTGCCGGTTTGTTTGCTCCAGGAGAGATTATTGTCGTTTGCGAAGGTTTTTGTTTCGATCAGTACCATGCAGAATGCGTTGCACTAACCGTTCCGGAGGCACTAAGCTGCAATAAACATCGAAACATTTTTTAGATGTGTACTCCATGCGCAGATATAATGAGCGATGCTAGGCAATTCAGAGCGTTTGGCGATAAAAGGCAGGCTTTATCCGATGCTGATTCTTTTCTCCCCATCCGTGCTCCTTCTGTCGCTGTTCACACAGAATCGCAAACTGATGAAAATAGTTTAAACTACCACGACGAGTTAAGCAAACTGAAGCAACAAATTGCAGGCATACAAGAGTCTGTCGCCGAGATTTCTCGAGTCCGTCACGGTAGTACATCGGCCCTAGAAAACTCACCAGATCTGTCATCGACAAGAATACTGCAAGGCACCGGTACCGTATCGAGATTTGCGCACTCTTCAATGAGAAGAAATTCTGCATCATCAATTTGCTGGCTGTTTTTTACAAGAATTAAAAACACGGTGAGCGAGAATGAAATCGCCTGTATGGTAGCGGAGTCTTTAGGCAGCGATGCTGTCAGCGTCAAAAAGTTGGTACCCGAATGGAAGGATGCTGCATCAATGCCGTTCATCTCTTTCAAGGTGGGCGTCGACCTGAAACCAAAACGTAGAACATTGTCTCCAACTACTTGGCCTCGCGGAATTTGTTTTCGAGAATTCCATGAGCACTTCAACGTTTGGGAACCTTAAGGATTTGTTTGCGTTGTTTTTATTTAAATATTGCATTTGGTTAATGTTGCCAGTGTTGAATTAAGCGTTTGTTTGTTTATAATTGTATGATGTGTAATTAAATGTATGTATTGCTACTGTAACAATTTTAGGTTAAGAAATAGTCTGTGTGGTGCCTCGCACCAAAGATGGAACAATAAACTAAACTAATATGAAGTGAACAGAGCAATGGTGGTTTCGGAAATGAAAATCATTAAAAAATACGGACTTTGCTACGTTTAAACTCATGTTAAAAATCTTGTTCTTATCCAATGACCATAAAATTTTGAATATACATCATTCAATACATGAGAAATTTGGGAAAAATATCAATATTTCAAAAATAAATTTTTGAGGTTTTGGCCAGCCTCTAGCCACTGTGCACTGTCCTACAGTGATTTTGAACTTTTAAAATGAACTAGTATAGCAAATGCGATCCAAAATAATGCACACACGAAATTTTGAAGCAAAAAAACATTTTTTGGGACCTTCGCCACAACAAAATTAGCTACCTTGTCATTTTCGGTTTTGTAACATTTTTTTGAATGAAGAAAACTAGACCTTTCGAACAGTATGCTGTCATATACAGTTTGGTAAGAAACATTGTTCGATTCTGGGACAACAATATCAAGATTGTAATTTTTTGCGATTTTTTCATGTAAATGGTCTCATTAAAAGAATTTTCGTGAAAAGTTAAAAAAAAATCATTTTGACACAAAGACTCTCTTGCGCAATTGAAATGTCAGAAATTGTAAATTTTCATCGGCCTATTGATTGGCTTTTACTTAATGAAATACTCTTTCCTGAAAAGTGGCAGCATTTGCCATTTTGCAATTTTGACAGACCCCTTCTTTGCATTTAAAATTTCCAAAACTGCACCTTGATCAAAAATTATTTCCTGAAAAGCTGAAAAATTCGCTCTTTTACACTTAGCGAATCTAGTTTTTTTTAACGACTGCAACCTATGCCTTTGTGGATATCGGTCCGTCCCGCGAGGCAAACTTTGCAAAACCGTACGAAATGGCGACTATCTATCAATTAAACTTTTTTGGTTCAGTGTATTCCTACCGATTAGTTGTTTACATAAATCGCTCCAACTATTTTTACTTTTTGACGAGTTTTGTGAAGTTTTTATCGTTGTTTGTCGTGTTAATCGACTCAGTATTTTGTTTTTAGCATTGTTATTTTGCAGTGTGAAAGTGTCTCCTGTTTGCTTTTGTGTTGCGAAAAAATCAGCGAAGAACGTAACTGAGTGAACTTCTGTGACTTAACCACGAAAACATTCCACCGAACGCAGCGCCATCTATATTTCATTGTTCGCATTCTCAGATCGGCACGCATTATGGCAAGTGCATGCGATCACTGCGCGAAAACCGTCAAATCGGATGACGACTTTATTGAATGTATGGGTTTTTGCAAAAATGTGGTACATATGCAATGTGGGAAACAACTAAACAAGCCGTTTTTGAAAAAAACTTGCGGAAAACCCAAACTTATTTTAGATGTGCAATGAATGTGTCAAGCTGATGAAGTTTGCTCGCTTTCGCGACATCGTTTCTTCACTTGGATGTGTTATCGCTGCTATCGCTGGGAAAACGGATGACGTCTGTGCTGAACTAAAGGCCGAGTTATCCAAAAATAACCAGCAATTCTCGCGCCTGGCTAGAAAGGTTTCAACAGCTACTCCAGTCCGGCCAAACTCCGGTACCTCTCGACCACCTCAGAAACGTCGTCGCGAGGATGGCCCTGACCCGAGCAATGTTCTTCTTGGTGGTCGAAAGCTAGTCGATAATAGCAACATTGTTGCGGTTCCACCTCCCACGCCGTTGCTCTGGATGTATCTTTCCCGCTTTCATCCTAGCGTTAGCAAAGAGACTGTCGAAAAAATGTCATAAGAAGGACTAAATTGTAACGAGGAGATAAAGGTTATTCCGCTTGTTAAAAAAGGCATAGACGTCAGTACTTTGAACTTCACCCAAAGAACCGTGATGCAGCTCTTAATCATGACACATGGCCGCAAGGCATACTGTTCAGGGAATTCGAAGACAGCCGTACCCAGAACTCCAGAAGAAGCATGTACCTCTCTAATGCAACCCGGCCCATCAATGGTCCTGCAGAGGACTCCGCAACGATTGGCCATGCCACTATACCAAGCCACACCGCCCTTGTGAAGGAGTATCGATGCCGATCGCATACTGGGATGCAACGCAGTTGGTACTATGGAAGCCCTCGATCCCCCCGCTACAGTCGAGCCCTTGCCGCCAGCGTTCATCAGTCGTCCCGGTCCTGTGTGTGGGATGGGTGAAAGGGTCTTCCAACCTGCCGCAAATGGCAAGTATACATCTGTTCCGAACACTTCAAGCGCTGATGTATTCTTCGCTTCCAGTTTTTTGCCTTTTGCTCCGACATCTTGTTATCAGATGCCAACCATTTCTCTCGACGACGACGATAGTCGTATTTTGGGGCGCGACGCAGTTGATTCGGGATGCCTCGAATCCCTCACCACAGTCGACCAGGCGACCGTGAACCGTTCCGATACTGTTCGTGGGATTGACGAAAGGATCTTCCTACATGGCAACATGGCTTCGCTCTCTGCTGTACCTGATCCGTCCTCCAACAACATCGAGGTTTACTACCAGAATGTTGGTGGCTTAAATTCATCAACGGACAGCTATTTGCTCGCGACCACGGGTTGCTGTTACGACATTATCGCCTTGACCGAGACGTGGCTCGACAACCGTACTCTGTCTCGCCAGGTCTTTGGTTCAACATTCGATGTCTACCGCTGTGACCGCAATGCCCTCAACAGCCACAAGACATCAGGCGGTGGTGTGCTTATCGCCGTTCGCCGTGGTATAAAAGCCCGAGTGATCAACAATGACCAGTGGGCGAGCTGCGAGCAAGTGTGGCTATCAGTGAAACTTGCCGATCGCAATCTGTTCCTGTGTGTTGTGTATTTTCCACCTGACAGAATTCGTGATTCCAGCCTGATCGATGTACATCTTTCCTCCGTTTCTTTTATTGCCTCGATCGCCGCCCCGTCTGATGATATCGTTATACTGGGCGACTTCAACTTACCTGGCTTGACGTGGTGCCAAGCAAGTAATGGTTTTCTGCGATTGGATATCGAAAAATCTGCGCTTATTAACAATGCCAGTTGTATTTTGGACGACTACAGCAGCGCAACTCTTCGGCAAATTAATAATGTCACCAACGAGAATAGACATTTGAACCTCTGCTTTGTAAGTACCCGGAACTGCGCTCCGTACTGCTGCACTGCACCGATTCCTTTAGTCAAGCAGGTGCGTCATCATCCCCCACAACATCTTGTATTCGCTGGTAACCTAGGAGTTAATTTTGAAGACGTCTCAAGCTCTATCGTCTACGATTTTAAAAACGCTGACTACGACAGCATCGTTAGCACGCTGTTGGATATAAACTGGGACGAAAATATTAACAATGACGACGCGAACGAAGCAGCGATGACGTTTTCTAGTATTCTTAACTACCTTATCGACCGCCATGTGCCAAAACGAAGAATTAGTACCGATGAACACCTTCCCTGGCAATCAACCGTCCTTAGACGTTTAAAATCTGCCAAACGAGCTGCATTTAAAAAATTCTCGAAGCATAAGACACTTGCATTACGAAATCACTACTTTCAACTCAACCACGAATACAAACAACAAAGCAGACGTGCCTTTTTTAGACACCAGCGAAACGTCGAGCGTCAACTGAAATCCAAGCCCAAGTCGTTCTGGAAGTATGTTAACGAGCAGCGAAAAGAATCCGGTTTGCCATCTTGTATGTCGTTTAATGGAGTTTTAGGCACTGACACTAAGGAAATTTGCCAACTGTTCTCCGACAAATTTTCAAGCGTTTTTTCCAACGAGCGCCTGCCACCACAACAAGTCGCTGCCGCCGCTAATTTAACTCCTTCTCTAGGACGAACCATCAACCGAATTTGTGTCGATAATGCTGCCATTCTTGCAGCAAATGCCAAACTGAAAGCATCTTGTTCCCCGGGTCCAGATGGTGTTCCCTCGATTTTTGTCAAAAAGTGCATCAGCGGGCTTCTTGAACCACTTCGGCGAGTCTTCAAGCTATCACTCACTACTGGTACATTCCCTTCCTGCTGGAAAGCAGCGCACATGTTTCCAGTTCATAAAAAAGGAAACAAATCGAACATTGACAATTATCGGGGAATCTCGTGTTTAAGTGCCGTATCAAAACTGTTCGAGCTGGTTGTGTTAGATCCTATTTTCTTTCACTGCGGATTGCAAACCGATGCTATTTATATGGATCTATCTGCGGCCTTCGACAAAATCAACCATGATATCGCAATAGCGAAGTTGGACAAACTCGGCATTCATGGACAACTTCTGCGCTGGTTTCGTTCCTATCTCGATGGAAGGCAACTCCAAATCAGCATTAAGGACTATCTGCACCATTCTTCGCTACATCCGGCATACCACAAGGAAGCCATCTCGGTCCAGTAATATTCCTCCTTTCTTTCGCCGACGACATGAAATTTTTTCAACAAATACGGGATAAAACCGATGCCGAGCTTCTTCAGAGGGAACTGGACAGCTTTAGTACGTGGTGCGATCTAAACAGAATGGTTTTAAACCCGAGCAAATGCTCAATCGTTGCGTTCACGCCAACCGACTCAGTTTAACTACCATTTCTTCGGCTCGAGCATTCCAAGACACTCTCACATCAAAGATCTCGGAGTCATCATGGATTCGGCATTAACATTCAAACCACATACGTCATACATCGTGGATAAGGTATCACGACAGCTTGGGTTCATTTTCCGAATAGCGAAGAACTTCAGGGACGTATATTGTCTTAAATTGCGCGTTGGTCCGCTCAACGTTAGAATATTGTTCAGCTGTTTGGAATCCGTACTACCAGAACGGGATTTACAGAATCGAGGCTGTCCGCTTCGCCCTTCGTCATCTCCCATGGCGAAACAGATTTCAGCTGCCGAGCTATGAAAACCGTTGCCAGCTAATACACCTCGATACACTCAGCATTCGGAGGGACTGCTCTCGAGCCCTGTTCGTCTCGGACTTACTCTCTGCCACAGTGGATTGCCCTACAATCCTCGGACGTCTGGATCTTCAAGCCCGCGTTCGAGCTCTACGTAATAACTCTCTTCTGCGAGTTCCGTTCAGGAGAACCAACTATGGTTGCCAGAGCGCTGTTACCGGACTCCAACGAATTTTTAACAGTGTGGCGACGGCCTTTGACTTCAACCGGACGCGGAATGCGATAAAAGTGAAAATGTTGTCAATTTTAAAATGCAATTAGTTTAAGCAACTACCATTGGGGCCAAGGGGCCTGTTGGTGAAGGTAATAAACATAAACAACATAAACATTAATAGTAGGTACCACAGAATAGTAAAGATTGTTTTGGAAACGCATTTCGTGACATGCGGTGAGAGTGGCGAAAAAATTGTCAAATCATACACAGAAATTATTTAAGCTGTTTTTCAAGGGCGCCCCTCTAAGACAATTAGTTATCTGTTTTATTCCTCAACGATTTTGATGTAATAATTCACAAAAACAAGTATTCACGAAAGATTTGTATACGTATATCTACTAAATAACTAACCGGTTGAATAGGGAGGCGGCGGAACCGCCAGTATATATACCCCATATAAATATGAATTCTAGACTCTGCCTACGAATTAGACTATTAATGTAAAAACAAGTATTTAGAACGGCAATGCTATAGCACTGCATTTTGGACAAGTTGTTGTACTACCAGGAAGAAAACGATTCAAAGGACTCAGAACAAAATGCTGAGAATTATTTTGAAGAAGCTCTCTTTATAGTTCAAAAGTTAGTTTTTAAGAGATGTTTAGCTCCTTCATTTACCTGACAAGCAGGCTATAAAAATCAAACTGCAGAATAATTTAGCAGCGGAAGCATTTTATATCATAATAAGTATTTAACCGAATCATGTAATAGGGATGAAAAGTTGCTGTTCGTGATTGAACACCCAAAATATTTAATTGGAAATAGAATGTGAACTAAACATTTATAATTAAACACAAAATTAAATATAAAAAATCTCAATTTAAATTAAAGTAATTCCAGTATTGCAAGCAACTTACATGACCATTCATTGCAATTTTAAAACCATTTGTGAATAAACATGAATAAGGCGTTCGAATTGGATGCTAATAGTAGCAGCCCTTAGGTTAACTTTTACTCTGAAAGTACAACCAATATTCCTCCCCATTGTAGCAGTCTCTCCTCCTACGGCAACGATGGACAACCGTTTGACTTATCCCGACGGTGCGTTGAACACCACTAGCAGAGGTTCAATCTGATATCACGCAAGCCGGTCAGTCGACAAAGTTTCCTTGCACTTATGCTGTGTAATGCATTCTACTGTGTTGTCCAGCCTAGCTCTATAAGAGGAAATGGAGTGAAATGCACCTTCTAAAAAGGTATAGTCTTGGTTTAGCTCCAGATCGATATTCGCGAGTTGATATGTGATATTCTTTGTGTAAAGTTTTATCAAAATAATGGATTGTCGTTATCACTTTGTCTCATCAGTACATGGCAACCGACTTGAGCTCCGCCTAGATGTTAAATCAAATAGAGAATATTGCTTGTTTTAACAATCTACTTGTCACGGATGATGATTGCTGATGAGATCATAGCGAAAATGAAACAATTTTCAGTCACTTCTGAGAAAAGCAGGGTGTATTGTACCCCATCCACCTCTACCTACACAGCATCGAGTGAGGTACGAAGCCAGATAAGAAACCGGTGGAGTATGCTTATGCTGGTACCGGTGTCGGTGCCGGTGCCGGTGGAATGAATGCTGGTAATTTGTGATACGAAGAAAGTATAGGACCTGTTACGTGAAGGATTGGCCAAACGTGCGGTAACTTTTGCTGCTCCACTTTCACTTTCGCTGGAATGCGACGTTTTGGGAAGGGAGAGGTGAATATTGGAAAAGTTTTTGCAGTGCGAAAAGTTGGTCTGTATTTTTTACAGGTCGGACTTTTAAATGAAGAATTGTAGTATGTGCGCCCAAACATTCAGTTAGAAGGTAACTTTCATAATTTTTGGTTAGTATGTAGAAGTAAGCAACAAATTATTTCGCCAGCTATTTGCATTAGAATGTTTACATCCAATAAATTCCTCTACTGACTGTAAGCGATACTCGTTAGGACTAGAAAAACTGCTAGATATCCCAAATTGGCATGCAAAACTAGACAAAGTTTCGATTTCATTAATTGTCATCAGCTTTATCGGAGCTCCTTTTCATGCGAGACATCATCCATGATTGGTTTGCTTTGTAACACAAATAGTGTATTCGTTTTTGGAGCTAGCGTCAATCCGGCGCTAGTTTAGTCCTACTACTTAGTTTGTGTCGGATTCTGATGAGACGAAGTCGAAACGCAAACTGCTTAACAAACCTCAAATAAGCTCTTAGATTGTATGAGGGTTTACATCCTTGTTTGATTGTAGAACTATTGAATAGAAAGCCTCTGATCAGTTGAAAATTCGGTCAGAGCTGGACGTCTGTTCTCTGTGATGTGGGATTTACTTTACAGACCTCTCTATCATTCACTATAACTAAATCCATTGTGCACCGTTACTTTCAGGAAAGTGAACCAACATTAATTCCCTTTATTACCGTTCTTTGAATCGTTAGCACTATATGGCAAACTCCATTTAAATGGCATTTAAATAGTAATTACGCATACAAACTTCTCTGGTGTTGGGGTAATCTGTAAAACAATAGTGCAAGTGCAATGGCAATATTTCACACACTCCTAGCTATAACTACTCAGTCTTTTACTGACTCTTACTACCTATAAACTTCTATCCGCTGCCAACATGACTCCTAGTGTTTTAATGATCCTATAGTATCAAGAAAGCCCTACCCAGGTGAAATAAGACTTTTGCCCTTTTATGAGTACCAGTAAACAGTATGGAAATCCACTTTTTTGAAGAATTTTATTTCTCCATATCGCGCGCCACTCAAAATAAGGCTGTAAATCTTCCGACCGAACTATCGCTGGCGTCATCATCATTTATTAGCTGCATTAAAATATAAATCAGTTACAGTCAATCCGCGCTCAAGTGAACACTCGAAATACCTCGAAGGTGCAAGGTACCTCCGAGCTTGAGATGACATTTTGTTCCGATCGAACAGGAAGATGTGAAGAAGCAACCAAATAAAAACATGTGGCACTTCGTTCGGATTGACGGGTAGTAAATATTTACGTTTCGTGTGTCCGGCCAAAAACCGGCACATTCAAATATAACAAATCTCGTGCATTTTTATTGGTTCGGAACTGCCAACCGAACTGCGATGAAAAGAAAAGATCGAACATGATTGCATAATGGGATTTTTAATGAAGTTCCGATTCGTTGTTGCGTTTAAGCTGAGTGACATAAGCTCCGCCGTCGAGTTAAGCTGACGTTTTGCAATTTAGATGTTGGAATGTCAATCGTTGAGAATGGGATAGCCGGAACATTCAACCCTCGTGTTTTGCCGGTTCGCTTTTTAAATTTTATTGAATAGCATTTGCAATTATCTGTGTGGGAAGATCCTTTTTTTCCGAAATGATCATCAAACATCAGCATCGTTCAGAGAAGGTTAATTTTAAGTGATTGTATATCCTTGTTATATGAGAAACGAAAAAAACAAGTCTCCTAAACAGCATTTCGCCTGAAAAAAACAAACAGTTAAAGCCGCGAAGGGTACCAAGGGGAAACGGTGAGAATCTAAAATAACTACAAAACGCTTCTTGTTATGTTTGTGGCATATTTTTGTGTTGATGTTTTTCGCTGATGGTAGCTTGTTTTGATGCCGATTCGATTTGCATAATTTCGTGATGAACGGCAAAACATGAGGAAGGGAGGGTAGGTCGGTGAAGGTGGCGCCTTCTGGCTATCGGAACCAGTGCGATGTTAATCATGGAAGCTGCCATGGATAACACGAGTACGGAAAAGATTAGTCCAAAGAGGGTGCAAGGGAACCTGGGGCTAGTTGGTGGTATTTTCAATTTAAATTTTACTGTTTTGATTTATGTAGGTCGTGCAAAATAGAACATGGCAGACTTTTGACTACATCTATCAAAGCGCACGATGCATTGTCTTAATTTTTATAGATAGGGTGTTGAGCCCATTTTCGCCATGTTTCTATTATCACCCTACCCATTTGAAGCCATTGGTTAGAGCAGTGTCTGCCATCTTTATTCAACGCATTGAGTCAAATGGTAGCGCAACAATAGGGGCACTCGATTAGAGTTTTCGTTGCGCTCAAACACGAGAATTTCACTGTTTTCAGCGCGTTTATGTCATTATATTGGTTCCTAACAACGAAGCAAAGCTGTTGATGTCATTTTTTTCGTATTCCATTGATTGTAAACCGAGAAATTAATGGATTAGTGAGGCACCCTGCTTAGTATGGTGAAAATAGGCACTTTACCCTATAGGAATCCTGTCAACCTACCTCGATACCAGAAAAATTTGTTCGTTTCCCCCTAAAAAGCAGTTCGGTAAAGTCGGACAATTCCCTGACGCATCTGTTTCTTGTTGCACGGTATCTTCGAAAATCAAATTCTAACGTACACTCAGACAAAATGACTGGCGAAATCCATTGTTTTGCCCTATGTTTTTTGCCACAAGAAATCGTTAAGCCTTTAGTTTGCCTTATGAACTTAACCTAATCGTATCCAATTAGTCCCATATATTTTTCATAAGGTTGCATTATGAAAATTTGCAATCAACGTTATGAACTTCGACCTGTTAAATATATAAAATTCGTTACTTTCTAGTATGGAACTCAAAATTCCTCTTTATGCTTTTTACTTGAAGCTAATTTTAAATTTCCTGCAAAATTTAGGCACTATTTTTACCTTACCGACGCGGTTCAGTACCGTGCACGAACACCATTTTTCTTCCACAGACTATATGTCGAACAAGTCTCGAGAAACATATGATTACGGCCTAAAAGCCAACTGTCAAAATCCACTTTGAATGGAAATTCCGGACAAACAGTTACACGTCAATCGCAAGTATTGGTAGTAAACGAAAGAGAAAAGTTTTCTTTTTCATAAACTGTTGTGAACTGTGTTCGACTAGTAACGGTTTGTCCGGAATTTCCATTCAAAGTGGATTTTGACAGTTGGCTTTTAGGCCGTAATCATATGTTTGTCGAGAAGTGTGAATGCGCGCATGGAATAACAGTGATATCCGTGCATGATACTGAACCGGATCGGAACGATGTAAATTCTGTTTTATTCGTGCTCTTGATGCATTTGGATCAGAGATTGCATGAGTTGCATGAAAATTAAATTCATTAGATCTATTCGCTGTGGTCACTCGGAAGTAACGTTCTGTCGTTAGTGAAAGGATTATACACGGAGAAAAATTGTTCCTAAAATCGAGAATAAATTACCATGATTTCTGAAACAATCACGTTTTTACGTTACGAAAACAGGACCATAAACAAAAATAATTAACTCCGAAGTAATTGACGTTGGAAATGTCTCATTAGCATATTTACGATCTTTAATATTAGATCAACAACTTGTGCGACATTATGGAATATGGACATTGAGTGGTCTAGTTGGGATTCTAATGGAATCTTCTGACCAGACAACATGCTCGTTGTCTTAGCTACCTTTGCAACACACGCATAGTTCACTATCAATTTATGACCAGCGAACGTAGACGATCCTTCTACGAAACTTCTCTTTCATGGACGTGTATTCTATATAGAACGTGTTGTTTGAATCTTTGAGAAGCATTAATATCTTGCGCACATGGCTGAAGCACACTTTCATAAATTTGGTTTTTCAATTGACACTCAACAAGCCAATAAAATTTCCATTAACCAATTGGTTCATAGGCTCGTGTCAGACGAGAAGACGATTCGATTCCGGGCAATACGCAAACGATACTGTATTCGATCCACGTTGATAATATGAGTATTCGCGGCAGAATGGAAACAGTAGCTCCCAAGCTAAGTTAATGAGAGTATAGCTATTTGATACAACCTTTATAAGTTTCCCTGGTGAGTACCCTACCAAGATCAAATAAGCTCACGAATAAATACCTGATGTATCCTCTTCAAATGCATTTAGAGTCGAACCATCCCTCTAGTACTTAAATGCGTAGGCGTAGCAGAATGCAATCGGCCGATACGAGTTGTGGTTGAAAGCTGATTATCCCGGTTTATGATTAACAAGCAATGCTTCTTGTCCCCAGCCACATGGACCAATACTCTTATGCAGAAACCAGATGTATAAATTCAATTATCGACTCTTTGCTGCATCAAGCACATTCTTCGAAAAAATTTGGCTTGATTCTCTCTGACCCAAGAGTATAATTTTTTCATGACGCTAGTGCACATTCATCGTTGAATGTGAGTGAATTGTGTAGTTCCCCGGCGACTCAAAACGCACAATTTTCTGCATAGAAACGGAGTACTGGCATACCTTTCTTGTCAAGTGTAAAGCATATCGCGTCAAATTTCCTCGTTTGTTAATAAAAAATCAATCATCGGTTTGGTGGCATGACGATTTCTTTCGATTAATATTGGAAGCCTCTCTTTTAAAAGGCACAAAAGCCTCTTTCACTGCTCTACGATCAACTGCAATCTTGTCTAATTCACCCGGAAGCCACGAAGCATGTAAGATCTTTTAATGAGAATTCCTTTGCACAACAGATCTTGACATCGTACTTTCAAGCAATGTTGAACAACGACTCAGGCAGTGCATCGCTCTGTTTCAATACATCTAACGTCAAACGCGAGGCGGATGTCTGTTTGGCTATTCTGCAGCTTATGTTGATCCAACTTATTCAGTTTGTCGGGAAGTCATGTTCAAGCACTATCTGGCACCACTGTTCATTTCATTGCACTGAATCGTGCACTGCCTCGAAATCCACAAACAAAGTTGTATTTCCAATTCGCGGAGTTGGTAGTTTGGAAAGGTATACAGTCTAGGATTCGCAAGCGATGCGACCTGTAAAACATAGTTTAGTAGGTAGTTGTTTAGTTAGCCTTCGAGCACATGATCACTCGAAAAAGAAAAGATCTTGTTAAGTTTTTGGTTCTTTTTAAACTCTGGGTAGCCGGCTACCGAGAATATCCTATGTTTTCAAATCAAAAGCAATTTGAACTCCACACGGCCGTCCGTGGGAGTATTGCCTAGAAACGTTAATATTATCTGCGTAATGGGATCACTACCTATTGCAACAGTAATTAGACAGATTTTTTTCTTCCTTCTCTACGATATATTTAATAGATTGAAAACTACCGAGTGATCCCAAGCAACACTTGCAACATGTAATGGCCGCGGTTGGTTGCATAACCATAAACTTTTGCTGGTGCGCTTTTTTAGTAGCTAAATCAGTTGAATAATGGTTTATGTACGTTTCTTTTCGACGAATTTTGTTCTAGAAAATGCTAGTCAACAAGCGGCGCTGCTTGGGATAACACGTTATCCAGACAAAGAGTTATGATAGCGCGAGATGTTAGAAATCAAGGAAAGTATTTCCTATTTTACGTATTGGATGATTTGTAAAATACACGTATACGAGCGATAATAACGACCATTAAGGAGAAATACAAAGGATTGTTAACCTGATACACGGGCTGGTTCGCAATAACGGAACTTGAAATTAAATTCTTAAAAACAGACTCGGCGAATTTTCAGTATGTATTGACCCGCGATCATCGATACAGATTAAAGCCTTGTTGTGGCTGATTTTCGATCAGCTATTCGTTTTTACGGTAGTGTTTTCGTAATTATATATGTTCGCACCCTCTCATTCTGCTACTATCACTCTACTCTTTCAGAAAAATCCGATACAAAACTCGTGAATACATTATCACGATAATGTGAATATAAATTACGCAAATCGTGACTACGTCCTGAAATCATATTGTCTAGTCTAGTCTACACATCACAGCCAACACATCTAGATTATTTTGAACCTTGAATAAGGAAGAAACGTGAACAACCGTGCCAACCGTTTCAATTTGATGGGGGTTTGATAAATCGTTGGGAGTGACTTTGCTAAGAGGGTTATGTCACTCCTTTGGTCCTAAGTTCCTGGGATGAGGCAGAGGTTATTAACCCTGTCCTGGCTAATGAGCCAAGGTTATACTCGCTCTCTGAAATAATGATATAGAAAATTGGCGAAATCGGTTAATTAGTATTAAACAAAAAAACTCCAAACAGCTCCGAGAACAGAGTTTTTTTTTATTTTTTCCCACGAAAATCCTTCCATAAAAACAAAATTTTACTGGTTTTCCTGTTTGAAGTGTGTGTCTGTGTTCTCGAATATTCAAATATTCGAATACATAAATACTGGCATATTTGGGATGGAAAACTGAGAAGTGAAAAACTTGGGAGACAATTTATTGTCCTCGCCACAACTCAATTTCATCAACCTGCGTTTGATAAAGGTCTCAGGCAGGACTGAAAACGATATCACAAACAAATCAAAAACGATCAGTCGTCACAACCAGAGCCCATACCGAACAACTCTTACTATCGCAATGACCAGCATACACACTAAGGTGGGTTATATAGAAAAAACGTAATCATAACCACATCAACCGAGCACAGAACTTTTTTGATTTCATTTGGGGTCCCAAACAACTGTGCAAAATTTGGGGTCGTATGGAAATTAGTATGGGAAAACCTACTTTTTTGCATTTTTCATTCTACAGACTTCAATTCTTCTTGCAGTATATCAACAAATGTATAGAAGTGTAGTCCAGGATATGCTGAACAACTTTACCGAAGAATATATGGTGATAGAAAATCTCTATAACAAGTTATAGCTGTTCAAAGTTCGATAGATCGAATCAAATGCCAAATATTTTATTTGCCAACACTGCGGGTGTACCAATGATATTTAATATAGCATACCAAAATAACATAATATATTTTTGATTTACCACATTAGTATGTGTGGATAAATTATTCAAAAGCCTTAGCTCAATTTCATGGGCGTAGGTAGTTTAGCAATAAGGCGTAGTGAGGAGAGAGGAGGGATGGCTTTTATATATAGAAATTTGAACTGAAATAACTTAAATATTGTCGAGCTGAAATGTTCAGATGAATTAATTTAAAACATTTACACAATCCACCAGAGCCCCAGTTCAACAGCGATTTTTGCTTCAGTTGATCGAACAGCATCGAAAAGAGCAACCTATCAAACCATAGTGCGTATTAAACTGAAATATAATCAATGCAATTTTCTGACATATCACATATCAACATCAGTTGATTCAGTCTGTACCTTTACTGCTATTAATATAAGCCAATGCAGAGGGATACAGTATGTATCGTTTCATCGTTACTATGATGTATAGGATATTCTGCAAATGCTTTATAATAATTCATCTGAACATTCCAACTCGCCAATATTTCAGTTACTTCAGTTAAAATTTCTATATATAAAAGACCGCCCCCCTCCTATCTTCTCACTACGCCCTATTGCTAAACTACCTACGCCCATGAAATTGAGCTAATGCTTTTGAATAATTCATCCACACATACTAATGTGGTAAATCTAAAATATATTATGTTATTTTGGTATGCTATATTAAATATCATTGGTACACCGGCAGTGTTGGCAAATAAAATGATTTTTGGCATTTAATTCGATCTATCAAACTTTGAACAACTATAACTTGTTTAAGAGACATTTTAACACCATACATTCTTCAAAGTTGTTCAGCATATCCTGGACTACGCTTTTGTATATTTGTTGGCATACCGCAGTATTGAAGTCTGTAGAATTGAAAATGCAAAAAGTAGGTTTTCTCATGCTAATTTTCATACAAATTTCAACCGCAATGCGCTACGCCGGATCAAAATCAATCGACCCCAAATTTTGCACAGTTGTTTAGGACCCCAAATGAAACCAAAAAAGTGCTGTGCTGCAAAAACAATCATTTTGCCCCACCCTATGGGTATGTCCGTCCATAAGTCAGTACATAGTCAGTATTATATCCGACTTTTTCTTGATTTTTTAAGGACGATAAAAGCTTTAGGATACCATTTTCTTACCTCGAGATTTGTGCTGGTATTTTGATGTTTACCTGTGCCCCATGTCTGTTTATGTATTCCTGCTTAGTTTTAAATGATCTTCATGGTCCTCAGAATATAACTAACCCACCTACATTAGATGATGATGATGATGATATAGGAACCCACCATCAGTGCATGGAATACTCCGGTGGCTGAAGATGCTTTTAACCGATAAAATTATGTTATCAACCGACATTCACATTAACGCTGTATGAAGGGCCAAAATGGGGCGGATCCATAAATAGAGTCATTTATGCGCAATCTGAAGGGGCAGAGAATCTCCTTTCAACGAAAAGATTCAGCCAGTTGCATAACTCAATTTTCAATACTTGTTAAGGCACTACCTGATGGTTTGTGTGAGAAGGGCGCGTCAATCTTATTGCCACTTGTCAGATAAGAACGTTCACAGCAACAGCATGATCCTGAAGAATTATGCGATCAATGGTAGTATTCTTATTTTGTGACTAGAAGCTGGTGACCCGCGACATCTAGTCCAAGTTGCAACTTGAATGATACCCTGATGCTCCCTCCCAACCCAAATGGTATATAGTTTTTACGTAGTAAACATTCTGTATATAACGATTAAGATGAATATATATATATATATATATATATATATATATATATATATATATATATATATATATATATATATATATATATATATATATATATATATATATATATATATATATATATATATATATATATATATATATATATATATATATATATATATATATATATATATATATATATATATATATATATATATATATATATATATATATATATATATATATATATATATATATATATATATATATATTATCTGATGATTATAATATCGATGAATGTAATATGTGTTGTGTATGTGTTAATTTAATTCACAACAATGATAACAATAGACTCAGATTACTGTAATTCATGTGATGTACTTACTGAAATATAACAATTAATCTCTAATGAATAAATATAAGTTTTGATTTCGAGCGCTCTTATACAAAGCATTTTTACAGCAAGACGTTGGTATACAGTAGGATTCCGTTTTTGGCAACAATTTTATTTTTTTCAGTTGCCAAAACCGGAACCATGCCAAAAATGGAACCTTATTTTTAAAGTTTGGATTTTCAATTTACGACTTCAAAAATGTTACAAGGATTTTTAATCATATGTGAAATTAAATGAGATGAAAAAACAAATAAGCAAATTCAATTTTATTCATGATTTTATCAAATTCAGACGTCGTACAGTGGGGCAAGCTTTCGACGCTCAATACCTCTACCGCCCTGGGTATATATCCTGGAGGATAAGTGTTTTCAGCAAAGCATCTTAGATGGAAATGATCATTATTTTGGCAACTTTGATTTTCATCTAGATAAGTAGAAACTGTCCTAGATCAGTTATATCTTTTGATAGAGGTGTTCTATCAAAAAACTTTCTTCGGCAAAGCTGTTTGTTTTGATATTTCCAACACATGTACTGAAGACATTTATACTTTATAACCTATGTAGATGGCGCTACATGACATTTAAAAAAATACTCGAGAAAATGAATTTTAACATTTGTTTATGAAAAATATATCTAGAAATAAATGTTTTATTCCTAAATCATCGAAAATATACAATAATAAAAATGCTTAAAAGAGTGATAAATGTTATCATGATATTTTAAGGCTGTTTTCATCAAAAATATTAAAAAAAATATGTTACACAAAATTTGTAATAACCCACGAAGCGGCAGCTGGAATTTTGTTTGTGACTAGTAAAAACCTTTAACTTTATAACCATGAAGAGAAAAAAGTGGGGCAACCCGATCAGAAACACATAACAGAAATATTTCAAAACTATATCTCGCATTGTTACTTGATATAAATTTCTGTTATTTTAACTACTAACGAGACCTAATTTATAACACAATATGTTACAAAAATTGTGTTCTGTTATGATCTTGTTATTTCATTCTGATCGGGAAGGTGGGCCTTTTGCAGGAAAAAATATAATTCAAGTTAAATAGTTCCTACTTCGCTAGAGAATTTTTGAGTAAACTGAAATATATGCATATATTTTCTTGTTTTCGAATTCAAATATAATATTTCGAACTGAGAATAAATTTATCAAGTAATTTATAAAGTAATCTTATTTAAATCACTGCTGTGTCCAGTCCTTTCTGCAGTTTTCCGAATTGTAGTTCAGTCATAAGCCTGTGCTTATTCTTTGCAAGAAACGTTTATCAGTCAGTTGTCAAATTAATGCTCAGTTTCATCCAAGATACGTTTCCGAAGACACAAATCCTTCAGGATACATACCCAGGGCGCTAGAGGATTTGAGCGTCAAAAGTAGCATTCTGCCCACTGTGCCGTCCTGTAGAATTCTCATAATCTTCGCGCACTTCTCGAGTGCAATTCCCCTCATTACGAATATGTAAAATAGCATTTAATTCGAATCGCTTTTCTTCGGCCCACTGAACGTCAAAACTTGAACAATTCACTGAATGGTAGTGTTGATTTCGCTCCTGGGGCTGTTATGCCTTCTTTCTGAAAATTATTGAACAATTTTGTTTAAAAAACACAGCTCTTTTAAAAAATTAATATATTTATTGCTTCTCCATAACTAACCCGATCAGAAGGGCATAACTGATTTATAACACCTGGAGTTATTTATTTCAAAAATATTTTGAAACAGAACCTGTTATAAATCCGGCTGGTTAGTTGTTAAAATAACAAAAAATAAAACAAAAACCTGGCTAATTATAACAAAATTGTAACAAAATTTGATATGATTTTATCAAAGTTAAAACTAATTGCTTAGTGTTACAGAAAGAAGTAAATCGATCGAAAAAGTATGCGCATTGAATATTTACGATGTGAATTTATTCTATTTTGTGATTAAACGTTGAATGGCGCCGAAATGTTCGCCACAAGTTTTCTTTTGATCAGTTTTCAAAAAGGTTACTAAAATCGGTTGTCGGCACCCTAACATGGTCGGTTGTCGGCACCCAATTTTTTTGGCAAATGCTCTGAATAATCTAATCAATATAGGTATTTTGGAACGGGCTTTACGAATAGATACCAGAGATCGATCTTTGGCACCATTCTGAAAACCAGGAAGGCGACTTCCGGTTTAGCGTTTTACATTTACATGAAGAAAGCCCACCTGGTCGTGTTTTCCCCGCTAGGTAGCACCGTATATACCAGATTGTCACGACTAGATAATTTTGTGAGGGGGGGGGGGGGCTCGGGGTTACCCTGTAGTCCCCCTCCCGTTTTGACTGACTTCTATCTGATCTGTCTGAAGCTTTGGTAAAAAATTGGAGTGCCTGAAACTAACTCAATGGCAGTGAATGCGATCCGTCAGTGCATTAGCAGTGCGTTATATTCGCACTAGTTTTTCACATACACATTTTGTGGTTCTGATGAAGAATGATGTTCATAATGCCTTTGATGGGTATTGAACAGAATAAATTTCCTTTTCCCTTTGAATCGTGATAATCATCATTCATATTTTTCCATTTTTATTAAATTTTTTTAGGGTGCCGACAACCGACCACATTTTTCAAAATGGTAAACAGTTATCATTTTACTAAATTGTTGATAACTTTTTTTAAATTGACAAATGAAATTAAATTCTTCGATAAGTTATTAGCTAAAGCCTCTAGCTTTCTATTGCTTATTCCCATATATTGTTTAATTGGAGTAATGTTGTGAGCCAAAAACAAAAGTGTTCCGACAACCGAACACATTCCCCTACATAAATAATGCATCTCTACACTTATTGTAATGATTAAATAAAACACGTATAGTGTAAAATATAGGTAACCCTTAAATACATAACATTATTTTAACACAACATTGCGAAAAACATCTCCAAATTATCACAATAATGTATTGAAGCTATCAGACAATTTTCACAATATTAAAAAAAAATTGATTTGCGCCTTTGAGGGTTAATATGACTCCCATGTTTGGAAATGAAGTCAAATGTGATATAAATTGATACAAAAAATTATCTTTTGCACATTTCTAAAAGACTTGTTATGACCAACAAAAATGTTGCCAAAAACGGAGTGTGCCAAAAAGGGAGCATGCCAAAAACAAAACGTGCCAAAAACGAAATCTTACTGTACTTCGCGTGTGTCTATAAGTTGTATGGAGTCCCAGTCCTTTCAAGATCTCACCAGTTGCTCTGCAACAATATAATATAATATAATATAATATAATATAATATAATATAATATAATATAATATAATATAATATAATATAAAATAATATAATATAATATAATATAATATAATATAATATAATATAATATAATATAATATAATATAATATAATATAATATAATATAATATAATATAATATAATATAATATAATATAATATAATATAATATAATATAATATAATATAATATAATATAATATAATATAATATAATATAATATAATATAATGCAATATAAACTAGCCCACCTACATTAGATGAGAAGAAAAGATTGTTTATATTTTGATATAATGAGTGTTACAAAATACAAAAATAGTCATATTTTCACTAGACGTTATATTGTGTTAGCTCTTATAAATTTTGTTTAATTACCGTTTTTGAGTGTCCGGGTTTATCTTTGCTTATATTGGGAAATTACCAAAATGAACCAGTATGTTCCTCCATTTTAAAGAAGAAACAACCATATCAACTGCCCGCCAAAACACTCGATCCAATGTCTATTAGTCATGAGACTCAGAGATCAATGAACCAGCACTCGCTCAGATCTGCCACTCTTACCCACCACGCAAGAGTACGCGCCCATCAAGCTCATCAGCGAAGCCCAGGGCCTTTTTTGTTGATAGAACAATACACATATGTAACCACCGTTTGTGGAGAAAGATAATATGGTGATATGCATATACATGTATACATAGATACACACCGCGAATCTGGTCCGTTAGTGACAAGTTTTACCACTTTCAGGAGCCAGGGCGACAATTCGAGTGAGTTAAGAGATAACACCCAAAGTCTGGTGATCTCTTATAGATGATAGTCCATCGATCTTCTCCTCCAATGAATCGATCACCGTGCCTAAGATCATATGGATCATCGCCTGGCTGACTTAACATGTCATTCTTCCGTTCGGAAGTGGAAACATCCGTCCCTTCCGATCACTAATAATCATGAAGTTCGAAGATCAAAAAAACTCAGCCCTCACTCGACTCTACAACTCTCGATCACCAATCGAGGGTACATAGTTGCTTATTTTTGGGCATTTAGCCACTTTATTTGACTGGGTCCGCGTGGATGATGGTTCTTCAAAACAACTAGGCAAATTTTGAATATTTGCATTGCTGTGGTCTCAAAAATTTAAAAAAAATTACTTGAATATACTATGCGGTGTAAAATACATGACAGTTTTAGAATTAAATACAATGATCCTACATCCATAGGATACTGCATCGGTCTGGGTCTAGTTGAATTTCAAAAACAAAATAATTCAATCTGTCAGACTTCAGGGTATCTCTTAGCTTCCATCCACTACCTGAAGCACGCGCCACACAGTGGCGGGTCTTCTAACAAAAGTCGGACAAAACCTCAAATGTTACCTAAATTGGCTGAAAATCACAATTTAAGCTAATTTTGAGGTGCTGAGCTCATTTTTGATGTCAAAAGTCGTAAAATATTAAATGCATTTTTCCATACAGTGTCATTGAACCTTTCTTATAACTATGATTCCGTTTTCATGATAGATTTTCCGTTACTGTTCACCAATTTCAGCAATATCATAAAAAATGAAGAACACTACTTTAAATCCATTGTATAACGTGTTGGTTTACTGTAGATTGTCTACCTACCTTTTACACAAAACACCATGCGCCTCCATATCAGCAACAAACCTTCAAAATCTCCTTAAAACTTTTTGCGCACCTAGGCGCAGAACGAGACCATGATATTCGAAAAGTAGAGGTTATTTCCCATAGAATGTATACTATGTGATCGTTCCGAAATTTGTACAGACTACATTAGTGAAAAAAGTATTTTTGATCTGACCACCTCAAACATATTTAAACTAAAAAGTCATAGTTCCAAGCAAATTTACCAAATGTATTTTATTCACTAACTAATTTCTTTCGTTCCTGTACACAATGAGACTAGTTGTGCTAAAATCGGACCAAAATCAAAAGGGCAACATGCATATGAAGTGAACAGAGCAATGGTGGTTTCGGAAATGAAAATCATTAAAAAGTCCGGACTTTGTTACGTTTAAACTCATGTGAAAAATCCAATGATCATAAAATTTTGAATATACATCATTCAATGCATGAGAAATTTAGGGAAAATATAAAATATCAACATTTCAAAAATAATTTTTTGAGGTTTTGGCCAGCCTCCAGCCACTGTGCGCCGTTGGGCTACTCGCTTCTAGGGACTGCCAGAATCATGGAGATCGCTACACAAATCCCTAAGCATAAAGATTTCTAAACTGAGTCTCACCGTCAAGCCCACGGAGATACAAACCGAGAAATATTATAGGTAGAAAAACGATAACTGCACATGGAGACAAAATTGGTAAAGTGACAGGGGTGACATTGAACGACTATGACGTACCCGTTATACAACTGAATGCAAATCAGATTGCCGCTCGTCAGCTCTGGCATAGTTGATGTTGCCAACGTTTTCAGGCAGCCCCGAAGAGTAGCCATTATTATACAGTAGTTACCTGGACTCTTACGCTTCCTGTGGGTCTACGCCGGTAGAAAACATCTTTCGACTGAGCGAATGTCTAAGGGCGCGGCTGGTCGCGCGGTGGTGATAAAGTTGAAGTTCCCGCGCGCTGCACCGTCGATAATGGAAACACTACGTAGCCTTACACGGGTGGCCCGAACTGCTCGTAAAGAATCGTCTTGGTAAAGTTCGACGCTTAGAAACGTCGAAGCCTGAACGACTTGAAAGTTTGATCAATTTTGCCATGGCAGTACAACAGCTGTGCGACCATCTCGAAGCCGCAAACCTTCGTGGGCATTTGACGAATCCAAAGCTATTAGAAAAACTTGTGGAAAAGTTGTCGGCCACAGTCAAACTCAATTGGGTTCGGCACAGGCGAGCGTTCGCGTATCCGTCTTTGAAGGAATTCGGTGAGTTCATGGACAGGTCTGCGGTCGAGGTAACCGTCCTCATATACCCAAAAAATGAAAGTTGTTGCTCGGAAAAACCAAAACTGAACCAAATGGCTGACGTCTCTGTAGCTGCGGTTGATTACGTTTCGCTCCGGAAGCCTTGTCCGATCGGCTTAAAGCTGGACCATAGGACAAGGAATTGCAACGAATTTAGGCAAATGAATCTCTAAGCGCAGTAAAGAGCGGTGGAGGAAAACAAACGATCATGGAAATTGGACATGTAAATCGAGATTCTACTGTAACGTCTTGAACGTCACAGGTATCACCCACTTATGTGTCGAGAAGCAACGGTAACTGCGGTGAAAGCTGATTGCAAGACACATCAGAACTCTATGGTACTAGTTTTATTCCGTATTGTACTAATCACGTTGTTCTCCGGGACTCGAAGTTTCGACACCTTGGCATTCCTCGGCGAAGGTTCTTCTCACACTCGGGTCGATGCCAGTGTAACACCCAGTCTCCGAATGGTTGTAGTTTTGGAGCCGTTGGTGTTGACATGGACCTCCAACGTCGTCTGCAAGGAGAGCTCACCGAAACGGGTCGACTTGATGATATCCGCCAGAGGAGGGCATAAGCGTTATAATCTTCTGGTTACGCACACACTTTGCGCATTGAACCTATCAAAGCAGAGTCTGCAAATGAACGACATAGTTTAGGTGTTTTAAACACTTCATGAACGTTCCCATGGTATCATTTTAGAACACCGAACCCAAGGTACTGATTGGACTGCGAAACCTGTACCTCTTCTCACCCATCGAGAGACGTATAGGTGAATCAGGCGAAACTATCGCAGTAAAGAGTATCAAGTATCATTTTTTTAATTCGTTTATTTGACACGGCTCATAGCGGTAGCTTAACGGAGCCATGGATCTTTTATATGTTTACAATACATGTAAAAATTAAAATACAAACAAGAATTACTCAATTGGATCTCGCGCGCGTAACTTTTTATTGCGAGCGGAGACCTTTTTTCGCGATGTCTGTTGGCAAACAGCGTCAGGGGGGTCATTTAATTCTCTCTTGTTTTTCACGTCCCGGTCGAAGTTGGCTTGGTGTCCGGGATCAGATGTTCTCCCTTGCTTCTTGCACTTATTGTTGATCAGTGTAAATCCTTCGTCATTGTTACTGCATTCGTTACCGATGTTGCTTACAGTTGCTTTTGGGGTGCTGGATGATTCTTTTGTTGTTGTCATTATAGTTTGAACAAACAGCTATCACAAATTTGGCCACCGTTTGTGGTTCAGGCATTGGTATTGAAAGTTTTGTTTTAGGTTGGTTTGCTGTAGATGAGTTGGCAATCGGTTGAGATGCATTTTCCTCTGCATATTCCGCGCAAGGTTGTCCATGATGAGCTGTCTGATTACAATACTTGCACGTAGGAGTTTGCCCCTCATGGGTGCATAGCGTAGTTTGCATAATTGTAGTTCCGTGAGTTTTGAGTTTTATTGTCAAGTAGGAGGGTATAGGCTTTTCAACCCGCATCCTCACTATAAAAACGCCGTTAGGAGTACCCGGGAAGAAGTTTCTCCAAGTATCAGGTGTAACGGATTCTACTTCTCCGTATTGCGACATGCATTTTGCAATTGGCTCAGGAGGGGTACGAGGTGATAGGTCATATAACCTTACATCTATATAATCATTCTCAATGTATACGGGAATCTTAATTCCAACGTTGTCACTTTCAACCACGTGTTTTAAGTTGTTCTTCAAAACGAAACGCTCGGCTTGTGCTAACGTGTTGAATGTTATTAACACTACATTGCGAAGATGATGATACTGAAGGTACAAGAATTCCGCAAGCCTAAGTTGCATTTTTACCTTCAGAAGGTATCGCACTTCACTAAAACTCGGTCGTTTTAAACAAAATTTATAATATAGCGGTGGGGTCGGAGTAGAGCTTTTTCGTCAACTTTACTCATGATGACAAGAATAATCCGATATTTCCTTTGTTCTCGAGACAATGCACACTAGATCGAGAGGCCTGTTGTTCACTTGGCTCGATTGTACGTCTGACTGCGGCAGAAGTAGAAAGTGGACTGAGTATCAAGTATCATATTATCGTACTAAAGTAACTCCAAATATGAGATATAGAGAGTGTGACATCTCACCCGAAATTACCCTATGACATACCGAAGACTGCATATTAAGAAGACTGATATCTCTTTCCCTCCCTCATACAAACGAGAAGCGACAAAGGTTACAGCGCCTCTATTGGATGAAGGTATGAAGGTTAATGTAAAAGTGTACATGTGTGTGTCCATCACTATGGGAAGTACCACCTTTACCCGTAAGTGATGTTGCTGTCACTGTCTCCAGATTCTGGAAACAGTTGCCAGTCTTCTTGATATACAGTCTTCGGTTATATCTTCAGTGTTCCGAAATTTCAATATCAGTTACGCCTCCCGAATTCATTAACTTTCCAACCGACTGAAATTTCATGCAGAATCGAATGCTTGACTGCAAAGGAAATATGAATTCATTCACCAACCAAAGCATTCACTTGTTATTATGTGGGCAATTTAAAGGTAGAAGCATCTACATTTTCAAGCATAAGTGAACTGCGTAATCTATATCTGGGGAACTTTTGCTCAATAATTCCCCTCAGAGCTAGCATAAAAACAAAATTCAGTTTTTTTCTTAAACCGAACATGTATGTACCTAAAGGTTGGGAGAACGAATGACGAGGGAAACGAACCAAAAATTTCATTCATCACACTGGGCATGAATTGAATTTCGTTTTCTTTCAAGTTCACGCAGGTATATCAATTTTTTTAAGCTCTGTATACCTTACATGTACATTGTATCCGAGAACATATTTTCAGGATTGTTTAGAATTTGTTAAGAATTTGTTTTCAGTTCTCAAAATTTCGTTCAGCTTTCAGTGACTATCTCAAGCCTTCAAAATTAATCCATTTACGCATTCAGTTTTCAAGCCCAAAATCCTGACTACGAACCTGAGGAAAGAGTAAACTTAATAAGCTGTTTGTATAAATCAAATCAGCAATCTAGCTCGAGAAAATAATTTTTTATTACTCTTCCATAATTGGGGTAATTGTCGATAAATTGCAAGAAGTCATTAATTTAAGAATGTTTAAGTCGTATGTCGTTGATAGCACCATCCAGATGAGAATCAAAACAAATCACACGCTCCTGCGCTTGCATCCAATCAACCCATGAGAAGTTAATGATTTTGGTTACCGAGCGCTTAATGCCATCTGACACGGTAGCCCATATAGCTTGCAGTGTAATTATACCAAGTGGTAACAAACTGCACTCCACAGTCCACAGTACTAAAGCTACAACCCACACCAATGCGAAACCAGAGCAAGTGGTGAATGAAGAATCTTCGTCGTTTGTCGTGATTTTCCCGCGGTCTGAAAATAACGACAGCTAGTGGAAGACCATCGTCATAATCACAGTAGAAACAACAATCACAACAGCCAACGGCATTTCCAATTCGTAGCTGGGGAAGGTACATTAGCACTTTCGATAAATTTGCATAGAATGAAGTGAATGCTTCCGAGTGTGCTTTTCAATGTTCAAAACAAAACTGTGGGATGATCGCATTCCGGTGCGACACTGGTGTTAAGTAGTAACGCTAGTTACAGTGACCTTGGTTAACAGTTTCAGTTTGGTGCGACATGGTTGCTCCAGTAGGTGACCTACATAACAATGGACTACATAGGGTTTTGGAGGAACGAAACGAAACGAAACGCAGTAGATTTATACTAATTGTTTTATTTCATTTTCGAAAAAAATATGAATTCAAAAATGATTAAAAAACTTTTTTCTGTAACCTGATTTTATTTAGTCTTTTATTTTCGGTTCCATGAATTCTTATCGATGCACGAAATGTTGATCAGCGAAGAAAGGTATGAATCGACAAACAATTCCATACCATTTATGTCAGATTTTGCACACAACTTCTACGAAGCATCACGCTGCCAAACGAAAACCAATAACACCAAGCTTTACACTTCAAATTTAAATTATGCTTACAGTTTATCACGAAGCGATTTGTTCCGTCTCTCATACCTCCGTATACACTGTTCCAGTACAGATATTTGCAATCGATAGCGGCTGTTTCTACGTTCGAGCATCCGAATGACTTTCTTATGCTGAATGCTCCTGAATTCCAGGTGACCGACCGTGGATAGAATGTTTTGAAGTAATTCTTCTTCGGAACAACGTCGCAAATTCTGTTGAAAGGACTGAACAATCGATTCTGTGTATCTACCGGGCAGTTGTACCGTGTTCCACAATTCACACTTACCTGCTTGATTGAATTGCCTTCGAGAAACGACATGCAAGCGACGAAGGCGTTCAGAAACGGCAATAGTTGATCGTAGCGTACACTTTGAAGGTAATCGTTTTCCGCCTGAAGGTCCCTTGTGAGGGCTATTAAATTGCCAATTTGTGATTCTAATTTTGTCCAAGATTCGGATTGTTCAATATCGGCTTCTTCGCATTTGTTTGATCTTAAGTTGAAACTACTTGCAGCTGTCACCTTATTTCGTTCAGGTAAAGTTTGCGGCACGGAGTGAGGTTTATTGGCTATTTCTGAGATGATCTCACGGTCAACTTCACTATGGTCATCAACCGAGTAAATGGTTTCAAATACTGGGACGTATTTTCTGCGTGATCCATGTACTGTTTGCGGTGTTTGTAGCATATTTGTTTTGTTTTCCGGGTTCAAATAATTCGATCGATTTTCAAGAACTTCCGGCGGTTGTTTTAGTACTAAGTCAACGTGATTGTAGAGAGATAAAGTATGTTGTGGTGTTTTGGGCTTGATAGATTCACTATTCGATGTGATTTGTGGCTTCACAACGTAATTTTCTCTCTTCTGTTGTAGCGGAATCCAGGTGGGAATCCTAGACGTCATTTCTGACTAGCTTGTTTTATGAGGCTACTTGGATGGGATATCAGTCGAAATCATGGACGAATCGAAACTACCAGCTCACGATGAAGCGCAACGAATTTTACAAGAGACTAATTGAGACAGAGTACTCCAGAATTTGCCAGGGTCAGGGTCGTCGCGCGAAAGAGGGGGGGGGGGGGTGGTCTAGGGTGTTTTCCCGGAATCCACTTGGTGGAAAATTTCTTTATCACTCTCAGCAATACTTTCTAAATCTTCCATCACACGGTAATTGTAAACAGCACCCTCGGGCCGCAGACCTCAATTCAAAAGGAGGACCCATTCGGTGTTGGTTAGCAGTTACGCTGATAGTCGCCAAAGAGGGAACATGCCTACCTACATCCAAGCCAGAAACATCCACTGATCCGCCCATCATCCATCACTATCGTCCGGATCACTATCGTACTGGAATCTTTGGAGCCAAAACAACCGGCCCGTTTTACCGACGTTCGCGAGCGGACCGCGCTCTTCGGCATCGTTAGTATTGCGAGGCTCATCAGAAACAATAACGACAGTACGGTACGTTGAGTGATACCACAGCTTAACAATTCTTCACACATTAAAATAAATTTAAAAAATGTGACTAGGATTTTTACAGTTGGTTTAGCTTAGATTTATTTTGTTTAGTACAAATGATGACAGAATGTTCTGCTATGCGTTAAATTTATAATTTAACAAAAGTCACTGAAAATAGTTTTAAAAAAATAACTCCTTTAGAAAGGGGAATAGAACTATTTCAGCAAATAACTCCATTGTTACTGGTGATCAAATTCTTCCAATTTCTATATTGGAAAGTTACCTAATACTGTATTCATTGCTTACAACAAGACAGGCATGACTATCCCACGTGAAAAGCCTCGTGCTTGCATTCTTGCAAATAAGGCTACTAACTCGTGTCTCATAACGGAGCTCACAACTCGCGATATCTGTGCAGTCACAGTTACACTGACTGTCGGTATCATAAACAAGAAGTATATACTCTGAAGACTCGTTTTTGTCAGCCCCTTGGTGAATTTTAGGCAGATAAAATGGGAACATTGACAAAATCGTTTTCGAGCGCTCGGTCGAGACACAAGTGTTTTATTGTCAGTCCGTGTACCAGTGCGTACTGACAAAGAATAGTGCTAATCCGCGTTCAAGATTATCTTGCGCACTCTCCGCCTCGTCGAGGTTTCAGTATTTTTCCCTTCTTTTGTGTTTCTGTTTCTGAGTACTGTTAGCCGGTCAGTGACCAGTGAGGCCGTGTTCTTCTAGTAATCCGTCTGGATACCGTTTCGTTTCCCCTTCTTCGTTCTTTTACTAACGTGCACTGGGTAATAGGCCCGTGCAAAAATTACTTCCCCTGACGGCGGTTCATCTCAAGGTGAGATGGACTTCGAAACAAAATCGGCTCCTCGGCTCAAAGTATATCCAAGCTCGGCCACCGGACCCTTCGTGATCTTCTTTCGGACGAAAGACAAAAAGTGTTTGAATCTGTTGCAGATTTCCCGGGTTCTGGAGGATCGGTATTCGGCCGTGACAGAAATATCGAAAACTCGCCCTGATAAGCTTCGGGTGGTCGTTAACAGTTTAAATCAGGCAAACGATATTGCTGGCTACGGGTCCTTTACGAAGGAGTACAGGGTGTATATTCCAGCTAGCAGGGTTGAAGTCTGCGGATAGTCTCCGATTCCAGTCTGAGTTGCGAGGACCTGGTGAAACATGGGACTTGTTGTTTCAAAGACCCCATGCTTAACCCAGTGAAGATACTGGAGTGCAAACGTTTGCCTTCAGCATCAATCCCAGATGACGGCAAGAAAATATACGTCAACTCAGACTCTTATCGCGTGACCTTCGTCAGTTCTGCTCTACCCAACTACCTCCTCTTTGACAAGGTTCGTCTACCTGTTCGCCTCTTTGTGCCGCGGGTCATGAACTGTACTAATTGCAAACAATTGGAACACACAGCATCCCAATGGAGCAATAAGGCCCGTTGTGGGAAATGCGGTAAGAATCATGTGGATGATTCCTGTGGAAGGGATGTCGAAAAGTATCTCTATTGTGGGGGAAGGCCAAATGATCTCCCTTCATATCCCACGTACAAACAGCGCGAGGAGAATTTCAAGCGTTCCCTTCAGGGACGATCTGAGCGATCTTTTGCAGAAATGTTTAAGATAGCTACGCCACCGGCCTCTACGAACATCTATACCAACTTGTCTACTGACAAAAGGCGACTGTGATGAACCCCAGGAGAGAACATCTTCTGCTGTGCCTAAAAGGAATAGAAAAAGGAGGAACATTTCCCCTTCTAAGCTTCGTCGTAAAGGCCAGAAGATGTCTCTGAATGGCCTTCCTAAAATAACTAACTACTCATGGAAGTACTGGTGCAGAACCGAAAGTAGGTTGCTCCTGGTCTCAGAAACCTGAGCTCAGAAAAAGAGTTCACAGCACTTCCAGGAACATAAAAAACCCCAAGTGTTCCCATATCTCAGTCAGAGAAATAAAACAGCGCTGGTTTAATAAATTTCTCTGACATTGTGGACCGTATTTTTACAGCACAAAATATTTCTGACCCTCTTAAAAGCATCTTGACAAGCTTTCTGCCCGCAGTAAAAATATTTTTGATGCAGTTCACTGCGAAATTTGGCTAATTCATCGAACGAGATCACGGATTTAATCATTGTTCTACAGTGGAATTGCAGAAGCATTATCCCGAACATCGATTCGTTTAAAATCTTACTAAATAATTTGAAATGCGATGCATTTGCCCTATGCGAGACATGGCTCACTTCAGAAATAACCCTACACTTTCACGATTTTAATATTATTCGCTTGGATCGAGAAGACTCTTACGGAGGAGTACTTTTGGGGATCAAAAAGTACTATTCTTTCAATCGGATCGACCTCCCCTTGACACCAGGTATTGAAGATGTCGCTTGCCAAACCAGAATTAAAGGCAAAGAGCCTTTGCATTGCTTCCACCTACATTCCCCCTAGAGGTTCAGTTAGCCATCGACGGCTTTGCGAAATTGCGGAACTCCTCCCCGCACCGAGACTAGTTTTAGGTGACTTCAACTCCCACGGTACGGCATGGGGTTGCCTTCATGACGATAATCGATCTACCCTACTCCATGAGCTTTGCGACAACTTCAATATGACCATTTTGAATACGGGTGAAATGACACGGATTCCTGTCCCTCCAGCGCGTCCGAGCGCCTTAGACCTGTCCCTCTACTCGACATCGCTGCGGTTAGATTGGATGTGGAAGGTAGTCTCTGATCCCCACGGCAGCGACCATCTGCCAATCGTAATTAATATTGCTAACGGTTCAGGGCCACCGAATACAATCAATGTTTCGTATGACCTCACACGAAATATTGATTGGAAGAGCTACGCGTCCGCGATATCCGACAAAATCGAGTGCACTCAAGAGCTTCCTCCGGTGGAAGAGTACGGGTTCCTGGCTGGCTTGATTCTCGATACCGCGATTCAAGCTCAGATTAAACGCGTACCAGACGCGAACTCACGCGGGCGTCCTCCCAATCCATGGTGGGACAAAGAGTGCTCAGACGTGTACGCGGAGAAGGCCGCTGCGTATAAGACCTTCCAGGATGACGGGCTGCCATCTAACTACCGACAGTACGGGATGGTGGAAACGCGCATGAAGAGTTTGATGAAAGCCAAAAAACGTAGCTACTGGCGCCGGTTCGTCGACGGGCTAACGAGAGAAACATCGATGAGCACTCTTTGGAGCACGGCTCGGCGCTTACGAAACCGAAACAGTACTAATGAGAGCGTGGAATATTTAAACCGTTGGATATTCGATTTTGCCAAGAAGGTTTGTCCGGGTTCCGCCCCGGCACAGAAGATCTACCGTGCCGCGTCCCCTCACGATAATGCGAACGCAACACCGTTTTCGATGGTGGAGTTCTCACTTGCTCTCTATCATGTGACGATAAAGCCCCAGGGCCAGATAGATTCAAATTTAACTTGTTAAAGAATCTGCCAGACTCTGCCAAGAGACGCTTGTTGAATTTATTTAATAAGTTTCTTGAGGGTAATATTGTCCCTCACGACTGGAGGCAAGTGAAGGTCATCGCCATTTAAAAACCAGGAAAACCAGCCTCCGACCACAATTCGTATCGACCGATTGCGATGCTGTCCTGTATCCGAAAGTTGTTCGAGAAAATGATATTGTTTCGCCTCGATAATTGGGTTGAAGCAAATGGCTTACTGTCAGATACACAATTTGGTTTCCGCAAAGGCAAAGGCACGAACGACTGTCTTGCGTTGCTCTCAACCGAAATTCAAATGGCTTATGCTAGCAAAAAGCAGATGGCATCAGTTTTCCTATATATAAAGGGGGCTTTTGATTCAGTTTGTATCAAAGTCTTTCTGAGAAGCTGCACCAGCATGGTCTTTCATCGACCCTAAAAAACTTTTTGCTAAACTTGCTGTCCGAAAAACATATGCATTTTTCGCTTGGTGATTTATCGACATCAAGAATTAGCTACATGGGTCTTCCCCAGGGCTCATGTCTAAGCCCCCTTCTCTATAACTTTTACGTGAATGACATTGACAAATGTCTTGTCAATTCCTGCACGCTAAGGCAGCTTGAATATGTCGGAGTAGTCTCTATTACAGGTCCCAAAGCCGTCGATCTGCAAGGACCATTGCAAGATACCTTGGACAATTTGTCTGATTGGGCCCTCCAGCTAGGTATTGAGTTCTCCACGGAGAAAACTGAGCTGGTCGTATTTTCAAGGAAGCGTGAACCAGCGCAACTACAGCTTTAATTAATGGGTCGAACTATTGCTCAGGTTTGAACTTTCAAATATCTCGGGGTCTGGTTCGACTCTAAAGGAACCTGGGGATGTCACATTAGGTATCTGAAACAGAAGTGCCAGCAAAGGATCAACTTTCTCCGTACAATAACCGGAACATGGTGGGGTGCCCACCCAGGAGACCTGATCAGGCTGTACCAAACAACAATATTGTCGGTGATGGAGTACGGGAGTTTCTGTTTCCGCTCCGCTGCGAACATACATTTAATCAAACTAGAGCGAATCCAATATTGTTGTTTGCGTATTGCTTTGGGTTGCATGCACTCGACACATACGATGAGTTTAGAAGTGCTGGCGGGCGTCCTTCCGCTGAAAAATCGATTTTGGGAACTCGCATATCGATTGCTCATCCGATGCGATATCTTGAACCCGTTAGTAATTGCAAATTTCGAAAGGCTTGTCGAGCTCAATTCTCAAACCCGATTTATGTTCTTGTACTTCGATTACATGGCACAAAATATCAATCCTTCTTCATACTATCCCAACCGTGTCAATCTCTTTCATGCTTCTGATTCAACTGTATTCTTCGACACATCCATGAAAGACGAGATTCGTGGAATCCCGGATCACATACGTCCGCAAGTGATCCCAAGCATCTTTCATAGTAAATTTCGAGAAGTCGACTGCAACAAGATGTTTTACACCGACGGGTCAAGCCTCGACGGCTCCACTGGCTTCGGTATATTCAATCAAAACCTCACCGCCTCATTCAAACTCAATGATCCTGCTTCAGTTTACGTCGCAGAACTTGCTGCTATTCAGTATACCCTTGGGATCATTGATACTTTGCCCACCGATCATTACTTTATTGTCTCGGATAGCCTCAGCTCAATCGAGGCTCTCCGTTCAATGAAACCTAGAAAACACATTCTATATTTTCTGGGGAAAATCTGGGAGCGCCTGCGTGCTTTGTCTGTAAGGTCGTACAAGATTACCTTAGTTTGGGTTCCCTCGCATTGCTCCATTCCAGGTAATGAAGAAGCGGACTCTTTAGCTAAGGCGGGCGCTTTGCAAGGTGACATATATGAAAGACCAATTAGCTTCAGCGAATTTTTCAGTATTACTCATCAGAGAACCCTCGAAAGTTGGCAAACTTCATGGAGCAATGGTGAACTGGGAAGGTGGCTACATTCGATAATCCCTAAGGTATCGACGAAACCTTGGTTCAGGGGGATGGATGTGGGTCGGGATTTCATTCGCGTGATGTCTCGGCTCATGTCCAATCACTACACGCTGGACGCACATCTCCGGCGTATTGGGCTCGTGGATAGCGGTATCTGCGCTTGTGGCAACGGTTATCACGAAATCGAACATGTTGTCTGGGCATGCGCCGAGTACTGTTCTGCCAGATCTCAACTATTCGATTCCCTTCGGGCCCGAGGAAGATCACCCAATGTCCCGGTTCGAGATGTACTAGCAAGCCGCGATATTCTCTACATGTCTCTTATATACACGTTCCTCAAAACCATCAATATTCAAATTTAAATGCCCCTATCTTTTCTCTTATCATTCCCAGAAGTGCCCTCTTCCGACTACCATACCCCAACGATGGTTTGATACGACTCCAAGACGAGACAAAACATCTGTCGAATGAACCAACAACACGAGATCTACAGTACAACATCACACGCGCAGCGCGGTGTGTTTCCGATCCGTATCTGAGCCGTACTACGAAATCGTCTGGAGGAACCCCTGCCGGCTCGAGGAAAACCGCCCGGCGTCCCAATACTTGATGCATCCGTTCGAATCTGTAATCCTGGCCGTTGATTCCTGATGCCGGAAACTGAAAGTTTATATCTCCCTCCCCCTCTGCCAGCCTTGTCCACCCTCTCTCCCATGTCTCTGATACACAGATGTAGGACTTTGACCCCCCCCCCCTTGTATATCCTCCCAAAATTAAGGTGCCTCCCTATTTTCTACTTTTAGTTGATCAATATTTAATCTCGTTAAGAAATACCCAATAGTACCAACAGTAATAGCCCTAATTAATCCCCCTCTCCCATTCTTAATAAAATTGAACCACTCTTAGTTAATAAGCTTGTAAAATGTTCCCCTTAGTTGATATTTAATTGCTCCAACAAGCTCCCATCTAAAAATCATAAAGTGCATTGCTATACAAAGAACACACAAAATGACCCCCCCGTAATCTTACGAATATTATATTAGCCCCTCTTGTATATGTATAAGTTAGCTGTAAAATTCCTTTAGTTTCATTATATAAAAACAAAATTATATTAAATGTGTAGTTTTAAGCAATTCAAAATGTAAAACAATGAAAAAATGGCACCTTTAAGCTAACGTAAACGTGCCTTATCAAATAAACGAATTGAATAAAAAAAAACTTTCAAAAATCTCGGGGTCTGGTTCGACTCTAAAGAAACCTGGGGATGTCATATTAGGTATCTGAAACAACTGCCAACAAAGGATCAACTGATGATGGGGAGGACCTGATCAGGCTGTCCCAAACAACAATGGAGTACGGGAGTTTTCGTTCGCAGCCTTCCTATCTGCTTGCCAGTGAGGGGAGGCACAAAAAAGTGGCTCTTCAAGGTGACTCTTTGAACGAAATTGTGCAGCTCTTGGTGCACAGATCTTTCTCTTTTTCGTTTTCAAGTTTCTCTTTCTGCGGTCGTTCTGCACATCGCAGTGTTTTTGTGCTGCTCTATTTTTCATCGGTGTATTTCGCTCTTTGTGGCACATTGTGTGAGCAAATAACAAGTCTGCTCTTGGGGCACTTCTAAATATCAAACCAATACACATACCCCTTAAACAAGAAGCACTATCATGTGCATACAGACTGCAAGTTAATGGGGTTTGGAACAGTAACCATGTTGATCTTGCTACCAGTTATACACGATTGAGGTCAGAAGTGGATACATGGGGTGAAGATATTCTTGCTCCCAGCCCTATTACACTCACATGTAGTTTTCCTTACAAGACGAGAGGAGTGGTTGTCTGGCTATATGGAAAGACAACAAAAAAAAACGCAAGTGGTCTGTTACACAGACGGTTCTCTGATGGAGGGACGTGCTGGTACCGGTGTCTACTGTCGTGAAATGAGATTGAAACAATCTCACTCACTAGGTAGATACTGTACTGTATTCCAAGCAGAAATCTTTGCGATTATGTGCGGGGTACAATCGGCCCTTCAACTGAGTTTGTCCGGGAGTTATAAACTTCTGCTCCGATAGTCAGGCTGCAATCAAGGCCCTTAGCTTAGACAAATCCCGGTCCAAGCTAGTGATCGCGTGCCGAACCCAAATCGAAGAACTAAGCATTGTCAACACTATCTACTTTGTCTGGGTGCCCGGACATTCTGGTATTACTGGAAATGAATGGGCTGACGAATTGGCCAGGGCAGGTTCAGCGATTGACTTCGTTGGTCCTGAGCCCGCGCTGCCAATTTCGACAAGTTGGATAAGGCAAAAAATACGGTCCTGGGCTTCGCCCGAGCACCGCAATTATTGGAGAAATCTACAAACGTGTCGCCAAACAAAGGCGTTTCTAGAACAACCATGCCCAGTGGTTTCGAAAAATCTTCTACATTTTTCGAAGCTCCACTGCAGCATGCTGGGTAGGGCTTTAACCGGCCACTGTAAACTCAATTATCACATGGCAACTATTCAGCGCGCTGAGTCTTTTTCATGTGATCTTTGGGAATCCGACAACGGAACCTCATATCATCTGATATGCAACTGTCCAGCGGTAGCGCAATTGCGATTTCGAGTCTTCGGCCGTCCTTATATAGACGAAACCATGTTTGGACGACTGAAATTCAGAGACATACTAAAGTTTCTTATCCAATGTGGTAAAGAGCTTTAGGCTTATTCGCAGGCAAGTTGAACTACTTGTGAGTTTAACTTACCTGTTGTTTATTTTTGCTTTTGTGCTGTTATTTTTCCCACCCTTCCAAATCTACTACCTCACACCTCCTTGTCTTTACCTTCCGCTCAGAAAATGATGAAAACACACGGCAAGGCACAAACCCCCGACTACATACGGGGAACGTGCCATTTAAGTCAATATATTCTGATTCCTGATACATCCTTATTATAAAAAATGTAAGTAGTAATTTTTGCGCCATAACCAGTATAAATAACCTAAATCTTGCAAAAGAGCTAAATTTTCGCTAGAGTTTTGGGATTCTAAAATACAGTTGCTTTCGATGATGCTACAAGTATAACTATATGAGATTTTTTTTTATCTCACTACTAGGTGAATTACTTGATGAATTATATACCATCAACATTTACCTTGAACTCAACGCCTAATCCAAGGGATAAATATACCATACGTCTCCCAACCTTTGAACGGAACGGATCGTTATATTTCACAGTGGTGTTCGGTTTGTAAATTTTAGTGAGTCAAGGTCATCCTTTGTTCGTTCGTTAGCTGCCGTTCTGCTGGTGCCGACAGTAAATCCAGTACATTGTTTTCGCTGGTGCGGAACAATCGACGTTGTTTGCAGATAAGTTTTACTTTATTTTTTTTCCCTCGTTTGCTTTCTTTCCTTTTCCCTACTTTTACTCTACCTTGTAATCAAATAATAAGACACATTCCCGTTTATATAACGCTCTGCCCTCGTGCTTAAATGGCCGAGGGCGAAATACCATCTGATGTAATCATGGAAGTCCCTGATCCCCCTAATACTCGCATTGCTCCCCGTATAAAGCAGTACCCAGAAGGTTCCTCTGGGCCATGGGTGGTATATTTTCGGACCGGAGAGAAACCGGTTAATATTTTGAAACTTTCTCGAGATCTGACTGCTAATTACCCGGCCGTAACTCAGATAACACGTGTTCGGGCAAACAAGATACGTGTTCTAGTGAATGATCTCGGGCAGGCAAACGCGATTGCTTGCTGTGAGCGCTTTACGCGGGAATTTAAAGCGTACGTGCCTTGTGTGGCCTGTGAAATCGATGGGGTAGTGTCCGAACCGGGCCTGAAATGCGAAGAACTGTTGGAGCACGGGGTTGGCTGCTTTAAGGACCCCTCTCTTGAACAGATTAAGATCTTAGAATGCAAACAATTGTATACCGCAAACACCGAGGGAGGTAAGACTACCTACTCTCTATCAGGCTCGCTTCGGGTGACATTCGCCGGGTCCTCTCTTCCCAACTACATCCTCCTTGACAGGGTTCGCCTACCAGTTCGCCTGTTTGTACCGCGGGTCATGAGCTGCAGCAATTGCAAGCAGTTGGGCCACACAGCCACATATTGTGGAAATAAGAAACGATGCGGCAAATGCGAAGGAGAGCATGAGGATGACTCTTGCGACAAAGAAACTGAAAAGTGTATTTGCTGCGGGGGCCCTTCACATGCTCTTAAATCATGCCCTGCGTACAAGCAGCGCGGGGATAAAATTAAGCGCTCCCTTAAGGAACGCTCAAGGCGTTCTTATGCAGAAATGCTAAAGAATGCTTCGCCATCTGTCCTGTCCGAAAATCCCTATGCTGGTTTGGCTAACGTTGAGCAAGAATCTGACGACCCACGAGAGGGAACATCTTTGGTTAACCCAGGGGAATCCAGGAAGAGGAGAAATCCAGCCTCCCCTACATTGCCCCGTAAGGGTGCCAAGGTGTCGTCCACTCAGAGTGCGCCATCTACAACCAATAAATCCAACGGAAGTGATGCACAAAAGTCGAAGCAATTTGCTCCAGGACTTGGAAATATTAATTCTAACAAGGAGTACCCACCACTTCCAGGGACACCAAAAACCCCAAGTGTCCCCTTTTTTCAAACAGATACTCAGTCCAGTAGCGGACTAATGAAATTTTCTGACATAGTGGACTTAATTTTCACAGCTTTCAATGTTACTGATCCTCTTAAAAGCCTTCTGATACGTTTTCTCCCTATAGTGCAAACATTTTTGAAGCAATTGACTACTAAATGGCCCCTCCTTGCAGCGATCGTATCCTTCGATGGCTAAGTCATCGAACGAGGTCACCGATTCGATCACTGTTCTACAGTGGAACAGCAGAAGTATCCTCCCGAAAATCGATTCCTTTAAATTTTTACTAAATAGTTTAAAATGTGATGCTTTCGCATTATGTGAAACTTGGTTAACTTCCGATATAAATCTCAACTTCCACGACTTTAATATAATTCGTCTGGATCGAGAAAACCCCTATGGAGGAGTACTTTTGGGGATCAAAAAGTGCTATTCTTTCAACCGAATTAACCTCCCTTCGACACCAGGCATTGAAATTGTCGCTTGTCAAGTTTTAATCAAAGGTAAAGACCTTTGCATTGCTTCCATCTACATTCCTCCTAGAGCCTCGGTAGGGCACCGAACGCTTTGTAATATCACGGAATCCTTACCGGCACCGCGGCTAGTTCTGGGAGACTTTAACTCGCACGGTACGGTATGGGGCTGTCTTCATGATGATAATAGATCAACATTAATCCAAGATCTTTGCGATAATTTCAACATGACCATCTTAAACACGGGAGAAATGACGCGGATTCCTACACCACCAGCACGCGCAAGCGCGTTGGATTTATCGCTTTGCTCGACATCGCTACAGTTAGATTGCATGTGGAAGGTGATCCCTGATCCCCACGGTAGCGATCATTTGCCTATCGTGATTTCAATTGCTAACGGTTCAAGACCATCGAAAACAATCAATGTCTCGTATGACCTCACACGGAACATTGATTGGAAGAGTTACGCGACCGCGATATCCGTTAAAATCGAATCCACTCAAGAACTTCCTCCGGAGGAAGAGTACAGGTTTTTGGCTGGCTTGATTCTCGACAGTGCGAATCAAGCTCAGACTAAACCAGTACCCAGCGCGAATACCCATGGACGGTCTCCCACCCTGTGGTGGGATAAAGAGTGCTCAGAGCTGTACGCGGAAAAGTCCACTGCATATAAGGCCTTCCGGGAAGACGGGTTACCCGCTAGCTATCAACAGTACGCGTCGTTAGAAAGGCGAATGAAGAGTCTAATGAAAGCCAAAAAACGCAGTTATTGGCGCCGGTTCGTCGACGGGTTAACGAGAGAAACAGCGATGAGCACTCTTTGGGGTACGGCTCGACGTATGCGTAATCATAATAGTACCAACGAGAACGTGGAATATTCAAACCGTTGGATATTCGCTTTCGCCAAGAAGATCTGTCCGGACTCTGTCCCGGTACAGAAAACGTACCGCGCCGCGTCTTCTCACGATACCGCGAACGAAACACCGTTTTCGATGGTGGAGTTCTCACTTGCTCTCTTATCGTGCAACAATAACGCCCCAGGGTTAGACAGAATCAAATTCAACTTGCTGAAGAATCTGCCTGACACTGCAAAAAGGCGCTTGTTGAATTTATTTAACAAGTTTCTTGAGGGTAACATTGTCCCTTATGAATGGAGGCAAGTGAAGGTCATCGCCATCCAAAAACCAGGAAAACAAGCCTCCGACCACAACTCGTATCGGCCGATTGCAATGCTGTCCTGTATCCGAAAGTTGTTCGAGAAAATGATATTGTTTCGCCTCGATAATTGGGTTGAAGCAAATGGCTTACTGTCAGATACACAATTTGGTTTCCGCAAAGGCAAAGGCACGAACGACTGTCTTGCGTTGCTCTCAACCGAAATTCAAATGGCTTATGCTAGCAAAAAGCAGATGGCATCAGTTTTCCTATATATAAAGGGGGCTTTTGATTCAGTTTGTATCAAAGTCTTTCTGAGAAGCTGCACCAGCATGGTCTTTCATCGACCCTAAAAAACTTTTTGCTAAACTTGCTGTCCGAAAAACATATGCATTTTTCGCTTGGTGATTTATCGACATCAAGAATTAGCTACATGGGTCTTCCCCAGGGCTCATGTCTAAGCCCCCTTCTCTATAACTTTTACGTGAATGACATTGACAAATGTCTTGTCAATTCCTGCACGCTAAGGCAGCTTGAATATGTCGGAGTAGTCTCTATTACAGGTCCCAAAGCCGTCGATCTGCAAGGACCATTGCAAGATACCTTGGACAATTTGTCTGATTGGGCCCTCCAGCTAGGTATTGAGTTCTCCACGGAGAAAACTGAGTTGGTTGTTTTTTCTAGGAAGCGTGAGCCGGCGCAACTCCAGCTTTTATTAATGGGTGCAACGATCAACCAGGTTTTCACATTTAAATATCTCGGGGTTTGGTTCGACTCTAAAGGTACCTGGGGATGTCACATTAGGTATCTGAAACAGAAATGCCAACAAAGGATCAATTTTCTCCGAACAATAACTGGAACATGGTGGGGTGCTCACCTAGGAGACCTGATCAGGTTATACCAAACAACGATATTGTCGGTGATGGAGTACGGGTGTTTCTGTTTCCGCTCCGCTGCGAACATACACTTCATCAAACTGGAGAGAATCCAGTACCGTTGCTTGCGCATTGCCTTGGGTTGCATGCACTCGACCCATACGATGAGTCTCGAAGTGCTGGCGGGCGTTCTTCCGCTAAAAAATCGATTTTGGGAACTCTCATATCGATTGCTCATCCGATGCGACATTCTGAACCCGTTGGTAATTGAAAACTTCGAGAGGCTCGTCGAGCTTAATTCTCAAACCCGTTTTATGTCCTTGTACTTCGACTACATGGCACAGAGCATCAATCCTTCTTCGTACAATCCCAACCGTGTCCGTTTCCTAGATACTTCTGATTCTACTGTATTCTTCGACACATCCATGAAGGAAGAGATTCGTGGAATCCCGGACCATATACGCCCGCAGGTGATCCCCAATATATTTTATAATAAATTCCGAGAAATCGACTGCGACAAAATGTTTTACACTGACGGATCAAATCTCGATGGGTCCACTGGCTTCGGTATCTTCAACAATACTATCGCTTCATTCAAGCTCAATGATCCCGCTTCAGTTTACGTCGCAGAGTTAGCTGCAATTCAGTACACCCTTGGGATCATCGACACTCTGCCCACAGATCACTACTTCATCATTTCGGACAGCCTCAGCTCTATCGAGGCTCTTCGTGCGGTGAAGCCTAAAAAGCAATTACCGTATTTTCTGGGGAAGATACAGGAGTCCTTGTGTACGTTATCTGAAAAATCTTATCAGATTACCTTTGTTTGGGTCCCCTCTCATTGCTCTATCCCGGGCAATGAAAAGGCCGACTGATTAGCAAAGGTGGGCGCATTAAATGGTGACATATACGAAAGACCAATCTGCTTCAACGAATTTTTTAGTATTTGTCATCAGAGGACGCTCAACAGTTGGCAAACCTCGTGGAGCAACGGGGAACTTGGACGATGGCTACATTCGATTATCCCAAAGGTATCAACGAAGCCTTGGTTCGGGAGGATGGATGTGGGTCGGGATTTTATTCGTGTAATGTCCCGACTTATGTCCAATCACTACACCATGGATGCGCATTTGCGGCGTATTGGGCTTGCGGAGAGTAGTCTGTGCGCTTGTGACGAGGGCTATCACGACATCGAACACGTTATCTGGGTGTGCGCCGGGTATTGTGACGCCAGGTCTCAGTTAAAGGAATCCCTTCGGGCCCGAGGTAGACCACCCAATGTACCAGTCCGAGATATGCTGGCAACTCGTGATTTCCCCTATATGTCCCTTATTTATACCTTCATAAAAACGATAAATATCCCAATTTAGCCCCTCTCTTTTATTTCTCGTTTTTAGAGTTTCCTCCTGCCTTGTGGAACCGATCAGCTCCAGAGTGCCACTATGTAACCGCCGTCGCCCTTACCACTACGCCTGCATAGAAGGAAATTGAAGCGAGAGCGACTCGAGGTCCGATGACTTTTGAAGGATTCCCCGCGGGTCCGAAGAATACCATCCGCCAATCCGGTACTCGACGACTTACTATACTGAGGCGCAAATTTGATTCGCTGATCCCCCTCCCCCCCGCCGTTCGAGCGAAAGTTGCAAGTTTTGCTCTTCTTTCCCTGTCTCTCCCCTGTCCTTGATACAACTGCTGCTACACTGATGCGGAAATAAGCCACCCTTTGAATATCTTGACCAAGCATAAGTTTTAGTTAAAAAATTCAAATTAGTGTTCTGTATTCCTAGTTTTAAGATAGCTATAATTTTTACTCTTTATTGAAACTCTTGTCCTCCATCTTGTAAATAGAATTGAATCCCTAGTTTTAAGATTTCTGTGAAATTTCTCATAAATATTTGTTCCCCCTTTTGTGTACTAAACTATATTGTTAGTTTTAAGATAACCGTAAAATATTTCGTAAAATACTATTACTCCCCCTCTTGTATATCAAAGTGAATCCCTTGTTTTAAATTTTTTCATAAAAAAATCTTTTGGCCCTCTTTTGTATATTGAATCTTATTTCTAGTCTTAAGATAGCTGTAAACTTTCTTTTCCTTTGTAAAAAAAAATATTTCAACATTGTAACCTCCTAGTTTTAAGATATCCAAAATGTAAAAACAAAAGCATTTGGCACCGCCAAGCTAACGCATTTGTGCCTATCAAATAAACGAAATGAATAAAAAAAAAGGGATAAATATATGAACTCTAGAAAAAAATTCACTATTACCACATTATTTTGTCTTTGTAATCAACTTACATATTAATTTTTGAGAAATAGTTCATTTATAATGGAGGTAAATTAAAAATTTTGTCTCATTTTTAATTAGTGAAAATTGGTAAGCGAGGAATAAAAATACAAAATGTTTAATATCTCCGCCGCTCGTGAATGGATTTTGACAATCTATAGCTTGTCAAAAAGGTATTTTTACAAGCTTTGCGCAGCTTTCTATTTGTGGGACAGCGTTGCTTTGTTCGAAAGTTATTTGCTAAAAACCTGCTGGGTTTGGACAAAATCACCTATATCTCAGAAAGTAAACAACATATCGAAAAACAAAAATAATAGTGTCAAAATGGTAACGATAGGCCTTTCATTTGAATCTTGTTTCGTTAAGATCGGTTCAGCCATTGCTGAGATAATTACATGACATTTTGTACATACATACATACACACACATACACACACATACAGACATTGTCTCAATTTGTCGAGCTTAGTCGATTTTCCAAAGTTTGAGCGAATCCTATACATTTCTTTTGTAAGAAATGTAAAACTTATGATATTTCACAAAATCATCTACATTGTTTGTACCATGGAATGTTTGTTCTTCTAATTGAGAAAATCATATATTTGTTTTCCAACATGCTGCAATTTGGAATTTGGGCAAGCCATCCTAATTAAATCATACCAATATTGAAACTCTTATTGTGTTTTCAAATAAATGGTTATTGAAATAACATTTGTCGGAATAATTCGTTCTGTTCAAAGTCCTTTTCCCCTCTACAACTTCGGGCCCGGGGGGGACACCTCCCCCCTCTCCTCTCGGCGACCCAGCTAACACAACAATCCTAACAAATTCGATATAAAAGCTAATTGTTGCACATAAAATTCGAGACATCGTATAATATCTCACTTTGAACAGATGGATTATCGATGGTAGCTCTTTTACTTTTAAATTGACATTATATGAAGGTACATACAATACATAACCTTCAATAGCACAAAATTCAATATTAAACACCAGATCGTATCAATCACTCGGTGTGATCGGTTGTATTTTGCTTATCGCTGTGGTTCTGCGATTCCCCGAAAAAAGCAAGGTCACGCTATCGGGTTCTTTTTTTTTCGTTCGAGCTCAGCCACCCGGACTTTATCAGCTCGGCCCCAGCCATCCGGCATATATCGTCTATCTAATCCAAGTGATAGTTTTACGCGAGTGTAGTATCCCGTCACACAGTTAGTAGTGCGAAAAACAAGTGATCCGGATCTCACTTCCTGGCGGGCCCCCGCCAACCGGAGGGACGGCCAAGCCGCCAAAGGGCTGCCTCCCACCGAAATATACCAAAAACCAAAGCGTACTACGACATTTCTGTGAAAAAAATGTGTAGTGATAACAGTGGCAAGTATCAGGAGCGCAGACTTTAAAGTAAGTAAGCTACTCGCGCCTCCACCAAAAATAAAACATTAAATCTGTGAACAGATCGCGCCTCCATCACCAAGAAAATTTAAACCTGATAAAAAACTTGCGCCCCCATCAAAAGTGCGAACCGTGAGCGACTTGTGATCCATACGAGAGTGTAGTGACGAACCTCAAACGAGTTTGGTTAAGTCCTCGGACAGTTCAATCCCGGCCTTCCCTGATTCTTCCGTGTAAACCTGCACTGCACCCCTTCACCGGGGAAGCAAACCAGACTAGAGTGGGCGATGGAAGGCGATCCGCCTCCCCCAGGGGAGGGTCCACCGCTTAGTCACTCCATACCAGCCTTTATGAACTCTGGTGATTTGATCGACCAGCAGACTCTACTGTTGCGTGCGGCGAAGGACAGTGTAGGTAACAGTGTAAGTTTACCAAACCCATTGCTGTTACATCTACTACTGAAAGAAGCAATTGGGTCTGATCCTAATAAGTGCATCCATGCTACCAAGGAGGCAAGAGGAACGCAGTACATTCTGCGCACTACATCCAAAAGGATACTCCAAAAATTGCTCAGCATTAAACAGTTCTCCAACGGTCAACAGGTTGAGGTGATCCTCCATCCTCACCTGAATAAAACCCAGGGAATAATTTATGACCTTGACACAATCAATATTCCCACTGAAGAAATTCTCTCTGCGCTCAGACCCCAAAATGTGGTGGAAATTAGAAGAATAACCAAGGTGACCAAAGGAATGCCGACTAACACACCACTGTTAGTACTCTCATTTGCTGGGTCTCACCTGCCGGAAACGATCTTCCTAGGCTTGGTTAGAGTAAGAGTGAGGAAATATTACCCTTCTCCCATGCAGTGCTTCCGCTGCGGGCGCTTTGCACACGGAAGTAAAACATGTGTGTATAAGGAGATATGTCTAAACTGCGGCACAGAACACGAAACCAGTAACGAAAACCCATGCACCAAACCTAGCAATTGCACTAACTGCAAAGACAGCCACTCCGCCAGAGACAAATCCTGCCCTGTTTATCAAAAAGAGTATCAGGTGGTTAAAATCAAAACTGACAATGGACTCTCATTCCCGGAAGCCCGAGCCCTTGTCAATCAGGAGTCAAGAAAACAATCGTACGCAGCTACACTAAAAGATAGACTATCCCCTGGAAATGACGAAAAAGATCGCACCATACAGATACTTAGGGAGGAAATTGCACAATTAAGAGGAATGACACCCAAAAAAACGGAGACTGATAGCAAAGATCTGATAATCGCTAAATTAAAGGAGCAGCTATTGGACGAGAAAATACAAAATAAAGATTTGCGCAATGAAATGGCGGCCCTCCGCCATGCTTTTACGGCACTGAGAAGGCAGGTGCTACCAAGGACCCCCTCAACCGGCCCCGGCACCAGCACATCCCAAACGACGACGACAAAACCGGCAACAGGATTCTTAGCTCCACAAGCTACGGTTGTGAAACAAAACACGCCAACAAGCTTAACACAATCAGAAGGCGAATCAAATCGACCAAGCCGAAGCAAATCGAAAAAGGAACGAGATCAACAACATCAAGAAAAATCGAGGAGCCCCCTTCTGAAACAGAGCCAACAAAAACCATCCGAATTCGCATCAGCAAAAGAAATCCCGACAAAACAACTCTCCAATCCCCAACCGCACAACATTAAGAGGCCAATAAACCAAAGTGGTGACCCAGCCACCTACATTTCGGACTAAGTAGCCAAACTAAACAGCAACTACCTAATAACACATGCAACAACAAAAACGCCAGCAACACCACAAAAGCCTACCCACACCGACCCCGTCCGGGGAAGTACCGGCCCTCACCGACGAGCCCCCGGCGGCTGTCGGTGTGGGACCATCGGTACCTTTCCGGGTAAGTACCGAAACACAACGAAATTCGACCACAGAAACTGCCCCATCTTTCCCCCCCACAGCATCAAGCGACACACACCAAGCGGAAGAACCGGTTGCCTCCGTTCCCCCGGGCTACCGCGGGCAATTGCGTAGGCGGACCGCCCGCCATACACGAACTATACTTCAGGAACCAACCCAACCGATAAAGGGAACGTCGGTCCCCTCGGTCGACGACCCAACCCATACGCTAACTGCAACACCCACCAACCAATTTTCTGGCGAACCGGAAGCTCCCGGCCGGCATCCGCTAGGAAGCCCCAGAGGAAGACTGCCTGGCCGCCCTGACCACAGGAACGACAAAGAGAGAAGCAAAGCACACATCACAGATGAGACGTGCACAAGACCCGTCGCTACGGGCTCTTTCACCCGCTCCGGCAGACAGTACAATCCCCCACCAACTAGGCTAACTCCAATACAGAGCAGAGCAGATTACACAGTACCAAGCGGAAACGCCACGAACTATAACCTCTTCAGCAACACGCCGGCAATAACATACCCATCCCTAAGCCTAGCAGCGGGCCCCTCATGGCGTACAGATAGCTACAGAATTCGCCAAATAAACACTGAAGTCCCAAGTACCGCGGACCCTTCGCCAAACCGCTTGATGTCCCGGGAAGGACTATCCTTTAGCCCGACACCACCTCACCGAAGACTGGAGAATAAAAGACACAGGACAACCAACAAGAACAAACACCTTACCAGATCTGTTAGGGAAAAAGCCTTCTCCCCTGTACTGGCCCCGACCGCGGATGTCCCGTACCCATTCGATGAGCCTCCGGCGGCTGCCAGTGCAGGGGGCCCGGCTCCCACCCGGGTAAGTCCCTACACAATAATCCCTAACCAAGACCAGATAAGTGCTCCAGCCTACTTTCCAGCCTATGATACTGAACAAAGCAATACAGTGGACGCCTCGACAACCTTCCAGAGGGCTCTGGGAGAGAAAAAAGGCCGCCGTGCCTCATCCACTAAACCTGAACCTAGGAGCAACCTAAACAACGAGATAAGAAAAGCTAACGACTCAGATGAGCCGTCCTCAAGCTCCGTTACAACAGGCTCCTTCACCCGCTCCGGCAGATTATACAATCCTTCATCATGCAGAACAACCTCGGCAACAACTCTTCCATTACAAAGTCCAATGGCGGGGTCATGGCTCACCGATAGCTATGGAGCTTGCCAAATAAACCCCGAAATCTCAAGCCCCGCGGTTCTCGCCCAAAACCCCTTGATGTCCCCGGGAGAGCGATCCGTTAGTTCGACGCAACCTCACAACAGGCCGACGGACCAAAGACACAGCATAACCAGTAATAATAAATACGTTACCAGATCTGCTAGGGAAAAAGCCCTCTCCCCTGCACCGGCCCCGTCCGTGGATGTCCCGTACCCAGTCGATGAGCCTCCGGCGGCTGCTGGTGCAGGGGGCCCGGCTCCAATCCGGGTAAGTCACCCCACAATAAACCCTAACCAGGATCAGTTGAGCTCCCCGACCTACTTTTCAGCCAATGAAACTGAGCAAAGCAATTCTCTAAGACCCCCGGGAAGGCGGTCCGTTAATTCGACGCAGCCCCATAGAAGCCCAGAGGACAAAAGATACAGCAGAGCCAGCCCAGTGGTGTCCGAAATTCACATACCGCCAAGCCCAACAAATACCGCTAATCGTCGGAGATATTCTGGCCTCAGCACATCCCCACCAGACGAAAAGGATTCTACCCTAGCAATCCAATGGAATACCAATGGACTTCGAGCCAATCTAGGTGAGCTACAGATTATTATTGCTCGAAATTCCCCTATTTGTCTTGCGATCCAAGAAACCCACACCAACAGCGATATAGATCTAGCAACATGGTTCGGCAACCGTTATCAGTGGGAAACAGCTAGAGGATCTAATCTCTACCAAACAATCGGCCTCGGCATCAGGACAGATATACCTTCGGAACCAATCCCTTTGACAACCGAGTTGATTGCCACGGCGAGTCGGATCACCTATCCTCTCAACTGTACTGTAGCTAATGTATACCTGCCACACACAATTAGCGATTTCGGAAACAAATTTAGAAACCTTGTCAGACAACTACCCATCCCCTTCATCATTATGGGTGACTTTAACGCGCACCACACCTCCTGGGGCTCAGAAAAATGCTGCCACCGGGGCAACGTAATCCTCGAGGTGGCCGAAGACACCAACACCATCATACTAAATGACGGCAGTACCACATTTCTCCGTGGCCGCACGTCGTCGGCCATAGATCTGACCATTTGTTCCAGCAATCTCGCTGGATCACTCGGCTGGAGGGTATCACCGGATATGGGTAATAGTGATCACTTTCCAATCGTTATATCGCACAAATATTTATCACCAGCAACCACACGCCGAAGACAATGGATTTTCGATCGCGCTGACTGGCCGGTCTTCGAAGAAGAAATCTCGGAAAGCCTGGACCACGACCGTAATTACGCTACTGATGAACTCACCAACATCATATTGAGAGCAGCGGGTAAGAGTATTCCCCGGACCAGCGGCACCCCCCCACCCAAAGCAGTACACTGGTGGAACCCTGAAGTGGCTGCAATCCTTAAAGACCGCCGAACTGCACTGCGCGCACTCAAGAGAACACCCCGAGACCTCCCCATTTGGGAGAAACGGTCGTCCGAATACCGGCGCCTCAGAAACAAGGGAAAAAAGGCCGTTGAAGAAGCCAAAGCCGCTAGTTGGACCAAATTTATCGATGGTATCAGTCCCAATTCTCCAACTCCTGAGTTGTGGAGAAGAGTTAACGCCCTAAGCGGAAAACGTCGGCAAATAGGCTTTACACTCACAACCGATGGAGGCACTACAATGGATCCACAAGCAATATCCAATCAGATTGGCACTTACTTCCAGCTCCTGTCAGCCGACGAATCGCTCCCACCTGCCTTCCTTCGACGCAAGGCTGCATTAGAAGCATCCCCTACGAGTTTCTCACCGGACTCCAGTCAAGAATACAATAGAGCCTTCTCTAATATCGAACTCGCTACAGCTCTTGGTTGTGGTCGAGGCAAGTCAACAGGTCTTGACGATATAGGTTACCCCATGTTGAGGCACCTCCCACCAATTGGGAAGAGTGCACTACTTCGCAGCTTTAACACAATCTGGGAAGGTGGGTCCTTCCCAGATAACTGGCGTGAGGCTCTTATTGTGCCAATCCCAAAAAAGAAAAGACCCAGAATCGCAAGTGACTTTCGCCCAATAAGCCTTCTCCCGTGCACATCTAAGGTGATGGAAAGGATGGTAAACCGAAGACTTACCACGCTCCTGGAGGATCGTAACCTGCTTGATCTCAGACAGTTCGCTTTTCGCAAAGGACTCGGTGCCGGAGTACACTTGGGATCATTCGGCGAAGTGGCAACTCAGGCCATGAACGAAGGTCACCATATCGATATCGCCATTCTGGACTTAGCCAAGGCCTACAACACTACGTGGCGTGAAGGAATCCTCCGACAACTTAGGCAATGGGGGATTGAAGGAAATTTAGGCCTCTTCGTGCAGCATTTTTTGAGTAACAGGCGTTTTCAGGTTGGTATAGGTGGAAGCCGATCTAACTTTTTCCAAGAAGCAAATGGGGTTCCCCAAGGCTCCGTCCTGGCGGTGACGCTCTTTCTTATCGGGATGAACTCACTGTTCGCCACCTTACCAAAGGGTGTTTTTATATTTGTATATGCGGATGACATTATCTTGGTAGTCACCGGAAAACATAAGACGCGCGTACGAATCAAACTCCAAGCTGCTGTAAGAGCCGTCGTCATTTGGGCGGAATCAGTCGGCTTCAACATTGCGGCCGAGAAATGTGCAGTTACACACTGTTGCAATACCATGCACAGAGCAACGGATCGGCCGGTGAAACTACTCGGTACCATTATACCGTTCAAAAAAGAACCAAAGATTCTGGGTATTACGATTGATCGTAAATTGACCTTCCTACCGCATTTTAGAAATGTAAAACAAGACTGCAAGAGCAGAAAGCGATTAATTCAAGTAATTAGCACACGACATACCAAATGTAATCGCACAACCTTGCTTGACATTAGTCGGGTCTTGATCCAAAGCAAAATATATTATGGACTCGAACTAACATGCTGCAACTGGGAAGATATGGTCAAGACGCTTAGCCCACTATACCATGGAGCGATTCGTTTTGCATCCAACCTCCTACCCAGCACGCCTGCTGAAGCTGCATGTATGGAGGCTGGTATACTCCCATTCAAATGGGCCACAGCAGTTGCAACTCTGAGGCAGGCCCTTAGATTCCTCGAGAAAACAACTGGCACTGACTGCGCTTTGTTACGGACCGCTGAAGAAATCCACTCCAGCTTCACAAACTCCCCCCTGCCGCAAATCGCCCGACTATACAACACCGGAAACCGTGCCTGGTCAGAACACGGACCGAACACTGATACCAATCTGACCCGCCGTCTGAAGGCAGGTGTTTCCCCCAACATTGCCCGAGCCAGTTTTCTACAACATGTCAATAGAAGGTACTCAAACCACCTGAAGATATTTACCGACGGATCAAAGTTAAATGGAAGGGTAGGGGTGGGTGTGAGTGGAGTGGGAGCTGGTCTTTCAACTCGCCTTCCCTCGCCGTGCTCTGTCTTCTCTGCTGAAGCTGCTGCCATCGCTCTCGCTATCACAAAGAAACCCGAAGATGTTCCAGTTGTTATTTTTTCCGACTCCTTGTCTGTTATAACCGCACTATCCTCCGGAAACTCCAGGCACCCATTTGTGCAGGCTATCGAACAATCTTGCGACTCGCTCACCTCCATCTGCTGGGTACCTGGACACAGTGGCATCCACGGTAATGAGGATGCAGACCGCCTGGCATGCCTCGGACGTCAATCCAGCACCTTACTCACCAAGAAGGTTCCAGCGGCAGACATCTTGAATGAGTTCAAAGGGAAAGCGGAAGCAAATTTTACAAGCCATTGGAGAAGCAGCCAGGGACATCTACAAAAAGTCAAGTGTACACTCGAAGGATGGACCGACCGTGACAGCAGACTCGAACAGAGGGCTCTGTCCCGGCTCCGCGTGGGACACACAAAAATCACTCACGCTCACACCATATCACGTGTCGACCCTCCGATCTGTGAATCCTGCCAAACTAGACTGACGGTCGAACACTTGCTGATTAACTGCCAGGAGCTAATCGATCTCCGTCAGCAGTACAACCTGCCCTTGTCCATTCGGGATGTTTTGGATAACGACCCAGTTCGAGAGGAGACCCTACTAGCCTTCTTAAAAGATGCTAGGATCTTTGATGCAATTTAAACAGGAATCAACATCTTCCGCGGGCCCTCCGCCACACTCTGGAGAGTGCTGGGGAGGTCTCTCCGCGGCCCTAACATACCCAGATGAATCAGCTAAACAATGCTCCATTCGACTGCAAACCCGCAAACCACGACAACGCAAAGGAGGAGAAATCCGTAATAGCCAATCTACGAGCCCACATAGCAACGAGGCATCTTCCGGACTACAATAAAACAATAATCTAAGAATTTTTTTTTGTAAAATCCGATGTAAATTATTTATTTATTTATTTTTTCTTATCAAGGCGAATGACCTATGAGGTTAAAGCCTTCAATTAAATAAACAAACAAACAATATTAAACACCCTTTCGCTGTTCCATCAGTGGGTGTTTACTTTCTCACCATCAAATAACAATTCGCTGCACGTGTTACCACCCAAGCTGTCATCTCACACACGTACATTAAATTACATATTGATAATTGAAAACAGCCTACTAGACGAGAGGATAGATGGGGAAAAAGTACACACAAACTGCATTTGATTAACCCGGAGGGCGAACTATCGGCGCGTACTTGCACATCAAATTGTTTTATATTTTTATTATTTTCAGTAGCTACCGCCGCGTCGATGTTTACTCTCGGGCGTGACAGTATCACCTATAACACTGTGGACGGTAATGTCGGTTGTGGATGCATGCATGCATGTAGGTATGAGCTTAACGTACATCACGACACCGATCAGGCGGGTGCAATGTAATCCGAGCTGAGATTCAGTCTTCGATGTCGATGCACTTCGGCCTCTTGAATAGCGAGGCCCTTTTCCCATTGCTCGACTAATCCACCACGCACTGGGGAGCATTCCGATGCAGGTTGAAATGACGATCGATTTTAGTAGAGGTTGGTGGTGATTTATGGATAACCGGGTTGTACATTATTGACATTTTTCTACATTGATGTAGGTCAGCAATTTATTTTATGAACTGACTGATAATGAACTGAACGGGCACGTAGCGAAAAAGCATGTTATCGAAGTAATTTCTGATCAAATAATCAATCGACGTGCGTAGGTTTGATTGAACGGATCTAGGTCAAAAAATATTTGGAAAATATTATTTACTTTTCACTAACGATATCAACGTTCTAGTTTAGTTTAGTTGGGTGGATGTATTTTGAGAATCGTATATACGAAATGATTAAAGGTATATAACACAACTTTGTCTCAGACGCCACTGATTTTCCTACAACGGGTTTAAAACCAGTAACTTTCCACTTGTTTCGTTAAGGGCAAATCCTAAGAATCGCGGTTCATCTTAGAAAGTAGGGGTCGGGGGCAGGGAGCCGCATCATCATTACGTTCTAACGAACCAAGACTTTGCTCTATTCAAGCTCGCCTACTTTGCACATGTCGCACTGGTCGCGCGAATTGCCGCTTTGCTCCGGTTTGTGTGTCGAGCGGGGAGGGAATGAGTGCTGTTTTGTCATAATATCTGCAATCAGTTGAATAACCGTTAAGATTTGTATGCAGCAGTGACGTTATGCATCATGTCAGCTCTCTGGAGGTTGGCTTGTTTAGTAAAAGGGAAATTACATGATTTGTGCATTCAGGTACTGAAGCGGCATCTACTTTTCATCTTGATGGCGTGTATTCACGCACTGTGTGAATTGGTAATTCGAGCTTATCTTCAACCGAACTAGAGCTTAGGTACTGAATTAATTGCACGTCAGAGTCGGATCAACTCAAACTATGGCAGTTTTGGTAATGATAGCACGACACTTACCCGTTCTTTAAGATACAGTTTATTCACCCCGGTCTGCATTATCCCAACAAAAAAGACGAAGCAAGTAAAAGCAAACATCGATTTAAAGTGTTGGATGCTGATAAAGCACGTGGCGAAGAGTGTACCTGCTCTCGTGTCGCTAAACAGAGCTTCCCGCAATTATTGAGTTCAGACACTGTACGTCATTTGTCACGGCGAGAAGAAGTGATGCACACCATTTCCAGCCAATCTTGACGTTAGCACGAAATATGAGCAAGCTATAATAGCATTATGCACAGCAAGTGATCAAAAGCTCTTTTACAGCCATTGCATGTTGCGTTGGGACTGGCTGGGATCATAAGACAACACCGGTCTCACCAGCATCTCTCACATAGGCGTTTGTCGATCCCCGACTAAAAGGAGAGAGAGAGTTTGAAAAGCTCGCCACAAAATGAGAGAGTAGAGTTTAAAAGCATCATGACCACCACGTCGCCCGCTGTTATACTCATAGCATATTTAGAATCGTGTACTGAACCGTCTGGGTAAAGCAAGAGCGATGCTTTTCTCTGTTTTTATTTTGCCTATTTTGTTTTGCTGTTTCGCACGACATTCGAGCAGTGTTGCCATATTATATCTAAATCGATATATTGACTTTTAATATTTCTTATAAAAGAAATGTATAGGATTTGCTCAAACTATGATCACTTCTTCAATGGCCTGGAGACAGGGAAGGATCCAGAAAATTTTTTCGGGAAAAGTCTAAAATGTTGATTTTGAAATAAACATTGCACAATTCGTAATACGTAATAACCTTATTTAATTGAAATCAGTTGTGGTGGTTAAATTGAGTTTGGAATGATTTTGAGTTTGAAACTAATATAAATGGAAACTAATTTAAAATTTCTTTCCAAGTTAAAAAGTTTCGGAGGGGTTCGACCCCCCAAGCCCCCCCCCCCTTTGGATCCGCCACTGTCTAGAGAGCGGAGTCTCATATAGCAAACGAAACAATTCGACGAATTGAGTTTGGTATGTCTTTATGTGCATGGGGTGGGAGGATTGACGTAAGGTTTGCCAGCCCGGGTCCATGGTTCCATGCATGGAATGGAGGGCTACACCCATAGCGATCACTTAGTAATTCGCTTTAGGATCAACTATGGTGTGCAGCATCCGAGAGCGGGTGATCCCTGTCCAATCACTTCGACATCGAAGCTTTCACCGCGGCCCTGGGACTGGAGGCCAATACCGACAGTCTAAGCGGGGATGCGCTGGTAGCCGTCCTATGACGCGCGTGCTACGCCACTATGCCGAGGAAAACCCTGCCAAGAAACGGCAGACGCCCGGTGGAGTGCCAAGATTGCAGCCCTACGATCAGCCTGCCTCAGAGCTAGACGTAGGATGCAAAGAGCCCGCACCGAGGATGCAAGAGAGAACCGCCGTGAAGTGTTTCGAGCTGTGAAATCGGCCCTTAACAAGGCCATTAAAAGCAGCAAGAGAGTATGTTTCGACAACCTGTGCGAGAGTGCCAACGCGAATCCGTGGGGTGACGCCTACAGAATCGTGATGGCCAAGACCAAAGGGGGCTCTTCACCCCCAGAAAGGTCTCCGGATCGGTTGGCGACAATTATGGAAGTACTCTTCCCGTCTCGAGCCACAAGCCCCTGGCCACCTGCACCACGAGACAGTGCGGGCGCGGCCGAAATGGTGGCTCCGGTGACGAATGAAGAACTACTCGCAGTGGCTAAATCCCTAGAATTGAACAAAGCTCCAGGGCCGGATGGAGTTCCAATCAGCGCTCTCAAGGCAGCGATCATAGCGAACCCGAACATGTTCAGGCTAGCTATGCAGAGATGCCTTGACGAGTGCTGTTTCCCCGATAGATGGAAAAGGCAGAAATTGGTGCTGTTGCCGAAGCCCGGGAAGCCGCCAGGTAACCCATCGGCGTGCAGACCAATCTGTCTGATAGACACGACTGGCAAATTGCTTGAGAGGATCATCCTCAACAGGCTAACCCCGTACGCAGAAGGTGCGGGCGGCCGGTCAAGCAACCAGTTTGGCTTTCGGAAGGGTAAATCCACGGTGGATGCTATCAACTCAGTGATAAAGACTGCCGAGATAGCGATCCAACGGAAAAGGCGAGGCATTCGATACTGTGCGTTAATGACACTTGACGTGAAGAACGCATTCAACAGCGCAAGCTGGGATGCCATCGCACTCTCGTTACACCGGCTTAGCCTACCGATGGGTCTGTACCGGATCCTGGAAAGTTACTTCCAGAACCGCGTACTGCTATACGAGACCGATGCCGGTCAGAAAAGGGTTCCTATTACCGCCGGAGTCCCGCAGGGCTCGATCCTAGGCCCGGTATTATGGAACCTCATGTATAACGGGGTTTTGAGACTAAAGTTCCCTCCTTGGGTCAAGATCGTTGGCTTTGTCGACGACGTAACCTTGGAGGTCTATGGGGAGTCAATCGCTGAGGTAGAACTAACCGCAGAACACGCGTTCAACACGGTGGGTGAATGGATGAGCGCGAGAGGCCTGGAGCTCGCTCATCATAAGACGGAGGTAGTTATCATCAACAACCGCAAGTCGGCACAACATGCAGTTATCCATGTGGGAGAAGTCGTGATCACTTCACAGCGGAGTCTGAAGCCTCTCGGAGTCATTATAGACGACAAGCTGACCTTCGGCAGCCATGTCGACTATACATGCAAGAGAGCGTCTACCGCTGTTGCGGCTCTATCGAGAATGATGTCCAACAGCTCAAAGGTGTGCGCCAGTAGACGTAGGTTACTGGCAGGCGTTGCCGTATCTATCCTCAGGTACGGCGGCCCGTCATGGTCAAGAGCACTGAGGGTAACCAGTTACCTACAGAAACTGGAGAGCACCTACCGCGTGATGTGCCTCAGAGTGATATCTGCCTACCGCACGGTATCACACGATGCATCCTGCGTGATAGCGAGCATGATGCCAGTCGGGCTGGTCATTCGGGAAGATGAGGAGTGCTTTGAGCTACGTGGAAATAGGGGAGCCCGCGAGCGCACCAGGGTGACCTCGGTCGCCAGATGGCAGCGTGAGTGGGACAACTCCTCGAAAGATAGGTGGACCCACCTGACACAATTCCTGTCAGGCCATGGCTGTTTCCGACAGTACCTCCACAGGCTCGGGCACGCGGAGGTCCCAGTCTGCCCGGACTGCCCAGGTGTAGACGAAACTGCCGAACACATACTGTTCGTATGTCCTCGTTTCGACGTCGAAAGGTGAGCAATGCTTGACGTCTGTGGCTGGGACAGAACCCCTGATACCCTTATTCAGCGGATGTGTCAATCGGTGGAGAAGTGGAACGCAGTCTCGACTGCAACCACCCAGATTGCCTGTAGGCTACAGGTAATTTGGCGCACCGAGCAACAGACGATGGGCACAACTAACTAGTGAATGGTTAGTTGGAGTGAGTGAGTGAATGGTATATCCATGCTGAGGCAGGTTTGGCGCAGCGACTGGCAACCGCGTAAGGGGTAAACCCAGCCACCCTGAAGCAAGGTAGAAGAGCGAGTGTATAGGCGTATATGTGGACTGCCTCATGCCAAGATGGGAGGGTCGTAGCGTAGTATGTTGGGACTTAGCTATCGATGCCTCGTGGCGTGGCACAGGAGTGAAAGGGTGAGCATCCAAGTCAGTCTCACACGGTATGTTAAGATTGAGCACAAAAGTCAGCCTCACATGGTATGATAGAGGCAAGCACAAAAGTAAGCCTAGCAAGGAATGAAAAAGGTGAGCACACAAGTCAGCCTCATGTGGGAGTGTTTGAGAGTGAATCAAAGTGCGATTGAGAGAGCACCCAAGTAAGCCTCATACAGGACGTATGAACGCGTGAGTGAGAGTGAATGAGTACATTTAGTACAGCCATCCCCCCAGAAGTAATACCGAGAGGTAGTTCCTGGGAGGAATGATGGCGGAGCCAAATGGAGTTTAGTCGGTATTAATGGCTGGTCACCATTCGAGCCCGGCACGCCCCCAGCGCACCCCGTGTGGTAGATTGGACCCTACCAATAGCACGTGTACTGGGCTAGGACGTAAAGGTCTTCCCCATTGTAAAAGAAAAAACGCTCTACGGTGAATGTGAGAAAATAAGATATTTTTCCTCCTAGTGCTACGAGCTACATAAGAAATAAAACAGTGCATAATTATTTGTTTTTAAGTGCTTTATACAATAAAAAGCAATGGAAGCGCTCCAAAATTCTGTCGAGTGATCACTTTAATTCGAAATTCTAATTGATTTCAACGCGTACCCATGTGTCTTGAAGTCTATCCCCTGCTCAGTAAAATTCTGCTGGTCAAAGTACCACTAGAGGCGGTATCTATTTGAGAGCTCAATTGGTCAAATGAGTCATCAAAAACTCTTGTTATACCAAAAGAATTCGAAATTAATCCAAAAATTTAAATTTAAAATTTAATATATTTGGTTTGCCGTTCATTGATACAAAATCTATAAAAAATCATATTCAGATATGAGATGATACCGAAACATTTTTGTAAAGGGGTCATACTCAAATGACGCAGCTTTTTTCGGCGATTTTCGACTACCAATTTCTTCTAGCAAAGAGGCCAGGGATGGAAAAAAATAAATACGTTTTACAATTCTTTCAAACACGGCCGTTTATCAACATTTTTATTATAACAGCAAATTGCGTACACAACAAGCGCCTTTTCGTGACAAGTATAGAGTTAATAGTTTTGTTTTTAATTTTATATGCCATGGAGCATAAAGAGAAGATCTCTCAGTTCACAATCTTGCAGCTGCCAATGACTCTAAGAAGCATACGTTCAACTAAATTGCTAAATGGTGTTTGGTTGATTTCGAAGAGAAACTTTAACTCTGCTACCAAACTAAATCAACTAGCTAGCAAGATTAGCTAACTAATGTAGAACGTGAATTCGCATACAAAATCTTTTCATTTTGGAGAAATGAGCGAGAGATTTTGAACGTTGCTTCCTGAACGTAACGATTTTATTTTTATTTTTAACTATTTTCTAGAAATCAGACACAACATTCTTGTAAAATATTGTAAGGTGTGCACACCAACACAAATAAAAGAATAATTCATGTTTTTTATAGGATTATGAATGTTTTTGAAACCAGCATAGCGTAAAATACAACCAAAACCCTTATTTGAAATTTGATCCATGTTTCTCATTTTTTTAAATTTTTTTTCCCCGCATGGATTTTTTTTATTTTGTTAAAATTTCATTGATCTATTTTTTTCAAATTGTGGATTGTATTTGTATTTTTACAATTGTAAGATTCTGCCTTTTTATCTGTTTGCATACTTTTATTTTATCCATCTTTTTACGTTCCTTACTTTTGCTTTTTTTCTATTGCTATCACTATCACTTACTTTATAGTTTTTTCTCTGTTATTTAATTTTATGCGCAATTTTTCGAGAAAATTCTGCTTTCTTTATTTTTTTTCTTATTGTTTCATATTTTAATACCATGCTTTTTTATTTGTATCTTTTGTCATTCCATCTAATGTTTAGGATTTGTTTATTTACTACATTTATTCTTATCATAGCCTTTTTCTATTTCCTTTTTTTTTCATTTTTTTGCATTTCCAAAAGCAATTTTACTTATTCATATTTATTCCAATTTGTCTTATTGTTTAATTTTTTAACTTTCTCCTATTTTCTTCCTCATTTTCTAGTTTTAGCTTTCCGTTTATCGTAGTTTGATTTTTTCCAATTGTTAATTTAATATAATTTTATTTATTTGTTATACCCTTTCCTTAAGATTTTATTAGTTATTGTTATTTCTTCATGTTTTCCATTTAACCTATTTTGAAAGTTTTCTGTTGACCATTTTCCTATACGTTAACATTGATTTTTTTTTATTTTCCTAAAAAAACATTTGATTTATCTTTTCTTGACACTATGCGCACTTTTTCTTAATTTTACATTTAGTTCGTTGTTTGAATTTATTTCAAATTTCATTGCTAGTGCTTTTTCTATTCTTTAAATAATATTCATTTTATTCATTTTTTCGTGTTAATATCTTTATTTTTGTGTTCCTATAGTATACCATGTTGGCTTTTTTCTACTATTTTTTGTTTTCTATTTTGTCTGTTTGCTCCGTTTTTGTTCAATACTTCCAATTTTCTTTACTTTTTCGTCGTTTCATTATTTCAATTTTCCAATATTTCAAAATTTTCTGGTTCGTCCATGTTTTTTTAATTTCTCTATGGTTATTTTATTCTCGTCTGTTATATATACTCCTCTAGTTTTATGCATTCTTAACGTATTATTTATTTTTTCTCTTGCTTTAAATATTTCTTGTTTTTAATGTTAAATAAATTTTATTATTCTTGATTTATCGAGTTTTTCAGTTTTATGCATTTTTTATATTAACGTTTGTATTCTTTTCAGTAGTTTTTTTTATTTTCATTGATTCTATTTTTTTGCTACTTTCCTATCGATTTTTCATTATTTTTACCATTTATCCAATAATGTTCGACTTTTCTAATCTTCGCAATATGTTCTGGTTTCTTGTTATCCTTTATCAATTTTTATAGGTTTTGCTTTGGTTTTTCTCGATTAAACATTTTTTGACAATTGACATTAATTTGTTCATTTGGTTTATATTGTTTTCAGCTCTTTTTTTTCCTATTGTTTTTTTTTATCTTTTGCCGCTGATCACCGTTTAGATATTTTTAATTTTTGTGATTACTACATTATTAATCTTGCCATTTGCCTACTTTTATAAATACTATTTACAAAAATGGCGCTTTTCAAAGTCATCATACCAAAACTAAGAGGTAATAAAAACTCCCAAAGTATAAAAAACTCTACGTTTTTTTTCCTTCATTGGTACTACAAAGAACTAGAGCTAAAAATGTTACATAAATATAAAATTTCAGTGTACTATACATAATTTTGGTGAACTCCAATGGATTTCAAACATTGACTTTTTTGTACTCAGACAATACACAGTGGTGGGGGCCCGTACGTTGGACCCCCGGGCCCGTATTTTCTCTCTGCGGCCCTGAGTATGTGTATAAGGAGTTTGTTGGGCTTATCAGTCCCTAAAGAAATTTCTTAACAATATTTTGTGATGCATTTGATGAGACCTACAACTTTAAATAGATCGGAACCACTGTAGCACCACGGGATTTTTTTCTGAACAAGTGGGCTGCTAAATTTTATTCCGTGGAATTAATGTACAAAATCACATTATCGTACTTTTACGAGGGAACGTACTATTTTAATAGACCCTTTAAATATTATCAAGCAAGTAAATTTGCCAACACTGACGACCCTTTCCCACCCACATGTACGCTCGCGGACCGAGACTCTCGGTCCGAGAGTACTGTTCCCTCTCCGAAAGCTCCACATATCACGCATATCGATCCGCTCACCGAAAAATGTTCGCTCATTCTCACCGTTCTCACCCAATCTCTCCAGCGCGTGCTGTGCATCCAGCAAACGCCACCTTGGACTTGTTAGGGATCCCTGCCCAGTGTGTGCCGAAGATCACCATTCTCGTCGGAGACTCTGTCGATTGCGGTTGTTGTAAGTACAACCCTTGGCCGCGTGTGTTTTGATGGTGCATTGCTTTCCAGTCCTGTTTGGTTCAGAGTTCAACCAGCTACAGACTAAGAACTCTAAGGAAAGCACTGCTAAGCTTTCGAGTGCGCTTTTACTTTGCGGGACGTTCGACGCGTAAAATCACGCGCGTGACTTAACTATCTACTCATGCGAGTTGCTAATTCCGGTAGACAAGTAATCGGTGTATATGTGTGTGCTAGTGCGTGTACTATACGTGCCAAAATAATCCTTTCGAATTTTTCCAGTTGAAAATTGGAAAGTGAGTTTAATTGAGTTAGACCAAGTGGAAAGTGTACTGTTGGTGGGTTCGCCTTGTGGGGTCAGAATTAACATCGTTCTATTGTGAGTTGATTTCAGTTGCCGGTGTTCGGTTGGAAAAAACACCCCCCACAAGGGGGTGGAGTCCTAGTGAATGTTATCTAGTTTATTTCGCTTTTGTGATTGAATGGAAGAGAATGAAAAAGGGCAGCAAGCAACAAGAAGAAAAGAATTAATGTGCAAAATTTAGATTTATTCTCCCTGGATGGCGGTGTGCCGTGGCTGGGGCCAAAAGTGAAAGATTTATACGTTGTCAAGCGAGCAGCTTTCGTTCGTGCAGGAGCCAACCTGCTGTTGCTGAGTGTCAGAGTAAAAGGAAGCACTTTTTTTCTTGCTCCGGATGTTTCTTGCATGGAAAACATTGGATCGGTTCCATCCTTTCTGTAGATGTGCTCTTTTGTGTTGAGTTAACTTGTTGTAGAAATAAGTGCTAAGGGCTAAAGGATAGCGAATAAATCCTGTAAAGCAGGCAGCTCAAGTGATATAAATTAAATGGAGAATTAATGTTTATTGCATCTAGATTTAGGCGGCAACAGAAAAAAAAAATCCAAGTTTTGATGGGACAATTTTGATAACCTGAAGGTGATAGTTGGTACAGTTTTCAACTGTTGCGTTGTTCTGTTCGAAATATCTACGAAGCACTTAAAATCAGTTGTGATGTGAATTGTATAAACGTGTCTTCAATTGAGCAGATTCCGAACAAGCTTCAAGAAGCAGTGTTATCAAAAAAGTGTAGTTAATATCAAGTGAACTGTGCAACCAATTTACAACTATAGTTCGACCAAGCAAGTTGACAAGTTTGATACTAGTTTTGTGTTTGTAGTTGTGATTTTTCTGAAAGGATTATCTTGCTGTTGAAATCATTCACGTAAGTTTAATTATATTTTAATGATGAGCTTTTAGATAGATTTGATGAGATCTAAAATAAAATGATTGAATTATGAGTCGAAATTTCTTAAACGGGCCACTTAAAATAGGTGAAAATGAAATATTTGGCATTTCAAAATAAAAACTTTTACTGCCTAGTAACATGTCGCTGAGAAAAAAAAATTGCCGGCATTTTTGTAATTAAGTTAGCCGAACGTAGCCGCGCACGGATTTCGAACAACAGATTAAAGGCATAAACAGCTTGCGTTGCCACGACCCCGCATGGATCAACATGGCTGTTGTAGCCTTTGTCGCATTATAAAACGATAATGAATGGATTTACAACACAACGCAGGTGTGGTAAACATTTAATCAGCCTATAACTTTGAATTCAAAGCGATGACATATACATGTTTATACATAAATCGATTTAAATTAATGCAGGCTACAATTTATGGAATAAAGTTTTCTGAAATTCATTCAACTTTTTTTACTGATTCAGCCAACATCTATGAATTCAACGCTATGACATATTTCAAAATAGTTTTTCCATAAATTGTAACCTGCATTAGTTTCAATCGACCAAATGTAATGTACCTGCCCGGCAGACCCTAGATGACAGGGCGGCCAAGATACTTCCACCAGAATTTCGGATTTCCGTAAATACAACAAAAACAAAGAAAACAAGATTTTTTTGATTATAGAGGTTTTAACCTTTTGGAAAAATGTCTAACTCTGTGTGCGGGGTTGGGAATCGAACCCAGGTGAGCTGCGTGCAAGGCAATCGATTTACCAACTACGCTATGGGCATAGCATAGGCCCCTAGAAAACAAAAATATAAAATTAATCGATTTTTGTTTTCTTTTCTCCTCGTTGCGTTCTGCTACGGTTGCGGTTTATTGTCACTTCCAACCGGTTCAGCTGCAGTTTTACTTGACTGCTACGACAGCGGTCTTTGGGTTTTAACTGGAGGGGGGGGAGGGGTGAGCAAGGCTGTCCTTTGTTTGAACCACGGCAGGCCCGTAGCCAGGATTTTGTTTTGGGAGGGGCTTAAAAAATTATTGCATAAATGTATAAATTCTGATAACTTCAGATAGACACTAGAAGGCGAATGAAAGTTTTCAGTGAGAACAATTCTAAAATTAAGACGATAGAAACCAAAAATCTGTGTCTGAAAGGCTATTATACATCGACAAAATTATTAATTACTTGCAACATCAACATTTCGAATTTGATTGTTATTATTTATTTACAAGTTGCGATTTACTCTAGTTACAACCAGCCCTCTAGTTCAGTATGAGTTAGTCTCTCTCAGCCATGGGAAACTCGTGAGTCTGTGGTTTCTATTAGTCTCCGGTTGACTCATATTGCCACATCCACAGATAGCGTGCCAGACAGGCGAATTTCGACACCTTCTCATTCCGTGGTATCCAAATCGGCTTAAATTGCCATAGCTACGAGTTTTTCAATTTGTCGAATACTCACTCACAAGGAATCAGGAATCAGTAGCTCTAATGGCACGTTCCCCATGTTGATCGGAAATTTAAGTGCCTTGCCATGAATCGTCTTTTCATGATGTCCCTGATGGGAAGGATTGGGGAAGTGGTTAGGTAAGGGGTAAGGAATATACCCAAGAGACCACGAAGCATTATTTAATGGCATTAGGTATGTTCTATATTCACATACAAAAATATTTTTTTAGGCTTTATAGTTCTATAGAGATCATTAAAGCACACTTAGTGTCGGAAAAGGCGAAATAGTGTGCAAGAAAAGAGCTGGTTCATGAGGCACCTTAAGGCTGTCAGCAATGTTAACATAGGTACGTGTTTTTTAAAAAACTCTTCCCTTCATTATCGACACAGCAAAAGAAAAAATAGCTTTCGATAACGTACCCACCCTTCCTCTCATCTTTCGTTTGACATGCTTTGTCGATTCGATCCACAGTCGACAACCTCGTCTCAATTTGATATACGCGTTTGATCACTGATCTGTGAGAAGATTTGCATGTATACTAGAGATGGGCGGGTACGGGTATTTTTACCAGATAACCGACCCGAACCCGTACCCGTAGGAATCGGGGCGGGTTCGGGTTTTGTTATCACCGGGTACGGGTCGGGTCGGGTTTTTTCGAATCATTTATCCGTATATTGTTTTAAAATGTTTGAGTGACTTTTTCCCTAATATCAAAAATAAATAACTTATCCTCGTAGAAAAATATTAAAACATTTGTCAAAATATTTCCATTTTGACATACATTCGTCCTATAGGTGAGCGCTTATCGAGTGAACGGGACTATCCGTAGATTTTGAACTGGTAGTTCATCATTTAGAAAATTTCATTGTTAAAATTTTTACTGCAAAATAAAACAGGGAAACATTTATCGCTTTTTGTGAAGTTTCTTGCGCATTTTTTAAGTATTAATGTTGTAAATTTTCTTCATTTTTCCGACATTCAAAAAAAAACAAATACATGGAAAAGATGACTTCTATCGATCTATTCAAGGGAAATAGTCCAAATTAAACGTCAAATAACAAAAATTGTAGATTTTTAGGGCTTTAATAACAAAAATGTTTTGCGTATTGCAAAATTTATTGATAAGTTTAATTAAAAAGCAATGTTTACATGTATATGTATATGTACACGAGATTATTCCAATTAATCCAAAATATGCTGATAAATTGTACCTTTTTCAATTTCAAGATCACTCACTAAATTACAAAATAGTCGTGACGGACAGAAGTTTAGACAAAAATTGATGTTTGTTCAGATGATTTTTTGAAGAATTGATCTCATCAAAAATTTAATAAATGATGCCTCATATAAGCTTAAATATACTCTGAATTTACGGTAAAATAGTTTCGGAAAAAATGTTCTCACATCATGGATGTTATGAGGCACTAAGTATAAATAGGAACTTTGTAATTTTCACCCAAATCACACCTTCGGTGGAAAATAAGCTTTTCCACTTGAATGTTTTCGTATGAGTTGAATTGAATATTCTCAGAAAGCCATGCAAAACGTCACCAAAAGCCGGAAAAACCTTTCTCAAATCGTCTATTGGCTCGACGAACAAGCTTAACCCTCTGGTATTCACGTGAATGGCCCCCAAAATGAGCAGCAGGTGACGTCCAAACTCTGCTGGAGCTTCTAAAGGTGTTATACTAGATGATATGATGAGAGTTTTAGAAGGATAACAAAGTCGTGGATGTTTTCAATATTTGTATAAAAAGATAATGAAATAAAAATCAATCTCAACTCGTGTTCATCGAATCCTGCGCACGCAATTTACCTGTGTGGACTGCGATACTTTTCCTTGCTGGCGGAACGTTTTCAGCATCCCTGATAATACCTGAGGTTCGTTTGGTCTGTCCCTTCGAATGCCTTTGTCGACCAAAACATGTCATCATCCCATCATTAAATGTGAAATGATCCCGAGAATTATTGGCTGAAATATTTTATAAAAAGGCTAATCTTAGGCTTAAAATTTGTGTGAGGAATTTTTCTGTAACCTAAGATTTGAAAAGATTTTTGCCTTTCTCATATAAAGAAAGGCTATGCAGTCACTGTAAAAATCGACTTTTTAACCGAGGCCCGGAGGGCCGAGTGTCATACACCATTCGATTCAGTTTGTCGAGATCGGCAAATGTCTGTGTGTGTATGTATGTGTGTGTATGTGTGTCATTTAAACTCACACAATTTTCTCAGATATGGCTGAACCGATTTTCGCAAACTTAGTTTCATCTGAAAGGTATAACGCTCCCATAAGCTACTATTGAATTTTTAGTTGATCCGACTTTCGGTTCCGGAGTTACGGGTTGAAGAGTGCGGTCACACAGCAAATTCCCATATAAACTGGTACCACCATGATGTTCAAATGATGTAAAACATATTAAAATTGATGTATCATTACTCTAGTTTGCGGGTCTGGATCACTAATGATCAATCAAAGCAGCTTTGAACACATTGGCCACCTATGATGGTTCATGACGTTCCCGGGGAACCCGCCAAGTTCCTAAGCTAATATCACACCCATTCCCCAACGAATTCTCTACCGATTTTTACAAACTTGATTTCAAATGAAAGATACAGTAATACCATTGACTACTGCTGAATTTCATTTGGTTCTGACTCTTGGTTCCGGAATTACAGGGGTGTTAGTAAGGATACACTGGAATTTCCCATATAAATCGGTACAATCGTAATACCTCAGAGGCCAAAAACTATTGAATTGGTCACCAAATTACTTCTAATCGCAGATCTAGATCACTGATTGCCAATCAAACATTCTTTGAATATATTGTTTACTATCGACGATTCCGGAAGTTCGGAATTCCGGGCATATTCCACAATTAAAGTCACATCGGTTCTTCGGTGATGACTAAACCGATTTTCTCAAACCAAGTCTCAAATGGAAGGCAAAATATGCAGTTGAGTATTGCGTCGCCGCCCCTCCCCCGCCTTGCCCTTACACCTCCATCCTTCATCACTCCCCTCCCCTTGGACCACCCTCACGCCCACATTTCCTTCATCCACCCCGTATACCGAAATAAGATGAAGGATTTCTGACGCATCCTCCACTCCCACTCTACTAACCCCCAATTCCCTCCACTTTCATACCCATTCCACCAACATTTCAAAATATAATCACATGAAGATAACATTGAACTCATGCTGATTAAGCTAATTAAATATTATTCTTTTGCCTTTCTCATATAGAAAGGTTATGCAATTGCTCCAAAAACCGACTTTCTAACCGAGGCCCGGAGGGCCAAGTCTCATATAACATTCGACTCAGTTCGCCGAGATCGCAAAATATCTGTGTGTATGTATGTGTGTATGTATGTATGTATGTATGTATGTATGTATGTATGTATGTATGTATGTATGTATGTATGTATGTATGTGTGTGTATGTGTGGATTTGTTAACAAAATGTCCACATCGGTTTCTTGGAGATGGCTGAACCGATTTTTACAAACTAAGATTCAAATGAAAGGTATAATATTCCCATAGGTTGCTACTGAATTTCATGTTGAACCGACATCTTGTTCCGGATTACGAGTTGAAGAGTATGTTTACAAAACAAAATTTGTTGATTTGTCCACATCGGTTTCTCGAAATTTTCTAAACCGATTTTGACAAACTTGATTTTATATGAAAGGTCCATCAGCTGCTGTTGAATTTTGTGTGGATCCGAATTCTGGTTCCTGAATTACAGGGTGATACATACGATCACGCAGCAAATCCCGATTCTAACGAATTCTGCGATGAATGTAAAAAGGTGAAATTTTTTCCAAAATGAAAAACAACAGTTGAATTTGTAGATCTAGGAAGCATCCAAATTCAGAATAACGGTTATATTGGTTTCTCGAAAAAGGCTAGACCGATTTGATCAACTTAGTCTCAAATGATAGGTGTTGCGTCCCTGGAAACTGATATTAAATTCCATCTCCATCCGACTTCCGGCTCCGGAGTTACGGGTTGTGCGATCACATAGAAAACTCCGATTCAAACCGATACCGCAATGAATGCAAAAAGGTGCTCTTATATATACTTACCATGTGTAATAAGAATGGAAAACATTTCCATAATGTTATATTGTACGAACCAGCTATTAAATCATAGCTTGGAGAAATGAGAAAGGCACAATTGCATCTCTAGGTGGATTAAAACAGGTTTTTTCTGAATTGTAACTAAAAATGAATAATTTACAAGAAATTGCCTTTTTGGACTTTGGTCGCCCTTAACCCCAAATTGTTGATATTTATTCCGAACACGTTATACATTTTTGGAATGGGCACATTCTTTGAAAAAGAAAATGGATATGATTTCCGCGTTCAGCGACTCAAAATTAACATGGAAAACTCTTCTTTTCTTATGTCGTTTTTTATTGAAAAACACCGGGGCAGTTGATTGCACTGGTTTTTCACTATCTAGCAGAATTTGGAATAAAACACGACTAGTGACCTGCTCTTCTGCTAGAAAATGCAACACTAGTGCAATCCACCGCTCCGGGGTTTTTCAATGAAAAACCCCATAAGAGAGCCCGGGCCTAGTTTGCGGAAGGCGTAAGTTGGCAGATTTCCTTTTGCTTCGTTTGTATTAGACATCTATCGATTTTTACCCCAAATTATGTAAAATGTGTTTTCATGTGTTGCATTTCATTTTGTTTTGTAGAAATCATGGGTGACAGTTTTCGAACGTAACAAACGAATTTCCTTAATTTAGTGGAGTTTGTGTTATTTCCGGTGAGTTTAATTCTATTAAGTGAATGATTATATTATTCAATAGTGCACAATCTACTTAAATAAAAGAGATAGGTTAAATTTATTTATTGAAAATCGGGTTCGGGTCGGACACAGTTTTGAATTTATTTTAATTTGGGTGCGGATCGGATTCGGGGCGGGTTCGGCTCGGGTTCGGGTAAGCTTACAAAAATAATACTCGGGTTCGGGTCGGGTCCAAGTACGAAAAAATCCTTACCCGCCCATCTCTAATGTATACCTCGTTTAATGCAAACTCTACCTAGATATTTGGTTGTAATTACGCAAACGTCTATTGTGGATTATATTTGCAAAATTGTATTTTTTCGAAAAATCGTGTAGAATTTGCATTTTGATTTTAAGTTTATTGCATCATCATTTATTACATGAAGGAATAGGAGCTTAGGTTGGAACACATACCACGGTGTTCCTAAAATCGTTATTAACAAAAAATGACCATAAATTTGGCAAACGGCATTCGAAAGATGCAGTATCCAAGCATCTTCTCAGTGAATTTCAAAATGATCCATCCATGAGATTCGAGAGATATGGCTATTTGAAGTTTTATGATACGTTTCATAAGGCTACCAGCAACCACCCACGGGTTTGGTACTATCTCTACAAACAAAAAATATGTGTCTACTTATTTGGTACATGGCATTCGAAAGATATAGTAATCAAGTATATCCCATGCAAGTTTGAAAATATTTCACTGACGGAATCGAAAATTATAACGGTTTGGATGTGGTATGCGGTCATAGATGAGTTTTCTACCAGACTTCAAGCGTGAATCCATGTTTGTCCATAGACTATTTAGATCTTTTTTACGTGTTTATGTCAAGATCCGGAGAAGTGGCTTCCATAAGAACTGTAATTTCGCATTTTCCTAGGTTCTTGTGGTGAGAATGCTTCCGTACAAACCAACTTTTTTATACGTAGCCATTTTATGCGGATCAACCGAAAATGGGACGTTTCATCAGACAATACTGGTTATGCAACCATGGTATATTCCTATGCGCGAATTCTACAGAAAAAACACTGCACCACGAAAACTTTTTGCAAAAGCAGCTAAGAAAAGTCCACCAACTATAACCGTAAACAGCACACCGTTATCTTATGCCAAACCAAAAACGGGTACAAAACCAATATCTACGGATCTGACGGGAACAAATATTCACTCAACAACAATCACGCCCAGTGTCTCCAAGCCAACAACAGGCACCACAAGCAAACGTAGAAGAGGACGGATGCGTTTGTCCGTGCGCTCGCATTCCTGTTTGATGCTCTATTGCTTTCTTCGAAAATACTTCGAATTGACTTCTCAACATTTTGTAGTGTATTCAGTGGATTCAAGCAATAAAACACGTTTTTAAAACTTGTGTACAAAGTAGACAACTCCCGAAAGTCAGCCTACTTTCTACTTCTGCCTAAGTCAGACGTACAATCGAACCAATTGAACAAAAACTAGCAACCTCTCGATAGTATGCATTGTCTTGAGAACAAAGGAAACTTTTAATTTTGTCTTGCCATCATGAGTAAAGTTGACGAAAAATCTCTGCTCCGACCCAACACAGCGGTCGTTCACTTTAAATTCTGTTCAATAAGATTGAGTTTTCGTCAAGTGGAATACCTGCTGAAGGTGAAGATGCAGCTAAAGCTCAAGGAGGTTATGTATCTACAGTATCATCATCTTCGCAATGTAGTGCTCATATCATTCAACACGTTAGCCCAAGCCGAACGTTTCGTGTTGCAGAACAACTTAAAGCACATGGCTGAAAGTGATAAAGTTGGAATTAAGATTCCCGCGTATATAGAAAAAGACTATGTAGATGTAAAATTACATGACCTATCACCACGTACCCCTCCTGATCTAATCGCGAAATACATGTCGCAATACGGCGAAGTAGAATCAGTTACACGTGATACGTGGAGAAATTTCTTCCCGGGTACACCTAACGGTGTTTTTGTGGTGAGGATGCGGATCGAAAAACCTATCCCCTCCCACTTGACTATAAAACTCAAAACCCACGAAGATACTATTAATCAAACTACGTTATGCACCCATGAGGGGCAAACTCCCACGTGCAAGTATTGTAATCAAACAGCACACCACTGACAACCTTGCGCGGAAGATACAGAGGAGAATGAATCTCTACCGATTGCCAACGAATCCACGGTAAACCAACCCAAAAAAGAGTTTTCAATACCAATACCTGAACCACAAACGGTTGCCAAATTTGTGGCAGCTGTTCAGTCCATATTGACAACTGCCAATGCAGCATTCAGCTCCCCAGAAACCACTGTAAGCAACATCGGTGATGAAGATAATAGCAATGACGACGGATTTACATTGGTCACCCGTAAGTGCAAGAAGCAGGACAGAACATCTGGACGCGAGCACCAAGGCACTTTTAATGATGATGACCTTGATGTGGAGGACAGGAGGGAATTAAATGATCCCCATGACGCAGTAGGCGAGCCGCGAAAGAAGGTCTCCGCTCGCAATAAAAAGTTGCGCGCACGAGATCAAACGGACAATTAATAATATTTGTTTTATTTTTATTTTTTACATATTGTAAACACAAAAAAGATCCACGGCTCCGTTAAGCTACCACTATGAGCCGTGTCAAATAAACGAAATAATAAAAAAACTCCAGAAAGTTTGTTTTAACAAATGTCAACTATCAAATAAAGCTATCATTTTTTTACGCTTTCATTATATAACAATTTAATAAGGCGAATGATTATAAAGAAATTACTATTGCTATTTTTTTGCTCTTCTATGAATACCGGATGTGTATCTTCTGGGTAAAAACGCGGGCCCCCAAATACGACCCGGGCCCCAGGGCAATTACCCTGGCTGCCTCCCCCTCTCATCGGGCCTGGTTACAACAATGGATACTCAAAAGTATTTAGGGGTTAACTGAATGTGGTGGTGCTATAATGTGCAAGGCGTTCTAGGCTACACGGTGTGGAAGACGCTAAATTGGAATGAAGAGAAATATGTAGAGAATGCTCTCAATCTTTTGATTTGACAAGCAATTTGTAGATGTAGAGAAACGATTTAACTCCTATATGGCATTTTGCCACTAATACCCATTCTGTGTCATTACGCTAACGCATATTTCATTATATTTTCAATTTAAGTGGTTATATACAGGGTGTTTGGTTCATGGTTAAGAATCTCTCGGAGGGTGATAGACTGCCATATTTGGAGAAAAAAATTGTTCTACACATACCATCAAATCTCAACCGTTACGGAGTTATTGAACTTTTTGTGTAAAAAACTTATTTGTCTTAAAATACCTCTAATTTTAAAAGTATACTTTGTATTTTAAAAATTTCAGTTCCGAAAGGTGAGAAAATTTCCTATTGAATGGTGTGCTCATATCTTTTAAGTAATTAGTTTCAATTACCTTTTAGCTGTAAAGTAGTTAAAAGTTAGCGTTTTTGAGGAGGTTTTTGCTAATTTTCTCGAAATAATGAAGTATGATTATAGCAATATCCATTATACAAAAGTTGGGTTTTAGGACGATTCATAATTTGTTCTTGGACGACATATTTCTATCTCTTTTCATTTATTTGTAATTTCATTACTATACTTTTCCTGTAATCGACTTGCAAGTGCTTAAAAGACTCTAATCTAAAAAATATGCTTTATATCGTTATTTACAAGATTTCATTGGAAAGCTGAGAAAATGTCCTATCAGTGTATGTACAAATATCTTTTAGTTAAGTGTAGTAAATGATTTTTTACTAACGAAATAATTCAAAATATATGTTTTTTGGAGAGTTTTTTTAATTATTCTAATTATTAATCAACAAAATTTATCGTTACTATTGTTCATTTGATGCCCCTTAATGTTCTCTATAACTTTTTATTTGACACTTTGTCTATATCTCTTTTCATTTTGCTGCTATTTAATAGTTAACACAGCATGAGCTCGCCACAAATGTAGTGGGTTCGAAATCGTTATTTTTGCATATGAAACGATGTGATAAAAACGATTTATCGTCGAAACCAAAAGAGATAATTGAATGGAGTCAAAGAAAGAACTGTAGAACTTGCTGAGATGCATTATTTCCATGATAATAATGGTGATGTTTATTATTTACTAATTTAAGAAAATTAACGAAAATGCTAATAATAGCCCTAACTTTAAACTAATTTACTTTTAAAAGAATACTAAATTCACTTAACAGAAAGGTATTAATACATTTTTCACCTTAAAATTTTCCTGGCTTTCGAATAAAAAGAAAAAAAGTACAATAAGTGCCATAATTTTTCAATTAGAGCTGTTACTAGTGAAAATGAGATAAAAATATCCAAGTTGAATAACCCAAAATCATGAAAATAAGAAAAGGTAAGTGTATCATGTTAAAGAACGAATTAAGCAGCTCATCAAGACTAACAATCTGAATTATTAAAATGATGAGGTTAACTATTAGGATTTTCAAGAAATGAACGAAAAATCGTTCAAAATTGTTTAATTTTCAATAAATTACTTTGAAAAGGCTACTTAAACTGGTTAGCTGAAACATGTGAGGGCATCACTCAATGCGAAATTTTCTCACCTTTCGAATGGAACTAAAATATTTAAAATACAAAGTATACTTTTAAAGTTAGAGGTATTTCAAGACAAATAAGTTTTTTGCACAAAAAATTCAATAACTCTGTAACGGTTGAGATTTGATGGCATGTGTAGAACAATTTTTTTCTCCAAATATGGCAGTCTATCACCCTCCGAGAGATTCTTAACCATGAACCAAACACCCTGTATATATATATATATATATATATATATATATATATATATATATATATATATATATATATATATATATATATATATATATATATATATATATATATATATATATATATATATATATATATATATATATATATATATATATATATATATATATATATATATATATATATATATATATATATATATATATATATATATATATATATATATATATATATATATATATATATATATATATATATATATATATATATATATATATATTCAGGTCTGTCAGCAATCGAATTTTTAATTCTTTTATCTTAAATTGTAGGTAGGTTTTTAAGAATATTATCCCAATATTTTATAGAGATGCAAACAGTAGAAGTAAGTGTTTCTCATCTTTCTCCTTTACGGGGGCGAATCAATGACATTGATGTCTGAACAAGTTTTCGACCGACCTCTATTTTTTCAATTGTTCGTAAATTATTTGAACTTTGTTGCATGTATCATTGAAGACACCTATTGGACAATAATTGGAAGAGAATACATTGTAAACTTCTCTGGTTTTAAATTTCTGAAATTTATCTGGTTACTATAAAACTGTTTCAAAACTTTTATATTGATACTAATCTGCTCAGGAATTGGTTTATTTTTAACCAATAATTATAAGCTTTTAATTTTTTTCCACAATCCCCGTAAAGATTGAAAGAGAAGTTCGATTACTTGAAGAAAGCTATAACGTCTATCTGCAGGTTTGTTTTATCATAATTTGAGAAACAGTATGGTATCAATAAAAGCTGTTGCATCTAACGCATCAAATTCGTACGGATAGCGAAGACGAAAAGGTTTTTCGAAAATGAGACCATTAGAGTGCAATTCCGAAAGCACTCGAGCTGAGTGTATAAAAAAAGATAAAACAAATGCTCTTGAGTCGATTTCAATTGATTGATTCTTTTCCCTCTATTTCAGCGTGATTTCTGATTATCTCCCTCATTTTATTCCGTAACGAACGAAAGACTGTCACATACTGAAAACATAAAATAATAATCCCAACATTATTGATTCAGCCAGTTACAACATGTTAGTCGCACTCCATCGCAAGCAACACTTGCAACATGTAATGGCCGCGGTTTGTTGCATAACCATACACTTTTGTTGGAGCGCTTTTTTGGTTGCTAGATCGGTTGATGATTTTTTATAACTTTTCATGTTGCAGAAACTGCTATTCAACAAATGGTGTTGCTTGGGATGATTGCCTATTCATTTCTGTTCGATGTATCGTCACATTGTTTTCAAACTAACATAGACAGTAATTGGAAACCATAGAAAGCGACTAATTTGCTGCAACATTAAGTTCATTATGATTGATTGACTAATAAAGTAGAGTGAATTGACCTAATGCAGAAATTCAAATTGTGTAAAAATTAAAAAGTTGTCGTTTAAGTAATTAACTTTATTCTGACCAATATCTAATACTATATACTAGTTTTGTTAAGCTCGGCAATCACTTGCGATGGAATGCTGTTTTGGAGAGTGTTAGTGCTCAGTTTTCTATAAAAATTCAACTTATTTACATAATTCGTTTATTTGGCTCGGTTCAACGCGTTTTCTAAACAGAGCCGTGTGTTCTTTATATATTTCCATGATGTTAACAATAAATAAAACAAGTTTCAATGGTTATCCCGCAGATCTCCTGCGAACGACTAGCCATTGCGCGTGGGCACCTGTTTACGAAGCAGATAAATATGTTTACCTGACAAACATCGTCTTGACGGGCATACATTTCGGTACAGGTCACGAGTGTAAACTACCTCAATGATGGTGCTGCACGGAAAAAAAATTGTTCCCAAAATCGTGAATAACGTGCCACGAATTCTGGAACCATCACGCTTTTAGGTTACGAAAACAGGACCATGACCAAAAATCATAGCTTTTATAATTATGTTCAATTTCCCTTCAGTAACGCCCGTATAACGCTTTCATTAGTGAAAATATTTGATTTTGTTTTGTGAACTTCAGTCACGGTTTCCGCAAAGAACTAGTTCACAAGTTTATGAACATTAGTCATAAAACCAAAGATTGACTCATGATGTTTTTCATAGTTATAGGAACAATAGTTCACAAAATTAAAATATTCTGGCTATTTTTCGTGAACTATTTCACGAAATTCGGAATTTTATTCATGAATCCATTCAATCCTCGTGAACTAATTCATGATCCCTAATATATTATTCACGATCCAATATCCGTGCTCGTGAAATGGTTCACAAAACCATCAAATATTATTCATGCATTCGTGAACTGGTTCATGATTCCTAATATATCAGTTACGATCCAATATCGATGGTCGTAGAATAATTCACGAAATCATGAAATATTATTTATGTATTCGCGAACCGGTTCATGATACCTAGTATAATAGTCACAACTTACCATTCGTTTTCGTGAAATAGTTCACGAAATCATAAAATATTATTCATGTATTCGTGAACTTGTTTATGATTCCTAACATGCTAGTCACGATCCAATATCCGTACTCGTGAAATAGTTCACGAAATCATGAACTAGTATTCATGTATTCGTGAACTGGTTCATGATTCCTAATATATTAGTTACGGTCCAATATCCGTGCTCGGGAAATAGTTCACGAAATCATGGAATATTATTTATGTATTTGTGAACTGGTTCATGTTACCAAGTTTAATAATCTAAGTTGTGACTCATTCGTTGTCGTGAAAAAGTTGACGAAATCATAAAATATTATTCATGTATTATCCCTAGTACATGATTTACGATCTATCTAGTATCTATTTGCGTACTTGGGATACTTAGAAGATATCCCTAATCATTTACAATTTCATGCAACATAGTAATGAAATTTTTAGGTGAACTCTATCACAAAAGTTGGAGTACTATTCGTTGAATCATTTTTGTTTCATGCACTTTTTTATGAAATACCCAGTAATAGGTATGCTAGCGACCAGTAATAGGTATGAGCAGTAGATATAAAAAAGCAGTTAGAACCTCGAACATCGTTATTTAGTCGATAAAGTTCATTGTGATGTCCGTACAGAAAACGAAAACTACACTAAGAACCCAAAATAGTGTGCGTGCTATAGTTCACAGAACAAGATATCACGAATTAGTCTTATTTTAATGATCCAGTTCATATTGTCACGTTATTCCGAGTAAAAAAAACATTAGTAACCAAAAAGTAATAGATCACAATAAGGCGAAGAAAATTTACGAATACCATGATAAAACTGCTGATATCATGAACATTAATTACATTACTCTTTGAAAGTAAACTCTAAAATAAAATATGATAACATGAACAGAAAATACGAAAATCGTGAGTAGGATCCTGAAATCATGAACACAAATCACACAACTAGTGACAAAAATATCTAAAATCGCGACTAAGATTCTGAAATCATGAACTTATATCACACAACTCGCGATAAAAATATTTAAAATCGTGACAAAGATCCTGAAATCATGAACATGAAGCACTCTACTCACGATATGGATATTACAAACATCGCGACGCGACTAAGATCTTGAAATCATGAACTTTAATTCCGCTAACGTCATGAGAAATCAAGAATCGCGAATAAGTTCTTGAAATCATTAACAACGTTTGGCTGTCGACTGTGTATTCCCAAATCATGAACAAGAATCACAACAAAAACTAAACATGTCCAGGGAACAACACCAAACCCAACCAAACATTCTAATGTAACGCCATGTATATATTCGGGGCGAACTGGTTTGTAGAAAACACAAATAGTTTCATGAATACGAGATTTATTATTCATAATTTCAGAAACTTGGTCACGGTTTTCGTAAATCGTTCAGTTCACGAAATCAACTTTTTCGCTGTCAATATTACCTAAAGAGGTATCACAAATTTGGCAATGGTTTGTGTTTCAGGTAATGGCGTTGGAGATTGTGGATGTGTAAAGAATTATCTGGTTAATGGTACTATCGCAATATGTTTTGTACTACAGAGTCGGGTAGGAGAAAATAAGTAGGAAGACTCGAATTTTTACCACAAAAACACTATTTGAAATACCGGGAGCTAAATGTGCCCTTTGTAATGAATTCCATTTTTCCCAAATGTGACATGAATCTTTTAATGGCTACAGTGCAAATAAGTGGTTTCAGATCTTGTAGCCGAGCGCAAAAAAGTGAGTGAATGGTCTGTTCATGCTGAGGCAGGCTTGGCGCAGCGACTGGCAACCGCGTAATAGGGTAAACCCAGCCACCCCGAAGCAAGGCAGAAGAGTGTGTGTGTATAGGCGTATATGTGGACTGCCTCATGCTAAGATGGGAGAAGATGGCCCAATGCAGAAAGCTTCAGTAAAATAGGCGTCCCCGTGGCTATTCGGATTACGTAAGTAAACCTCCCTTTTAGGTGGATAAATGTGAAATAATTTATCGGTCAAAGGTCCTAATTGTTAGTTTGAAATCTCAGCTATATTCTGGAGACTCAAAAATGTTACTTAGTGTAGAATTAGACTTCATCCTTTACGGCTATTGTACAACCGCCAAAAGAAAAATGTTGGTACACAATCATGAATAGCGAATCAGAAAAGGTGACTATATTTCAGTGATTCACTCAATATAGAATGGATAAAGGCTATGATGCAAAATCATAAGGTCCGTCCAGGTTAAGTCTTCGGTACGGATCAATACCTTGACTTAGGAACTCCTAGCATGTTGTTAATCGTCTCTTACGTTTCCAGTGGTTTTGTTCTTGGCTGAAATAGTGTAAAAAAATTTTTTTAGCGCGCTGGACACCACACGGCTTTTAGAGTTTGGCAAGAAAAGCAAACCATTATCTCCCGGGTTCCAAGAATCCCGGAAAAATACACAAATTCAGGACAGGAAGCTCTAGGTGTAACTAAAAACAAAAGTCTTCAAATGCAGCAGCTAGATACTGTATCAAAATTCACATCGTTTAATTTATGGCTGACACAGAGAACTAGTAAAATTTATGCTGAAATCTTCAAACGTCACCGCATGGCATACCAACATTTTCCCCACTGGTCCATTGACCAAAATCATTCCCCTTTATGAAGTGTTATTAAAGTCTGTCTCAAGTGAGGGACGTACCCTGCTGGTTTGAAATCTGTCTTCGCCTTTTGCATTCCATTCGTCTTACCCGCCAAGAGGCAGCCGTACGAATCGAGGGGCCCCAACGACGACGACGACGTCGCCCAAGAGTGCGTTTATGCTGATGAGTTTTAATTAAGAACGTGAAGAACACGATGTCCAACTCCTAATGGCATTGTCCGTTTGCGTCCGCATCTCATTGTGCGGTCACGTATGTATCATTTTATGCTAATGCTCCATCGGAGTAGCTCGGTGTAACGGCACTCCCCGGACTCGGTCTGTCTCGTCTCGTTCCCATCATCGCCGCTGCCGCCGTCACCGGCGTTCAGTTCAGGCATTCATATACATATGACCGGCAGCATCACTTGGCCCTGAGGTCTCACGACGATCGTTCGCTTCGCTGGAAATTCGCCTTCTGCCAGTACCGGGCCCCGGATGATGCTGTGGGACCAGCCGATTGAACTTCAACTATTCAAGGGTTCTGTGCGCGCACAGTGCATCGCAGTGTACTACCGCTCGAACCTGGGCAATGTTGTTTTTCCCTTCTCCCACTACCTTTTCCCTTGCAGTAGCACAGCTCGAATGAACGGTGAAACAACGATAGAGAGGCCCGATGCAGTTGCTGAATGAAATTGATTATCAATTATTATTACTGCCATGGGAATTCATTTATATTCCATGCTGGGGCTAAAAATAACGTTATTGAGTCATAAGCCGATGTTTCCGTTTAAGTCACAAGTCGATGGGGTCAAGCTAGGTGCTATATTGGCCTCAAGGTGCCAACTACAGCTAGACTGGACTTGTTTGTTGTTCCTTGTTGGCAGCCGATAGTCGTTGATGTGATTTGAATAATTAAACGGGATAATTTCCTGTCTCGGTAAACTTTACTGAGCACCCCTAAACAGTGTAACATCATATTAATTAAAAATAATTGCGGGAATTGATAGTATCTCGGGGACCCAGCGGATGCTACGTTATTAAGTTTATGTAAAGAATCTTCCATCTGGTAGGGTTCAAACGAAAATGTCAATGGCATCTTCCCGTCGAGAACGAGCTAACTAAATTAATAACGTCGCAGAGGTTAAATCAATCACGATTCTCACTTCGCGTTTATCGCTGAAAATATTAGCCCAAACTGCTGAAAAACGACGATGATTGGATGCGTTTATTCAATTTCGATTCAATCCAACCGTAATTGATCCGCTTCTACGTATATATCCAATTTCATCATCGCACACTGTTTGCCTTCTTAACTGGCGGTTTTCGATATTATTATTTATTCTTCGATTTCGATCTTCTCAACCGGGCGAGGAACGCCCGATACTATAATAGTGTTGATTTAGCTGTTGTTTTCGTAGCGGCCTGCGATGTTCGGTGAAATTGGTTCTTACTAGCCAAGTGGCAATTCGAGCACACTTGAACTCAATTATCACCGTTAAACACCTTTTGAATCTCTAGGAGACTATTAGAAGCATTCTACAATCGAGGAAACTGGTCCTTTTGTATCGGAATAGAAGTAAATGAAATACTTGATTTACTCTTTTTTGCTGTTGGTCATATCAAATGATAAACATGAATGAATTTCAAAGTTGATGAATTCTGAAATGAAATTCTCCATATCGAGCACGTACCTATCAACCTGACGTGATTTACCTGTTTTTGCAACAAAGTTCTAAGGGTGACGATTGTACGTTCATGTAATAACCGTACAATCATAACAACCATAATAACCATAACAATTATAACCTTCAGTTAAGTACTTCCGAGCTATTCATACCGCTCGCTGCTATTGCCGGAAACAATCCTTCGCATGTATAGCGACGCAATTTTAAATGACCCCATTTCCGAATGCACTATGTAGGTATACGAAAGGTACATATAAATACTTTGCGAGCTCGGCAAACATATTGTTATACTGACCTTTATGCTGCTGGTGGCAACCGTGAGAACTGGAGAGCTGAGTTTATGTGGAATTGTCCACTGATCTTTGAATGTGTGCTCAGGTGGAAAAGGCTTGCTGCCTCCGTTTCTTGAGTGCGTGTGATCAGCTGTCCACTTCCCAGAGCATTTAGAGACAAATGAGTGATCCAAATCCACTTCATGACTGGCAAAGTTGGTTGGTCGTGACAGACGCAGTGGTTTAACCGTTCACATGCTCCGGACGTCCTAGTGGATGCTGCTTCTCACATCTCTTGTTAATGGGCATAGATTTTTTTTTTCAGAAAATTTACATGCTTAGTTCGTCAAATTATTCTTTTTATTTCTTTTAGGACTATAAGAACTGTTTTGGAACTAGTATAAATTTGCGAAGTATGCACAGTGGTGGAGGCTAAGAGTGATTTTTTTGCTGATCGAAGTTTTGGTTCCGGAGTTATGGGTTGAAGGTTGCGGTCATGCAGGTATTTTCAATGTAAACTACCCCAGTAATAATAAAAATGCTTGGAGGATTTATCATTGTCAAGAAGGGTTCCTTGAAGCCTTGCTCCGTAGTTACGCTATAAAACTTTGTTAAGACTTCCACCATAGAACTTTAGGTACTAGTTTAATAATGGGTTCTGAAACGGTTCTGAATACTTTTTTAAAGCTGGAATAAAACTGACATAAAACAAGTATTTTAGTCACAAGGCAGTTTTATCGTAGTGTAATGCCAACGTTCAAGCTATTTGACTTCTACAGTTAAACAAGCTATTTTTCCCGTGACAGATATTTTTTATTTTGCTAATTGTTAAATTATCTTGCAAAATAGTACATGTGGCTGTTTCCAACATCCCTGAATTTTATCAAAATGTTTGTTGCATTGTCTTTGTTTTTATAGACAAAATAGTGTGACGTGGAAAAACCGCCAATTTACCGCATCCCCGGGGTAAGTTGGTGGTATGTATGAATACGCCAGAAAAAGGAGATTCAATTATATCAAAGGTTCGTGCTGAATGTCTTTTCAATAAAATTGTATATTAACCGACAATTGCCAATATGTTTCAGTCTCAATACCCCGGCATTTTACTTTGACGCGGAATCAAAAGCATATTTTCGAAATTCTTCAGGCGATTGGCCGAAGTAAATATCCCCTGCATTGATAAGATACATAAAGTTTTACTTTGCAATGAATTCCAAAAATAAAAATATTTGATTTGCATTGTAATTAGTAGCGCCAACTTGCCTCGCGAACGTCACAGCCAACTCCCAACCGCATATTTTACAAACAACTAGTTAAAAAATAACTTTAGTTCATAGATTTCATTGGATAGATTTATTTACTTTCTGTCTAATTCGATTAGGACTATGAGAACTGTATTGGAACTAATATAAATTTGCGAAGTTTGCACAGTGGTGGAGGCTAATAGTGATTTTTTTGCTTATCGGAGCTTTGGTTCCAGAGTTATGGGTTTAAGGTTGCGGTCATGCAGATATTTTCAATGTAAACTACCTAAGTGATAATCAAAATGCTTGCAGGATCTATCATTGTTTTATTTTGGTTTTAAGATAAGGATTCCTTGAAGCCGATGATTTTATTAGTGTTGTATGCAATTGTCATTTTATTTGCTCCGTAGTTACGCTATAAAACTTCGCTATGACTTCCACAATAAAACTTTTGGTACTAGTTTTAAGAATGGTTCTGAAACGGTTCCGAATCTTTTTTTAAAGCTGAAATAAAACTGACATAAAACAAGTAGTTTAGTCATAAGACAGTTTTATCGTAGTTTAATGCCAACGTTCAAGCTATTTGACTTCTATAGGTTAGGCTATGTTTTACCATGACAGATATTTTTAATTTTGCTAACTATGCAACGATTTACGTAATTTACGTATTTTTTGCCTAATTAGGGACTATAAAAATGTGACTAAATAAAATTTTGCAAACTCCCTCCGCTAGATTGATGGGTCTGACGGTATTACAAATATCATCAAATATATTCTGTGTAGCATTGCCAAAGAATCTATGACATACAATTGCTTCAAGATGGTGGTGCATCGAGAAGACCGAGAGGGCTCGTGGGCCTTTTTATGTTAAGCCTTCACAAATCTTGTTTAAAAATTATGTCACCCCCCCCCCCTCCCCTTCAATATCGCTGGAAAAATCAGGGCATAGCATTATTTTGTACTAACCAACTTTTAAAAAAATGTCGCGTTTTATAAAACAACAATAGCTTTCATAGAGTTTTGCTTTACGTCATCGAAAACTATTATGGTAGTTTTGGAAATTGCCATCCCATGATTTTTTTTTATTTTGACCATTCTCGGCTAGATACGACATCCGAATTAAATCGTCGATCCAGTCTACACAGCAAAGAAAATCATGTAACTTTACGTCTCGCAGATGCACATAAAAGGAGCGTCCCAATTCACATAAATTTACATTTAATTACATGTGAGATGTTCGGCTTTTCCTGCGTCATTCAGTCTGAGTTTTACATCAGAAGAGTCACAATATTTCATTTTACATATCATAGCATGTAAAATCCTATTATCGGACAAAAAATACGTCGCTAAGTTGTTTACGTCAAATGTAGTTTTTATTTTTTTCTAAGAGTGTAATATCAAACGAAACGTTTACTGCTCGTGGAAAGAAGGACCCGTCTGTGAATTCTCAAACAAATATCTCATGAAAAGGCTAATTCAAACCGACTTCTGAATCGATTCCATTTTAAACGTTGTTCGATCGGTTGTTGCATTCGAAAATAATTTCGATAAGCAGTGGCGTAGTAGCGGGGGGGGGGGGGGGTTAGCGACGAAACCCCCCCCCCCGAAATATTTTGGAGAATTTTGAAAAAATTCAATATGTTAAACAAAAATATGACTAAAATTTTAAATAAAATTCTTAAAGTTTCATTTGCAAAAGTTATCTTGTGAAAATATTTCCTTGAAGTGAAAATTGGCTGCAGACTCGACACCTACCTGACGGCACGTTGTGGAGGCTAGCTCAACCGCCGAGGACTATAACAAGTAGATCGCGGCGAAGCGAGGAGCTGGGAGCTTATTGGTTCACGAAACGGATATCGGTACCGAGAGAAATTTCGCCACATTATGTAGTCCTTGACTGACGGCGAACATGGACTGGAGAGTGTGAGAGAAGTATCCCCATAGAGACCACCACGCGATTCGCTACCGCATCGGCCAATGGAACCCTGCTGTAGCACGAAGAAGAACGGGCCGCAAGCTAAAGTGGAAGACGAAAGCCTTTAACGAAAACCTCTTTGATGCGTTACTTCGGCGAACAACGGAATCAAGTACGTTGATGCGGCTGATCTAACAAGAAGGATTGTGACGGTTTGTGACGTTACAATGTCACGAAAACTAGGGCCATGCAGTAGATGGCGTGCAGCTTACTGGTTAAATGAGTAACTCAGTACGCTATACACTGCTTGTCTTAGATCCAGAAGGCGGGCTCAGAGCGTAAGAGCGGAGAGTGAGAGAGGAGCGCAAGCGACGTTTCGAGAAGGTAGGGACTCTTTAAAATGGGAGATCAAGCTTAGCAAGGCAATTGCCATAAGTAGCTGTACTGAGAAATAAACGCCAATCCCTGGGGGACGCGTGCTGAGTCGTCATGACGAAGACGAGGGTCCGTCGACACCAGCTGAAATATACCCGGGTAAGCTAAAGATAATCGTTGAGGGTCTCTTCCCGAATCACAATTCAACTACCTGGCCACCGACACCGTACGACGAAGAAGAAGGAGGTAACACAGCCGAGTGGTAAGTGACTAACGACGAGCTCAAAGAAGCGTCGATGTAACTAAAATCAAAGAAAACCCCTGGTCCGGATGGAATACCAACCGTGGCGCTGAAAGCTGCGATCCTGGCGTATCCGGACATGTTCAGGATGCTACTGCTGAAGTCTTTAGATGATGGTAGAAACTGATGTTGCTGCCAAAGTGTGGGAAGTCACCGAGCCATGCAACCTCGAATAGACCAATACCGCAGCGTGGCATAAAAGAATGAGCCAGATCCTGAAGAGCTACTTCCAGAGTAGAGCACTGCTGTACCAGACGAACAAACGGGCAATAGGCAATGCGAGTCACAGCGGGCGTTCCTCAGGGCTCCATTCTCTGTCCAACACTTTGGAATGGGATGTACGATGGGGTCTTAACGCTGCGGCTTCCCAGGAAAGTGAAAATCGTTGGTTTCGTGGACGATGTGTCACTAACGGTGAGACACTTGAAGAAATGGAGGTGTCGGTGACGGAGACAATGAAACCGCGAAAAGTTGAACAGGACGCTTCGACTGCTGGTCGTACGAGTTGCGATTGCGTGCCGGAGGCAGTATGCCTTGTCGCCGAGATGATCCCCATCTGCATTACCCTGACGGAGGATATCAAGTGCTACAAACAGTGAAACGCCAGAATGGTGACGTGGCAGCAGGAATGGGACAATACGGAGAAAGAAAAGTGGACCTATAGGCTCATCCATATCTGTCGGCGTGGGTCAATAGAAAGCACGAGAGATGACCTTCCACCTGAAACAGCTCCTACCGAGCCACGGCTGCTTAAGGAGTGTCTTCATCGGTGTGGGTACGCAACGTCAACACTGTGTTTGGAGTGTGAGATCGTCGAGGAGACACCGGAGCGTCTTTGAATGTCCGAGGTTTGAACTCTTTGAATGTCCGAGGAGAGTCTTTGAATGTCCGAGGTTTGAAGTGACGTGCAGGGAGCTACTTAAAACGGGAGGACCGGACATCAACCCGGATAATGTAGCCTATAGAATGACAAGCGACGTAAAGACGTGGAACGCAGTAAACAGAGATATGATGTAGATCAGTGATTCTCAACCTGGGGTCCGCGGACCCCTAGGGGGCCGCGAAGTCATCGCTGGGAGTCCGCGATATATTTTCCGAGCGCATATTGAAATTTCAAGTCATGTTTCCTAACAAATTGAAAATAACATATTGATAGCATACAAAATTGATGTTTATCTATGGGGGTCCGCAGCAACCCAGTGTGATATCTAAGGAGTCCGTGGTACGAAAAAGGTTGAGAACCGCTGATGTAGATCATGACCGTCTTACAACGGAATGGACATCGAACAACGGTTTCGGCAATCACCGCCAGGGAACACTCCGCAGGAATAAACTAGATTCACCGCCGAGGACTAGTCGAGTAGACAGCAACAGAGCTGCGAGTATGAGTCGTCGAAACGCCAGCGAACCGTACGTCACGCTCCATGCGGATTCGTCAGACCGACCACGGCACCCCACCGGTTGTTCCGATAGGAAAAAAGCGAAAACCAAAGAAGAATCGATATTGGGAGAACTTTTTTCGCCAGGGAACTCTCCGTTAGCGTTAGATTCACCGCTGGGGACTAGACTGAGTAGACAGCGACGAGACACTAGTCGCGGGTCATCGGCGCACCAGTGCACTAGATCACTGATTGCCAATCAAACATTCGTATAATATATTGTCCACTATCGACGATTCCGGAAGTCCGGAATTCCGGGCATATTCCACAATTAAAGTCACATCGGTTCTTCGGTGATGACTGATCCGATTTTCTCAAACCAAGTCTCAAATGGAAGGCAAAATATGCAGTTGAGTATTGCGTCGCCGCCCCTCCCCCCCTTGCCTTGCCCTTACACCTCCTTCCTTCATCACTCCCCTCCCCTTGGACCACCCTCACGCCCGCATTTCCTTCATCCACCCCGTATACCGAAATAAGATGAAGGATTTCTGACGCATCCTCCACTCCCACTCTACTAACCCCCCATTCCCTACACGTTCAAGCCGATTCCACCAACCTTTCCAAATTATAATCACATGAAGATAACGTTGAACTCATGCTGATTAATCTAATTAAATATTATTCTTTTGCCTTTCTCATATAGAAACCCGATCGTTCTGCATAACAGAAAGCTATCAAATTTATATCTCATGTTGATATTTATTACTCGCTGTGTTATTTTTGTGATATCCCAATCAGCAAGGCAAGCAAACTTATATCAAGATTATATCTTCTGGTGATATAATTGAACTGCTAATATGATTTTAATGTATGCATCTAACGATGATGTTATAATATATTACATATTCTTTCACAATTATCATTGAACGCTAACTGTAAACTGTAAAGTGGGCAAAGGACCAGTTGGTTAAAGCCCCAATAAACAAATCAATCAATCAACTGTGAATGATTGTAATATTACACAAATGACTGTCTATTTGCTAATACGCTGAAGCCTCTTTTTATGCGTATTTATTCAACTTTTTGAAGCAAATTTTCGAAGTTTTTATTGATTTCCTTATATTTGCGTTTTCCACATTGGTATTCAAAGTTTCATAATTTTGAGAATAGATAAGTTTTAGATGCAAGTGGTCGGAAAACTTTTCTAAAACACTTGCCTGACACGCAATTTCGAATATGTAGCATATGATTTCTATGTTGAAACCTTTATTCAAAAAGTTTTCGAATCGTAACGTTATCAACAAGCTATTCTAAAGATTATAATTTTCTTATAAAACTTATTTTAAATAAGATACATGAAGTATCAAGCACTTCAAATGAAATAAAAGAACGCGGATTCAAATAAAAAAGCATTTTTTAAACTATTTGTTATAGTTTAGTCAAATGATTATATAAATAATTTTCTTTTAATTAATTGTGCATATTGCGAAAACGAATTTTCAGAACTTAAAAAACTGATATATACTGATTTCTACAATACCGTTATGAATTTTGAGGATCTTCGAGGATCTTCAGTCCGATTTCTCCAATTTATGCGGGTTTTTGCATAAACAACCGAAACTTGTCCAGTTTGTGGGTATCTGATTTTGTGCGTTCTCCGAATTACCAAAGCATTGTATTTTTTATTTAAACCATAAAAATAGTTAAGTTTGAGATTGCTGTATCTTTTCATTCCACCTAAGACAGTTTGACATTTACAATGAACTAACAATTACTTTGAATGCGCATAGGGTGATGTGCCTATTATGGCAGTAGAGCCTATTGTGACCCTATTTCGTACCCCTTGGTTTCGAACCAAGCATATGAGATAATGACACTATCGATTTTGCTAAAACAGGTGAGAAAAAATAAGCTCAAGTGATATTCTTTATTTGTTGTGCACATATGTATTTAGAACTATCCTCTAAATCCAACTTTTAATTAAAACAAAATCACCTTATTGAAATATCTACTAATCCGCCTCACTCACGTAGTGAACCGCAACTGGATGCAACGGCGCTTGGCAAAATAAACACTTACGAGCCAGCATTTACCGCCTCATATCTCGTTATTCCAGCACAAATATACTAAATATTGCACTGATACACACCTTTATTTTTGCTGGAGAACCTTTTTACGATAATTTCACTTTAAAATCACTCGTCAAACACTAGAATAGGCCTAGTGTTATAATAGGATAAAACTAAATACTGGGGTTCCTATTATTGGCATGTTTTGCTGATACACTACCACAATCAAAACCAACTTTTTGTATCCATCATACAGAAAAGAATCACCAGTGCGGCCAAACAAAAACATGAACTTGTAAATATAATGTAATGCAATTTCAGGTATAAGTAATCAATTACTTCAAGTTATTGAACTAATTGTTGATTGCAGATATTTTATTTTTATCTGCACATACAATTCGGATCGGGAGAAAGCAATGTGTGATGTGAAGCTTGTCATTCCAGTTGCTAACCTTCGAATGGTTATTTTCTGCGTGCGCCATTCTGGGCGCTCTTCTACTAACAGCTGATGAGTTTCATTGATGTGCGTTATGTTTACGTTTGTTTTGATCGGCTGAAAAAAGCAGAATGATTCGTTTTACAAATCACACGTTGGCGTCCATGATCTGGATACCTAGTTAGAATCGACGCAAATGGAATATGAGGCATTGCGTTTCAACTAGATTGTTTTTCGATGAGGTGGAAATTGGCACACCCATGAGGCGATAATTGGATCGTTGAGGTGGGAATAGATGCACAGAATGGAACATTTATTTTCATTTATGCTGAAAATTGAGGCAATTCTGCTAAATAAGCATTATATAGATGTTTAAGAAACAGTACACTGATACTTTATTCTGAGAAAGGTTATAGATAATATGGCTTGTTTTAAAGTTGTTCAAAAAATAGTGCGACCCTCTCCCTAATGGTGCCAAAATAGGCCCATCACCCTATGTTCTAATGATTCCGTTGTATTCGATGGTGCTTCGTTCGTTTTAAAAAAAAACATCGAACTGACAAATTTTCGATACTTGATTCATTTTGCAGAAAGTTAGAAAAAGGAATAATGCGACCTGTTCAAATTGTTGAAAGATTAATATTTGTGAGTATGCTGCATAAAGCTATCAATATTTCAAAATGGCCTAGAAATCTCTGAATATATACATATCCCAGCTGGTATTATTGTTTGCTCTTACAATTTAAATATGTGTTTTAGATAGTGCTTGAAATAGCTAAAAAAAATTAATGTAAAAATATTGAATGATTTCCTCCTTAAAACTAAATAAAATTGAGAGAAGAAAATGTATTTTAGAAAACATGAAATATTCCAAAATTCGTCACACCGAAGAATCCTTAACAATTTCTTGAATTTTATGATTATCTGTTATAATATTTGCAGTTGACAGATTGAACTATTGCAAAAATTGCATTTCTGCGAATTTATTAGATGTGAGATAATTGTACTGGTTTCCTTAATCTTCCCCATATTAAAAATGCCAATAACAAAACCCCGAAAGCGACTTTACTTGAAATCTCAATGTGCAAACCTCAAAACTTTGGTATTTGTTTCTTTGAATCTATTCGGAATCATAAGTAACATTTGTCGTATTCTTCGTAAAATAATGTAGGTAAATTATCCGCTCAATGGTACCATATCGCATCGACATTATTTATAAAAATCGTGTAAATCATGTTAACGTACAAGAGAAGCATCGAAGCTCACTATTCAGAATCTAAAAATAGCTCCACTTCCTAATCTGAAAAGATATTATAAAGCTATTCAGTCTATCGTAATATAGGCAGCTGTAATAGTGAGCAAAACTGTATGAAAACAAAGCGTATTATACAAGGAAAACAAACAGTCCTTAGGTTTTGGCAAAGTTCAATGTGTGCGTTCTGGAAACATCTTCTGCATCTATAATCGTTTTGTCCTTGATGAATGCATAGAATATTATGCTAACATTAAACATCGGTCGAAAGCAACGTCGTTGGTTCATGCAGGAAACATCCCCATAAAACTCAGAATACCCCGGTTCAAATCGCTATATCCACAAATAACAACAAGCGTGTGTCATATATTCATAATAACAATCAGCCAGCATGTATGCAATCATTTGACAAAACTATAAAAAGCTTTTGCAACATGGAGCTTTTTGCTTCCAAACGAAAAACGCCTTAATGTATGTTATATTTTTCTATTCTATTCTATTTTTAGACTTGCACGCTAAATTCGTTGATACTATACAAAAGGTAATAAAAGCTATATTGGCCGTGGGGAACCTAACAAAATTTGTTATAATTCTGATAGAAGCCTATCACAGGTTGCCATATTTTTGATACATACTAGAAGATTTTCTGTTATGTTTTCTGTTATTTTACCAACTAACGAGACCAAATTTATAACACAACGTGTTATCATAACAAAGTAACTCAGTCTGTAATAATTTTGTTATTTCTTTCTGATCGGGTACAAGGAAAATCAGTTTTTCCATACATAATGCATTGAATGAAGAACTTGATGATTTCGGAATTCTCGCAGCAGAACGATCAATTTTAATCTTAGCTCTTACTTACATTCTAGTCTCCGATTTATTTTAATTGAACAGAAATTACTTCCGAAAATAGTATACAATTTTAATTTAGGCTACAAATAAATTTTGGATTGTAAATGAATATAAGCACAATACAAATTTAATTTTAATTTTACTTTTAATCTTCTGCTTCCTATTAGTTCAATGAATTTGTCAAAGTGATGGGGTTATGCCACGTTATTTGACAGCCCACTGTGATGGTGACAAACGAAATGTCAACGCTTGAGTTTTGACTCAGATTCGTGTTCGTTTACGAGGGGCATTTTTTCACCTACTTGTACCGAACAGTGTGGCTTGAATAAATAAATTTCTCCATGTTCAGTCGACGTCATGCTTGGTGCTGAGAATAGTAATTTTTATCCAATAGAAAAAATGCAGAATACGCACATTAAATACTATACAAAAACACGCGATTAAAAGAACACGAACAATGACATATAAACGCTTCCCAGCCAGCCTTTTTGATGGTATGTCCAAGTTGCAACTGGATAATACGTGTTTATATCCCACTAAAAAGTCGCACTAAATGCAGAAAATCTGCATATGCGTAACAAACTGGAGGCGAAAGACGTACACAGCTATTGAAATTGACGATTTCTGGCAACAATATACACGTTATGCGCGATAATTTCTAGCATGAAAGCGGTTCTAGAGAATGTATTTACGTTTGGATATGCGAAACAATCTCACATTACATGTGATATCCATAACTAGTATACGATTCCGGAACTCGATATACGATTAACTCGATGCGTCGGTAAAGAAGATACAAAACTAGGAACAGTTAACAGGCACATCAATCATCTTCAGCATAACTAAATACGTAAAAAAGCGGGGTTTGGGGAGAAAAAACGAACGCTGATTGTGGAATCGGATTGCCAAACCCATAGACGCTCTTCTCATGTTAAGATGGGATTCGAACTTACAACATTTGGATTGTAGGACAGGTCACACAGAACTATTTTATTTGTTGCAAGCGTGACAATATTTCGTAATCATATCTTATCTTCATGTAGAGAAACCCTATTTCGCTAACATGAGCTATATATGCAGCACTTTCAATTCAAATATATGAGATAAATCATAAGTAAATTCGCTAAATCGGTTTTCTTAAATGAGCGCCTTAAAATAAAAGTCGCAAGGACAGAACATGCTTCGTAAAACTCGTTTCAAATATATTATATTATAAAAACCGGATATAAACTTCAAGCATAAAAATCGAACTGGGACATTCCTTTGTAAGAGTCGGATAAAAATACCTTCAGTAAAAAAAACCGGAAAAAATATATCCGATTCTTACAAAGTAGTTTTTATTAGCCGACTTTTAATCTTAAACATCAAGATATACGGATGCTCCTACTAGCGATTTATTTATTTTTAAACGATTTTTTACTCCTTGTCGAGTTTTACGGGTGAGAACTTTTCAAGCGATTCTTATGCTGAAGGATTTCTGTCCGATTTTTATGCTTGAAGTTTATTTCCGATTTTTATATTCTAATATGCTTGGAACGGATTTTACGAAGCATGTTCTATCCTTGCGACTTTTATTTTCGGTTGCTCATAAGTTGTGATATATTAAGTCGCATCTAACTTTTTGAAGTCATTGTGATGTATAGAGAAGTCGTAGATATGTTTATGTTACTGACTGACTATTCCCACACATTGGAACGACTTCAATGGCTTTATGAAGTTGTTAATCCGACATTGATCGAAGTAAAGTATGATCAAATGTGAGCAAAAATACGATTTTTAATAATTTAAATATTTGTAGCTATATGAATTTAGCACGTCAGTGCTTTACGAACAACTCCGATTTAACGCGATTTAATTAGTACCTCAATGCGATTCTGAATCAAATGTCGTATTTAAATCATGTTTCTAGTAATATGCGATTACAATTCAATTTCTGCGGACTAAACTCGACTGTCACAACGATTTTGACTCTTTGTAGACATCATTACGAGTCTTTTTCTACATTGTTGTACGATTTGTGGTTTGCTAGGTCGACTCTATCGCGTTTGATAATAATGTCATAATGACATAATGTCCGATTGATTTTTTTTTAGCGTTTCTCTGAGGCCTACCACTATTCCATTTAGTATGCGTTATCAAAAACATCGCGCAACATCATGTTGGATTTGTTCTCAATTCGAAGAGAGTGATAAGAAATGTCTAACCACACTGTTAGGTGAATTAAACTCGTATTTGTTATTATATTTGCCGGTTTTACGAGAAGAAAATGTAATGTAATTACATGGCAGATATGCTAATGGACCCAATTTGTTCTGATTGTTATTTGATTTATGTCCGTTTATTCTTGTTTTATATGATTTGTCATCATTCCCCTACCACATATTTAGCCATTTTCCCTACATATACTGTAAATGACGTGTGCGAACAACACCTTCCTCGTGTTAAATGTGACTAATTCGGTAAAATTGTACTCGACTCGAAGCTTTTCAACCATTCACCACAAACCATCGTCGTCGTCGTAGGGTAATCAATCAGCACCGTGTGCCACCTCCACCTGGTTTGCCGTGAAATCTAACCAGTCACGATGGAAACAGCACGCATGCATCCAATTATGCGGAATTTTACGAGCAGTCGATTTTAACTGCCTTTTGCTGGGCGTTCCACGTTTGGCACGGCCAAAATCAAATTTCATAACCTCTCATCGTAGGGGTCGTAAACCGGGTGCGCTAGTCGTTATCTAGTGGCATCTAACGAACAGGCAGTGCTTGTTCTCTGAAAACTCCCGGAGCGAGTTTACTGGAAAATGATGGCCCATTTATTACCTGTGTATCTAAAATAGAGAAAACGGGCAAATAGGTATTATGCTACGGTGCATTACTCATCGACCTGTTCGGACCCTAAAATCGGCAACCGTCGGTTGAAACTCTTCCGCCGACTAAGAGGGGAACGCCGGAAGGTCACAATGACCTCACTGAGTTCGTGCTTTTATACGTGGTTTTGCGCCCTATCTGTTTGTCACTCAGTCAATCACCTCTCTCGAAGCCCGTATTGTATAGCTAGCTGGGGCTGCACAAAAATGCTGTAGTAGGCTGCGAGTGCGGCAGGCGTCACGTGCACAAGCCGGAGTTAGATCGCGTTGCTGCCCGTTGTTGGGAAGCCCAACGAGGGAAACAGGTTTGCTGATGCTTATGTAAGATAAGCACAAAAGAAGAAGACAAACCTTTTCGCTGCTCTGCGTTGTAGGTGCAGACCTGTGAGACCCCTCAAGCAACCTGGACTGGCTCAACCGAATCCGAAAAGATCATGATGAATAGAGAGGGTCATAATAATAAAAAGTGTTATTTCTGGTGAGGCTTCATGTTTAGCAAATGGATTTTTGTTGGCGTCCAGGTGGGATGGTTTATGTTGGGATGTGTTTGCTTGGAAAATCGTTGCATAGTTCTCGTTTGGGTTCAAAAACTTAGTTCGAAGAAAGAGACTACTTAATTTTCTCGTAGTTGAACGTTGGCTTCCGATGAGTGATGAACATATTATTTTTTATTATTGTACAGTTTTTCGACATTTTGAAGGAAGGTGAGCTATAAGAATAGCGACAACTTCAGTTCTAGGAACAATAATTAAAATTTTTAGCGCTTAAATGAAAGGTCATAACCCCAAGGAGTGCGATATTTTCTGTGCGAAAAAAAGAAGTGAAGAAAGATTGTCCCGCGTCGTTTCATCGGAAAATTGTGTAGTTTGGTGCAATAAACTGTCAGAAAATGTGATTTTTTTTTTTCGAAAGTGAATGCCGAGGAGGAAGGATATCGTTCGTTCGTTCGGTGCTATGCCATCCGACAACATGAAATCTGACATTTTGTTGAATTGGAAAGGAGCCTGAAAGAATAGGAGCCAGGGTTGCCACATTCACAGATTTTTTGTATTACAATCTATTTTACTATTTTTGGTCGCAGAAGATACGGCCGAAGAACACGCAATGAATAGTGCATTTAACTGAGCTCGTGTTGTGCTATTAGTTACGTCAGTTAGGATCGTATCGATTAAATTATAGCTAAGTTTGCTGAAAAGCGCAATTCTCAGCAGAGCTCGTGAAAGTGTTTGTGTATGATCCGGCTCTCAATTGCGAATCTTCGTGGTAGTAGTAATAAAGAGCAAACCATTAACACTGCCAACGTGGAAGGTGTGTGTACGCCAAAGATCACTGCTGTATGGAGCATGAAGAGGAGCATCAAACGGATAAGTTTATTTTGAATTTATTCTTTTTGTGTTGGTGATGGGAGCTTGTATTTAGGATTTTTGGATTTTTGTTTTAGGGTAAAGTGCCTGTTTTCACCATGTTGGGGAGGGGCCTCGCTAGGTCGTTGGTTGCTCGGCCTGCGGTGGGTCCCACTGAGACGTCTAGAGGATTGTTTCAAAGTCGTTCAACACGGGTCCGGCGATTGACGTTTGTTGAACGGTTATTTGGACGTTGTCCAAATTGGTCCAACGAACGTCATTCGTTGGACGATTTTGAGACCGGCCGTTCTTAGAGGGGTGCGTGCGGGTTGGCATCGACTACTTTTCTTCGTTGTTTGGAGCCGGGATAGTAACACGGGCGCTTTGAGAGCGGTGAGGTACTTGTGTTTGGGCGCAGCGGGGACTCGAGTCGGGATGGCGGACGCTGCTCTGGCCGGCGGCTTCGGGTGAGTGTGGTGATGGTGGAGGCATGGTGACGGTAGGCTTATCGCCCTATATTTCCTACGTGTTTTAACCGGTAGTGTTTATTCGAGGTGACCGGTTCTTTTGAGCGACTCTCCATGGCAGTTTGTTTTGATAAGTACCGAGCGCAGCTGCAGTACAGTGTGCATAGGTATGTTTTTTCCTGCTCTTTTGAGCTTTGGAGATGTTTAGTTCGCATTTACACAATCGAGTGTTCTCCGCACACTGTTTGACAAACTGAGCATATTTAATGCACACATAAATGGTTGCTCGTTGTTTAGGAGCGAGTGTGTCGGTGGGATTTAGTGGTTACGGGGTGTAGTGGCTTCTTGTTTTTTTTGTATTCGCAATGACAGTTGCGTGCAGGTTTTGTTTCGGGTTTGTTGTGGGCAGATTTGTACTAGTATAGCTTACCACCACTTTGAGGTAATATCAATTTTTATTCTCACATTGCATTAGTGCAATGCTGATGTAGGAACGTAGACTCTTTTAGAGTTTGTTTATGATTTTGTCACCTGGTAGCGAAGCATCATCGGGAATGTAAATCCGCTGGAATGGTAAATGCTTTACGAGTCAAAAGTTTATTGGGTTACTGAATCGGAGAATCGTTTGATATATTTGAAGGTTGTTGTTCGAATTACGCACGTGGTTGCTGGACCTACTTGAGTGCTGCTCTTGACGGAGTGGCTGTGGGTTTTGTTTCGGTACACAGTTGTATTGCGCGCCCCAGTATATTGTATTAGTGTGACGAGAAATCACAGCTGTTCTTTTAGGAGCGGCGCTCGGCTGAGTTGATGGTGTTTCGGGCAACTTTTTGTGATGTCTGAATAATGGTTGTTGGGTTTGATATGGATTAATGGGGAGCGGGGTTCATCGCATTTTTTCTGTGCATATTCGTTGATAGTGGGACAGTTCCTGAACTACATTCGTTGCTACACTTGTTGCGGATAATTGTGGGACGGCCGCGTGTGTAGAGGGATGATTTTAGCAATGATGACAAGTGAACCGCACGAGAATCGAGTGCGAGCGCCCAATTTATTTCATTTTTCGGGTTCAGGATAAGAAAAATCAATGGCGTTTCGAACTAGCCTACTTTCATACAACATGTAATAAGACTACTTGTCACGTGTAAATGTCTACCGATCGGAAAATCAAACACAGGTTAACATAAATAACTCACTCCGGATAGCCGGCTGTTCGGAAAATGCATTATTTCTTTTCTCGCGCAAAAATAGATGAATAGATGCCTCAATTACATTTTCTAGTAGTCTTGTGTAACTCGAAGTCTGTGTCTCGCGCGTTCATTTTACAAAATCTATACTTTATCCTTTTATGTAACGTCTCGCGAAGAGATGAGTGCTAGGATGCGTATTCGAACGGCATTCATTTTTTTACTGGAGGTTGTGCACCAGAGGGCTTTGATTTGAAATGAAAATACAAAGCGCGTGAGTACTTGGCTGGATCACAATGTCTACCGGAATGTTTCTCTAGCTACTAGCATCAGTTCCCTCCTGCGACACTTGTGGATGATGCAGGGAATTCCTCGGTCATGGTAGTCACGGGTGTTGAACTAACATTCCTTCCCATCCCATGGTTGGCCTGCATGGGCGTGGCCGTCTACGTTATTGGTCATACTGTGATCTTAGTCTCTTTGGGTTGCACGTTGAGTGTGATGTACTGGTCCCGGGTATCATACAATCGGTTCAGTGTGCAATTTCAGCGGGTTTTGATCAGTCACGGGAGACTCACGTGCGGTCAACTAAGCTAGGCTAATCCAAATATGTACCTCCCTAGGATACAGTAGTGTTGGGTTAATTTGCCAGTAAAATGTTAGGTTTTGCTTTGTGGGTGTTTTACTGTCCCTATGATACGAGCCTGTTTTACACAGAGTACTGCACATACCTTCGGCTCTGAACTCGGATTACAGCATCATTGCATTCCACCCAACGAAACTGGAACAGGGGTTTTTGTATTTTGCCGTACGCTTGTTTTTTGTATGTCGCAGGAAAGTCTGCTATTTCTACCTGTGACCTGTTCGGGTGGATAATAATGTGCTATAAGCTAACTCCAATCCGGTTCCGCTCCGCTTCTGTCCAGTCCTATTTGGTGCTTATTCAATACTGTACATGGGCATCGTTATTCTTCCGTATATTTTATATGCGCGCGTTCGCACTTGTCCTTACAATTGTAGATGCGTGCGTATGGTTGAGTGTTGATGTCCGTGCGCGGTGACTCCCATTTCTCATGCAAGTTTTATTGGTCTGTAGATTGAGTGTGCGGCGGTGATGTTGAGGTGGTTTGGTGCACAATCCTATTATTGAGGTAGTGCGGTGCTTCGTTTGACCGCATTGGAATAGGCGTTTTTCTCGATCAACGCCTTCAAGGCTGGTACCAAGAATGCCTCAGGGATCGCTCAAGCGTTCCCTTTTTTCGTTTGAATGCTCGTTGGTTTGTCTGGTCTTTTACTCGTCTATTTTGGAAGGTTTTGGTTGTAAGTTTTTTGTGCAATTAAGGACGATTTTTCAAAAAGAAAGTTTTTTCTGTTAAAATTTCCACCATCTTGTTTATAATTAATATAATAATATATTAATGAATTTTTGAAGGGGGATGGGTCGTGGACTGGATGATTTTATGTGGTTTGGGGCCCTTTTAAATTCTTAATTTTCGGTGAACGTCCGAGCGCCGGTTCATGGTGCCGCGTTGCATCTATTTTGTGCATTGGCAACTTCGTGGTTCTTTGAGGGAGTGGGGAACGGGATTTCGCGTACAACTGTTTTGTAGTTTGCAAGGAAGCTGCAATCCGTTTTGCCTTTTTAACATGTCGGAGGGTGAAGTAAGACACTCCTATGTCCCCTTAAACTTAAAAGAAATTCTATATATATAGAATATCATCATCTTTCACAACTGTAATTCTTTCAACTATCTCATTTTTTACACTTATCTAGTACTCAGTATAACCAATAGTTAGCATAACAATAAATAAATCGCGCGCGGTAATGATTATTTAGAACCGGCACTTTATTGTTGCAATTCAAGATTAGTAACAGTTCCTCTTACTACGATACCACTCTACCACTTAGATACGGAATTTTATTCAAACGATCGCCGGGAAAACTTTACACAGACACGGCAGAATACACAAAACATTCGCGGCGTGATGAAAAATTGAACGATATCGATTTATTAAAATATAAGCAATACTCCTCATAGACGGCTATCCGGAGTTTAATTTGCATATTTAACCAATCACATTAATGCAACAAATGATAAATCTCCCAAATTCTCGGCAGCCGGCTGCCCAGAGCAATTTTCACATGATAACGCTACCGGCACACTTACTAACAAATATCCCCTTCCCGTGATACATGTGGAGATGCAGAGGATTCCTCGGTCTCTAGCAGCAACATGTATCGGACTAACATTCCTTCCTTCCCCAGAAGATCTGCATTCGGACGTGGCCGGCGTCGGTATTGATCAGCATGCAGGGATCAATATAGATTGTACAATGTGGCTCATCGTGCTATTCCCAAGCATGTTGTTCCAATCAACATTTTACAATCTCAATTGGTTCTGGTCAATAACGGAGTAGCAACCACGGGCGATCTCTTATGCTTTATGCTTATGCTTATTTTGAAGGAAGGTGAGCTATAATGTTGTCAGGACAATATTTATCTTACGCTTTTTGAATTTAAAATTCAAGACATAGTAGAAATCCTAATTAAGCGGTTGTTTATATTGGTGCTCGGAAACAGCGTCAATGACAAAATGTAGCAAATTTTAAGATCAAAACATTAAGAATCCTGCAAAATTGTGGTTCTGTTTGGTTCGAATTGGGTGGACATACTGAATTCAACTAGTTCTTGAGTACTATACACATTATTGAGCAGGTATGAGATTAGGTAAAAATCTATATAAACATTACACATAGCAACCAATGCTACGTTTCTTCGGAATTGCTTAAAAAAACAATTTAAAATAAATATGTAGTATGTTTTAGACCTTATTTATTTTCTTGTTTCGAAATCAATTTATTAATTCATTGATATCATTTTACCTATCAACGCAATTAAAATCAACAAATACAATTAAAAACTATAATATTCCTGCTGCCGGTGTCTTAAGCTGAAGAGCATTTTTTTGGCTCATTCTGCTTTCGTTATATCGTGTCTCAAGGCCAAATGGAAACTTTTCTAAGGGAAGATTTATTGAACAATCCCCTAGAACCACGCGTAAACAAAGCTTTCTTTATTCTGCCATCATTGGACAATTCCATGTGATAGACGCGTCTAGCCATAGATGCTGATGCTCTTGTTGTTTTACCTCCCAAACAAGAGCTCGCGGCAGCAGACTTCCCGAGCAGAAGAAAATAACTTCAGAATACCAAATTCAGGTATATTTTACCCAACACTTGAACACCACAATAAAGTATTTAGGAGCCTTGCATAAGAGGTAAAATACCTGATATAATAACTGAGACATGTGCTACGAATAACTAGTTGATAATGATAAGAGTTATTATAATAACTTTTTTAACCTTCCAATAACCAAATTCACTGTATCGAGGTATTCAATAAGGTATTAAGTTGGTATCACTAAAATACGTAAACAATGCTTAAATAATGTATTATACCTCATTGAGGTATTATACAGGTATTGAAGAGTGCTTATTAATAATCAATTAATGCAAGATTTTGGTATGATACCAGATAATAGTATGCTCGGGTTGTTGGCCAGTTATTCTCTCCTGGTCGGGTTGTGATACCGTGAAGTGAAGTGTTTTGCACCACTTGAAGTACTGGGATACAATTTGTGAATTTAAATATGAGTTCTAGCAATGTGGATGTCAACATTCATTGAATTGCCTCAGTTTATCGTTACGGTACTATTTGACGACTCAGGCAGGGCCGTCGAGAACCATGCTGGGCCTCAGAACTTACATTACTGCCAGGCCTTTCTAGAAAAATACTTATATGAATCTTGGTTGGGAAAATTGTGATTATAAAACTCAAGGGCTTCCAACATTTAATCAAATCTCATTCTTGAAAACAAATTGCCTAGATTACTTCATGGTTATAAAGATTATTCTTCGAAAATCCGCTTAATAACACTAGTTTACAAGAAAAATGAAGCTTCAAGAAAAAGTATTTTTTAGACTAATTTTGGGTCGCTGAACACGAAAACAATATTCATATTTTTGTTCTAAGAAGCCATTTTCTGATTTTCTCAAAAAACTCGTTTTTGAGCACTTTTTGTAGTTTTTTGTCAATAATTCGTGTCAAAATCATCCAAATAATATAGCCAATATGCAGGTTGAAAGGTGGTGAGATGGCCCTTCCAAACACATATAATATGTGTCGATTATATGTAAAATTTGTAGTGCTGCAAGCGTCGAAAGATTAAAAAAGTGCATTTTTGACCATTTTTAAAAGTTACTCATTTTTAATTGTTTTTTTTTACAGAAGAACAAATATTTTTTCAGACCTTTTAGAATCTATGATGACAGATAATATGTTTACGGTAATTTTAAGCTTAATATCCCTAACATCGGATGAAAAATGTTGATGCTATGGCACATTGAGCGAAATGGAAATTTTATGATTTTAGCAGTCCCTGCCCTGGTGCGGCGGTTTAGAGGGTGTAGCACTGGTCTATTCGAGTCCCTATCGAAACTCAGTGGGATTGTAGCACTAGCCATGTAAGGTTCTGTGAACTGAGAATCGGCTGCGAAGCCTGTTGAAGCAGAAGGCGAAAATTCCTTTAATTCGTTAAATATGTACTCACCACAGACAAAACAATATTTTTCCAACGAATATTTCCACATTTTAAAAAGAGCACTTAGTTGTACAATGAAATATCTAAAACCATTCAAATGCCGCAGGATGGATGAATGCAAGCTCGAGAAGACAGTAGCCAACACAAACAATAACTATCAAGTATAGAAAATATTTCAGCCGAAAATATGATTGTGCGAAAAATAAAAAGTTACATTTTTCACTCAGTGCTTCATACCATCTACATTTTTCATCAAATTATTGTGACCATTGGCTTAAAATTTATGCAAAAAGATTGTTTATCTCATTAGATTTTAAAAGAATTTTCTTCTGTTTTTGATTTATTATAAAAAATTAACTAGAAATATGCATTTTTTTTAAAAAGGTCGAACATTAGACTTTTTTTACTTTGGTCGATTGTAATCATAATAAATGTACATTTGATCTACACATATTATACATTTTAGGAAAGGCCATATCAATACCTTTCGAACTGTTTCGATCGGATCCTATTTGAACGAGGTATTGACAATTAACTAAAATAGTGCCCAAAACACCTTTTTTCGAAGAAATCTTGAAAATGCTTCTTTTAAAAAAAGTGGACTTTGTTTTCGTATTCAGCGATCCAAAATTAACTTAGAAAACAACTGTCTTTTTAGATTATCGCGATTACCTTAAGATTGTTAAAATCTGTCACATAAGATTCTGAAAATATGAAAAATCATTTTTCTGTAATAAAAAACAGCGCGACCAAAAATGAGGAAGCAAAAGAAAAACTTTTTTTTTTAAACTCGAACTTCTTTGAAAGAGAAATTGAGTATTATTTTCGTGTTCAGCTACCCAAAATTAATCTAGAAAACACTTTTTCTCGCAATTTGATTTTTCATGTAAACTAGTGTAATCTTATTTAGGACCAAAAGAGATATGTGAAAAACAGAACAATTTTCACTCGGTGCTTAATAACATCACCAATTTTTATCGGATTTTCGTGATCTTAAGATTAAAATTCACGTGAGAAGTTTGTCTGTCACATAAGATTTAAAAAGATTTTTTCTGCCGAATTTTTTTTTTATGAAAAATCAACTAAAAATGAGTTATTTTTACCAAACATTACTTTTTTTGACTTTGGTTGCTTTTAACCCTAAATTATTGATATTTAATCCAAGCATGTTATACATTTTTGGAATAAGCACATTAATACCTTTCGAATAGTGAGCCCATTGTGATAATCGGAAGATTTGTTCCTGAGATATTGACTAATAACTGAAAAAAGTGCTCAAAACACGTTTTTCAAAAAATCTCAAAAACGGTTCTTTGAAAAAGAAAATGAATATGGTTTTCGTGTTCAGCGACCCAAAATTGACTTAGAAAACACCTTTTTTCTTAACTTCATGCAATCATCCCAAAATTTGTAAACTAGTGTAATTGATTACTCGATTATTGTAAAATTCCTCTATTACACTGATTTACTTGAAAAAAAAGCGAGTTCCTGTTGGAATTACTTCAGATTATTGGAGTATTTCAAGTGGAAACTGTTTATTTTAATAAATAAACTCATGGTAGGTTTTTATTAGAATTTATTCTATCATCTATTATATGAATAACCCCTAGGCAGGATTCGTATTGAAAAAAGGTTTCAAAATATTTTAAGTTAGTGGTTAATAATGAAGTATATTTGAGTGCTGAATTGAATGGCATTATAAAATTTCGGAGTCGTTCTCATATTGTGGGCTATAATAGCGAAGAAAAGTAAAATAAATACTAAAATTTTGTTTACGGTTACGATCACATCCATTCGAAACTGTCCACTTTGAGCGTTTAGAATCATTGAAAAAATTTTGCAACATAAAACAAAATATCTTCTGATAAAATAATTTTAGCACTTAATCCTCCTAGAAGTAACTATAGAGAACTTACTCCTCAATTTTGTTTGATACTTATTGTCTTCAGCAAAGTTTTTGAAAATGCTATTTCAAACGACTTTTTTGAAGACTTGAATACTCCATATATTAAGAGTTTCGAAATATATTAGGCTATGTATGAAAGAAAACCTTTAAAACAAGTTATAGTTATTACAGGTATACCTCGATAGTACGTACACCTTCGCTTCGTTCAGTGTACGTACTATCGAATCACAAAAATAAATTTCAAAATATTACTTTTTATGATTAATATTGAATGAAAACTTACAAAAATAAGATTTGTCGCTAAATTAATCCCCATATTAGTGATAAACTGTTCAATCACTGTGTACACGGTTTTAGAAGAACGGTTTGCTACAAACAGAATGGTTGAAAATGGCATACAAAAGCATTTCCTCGGACTTATTCAGTTCCTTGACTACGTACGATTTTTCTGTACCTCGCATAAAATATTCTGAACTTGTAATAAAAACAGAAAGTAATAAGATGCCTCTGAATATTGTAGGATATTCGAGAGTTATTGATAAATTCTTTGAATTTGGTAGCAATTCCTCGAGCGCGATGCCATTTACAATTCTTCTCCGAACAGGATTATATATTGTTTTTCTATTCCTTTATTTTTTTGGTCGCAAAACGGATATTTAAATATATTTGCAAAGGCGATTAAATTTTAAATATATTTTATGACAACATATGAGCTTAAAGATATATAAAGCATAGTTCCCTGTCATACCTTAATCCTTGAACCACGCCAATATGTTGAATATTTCCTTTAATTGCTCGCGCAAGTTGCACAAAACAAGTATAGAGGAAAAAAGGGTTGTTTAGCTGCGTTTGTCCAGTCCTGTAAGTCATATGAGTCTCCCCTCACTCACATTTTATGTGCATAATATTTGAAAATCAATTAGCAAAATTCGTGTTATCATTGCTCTAGAGTTAAAAGTTATTAATATCATTTTTGATCTTCAGAATTTTTTTTTGAATTTTACCGGTTACTTCGAAGTTAGTAATACTTCTCTCATACTTGTGAGACATACCGTACATAAAGCATGCAAAAGTTTTTGGTCAAACTTTCCTAATTTTGTGATGTTAACTGTGAGTTTCAGAAATTTGCCTGAGGTTCGTTGTGATTTATTTGTTTGAAGTAATATTGTAAAACTTGAAGACATGATGTTGGATTTTTTTTTCCATAAATCCTTTAAATACTCTTGAAATTTCGTAAACTTTCCAGAAGTTCTAAAGATTTCGATCAAGATCGTAGAATTTTTTGAAGTTGGCAGAATTACTCCGAATTTGATAAAAGATGAGTGAATATCGTGAACACTAGACTGCCCAGAAAAATAATGATTTTTTGAAAACTCAATCGGCCCACCCCTGATTCGATTACTAGTGCCACCAGGAGTACTTGCACCAAATTTGAAGTAAATCGGACAAGTCTAGCTACCGGACCAACGCTCCTGAAGTTTGTATGGGATTTTTCGACAATTTACGTGGAGAAAACCCACTAACTCGCATTTCTGCCACTAGATGGCACTGTATGCATCGTATTATCACTGTAAGTAAGAATAAGAAAGATAATTTAATTTTCTACAACTTTGTCGAAACAGGGGTGGGCGCAGCGTAGTTGGTAAATCGATTGCCTTGTACGCAGCGCACCTGGGTTCAAGTCCCGACCCCGCACATAGGGTTAGAAATTTTTCATAAGAGATTTTTCTAACCCGAAGAGGCGAATGACCTTAAGGTTAAAACCTCTATAATCGAAATAAAAAAAAAAAAAAAAAAACTTTGTCGAAGACTGCTTGTCAATCCGGCTTTGTTAAAAGAAGTTATTAAACTTTTAACGAAGTGGTGTCTGAGTCAGTTTTTTATGGGGCCTAGTTGTGCTTGGTTGTGTATCAGTTCTCGATTCCCACGAGCTAAACATTTTTGTGAAATAACCGTTAGATTTAGCTCATTAGTATGTTCAGAAGAATTGTAGTAAATAATACGAGTCATGTTTTGGTTGAAAATTTTTAGTTCCACTTGTGACCGCATAGAGAGCGCTAACACTAACTTTTCATAGAAGAGAGATAGAGTATCGAAATATTCGGAAGAAATATTGAAAAATGCCTGCTCTACAACTTTGTAGAAGACACCTAATACCTATCTCTTTCCGTTGAAAAGTTAATGTTGGCGCCCTCTATGCGGTACAATGTGGAACTAAAATTTTCTATCCAAAACATGAGTCGTATTATTTACTACAACTCTTCTGAACATACTATTGAGCTAAATCTAACGGTTATTTCACAAAAATGTTTAGTTCGTAGGAATCGAGTACTGATACACAACCATGCACTGCTAGGTCCCATAGAAAACTGACTCAGACATCCCTTCGTTAAAAGTTTAATAACTTCTTTTAACAAAGCCGGATTGCCTAGCAGTCTTCGACAAAGTTGTACACAATTAAATTATCTTTCTTATTTTCACTTACAGTGATAATACGATGTATACAGTGCCATCTAGCGGCAGAAATGCGAGTTAGTGGGTTTTCTCCATGTAAATTGTAGAAAAATCTCATACAAACTTCAGGCAAGTTGGTCCGGTAGCTAGACTTGTCCAATTCGCTTCAAATTTGGAACAAGTACTCCTTGTGGGACTAGGAATCGACTTAGGGGTGGGCCGATAGGGGTCATTTTTTCTTGTCACTCTAGTGAACACCCTGCTGTTTATGTAAAATGTTTGAGTGCATGAAAATTCTCTGGAGTTTCAAGTAATTTCTTAAATTTTATACAATCGGCAAATTGTCATCCTTAAAGCTCTCTGAGATTCTCTGTTGTTTGATAAAAAAATCTATAAATGATAGGAATATCGCACAAATTATCTGAAGTTCTAAGGATTTCCTTGTAAGTTAGCAAGCCCCTAAAAATTTATAAGACTTTCAAGATACTTGTAGGACATCCCTAAAGCTCGTAGGATTCTTTTCATACTAGGGAGAATTTCTTGATGCATTTATGGTTTACTTAAACTTTGGAGTAGTTTATGGAGTTTGCAGAACTACTCTGAGTAGCACAGAACTCTTGACATAAACTCTCTAAAGTAGGCAAAAGTAGCATGGAACCCGTGAAACTTCTATAAAATGTGTCGCATTTTGTTGAAGTTCACGAAATCAAGCGAAAAAAAAATTGTTGGTAGGTGTGCGTACTATCGAGGCAAAATGTACGTACTATCGAGGGTAGCACTACGCGAACTAATATCAATGTTGTCGTGTAGAGCATTGAAAATAATCATAATGGTGGTATGACAGCATTTTATTAGTCTATATCGTCTGCTCAAACGACAATAAGTTATAAACCATTTGTTTTTACAATTTTTATTTGGTTTTTTGCATCATTGACTACAGGATATTTCTAATTGTTGAAGTGATTGCATAAAAAAATTAAAGTGGATTTAAATTCTTCAATTAATGTCCTACAAAGTGCGCAGATGAATTTAGTCCAATAATATTAATATAATATATCTGAAATATCTGTACTAAATCAACCAAAAACATAGACGATCGGGTTTACCCCACAATTTTTGAAAACAGCAAAAATGAATGTTTTCGTAAAACGCTTGCATCTCAAAATTTTCCGAAGGTACGAATGAAATACTATACATAGAAAGTTGCCCAGAATTCCAACCTTTAATTTGGTATACAAAACGACTTGATCCGATGTAAAGTGAGCATTTTACAGCCAAATCCATTTACTAGGTCGTATTTGCCCCACCTTACCCTATATATCTCGATATACAGCATGTAGTTAACATATTTTGAAAAACCTATTTTAATCCACCTAGCGGTGCAATTGTGCCTTTCTCAATCATGAATCACGAGAATGTGTGCGTTGTTTATATTCATTAATAACTTTTAAATGCATATATTACATTTTATTATTATACATCACATGACAACTATATACAGGAAAATATCATTATTCGAGTTCTAAAATTTTGAAAAAGAAAAAATAGCCACGGTAATATTGAACTGAAAAAAGGTGCGAAATCGGCAGTCCCAAAAAGTCGATTTTTATAAAAAAAATTTTTTTCGAGATAACATAAAATCTCGACGTTTCATGCATTTTAAAGATGTTTGACATCAAAAATACGAATTCGATTTCTGAAATTTCATGAGGTCCCCCCTTTGAAAAAAAATTTGAGTTCCGGCTTATATGGGAATTTCATATGTGACCGGACGGTTTAGTCTATATTTCCGGAACCATATAAGCGATCCGTACGAAATTTTATAGACATCTATGGGGATATTATAGCTATCATTTGGAACTAAGTTTGTGAAAATCGGCCCAACCATTTCCGGGAAACTGATGTGAGTTCGTAAATTTTGAAAGATGGCCGCTTTTCCCGGGCACTTCCGGAACCGTCTATGGTGGTTAATAGTCAACGAAAGTTTGGTTGGCCGTCGGTGACCTAGAACAGCAAATTTAAGTTGTTTGAGAGACATTTTAGCGAAATTTTTACCTTTTTTGCTTTCATCGGAGTATCGGTTTGAATCACAATTTGCTATGTGATCGCACGCCACAACCTGTAACTCCGGAACCGGAAGTCGGATCGGGATGAAATTAAATAGCCATTTACGGGGACGCAATACCTTTCATTTGAGGCCAAGTTTAGTCGAATCGGTCTAGCCATCTCCGAGAAACCGATGTGACTGTTATTCTGAATTTAGATACTTCCGCCGGGGCTTCCGGAACCGAGGATGGTGGCTAATGTGGCCAAATAGACTTTGAATGGATGTTAGTGACCTAATACTACAAATCGAAGCAGTTGTGGTCATATTTTGGAAATTTTTTCACCTTTATACATTCATTGCAGAATTTATTAAAATCGACATTTTCTGCGTGATCGTACTTATCACCCTGTAATGCCGGAACCGGAAGTCGGATCCATTAGAAATTCAATAGCAGCCTATGGGAACGTTGCACCTTTCATTTGAGACTAAGTTTGTCAAAATCGGTTCAGCCATCTCTGAGAAAAATGAGTGACATTTTTGGTCACATACACACACACATACACACACACATACATACATACACACATACATACACACACACAGACATTTGCCGAACTCGACGAACTGAATCGAATGGTATATGTCACTCGGCCCTCCGGGCCTCCGTTAAAAAGTCGGTTTTCAGAGCAATTGCAATACCTTTCTATTGAGAAAGGCAAAAAGTAGTTTAAAATGATTTTTTAAACAATTTTTTTGAAGACACCAACAACTCTTTCTATTTTTGATAAGCTATTTTTACATAATTGCTTCTACGAGAATGTTTAAAGATGCGCTTTTTTATGTTGGAATTTTTTTTTCGAAGTAGTTAAACCATCAAAATTGATGGTTATGTGATCTTGACCGTTGTACAAGTTTTCGGACATTTATTCTACCATAAAATTTCACATTAGAGTGGCTCGACATATGGCATTTTTCAGCACAGCACAGCACTTTTTAAGTTCATTTTGTGGTCACAAATTCTTGTGCAAAATTTGGTAGTGGCTATTTGCTTCCCGGGTTTGCGCATTGCGTTCAAAATGTGTATGGGAGTTTATATGGGGAAATCAATGATTTTGCATTTACGTTAATAAATATCACTATTTCACTCAATATGAAAAACCAGCTTTATAAAACTAAAGTTCAAACCTTGGTTAACAACTTTGTCGAAGACGGTAACTGGTTACGAGTTTTCAAAAAATAATTATTACGATTTAAACACTTATGGTTCGATCCAAATGCAGAAATTCATTATTTCTTCCAACACTGTGAGTACACAACCGATACCAGTACTTTAAACTTTAATAAATAAGAATATAGTCATCGCAGAGACTTGGTATCTTCGAATGAAATGTGCAGAATGAATTGCTGAAGAACATAGACGTAGCCAGAAAATGAAAAAAGAGGGAGGGGACTCCCCTGCCCCTGTTTAGATAGCTTCGTATAAGATATGGAGTAAAAATTAATCTTGGGTGTTTGAGTGCTACTATTTAAGGGCGCTGCTGATATCTCATTAAAAATGGTATAAAGGTTTATAAGTTTCACATATTTTAAAACCCCATTTATAAACCGTTCAGAGTCCGAATTTAAAAAAAACCGTTTTAATCCACATGGTGGTGCAATTGTGCCTTTCTCATTTATATAAACTACGATTCCATGACTGGGTATGCTTAATATAATGGTGGAAATGTCTATTACATATTCAGTGCGATTTACACTTACGTACAATGAATCGACAGCTTCGAACTTGAGTTGCAATGTGTCGACGCTGAAACACTTGAAACCAGCGGCGAATCCAGGAGGAGGGTTTGGACCCAACCAAAAAATTTCAACTTGTTAAGAAATTTTAAATTAGTTTCTCAACTCAAAATCATTTCAATCGAAATTTTTCACTGGTTTTTCAGACCCACTAGGAAAATTTATTCTAGAGGAGCGAAAGGCGGTTTAGGAAAAAGTGGTGAGTGATGTGCGGGAGAGGGGGTACCCCTCACCATATTCCCCTAATTACGCCCCCGTTAAAATAAAGAAAACCTATACAAGACAAAAAAATTGGCCGGGATTAAGTTGACGATGTTCAGAGTGATTGCATAACCTTTCTATAGGAGAAAGGCAAAAATGTGAATTTGCTGTGTGTCCGCACTCTTTAACCCGTAACTCCAAAACCGATAGTCGGAATTTAATGAAATTCAATAGCAGCCTATGGGAACGTTGTACCTTTCATTTGAGACTAAGTTTGGAAAAATCGGTTCAGCCGTTCCTGAGTAACCGATGTGCTTATTTTTGATCACATACATACATACACACGCACACACACATACGCACACACGCACAGACATTTGCCGAATTCGACGAACTGAGTCGAATGGCATATGAAAGACGGCCCTCCGGGCCGGGATTAACTTGACAATATTCAGAGTGATTGCATAACCTTTCTATAGGAGAAAGGAAAAATGCATATCCATAGATTCCTTGAAGTCTCGGAATTGTTTCTACCGACGTTTTCGTTTGAGAATCTAGGAACGAAGCCAGGATAGTTGCTTCAAACAAACGTTTTTGATGAAATTGAGTTAGGCTCACGCAAAATAGTGGTGATGTTAGAAAAACTGAAATATACTTCAGGTTAGAGGATTTCCTGAACTGAGTTAGCTTTGGTCTCAAGTAAAAGCAACACAAATGATTTTAGGTGTAAATCTTAAATGTTGTAAATGTTACTTTCCACAGCAACGATTGTAGTTTGATTCATATTTGGGTCTATCAAAGTATTAAGAGAGTTCAGTCGTTCACATTTACAAAGACGTAATGATTCTTTGTCTTACACAAAACAATCTAAAAAGGGGGACTGGGGAGTACACAACCCCCCCCCCCCCTCTCTTTTTTTCATTTTCTGACCACGTCTATGTTATTCTGCGCGATGAATATAATCTCATTTATTTATGTTCTAAATGTCGATGTCGGTGGTGCATTGGCTGTGTCAGAAAAAATAAATTTCTGCATTTGGATTGAACCATAAGTCTTAAATCGTTATAACTATTTTTCGAAAACTTGTAGCTAGTTACCGTCTTCGACAAAGTTATTAACCAAGGTTTGAACTATAGTTTTATAAAGCTGGTTTTTCATATTGAGTGAAATAGCGATCTTTATTAACGTAAATGCGAAAAAATTGACTTAATGAGCTTGTTTTTCCGAGATATGGTTTTGGCAATGATTACCATATAGTAATCACTGGATTTTGCATTAACACACTTTTTGATTTGACGCAGCAAGTAGTTGAGCAATGATGTCTTCATGTTAGACTATCAGTTAATTCAAATAAAACATCAATGGTGCTTTTCACGCAACGCAGGATTACAACCGGATCTCGTCCATTGCAGTTATTTGAGTCTGAAATTATTATCGCAGATCAAGTTAAGTACGTTGGGGTAATTCTTGACTCAAAACTTAATTGGACAGCTCACATCGATTTCAGGATCAAGAAAGTTTGCACGGCCTTCGGCCAATGTAGACGGGCTTTCGGCAAATCTTGGGAACTCAAACCGAAATACATTTAGTGGATCTAAATAACAATTGTTAGACCAATACTGGCATATGGGCGCCTTGTGTGGTGGCAGAAGGGAGATTTCACGACAATCCAATCAAAGTTAAAGTATATTTAGAGGATGGTCCTGATGGCGATGGTTGGTGCGTTCAGGACAACACCTAGTGCTGCTCAAGTGACACTCTTGGTCATAAAACCCCTATGTGTGTTTCTGACACAAGAAGTAATTTCTTGTGCATACTATCTTAAGGTTACTGGGCTCTGGAACAGTAACCCAATAGATCGTGCATAATTACTTGGGATGAGTATATACTTGCTCGCAGTGACCTTACACTCACATGTAGTTTTCCTTTTAAAAATTTCAATGTGAGGATTCCTCCTCGTGAGAAACGGCTGTTTGGCTGAATAGAGCGACAACTTGAAGACTACGTAGTTTGTTCTACTAACGGTTCATTGTTGGAGGGCCGAGCCGGTGCTTGTGTCTATTGTGAAATGAGGTTAGACCAATCTCATTCGCTACTGTACCGTATCCCAGGCAAACATTTTCGTGATTCTGCGTGGCGTACAATTGGAACATTATCAGGGAATAAGTGAAAATATTTTTTTGCTCTAAAAGCACTTCGTTCGACAGATTTGAGATCGAAATCAGTAATTGCATGGCGAGCTCAAATCGAAGAACTTAGCATTTCAAATGCTATCTACCATTTACAGGTACAGTCATTCTGGTACTACTGGAAATTATTGGGCGGACGAATTGGCTAGAACAGGCGCTGCGACTGACTTCGTTGGTCCAGAACCAGTTTTACCTCTATCGAGTAATGGTATATAGGAAAGGATATTCCCTTGGGTTGCATCCGAACATGCCAATCATTGGTGCAGCTTGGAAACATGCGTTCAGAACTCAATTTCAAAAGTCCCATGGCTACTATTCAGCGTGCTGTGTATTATTCGTGTGATCTTTGTGAATTCGATTACGGAACTTCATACCATTGCTTGCAGAAATGCAATTAGTTATCCGGATTTTTGGTTTTTCATACATAGATGAACCTATGTACAGGTAGCCAAAACTCGAGGATATGTTAATTTTTCCGAACCCAGTATGGTAAAGAGCTACAGGCTTTATCGATAGGGTTCATTATTCCTCCGGAATTGAAGGATCCAGGCTGTTTACAGTTTTGTGTTGTGATTGTATTGTGTTGTCATTGTCCATCTCCATTTCTGTTTTTCCAATTCCTGTACATACTTAAAACGCGAGGCGCAAAGCATATCGCCCCCAAAATTCACACAGTCATGTGGGACCTTTTAATTTTTTCCTTACAACCACGAGCTATTCCACTGTAAAATCCTCTATTTAGACAGGGATCTTTACCTCAATGTTATCGATTACAAGAAAATGTTTCTGATTGTTCTTGTACATGAAGTCATCTACTTGAATGCGGTTTAGCAAATTGTACCAGAACCATATTTCACACATGTTGGAACTGAATAAGTAGAACGTTGTAAAAGGTAAAACAGATTTTCTTTTTCGACAAAGGTTTCACGTCTCGCACGGGTTGCATTTGTGGTCGCACAAAACAAGCAAATCCACAAAAAACTGTTTGCACAGTTTGGTTAATTTCTGTTCGGTGAACAATAGCTCAAAACGTGATGATGAGCATAATTATATGGATCCGAAACTGTCCATATTTGCGAATTGGTATGTTCTACAATGTTTATGAGTTTAAAAAGCGCCATCTTTTGGCAACATTATTTTTTGAGAAATAGATCATAGTGGGCCATAGAAATTTTAACTTTTAAACGGAAAGAGATATCGCATCAATGTTTTCGAAAAAGTTGTAGAGTAGAGCATTTCCATAAATTTTGCTGAAGTGATGTTTTCATTCATTTCATCTTTTTATTATCTAATATCGAGCATAGGTAAGTCGATTGCATTATACACAAAACATCTGGGTTCGATTATCAACCCCTCACAATAGGGTTAAAAAATGCTAACCCGAAGAAAGGTTAATAGCTTTATAAATGAAATAAAAAATGTATCAAAAATGAAAAATTAATACTAAATGCATTTTTTCAACCCGAAAACGGTTATTTTGAGTGAAATGTGATCTGCAGAGTATTTCAAACTTCTTGAACAAAAACAAGAGACCAGTACTTTCGAACCAACCCCACTCTACGGTACTCCCCAGACCGAAATCTCCGCTCAGAAGCAAAAGGAATAACAACATACAAGACCTTTGGCATTCCCTTTCCTGTAGTTCAGTGGTGTGGTAGTAACACCATCCAATCGCATTGCCATCGTCTGCCAAAGAGATTCGTTTAGCTTTTTCACCAGCAAGCAAGGATAGGGATTCGGTTCGGTGCTAAGAAAGCTGCTGATATTTATACAAAGCCGTCGTCGTCGTCGTCCGTGCCTGTGGGTGTGCTGCGGTGGCTCTCTGGGGTTACGATACGAGACACGAAATCGCAGATGCTGCACAATGCTTAATGGCTGAAGCTCCATTAGTGGTCCGGAGTGGAAGAAATAAGAAAAGCAAAACAAGGATATGTTTGCTCCTTGTGATCGTTATGTTTTTCATTTAATTGTGATAAATCGAGTAACAGGCTGATGCTTCTTTCGGCTGCTAATGTTGGACGGTTTGGCATTTTTCATCGTTAGAGTAGTGGCTGGAACGGGGGTCTTAAGGATGCCAGATTTATGATTGCTATGCCGGGAAGAAGGTGCTGAGATTGCATTTTTCGTGTTGCTTCGGGCGCCTTACGATGTGAATAATTTAATGGAGTGAATGGCAGCAGACGGATTGCCATTCAATAGCAATCTTTTTTAAGATTTTTGCTTAGTAAGTGGCATTTTCCTAGAAAGTGCGATTCATTCCCACTACCGAATACAAACCATAACACTAACCGGATAACCAAATAATAATCAAGCTATCCAGTTACCCACTATCGGTCGGTAGACATAATAAAGCCATCAAAGCCTACACCCGCGAGACGAGTTTGTTTGTTTAACATATAAATATGCCATGAGCTCAAACTTCCAGTAGCGCGTAGTTTGGTTTATTCCACACAGCCACTAGCACCACTGAACCTTGTCGAAGAAACGTTACATTTCCACATTCACAAGAATCGTAGCCGGGGCTGTTGAACGTATGAATGGCCCTGGTGTTTATAGCACGATCGACGATCGACTTTGTTGTACGCCACAACATTTCCGTGGTTGTGATTACTGTGTACGACCTCAGCGGGTGCCCGGCACTGCACGTAGGATGTCTGTAACCAAAGATCAGTATCTCGAGGTCCACTGCGGTGTTGCGGTGGTGTTTTGATCTAGAATTTCGAAATCGGTGATACTTAGGTAGGTACATACTTTGTTAGAATTTTTATCGGGCTTGTATTAGTTCAGTGGCGAAGGTTGTGAATTCTCCATCGGAATCGGTAAACCACCGTACCGCGCTACGCCGGCACAAGGTTGGAGTTTGTTAATGTGGTGCGTATGTATGTATTTCGAAATATTGTTTTGTTTCCCGCGTTGAAGGCTTTGATGTTTAGTGGAATGATATGTTGCTGTTGAATAACTGTCTGTCTTGAGAAACAGTCGCAGCACAACGAATCAGTTACAGAATCCAGAGCTTTTTCGGTTGGTTGGTGAAAACAATATTGTCATTACGTTTGTGCTGCATTATCAGCCGACATCATGCATTGTTTGTTGTAGTTTGGAATTACAACCAAATGTAATATACTTTATTATTAGTTTGAATAGCAAAAATTTCGCATAAATTCATTAAGTTTAATTTTTCTGGTGCATAAGCACATATTAATGGATCGTTTTTAATTTTTTTTTCTTATGGATCGTTTTGTAAATATCCATGAACCATGATTTAACGTTCTATATATGAATCAATACGTAGCATTTCTAATGCTCATTTTTACATTTTCTATGGACCAAGAAAAATTATTTAGCAGACATTTTCATCAAGTTTATGGATCTTTTTCTAACATTTTATTGCTCCATTTTTGTAACACCGTGGAACATTTTTGTCGATATTATGGACCATATCGACGTGTTTTAATGTACATTGTTAAAATTCTATAGATCAATATCAGTTAATTTATGTCGTAAAATGTATGTTACATTCATGGAACATTTCCAATATTTTTATGGGGCATTGGTTGATTTTAATTGCTCTTTTAGTACTATTTTAGTGCTCTTTTGCGATCATTTTATGGTTCAATTTTACATAATCTATGGATCAAATCGCCCTTTTTCATGGATCATTCACACTGTTTTATGGATTTTCAGTTTTGTTCCATGGAACATGGACAACTTTTTATGGATCGTTTTACAATTTTTTATGGATCATTTTTGTTGTTTTAGCGGCGCAAACTGCCGTCTGGAAATCATTGGCAAACATCATGGGACAATGGAGATCTGGGACGGTGGTTGCACTCAATTATCCCTAAAGAATCAAATTCAAATGGTTGGATGTAAGTCGAAACTTCATTCGTGTGATGTCTAGACTCATGTCCAACCATTATACGATGAATGCGCATCTCCGCCGTATTGGGATCGCAGAAGATAATCAATGTGCTTGCGGAGAGGGTTACGAAGACATTGAACATGTTGTTTGGTCTTGCACTGAATATCGTGAAACCAGATTCCAATTAGTAGACTCCTTACGAGCCAGAAGAAAACCACCCTATGTTCCTGTTCGTGATATTCTCGCTTTACGAGATCTTCCATACATGGGCCACAGTGGCGTAGCCAGGGGGGAGGGGGTTGGGCGTTAACCCCCCCCCCAAACCAAAATTAATTGCATTGAAAAAAATATTGGTGGTGACCATTTTAATTTAAAAAAAAAATTAATGCTTAAATAATGATTTTGGAAGTTCATTACATTGAGAATTTAATGTTTTAAACAGCAAGAGGACTTTTGGTAAATTATGGGAATGGGATCTTGTAACTGATTTCTTAGTGAGGATTTTATATGTAGTAAACAAATCATGTCAATATCAAATAAAATATCTGCATGAAAACATTCACATAGAAACTGACGAAAAATGGGATTTTCCGTTGGCATCTAGTAGATCAGGATCAGTTTTTAAAAGCGTTTGGTTTTCTTTTGTACTATCTATTATTTGAATAGCCACTCAGTAGAATTGGAAATGAGAAAATTGAAAAAAAAATCAATTTAGGTTCTATTTATAAGGCGTAAAACCAGGGCTTGGAAATCGAAGCACTGAATAGAAGCAGGCATAGTTCATGCTCTCAAACACTCACGAGTGTATGCATGCTTACCGCTTCTCTCAAATCCACCCATCGTGTGTAGTCTGTATTCGGCTATTTTTTACCTTCGTGAATCTGTATATATGATGAATATTTATTCCTTTGAAGCCATCTGCTGTGCAATGCTTCGCAGGCGCTATTGAGCCGTGAAGCAACATCATTCAGAGAATTTTTTGCCGGTAAGAGAGGCCTACTATACAGCTCAGCTCTCTCCCATTTTCATGAGATTGCGTTGGTCTAGCACAAAACATCCATCAGATTGTTATTCGAAAGGGGTACATTTCGCAAGCGATTTTATCCCTGATTTTGAACCTGTATGTATAACTTTACCTGGGTAAAATCTGGTAATTTTAAGTCGCTGATTACAAATGAAGTCTCAATTGTTGTAGTTGTAGTAGGGGGAGGGGAGAGATAGGACTTAAAGTATGCTCGTCTAAAATAGAACTGCTTTTAACACTTTTTCTGGCGATTAAGAGTGCTAGGATGTTCAGTAAACTTACATATTTTAATGCAACATTTATCTAATATGTTCATTAATTTTCATTGAAAACTATTTCAAATTGAGTAAGTGACCGTGAATCTCCGAGAGCGTTTTAAAAACAAAATTGTTTCATGGTGTACATAAACGAAACAATAGCTATTGAACCAATCGGACGGTTGACGGTGATATTGAAAATGTAACTTTTTTCAAGAGCGTTCAATTCGCGAATGAATTTTAATATATCAAATACCGAATGTTCCACTTTAACTAATGAGCTTTGGTAAGCAATCTTCAGGTTAGATATATCTTATTCGTTTCGCTTTGTTTTTTAAAAACTGCTGTTCCACGCCGTTCTATTTGTTGTTGATTTTAAAACAGGCTTAAATTGTGTTTTAAGTACATAGAGAGTATTAAGCACAGATACGTAGACCTGAGGGACTGAGGAAACACAAATTTGAATTCTACTGGAAAACTGAAGACATGGCGAGACACGAATTTTAAACTAACTAGAACACCCGCAAAAACTGCTGGGGGGAAGAAAGTATTAGCTTTATATTTTTCAATTTGTCAAAATTATGAGTCTAGAACTGAAACACTTCTGAACATGCCCATACTGTATTTTCAAATACATACATAGAAAAGCACAGATACTCAGCCTAGATGAACTTGGGAAAAAAAAATTGAGTCCAGTAAGACATGACGTGGCATGAATTTTAAACTGAAAATAACACCCTATCAAACTGCTACTGTGAAGAGTAAGTTTTAGTTTCAGAATTTTTAGTCAAAATTATGAATCTAGAACTGAACAGCTCCAGAACTTGTCCTTGCCTCGTTACAGTAGGATTCCGTTTTTGGCAACAATATTTTTTTTCAGTTGCCAAAACTGGAATGGTGCCAAAAATGGAACCTTACCTTAAAAGCTTTTATTTTCAATTTGAGACATCATAAATGTTACAAGAACATTAATTATATAAGAATATGTGAAATGGAATGAAATAATAGAAAAAATCAACAAATTAAACTTTATTCGCCATGCCCGCCCCCATGAAATATAGTAAATATGACTCCTATGATTGGAAATAAAGTCAAAAGCGATACCCATTATTACAACAAAATGATTATTGAGCATTTTTTAAAAGATTTACTATGAACAAAAATAATGTTGCCATAAACGGAACCGATTTGTTGCCAAAAATGGAGCATGCCAAAAACGGAACGTGCCAAAAACGGAATCTTACTGTACTTGACTCGAAGTTGTTTTCCCCAATTCAACGAATTTAAGTATACCAGTTTTAATGTTCACAACAAAACTGTTTGAGATTATAGCACTCTGCTGGAGATTTGATTGTTTCCGTTCCGGTTGCACTCAGGGATGCCATTATGACAGATTTATTTGGCACATCCAGAGTTTTTTGCAGTTTCTAGACAAAACGACAAACCTTTCATTATTCCAGATTTTTAAATTATAAAAGGTGTTACATCCAAATTTTAAAAATTGAGTTAGTTTTCCCAAATTTGACAAAAAACCGATTGATTCACCTTCTATGAAGACTAAAATGTATGTCAAATTATTTACTTTTGGCTTTACTAGCCAGAATCTTTATAGATTAGTTTCGCAACTTTTTGAAAGCAAATCAAAACTAAAACTGTTCTAACATAACTCAATCTCTCCACCCACCAAATCTAAAAAAGCTGAATCCCTCTAGTACAAAGACTCGCCATCTCTAACGTTTGTTTACTATTTATCTGACAGCGTCATTTCAATCGAGTATTTATCTATCTAGGATTAAATCGTAGAGCCATTGAAACCTTTCTAGATTTTCAAGCTTTTTGTATGCACGAACTCTCTCAACGTTCAAAATAATTCATAACTTTAAAATAAATAACATTTTTGAAGAGAATCCTATGAATTTGTTTTTTCGTCGATATGATGCAAAATTTTAGCTATATTTTACATATTTTTTTCTGCGCATCTGGTTCAAATGCTAGGACAGATTATGTTACAGGCACGTAGCCAGAGGGGGGGCTAGGGGGCTAAAGCCCCTCCCGAAATTTTTCAAAAATAAATTTAAAAAACCGGCGACTTTTGACAAAATTTGTTGCTCATTTGGTTTGAACAAATTATTGAGAAAAAGTTGAAGGAGGCTATTTCTAACCACCGAAGGCAATGGTCATGAAATTCAGTGTGCTTTATGCTTTTGCTCGAGCCAGTGCGAAGCGAACGACAAAAACAGTAACTTTTATATTGTGTGCGTTGTCTGAAGAATACAAGAAACTATTACTTTAATTGTAGCTGTAGTAATCTTTCGAGATTAGTGAGTAACAGAAGCAAGAATTGGTGCTCCAGCCAAATACGGTGATTATAAAATTATTGATGATTCGCATAGGACAGAGCATTCATAATGTCGAATGTTTCCTGAAGGTGTAAATGGAGACTAGACTTTCGGAAGCCGCCTTTATCGAGTTCTACCATTGCAGGCATTTAGCCCTCAACAAATTAGCCCAGACGAAACCATTCATTTTGCATAACTTAAAGCACAAGGTTATGTGTGACAATACTATAATTAAAATCCTCCTGTATATGGACGATGAGAAAATGAATGTTCCGCTACAAGATCAGATACCGCTTACTCGCAGATTAATGTCACATTTGGGAGAAATGGGATCTAATTGGAAAGGCAATTATTGAGGGCGAGAAGCAAGGAAGATATTCGCGAACATAAAGGCAGCAACTACGATGAAGACATGGAAATGTACAATAGCGAGATAGAAATGAACCACTCCCCCCCCCCCCCAAGAGATATTTGGTGAGGAAAAAAATATTTCCTCGCCTCGTAAACAGGTTTCCACATGCAATGGCTAAGCGCTTACGCGAGATCTGTAGGACAACCATTTAAACTCGTTATATTATTTTTATTGTTTACATAAGGAAATATATAAAAGACGGGTCGTGGGTCTTTGTTATTTTTAAATGATAAGTTTTTGAATAGCACACAATTTTGAATTTCTGTATTAGGTTAGTGCACACTGTACACTCTGTTCTCTGTACTGTGCTACACAAAAAGTATTTCAATTTGTCTGAGAACGATTGAGCCGAGAAGAAAATTTTTGTTTCGCGTCATTTTAACGCAATACCATTTTTATTGACGCTTCATTTCATTGTTACGAGGAATTCGTTCCGCACTAATACACTGTTGATCCGTAAATCCGTGATATCTGCAACAAACGTGTAAAAGAAAATTCTTTTAAAAGTGGACCGGGCAAAAACAATAGGCAATCACGAAGAGGGACTAAAATGTTGTGACTGATTGAATCTATAAGCCAATAAGTTGGGATAAGAGTTTCGATTTCATGTCTTCAGTATGTGACAGTCTTTCGTTCCGTTTTTGCTCGTCATGGAATAAAATGAGAGAGATAATCTTAAATAAGAGAGAAAAGAGAGGAAAAAATCAACCAATCGAAATCGACTCAAGATCACTCTTCTATCTTTACTATACACTCAACACGAGTTCTTTCCGAATTGCGCTCTGATCTTCTCATTTCGTCTTCGTTGCGTTAGGTGCAACAACTTGAAACATTTTTCCCAAATAGTGGTAAAACAAACATGTAATCAGACAAACATTACAACTTTCTTCAAGAAATCATACATCATCTCTTCCAATCTTGATGATGATTGAAAAAAAATCAAGAGCTAATTATTTTTATTCATAAACCAACCTATTACTGATCAGATTAGTGTTCTCATATTTGTTTAATGAATTGACAAAAAGTTTTGCAAAAGTTTCACAGGAAACGGATAATTTGCTGTAATTTAAAAACAGACAACTCTAAAAGAAAGCCTCTTCGGCAAATTAGATGCAAGGGCGATGTGTTCTCTTCCATGTGTCGGAAGCAAGTGATGCTGAAATTATTATCTATGTTTATAGTTTCTAGTTATTTTGATGGTGTCATCAATGTTATATTTACCAAATTTTACGTAAATTAGAAGCATTGACTAATCATTGCTAAGTAATTTTCTTTCGTACTATGTTGCGTTTCGGCTTCGCCTCATCAGAAACCGACACTAACGTATTGTCGGAATAGATTAGCGCCGGCTTGACGCAAATCCCTTAAAACTAAAACACACTATGTGTTTCAAACAAACGACTGATCAAACGTGATGTCCCGTTCGAGCAGAAGTTCTGTTTATGCCGATGAGACACAAGTGAAGCCGAAACTTGTCTTGGCTTAGCAGGCCTATGCGAAAGCACTATGCTATATTTTTACCAACAAATTTTCACCCTAGTGAGAAATTTTGGTTTTTACCAAATTTTCCTCCTTAGGGTCGATGCACAGGCAACATATTATTAGGGTTTTTTAGTGTCTATTGTCTTAGTTTTGGAATTGTTTTCACTAAGAACTTTTCATAATTACGTTCAGTTTCCAGTGATTATTTCAAGTCATCAGAATTAATACATTTATGCAATAATTTTTAAGCCCCTTCCGAAACAAAATCCTGGCTACGGGCCTGTTATGTTACACAATGAATGTATACAGTGACCCGTTTTTATCAGCACACTGGTGTACGTTATGAGGAAATTGATAAAATTGGTACATATTTTTTTCCTTCTTTTTAATAGCCCAAGGCTGTTAAAGTATTTTTCTTTAGTCCCTAAACATGGTCTCATTATCCTTTCTGATTATTTAGTAGGGATTTCCTAAAGGGAGTTTTCCAGCGCAAAATTTAAAAAAATGTTTTTGTTTTTGCATATTTTGTATATTTATGATAAAAAAATGCTCAAAAGGATTTACTCGGATTTGACTTGTTTCGTCTGATAAAGTCCATCAAACGCCTTTTTATTAGGCTGACAAAGTCGGGAGCAAATTGGGGTTTGATAAAATTTGGTTTTCACTGTATTGGTAATTCATATAACGCATAACATATTTTCTCTAAATAATATAAATTCATTATTTAGAAAAAAAATCTCGCCGATTCGTAGGGGAACCCGGTGCTATTCGGACTTACCTAATCAAATCAAAAGGACTTTAGGTAGATAGATGTATTTATTGGTTTATTGGTACATTTCGGAGCTATAAAAATTGATTTGTACCACTCCATGGCAGCGCAAGGCGACGATTTTCAAAATTCTATGTTTTTCCATCCTTTTACGATGTAGGATTAGTTCGGGCCTCCCTAGGAGGCAATTCAGACCATCATTTTTATTTTTTTTTTGTAATGGAATCATGTTATGATATCTTTATTGGGGAAACTCCTTTAGAAGCAAAAATAATGTGTTAAAAAATTGCTGCCGATTTGGGTATTGTGCATTATCTTTGCTGTGGCGTGGCGTGCGCCGACGCGAGCCGCTGAAGCTTCGTACGCTCATTTAGCATAAAAGTGGTAAGCGTTTTGAAAATATCTGCGTTTTTACCCAAAACAAAAATCATTCCATAAAATAGGAACCTTGAGTTTTCTATTGGCGATTTGCGGCAAAACCAAAATTAGTCATGCGACACCTATGATTCAGCTCATGAACTGGCAAAGTGATACAGTTTCCTTTTTTTCGCCCGTAAGTGAGTCGTACACACTTAATTTGAATTACTGGGTACAGTAAAATTTTACTGGGGTTTTGAACAGCAAACCGTTCGGTAATCAATTCAGTAAAACAATTCGGTTACCGAACTCTCCGCAATCCGTTCCATCCAAACGTCAAAAAATACTGGTCAGTCAGCAGTTTCCTCTGAAAATGGCGACTTGACAGATGATTTGCTGTACCTGTTCTGTAAATTTTTGACGAGGTTCGGTAATGTTGGTATAATTTTGCCGAACAATCTGTCGAAATTTTACTGGATAATGTTTATGTAACGAAAATAATAGAAGTGCTGATAAATTCAGTGGAAAATATAGCGGGTTTCAGCAAATTATTCGAAAAATTACTGAAAATCGCTGAAAAATGAAAACTTTTCCGCAATTTTTTAAACAATTTGCAGACAGCTCCGTAAAAATATCACTTTACTGTGCAAGTCGTCGAAAAAAATTACTGAACAACTTTTGGCTGGCTTAGTGTGTAGCTTACAATAAAATCTTCATTATCTTCTCGGAAAAAGCTTACCACTGCCAAAATATGAATGAAACGAGTAAGAAATTTAGTTTTATTTGCAATTATTCTGAAATTACACCCATTTGCAACTATTTCACTCATACATTTCTTCGAAATGTAATCGGGGTATTATTGTGGTTATAAAAAATCGTTCCATAAATAAAGTTCCAACTCGAAACCGAGACCCAATCAGTACCAATGTCAAACTCCTTCATATTTTGAACTACGTAGGAGAGAAGGATCGGCTGTGCATGATACAAAGCTGACACTTTCCTATTAGCCGGATATATTCTTTCCTCGCCTGATCTGGAGTTTCATGAATTTACACCATCTCATGAAGGTTTAGCTTAACTTAGGACGAACGGGAAATGCTGTTGCGGCGGCTACGGTGTTCAACAAATTACATTTCGAAACAGCGCGTATATAGCTCTGCGAATAATATTAGAAACCACTATGTTTTACACTCTTTTCGCAAGATGTTTACTCATCATCTTATAAAATTATGGTTTTCCTTCATTTTCATAAACCATTATCAACAAATTGATCGGTAATTTGGTGTTTAAAAGTCATTTTTTACCAATGTTTACAGAAAATATATGCACTATGACAGAACAGAATAAAATCAGCAACACTTTCCTTCCAGCGCTATCTGCGAGCGGTTTCAACGTAGAATCGCCAATAGCACTTGTTATTTTTTCACTTTTATTTTTCACGATTTTGCCAATAATTTTTGTTTTGAGCATAGCAAAAAAATGAAACACGTATCTCCTTACTAAAAAAAAGTAGAATGTAAAAATTAATGTTTCAGAATGGCGCTTCCACAAATATTTACGACAGTCAAAAAATCTTACCATTTTTAGGGGTAGGCAGGTGTAAATGTGGCAGCTGAGTTAGTAAACGGTTTGTCTATGCGCCGATTAATGCCACCAATGCCGAAAGTCCAATGCTTCTACCGCTTCGTGTACCGCCCGGACGCGCCAAAATTCTGTTCTTGTACGTACATGATAAGTACCTACATGACGAACGCTTTTCATTCCCGTATTTTCACCAGTCAAAATGGTAAAAAAATGTTTGCTTCATCCCGTGTAGTAAGGCGTGAAGCAGCATGCCTCATTCTCATTATAAACTAACGATAATGAAGCATTCGTCGTATACCAGTTCAACGTGCAAGTGTATTCATGAAGAGTGTCATCGGACAGCGCAGATTCGATGCAAGAGAGACGTAACTTTTCAGTTTTGAGTATGTTTATTTCATCATGCATCTGTTTTGGGGAAGGCATGAGTTGCCTCTCGCCGGGAGGGTAAGTTCATTCAAGTACTCAGCTTTCTCACGTTTAGCTGTTTGCGTCAGGCATAGGTTCTCATTTACGCATGAGATTGAGTGCTCTCATGCAAGGGGGAAACCCCTATATTCGTTCATTTGAAGCTTCACAATCCAAGCCCTGCGTAAAACAACTTCGTATAAAAGGACTCGTTCTTATGATATGTACTTTAATAGGTAAGAAAAGCAAAATAAATGCTCGAAAACAGGTTTTACGGTCAATATCACATAGCTTCGAAACCGTCAGGTTTGAAGCTGTAGTCTTTTCGAAAAATATTACAGCGTAGAACATAAGACACTAAGTCTTTTTGAAGAGTCGATTTTCCATGATTATTTCTGGGAGGTTTTATCACTAAAATAATTGTATCAGAAGATGTTATTTATGTTGGGAAACTTGTTGCTAAACTTTAATTTAAATACTTTACTTACCAATCAGTCTAAGGCTATATTGTCCTGTGTTGTATCAAGAAGTCGCCTCCAGTTCACTCTGTCCATGTCTGTTTGTCGCCTCGAAGGGCACGAAAACTCCTCAGGTCTGCTTCATCTTGGCCGATCTCTCCTCCTTGTAGCTGTCGCATTAGTTTCTAGAACGATTTTACCGAGTTGTTCACCATTCTGACAACATGCTCAGCCCACCGCAGCCGCATGGGTGGTTCTCCAAGCTACTGTTGCAATTCTAAGAGCGCGTTGGTTTCCCGTCAGCATACTCCAGCTTTCGTGGCCATAGAGGACAATCGGTCTAATGAGCGATTTCTAGAAGGTTTCCTTCATGCGTATTGTACATTCCTCGATCGAAGGGTTTTTCGAAGCCCAAAGTAACAACGTGTATCTGCTAGAATACGTTTCCAAATTTTTCTGTTGGTGCCATTATTGACTGTCATTGGTGAGCCCAAATACACGAACTCATCAACCAGCTCGACGCGCCATCAATTGATATACTTGGTGGGAGCCGTAACCTCTTACTCTTATGTACTATGTCTGAGGCATTTGTGACCAGTTCAGTTCGCCTTGCTTCAACCGTCAGTCGAATGTACGTCTCCATGATCGCCTCGAGATTGTGTGCCACAATATTGACGTTACTGGCTAAGCTAAAAAGCTGGGCGGAATTCCGGAAAACCATACCACTCATGCCAATTCTCGTTCTTATTATCACACCTTGCCGTAGATCTTTCCGAGTTTCAAAAGGACAAAACGAAGTATATCTAATACTCATCACACATCACTCGATCTATTGTCGTTTGTCCGAAAATCCGTTTTTTGGCATTATATGCCAATTTTTTCAACAAGCTCGCTTGCTAACGATAATTGGTGGCGACTAAGAATTTGGGAGAACACCGAGCAATGGGATTGCTCAGTAGCTAGTTGTAGCAATCCCGCTTAAGACCCTTAAGACCCTTTTTATACACAGGACATATTACTTCCTCTATTCAAAACCTGTTTCTCCCAGATCTTCGAAATCACCCAATGGAGTGCTATAACCAACGCCTCTCTTCCGTATTTCAGCAGTTGACATGGCAGTTGATCATTGTCAACGGATTTATCACTCCTCAACCGTCCGATCTCCTTATGAATCTTAGGTAGATCCAGCGCTGGGAATCTGTCGTCGGCTGTGCACGTCCCCAGGTTGATTCTTGCGATACTCTCATCGTCTACTGATATTCCGCTATTCAATCAGCTCACATTCAGTCGTGAGAAGGTCTCCATTAGAATCTCTTCATATGTCATCTTGAGGCACATAGCCTTCGCTCGAGCGATTTACCTACTCGTAGAATTTTCGTAACCCTGTATAAATGCTCCAACGCCTCGGTATCCCGATCTTCCTGTAGGCGATTCCTAATCTATATTCGCACTGCGGAAGGTGCGAACATTTGTGATGTCGGAGAAGAAATTTCCGTTCATTAGAATGTGGTCGATTTGGCCCTCAGTTTGTTAATCAGGTGATCTCAAGGGTGGCGGTCATGTCGCTGATGAGGAGCTTCGCATTCTGACGCGGGCTCCAAATGTGCGTAAAATGCTTCTTTCTCGTTCTCGGATCTCGCTTCGTGAGGGTAGTGCACGTTGACGATGCTGTAGTTGTAGAAATGGCCTTTGATCCACAGACATCCTTTCACTGATCGATTGCTACTTGATTACGCTTTGGCGCATCTTGCCAAGCACTACAAAGCTGATTCCCAACTCGCTTGTTGTGGCGTCGCTCTAGTAGAATGTAACCGCTCGATGCCCGCTTTTCCACATACTCTGTCCCGCCAAGCAAAGTACCTACAATGCCATGGCTTTGAAGTTGCGAGTTTTCAGCTCATCGTGTAGCATTCGTTCGAACACAGGGAAGCTAAGTGACTTGCAGTTCTATGTGCCAAGTTTTCTATCATAGTCCTTTGTTCGTTACATGGGCTTTGACCGATCCGCCTTTTCTTCCTGATTCTTCGCAACGTGGCGTTTTTTGGGCGGCTTGTTGGGTTTGACCCAACCTCCTTCCTCGTCGAAGGACAGCCGTGCGGGGTTACTTTGCCACCTCATGTATTCAGTTCTGTCTACGGAATGGGTTATAGCGCCCATACCCACTCGCACCTTTTCATTTCGCTTCTACTGCAGAAGACAATAGTACCCAGTCGATGCCAGCCTACAGATTAAATGTCATCAGTAGATGCGCAGGGAAGCATGAGATAGGAGCTTGTGAACACTATGAAGTATTCACCATTTGACGACCAACCTTCGAAGTTGATGGTTCTTGTGATTCTAAATTATGCCATGTTGACCGTAAGAAAAGTTGTCGAACATATAAAAAACTCTTTAAAATTGTATATTTTTTGATTTCATAACATTTGGTAAAATTTTATTTTTTTCTCATTTGTAGAATGGAATGGTAACTGCTGAACTGTTTTTGTTTCTGAACTTTCAATATTTTATCAAATTTGCATGATATTGAACCATTTTCGAAAAATCAACTATTTTCGTCAAGTCCCCCCCCCAACCAAATTTCTGGCTACCCCACTGATAGGCCATATTTATCATTTCCTGAAAACAATAAATATTGAAATATAATTATCCCCACTATGTTCCTAGTTTTTTCCCTTGCTACCCACAAACAATTTAGATATCTTCGCAGTTAGTTAAGTTAGATCAAACAATAAAAATAAAGGAAAGAAAATAAACAAAGGCTACAGAAAAACTCTCAATAGGTTTACAATTAAATTCAAGAAAATAGAATAAAAATAAAAATATTTAAAATGATGATTATCCTCAGTGTTAGCATTAGAAAGTGAATTTTTATTGTAACGTGATAGTCTTAAAAATTTTTGTAACATGTTATGTAAAAAAGAAACCCCGGCGTAAAAAAGCTTTTGCAAATGCTGTGTCAAATAAACGTTTTATGAAGAAAAAAAAAGAGTAAACTAGGTGTGGGTGTGGTTCATTGGGCTATTGTCGGTCTTTCTGCTGCGGTACGTACCGATGATGCTGGGTTGCTCGTGATGTTTGATGCTGGCGAGCGCTCGCAGACGATCCGGATGAAGCTCGCTGTTCGTTGGGTTCGCTTTTGGGACTGGTGGTACTGCTGAGGCGTCCCAATACCCGTGGCTTGCGATGACGCCAGCCGATTGTAATGACGCATGCGTGGCGTGGCGGGAAAGGAACTGTACGGGGTCTTCCTTCTTTGGCTCGATGGATAGGCCACGGACGATACCGTATGGGCTCCACCGAGAACCGACACTCCTTTTCGCTTAGGGCATAATGACCGAGGGTTCGCAGGGCTCTATGGCACCTATACGCTAACTCCTTCGCAGTTAGACGTCAGCAGATTCCTCTGCCTAGGCCGATATGTGTGCAGTGCGGGTTTAAATATGGTATAACTAAGGTTCTGAATGGGACGTATAGCTAACGTGAGATTTACAGCTCCAGCGTAGGTTCAACGGAGTCATTTACCTGAATGAACGAGAAGAGTTTTACATCTTCAAAATGTCGGTTGACTCGAGTCTCACAATTTTCCGGTACTTTCCACTCACTTCTGAGACACACGGACGTCGTGGTACTAATAACCAATGGCGGGTTTTTCATAGTCCTCTTCCCCTACTAATGACATCCACCATTTCCATCTTCATCCCAGGCGTCACCTATCACCATCCCACCTCAGGGGTGTATTATTTTGTTGTATAACACTTTCTACCCTTTCTAGCCCAATGTTTTTATTTACAATTACCTGTGATGTGTACTTGTTCCTACTATTTATATTATATATATTTATTTATTTTTTTATCGCAGTACTAACCCTACTAACATGAACATTAAGAAATACAACAGTCAACAAAAAATACAAAAATGCACATAAAAATTATCAGTACACACATACGACCCCCGGTTCAGTACTTGGTTCAGTTTATGTTTGAAGACAAATGAGATGGCCATCGAATGAAATCAGTTTACTTACTTCCACCGTCAGCTTTGAACAAAAACTGTTTAAGATTTGCGGCATGTATTTAGCGGGAAGCAAGCGGGAATGAGCATCAGTCAGATGATTTAAATTCGATTTTCCGTGTGTGTATGCTAATTTCGACTCGTCTGATATAAAAATAAAAGTTGCTAAAGGAATTGTTTTTAGGCTGATGGTTTGATAGCCCTAATATGGGCTAATTGGTTTTCCTAAGAAAATGCGCCCGGTGCGGGAGGTTTTTGTTCCAGTTGGGCCTCGTTACTAGCACGGAGCTGTACAAATTAATTATTACAGTCAGTCCACGTAGCCGACTGAATAATAATAATCACCTTCTCTCCCGCTACCGAAATCCAATCATTCAACAATGTTGACTAATAGAAACCGACTAAAATCACAAATCTTTTTATTCAAAATTTGCGGCTCGATGCATGAAATTAGCGGCAATCACGAACTGGCTTCAGTCGGGTGTTTTTTGAAATCCGGTTTCCGTCATGCATGCTACTCTCTAATAATCAGAAATGAAAATAATTGCCTCTGCTAGTAGTAAGTAACTGATTCATCTACCAGCCGTGTACAGCTCATGAATATTTCTTGCTCGGTATTGAGAGACGCCCTGTATGCTCTAAACCCCTGCGCGGAACTTTCCAAGACAAAAACAAGGATGTTTGGTGGCATGTCGAAATCCAGGATGGCGACTTCCGGTTGAACAATATCCTCGATAGCTCTAATAATATGGGTATTTTTGGAACTGGCTTGATGAGTACATAATTCTAATCATAGGGGTTTTTTAAATAAACATGACAAATAGATAATGAAGATCGATGACTGGTACCATTTTGAAGGCCAAGATAGCGTCTTCCGGTTGAGGAATTTTCTATAACCATATCGTCCGCATCACTAATCACTATACCTATATCTACTCTATAATTAGCTTATTTCGAATATGCCTATATTTTTGAGGTTATAGAGATATCTTAACCGGAATTCGCCATTTTGGATTTCAAAATGGCTTCATAGATTGAGTTTGGTCATCTGCTTAACAATCCCATTTTGAAAATATTCACATTGTTGAGGTTACAGAGAATTTTTCCAAATCGGAAATCGTCAGTTTGGATTTTAAAATAGCCATCAATTTCCGCTATCCACTAATCAATCCCATTCCGAAAATACACACATCGTTGAAGTTTTAGAAAGTTTATCTAACCCGAAAGTCGCCATCTTAAATTTCAAAATGGTTTCAGATATCGATTTCCCTAATCCAGTCTTCCCAAATGAACATCGAACACAATGTTCGCTCTAGTTCTGTGCTCATTCTACACCATCATTTCGTGTGCAAACTTGAACGCGCTAATGCGTACCAAAACACGCGCACATGTTCGTCTGCACAACCGAACCTCATGTACGTACGCGGTGTTCGTACACACAGGTTCTTTGATACTAGTTTTCACTTTCTCTCATCAATCATCACTAGCATTGACTCATTCTATTTGTGTGTGCCTTTCTTATGTACGCACACGGTTTACGTACACGGTGTTTAAACCTAAGTTTGCACATCGTTCGCTTGTGTTCGGTATTCGATGCGAACCTGTACACAAAGGCAAAGCATGTTTGAGGTTGAACGCGTGCACGAAATTTTGTACACGGGTGCAAACTTGTCGATGTTCATGGGAAGACTGCCCTAATCTTCTCGTCAACCCCCTTCCGAAAATACCCAACTTCTATTAGTAACATTTAGCTAAGAATATGTTATGAACAAGCACTGTATTTATCACTCATATGAGTAAATGCGTCCGGATAACTTGCTACTGCGACAATAAAAACTCAAATTTTCACTACTCGCACCACTTCTCCGGATAAATACAACACGTTATTTCTCCGGATAAATAAAACCTCCGGAGATTAGCGAATGAGTTGATCACGGTATTCTTTTTGCGCTCGCTGCTTTGCTGTCGTTATTCCAAAACACGAAAAAACAAGTCTATCCCACTTCTTTTGCGCTTTTCTTGGAAATTAAGAGTATATTTTGACGCTTTAATTGATTTTCATGAAATTAAAATATTATCACCTTCTCCGGTGAGAAGAAAAAAACAAATAAATTTTATCCTTAAAATTATTCTGACACTATTTGTGGAGACGAAGAATTTTGCGACTCATCTTATCTCGTACAAGTTAGACATCGGATAAGCTTCTTCTTGCGTGAGTGAGAAGTACAATGCCTAGTTATGAATACAACTTTATACCGTACTGTACAAATTTAAACCACTTTGCGAACTTGGTTCATAAAAGAGAGTTTGTGATTTCGTATTGAGTTCTTAAAAAAAGTTACAGTCAAAACAATCGTCAGTAGCCCAGACACGAAAGCGACAACCAACGAAGCGAACCGAATGACCCTCAGATGTTATCAGCTGATGCTGAAACCTTGGAAAAAATCTTCGCACACACTGGTAAATTGCGTGCAAAGAAGGCGATGGACAGGGTTCACATTGATTATGTTTGTGGTATTGTTTATTTGTTATAAATAAATTAAAGACACTCGGCTCCGTTAAAGTTCACGCACTAAGCTGTGTAAAATAAATGAAATGAAAAAGGTTAGTGAAATTTGCTTTGGTTATCTTCATGCGGCATTGGTATTACATCATCTCTACTTGTCTCGATCGAGATTCAATGTGTTCCTAATTTGCTCTCAAACTATTTGGTAACTCCAACGGACAGTATATTCCCATCATTATGTTTATATGCAATATTCATTGTTTTTGCTCGTGGAAATGATAGAGATTGCATCAGGGCACCTTCCGACTGGAATACTGGATGATGGAGTGGATTGCCAACCTAAACGATTTACGGAAAACCTTCCGTTACTCCTGATGGTCTGAAATGAGTTACACGAGCCTTTCAAACAATCAGACGGGTATAACCTGGTAATGCGAATTTTTTATTTCGTAACCGGATGTTATTGTTGGAAAGAGATTCTCTGTTTATCCGCGGCATGCGCGTAAATGCCTCTGTTTACGGGTCCGCTCATTTTGGCCCTTCGTTAACAGCTATAGTACGAAAGTTACCCGATAATATTCAGTGTACTGTGTACAGTGTACTGAAAATTAACCCGAATCTACTGGTAATGCCCTGAACTGATGCTGGTTTCCTACTACATGCACATTGATACATACATACAATGTACTGTATGGACATTCTTTGTTTCAAACATTATTTTTTTAGAAAAGGTGTTTTTTCAAGAAATCTTTTCCTTACTTGTATAAATTAGATAGCACTTTGGTAATGCAATAAAAAATATGCACGTCCATACACTATGTTGTCTATACACTGAAGATATTTGGGAAAAATATAAATATTTCAACAAGTTATTTTTCTTCTTTTTTGCAGGCGGCTGCCCACAAACTGGTAAGATTGCAATAAATCGCTGATGACAAATCTGAGGCATCAAAGACACGTAATTCCTCACCATTTTTACACACTCAACGGGAAATCGTTCGACGGATGTGGTGATTTATATTTCGCTGATTCATGAGTCTCATATCATATATGGAAGTTGCAAACACCGTATTCAGTTATTTTTCTTAAAGGGTGATGAGCCTGATTTTATTTAATTAGGGTCAGTGTCGCATTATTAACTATGTACTATAATTAATGAAATACGCCCAAACTTTTTCTTTGCTCTGTTCCAGATATGGACCAATAATTGTGGAATACTCGCGTTTGAGTGAAACGATAACTAACATTGAGCAGCTCATTTTTTACCTTGCCATTTCAGTTAATACGTTGAGAAAAGCTAACAGAATCTAACCTACTGGGTAGTGTGAAACTAGGAATATAAAAATGTGCTCACAACTCTACTTGTTATTTGCGCGACTTTGTCACGTGGAGATCCACTGAACTTATTCAGTCGAATGTTGTAACAAAGAAAAAACAGCGTCAAACGAACAAGAATGACAGACCCGTGACATATGTTAAATACTGACACAAACATCTAAATGTGATCGGTTTGCAAACGTGCAAAATTAATTTTGTCTAACCTGCTGTACATACCATTTTTAAGTTTCAAAACATCTGCTCAAACAAATTGTACTTGAAGAAAAATGCCCAAACAACAATACAAACCATTCAAAAAGTACAAATCATCGAACAACAATCGTGGTACCAAAGCTGATCCTCACCGGTTGTAATTATTTGGCAAATGACCTCATCACTCCGTAGATAGAGGGTTCTCTTGAAGGCAAACTCATTACCGTACGTACCTGACATTGTTGCAAAGTTAGCGCCTTGAAATATGCGCAGTGCTTCGGAAGGGGCACATTATTTCGGTCACGGGACGGACGGGGGATGGAACGCGACCTAAACGACGAACCTCTGCGGAGTAAAATATAGCACGTTCGATTTATCCACAGTTTACACTAGTTTGGGGCAGTTTTCTGTAATACTGCAGTGAACGGATCCGATCTTCTGAGCCCCCGATTTTGTCAGCCTCGTATGAAAGTATGTTTGATGGGCTCTAGCAGACGTACCCAGTCAAATTTGAATAAATCTTTTATCTTCAGCCAAAATTAAACCAGGAGCTGATAAAATGGTTATTGACAGTATTTAAATTAATTTTCCAACAGGAAATATCAGTGCTTTGTTTACCCTATTCTACTCTGACACGGTAGCGAGGCATATTTACTCCGGCGTTTCAACTTCGTTCTGTGCGTTCTGCTGGTTGGTAGACACATAGGAATTGTTCGAAATTAAACTTTCAACTGCGGTTTTCCGTAGCTTGCCGAAAACAATTTGGTCGGTAGCTGTTGTGGTAGGGGAAGGAGAACCAAGTAGGGCCAAATTGACTTTAAACGGCGTGGCAATTTTTGGCACTTTGAAATCTTCATATTTCGCCCTAGGCTGACGCAGCAGCACGACTCACTCAGTTGGCGTTGGCTATAGCGCGGCTGACCGCTGCTGATGTCGATGATGATTGTGGTGGTGATGATGATGATGACGACAGACGCTGTATGATGTGTGAGTTGTTTTTGTTTACGATTTGGCGTGACTAATGATGCAGAGCGGAAAAAAAAACAAAGTGGAGAAGCGTGGCTTTTTTGTACGCTATAAAAGCTGCAATGAAATTAGAGAGGATTACTCGATCGCTTGATTCAGGTGAATGTCAAATGAATTTGAATGGTACTACTAAATAAAACAGTCAAGAGATCCGGTATTAGAGAAATGTACGTAGTTCCGAGGTCAGCAAGAAGTTTAAAATGGTGTGTCTTGACACTCACTTGTTGTAGTAAAAGGGCCAGGGTCGTTTTCAAGATGAATGTAGAACGCACTCAAGAAACCTAATGAAGATGTATGTTTCCCAGATATTTGCACAACCCTTGTTAGACTAAGAAATATTTTGTAAAGATTCATGAGACTCATATCGTTAGTCGACAAATATACACCCAGGTTTTTTTTACGCGGGGGATACGTACGTGTACGTGTAATTGGAAAATCCGCGTAAAAAACCGCGTTGATTCGAAAATCTGCGTAAAAAAACTCAGCAAAAGACTATTTTTGGAAGTTTTTTTTTTGCATGGATTTCGTGCGGTTATTAATTAATGCGGTTTTTTTAAAGTATTCTAAGTCCTTTTGAATGCAAAAGACTTAGAAGATTTTCGGAAAGATGGAAGAGACGGGCCTGCAAGACGCCCACACCCCAACAATAACGGTATTTTCGGAATGGTCTTGAAGAGAAGATGCCAGAAATTGATTTTTGATGCCAAGTTGAAATCAAAGATGGCGACTTCAATATGGATATTTTCGGAATGGTCTAGACGAGTAGGTGCCAGAAATAAATAAATCTGAACCTTCCCCGCAAGGTTTTTCATGAAAAATTTATTTTTGGCGCCATTTTCAAATCCCAGATGGCGACTTCCGGCTTAGCGAACTAAATCAACATGAGTATTTTTGGAATGGTGTTGACGAGTAGCAGACAAACGTCGATGTTTGATGTCATTTTAAAATTCTAGATGGCGACTTCCGGTATAGGGTAAGGTGGGGCAAATCCGACCGTTGGGTAAACCCGACCCCCCTCTGTTACCGAAAATCAGAAGCACTACGCGAACTAATATCAATGTTGTCGTGTAGAGCATCGAAAATAATCATAATGGTGATATGACAGCATTTTATTAGTCTACATTGGGATGCTCATATGACAAAAAGTGTGTTTTTACAACTTTTGATTTGACTTTTGTGCATCATTGACTACAGGATATTTCTGATTGTTAAAGTGATTGCATAATAAATGTAAGTGGACTTAAATTCTTTGATTTAAGTCCTACAAAGTGCATAGATGAATTTAGTTCAACCTTTTTCATATTTTTTTAATTGCGTCATAATGAAAAATGACGCGGTGGGGCAAATCCGACCTCTAAATATTGGGGTAAATCCGACCGCTTTTTTGCTAAGAAAATTTTTATTTATCAAATTGAAATAAATTTTATTGTTATTATTTATTATTTTTATGCAAAATGGTTCATAATTACAAACGAAAGACACAAAAACGTGATGATTATAGTATTCGTCGAGCAATTGCTCCAATGCACATGGGAATATCATTACGTGCTACTGCTCGTGATTTTAGCATTCCAAGATTGACATTGAACTCCATTTTCTTCATGTTGCAATTCAATAACACAACATTCATTGATTTATCTTTGATCAAAACATAGGGGGTCGGGTTTACCCCACCATTTTTTAAAACAGCAAAAATGAACATTTTTGTAAAACGCTTGTAATTCAAGATATTCCCAAAATCCAAATAAAATGCTATATACAGAAAGTTGCTCAGGAGTCTAACCTTCAATTTTGTATATAAAACGACTTGATCCGATGTAAAATGAGCATTTTACAGCCAAAACCATTTACTAGGTCGGATTTGCCCCACCTTACCCTACCGAAATCCCGCATGAAAAATCTGGGAAATCATCTAAATCACCCTCAAATATAAGATCTAATCATAAACCAGCAAAATGCAAAATATTTTTATGTATTCATCCAGAAGAGTGCGGCGAGAATGGAAGAGAGAGGGAGAGAGAGAAGAAAGAGACATATGTGGTATGAGTTGGGGGTTTTAATATATTCAAATTAAACATATTGCTTAAATTTAAGTAAATTCAATTGTTTAATTAAAACAACTTCCAAAAATACCCATATTATTTGGGTTATAACGAATGTCGCTCAATCGGAAATCGCCACTTTGGATTTAAAAATGGCGCCAAAAATCAATTTTTGGAACCTACTCGTTAAGATTATTCCAAAAATACTCATATTGACTAGGTTATAGTAAATGTGGCTAACCCGGAAGTCACCATCTTGGAATTCAAAATGGCGTCAAACATGGATCTTTGTCTCCTATTCGTCAAGTCCATTCCGAAAATATCCATATTGTTAAGGTGTTAAGGAGTCTTGCAGACACGTCTCTTCCATCTCTCCGAAAATCTTCTAAGTCTTTTGCATTCAAAAGGAATTAGAATATTTTTGCAAAAACCGCGTTAATTGGAAAATCCATGTTGTGGTATTTTTTTCGATATTTTCTGAACAAACCTGGTAATCTTTTTTGTGTATTATGATTCAGTGGTGATACAAAATACAATCCAACAGATATCTCATTTTCGACAAAATTCCATATGGGACTCTTATGCTTATATGGGCAGTACAGTATTCGTAGATTAGTAACGGAATACCTTTTATATGTGCTTTATGACGAATTTTGCGCAAACTCGAACCAATGTTGGCAGCACCCTATCAGATTTTAATGAAACTTTCTGTACATGAAGACTTTGTCACAAAAAGCCACTTTGCATCAAAAATAAGCTAGACTGTTTTTTGAAAAGAGCCAAACTTTATTCACCAATTTATTTTTCAAATGGCTATAGTCTAAAACTGACAAAACCTACAAAAAAATGTTGTAGGAGCGATTTTTACAAAATTAGTCAAATTTTTGAATAAAAATATTGAAAAAATTCTTCATTGACTCCTACACTGAAAAAAATCGATTTTAAAAATTTAAAGTCGATTTACAAATAAACCCCATTTTTTGATTTGGATGAAATTTTGTTGCAAGATAGGTAATTATGTTCCCTACAGTACCGTCAAAAGTTCAAGTGGGCACTTTCAAGTAAAAAAAGTTATTTTAATAAAAAACTTTTCCTTATCCAAACTGATTTTTTTTCTACAATGTATTTTTATCGGAAACTAAACCAATGAAAGTCATAATCATCTCAGAATCCAATAAAGCTCAGTTTGTGAGAAGATATTGTCTAATTTAGCAACAAAGCATATTTTTATTAAGAGGTTAACTACTTTTTCATTTTTCATGAAACCGAAATTTTTTCATTACTATATCTGAAAGTATAACTCCTTGCGAATGGTTTCCCAAATTTTTATAAAGATCCAAGAAATAGATCGAAAGTTACAGCTCTTCCAAGTGCGCTTCGTCTACCTTGAGCGGTGGTAATTTGAAACTTTAATCTCGATTATCTCGAAATGTCGTTTTACTAAAAACTGTTTTTTCGTGATCACGATTGCCGAAAAACTACTCAATCGATTTTCTTAATTTTTTTTTCAATAGAATGTTATTAATTTTTCTGGAACTTTAACGATTCCTTTTTATGCACAAATTTATGTTTCATGGATTAGAATTTTTTAATACAATTTTGAGAGCTTAAAACAGCGATTTTTTACTAAAAACTTTCTCGAATGCAGGACAAAAAATATTATTTATTCAACTAATCGTTAAGGTACGAGGAATACTCCTATACTAATGGAATTTTTTGAGTTTTGGGATTTTAGATAATATATTGGTCATCAATCGTGATCACCGCAAACCTTTCAAATAAAAAAGGATAAAAGCTATAACTCCGCAAATTATCAATATATTGTTACAAACTTATGCTTGTTTATTTCACTGAAAAATGTGCAACCAAAATACTGACAATTTTTATTACAAAAAATCAAGAATCCCACTGAAAAAAGTTTATGTCATTAAACAAATATTCCATTGCTACTTCGTTGTTTTCTTCTTTAGTGCTGAGGAAGGATCAAGGAAAGAAATAACCACTACAACATTATGTATTGAATTTTACATAATTGTTTATTTATTTTTATATATAATATTTGTATTAAAACTATTTTCATGCATGCTATTTTGTATTATTTCTATACAAGGAAAATATTTTTGGTTCAGCTTCTGAATTAGAATACCTTGTCGCCTCTACTTTGCCACCAGGAATAGATACAAAATTGTGGAATTTCTGAGTACCAGACAGGCATGGGAAAAATCATTTCACGAAACGATCAATTTGAAATCATCCACCAACGTGCTCTTACTGTGAAACCCGATCTCGGCAACCCTTCTTGTGCAGAGTTACGCGTTCATGCGAAAGCGAGAAGCAAAACACAAAACTGAAAAAAAATGACAGCGCCCGGCTATGATTCATTCTCCATCGCATACGTAGTGTTTTGAATAAAAGCAGAAAGGATCGCAAATGAATGCATTCTTTCATTCACAAAGATTCATTTCAAAACATTCACCTTGTTCTAATAAAAAAAAACTTGTCGTTCTTGTTTATAGACCTATGAAATTTTCACTTGGGGATCTTTTATTGTTGAGTAAGTAGTTTGAAATGCGCTGGTGAAAAAAATAACTTCTTAAAACGATTCCGTGCATATCACAATATCAATTTCAAGTGGATTGTAGTGCAATCTACTTCTCAACATTGATTATAGTGTACATTTGCACTATAAAGATGACTTAACCCAACCAGAGAATACAATGTCACATTCATTTGTGAACTAAAAGTTGATTCACTTGTGAATGTTTACAGTACAATCTTCCGATTCAATCCGCGAATGAAGAACACGATCTTCTTCATTCAACATAGTACGTATCATTCTTTTACCTGGCTCACATATTCGGAAGTTCAAGTAGTAAGTAGTATTTTGGAGAGTTTTAGTCGGATCGTGAATGAACTGGCTGCTGTCAAAGCAATGAACGGATTCGCCAAGAATCATGCGAATGAATGATAATTTCCATCTCTGGTACCAGATATTGTTTAATAATACAGTTCTTCGAGTTCTTCTGACATTTTGTTGTTGTGTTCAGTGAATATATAGCAGAAAATTACTTTTGTGATATTTTTATTAGTTTGTTCATCTGCCCAGTTATATAACTCTCGGGGAGTTGTTATGGGATTATCATAGTCGCGAGCAAGACTGGCTCTTTTTGCCATTCGCTTGAGAGTGTCCTTTTCCACGGGATGTTGCAAAAAAATGTCATTCTGCACTTAATTCATGGTTTGAATTGAATCTACACAAGCTTGCGAAGTTTTTCTTATGTTTGTATTACGCTGCTGCTCCATCAGATATGAAATAAAATTTGGAAAAGTTTGTCAATTGTTTCATAAAATTTATCATTTTTGAGATGAACAAATGAACTGCAGTCTTCCAATCTTACAGTCTTCATTTTTTCTCCGAACAAGAGGTATATATCAAGCTACGCGGTATTGATAGTTCGAAAGGACCAGAGTCGGACGGTTTTAAGCCATCGCTTATCAAGGAATGCTCTTCATCGCTTGCTCTACCGGCATCTATACTTTTCAATCGTTCCCTCGCTGAAAATAGTTTTCATACTAAGTGGAAAGAGGCTGTGATTAGCCCTATCCACAAAACCGGTAATGTACACGACGTCACAAATTACAGAGGGATTTCTATTCTAAGCTGCCTCCCAAAAATTTTCGAGAGCATGTTGTTAGATATTATCTATCCCTCCGTAAAACACATCATCAGTTCCGATCAGCATGGTTTTGTGAGAAAACGCTCTACAACTACCAGCCTCATGAGCTATGTGTCGTCGCTGATTGACAAGATGGAAAAACGACAACAGATGGATGCGGTGTATGTTGATTTTTCGAAAGCTTTCGATCGTGTTCCTCATCAATTTGCTGTAGAAAAACTAAGGCGCAATGGATTTCCGGACTGGCTGACAAATTGGATCTCATCGTTCCTTTCAAATCGCAGTGCTTCTGTGCGACTTGGAACTACACTCTCAGATCCATTCCATATTACATCGGGCGTTCCTCAAGGAAGTCATCTTGGACCTCTTCTTTTTGTACTTTTCGTGAAGGACCTCTGCAGTGAATTGTCGTCATCTAAAGTCATGTTTGCAGATGATTTGAAAATGTATAGTGTTATAACAACTATGGTGGACTGTTGCGCATTGCAAATGGACCTCGAAAGGGCTATGGATTGGTGTGACAGAAACGGCATGAGTGTGAACATTCAGAAATGCAGCATAATTACTTTCGCACAAGTTCGATCGCCCATTGTTTTCGAATACCTGATGTGTTCTGCTCCTGTACAACGAGTCGCATCAGTCAAAGATCTAGGTATCACTCTCGACGGTAAACTACAGTTCACTGCACATGTTTCTTCTGTCATAGCTAAATCCTATGCTGTACTTGGACTCATCAAGCGCAACACTCGTGATTTCAATGATGTTTACTGTCTTAAATCTCTATACATCGCACTGGTACGCAGTGTTTTGGAATACGGAGTTACCATTTGGGCCCCGTATCACATCGTCCACATTAATCGTCTCGAACGGATACAGAATAATTTCATCAGGTTTGCCCTTCGTCGGCTGCCCTGGGAAAATCGATTACTGCTACCTCCATACGAAGATCGCTGCGCTCTCATCAATCTCCCCACGCTGCGAAATAGGCGAATTTTTTTGTAACGACTCTTCATCTTCGACTTGCTTACTGACAACATAGATTCCCCTGCGCTGCTAGCAAAGCTTGATTTCAACGTTCTTTCCGGAGAAATGATTTTTTCCGGCGCTCAACACATCGCACGCTATACGGCCAGAATAATCCGCTAGATGTTTGCTGCCAGCTTTTCACCAATGTTTATCATCTTTTTGATTTTAGTATAAGCAAAGAATCATTCAAATTACAAATAGGTAGTTTATAGTTAGATTACAGTTATAGTAGTCTGTGCGATGTAATATTTTTAGTCGAAGACAATATACAATACAATTCACAGTATCATTTTGCATGTATCAGGAACTAGCAGTTGATAAAATGGATTCTGAGATGATTATGACTTTCATTGGTTTAATTTTCGATAAAAATACGCTGCAAAAATTCTGTTTAGACAAGGAAAAGTTTTTTTCAAATAACTTTTTTTCCTTGAAAGTGCCCAACTTGAATTTTGGCAGTAGCTAGGGAATATAATTACCTATCTTGGAACAAAATTTCATCCAAATCAAAAATGGTTTTTTTTGTAAATCGACTTTAAATTTTTAAAATCGATTTTTTTCAGTGTAGGAGTCCATTTTTTTTAAAATATTTTTATTCAAAAATTTCATTAATTTTGCAAAAATCACTCTTAAAACATTTTTTTGTAGGTTTTGCCATTTTTAGACTATACCCGATTAAAATTAAATAGCAAGATTATAACACAATAAAATTTTCGTAACAGATTGTGTTATAAATTTGGTCTCGTTAGTAGTTAAAATAACAGAAAATTATAACAAGTAACAACGCGAGATATAGTTTTGAAATCTTTTTGTTATGTGTTTCTGATCGGGTAGCCATTTGAAAAAAATTGGTGAAAAAAGTTTGGCCCTTTTCAAAAGACAATCTAAATCATTTTTGGAAAAACAAAGTATGCAAAGTGGTTTTTTGTGACAAAGTTCTCTTGTACAGAAAGTTTCATTAAAATCTGAGAGGGTGCTGCCAACATTTGTTCGAGTTTGCGCGAAATTCGTCAAATAAAGGTTTTGTCTATTGGACGACGATAGCGATCTCAATATAAAAGTAGATATATAAAGTGTCACCTTAACCCGAAAGACGTGTTGCTGTTAATGTCTTTAAATTCTGAACTTAACTGGCAACTCTGTCTTCTTGATATGTGGTCTTTGCTCTTATCCCATATTATAAGGGAAATCTTCAATAAACAGACTTGTATTACTTTGAGAATTTACGGAATATATGGTCAAGCTTGATATTTTCTTGTTCGTTTTCTGTTGTGATCCGTGTTCAACGAGTAACGACTCCGGAATTTCTTCTTAAAGGAAATGATGAAACTTGTTTTTGTTCTTTTTTCTAAGATTATGTGAAGTGTGTTCGATTTGGAAATAAAATTTGAGGACAAGCAAAACTCTGCATCTATAAATTCTGATGAAATGAATCTACCCCAAAAGGTAAGAAACATGGATCCAAAACTCGAAGAGCTTTTTTTTTTTCTTTTTCAATCATCTTTCTTTTAATGTTGATAAAGACAAACAAAATTCTCAACCCAAACTTGCAATAAAATCCGTTGTTTATTACAACGACTCGAACTGTCTACTTTAGTTCATTCAAATATAAAGCTTTGAATTTCAGCCAATTGTTTTTTACCAGGCAGGATAGGATCAGGAAGAAGGGTCATTATAATTTACATTAGCTATCTCCTAGAGCGCGAAAAGAAATGAAAAAGGCATGATAAAATCCGTTACTACATTAATCAACATCTTGAAAAGGTATAAGATTATCGAATAAATTTGGTCAACACCTTTCCACACTTCCTTGTTCATAAAGTGTCATTTTCGCCCAAGACCTCGACGAATCTGAAAATATATTTTTTCTGCTGAGAATGGGACTTTGTATACATTGAAATTTATCTGAATTTACTGTTCATTTAAACCCAACATTTTTTGTAAGTCCTTGTTAATCGACTTTTTAATCCATAGGCCCCGCGCATAAATAAAATTTTAATAACTTTTTCGGGTGATTTTACATCGATTTATAGCTTTCTACGAAGTTGTAGACGATGAGATTTTTCATCCGATTCTCTATTTTTAGTATTTTTTGAATGTCTATAGTACTAATTAGTAGCAAAAATGCGAATTAATTTCATTAAAAAACATAAATTTTCAATCAAAAAACTTTAAAACAAAAAGTTGTTCTAGACCCCCTGACAGAATATTTTAATTTTACTTTCAAATGAAAGGAAAAAGTCCATTCTATCATATCCCTAAGTTTTACAGATGCCGAATTTTTTAAATAATGTTGTTCGACAAAGACACATATTAAAATTTGCAAATATGAAAATTGAAATAAAAAAAATATACAACTTCAGTATTCCATTTTTTCAATATACTGAAGGATAATTAAATTAAAAGTTTTCCTATTAATTGCTGCGGAAGAACAGCTACATTGCATAGGACTTCAGCGCTATGCTAATATTTAGAGGAATGACAATGTATTACCTTGTTTTGAAAGTATTTCTCTCAAAATGTACGGCATTTTATTAATAAAATTTGCAAAAGATGAATTTCATATTCTTAGGAGTGCGTCATAGTTAATTTTCGTGTCAATAAGAATATATTATATATTATTATTATTATTATATATGGTTATACAAAATAAATGAATAATGTTTCAACACAATTTTTAAAAAATATATGAATTTTACCGCATTTACCACATTACCGCGCGATGCGGTAAATTCAGTGTGGTTGCGGTAAGCGGTGCGGTTTTACTATTTTTTTGCGGTTGCGATGCGGAATATCCATTTACCGCCCACATCCGCAGCGCGACGAACCCTACTACTTAGTTGACTGAGTGAATGCGAGAGATTATGAAAAAGCGAGAGTAAAGCCCAATTCAGACGATACATCAGTTTCCGTAAACGGAACAGAGCCGCAACGTCACGTTACCGTTCCGTCACGATAAGTTTAAAGCGGTTCACGGATGCCCATTTATTCGTCCCGTACGTCAAAACGTTTCGAGTCATTGTGTGTAAATGCCTCCCTTTAACTATATGCAACTTATTTTGATGCTTCGTTGACGTGTTGACGTGCAGTACCGTTGATGGAAGCTTCATGTATCGTATAAAGTACGATTAACACGATACATCAGGCGTCCGTCACCGGTACGGAACGTCAAGATTAGTTACATGCAATTAAATGGAAGCATTAACACACAACATCAACGGCACGGAACGTTTTGACGTACGGCACGTTTGAACGGGCACAAGATAAAAGTATTAGACTTTTCCTGACGGAACGGTGACGTATCATCTTTACCCGAAACGGTGACGTTCCGTTGACGTTGGCGGAAGTTGATGTATCGTCTCAATCATCCTTAAATCGTACTTCCACAAGCCGCACCCTCGCTAACAGAGCTGCTATTTATACAGATTTATTTGTATTATAAAGATTTTTGAGCGCAGATACAGACCTGATTCGGAATACAGATTTAATACAGATTTTAAATGCACAATACAGACTTACACAGGTTTTTGTAATTTCAATTGACAACCTTATTTGCGGACTATTGATGAAGCCGTTTTCATTAAGAATAGCCATTTATTCAACAATTTATTGTCAAATTAACCATAATACTTTTTATATTCAAAAATATCAAAAAATACTGAGTCAGGAAATGTACCCTTGTAGGATTACTGCAAAGTACACATTTTAAACTCCTTTTTAATGCTTGAATTTATAGTAAACAATATTAAAACTTTTAAATGCGCATCAATTATCAAAATTCTTTTTTTTTTTCAATGAGTACAGACAAATACAGATTTATTACACCGAGGATACAGATTTCCAACAAAATCATCTGGCAGCTCTGCTCGCAAATTTTCTGGTGGCTCAAATGGACTTGGTTGTTTTTGCGTTTTTCAAACATGGCGGTTTATGTTTGGCTTAAGCTTAATTTTTTTTACCGATTCGCGTGTTCCCGCTTGTATTTTGTTTGTCTAGTGCACTTCATTTAGCCAACGAATGTGGGAAATTGTGGAAACGTGTGAAAGTATAGTGGAACAAGATCTCTGACCTAAAGTCTTAATAAAAGTCAGATTGTGGTCAGTTTTGATGTGCAATACCAATTTCACCATTGATTCTTCCTATAATTTTGTGGTGATTACCTAGTGTACTGATAAGTTTATGTGAGTAGATAATGAATCCGAAAATAAGTATTATTTGTAATTTTCATATTAGGCAATTAAGGGCGATTAAATGGCGCATTCCTTGGGCGATTTGGGGGCGATTTAAGGGCGGGTAGAGCGGTAAAAAATGATGGCTGCAAATCGCCCAATGTTGCATATGAAATAGCCCCCTAAATTCCAACAATTTGCTGGCAAATTGAAGGGCAATTAGCGCATACGAGTTGGCAAATAGCCCCCCGTTAGCCAGCAACTTTCCCTTTTTGACTGGGAATGAGCACCCGATGTCGTTACCCAGTCAAAAAGGGCAAGTTGCTGGCTAACGGGGGGCTATTTGCCAACTCGTATGCGCTAATTGCCCTTCAATTTGCCAGCAAATTGCTGGCATTTAGGAGACTATTTTAAATGTAACATTTGGGCGATTTGCCGCTGTCATTTTTTGGCGCCCTACCCGAGCAAACGTAAAGTCCATAATACCCCCATACTCATGGGGTTGGACATGGGTGTTTGAAATGGGTTCAACCCACAAAAACACCATCATCATGGTCCTGTAGATCCCATAGAAAAACCATGCGTTGGAATTTTTATGGGTTATTGAGACCATTTAATGGTGTTTTAAAGGTCGTGAAAGTCGGCACGGACCATGTTCATGGTCTTTTCAAGGGGCTGTGTGGTGTTTGAACCCATGAGTATTTGCTCGGGAACCCGCCCGTAAATCGCTCAAGGAAAGCGCCATTTAATAGCCCTTAATTGCCTAATATGAAAATTACAAATAATGCTTTTTTTCGGATTCATTATCTACTCACATAAAGTTATCAGTACACCAGGTAATCACCACCAAACTATAGGAAGAATCAATGGTGAAATTGGTAATGCACACCAAAACTTACCACAATCTGACTTTGATTCAGACTTTAGGTCAGAAATCCACTTTACTTACACACGATTCCACAATTTCCTACATTCGTTGGCTAAATGAAGTGCACTAGACAAACAATATTCAAGCGAGAACACGCCAATTGTTTAAAAAAATAATTTTAAGCTTAAGCCAAACATGTGTGAAAAAAACGCAAAAAAAAAACAAGTCCATTTCAGCCGCCAGAAAATGTGTTGAAATTGCTTTTAAATCGCATTCGCAAATTGCATTTGTTCCTAGGGGCAATTAGCACAGGCGAGTTGAGTCAAACGTCAAACTTTTTAAATCGCCTGACCATGTTCGTCCGCTTTTTTTTTGACCGGGTACCATCATCAGCACCATAGCACCGTATTGAATGATGACCGCGTGTGTTGCAGTGACTCCAGTTTTGTGGAATACTTAGAAATGTTATAATTTTTGCCGTGTAACATTTTGGAGCGCTATATAAACTATAAACTTTCAACAACAACAACAGATCTTTTCAATTTCGATGAGGTAAAAGATAGTGAAAGTGAAGTATAATCCAACAGTTGTGAACGATTTCGATGCGATACATATCCGATTCTCCTTAATCTTCGACTACGATCAATACAATGAGGATTTCTGGTTTTTTTGCCCTTCACGAATATTTGATTTTGCTCAATTTTCTCATTAGTGGAGTAAATTTTATTTTCACCTAAAGTTTCAATCGTTAGATATTGACCGACTGATCCGTTGGTATATTTCGAATTCGTGGTACCAGCACATTTTCACTATATCTTTCAGTTATAATGGTCATTTGTATGAGATTGTTTAGCATTTTTGCCACTGCGAGCCGAGTGTAATTGCAGAGCCGTTGTGGGTCAATTTTACGCGATAAAATAATGGCCACGCAACACATGCAGTAGAAAGCTTGGTAAATCGAGCGAATTGAAAAAATCAACAGGATAATTGACGGCATTTTCATCCATCCTTGTAGTTTCGATGGATTTACATGCAGCAGGATTTCCATTGATTCTATTTTGAATGGAGCGGTTCTATGGCATTGGTGTCAATGTTTTAGCTGCCAGTAACGCACGATGACATAACCATTGTTGATTTCTGGAATTGTGGTCGCTGGATTGTGTCATTTTGCAAAAAAAAAATCAGATGGAAACACAATGTGCAATTTTTGGTTGCATCCATTAATCCATTTCCTAAATCCAACAATTGGTTGGTGAATCGACATGCGATGATGACTATAAAAAGTGCGCCTAGTGACATTTGCCACTTCGGACACTTCAATTTAATTCAATTTGTTACTAATTCTATTGTTATTCATGTTGAACGATTGTAATTTTCGTAACATGTAGATATGCAGTAAAGTAATTGCTTTAGTACTGATCAACATGTAAATATATTTGATCTCATCAATTTGGCGGTTTATAATGCATCATACAAACTCAGCTGAGTTATCCCGAAGAATTATTTAATGATTATGCGAGTGGTGCTTCAGAAATCAGTAGCATCTGGGTCAAATGGCACGTTCCCCATGTTGATCGGAGATTTGTGCCTTGTCATGAAACGTCTTTTCATCATTGGATTGGGGAAGTCATAAGGTTAGGGGGTCGCCTTTCATTTGAGTATTAAGAGTTACAAGGATCAGCTTTTTGTTTATCTTGACCCCACCGTTTTGAAGAAAAATTAGTTTTGAAACCTTACATTCACTAGGAAAAAGTTGGGCGTGAAACTCTTTCACGCCCAACTTTTTTCTAGTACATATAGGGTTTCAAAACTATTTTCCCTTGACAAAGGTAGGTTAAGAAAAACGAAAAGCTTTTTTCATAAAGATAGGTGCTTCTCTCGCCGTGCTAGAAGCTGCTGAATTTTTACCTACCAATGCTCAATACAATTCTCCTAGAATATTTACACTAATCCAATTGCATGGAAAACGTAGCCAAAGACAGTCTAAATTGATTTCATCAGTTATCAATAATATTGCAATACAACGAAGACATATGAAACATTCATTTTTCGTTGTCAACGTAAACTATCCCTGGCAGCACTGCTCCATCGGAATTTTAAAAATTTCACCTTGTGTTTGCATTGAGTTTCACCTAAAATTTCATTTCAAATTACATTTCAAATTCCACGAAATTCACCTGTAATTTGAGGTAAAATTTAGGGAAATTTTACATAAAATTCGTGGAATTTCTGGTGAAAATTGCACCTGAAGTTCAATGTGAAAATAAATGCAAATTTAACGTGAAATTTAACATGAAATTTCGGATATTTTATTTGGAATTGAACGTGAAATTCCACGTTAAATTCAAGGTGAAATTTATGGGATCTTCATGCTGCGTTTGCCCTGGAGCTTCACTTAAATCTTCATTATGATTATCACACAGAATTTTACGCTGAATTCCACTCGCAATTTTACCGAATTTCGTGTGGAAATACACAATGAATTACACTTTTATTTTTTTGGAATTTTAGGTCAAATTCAACGTGAAATATTACGTGAAATTCCATGACTTTCACCTGAGATCAAACTTGAAAACCTACTTAAATTTTTACGTGACATTCCTTGTTAAATTACACATGAATTTGCGCGTTAAATTTCGCGTGAAATTTCACACAACATTTGACGTAAAATTCCATAAAAAGCCTCGTAAAATTCAACGTTGAATTCCAGATAAAATTGCACGTGGAATTATAGGTGAAATTATTCGTGAAATCTCACGTGAAATTTCATGTAGAAATTTCGTGAAGAATATCACAGTGAATTTCACGTTGAATTTCAAATCGAATTTCACGTGCAATTTCATCTGGAATTTCACTTGGAATTTTGCGTCGCTGTTAAAGTGAAATATAACACGAAATTTCACTTGAAATTTTGCGTATAATTTTAAATGGAATCACCACGGAAAATGCAAGGCGCAAGCCAACGTAAATTTCATTTGGAACTTCACGTGCGATTCCACGGAATTTAACGTAGAATTTCACGTGAAAGTTTACCAAAAATTTCACACAGAATTTTACTCGAAATTTCTAGTGAAATGCGTGGAATGAAATTCAACATGAAATTTCGAATGCAATCGCGCGTGGAGTTCCACTTGAAATTCCAGTCGAAATATCACGCGAAATTCAGCGTTAAATTTTGCGCGAAATTCAACGTTAAATTCTGCGCGAAATTTGGTAAAATTTCGCGCGGATTTCGGAGTGAAATTTTACATGATTCTACGCGGAGTTTTATCAAATTTGACGTGAAAATTAACTTTGCATTTCGCGTGAAATTGGAATTTCAAGTGAAATTTCACTTGAAATTTCGCGCAAAATTCACCCGAGATTGCATGGATTTCATCTTGTATGTGATGTGAAATTCCACATTTTTTTCAACGAAAAATTTCATTTGAAGTTCCACCAAATTTCACCTGAAATATGACGTGAAATACAATGTAAATACCTCGTAATATTCTAAGCAAAATTCACAAAATTTCGGATGAAAATTCGCGTATAATATTCTACGTTTAAAGTGAGATTCGACTTCATTCGAAATTCAACAGGAAATTTTAGGCGCATTTCATGATTTTCACCAGGAATTTGGTGTGTAAGTTCAGGTGAAATTTGTTAAATTTCAGGCAAAAGCTCCGTGAAATCCACGAACGAAATTAAATTCAACGTGAGGTGAATAATTCGCTTGAAATTCTGCGTAAAATTCTACGCGAAATTTCACGTAAAACCGCCAGAAATTCACGTAAAATTCCACTTGAATTTTCACGTGAAATTTAACTTGAGATTTCACGTGAAGTTCTGCACAAAATCCTCCGCGAAGCTCCATACAAATTAATTCATAAAATTCCACGTGAAATTCAACATGATCCACAAGAAATTCCATGCAAAATGTCGGAAGTTTCATTTTAGGTGAATTCCTTGTAAAATGTCACGCGAACTTTACTTGTTACTTTTCCTGCAATTTCATATTGATTCACACATGGAATTCCGTGTAAGGTTTTACGCGTAATAGAACCAAATTTCATGTGGAATTTTAAGCCTAATTCCACGTAAAATTCAAGGTAAAAATCAATCTAAAGTTCCACATGGAATTTAACGCGGACTTTTACGAGACAATTTTTCTGGGATTTCGCGTAGAATTTTATGCTGATATTTACGTTGAATATCACGACGAATTTCACGTAGAATTTCCCATAAAATTTTTCGTCCAATTTCATTTGGCTTTTCATGTGGAATTTTGAGTGAAATCTGACGTGGAATTTCACAGGAAATTCCAAGTGAAATTCAATGTTAAATTGCACGAGTATTTTAGTGAAACTCAGCATGAAAATCGCATAAAAATTAAGCTGAAATTCCCCTGAAATATCAAAAGAAATGCCGCGTGAAATTCCACGTAGCATACCACGTGAAATCTCACTTCAATTCCGTATGAAACAGGTGAAATTTCACCTGATATGCTCCGTGAAATGCCGTGCGAGATTTGACGTGAAATTTTACATGCAATTACACGTAAAATTCCGTGTAAATTTACATAAATTTACACCTGAAATTTCAATTGAATTTTTTCGTGGATTTTCTCGTGGAATACTACGTAGAATTCCACGCGAAATTTCATACGTGATATCATATGGACTTTAGCATAAAATTTCATGGAATGTTACGTAAAATTTCACATTGAAATGTACATGAAATTTCACATGGATTTTCTCGTGAAAATTTATGTGGAACTTGGCATGTGTTTTAATATGAAATTTTATATAGTAATCCATGTGGAATTTCACGTAGAATTTCAAGTTAAATTGCAAGTGTGTTTTGACATGGAATTCTAAGTGGTACGCGTAAATTCATGTGAATATTACGTTTAATGACATTTTATATTTCGCGTAGAATTTTACGTTGACTTCCACGTAGAATTGCAGGCGGTATTTAACATGGAATTTCACGCAGAATTACCCCAAATGTCACGTGGAATTTCACCTGAAATTTCACGTGGAGTTTCACCTAGAATTTCACGTGGAATATTTTTAATGGATCTATTACAAATAAAAAAGTACGTTTTATGTTCAACCCTTACCAAATCCCTCTCAGGAAAAAGCTAAACAGAATCAGATTTCATCATGTTAAATTAGAGTAAGAGTGAGATCAAAATTTTGACTTATTGTTTCAAGCATTTTGCAATCCTCTTTTAATCACACTTCACGTGAAAGTAGTAATGTAGTACTTAACCGAAATCCATCCCATATATGTACAAACAAATGCTCCAATCAGACTAATTGTAATAACTTTTGGATGGGGGTCGACTGTAATAACTAGGGTGATGAGCCTATTTGCGTTATGTTTCTATTATCACCCTACCCATTTGAAGCCGTTGGTTAGAGCAGTGTCTGCCATCTTTTTTCAACGCATTGAGTCAAATGGTAGCGCAACAATAGGGGCACTCGATTCGAGTTTTCATTGTGCTCAAACACGAGAATTTTACTGTTTTCAACGAATTTGTGTTATTATATTGGTTCTTAGCAACGAAGCAAAGCGGTTGATGTCAATTTTTACGCATTCCATTGATTGTAAGGCAAGAAATTACCGAATTAGTGAGGCACCTTGCTTAGTATGGTGAAAATAGGCTCATCACCCTATAAGGTTTTGTGTTTCGGCTATGCAGTCTGCGATTTAAAAAAAAAACCATTTTGTCTTTATCCGACGTTTCGGTCCGTTTAGGACCTTTTGCATGGATTCTAGAAAGGAAGTTTATTAGGCTGTTGTTACATTGTTTTTAATGTTCTTTACCGATAATGTGTGTTCTGTGATTCGATGTCTTGTTTTGCACCAAGCAATTGTCATTTGTCTATCCAACTGTTGAAATCAAAACTACCCGTTTAGAAAATCTTTTTTCACACACACACTTCTTACAGTGTACTTAATTGTAATAACTTCAGTCCCAGAGTCGATCCTTGTAACTCTCAATACTCAAATGAAAGGCAGTAGTCATATTAGTCTTACTTATTTTTGTGAGCAAATTTTACCTCATTCAAAAATTATAGCTGTTTAAAAACTTTGTTGTCCACAAACAACATGGGCATGAATGGGTTAAAAGAGTAGTGAGCTTTGTCAGAATTTTTATCAGCCGGTCGCCACCGATTAGATACCGGACCAGGAAGGAACCTCAGTGTCGGGTGGATTGTTTCACCAGGCACACTCCGGCATACTAGGAATCGGCTGCGAAGTCTACTTGAATAGAAGACGAAAATTCTGTACGAGGTTGTAGTGCCAATGCTCTGCTTAGAAATGAATATAATGTGGGTAGTATGGGTAGTACTACCCACTCGAAAATAACCGTGAGGGGAAATACCCACTCGAAAGTTTGGAACAAACTAAAACCTGAAAAAACCGCATATACTGCTAGGACCCATGTAAAACTGACTCAGACATCATTTCGTTAAAAGTTTAATAACTTCTTTTAAGAAAGCCGGATTGACTTGCAGTTTTCGACAAAGTTGTAGACAATTAAATTATCTTTCTTATTTTTACTTACTGTGACAATATGATGCATATAGTGCCACCTAGCGGCGAAAATGTGCGCTAGTGTTTTTTCTCCATGTAAATTGTCAAAAAATCCCATACAAACTTTAGGCACGTTGGTCCGGTAGCTAGACTTGTCCAATTTGCTTCAAATTTTGAACAAGTACTCCTGACGTGGTTAGGAATCGACTCACGGGTGGGCCGATTCAGTTTTCAAAAATTCATTATTTTTCTGGGCACTCTAATGTTTATTCACGCCGGGCATAACGGTTATGTAGGTAGGTAGTTGTCTCAGCTTGAAAAGCTTGTTTTAGCGTGGACGCAACTACCTGAACCAGTACATAAACAACACAAATTCATCTCACCTCATTGTTGGTTGTAACTAGATTTCCTTTAAAAACATTTCAATAAAGGAATGATTTTGATTGACATCTTTTCAATACATGTATACTATTGAAGGTTGAAAGTAAAATTTCAATTATTAACAAATTTTGTAATATGCAATATGATGATTATTTTTCATCTTTTGAGATGTCAAACCTGATGTGGAATAAGTATGAAAATTTCTTGTAGTGATTGCTGACTAAATAGAAAAGAAATAAAAGTTATACCTTTCATCCGAAATTGAAATCATCAATCAATTACCAACAATCCTTAAATATCTTTGGCTATTTCGTCTCATTTAAGAGTGAAGTTCATAAAAAGATAACATTATGAGAAACATAACCCAATATTATATTTACGTGTCAATTACTGGAATACGGAGTATTTCAACAATTTAATCCCATACCTTCATCCGTCGGTCGGTGTAACAAAACGTTTGAAATATTCTATGTTGTATTTCACGATGAAGTCGTATGCAATTGTATTCGGACCAGAGGTTAAAATATTCGCTCATTCTCACGACAAGCAGTTTATCGCACAGCTTTTTCATCCTTAGTAGGCACCGACCCAACTTTTCACCTTTCAGGAAATTGCGAGAATTTGCTGACAATGCAGTATGGAAGCGTGATAATTTCGCAGCTTCGAACCTCGTGATAAATTAAGTAAAAAAAAAACGATTAATATATTACGTTATAGAATTTATTTCCCCACATTATTGCAGTATTTTCATTCTAATGATCTGTATCTACTCATTTTTGTGAATTTTTGCGAAACCATTAGTTATTCGGCAGTTTTACATTAGGCGCGAAAATATCATCTCATATTATACCGCGAAAAGATGAGATCCAATGCTGTCTTGTCGAGAAAAGTTGGAGAGCAAACAATGTTACATAGCATGTTTGCTTTTTTATTGCTGGTCGAAGTAGGTGCAATATCGCCTTATTCGCTTCACGAATGCGAAAATTGTAAACTCTGATTCGGACTGAATCAAACATTACAAGCTGAGACAAACGTTTCAAGCTTTTGCTCAGGTAGGCTTTTTAAGTTTTGTGCTAGGCTGAAACGTTCGTGTCCAGACTGAGACTGACAGCCTGTTTTCAACAAACACTTAATTTGCCCAAATGTCAACTAGACGACAAAGATTACGTTTAAATAAAGTATTATCATTCCATCGCGAAATATCAATTGTTTGAGTGTAAACATCAAATCTACATGGGATGTTGTTGTCGCCGAAAAAGGATTCTTGGTTCCGATCAACGGTTGAATAGAATGCACAACGATGGGCCTAGCCACTAGATGAAACATCATTTCTCTCGTTATTCCGCAGACAAACCGGTGCCAATAACCGCGTTTTCAATATTCATTAAGTTTTTCATTTGCGTTTCTAACTTTGCGTATATTTGGAAAAAAATCGGGCGATCCGACATTCATAAAGACCTTATAAGACCTTTTCGCATTCAATTCTGAGTGCTCTCTACCCACCATGAAGTGGGAGACCGTCCACAACTCTTTTTTCGCCGGATCTCGTTTCGTCTGACCTTTAATCGCAGTATCGATAATCAAACCAATTAAAACCTTGTATGCTTCCACCGGAGGAATTTCTTGTTTTGTTTTGATTGCTTCGGATATAATAGACGCGTAGCTGTTCCAAACAATAGGCATACTAATTGAGGTCGAGTACAATGATAAATTCAACGCGCTTGGCCGTGGCTGTGGAGTAGTCATGGTCATATTGAAATTGTTGCGAATATCATGCAATAAGATAGATCAGTTATCAACGTGAAGAAAACCCTATGGCATACCGTGGGAGTTGAAGACTTCTTGAACTAGCTGAGGTGCGATGTACAGGGGAACAATATCTGCCTTTGATTCGGACTTGACAACCGACGATTTCAATATCTGGTACCGAGAATTAACTTGACCCTGCCGAATGATATTAAAATTGAGGAAGATCTACGTCGGAAGTTAACCAACTACATCGTGTTAAACCTAGGAAAATCATAGGAACGAAATATAGGGGCACTTGGGGTGTTTGATGTCCCATGAGGAAATTCCTGTTAGTTTTTAAGATTTCCGAGACAAGGAGCCACTTGTACTTCGTTTTTGTAATAGCACCCATCAAAGGACACTCTCAGGCCTTCGAGAGGAAGCTTAGGAGAGGAAATGATTTTCTATTTTCGAAAATTATAGGCACATTAGAACATATTCCATCAATGGGATTGTCAGACTCTCACTCTTTAGTGGACTAGGGAGCGTAGAAATTAGTCATGGTTTGTACGTTTCTTCATTGGGTAGCTGTATGGATCAATCGTTCGCAATGACGGCATGCCCTGATGCACAAAAAGGCGAACAGGTAGACGATCCACGTTCAAAAGAACACAGTTTGGAAGAGTAGATCCGGCGAAAGGTTCGACATGAGACTGATTGAAAATAAGTTTTTATACTTGAGGATTTTGCTGAACGCAACTACTTACAAACCACAATTTTCAATGGCTAAAAGTTCTGGAAGGAGTCAGCCCATATTTCGCAATTAAGTCGAAAACTACACCATCAATCTCTACTTCCCAGGCGGGTACGTAGACAAGATACTGCTTCGTATACGGCCGAGTGTTGTTTAGTTAGTTTACGCGATATATCGATGATGGTAAATGGGTTGTAAGATGGGTGACAAGCTTGAATGTGAGAACTATAGACCGATCACCATCCTGCATGCCGCCTACAAAATGTTATCCTAGGTTAACTTCCGACGCATATCACCTATTACAAAGTTATCAGGCCGGTTTTGTCAACGGGCGCTCGACAACAGACCAGATCTTCACCGTGCGGCAAATCTTCCAGAAATGTAGTAAATACCAGGTCCCAACGCACCACTTGTTTGTCGATTTTAAAGCGGCATACGATAGCATCAACCGTACAGAGCTATGGAAAATTATGAACGTACACGGCTTCCCCGGAAAGCTCACAAGACTAATTAAACGACGATGTAAAATTGTGTGAGTATATCGGGTCAACTCTCAAGCCCATACGGATCCTGCCGGGGACTAGGACAAGGTGATGGTCTCTTGCGTCTGTTGTTTAACATTGCACTAGAAGGTGTTATGCGGATAGCCGGGTTTAACTACCGAGGCTCTATTTTCATGCGATCCAGCCAATTTGTATGCTTTGCGGATGACATGGACCTTATTGGGAGAACATTTGAAACGGTGGCTGTGCTTTACACCCGACTGAAACGAGAAGCAGCAAAAGTTGGATTGGTGGTGAACGCTAGGGTTCGTCGCGGTGCGGATGTGGGCGGTAAATGGATAGTCCGCACCGCAACCGCAAAAAAATAATAAAACCGCACCGCATACCGCAACCGCATTGCATTTACCGCACCGCACCGCGCGGTAATGCGGTAAAAATCATGTATTTTTAAAAATTATTCATTTATTTTGTATAACCATATATAATAAAATGTTATTCTTATTTACACCAAAATTAACTTTACGGACTCCTCAGAATGTAACATTTATGAAAAAATTCAACTTTGAAAGTTTTATTAAGGGGGGAGGGGTAAGGGTTTTGGCGCAAAAAAATACTTTTTTGCGATTTTTTTAAACTTGGCGTTAAGCGAATTGATAAAAAGTTTTGTACATTATAGTGTATCATTTCAATAACATGCTGTAATCCATGCAGTCGACAAACGACTCGGTGACGAAGCTTTTTGTAGAACGTCTCTGGAAAAACATGGTTTGCGGTGGTACCTGCCATTCAAAAACTACTTAAGCGGTTTCATTAAAACTTTGCATACACATTCTATGTAAAAAATACCTAACCCCTACGCTGAGTTTTCAAGATAAATTTTCAATTAAGGCGAAAACTGTCCAAACTATGCAAAATTTGGCATCTGTGCTAATTTTTACACTTTTCACAGTATGAGGGGACGAACAATGGATGCACGCGAAAAAAAATCCTCCAAATTCGTTTGGTTTGATGATGATAATTACATTCTGTGGGTTGTTTTTAAATCTAAGTATTATTAGTTCATCTTTAAGTTCTCCAAATTAATCAAAATTCACAGTTGAGAAAATGTCATCGAAAACGATTCATAATTCCGCGATTTACAAGAGAAATCGAGAGAAATGGTGCATTTTTAATTGGATTTGACAGCACAATTCAATTGTTTTTCAATGATTGGATTGTGCGTTTTATGTATTTGAAAAGGCTCGTTTGTAAATTTTTAGTTTGAAGTATTAAATAAATAGTTTTCAAAATATGTCGTAAAAATAATGGTGCCAAATTATATTGGACACAGCTTATAGATTTTATTTCTTAGTAATAGTATATTTTGTCATATTAGAATAACCAAAATGTAAAAAATCAAATTGCGATTGGTCGAATACAGATTATATTCGAATTTCTTCTCAAATCATTGTCAAGTCTATGGAAATTAGAGCAATTAAATGTTTATTATGTTTCTCTATTGTAGGGTAATAAGTAAGTCTCGAACGTTCTGACAGAAGAATTTTCCTAATAATGACATTGATAAGCATTCGTTCAGAAAAAAAATCTAGTTGCGTCCTTCTCAAATGGTAAAAGTCATAGTTTTAATTCACTTTTTAATGCAGACTGCAGACAATTATTTTTTGAAGCGCGGTTGCGGTAATACCGCGCGGTAAAAGCTCATTTCCCGCACCGCATCCGCGGGAAAAAGGGTCTCACCGCACCGCAGTTTTTGCGGTACGGGTGCGGTAAATACCGCGCGGTTGCGGTAATTACCGCAACCGCGACGAACCCTAGTGAACGCGTCTAAAACAAAGTACATGCTGATAGGAGGGACCGAACGGGAAAGGGCCCGCCTAGGCAGCAGTGTTACGATCGACGGGGATGTATTCGAGGTAGTGGAGGAATCGAATCACTGCTAACGGCTGATAACAATAATAGTCGGGAAATGCGAAGACGCATCATCAATGGAAGTCGCGCCTACTATGGGCTCCAAAAGAAATTGCGATCAAACAAAAAATTCACCCACGTCTTCGAGCGCCGTGTGCTTAGGACTATCTTTGGCGGCGTGCAGGATAGCGGTGTTTGGAGGTGAAGGATGAACCACGAGCTCGCCAGGCTCTACGGCGAACCAAGTATCCAGAAGGTGGCCAAAGCCGGAAGGATACGATGGGCAGGGCACGGTGCGAGAATATCGGACAACCACCCTGCTAAAATTGTGTTCTGCTCAAATCCGGCAGCCACAAGACGACGAAGAGCACAGCGGGCTAAGTGGGCTGATCAGGTGCAGCAAGATCTAGAAGCAACCGTGGGTGGAGAGAGGCAGCCGCGAACCGAGGTTTATAGAGAAGAATTGTTGATCAGATTGTATCAAATTAATTGATCATCGTATAAATAAATAAATAAATAAATGGGTTATCTTCCGTCCCTTCCGGACCTTCCAGGGGCCTGTTGTATTAGACGAATATAATTTATATCGAAAAGGAGATGGCATTATTGTGCCATCGAAGAAATATTCAAATCTACCTCCAGTAGGTCAGAGGGGCTGTCTGTTGTCGGAGATGCCTTCATGCGGGGTTCAGTACCCGCGAAAAGAAGGTTTTATCGAAGGAAACAAAAAAAAATAATGCAACGAAATTTAAAAGAATAGAGTAATTGGTACTTAGCTGTGGAACATTTGTAGTATCAGTAATCAAAAAATACATTCTCGCTGAGCCGTCGGTCACAGCCCGTAACAAAGGGTATTTCCAAATAGTTACCAGATATTATCCGGAAATTTCCACTTTCACTTACATACACCATGTCTAAACTTTCGTCACTTCGAGTAGAAACCACTCCGAATCTTACTCCCCTCTCGGAAAAAAAGAGTTTTGCCGGCCCTAGTTAATGCTAATTATATTTTGAAAGTAAAAATTGAATACAAATATTTCGGAGGTCTTACTAATATTTGTTAGATTCAAAGTTCTGAATACTGAAACTTGAACATCTCAATTCTGAAAAGAAATATATAATTCCGCATTTAAACATCCTGTGTTACACAAAACAGATTTTCTTATCTTTCTGGATCCGCACTGCGGTTTTATATTACCGCGCAGGCACACCTCGGTGGCCCAAAATGCCGGAACAAATATCGCTGAAGCTGCCGATTAGATTATTCCGAACCTTTCACGCAACCAGTTAGCCGAAACTGGTATACGTAGAGCTCATTTGAATAACCACCTCGCAAAATTCCACCTAAATCGGAAGGTAGGATGGAGGTGTTCAGCCAGCCATCGAATCGTAGTTGCGTAATGGGGTCACTAGCATCATTTGCAAGCATAACAATAATGATGCCTGCAGCAGTGACTGGCAATCAGTGGAACCAAGCCAAGCCAAGCCCTGCCCGAAACCGCATGTAACGCTTCGGAGACCGGTGTGTGTCTGTCGCTCCTCTCATCTCGTCATCATCGTCGTCCTAAGATATGCACGAACAAAAGTCGGCCCCTTTCTCCATTTTCCACTGTCGCATGTTCGCTGGAGCAGCAATCCGCCGGGTCGGGCCGGACCGGGTGAAGGAAAGGGATTCCGTGCTGATTATGATTGACACCGTCTCGATTTCGGTGCATGGCGTATGAATTTATGGGTCATTAGTGGGGAAATTTCGAGACCCGGTCATAACTGATGATGTAGTTGCTGGTACTGAAATTAATGTTAATTATTGCGTACAAGTAACTTGTGAGTGAAATTTATGTCAGAACAAGATGCTAGTTACGAGCACTGCTGCTGCGGTCAGAGTTATTTGTGTGTGTGAAACTGAGTCTGTTGCTGATGTACATATATGAACAATAGCAAGTAGGTCCATAAATCCTCTATCGCTTGTTGCCGAATCATGACTGCGGAAGAAAACGAATTCTCGGAGAACATCTTACGATAAGGACCACTAATGCAACTATGTTGAACCGATGGCTTTCTAGCGTAACATTTCCCACGACCCTCCCTACCAGCCACCATCATTCTTCTCTATCCGACAGGAGGTGAAATATGGAAAAAGTCTAACTTGAGAACTTGCTGACTGTGGCAGTCCTTTGCCGCGTCTCACACGAACAAGGAGCACACGTTGGCGGACAAGAAACCGGAGACCATAAAGCTTCTTAACCGGATAAGAGGGCTTCAGTTTTCACGCTCGATAAGGCATAGATGGTTTCAGGAATCGATACAGTCCATTTGGGCTAAGCAGAAAGGGGGTTTTCGTCGATTAGGTTCAATACTGCTCGGTATGGTTCCGTCAAGGAAAGGTTAAGCCTAGCCAAGCGAAGAACAAGGCACGTGTTTTATTACTACTAATGCGAAACCGATATTCGAAGGGATCTGTTTTATAACAGTTGAGGATATAAGTTTGCAGTCACTTTTATATAGGGATAAACGTTTATATTTCAACTTAGGAGCTTTTATCCTTTTCTCTTTCTGATATTAGCATATCTCAGGCTATTTTCAATGTTTCACTGTTTTGTATCCTTACATTCTGAATGTATGAAATCAGGTTCGTAGCCATGATTTTGTTTCGGGAGGGGCTTCTAACATTATTGCATAAATGTATTGAGTGATCTGTGGCTGTGTTTGATGCTGATGTGACCTGTTGAGTCTGAATTAAGTCCTCATTTATTCGTGACAAATATTAATTTTCGCCGCGAAAATTCTCCAGCGGATGTGTGAAAAAGTGTTCTTTCTGTTTGCTTTGACTGTCGTCCAAAAAGCACTGCTTGAATGATGTGCCGTTACCGGTCCTCCGCTCCACGCTCAGGGCTGCCAGGATCCGGTAAATTGTACGTACGTACGTCTACCGTAAACTTTTTTCCACGATGACCATGCGTTTCGTAAAACCGTACAACACGCTCGTGGAGTACTTGCTGTTTTGACGCCATCTTCGATTGAACTAACAGCACCAGAACGACGAAAAATGTTTACGAAAGTTACATGCACTCTCGTAGATAATTGTTTTTGTTATTATTGTGGGGATTCTTCAGCAAAAACCGTGTTTACCGCCAAACGAATTTCTTGAGTTGATTACGAATTTAATTCGTTAATAGCAAGAATTTGCTATAAACATCTTTCGAAGTGAAGAGCATTTTGAAAAAAAATCGATTCTGACAGATCGATCTTTTTAATATAAAAAATCGATGTTATCACACATCAATCCTGAATGAATGTAACTAACTTACGAAACATTTCGTTTCAATCACGAATACTTGTTTCGTTTTCTACGATGAATTTCGTACAATGTACACTAAATACTTAAATTCACGAAAATTTTCGTTCAGCAAGTTTCCATGTTTTTAGTTCTCGAAATTAGTCACGCATTTGATCTATTTTTAGCAGATTTACAAATATTTCGTTCAACGATGAATTTTTGTGCACAATTATTTTGGGGATTCTTCGGAAAAAAACATTCATATTACGAAAGATGCTCGAGAATATCAAAAAAAAAAAGTTTCTGTTTTTATCAAACAATTCGTTTGATGGTATCGTAGTTTTCAAGAAAAACTCGTAATGTAAATAAAAGAATTTTTCGTAGAACTACGAATGACTCATTATATGTACGAAAGAATCGTATATTTTACGAAAGCCTAATGTACAAAATCTATTCGTAGCAGATTTTTTTTTCGAGAGTTGTCCTACTGGAGCTGTAGAGCTAGGTTCTCGGAAGGGCTCCCCGTCAGAATCACATACTACAATTTGCAGACGAGACAGGCAATGTCGCCCAATAAAACACTGCATTAGGCCAATTGCAGCGGGCCGTGATTCTGAATGTGATATTCATTGTACTGTTCAGGCATGTGCGGGCGTAGGGACTCGCGATCGCGTGTATCATCGCGAAGGGCTCGAACATTTGTACGTTAACGTGCTCGATCGCGTGTGCGTTTGTATGTCGCGTGCCCGTTTGTATGTCGCGTGTGCTAACGTGTATGAACTTCGCGTGCATAAATTCTATTTCATAACCGTGTGCCTTTCGCATATTAACGTGTGTTCTAGAATGATCGCGCGCGGACCGTGAATCTGATACTTAATTTTTGATTTTTGGTTTACGGTTCAGATTCCAGAAGAAAGTGGGTTCTTACATATCATTAGAATTCTCATTCATGTCGCCGTAGAACGCGTGGTCTAGTGGATATGAGCTTTATTTTTTTTATTGGTCCAACTGTATGTATGGACGTAAATTGCTAGAATGAAGGCTAAAGATTTCCGGACGTGACCGATTCATGATCGCGCGCGTTTGCGGGTTCGCGTTTGAGACCGCGTTTGTAACGTCGTAAGTACTAAAACGTTCACACAATTGCCGGAGTGTTATCAAGTTTACGCGATCTCGGGCATAGGTGTGCGCAGATAATCGCGAAGGGCTTAAGCGTTCGTATGTTGACGTGTTTGTCGCGTGTGCTCGCGCGTATGTGACTTCGCGTGTATAAATTCGATTTTGAAACCCTGCGGCCATTCATATATTCGCGGACCGTCATTCTGATCTTTAGCTTTCGGTGTACCGATCACATTCTGACAGGGAGAGAGTTATCCCATATCACTAGAGTTTCCGGTCATGTCGCCATGGAACGTTTTGTCTAGTGGATATGGGAGTTATTTTTCAATTTTATTATTTTTTTAAAAAAATAACAAGGACCTAGATTGTTGGTACCGAGGATAGAGACTTCCGGACGATCCCGATTCATGATGGCGCGAGCGCGGGAGTTTGTAGGTTGACGCTTGAGATCGTGTTGCTAAGTTTATGCGTGCTGAGATTTTCACCTTATCACCGGGGTGTAATCACGTTTGCGAGTTCGGGCACGTTTTCGTCTCGAAGGCCGTCTACCGTAAACTTTTTTTTCACGATGACCATGCGTTTCGTAAAACCGTACAACACGCTCGCGGAGTAAAGGGCGAACACGAAATTATTGCGACACCGAAAATGTCATGCCAATTTTCTTATAATGTTTAAAATCAAACCAAAATTTTAGAGTAGTTTTATACACATATTTACTTCAAAAATCAAAAGAAAAGTTAATCGATGGAGCCTTGAGTGTAAAATTGAACGCATTTTCGCTTGATGTCCTCCATCAAAGTCTTTATAGTGTCATCCGGTACCAGTTTCTCAGTTTTTTCCATTTTCTTAACATGTCCTTCTCGTCTTTGACTGTCTTCTCGCTCTTCCGAAGTTCACGCTTCATCATTGCCCAGTATTGCTCCACCGGGCGCAGCTCCGGACAGTTTGGCGGATTCATGTCCTTTGGAACGAAATGGACAGAATTGGCCTCATACCACTCCAGGACACTTTTAGAATAGTGGCATGATGCCAAATCTGGCGAAAATAGCGGAGCTTCGTCGTGCTGCTGCAAGAACGGCAAAAGGCGCTTCTCGAGGCACTCAGATTTGTAGATCTCGCCATTTACTGTGCCCTTTGTCACGAAAGGATCACACCTCAGTCCGCAAGAGCAGATGGCCTGCTAAATGAGATATTTGGAGGCGAACTTCGACATTTTCTTCTTCTTAAATTTGTCGTCCACATAGAACTTGCTCTTGCCGGTGAAAAACTCCAACCTCGGAATTTGCTTAAAATCGGCTTTTATATACGTTTCATCGTCCATCACACAGCAGCCATATTTTGTCAGCATCTTCTCGTAGAGCTTCCGTGCCCGAGTTTTAGCCGTCGATTGTTGCCGCTCATCGCGGTTTGGGAAGTTCTGTACCTTGTATGTATGTAGTCCAGGTCTCTTCTTTGAATTCTGGACGTAGCTCAGCGACATGCCGGTCTTTTTAGCCAAATCACGGCTTGAGACGTTGGGATTTGCTTTAATCATCCGCCTTACCTTTCCCTCCGTCTTTTTGTTCCCAACACTTCCAGGAACATAAAAAACCCCAAGTGTTCCCATATCTCAGCCAGAGAAAGAAAACAGCGCTGGCTTAATAAATTTCTCTGACATTGTGGACCGTATTCTTACAGCTTTAAATATTTCTGACCCCCTTAAAAGCATCTTGGTAAGCTTTCTCCCCGCAGTAAAAACATTCTTGATGCAGTTCACTGCGAAATGGCCCCTCCTTTCAGCGATTGTATCCTTCGATGGCTAATTCGTCGAACGAGGTCAAGGGTTTAATCTCTGTTCTTCAGTGGAATTGCAGAAGCATTATCCCGAACATCGATTCGTTTAAAATCTTACTAGATAATTTGAAATGCGATGCATTTGCCCTATGCGAGACATGGCTCACTTCAGAAATAACCCTACACTTTCACGATTTTAATATTATTCGTTTGGATCGCGAAGAATCTTACGGAGGAGTACTTTTGGGGATCAAAAAGTACTATTCTTTCAATCGGATCGACCTCCCCTCGACACCAGGCATTGAAGTTGTCGCTTGCCAAACCAGAATTAAAGGCAAAGATCTTTGCATTGCTTCCACCTACATCCCCCCTAGAGCCTCAGTTAGCCACCGACGGCTTTAGGTGACTTCAACTCCCACGGCACGGCATGGGGTTGCCTTCATGACGATAATCGATCTACCCTACTCCATGAGCTTTGCGACAACTTCAATATGACCATTTTGAATACGGGTGAAATGACACGGATTCCTGCCCCTCCAGCGCGACCGAGCGCCTTAGATCTGTCCCTCTGCTCGACATCGCTGCGGTTAGATTGCATGTGGAAGGTAGTCTCTGATCCCCACGGCAGCGACCATCTGCCAATCGTAATTAATATTGCTAACGGTTCAGGGCCACCGAATACAATCAATGTTTCGTATGACCTCACACGAAATATTGATTGGAAGAGCTACGTGTCCGCGATATCCGAAAAAGTAGAATCGACACAAGAGCTTCCTGCGGAGGAAGAGTACAGGTTCCTGGCTGGCTTGATTCTCGATGCTGCGATTCAAGCTCAGACTAAACGCGTACCAGACGTGAACTCACGCGGGTGTCCTTCGAATCAATGGTGGGACAAAGAATGCTCAGACGTGTACGCGGAGAAGGCCGCTGCGTATAAGACCTTCCGGGACGACGGGATGCCAGCTAGCTACCGACAGTACGCGAGGGCGGAAACGCGCATGAAGAGTTTGATGAAAGCCAAAAAACGTAGCTACTGGCACCGGTTCGTCGACGGACTAACGAGAGAAACATCGATGAACACTCTTTGGAGTACGGCCCGGCGCTTACGAAACCGAAACAGTACTAACGAGAGCGCGGAATATTCAAACCGTTGGATATTCGATTTCGCCAAGAAGGTTTATCCGGATTCTGCCCCGGTACAGAAGATCTACCGCGCCGCGTACCCTTACGATAACGCGAACGAAACACCGTTTTCGATGGTGGAGTTCTCACTTGCTCTCTTGTCATGTAACAATAAAGCCCCAGGGCCAGACAGAATCAAATTTAACTTGTTAAAGAATCTGTCAGACTCTGCCAAGAGACGCTTGCTGAATTTATTTAATAAGTTTCTTGAGGGTAATATTGTCCCTCATGACTGGAGGCAAGTGAAGGTCATCGCCATTCAAAAACAAAAAAAAACAGCCTCCGACCACAACTCGTATCGACCGATTGCAATGCTGTCCTGTATCCGAAAGTTGTTCGAGAAAATGATCCTGTTTCGCCTCGACAATTGGGTTGAAGCAAATGGCTTACTGTCAGATACACAATTTGGTTTCCGCAAAGGCAAAGGGACGAACGATTGTCTTGCGTTGCTCTCAACAGAAATTCAAATGGCTTATGCTAGCAAAGAGCAGATGGCATCAGTTTTCCTAGATATAAAGGGGGCTTTTGATTCAGTTTCTATCAAAATTCTTTCAGAGAAGCTGCACCAGCATGGTCTTTCACCGACTCTAAACAACATCACGAATTAGCTACATGGGTCTTCCCCAGGGCTCATGTCTAAGCCCCCTTCTCTATCACTTTTACGTGAATGACATTGACGAATGTCTTGTCAATTCCTGCACGCTAAGGCAGCTTGCAGATGACAGCGTGGTCTCTATTACAGTACCCAAAGCCGTCGATTTGCAAAGACCATTGCAAGATACCTTGGACAATTTGTCTGCTTGGGCCCTCCAGCTAGGTATCGAGTTCTCCACGGAGAAAACTGAGCTAGTCGTATTTTCAAGGAAGCGTGAACCAGCGCAACTACAGCTTCAATTAATGGGTCAAACTGTTGCTCAGGTTTAAATATCTCGGGGTCTGGTTCGACTCTAAAGGAACCAGGGGATGTCACATTAGGTATCTGAAACAGAAGTGCCAACAAAGGATTAACTCTCTCCGGACAATAACCGGAACAAGGTGGGGTGCCCACCCAGGAGACCTGATCAGGCTGTACCAAACAACAATATTGTCGGTGATGGAGTACGGGACTTTCTGTTTCCGCTTCGCTGCGAACATACATTTCATCCAACTAGAGCGAATCCAATATTGTTGTTTGCGTATTGCTTTGGGTTGCATGCACTCGACACATACGATGAGTCTAGAAGTGCTGGCGGGCGTTCTTCTGCTGAAAAATCGATTTTGGGAACTCTCATATCGATTGCTCATCCGATGCGATATCTTGAACCCGTTAGTAATTGCAAATTTCGAAAGGCTTGTCGAGCTCAATTCTCAAACCCGATTTATGTCCTTGTACTTCGATTACATGGCACAAAATATCAATCCTTCTTCATACTATCCCAACCGTGTCAATCTCTTTCATGCTTCTGATTCAACTGTATTGTTCGACACATCCATGAAGGACGAGATTCGTGGAATCCCGGATCACATACGTCCGCAAGTGATCCCAAGCATCTTTCATAGTAAATTTCGAGAAGTCGACTGCAACAAGATGTTTTACACCGACGGCTCAAGCCTCGGCGGTTCCACTGGTTCCGGTATATTCAATCAAAACTTCACCGCCTCATTCAAACTCAATGATCCTGCTTCAGTTTACGTCGCAGAACTTGCTGCTATTCAGTATACGCTTGGGATCATTGATACTTTGCCCACCGATCATTACTTCATTGTCTCGGATAGCCTCAGCTCAATCGAGGCTCTCCGTTCAATGAAACCTAGAAAGCACATTCCATATTTTCTGGGGAAAATCTGGGAGCGCCTGCGTGCTTTGTCTGTAAGATTGTACAAGATTACCTTAGTTTGGGTTCCCTCGCATTGCTCCATTCCAGGTAATGAAGAAGCGGACTCTTTAGCTAAGGCGGGCGCTTTACAAGGTGACATATATGAAAGACAATCTGCTTCAATGATTTTTTCAATATCTCTCGTCACAGGACGCAAGAAAGTTGGCAAACTGCATGGAGCAACTGGGAAGGTGGCTAGACTGCCAAGAAAAATAATGAATTTTTGAAAACTCAATCGGCCCACCCCTGATTCGATTCCTAGTCCCACCAAGAGTTCTTGCACCAAATTTGAAGCAAATCGGACAAGTCTAGGTACCGGACCAACGTGCCTGAAGTTTGTATGAGATTTTTTGACAATTCACATGGAGAAAACCCACTAACTTGCATTTTTGCCGCTATGTGGCACTGTATGCATCGTATTATCACTGTAAGTGAAAATAAGAAAGATAATTTAATTGTCTAAAACTTTGTCGAAGACTGCTAGTCAATCCGGCTTTGTTAAAAGAAGTTATTAAACTTTTAACGAAGTGATGTCTGAGTCAGTTTTCTATGGCGCCAAGTTGCGCATGGTTGTGTATCAGTACTCGATTCCCACGAACTATACAGTTTTGTGAAATAACCGTTAGGATTAGCTCAATGGTATGTTTAGAAGAATTATACCACATAATACGTGTTATGTTTTGGTTAGAAAATTTTAGTTCCAGCTATGACCGCATAGAGGGCACCAACACTAACTTTTCATAGAAGAGAGATAGAATATCGAGATGTTCGGGAGAATTATTGAAAAATGCCTGTTCTACAACTTTGTGAAAGACACCTAATTTCTATCCCTCTCCGTTAAAAAGTTAGCGTTGGCGCCCTCTATGCGGTACAATGTGGAACTAAAATTTTCTAACCAAAACATGACTCCTATTATTTACTACAATTCTTCTGAACATACTATCTAGCTAAATCTAACGGTTACTTCACAAAAATGATTAGTTCGTGCGAATCGAGTACTGATGCACAACCATTCACTGCTAGGCCCTATGGAAAACTGACTCAGACATCACTTCGCTAACAGTTTAATAACTTCTTTTAACAAAGCCTGATGCACTAGCAGTCTTCGACAAAGTTGTAGACAATTAAATTATCTTCCTATTTTCACTTACAGTGATAATACGATGCATACAGTGCCACATAGCGGCAAAAATGCGAGTTAGTGGGTTTTCTCCATGTAAATTGTCAAAAAATCTCATACAAACTTCAGGCACGTTGGTCCGATAGCTAGACTTGTCCGATTTGCTTCAAATTTGGAACAAATACTTCTGGCGGGACTAGAAATCGACTCAGGGGTGGGCCGATAGGGGTTATTTTTTCCTGTCACTCTACACTACACGTTGGACGCTCATATCCGGCGTATAGGGCTCGTGGATGGCGGTATCTGCGCCTGTGGCGACGGTTATCACGAAATCGAACATGTTGTCTGGGCATGCGCCGAGTACTGTTCTGCTAGATCTCAACTATTCGATTCCCTTCGGGCCCGAGGAAGATCACCCAATGTCCCGGTTCGAGATGTACTAGCAAGCCGCGATATTCTCTACATGTCCCTTATATACACGTTCCTCAAAACCATCAATATCCAAATTTAAATGCCCTATCTTTTCTCTTATCATTCCCAGAAGTGCCCTCTTCCGCCTACCGTACCCCAACGATGGTTTGATACGACTCCAAGACGAGACAAAACATCTGTCGAATGAACCAACAACACGCGATCTACAGTACAACATCACACGCGCAACGCGGTGTGTTTCCGATCCGTATCTGAGCCGTACTAAGAAATCGTTTGGAGGAACCCCTGCCGACTCGAGGAAAACCGCCCGGCGTCCCAATACTTAATGCATCCGTTCGAATCTGTAATCCTGGCCGTTGATTCCTGATGCCGGAAACTGAAAGTTTATATCCCCCCCCCCCCCCCCGTTCAGCCTTGTGCACCCTCTCTCCCCTGTCTCTGATACAGAGATGTAAGACTCCACCCCCCCCCCTCCGCCTTGAATATCTTCCCAAAACTTATGTGTTCCCTTGTCTTCTACTTGTAGTAGATCAATATATAATCTCGCTAAGAAATGCTCATCAGTACCAATACTTAAAAATAGCCACAATTAATCTCCCCTAATTTTCATAAAATTGAACCACTCCCTCTAGTTATTTCTATTTAAAAAGCTTGTAAAATGTTCCGCTTAGTTAATAATTAATTGCTCCAACAATTTCCCTTCTAAAAATCATAAAGTTCATTACTATACAAAGAACACACAAAATGACCCGTCCCCCTAATCTTACGAATATTATATTATCCCCTCTTGTATATGTATAAGTTAGCCGCAAAGATTTTTTTTAGTTTCATTATATAAAACAAAATAATATTGAAATGTGTAACCCCCTAGTTTTAAGAAATTCAAAATGTAAAACAATGAAAAAATGGTACCTTTAAGCTAACGCAAACGTGCCTTATCAAATAAACGAATTGAAAAAAAGAGTAGGTTCTTCTACTGGTAAAGATTAAGCGATTAGGCGCTTCGTTAAATTTTACAGGGTTTTCATATTTCGCAAATGTCTATCTGTAAAATTGGGAAATAACGAGTCAGATAGCTTAATCAACTTGTCAGGAGTGCCTCAAGGGAGCAATGTAGGACCGTTACTTTTTTCGTTGTTCTTCAATGACGTTTGTTACGGTATACTTCCAGGGTGTAAACCAATGTTGCTTCATAATCTTCATCGCGACGAAGCACGGTGAATATGAATCACCTGCATTCGTCCCACATCGTTCTTCGCTGTTATATTCAACTTGCTGTTGATATTCATCCACGAGTGAAGCCGACTGCCAATCCGTGTTTATCCGAATGCCTTATCCCATACGTTCTTGCCTTGCTACTCATTGAACGACCGAATGAACTGCACGAGGAAGCTATGAAGTGAATGACGAATAAACGAATCAGCAAATTATTCCTCACCATAGCGATGATCGCTTACAACTACACTCAGGTTTTTTTTACGCGGGGGATACGAGCCGCGTAAATGAAAACCGCGTAAATGAAAACCGCGTAAATTTCAAAATCCGCGTAAATAAAAACCGCGTAAATTTCAAAATCCGCGTAAATGAAAACCGCGTAAATTTCAAAATCCGCGTAAATGAAAACCGCGTAAATTTCAAAATCCGCGTAAATGAAAACCGCGTAAATTTCAAAATCCGCGTAAATGAAGACCACTTAAATTTAAGAATCTGCGATAAAGGGAACCTCATTGATGGATACCGCGTAAATTCCAAAATCCGCGTAAATGAAAACCGCGTAAATTTCAAAAACCGCGTAAATGAAAACCGCGTAAATTTCAAAAACCGCGTAAATGAAAACCGCGTAAATTTCAAAAACCGCGTAAATGAAAACCGCGTAAATTTCAAAATCCGCGTAAATGAAAACCGCGTAAATTTCAAAATCCGCGTAAAAAAAAACCGCGTAAAAAAATACCGCGCAAAAAAAACCGCGTAAAAAAAACTTGAGTGTATATTTAACAAATATTGCCTTGATTCGGCTGTTAATTTAACCCATAGTTTTGTACTGAAGAACCAGTAGCGCATTGGCTTGTTCCGAACAGTACAACGCATCAGAATAAAAATATATTTCTTCGCGAGCCATCATTCTGCGAAGATAAAGTTGAAGTCATCTTCGCCAATACACTCAAGTTTTTTTTACGCGGTTTTTTTTTACGCGGATTTTGAAATTTACGCGGTTTTCATTTACGCGGATTTTGAAATTTACGCGGTTTTCATTTACGCGGTTTTTGAAATTTACGCGGTTTTCATTTACGCGGTTTTTGAAATTTACGCGGTTTTCATTTACGCGGATTTTGGAATTTACGCGGTATCCATCAATGAGGTTCCCTTTATCGCGGATTCTTAAATTTAAGTGGTCTTCATTTACGCGGATTTTGAAATTTACGCGGTTTTCATTTACGCGGATTTTGAAATTTACGCGGTTTTCATTTACGCGGATTTTGAAATTTACGCGGTTTTCATTTACGCGGATTTTGAAATTTACGCGGTTTTCATTTACGCGGTTTTCATTTACGCGGCTCGTATCCCCCGCGTAAAAAAAAACCTGAGTGTATACAATCTTAATAGAAGCATTGTGTGTCAAGTATTCAAAGGAGATTGAACCCATGTTTGGTGATAAAACTCGGCATAAGCAAAACAAAATTCTTTTGGATGAAGTTTTGATTTTAATCTGCACATGGTGTTATATCACAATAATTTAACCTATTGCGCATGTTTTGCTAGTATCACGACGAAATCGCTTAATCAGCACGGTTGTTTAAAAATAAATTAGCTGTAGAATAAACAGTGTGTTGTGGGAGTAATATGGACAATACAAATATTACTTCTTGCTCCCCCATTGGGCATTGGCATAAGAAACGTGCTGTAATTATTTTACTCCATATTGTCGAGATCCTTAGATACCAACAAAAAATATAAAATGGTTGAATTTCGATTTTTTAATGCATTCCCTTCTAGGGATTAGCTATAATGATTACATTGCATGTGCACATCTCACGAATTCCACCATGACTGCTAACTTTGTTAACTAGTGCTATAAAGATAAATCGATGTTTAAGGTGAGTTTTTTTCTGACGTGGTTAACATTAACATTAGGTATCACAGTTTGATAAAAAATACATCATTTAACGCAAATTTATTAATTAGGGGTCATACACTAATTACGTAAGGACATATGGGGGGAGTGGGTGTTTCAAAATATCTTACCAATTCTCACCTGGGGGAGGGAAGGTTTGTCCTTTCTTAAGTAATATCATAAAACATGCATGAAAAATGAAATCGATAAGAAAAATATTCTTCTCATAAGAAAAGAAACTATTTGTTATTTGTGCCATGAACATTTTATATATCAAACAAAATGAGCACATACTGTACATCATGGTTATGGAAACGCAGACCTCAAATTGAAGTGTTTTGCAGCGACAGAATATGATTGTTAAATTAGTTATGGAATTTATTGTTCCCAACGTAAGGGGCGGCTTAATTGTCGATGGTTTTGGAGCAGTTACAGAAATTTCTTGACTCTTGGTGGTACATTGTTCTGATCGGGAACTGGAGTCACAATCTGCTTTACAAGTTAAGAAGTGTTGAAACCCTTCGTGTTGTTAGGCCAACATCCTTCTTTTCAAACTTTCGCTTCAAACCCGCAAGGTATATGAAAATTTTTCTGTCATGTGATTGTCAAAGAACTTGTTGGCCGTATAATTCCAGAGTGTGAACTGTATTTTACTTCAAGAAAATTCGAAGATAGCCATGTCGGAACTATGCGTACGATAAGCGTTATAGTTGAAACTCCGAACAAATTCACACCAGAAGAGGTTATAAATTCTTTTGAGTTCTAAATCACAAATAAATAGATTCAAAGGAAGTGGAATGTAGCGAAGCAAATTATGTGGAACAAATCGGAGTTTCTAAATATCTCCCAAAATTTATTCTGAAATTTCTACTGGGCGAGATTAGGATGCAAATGAAATTTCTGCAGATGATTATACACACACTTAGAAAAAATCGTATAAATTTACGTCTCCTGATCCTGACATATACGAGCATCAAAAATGACTTAGTTTTACGGTTGATTTTAATTTTACATGACATTGAATTTCGTAAATCATGTAATTTTACTCCACATATGGCGTTTGTTCTGAATGACAGTAAGTGTAATTTTATGTTATTGCGCATGCAAAATATGTTTCATGTAAAATTAAATGGAACACGGTGATGTTTAATGTTTAGTCATTTCGTGAATTACGGTTTGTTAAATTGTGTCATGTTTGCAATTACGTCAATGATAAAATTTACAATTTTTTGGTGTGTAGTCAAATTTTGTCCTGAGTTCTCTTTTAATAATTCAATAAGGGGGAGAGGGAGTTCACCAAAATTATACGAACTCTTATCTGGGGGGAGGGGGAGGTTAAATAGTTCTAAAAAAGCCTTACGTAATTAGTGTGCGGCGGCCCCGAGCAGAATATTTTCTATTTTCATTTTTCATTTCAAACATTTATAATTACCTTAAGGGATCGAAACAAGCATAAAAATATTTTTAAAAAAATAAAAACCAAATAGAATACGTTATAGCCAAATGTAGAATCTTACACTTAGTCAAGTCTCCCCATGTTCCCCTACTCTATCGTCGGAGCAATTAAATTTACGTACATTTTCGAAATATGCTAGAAGTACCAAGTTCTAATCAATCTTACATTTAAGATTCGCCCACTTAAAATAAACAAGTTGATCAAATTTAGTAACTCAAGCTTCACGATAATCAACACATTTCTGATCAAAATTAGTCGATTCAAAAAAAGCATTTCGCGGAACGCATTTTCACGCTAGACATTTTGAATTTATTTATGAAACTGTGATGAACACTTTTTCATTAAAAATATTTCTGTTTAATATTCCAGTAGCACCGATTATGGCAAGCAAAGCTTATTTCCGTTCAACTTCATAGTATGTCATGACTTGTAGAACACTTGAGCGATATTGGAAAATATTGATATTTTTAACGTCCATTTCTCATATTATTTAGGCGCTTCTCCACAAAAGAAATTTTGAAGTTTTCGAAGAAAACTTTTGTCTTTAAAAATCTGGCCTAGAGGATTGATATGTCTTGACATATTGATTCCCTAGACTCTAGTTTGTTCCGTGAAAAAATTATGAACTCTTTTTATATAGGATTTTGAATGAATATTGCAACATTTAAAAAAATTGTTTTGGCATTTTCAGGCCATTTTTGCTAAAAAGTCGTATATTCTTCATGGAAAGAAACAGTTTTCACTTTCAGGCACTTTATTCAAAGATGACGAAGTTCTTATAATTTTCAAATGAAAATAGTTTAGTGGTTGGTGTCCTTAAATATCTCATGCGCTCAAAAATATTTTTAATATGTCCAAAGATTAATTACATTTATGTTAAATAATAATTACTAAATTTATCTAAAAACAGTTTTAAAGTGTCACAGCACTGTAGAATAAAAAAAAGTCGATTTTCAATTTATTAGTCAAAAATGGCTTTAGAATGTTAAAAATCATATCCCAAAACATGGAAGACGAAAACAATGCATAAATGTTCAGATTTTCAATTCTACCGCAATGCCTCTTATGTATATCTCGTGTGTACTGAAAACTTTAACCGCGTTTTTCTCGAAGCCACTTTTTTTGAGCTGGCCGCAAATGTAACTCGAACAAATCTAGAGAAAATTTTCAATAGGACGTAAGTAACAATGAGAGATTCTCTTTGGGGTCTTTCTCTTCTGTTCATTACTCGGCCATTTCAACATTTTCTACTCTACTCTTTGCGTAATATTCTAGTAAAAACCGCGGCTTTCGATATGTACTGGAAAATTAGTGCAAAGTGTTGTAATGACGTCGTAATAAACGAAAGAGAAAGTAAACAAAGAGAGGCTCTCAATGTTACTTACGTCCTATTGAAAATTTTCTCTAGAAATGATATTTGAACGCTTGAAAATTTTCACAGTATATTCAAAATTGATTTCTCCAGCGACGTACGTAGGATTTTTTTTATTGCTTAGCTTTTTAAATTAATTTTGTGTCGATTTTCATGACATGTTTGGCGTGCTCTACAGTGGTGTAGCCCCTTAATAGAATATATCCAAATTTTATTTCTTGATGTCATGTCAAGTGAGATATACATATTCAGCATTTTTTCTGTAATGCTTTGTTGTAGAACTTTATTGAAAACATGCTAGATTTTGCTGAAATTAAAACCATATTAGCTGCTATTTAAGCTAAAGAATAGTCTTTCATGGTACAAAAACTTATGTTTACAAGCAACAATTGAAGTTTTATAGCACGCTACAAGTGCAATTTAAATGGTATGAGTGGCTATAAAAGTACGATAAAACCTCAATTGATACTAGGATATAAGACTAACCGGTTCAGTTTTGGTAAAAAGTTTAATATTTGCTAAGTTTGGTTGAAATCGGAATGCATCGATTTGTCAAAAACTTGTGGCTTGTTTATACTTCTATAGATATAGAAATTATATTATATAAGAGTATTTCGTCTTACGGTTGCTATTTGTGCCAAATGGTCCTAAGAAAATCATTAAACGTAGATTCAAGGAAACTATCACCCAGTGTTGATTTCATCATTAGAAAAAAAGTTATTTGAAGTACCAATAGTCTACTATGTAGATTTATAATTGTGTTCATTCTGTTTTCGCCCGCGAGACATCCGCAGATTTACAAATGTAATTGATTTGTTTTGCTTTGCTTCCCGTTTCAAATCTGATAAAAAACAGCAAATAATCATTATGTACTACTAATTGTTGTTTATAGCAAAAGTCATCCTATTCCGAACATAGCAAGCATTTCTGCACCACTTCAGTCATGAAGCTCTGACCCTTCCGTCAATGAACAAGAAATTTGTTTTTCTTGGTCGCAATGCAGGAGGAATGAAGAACGAAGAATGCTCAGCGAAGAATGGCTAGTGGCGATTATCACCTAAGCCATTCGTGTGCCGATCCGAACGATGCGTGAAGATGAACATTGCATGAATGGCTAAATTCAACAAACAACGATGCGAACAAGCAGCGAACAGCAGACATCAGATTCGGATTTTTTGTTTGTTTGTATTATTCATTTTCGCTGATTCTGTGCTTCCGTGTGACGAACGGCGCAGCGTTATTCGAGGCATGGGTGAATGACACGACGAATATCGCATCGATGATGAACGAATGAACTAGTTCGGCGAAGAATATTTGCATATACGCTGATGATCTCAAACTATGCCTCATTGTGCGGTCAACAGAAGATTGCATAGAACTACAGCGACACTTTTGTAATTGGTGTAATCGTAACTAGCGAGCAGGTCCAAGTGTTCCTTAATATCTTTTACACGCAGAAATTCAAAACTCTGGAACTACACTATCTCCGGGGAATATCTAGAGAGAACTGTCAAGTTACTAGAGCTCGAGGTACTCCTAGACATTCAGAAATCATAACTCTCATGTTATACTACAAGCAAATAGAAATCTCGGCTTCATTATAAGAATCGCCAAAGAGTTCGCTGATCCGTATTGTTTACGGGCACTCTTGTTAGATCTGTCCTGGAAGCTTCAGCTTCCATTTGTTGTCTTTATACGAGTATTTGGATCAACCGAATAGAGGCATTGCAAGCACGATTCCTCTCTTTTGCTCCGTGTCGTGAATTTTTAAACCCAAAATTTTGAGTTTAAAAATTCAATAAGGGTTCCATTCTTGGAAACATATATTTTCAGAGGCATAGAGTCGGGTATGGTTTTGGTTTTTAGTGTCACACAACCTGTTTAGCTTACTATAAAATACCAATGCTATCGAAATCTTCTCTTCATTCGTACGCAGAGTAGCACATCCCCATTGCTTCACCGTAAGCTGTTCCCAAATGCGTGATTGGTATTATATGTAATTCAAATATTCTGACATGGGCTTCGAAGCTCTTGGAGGGGGACGTCTCACCGCTGCTTCGAAGCACTTGTAACTTTTCCTTTTGTCGAAAAGTTATGTCTTTACGAATAAATTCTATGAAACCAAATAAAAAACGTCAAAGAAAGACATAAAAATACAAATGCAAAAGGACAAAACCGAATCGAAATCAATTCAACAGGAAAACGTATCGAACAACATTTCACCGAGTCTGAATACCTATGTTTCCATACATTCGATTTCCTGAACAGGCTCAGACAGGTGGGCTGAAAGGGTAGCCTGCTGCGCTGGGTAGGTAGATAGGTTGCTACCAATTTGATTGAACATATCATAGCATGTCATTTCGCGTCGGTGCTACCCTGTTGCTGCGATTGGAGAGGAGTGCAATCCCCAAGTTGGTCGACGTATTGATCATTTACCCGGGCGCACATACCGGTACCTAGATTGGATTGGTTGAAGGGAATTCAATTTTCATCGCACATTTTCGAGGCGGATCAATTTCGAAGCAGCCTCGCCCCACTCCATTCAAAAGTTGCCGACCGAAGAAGGGAGGTAAAATACTGTTCGGATCTAGTTTTTCCTAGCATAAGAATTGAAAAGCAATTTCGCCCTGAATTGCCTAGTAAAGAAACGGCACAGCCAGCGCCTTCGAAGTAATACCGACAGTTTCGAATTAGAGTTTGTAATCTTTTCTTCCAACCGTTGTCGTTGGATATGTCGAGTGCTGCGTTCGTTAATGAATTTGTAGCGTGATTGAAATTAACATTTCTAAGCTGCAGTAAGTGACTGATTCATCAGTATAAATTTCAATTATCGTCTGAATAGGGTAAATCTTGTCTATACTGTTGTAATGGTATTACGTATGTTGTAATTTGATTGAAGCGTGAACAGTTCGATTCTACCCACCAAGTCTAGCCCTAACTCCGTCTGTCAATTGAGACATTATCTAACCTACTCAAATTTCGACAGCTGCCAATTAAGGCTCCATTTCGCGTTAGCGAACCAAATAATCGAGTATGTATTTCTCCACATTCCAGTCGGCTTTTTAACACAATGAAGATGTCAATCGAAAATGTCGAACGGAGCAGACAGAGCGAATGGAACGCAAGTACTTTACCTACGTATGTCGGCCTGGCTTCGGTTATATTCATTTGAACCACCACCAACAGTCGGAATGTTTTTGAAAGGTACCAGGTTGTGTAACGTGAACTCGAGGGCAAGTAAATATGCATGTTCGAGTTAAGAAGGAAAATGTGGGTAATAATTGAGATAAGTATGTAACAACAAAATTTCAGCTTGTTTCTATTTGATTCGTTGAAAGGTTGGATTAGACAATAACAGTGTTCACTGTTCAGCGTGAAAGAAGCAATACATTAAAATCATTCCCTGAAAAACCGGTTTTAATACACCTAGCGGTGCAATTGTGCCTTTCTCATTTATCCATACTACACGGAAAAAAATTGTTCCCAAAATCGTGAATAAAGTAACATGAATCCTGGAACAATCACGTTTTGCCTTTCTCATGTGGAAAGGTTATGCAATCGGTCGGAATTTCGGCTTTTGAACGGAGACCCGCAGGGCCGAATCTCTTATACCATTCGACTCAGTTCGTCGAGATCGAAAAAAGTCTGTATGGGTGTGTGTATCTGTGTATGTATGTATGTATGTATGTGTGTATGTGTCAAACAATCTCACCTATTTTTCTCAGAGATGGCTTAACCCATTTGCACAAACTTAGTTTCGTATGAACGATATAACGCTCCCATAAGCTGCTATTGAATTTAGTTGATCCGACTTCCGGTTCCGGAGTTACGGATTGAAGAGTACGGTCACATAGCAAATTCCCTTATAAACTGGTAACACCATAATGTCCGAACGATACATATTCCAATAACTAAAGTAGCTTTGACCACATTGGCTGCCTAAGACGGTTCTTGAGATCCAGCGAACTCTTAACCGATTTTTACAAACTTAATTTCAAATAAAAGATATAATACTTCCATTGACTGCTATTGAACTTTATTAATTTATTCTGGTTCCAGAGTTACAGGGAGGTTGTAACGGTCACTTGGGAATTTCTCATATAAACCGGTACAATTACCTCATAGGTCAAAAGTCTATTGATATGAACTTCAAATTAACTTCGCTGACCTAGATCACTGATGGTAAATCAAAGATTCTTGGAATCAATTGTCCACTGTCGATAATTTCGGAAGTGCCTGGTTCTGAACATATTCCACAACTAAACCCATTTCGGTGATGGTGAAGTCTCAAATGGAAGGGATAATATGAAGTTGGCTTTTGCACCATGCATCCACCCGTCCCCATTCACAACACTCTCACCCCCCACCCCATCCCAGACCAACCTCACACCCACACTCCCTTCACCCACCCATGTAACAAAATATGTTAGGTTTTTCCCAACGCATCTTCTCCTCCCAATAATTATCCCCTACCCCTACCTCCCACCACCCCGCTAAAGCGTAACTCCGGAAATATATGTCAAAATATGCTAACATGAAGATAACATTGAACTCACGCTGATTTAGCCAATTAAATATTTTATTTTTGTTTGTTTCAAGTGTGTCAGCATCGAAATGTTGCTCAACAGGTTCGTGGCATCCTAGGTCCATCCCTTCAGTTGGGCCAATAAAACAAATAACGCTCATATCCACTACACAACATGCTCCATGGCGACAGGACCGTGAACTGTGGTGATAAGGAAGAATTCACTTTGTTCTAGCACCTGAACCGTATACTGAAAATTAAAATTCACGGTCCTCGCGGTCATCCAAAAGCACAAGCGAATATGTTGTCAGACACGGTTATAAAATCGAATTTATACATACAAACGGCCACGCGACATATAAACGCTCACACGATCAAGCACGTTAACTTAAAAACGCCCGAGGCTTTCGCGATGATACACAAAGGCGAACATACAATCGCGACTATCCACGCACAATTACGCCCAAGACAAAAACACAAACATAAAAACTCCCTCAAAATTTGGTGAACGCTGTAACACTTATAATCTGACTGTCGCGAGCTCAAGCGCGCGCAAATAAACGCTCATTCCCGCGCGATAGTAAAGTTCCTACGCCCGCACGTCTGAACCGTACACACAATATCACAATCAGAATCACGGCTCGGCGCAATTGGTCTTAAGCAGCGTTTTAGTGAGTGACATTTCCCATCTCGTCATTCAGACGGGGAGCCCTTCCTAGATCCTAGCTCTACAGCTCCAGTAGGACAACGCTCGAAAAAAATTCAAATTATCTTGAAAATTATGACATTTTGGAAGATATATACTCCAAAACAGTGGTTCTCAACCTTGTTCATACCACGGAGCCTTTAGAAATCATACTGGGTTGCCGCGGACCCCCACTGATAAACATCGATTATGTATGCTATCAAAATATTTTTTTTTTCAGTTTGCTAGGAAGCGAGACCTGAAAATTCAATGTGCGTTCAGAAAATATATTTTTCTTCGCGGACCCCCAGCGACTCCGGTCGAGAATCACTGCTCCAAAATGTTATGTTGAACGTATATGATGATTGATAAATGAGAAAAGGCACAATTGCATCACTAGGTGGATTAAAACAGGTTTTTACATTATGAAAACAGGGCCATGAACAAAAATTCTGTGTTTTATAATTATGTTCAATCTCCCTTCAGTAACGCCCGCATAACGCTTATTTTAGTGGAACTATTTGTTTTATTTTGTGAACTTCAGTCACGGTTTCCGCCAAGTCATTTCTGATGCGATTTTCAATACGCGAACTAGTTCATAACTTTATGAACATGATTCATAAAACCAAAGGTCGACTCATGATGATTTTCATAGATATAGAAGCATTAGTTCACAAAATCAAAATATTCTGGATATGTTCTCGTGAACTATTTCACGAAATTCAAAATTGTGTTTATGAATCCATTTAATTCTCGTGAACTAATTCATGATTTCTAATATATTCACAAGTTCCCAAAATCATTAAATATTATTGATGTATTCGTGAACTGGTTCATGATTCCTAATATACGTCACGATCTAACATCCGTACTCGTGAAATAGTTCACGAAATCGTGAAATATAATTCATGTATTCGTGAACTGGTTCATGATACCTAGTATAAGTCACAACTCGCGTTAATTTTTGTGAAATAGTTCACGAAATCATAAAATAATATTCATGTATTCGTGAACTGGTTCATGATACCTAGTACATGATTTACAATCTATTTTGCGGGCTGGTGATATTTAGAAGATATCGCCAATCATTCACAATTTCATGCAACATGATAATGAAATTTTCTCATGAACTCTTCTACAAAATTTGGAGAATTATTCATGGAATCATTTTTATTCTTTGCATTGTTTTATGAAATTCCCAGCTGCTAGCGACCATAGTAATAGACACGAGCATTAGATTAAAAAAAACTTTTAGAACCTCGAACATCGTTATTCGTTTGGTAAGGTTCATGGTGATGTCTGGATAGAAAACGAAAACAGCGCTGAGAATCCCAAATAGTGTGCGTGATATAATTCACAGAACAACGTTAATCCGAAAAAAATCGATAGTAACCAAAAAGTAACAGATCACAACTAAGCGAAAAGAATTTACGAATACCACGGTAAAACTGCTGATATCATGAGCATTGGTTATATTACTCTTCGTGTCAAATTTGGAAGTCAGTTTGAAAATAAAATATTATTGTAACATGAACAGAAATTACGAAAATTATGACTAAGATCCTGAAATTATGAACATGAATTACTCTATTTATGAATAAAATATTACGATAACATGAACAGCAGTTACAAAAATCATGAACATGAATCATTCTATTCATAACTAAAATATCACGATAACGCGAAAATAAATTACAAAAATCGCGAATAAGCACATGAAATCATGAACATCATTTGACTGTCGGCTGTAAAATAAAACAAAACTAAACATGTCCAGGGAACAACAACAATACTCTAACCAAACATTCTAATGTAACGCCATGTATATATTCGTAGCGAACTAGTTTTTTTTAAAACACAAATAGTTTCATGAATTCGAGGTTTATTATTCATAATTGCACGAACTTGGTCATGGTTTTCGTAAAATGTTCAGTTCACGAAATCGTGACATTTTGTTCATAAATTTATGACTGGTTTTGTCGTGTGCGATTCCATGGGTGGTTATGTTCAATATAATGGTGGAAATGTCCATTACATATTCAGTACAATTTGCACATTAGGGCATTGCAACAAAATTTTTTTTGAGTACTCAAAGCCCCCCCCCCCTCTTATATTGTGACAAATTCCAAAGTAAGCTCAGATGCCAAATTTGCATTATTTGGACAGTTCTAGACTCCCCCCCACCTCGCTTAAAATTTTTGAAATTGGTGCTATGGGAAAATATGGAGGAAAAATATATTAAATGCTATAACTCTTAAAGTAGAAATCAGATAAATAAAATTTATACCTCTTTTAAAGAAAATAACCTTAGTATTTGAATGGAGATATTTATGTTTCTATAAAAATACGGGAAAGTGTGATACTGGGTCATTTTGGCCCCAAAAGCCCCTATTTTCAATAATTTTTCTGCTCCGTGATGCAAATCATACATATTTTGCAGTTTTTCTAATGTGGAAAAATCTCAGAAATCGAACGGAATCTTTTTGACTTTTGTCCGAATACGAGAAGTTGAGGTTATAGGGCCTTTTGTGATTCATATTAAATTTTACCATTTTCTCGTGCATATATCTCTATTATTCTTCTCTCATTTTTTTTGTATTCTGCATTTTAATAAATTGTACCTTGTTGAACGTAGAAAATCCTTAGGAACAAAATAAAAATAGATTCGTTACCGGTAAAATTCAGAAACATCAAATTATCTGAAATATAGTCTCGAATTCACATTTTTATCATAAAATCGCACATATTAGTTCCATTTAACAACAAAATTCTCATTTAATTTACTACTTTTAGCGTAAAATACCGTTTAAAAATAGTTTCATTCCTGAAAAAATATGGGAAGTTGAGGTATAAGGACATTTAATGAAAAAAATGTGATTTGTAGAATTAATGTAAATTAATGTAATTTGATGTTTCTGAATATTACCGCTAACGAATCTATTTTCGTTGTATTCCTAAGAATTTTCCATGTTCAACAAGTTATATTTAATGAAAACTGATTGAAGAATAATATAGATATATGCACGAGAAAATGATAAAAGTCAAAAAGATTCCGTTCGATTTCTGAGATTTTTTCACATTAGAAAAACTGCAAAATAATATATTTTTTCCTCCATATTTTCCCCTAGTACCAATTTCAAAAATTTCAAGCGAAATGGGCGGGAGTCTAGAATTGTCCAAATGATGTGAAATTTGGCATCTGAGCTTACTTTGGCACTTGTCACAATATGAGAGGGGGGGGGGCTTTGATAATTAAAAAAAAATATGTAATGCCCTATTGCACATACATACAATGGATCGACATCCAAGAACTTGAGAAGCTATGTGTCGTAGCTGAAACACTTGAACCCAGCAGCGGATCCAGGAGGCGGCTTCGGGGGGTCCGGACCCCGCCAAAAAGTTTCAACTTGTTAACAAATTTTAAATTAGTTTCAATTTTAAAGTAGTTTCCAAACTCAAAATCAAACCAAGTTTTTTTACTGGTTTTACAAACCTACTAGGGAACTTTATTTAGGGGTGGGGGGGGGGGGTGGTAATTGATGAGAGAAGGTGGGTTTAGGGAAGGATGGTGTGTGATGGGGGGATAGACCGGGATTAGGTTGACGATGTTCAGAGTGATTGCATAACCTTTCTATATGAGAAAGGCAAAAAAGTTAGGTGAACTTATAAATATGGGACTTCACTTTTTCACTTAAACTACGATAACAAACGAACAAAACGCACCAGGGCTTCTAAATTTCGAGAAACCGTTGATTAAGCTTCTTAAGAAAATGGTGCAGTTTGTTTGAATTTAAAAAAAAGTTATTCTGAAAAATTAGGGTGAACGTATAAATATGGGACACACTGTATTTTCGCATGAAACCAATGTCAAAAACTTCGAGCAAAGTGGGCGGAGGTCTAAAATGGTCCAAATGATATTAAATTTGGCATCTGAGTTTACTTTGCTATTTGTCACAATAGGAGGCCTTTGAGGTTTCAAAAGAGAGTGTTTTTTGCAATGCTCTAATGCGAGTGCGAGGGAGGTCAAGGGGGGGGGGTTGATGAATGGTGGAGGTATTAGGGTAAAAGGGGGGGGGGGGGCGATACTACACCAAACTGCATATTATACCTTCCATTTGAGACCTGTTTTGATAAAATCGGTTCGGTCATCTCCGAGTAACCGATGCGCAATTGTTAGTCACACACAGACATACACACATACGAAGACACACATTCAAGCGGATCGTGATAAGGCCGGGAGCTGAATGACTCACGGAAACATGAGCTGAATGACTCAGGGAATCAGCACCTAAACGGCTCACCACAGGGACGAGAACTAAACGGCGACGGAATGGATGGAAACAAGAAGCAGGAGAGGAATCGAGAGTTAAATCAAAGCTCATAGGTCGTGCCACTCCATGAACCAAGCGAGGCTCCCAGATAGAGCAGCAGAAAGAGGTACGACGAAAGCGCAACGAACCCCCCCCCCCATAATGTAATACGATGACGTAGTTCCGTGGGAAAGTAAGGAATGTTTTTAGTGGTTAGGCACGAACGTGAGTCGTGAGTCCCACACAGTGCCAATACACTACAGGTCAGGCTTTTGAAGCTTTTTTAACCTTACTATAAAAAAACACGTTTTTCGAATTCAACGAAGTGAGTTGAATGGTATAAGAGTGTCGGCCAACAATTTCAAGTAATTTGTAACTCATTTTATTTTTGCATCATTTATACATATATTGATTACCAGTTTATATGGAAATTTCTCATGTGGCCGTAAACTTCAACCCGTAACATAGGAACCGGAACTCCGATTCAAAGGAACCCAATCAGAAGAGCATAACAAAACAATAATACTATTATAACTATGGTTGATATTTATAACAACTGGAGTTATATTCAGATAACGGAATGCAAAATCGATTGCGGACAGTTTTCTATACTTTCAATATTATAACATAATCTATTACGAAACGATCAATTCTCGAGTACTTTTTCAAATGGACGTAAGTAACATTGAGAGCCTCTCTTTGTTTACTTTCTCTTTCGTTTATTACGACGTCATTACAACACTTTGCACTAATTTTCCAGTACATATCGAAAGCCGACGGTTTTTACTACAATATTATGCAAAGAGTAGAGTAGTAAATGTTGAAATGGCCGAGTAATGAACAGAAGAGAAAGACCTCAAAGAGAATCTCTCATTGTTACTTACGTCCATTTGAAAAAGTACTCGAGAATTTATGAATTGATCGTTTGTTACAAGGTCGCTGTCATAAGATGGTTATATCTAATACAGTTCTTTTACAGAAGACGTTTCTACTTTTGGAAAAAATATATCTCATTTAGTTTTAACTTTGATAAAATCATATCGAATTTTGTTACAATTTTGTTATCATTAGCCAGCAGGGCTTGGATTGTGAAGCTTCAAATGAACGAATATAGCGATTTCCCCCTTGCATGAGAGCACTCATTCTCATGCGTAAATGAGAACCTATGCTTGACGCAAACAACTAAACGTGAGAAAGCTGAGTACTTGAATGAACTTACCCTCCCGGCGAGAGGAAACTCATGCCTTCCCCAAAACAGATGCATGACGAAATAAACATTCTCAAAAATGAAAAGTTGCGTCTCTCTTGCATCGAATCTGCGCTGTCCGACGGCACTCTTCATGAATACACTTGCACGTTGAACTGGTATACGTCGAATGCTTCATTATCGTTAGTTTATAATGAGAATAAGGCATGCTGCTTCACGCCTTACTACACGGGTTGAAGCAAACTTTTTTTTTATCACTTTGACTGGTGAAAATACGGGAATGAAAAGCGTTCGTCATATAGGTACTTATCATTTACGTACAAGAGCAGAATTTTTTGCGCGTCCGGGCGGTACACGAAGCGGTAGAAGCATTGGACCTTCGGCATTGGTGGCATTAACCGGCGCATAGACAAACCGTTTACGGACTCAGATGCCACATTTAAACATGTCTGCCGCCGAAGACTACATATTAAGAAGACTGAGGGATGATCCATAAATGACGTAGCATTTTTTGAGTGATTTTTAACACCCCCCTCCCCCATCGTAGCATTTCGTCACAAACCTCTTTATACCCCCCCTGGTAATTACGTAGCTTGACGGTAACTCTGCTCCCCCTTGTGACGGTAATTTTTTTTAAAAATTCTATTCTATTCCCCTTTAAAAAAGCTACGTAGCATAACATGACCCCCTACCCCCCTGTCGTCACACATCATCACAAAATACAAAACTCCCCCCTCCCCCATACAATGCTACGTCATTTATGGATGATCCCTGATATCTCTTTCCTTCCCCCATACAAACGAGAAGCGACAGAGGTTACAGTGCCTCTATTGGAGGAAGGTAAGAAGCTTAATGTAAAAGTGTATATGTGTGTGTGCATCACTATGCACACACACATATACACATATACGCAAGTGGCGTGGCTGTTTACTGTCTCCAGATTCTGGACAGAGTTGCCAGTCTTCTTGATATGCAGTCTTCGCTGCCGCTAAGTGCGCTCGTCATCACGCTTTTCGATCCGAAATCTTGCATAGGGTGTTTGTAGAAAATAAAATGAATAAAGGAACCCGGTACCGGTGCCATTAAGAAAGTGGGGGTGGTTCAGTCCCTCTCGATTTCTCAGAAAATGGTAAGATTTTTTGACTGTCGTAGATATTCGTGGAAGCGCTATTCTGAAACATTTATTTTTACATTCTACAGTTTTTTTAGTAAGGAGATACGTGTTTCATTTTTTTGCTATGCTCAAAACAAAAATTAATGGCAAAATCGTGATAAATAAAAGTGAAAAAATAACAAGTGCTATGGAAAGCTCAAGGTTCCTATTTTATGGAATGATTTTTGTTTTGGATGAAAACGCAGATATTTTCAAAACTACTACTTTACTACTTTTATGCTAAATGAGCGTACGAAGCTTCAGCGGCTCGCGTCGGCGCACACGATTGTCACGCCACAGCAAAGATAATGCACAATGCCCAAATCGACAGCAACTTTTTAACATATTCTTTTTGCTTCTTAAGGAGTTTCTCCAATAAAGATATCATAAGTAAACATGATTCCATTACAAAAAAATTAAAAAATGATCGTCTGAATTGCCAAATCCGAAATGTAGCTGAGGTTTCAAACTAACAGTTAGAACCTTTAACCTATAAACACATCTATCCACTTAAAAGGACGATTTGATTAGGTAAGTCCGAATAGCCCCGGGTTCCTCTACGGATCGACGAGATTTTTTTCAAATAATGAATTTATATTAGTTAGAGGAAATATGAAATTCGTTATATGAATTACTAATACAGTGAAAACCCAATTTTATCAAACCCCAATTTGCTCCCGACTTTGTCAGACTAATGAAAAAGCGTTTGATGGACTTTAGCAGAAGAACCAAGTCAAATCCGAGGAAATCCTTTTGAGCACTTTTTTTAGCATAAATATACGAAATATGCCAAAACAAAAACATTTTTTTTAAATTTTGCGCTGGAAAACACCCTTTAGGAAATTCCTACTAAATAATCAGAAAGGATAATGAGACCATGTTTGGGGACTAAAGAAAAAATATTGTAACAATTTTGGGCTATTAGAAAGAAAGAAAAAATATGTACTCATAACGTACACCAGGCTGATAAAAACGGGTCTCTGTATACATTCATTGTGTAACATAATCTATTCTAGCATTTAAACCAAATGCACAAAAAACTATGTAAATTATAGCTAAAATTATGCTTCATATCCACGAAAACACAAATTCATAGGATTCTTTTCAAAAATGTTATTTATTTTAAAGTTATGAATTATTTTGTACGTTGAGAGAGTTTGTGCATATAAAAAGCTTGAAAGCGCCGTCGGAAGCGGCAGCCTCTCGCAAGCAAACCTGTGATGCACTCGTTTGCCCGGATTACTCAAACATAGGGGCTTATATTAGTTTAAGTCCGACGGAGCGGAGCGATGTCAGACAACACTTGACATGAAGCGAGGTGGCGTAGTCACATTAGGCGTCGCTGTTGTTTATTTATTCCATTACAGCGGAAAATGCAACGAAAAATGTGTCGTAAATATTTTAAAAATTATTATTCTAAGTTAAAAAGTATCGTTAAAAGATCTTTAAAAATCACCCTTCATTGAATGTTTCCAGTTCGGTATAGTGACCCATTCGGCCTAAAGACACATTCGGCCAAATGAATCGTTCGGCCAAATGGCTTTGGGAGGGAAGGGGGTACAACAAGTTGTAACATGTTGTGACATAAGGGGTAGAGGGAGTTGGCTAGATCGTTACGTAACATGTTTTCATCGAAGAAAAAAATTCTCGGAATTTGTTGCATTATTGGGGGAAGGGGGAATGGAGAAATTTGTGACAATTTGTTACATGGGGGAGGGGGAGTCAATTCTGGGCAATTTTTGCGTTACGTAATTTATGAATGGTCCCTTTCGGCCTAGTGACCACTTCGACCTAATGGCAGTCGGCCTAACGGCATTCGGCCGAACGACTTTCGGCCTACCGGCTTTCGGCCCAACGACCCAGCACCCACTGAAATTTTTTAAATAATTTTGGATATTAATCGAGTAAGATATATCTAACCTAAAGATTTCTTACCAAAGCTCATTAGTTAAAATAGAAAATTCGGGGTTTGATGGATTAAAATTCATTCGAATTGCACGCTCTTGAAAAAAGTTACATTTTCAATATAACCGTCAATCGTCCGATTGGTTCAATAGATATTGTTCCGTTATTATATACACCATGAAACAATTTTGTTTTTAAAACGCTCTCGGAGATTCATGGTCACTTACTCAATTTGAAATAGTTTACAATGAAAATTGATGAACATATTGCATAAATGTTGCATTAAAATATGTAAATTGACTGAACATCCTAGCACTATGAATCGCCAGAAAAAGTCTTAAAAGCAGTTCTATTTTCGACGAGCATGCTTTAAGTCCTATCTCTCCCCTCCCCTTACTACAAGTACAACAATTGAGGCTTCATTTATAATCAGCGACCCAAAATTACCCGATTTTACCCAAGTAAAGTTATACAACAGGTTCAAAATCAGGGATAAAATCGCTTGCGAAATGTACCCTTGCGAATAACAATCTGATGGATGATTTCTACTAGACCATCGCAATCTCATGAAAGTGGGAGAGAGCTGAGCTGTATAGTAGGCCTCTCTTACCGGCAAAAATTTCTCTGAATGATGTTGTTTCACGGCTCAATAGCGCCTGCGAAGCATTGCACAGCAGATGGCTTCAAAGGAATAAATCTAGAGAAAATTTTCAATAGGTCGTAAGTAACATTGAGAGCCTCTCTTTGTTTACTTTCTCTTTCGTTTATTACGACGTCATTACAACACTTTGCACTAATTTTCCAGTACATATCGAAAGCCGACAGTTTTTACTAGAATATTATGCAAAGAGTAGAGTAGTAAATGTTGAAATGGTCGAGTAATGAACAGAAGAGAAAGACCCCAAAGAGAATCTCTCATCGTTACTTACGTCCTATTGAAAATTTTCTCTAGAAATATTCATCATATGTACACATTCATGAAGGCTCAAGTTACCTCAAGGCTTGGTAGTATGCGTAAGAAAAATTGTGTTCAGCTTTGCCACCAGATTATCCATTTAAACCTTTTCAAAACTCTAAAAGAAGAATATCAGTCGATTTATTAGATCATCACGATTCAATTCATGCAAAATACCTGCTGGAAAAACCATCGGCTTAGCTGGATGGTGCTTTTGAAAAAGTGGCTGTGATTTTTTATTACACTACCACACCGAGCTGGGGTACGCACCACAACTGCGCAATGAAAAAACCACAGCCACTTTTTCAAAGGCACCGTTTAGCTAAGCCGATGGTTTTTCCAGCAGGTATTTTGCATGAATTGAATCGTGATGATCTAATAAATCAACTGATATTCTTCTTTTAGAGTTTTAAAAAGGTTTAAATGGATAATCCGGTGGCAAAGCTGAACACAAATTTTCCTACCCACACTACCAAGCGTTCAATTCTAACACATGCTTAAAAAGGTAACTTGAACCTGAAGATAAAAAAAAGCCGAATACTGACTACACACGATGGGTGGATTTGAGAGCAGTGGTAAGCGTGCATACACTCGTGAGTGTTTGAGAGAATGAACTATGCCTGCTTCTATTCAGTGCTTCGATTTCCAAGCCCTTAGCCAGTTTTTTGTTTTATTTTATGTTATTTTAACAACTAACCAGCCGGATTTATAAAAGGTTCTGTTTCAAAATATTTTTGAAATAAATAACTCCAGGTGTTATAAATCAGTTATGGCCTTCTGATCGGGAATATTCTACTTTTCATTTGAGATTGATTTTGTGAAAATCGAGTCAGACATTTCTGAGAAGCAGATGTGAATTCAACTCAGGAAGTGGTCCAATGTGGTCAATGTGGGTTTGATTGGGCATCAGTGAGCTGTAACTATAAATCCAAACATTTTCGAACACAGTTTATGAAGTTTTGCATCTCTCAGATACCATACTGATTCCGATTTATATGGGAATTTCATGCGTGACCCCACTCTTCAACCTGTAACTATGGGAACGTGGTACCTTTAATTTGAGACTAAGTTAGTAAAAATCGGTTCAACCATTTCTGAGTAATGTGCTTATTTTTGGTCATATACATACATACACACGCACACACACACACATACGCACATACGCACATACGCACAGACATTTGCCTAACTCGACGAACTGAGTCGAATGGTATAAGAAAACTCAGCCCTCCGGGCCTCGATTAAAAAGTCGGTTTTCAGAGTGATTGCATAGCCTTTCTATAGGAGAAAAGCAAAACGCGCATGAGCCAACCGATTAGTAATTTGCAGGTTCAATTAAAAATTATCAGTTTCCACTATTTTTCAAATCACCAGTCAACATTCCTCCATCCATTACCATCAACAACAATCATAAATCGTAGGACGTGATATTGACCCCCTAGACCATACATCACTCGTATGATGACCTACATGCCAGCAAGCGAATAAACAGAGCAGCAAAACGAAACAATTCCCCTTGAAAATTAATCCATCTACAATCCCGTCGCATCGCCCCAAAAGTCATTGTCGTGTGGAGCGGGAAGGGAGCAGGTAAAGGGAAGCCCGGTTCTTCAGAGCACTACAATTCTCAGCATCACACTCGTGTATAGTAGGAGTAGGTACACAATCATCACAAGTGATGTTCCCGCCGGACCCGGGAGCGCTTCCCCCGCGTTGATATCTTAGCTGTTCACGGATATCCTGTTAATTTTTTTCTTTCCGGCGACGGCGGTGGCGGTGGACGTCGGTAGCGACGATGACAGCCAACTGGGCCAAGATAGATTCTCTTTCCGTGGCGGGCGACCGACAGAAGGGACTATGTTCTGCTCTTTCCGATGATAGCTTCAGCTGAGTAGCAAAAGGAAGAACCTCTTCATCCACATGCATTGCGCTGCGCTGCACAGAGGAGTAACTGGGGTCGAATCCTGGCCAAAACTATTTATTGCGGATATTGCTGTTATTATGCCTTAATATGAACTAAAAATAGAAAATAACTGGTTTTTGGGACTATTTGGCATCTATTCACCTACCAGTGCAGGGGTCAATTTTCTAGATCCTTCCGAATGCTAGTATTTTCGAGGTGATCTTTGTGAATACATTTGTTTTTCCCGCTGCATGAACAGTTGGTCAGTGGAAAAGGGAGAAAAAAGGGATACCTGTGCACATATTCATAAAGATTCACTTTGCCAAACATAGTATTTGACCCTACAGCATTTTGGCGTACCTTAAATGAGTAAAAATATCAACATTTTCAAATCGCTTGGAATTTGTGGATCGGAAAAGATCGGAAGAGATTGAATGTTTTTTGGATAGCCGAAATCTTGTTTTGTAATGTTGTTTCAGCAACTTTGCCAGATCTTGCCGTATAATGTATTTTATCATTCAAACTTGGAATAAATTGTTTAAAAAAGGTATTTTTAAAGCTGGTCCAATACACAGAAACACTGCTATTTTCAGTTATTTTAAAGCTGAGGTTATACAAATAATTGTGTTCAATTACGTTTGTTATAATATTGTCTTATTTAATACAGTCATCATCATTTGAAAGCGATTTTTTGGGATATATAATAAAAAATTATTGAAAACCCTTAAAATATCACTATTTTGCATCCATGCAAAAATTCTTTAGCAATTTTTCGCGTACTTTTTATATCGCCACAATATGCAGTATGCTTTTAGGTATCTAAAAAAATATAAACCAAATAAAATATTGAAAAATTTTTTTTTTGGTTATTGGCCAAGAATTTGTTCTAGTTACTCCTCTGTGCGCTGGAAGGTTCCAACAGGGAACGTCGGTGGAAATGTGGGTGGGCGAGGAAAAACCGGGGTGGAAAAATGAAACACTTCCTCCGCTTGCTGGGAAGCGTTCTGAAGATTCGTTTTATGTCTCCCGGATTTTGCTTCGGATCGGACACAATGCAGTGTGTAGTCGGTATCTGTGTCGTATCCAGTGCAGTGTGTTCCCTATCCAAGAACAAAAACAAACGGATGCGAACAGTGTTTCAGGACACAAAGGAGCGTTGTTTAGTCAATAGCATTGTGTTAATAGCTTCGTGGGTGCAGGGTGTTTATTAGGTTCCTACCTAACTATGTACGGAACGGAAGTGGCTCGTCGTAGTACTGTTGCATCGGCTCCTACATGGCCTTCAGTCGAGGTAGAATCGCGGTAAAGCTGGAAACGCAAGACAGGGTTATGTTTTAATACGCGCCGTAGGGGGAATAACTTTCAACTGATTACTCTGCTCGTTTTAATATTTATAATAACGTTCAAATTACGACGAGCACGTGGTGCCAAGGATGAGTAACTATCGTACCTTATAGGGTGGGAAAAGTTTTCAACTTAACACAACGATACGACCACGCTGAGAGTTGCGGTTTTGGTAACAGGTTGCACGATAAGTTAGATGCTTAATTTCCGGTTGTGTTAATTTTAAGTTTTCGACATTGTTGAACTTTTACTAAAGCAGGTCATATTAGATTAGATTTACTTGGGTGGTCCAGTGAAATGTATGATATTGTTTTGTTTTCATCCACAATGAGCAGACTCGATAATCTTGTAGAATAAATTGAAGCCACCTGCCATCGCATTGAATTTCACGATCAGGTTTCATGAATTGAACCTTTCATCAGTACCCAGTTTATCGATATCTTAACCGAATTTTATATTCATTTGATATGAATTTCCAATCGAAGAGTAGCGTAGAATTTACTATGTGCAGAAGTCGTGTTTGCTGTAGGCGTAACTGAATCAACTCCTACAAGCAAAAATGGCAATATTAATCGATTTGTTTCGGTTTTTACTGTACCGATGGGCCCGCAACCCCCATAGTTTTCGATTTTATTCTAAAAGACCATGCGTCATCATCGCTTTCGAAACAATGTACATAAAATATGAAAGGCTGAGAGCAAGAGTGGGTTGAAATTTTGTTCAGAGCAAAAATTGGTTAAAATATTCTGTTAGATCAGAAATGGTATTTTCATTACAACCTCAGGCAAAAAGTGAGTCAAATATAAATTAATGCAAAAGTGGTTCAGTAAAATTCTCAGGGAAAGAAAAGTATAGAATAGGAACCCATTTTGGAGCTAAAGACTACAAAGGTCAGCCCTATGGGGTTGCACGAACTGTAGACGTAGGACTATACTACTTAATGTAAAATATTTATTTTCTTAGTACATTTCTAGTAGTAATAAATCAAATATATTTTTTACGCATAGTTTAATCACATTCAATCAACATCGAATATTACATATAGAACGAAACCTTCTTGGTTATCAGGTATTTCATTTGTAGTAGGTGATGGAATCCGATTAAACTTATTTGAGTAGATCTGAAGAAAGAAGACAAAAAACCGTGACCGAACTAATATCTGGTACTAAATCTTTATAGCATAAGATTAGCTTGTAAAAACTTTTCGATTGTGTGTGGTAAAAATCAGGACCAGTGAAGAAAAACAAAATTTTAGACAATATAATCACATTTCATGTAATAGACCAAGCATTCTAGTGCAATTATTGTAACTTTCCTAAAGTATGCATACAAATGTAGCGAATGCTGTGGACTTAATCATATATAGAAACTATAAATATACTAGAATCGAAAACAATTTTATATATGGACTTAGATGCGTTTTTGCAACAGTTTTGCAAGTGGCAGTGTATTAATTCATAAATAGGCTTTGTAGTATGTACCTTTGACTGCCCAGAAAAATGATGAATTTTTGAAAACTCAATCGTCCCACCCTTGAGTCGATTCCTAGTCCCACCAGGAGTACTTGTACCAAATTTGAAGCAAATCGGACAAGTCTAACTACCGGACCAATGTGCCTGAAGTTTATATGGGATTTTTCAACAATTTACATGGAGAAAACTCACTAGCTCGTATTTTCGCCGCTAGGTGGCACTGTATACACCGTATTATCACTGTAAGTGATAATAAGAAAGATATTTTAATTGTCTACAACTTTGTCGAAGACTGCTAGTCAATCCGGCTATATTAAAAGAAGTTATTAAACTTTTAACGAAGTGATGTCTGAGTCAGTTTTGCATGGGGCCTAGCAGTGCATGGTTGTGTATCAGTACTCGAGTCCCGCGAACTATATATTTTTGTGAAATAATGGTTAGATTTAGCGGAATAGTATGTTTACAAGAATTATAGTAAATAATACGAGTTATGTTTTGGTTAGAAAATTTTAGTTCCACCTGTAACCGCATAGAGGGCGCCACTACTAACTTTTCATAGAAGAGAGATAGAGTATCAAAATGTTCAGAAGAAATACTGAAAAATGCCTGTTCTATAACTTTGTAGAAGACACCAAATTTCTATCTCTCTCCGTTGAAAAGTTAGTGTTGGCGCCCTCTATGCGGTAACAGATGGAACTAAAATTTTCTAATCAAAGCATGACTCGTATTATTTACTATAATTCTTCTGAACATACCATTGAGTTAAACCTAACGATTATTTCACGAAAATGTTTAGTTCGTGTGAATCGAGTACTGATACACAACCATGCACTATTAGGCCCCATGCAAAACTGACTCAGACATCACTTCGTTAAAAGTTTAATAACTTCTTCTAACAAAGTCGGATTTACTTGCAGTCTTCGACTAAGTTGTAGACAATTCAATTATCCTTCTTATTTTTACTTACAGTGATAATACGATGCATACAGTGCCACCTAGCGGCGAAAATGCGTGCTGGTGGGTTTTCTCCATGTAAATTGTTGAAAATTCCCATACAAACTTCAGGCCCGTTGGTCCGGTAGTTAGACTTGTCCGATTTGCTTCAAATTTGGTACAAGTACTCCTGGTGGGACTAGGAATCGACGCAGAGGTGGGCCGATAGGGGTAATTTTTTTCCTGTCACCCTAATGTACCTACACATGAATTGGAAATGAATCAATGAATTGATCGAACGTAAATAATAAACTTTCGTTGCGCTTTCCATCGATCCGCGTAAATTTGTTGCTGAGAAAGTTTTCGCCTTTGCGCAACGAAAGCACAGATTTCTACCATTGAGATATCTGACGTTTAAAATACTCACACTGAAATCGCGCATTTTTATACTTATAGAAGCGGTTTGTTTGCCTCCCAATTCGCCGTGTAAAAGTTTTGTTTTCCTCCCAATTTAAACGTCAAAGCAGCACAATACCAACACAACTGGATAAGTCTATGCAACCGTTAACAATTTAGTAACAAATTAGATATATTGTCCGTGCTTTTCAAAAGGAGACGCAACGATTATTTTTCGTCGCGGTAAGATTCGTAGCGCTATTCGGCGCACGATTCACCGCAATGTATTTCTTATGGGATGAATGACACTTTAATAAAAGGGGGTGCAATTTTGAGTAAAAACTTTATTGTAAATAAAACATACGAAAACCTGATACTTTAGAAGCGCAGTGTGCAGTCAGTTTTATTGACAAATTCGGCTAAAGTAAATAATTAGCACGCATTAACCAATTGGTTCGTTTCCAATTAAATGCACAATACCATTCGCCTCAAGCATTGAACCCAAGCGCACAAAGCAAAATGAATCAACACTGATAAGTGATGGATAGAGCGAAAGAGATAACTAATACAACGACACTACGTTAACTGTATTTGCAAATAGAGCTCGCATGTACAAACGATTTTGTGTACGAATAATTGTACATAAAAGTGTGCTGGGAACGAGCACAACACAAATAAAGCATAGTATTTGAAAGGACAAGCTCAGTCGCGTGTTGGACAGCACTGGGTAGCGTACCTCCACAGCCAGTGTAACGAACTTCTAACTCAGCTACACTGGCTGTGAAAACATATAGCGCAGTGCTCTGCTCCGCATGCCGTTCAACAGGCTACTGAGCTTGTCCGGCGAAATCCGTTTTTAAAATAGTCGATGATGACGTCATTCATAGAAGGGTAGCGCGCTAGGTACACAAATCTGTCGTACCGGACTTGGAAAGCGCTATCTTCTGTGTGAAAATTTTGACTAGTTTGTACATTATTTAAGTTTTTAATGCCATGATATTAAAAATCTTTGGATTCATCTTTTGGAATAAATTCTTAGAAGTATTTCGGAACGATATGCGCAAAAAATTTGAAAATTTATCGTGAGATGGCTGAATTATATGCGTTTAAAATTGGACCACTTTTCGTTACATACCATTTTTGTGGAATTTGCAACGTTCACCCCCATATCGAAAACAAAGACGTAGTCCTATGTCAAAAATAATACATAGATTAATAACAGGCGTTAGGAATATTTCGTATTCGGACTTGTGGGTGATAAAATTTCAGTAACTTTTTCGACGCTTTAGAAATCGTGAGATATTGGATCAGTACAGGGAAAAATGTTTCCCAGAATCATGATTAAGGGGGGCGTCTGGTGAAATGTGCTTAAACCGAAAGTTATTTTGCTGTACGATTTTGATCTTTTGTGTAATATTAAGATTTATTTATGCATTTATTGTACATGAAAAAAAAATTCCAGTCACGCAGAGCGTTCCAAGCGTAAACGTCCAACCATTTCCACGTCGAGGAGCGCCACGACGAACATCATAACACTTGGTAAAATTGTCTGACACAGGAAATTCAATAAGATTTGTAGAGCTCAGACTTGTATTTACTCGAACAAAAAAAAATAAATGTTCGAGTTTTTGATAATGGCTTCATGAAAATTGAAAAATTTCATATTTTCATGTCAAATTTGCTCAATTTTCGTCAAAATAATAGGGACCTATTCTCAACCACCAAAGGCATCAGTCACAATACCAGTGTGCTCTCTGCTGCTACCCAAGCCACTGCAAGCAGTTGCTTTTTACTTGTGTGCTTTGTCTGAAGAACAAAGGGAACCATTACTATTATTCTATCAAGATGACTGAGTCTCGACAACAAAATGTGATTCTTCGGGCCAACACGGTGCCCATTGACTTCCGATCTTTCGGCATAAGACCGAGTATTGCTGATGTGGAACATTTGCTGAAGGAGAAAATGCAGCTACGGTTTTCAGACGTCAGTTTCATTCAGTTGGCGCACGTCAGACACGCGGTGCTGATAACGTTCAACAAATTCGCCCAGGCAAAAAGATTCATTTCGCAAAATAACTTGAAACACGTTCTGGATTGTGACACCGCAAAAATCAAGATCCCTGTGTATATGGATAACATAAACGTGGAAGTTAAATTACATGATTTGGCATCACGTACTTGCAAAGTGGCCATTAAAAGATTCATGTCGTATTAAGGAGAAGTGGAATCAATCACGGAGGATACGTGGAGGAACTACTTTCCAGGTATTTCAAATGGTGTTTTTGTGGTGAGAATGCGGGTAGACCAACCCATTCCCATTAAGAAATACCAACACTCAGTCTCCAATAGCATTCCCTGAGCCACAAACGGTTGCCAAATTTGTGGCTGCTGTTCAAGCAATAATGACAACTGCGAAAGCCGCGTCAAGTACCACAAACTCAACAGCTAATTCTAGCAACGAGGGAGCTACTAGCAATGACGGAGGGTTCACGGTCGTGACCCGAAAGGGAAAGAAGTTAGGAACAACACCTGATCGCGAACATCAAGGCAGTAACCCTGATGATGACCCGGACATGTGCGAAGACGACAAAGATACAAATAACCCCCATGATATAGTTGACGTAAATGCAAGGATTTCCCCGACACGAAAACGGATCTCCGCGCGCAATGGCAAGTCGCGCGCACGGGATTGATCTTAGCATTAATTGTTTATTATTTTTATTGTTTACATCATGTAAATATATAAAAGACCCACGGCTCCGTGAAGCTAACGCATTGAGCCGTGTCAAATAAACGAATTAAAAAAAATAATAGGGATAACAATTTTTTATTCAGTTTTTATGGTTCATCGACAGGCTACACATATTGTGCATTCTCATAAAAAACCAAGCCAATTTGAAAAAAGCGGTTTCGAGAAAAACACTTTTAAATGGTGTACCACATAAAATTGCATCACGTAAAAAATGCTGTAGAAAATGACCCATTGGGTATTTTCTCTTAAAAATTTGGGTAGATATAGTTTAAAATGTATTGTTTATACTGTATTTTTATCGCTTCTAGTTTTTCGAAAATTGTTGTCAATAGATTGAAATCAGCGTGTGTTATAGCAAATATGCGCGAGGAATTCATGGGTGTTTAAAGGGTTATATATGAGGTCGGCCAAGAAATCGATTTTTTTATTATTCTATCGTAAAGTTCAGGTTTTTAAGAATGTTATCTTAAATTTTTATAGAGATCGTAGCAGTGGATGCAAAGTTATAGCGTTTTTCATCTTGCTCCCTTACGGAGACGAGTCACACTGTTGGACTTAAAAATGGCGTTAACCATCAATTTCCGTTTTATATCGACCACCCCTTTCAAATAACATCCATATTGATGATGGTTACTTCCATTTTCTGGTAACCGGAAGTCGTAATCGCTCTCAAAATGACATAAATCTACAAATTCCGTTATTTTACGACCATCCCCTTTCAAATGGCATCCATATTGATAATGGTTTTCACTAATTGCTGAAACCTACCTTAGGATAACTCATTGTTGTGCTAAGGTTTATATCCCGTTTCTGCTCTTGCTTGTACTTAAACCGGTTTTGCTCCTAATAAAACGTATACCGTTTTAGCACGCAGTGATTTTTTAACCCACTCTTGCTCTCAGCCTCTCATATATGCCATACACAGTTAAAGGTTTTTTTTTCTGGTAATTTTGAATTATTTTTCATGCCTACCAGCACCACTGATTGATGCACAAATCAAACTCGGACCTTATCTTAATTCTTTTAAATTCTCCTCTTTTCAGATCCAGTCAACTGTGCAGTTTTGAAACAATAAAATTTGAAACACCGTCGGCACCGGGAACAAGTCTTATGCGTCAGTTCATCGAAAAAGTTAGTCTTCTATCTATATACTATTTTAAGCTCTGTTTACAGGTTCATTTGTATAGTGGTAAACAATGAACATTTATGCAGGAATTCTAATTTTAACCTAAACAACTTAGCTTTTTTATGCCTTTGGGAGAGTTTTCGTAATGTAACTTTGTGATGTAAACCTCTTCTTTTTGGTTAAGAGAGAAGGGGCAAGTATTTTCCACGAGAATATTTTTTTATTTGGTGATACAGAGAGTATTCGTCTATTTAGGGTGACCGTATCAGCCAAGACCCAGGTCAATCAAAAGGGAACCCCCCCCCCCCCTTACCTCTCACACACGTATCTGATGAAATACTCACCAGGTTTTAAGCAGTTCTAGGAAAGTTTTGAGAGACCACTCGGGGCCCCTATAATTGAGCAGGTATAAACTGCTGTAGAGTAGAATGATCAAAAAATGATCCCCAACGGGGAGCCATCTATGCCAAATCATTGAACCTTGTGAAAGCATTAAAAATACTGTAGGAATCAAAGTATATGGAGAAAAAAAATTAGATTTTCATCACTATATATGGCATTGTAAATGTCCAGGTACCGTCGAAAGAGGAAAGTTTATTTTGATTGATCTTGATATTAGCATTCCTGATCAATCTAACCGACTATATGCGATTTTGGGAGTTCGAATTCAGATGACCTACGTACAGTGTAATGGACTTACCAGTTGCGCTATTACTCCCTATATGATATAATCTGACCTTCATAATTGTAAGACGTTGATTGAGGTTGAAGAGTGCCTCCGTCAATAACACTAGTTTATAAGAAAAATGAAGCTTCAAGAAAAAGTATTTTTTGGATTATTTTAGGTTGCTGAACTCGAAAACAATATTCATTTTTTTGTTCAAAGGAAAGATTTTGTGATATTCTCAAAAAACTCGTTTTTGATTACTTTTTGTAGTTTTTAGCCAATATTTCGTGCCAAAAACATTCAAATTATTTAGTAAATATGCAAAACAAACAAATTTTTTTTCGGACCTTTTAGAATCTAAGATGACAAATAATATGTTTACGTTAATTTTAAGCCTAATATCACTAACATCGGATGGAAAATGTTGATGCTATGGTACATAGAAGGTGTAGCACTGGTCTCAGAAGCCAGTCGTCAAATATTCGAGTCCCTATCGGGAAGGAGTCTCAGTGGGATCGTAGCACTGGCCACATAATATTCTGTGAACTCAGAATCTGTTGTGAAGCCTGTTGAAGCAGAAGGCTAAAATTCCTTTAATTCGTAAAATATGTACTCACCGCAGACAAAACAAAACTTTCCAACGATATTTCCACATTTTAAAAAGAGCACTTAGTTGTACAATGAAATGTCCAAAACCATTCAAATGCCGCAGGATGGATGGATGCAAGCTCGAGAAGACAGTACCCAACACAAACAATAACTATCAAGTATAGAAGATTAGTATGATTGCGCGAAAAATTAAAAGTTACAATTTTCACTCAGTGCGTCATATTATCTACATTTTTTATCCGACTTTTGTGACCATTGGATTAAAATTTATGCAAAAAGATTATTTACCTCATTAGATTCTAAAAGAATTTTGTTCTGTCCTTGATTTATTATAAAAAATTTACTAGAAATATGCATTTTTTAAAAAAAAGGTCGACCATTAGGCTTTTTTTACTTTGGTCGATTGTAATCATAATAAATATACATTTCTCGACAAACATACGATTACGACTTAATAGCCAACTGTCAAAATTCTCTTTGAAAGCTAACTCCGGACAAACCGTTACTGGCTAAATGCAGTTCATAGCAGTTAATGCAAGAGAAACTTTTTTCTTTTGTTTACTATAAATATCTGTGATTGGCGGGTAACAGTTTGTCTGAAATTTCCTTTCAAAGAGAATTTTGACAGTTGGCTTTTAAGCCGTAACCATATGTTTGTCGAGATTTGATCTACGCATATTATATATTTTCGGAAAGGGCACATCAATACCTTTCGAACTGTTTCGATCGGATCCTATTTGAACAAGATATTGACAAATAACTAAAATAGTGCCCAAAAACACCTTTTTCAAAGAAATCTTGAAAATGCTTCTTTGAAAAAAATGGACCTGGTATTCGTGTTCAACGATCCAACATTAACTGAGGAAACACCTTTCTTCTTAGCTTATCGCGATTACCTTAAAATTGTTAAAATCTGTCACATTAGATTCTGAAAATATAAAAAATTATTTTTCTGTAATAAAAAATAGAGCAAAAACAAAAAAAGCGGAAGCAAAAGAAAAACGTTTTTTTTTAACTCGAACTTCTTTCAAAGAGAAGTTGAGTATTATTTTCGTATTCAGCGACCCAAAATTTATCTAGAAAACACTTTTTATCGTAACTTCATTTTTCTTGTAAACAAGTGTACTCTTATTTAAGACCAAAAGAGATATGTGAAAAGCAGAGCAACTTTCATTCGGTGCCTAATAACATTGCCAGTTTTTGTCGGATTTCCGTGATCTTAGGCTTAAAATTCACGTGAGAAGTTTGCCTGTCACATAAGATATTAAAAGATTTTTTTGCTGATTTTTTTTTATGAAAAATCAACCAAAAATTAGTAATTTTACCAAACTCTACTTTTTTGACTTTGGTTGCTCTTAACCCTAAATTGTTGATATTTTATCTTAACATGTTATACATTTTTGGAATGGGCACATCAATACCTTCCAAATGGTGAGTCGTTTGTGTTAATCGGAAGATTTGTTCCTGAGATATTGACCAAAAACTGCAAAAAGTGCTCAAAAACCCCTTTTTTAAAAAATCACAAAAACGGTTCTTAGAAAAAAAAAAAAATGAATATGATTTTCGTGCTCAGCGACCCAAAATTGACTTAGAAAACACCTTTTTTCTTAACTTCATGCAATTAACCCAAAATTTGTAAACTAGTGTAATGAGGAATGATGGAGTAAGGCGGGTTAAACGTCAACACTACAATGTCGACGATTCATTTAATAATTGTCCTTACACTATGACAATCTAGGAAAAATATTTAGCAATATGCCAATATAATTCAATTTGTCTCTTCATACACAAATTGTTGGTGAGGTAGATTTTTGTTATATATTCTGACAGAATTTTTTTGTTTTTTTTTATAGTGAACATTTTAAGTAATATTAATATTTTTTATATTCAACGAATTAGTATCTCAAAGACGGGTTGTTAAGTGGCAAGTCTAGGGTTTTGATAGTAGAGTAGCCTCTCTAGTATCGGACTCAGTGCAGAAAGAAACCGAAGAAAAAAAACAATAATTAGCCTGGGTGGGCGTAGCGTAGTTGGTAAATCGATTGCCTTGTACGCAGCGCACCGGGATTCGAGTCCCAACTCCGCACATAAGGTTAGAAATTTTTCATAAGAGATTTTTCTAACCCGAAGAGGCGAATGACCTTAAGGTTAAAACCTCTATAATAAAAAAAAATAAAAAAAAAATAATTAGCCTTTCCACCTTTCGAAAGTATAAATGTTCAATACCATCATCGTTAAACAAACAAATAAACATAGTGAAACATCGAAATTACTCGAATCTGTTAATATGAGCAATACAATTAATTTCAATAACTCACTACTACAACTATTAGGAATTTATTCATAATCAGCCAGTCTAGTCTAGCCTAGTCTAGTCTAGTCTACACATACACAGCCAATACATGTAGGTATCCTGAAAAATTGCAGGCGTTCGCTTACAATTTTTCTTGTTAATATTAATGTTTGTGGTACGTATAATATGTGACACAAGCATTAAAGCAGCCAGGCCAACTGTGCAGCGTAAAAAATGAAGATGATTCAAAATTATACGGCAATCATATTATTCATTTAATAAAGAATTTAATCAACGAATTATTTTGAACCTTGAATAAGGAAAAAACGTGGACAACCGTACCGACCGTTTGAATTTAATGGGGGTTTGATAAATCGTTGGGAGTGGGTTGGCTAAAAGGGTTAATATTACTCCTTCGGTCCTTTCCTGGGATGGGAGATATTTAATCCTGTCCTGGCTAATAAGCCTAGGTTATAGCGCCTTTACTCGCTTTCAAACTTACCGTGCCGTGACAGATAGGAATATTAACAACAACCACCCAAATCCAAAGATTGGGAAGTCAATGTAAATAATATTATCTGCTGACTAGTGATAGGCGGTTCACGTACGCTAATTCATGATACACTTCGTAGGATGCCCTGGCACACCCTGCCTTCCCAGTGTAATCATTTATAAAATAATATAAAGTGTATGATACATGCGAAAATGTAAAATAATCATAAATATTTAATACACCCACCGTGTGCCAAAAATTTGATATTGGCTGAATGTGCTATTTACTCCGTTTGTCCTATTTCCACTTACAAAAATAATAATAAATAATTGATATAAAGTGTTATGAAAACTAAAACGCGTACGAGACCTTATGTGAATGTTCAGATTCATTGTGATTAAAATGATTGCCAGAAAATATGATATTTTGAGTCGTTTCAAAATGATTTAACAATTAGTTCTAAAAATTTATTGTTGAATCTATCATTTCACCACATATTGATTTCCGCTCATCCATTTTGCAATGCAATGCCAGAAGAATTTCAGGAAAAAGTTTTAAATGAATATTGAAATAAAAGCAGGAACATTACCGGGATTATTCCGAATCATATTAAGGGCTGTCACGGCCAAAGCTATCTCTAGCGGTAAACTATTCCTAAACTAATAATTCATTAGACTTAACCGCCATTTCAACGTACACTACGTACAATCACTCACATTATTACAAATATAAAAAATCAAACGGATACTTAACGAATAGTAAAAGCAATATTGTTACAAAAAAAAATATAAAAAAAGTTGCTCTGGACCCCTCGACGGATCATTTTGATCTTAGTTTCAAATGAAAGGGGAAAGTCCATTCTTTCATATTCCGAAGTTTCAGAGATGCTGATTTTTTTTGCATAAAGTTGTTTCAATAAATACACAGTGGGTAACTTTCTAGCTCGTCAGTATAGAAAGTATTTTTGAGTGCGATCATAGTGAGCCATGTCTAATTTAAATTTTTATCAGATTGTCGGTAATATTCATATGATTCCTCCAAAGACACCGGATTTTTCTCTTGTACCTATTTTCTCCGACATGAGTAATTTAAGGTAGGAAATACTTTATTGAAAAAGGCCAAAAATCGTTCTATTTCAATCTGAACACTTCAATCGTATGTAATTTCCAACTTATTCAACACTCCATTGCCACTCCCTTTACGATTAGTGAGTAAGAGAAAAGCAACCCCGCTCTGACCGAACCTGCCTGACCCTTAACTGTTGCTGAACAGCTTCGTAAAGGACTCAGTTCAAACACATAAAATTCCCTAAAAAGGGTTGCGGTCGAATCGTTGGCGCTGTCCCACCCAGCCGGTTTCCCCAATCACGTTTCACAAAATGATGATGGCGAAAGACGCTTGGGCAGCAAAAAAGGTTTCTATTTCGTAAACTGATATGGTATCATCAAAACCTAATCGTTTGTGCTATTGGATTTTAAATGGGACTGTTTCTTGTAGTTTATTGAGTTTCAGTTAATCCAAATAGATAGCCATAGCCGGCTGACAAAGAATGAGGCGAAAACCATTCAGAAAATCACAATACCAGACAGATCAACGGAAGGTTCTAAATAGTGAACTTTGTCTAACTTAACAACGGAATTAGTGTTCAACAGACAGCTTTGTCCCCGGAGCAAACTTTCCTTGCCGTTACCGAATAATTTTCCCTAAACCAAGCGGATTTATCTTACTTCCCATGATTTGGCAAACGACCGTACTTTTCGTTGTGCATATACCATTTGTCACGCAGCTAGCTTGGATAGAATTCATTAAATCCGTGAGGATCGTGCTCTTTTTCTAGATGCCGAGGAAGTGCGTAAAACTGTCTGTTATCTGTGAACGGCAATTTCGCCGCCTGCTCAAACAACATAAAACGAAAAACTGTTCTTTTGGAGGCCGCCGCATGAGCGCGCAAAAAGGGAAAATGAACTTTTTTATCACTTCTCTACTAACGCTACCGCGTCAGGAGGGTGTAGGTAGGAAACTAAATTCGCTCCAATCCTGACTCGTAACTTCTAGTTCGGCGAATCCCGTTGATCCTTTTCCGCTGGAGCGTGTTTTACATGGAGGCTTATGTTCGGCAAAGTGTGACATCAACTACTGTAGGGTTGATGTTCACTTTTGCTCCCAACTTTTTCTTTCTCGTTTATTAAAGTAACCTTATAACAACAGTAACGCCAGATGGGTCTGCCGAGTCGACGATTCATTTTTCATTTGTGCTTGGGGGTGATTGTTTCTGTTTACTTTCTCGTCCAGATAGCGATAGCTGTATACAAACATACTCACACTTCTGCGAACAGTCAGTGATAAGGGGTTGTTGGTTGCGGTAGCTTTTCCAGTATTTTGCTGTTGCTTCCTGGGTGGTGACCATTTCTGTCGAGCCTGCCGCAACGGTACCACAGGTAATCTTTCCTTCCTCTATCGGATTATAAACGTGACAAATTGAAATGACAAGTTCTGCTTTCGTTCTTCTGGCGATGCTGGTTCTGCTTGTGCTTTTGAAGCTAATTTTCCGACCGGTTTCAATTTGGATTTTCGTACCGAGAGGATGGAATTTAATCAAAACGATGATCTTTCGAATTGATTGGTAAGAGATTGAAAATGTACTCAACCAAACTGGAAAGCATATTATTTATTTTTTCATCTGTTTACGAGAACGTTCTTATTTTCAGCTTGTTCAGACCATCAATGTCTTAAATATTCCACAACATTGATAGAAAAGCAATCAAGCTGTGATTTTTCATGAAAATCTAGGTCATGGATCTTCTGTGGTCATTCGTACCGCCGCTAATCACCCCAACTCCAGCATTGACTCCAGCAAACTCATGTCAAGTTCCAGTCGATTTACCAATTACTGGCCGACGCGGAAACTAAGGGGGAACCAAAAGAGGGGAAACACTGCGCAACACTGAATTTGATTGTCCCCTTCGGTATAAATTTTATCGACAAGCACAACATTTTCTGGCTTCTGCACGGGTCGTCCCCCGTAGAAGACTTTTTATTGTAGCGTGGAGGATAGTGGATGGAATTCCAAGTAGGTTGACAAGACGGCACTCGTGTGTCGTTCTTTCTACCAAGCGGAATGGAGATGTGGTGACTGCTGGCTGGTTTGGAATTGGTTTTTATCTATATGTATCAAATCCGTGCTTCCGTGCAAGTGACACAGCTGAACAAATTCTATTTGCTGTTTTTATTTCATTTACTATGTGTATGTTTTATGTATGTTCTCATGTGGCAATTTCTCGGTGCGGGAAGATAAACCAGGACAGCAGATCAGATTTTTGATAGCTTGGTCCGACCGGGCAGGATGTTGGAGGTTATGAGCTATGAAATGGGTTGTTATTGCGGTGGTATTGATTCAATTATACTGTCCAAAGCAAGTCAGCATAAACACAATTGATTTTATTTGTAAAGATGAACAATTCTATCCGTATTTCCGGAATTATAAGTACGATCAGTAAGGAATTCAACAGCCAGTCTTTAGACATACTATAAATTACATTTGAAATCGAATTAGTCCTTTCATGCCTAACATTTTTCTGTTGCATGTAGGGTTTCAAAGCTATTTTGCCTTAAAAATTGTGAAGTCAAGAAGCGTTAAAAACTTTTTTCATAAAGCTAGGTGCTTCCTTCGCAGTAATAGAAGTTACTCAATTTCAATCTTCCAATCTGCTTAACTCAATTCTTCTAGAATATTTACAATAGTCCAATTTGTTTTTTGTTAGAGTTACCCTACTGCAGCTGTAGAGCTAGGGTCTCGGAAGGGCTCCCAGTCAGAATCACTCACTACAATTGCAGACGAGACGGGAAATGTCACCCACTGAAACACTGCTTAACGTCAATTGCAGCGGGACGTGAGTCTAAATGTGATATTCATGTTACTATATTTTAATTGACGCAAGCTTCTACTGGATCGATTTTGTTGGCTATTTTCGGCAAGTTTAAGACAAAGAAAAACGAAAGCAATGAAATTGAAAGACGGATAGCTATTCTAGAGCGAATGAGTTATAAACTTAGAACGGAAAACTAGGACTAGGCAGGTTTATATGAACATGATCGAAAGAAAATGTGAAGAATCCTTTTGCTAGTAGGAGTTGGGCGTTAGGGCATTTTTTTGAATTCTCAAAGACCACCCCCCCCCCTCACATATTGTGACAAATGTCAAAGTAAGCTCAGATGTCAAATTTCACATCATTTGGACAATTCTATACTCCCGCCCACTTCGCTTGAAATTTATGAAATTGGTAATATGGGAAAATGTGGAGGAAAAATATATTAAATGCTATAACTCTTGAAGTAGCAATCAGAAAATTACATTTTTTACCTCTTTTTAAAGGAAATATTCTTAGTATTGGAATGGAGATATTTCTGTTTCCCTAAAATACAGAAAAGTGCTCTAGAATACCTATCTTTTAATTTCATTGCTTTGGTTTCTCTTAGTCTTAAACTTGCCGAAAATAACCAACGAAATGGATACAGTGGAATGAAATATGCATTGTACTGTTCAGATATGTGCGGGCGTAGGGACTTCACGATCGGGCGTGTATTATCGTGAAGGACTCGAGCGTTTGAGTGTTTGATCGCCTGAGTGTTTGTATGTCACGCGTGCTAACGTGTATGGTACTTCGCGTGGATTAATTCGATTTTATAACCGTATGACCATTCGAATATTCCGTGTGTTCTTAAATGATCGCTCGGGCCATAAATCTGGTGATTGATTTACAGTGAACGGTTCAGATACTTGAAGAGAGTTTCCCCTTATTACTAGAGTTCCCGGTCATGTCGCCATGAAACGTTTTGTCTAGAGAATATGAGTGTCTTTTTTTTATTGGTCCAACTGAAGGCATGAGTGTAGGCTGCTAGGGTGGACCGAAGGTGGAGACTTCCGGACGTAACCGACTCATGACTGCGCGAGCGGCGGAATAATGCTTGAAATCGCGTTTGTAAATTTATAGATGCTACAACGTTCACTTAATTGCCGGGGTGTTTTAATGTTGGCGAGATCGCGGCCGCAAGTTAGTGTTACGTATTCGCGTTTGTGGTCATGTTTGTGTTATCGCGATGGCAACGAGCGTTTGTACGTTTGGAATGGGAGAGATAGTGAGTGCATATGAGAGACAATGCAATTGATTGTGTTAGGGAGTGTTAGTATGAATCTAATTTAAGATATAGCAATAAAAGTAAACATAACATGCCGAATAAAGAAAAAAAGTTCAATTTAATCCACTTAGCAGTGAGATGAGACATTTCCGACACATATCACTGTTGGGTCATTCAATAGTTTGCAGAACGCATGCGAAGTAGGAACCGTACACCCCGATTCCTGAACGAATAAAACCTCGAATAAACTGAATAAATTATAGAAAAACAATAAAACAAATCAAATTCCAAAATTATTAAAGCAAACAAATGAAACAAAAATAAAAGATCTTAAAATAAGTGGAACAATTAACATAAATCAAATTATTAAAATAAATAAATCAAATGAACGCTGAAAGCTTAATAAACGAAAAATTAGATAATATTTAAAAAACCTATTTTAATCCACCTAGCGGTGCAATTGTGCCTTTCTCATTTCTCTAAACTATGGCACGGAGGCTTTTTATGTTCAACATAATTGTGGAAATGTCCATTACATTCTTAGTACACTTTGCACTTATACACAATGGCATGCCAGCCACGAACTTGATGAGCTACGTGTCGACGGTGAAACACTTGAAACAAAAAAAATATCATACTCCATTAGCCTAATCAGTATTAGATCAATGTTATCTGCTTGCTAACTCATTTTGTCATGCGGGGGTGGGTATGTGAGGAGGGCGAAAGTCCCATGAACGAACGACTCCCCAGCTTAAATTGGTATGCTTTGTGATATAGTGGTGGTTTAAAGATGATGGGGTTGAAAGGAAGGGGTATGAGGGCTGGATGGGGTGGTGGTCTAAGGGGTGATTTAAGGAGATTTTTAAAGGAGAGGAGTGTACAGTAGAGGGGGGGGGGGTGTAACCCCTCTCCGTAAACCATCAACTACGCTCCTGTTAAAATCAAGAATCCTTATGCGAGTCGAAAAAAAAATTAGGTTGACGTTTTTCAGAGTGATTGCATAACCTTTCTATATGAGAAAGGCAAAAATGTGCCAAAATCCAAAAAAGTGAATCGTCGTTAAATTTTTTTTCGAGTTTGCATCAAATCTCGACGTTTCATGCACCTTGAACACATTTAGCATCAAAATAAAAATTCTATTTTTAATTTTTCCTATAGTTTATATGAGAAATTTCTGTGTGGCCGCACTCTGAAACCCGTAATTCCAGAACCAGAATTCCGATCGATCCAAAATTCAATAACATCCTATGGGAAGGTTGCAGCGTTCATTTGAGACTAAGTTTGGGCAAATCGGTCCAGCCATCTCTGAGAAAAATGAGTGATATTATTTGACACATACGCACATACATACACACACATACACACACACATATATATACACACATACACACATACATACGCACATACACACACACATACAAAATTTTTTTCGATCTCGACGAACTGAGTGACACTCGGCCCTCCGGGCCGGGATTAGGTTGACGTTTTTCAGAGTGATTGCATAACCTTTCTATATGAGAAAGGCAAAACTTAAAAAATTACTACAATAGATTAAGTGGAGGTAAAATAACAAATTGAATAAAATTAATAAGGGGAATGAATTAATAAGATTAATAAAATGAAAAATCACAAAAAGTGTACGAACTGGAAAAAATTTAAAATGCATAAAATGCATAAAATGCATAAAATGCATAAAATGCATAAAATGCATAAAATGCATAAAATGCATAAAATGCATAAAATGCTTAAAATGCATAAAATGCATAAAATGCATAAAATGCATGAAATGCATAAAATGCATGAAATGCATAAAATGCATGAAATGCATAAAATGCATAAAATGCATAAAATGCATAAAATGCATAAAATGCATAAAATGCATAAAATGCATAAAATGCATAAAATGCATAAAATGCATAAAATGCATAAAATGCATAAAATGCATAAAATGCATAAAATGCATAAAATGCATAAAATGCATAAAATGCATAAAATGCATAAAATGCATAAAATGCATAAAATGCATAAAATGCATAAAATGCATAAAATGCATAAAATGCATAAAATGCATAAAATGCATAAAATGCATAAAATGCATAAAATGCATAAAATGCATAAAATGCATAAAATGCATAAAATGCATAAAATGCATAAAATGCATAAAATGCATAAAATGCATAAAATGCATAAAATGCATAAAATGCATAAAATGCATAAAATGCATAAAATGCATAAAATGCATAAAATGCATAAAATGCATAAAATGCATAAAATGCATAAAATGCATAAAATGCATAAAACGCATAAAATGCATAAAATGCATAAAATGCATAAAATGCATAAAATGCATAAAATGCATAAAATGCATAAAATGCATAAAATGCATAAAATGCATAAAATGCATAAAATGCATAAAATGCATAAAATGCATAAAATGCATAAAATGCATAAAATGCATAAAATGCATAAAATGCATAAAATGCATAAAATGCATAAAATGCATAAAATGCATAAAATGCATAAAATGCATAAAATGCATAAAATGCATAAAATGCATAAAATGCATAAAATGCATAAAATGCATAAAATGCATAAAATGCATAAAATGCATAAAATGCATAAAATGCATAAAATGCATAAAATGCATAAAATGCATAAAATGCATAAAATGCATAAAATGCATAAAATGCATAAAATGCATAAAATGCATAAAATGCATAAAATGCATAAAATGCATAAAATGCATAAAATGCATAAAATGCATAAAATGCATAAAATGCATAAAATGCATAAAATGCATAAAATGCATAAAATGCATAAAATGCATAAAATGCATAAAATGCATAAAATGCATAAAATGCATAAAATGCATAAAATGCATAAAATGCATAAAATGCATAAAATGCATAAAATGCATAAAATGCATAAAATGCATAAAATGCATAAAATGCATAAAATGCATAAAATGCATAAAATGCATAAAATGCATAAAATGCATAAAATGCATAAAATGCATAAAATGCATAAAATGCATAAAATGCATAAAATGCATAAAATGCATAAAATGCATAAAATGCATAAAATGCATAAAATGCATAAAATGCATAAAATGCATAAAATGCATAAAATGCATAAAATGCATAAAATGCATAAAATGCATAAAATGCATAAAATGCATAAAATGCATAAAATGCATAAAATGCATAAAATGCATAAAATGCATAAAATGCATAAAATGCATAAAATGCATAAAATGCCCAAAATGCATAAAATGCCCAAAATGCATAAAATGCCCAAAATGCATAAAATGCCCAAAATGCATAAAATGCCCAAAATGCATAAAATGCCCAAAATGCATAAAATGCCCAAAATGCATAAAATGCCCAAAATGCATAAAATGCCCAAAATGCATAAAATGCCCAAAATGCATAAAATGCCCAAAATGCATAAAATGCCCAAAATGCATAAAATGCCCAAAATGCATAAAATGCCCAAAATGCATAAAATGCCCAAAATGCATAAAATGCCCAAAATGCATAAAATGCCCAAAATGCATAAAATGCCCAAAATGCATAAAATGCCCAAAATGCATAAAATGCCCAAAATGCATAAAATGCCCAAAATGCATAAAATGCCCAAAATGCATAAAATGCCCAAAATGCATAAAATGCCCAAAATGCATAAAATGCCCAAAATGCATAAAATGCCCAAAATGCATAAAATGCCCAAAATGCATAAAATTCCCAAAATGCATAAAATGCCCAAAATGCATAAAATGCCCAAAATGCATAAAATGCCCAAAATGCCCAAAATGCCCAAAATGCCCAAAATGCCCAAAATGTCCAAAATGCCCAAAATGCCCAAAATGCATAAAATGCCCAAAATGCATAAAATGCCCAAAATGCATAAAATGCCCAAAATGCATAAAATGCCCAAAATGCATAAAATGCCCAAAATGCATAAAATGCCCAAAATGCATAAAATGCCCAAAATGCATAAAATGCCCAAAATGCATAAAATGCCCAAAATGCCCAAAATACCCAAAATGCCCAAAAAGGTACAAAATGTACAAAATGTACAAAATGTACAAAATGTACAAAATGCCCAAAATGCCCAAAATGCACAAAATGCACAAAATGCACAAAATGCCAAAAATGTCCAAAATGCACAAAATGTACAAAATACCCAAAATGCATAAAATACACAAAATGCCCAAAATGCAGAAGATGCATAAAATGCAGAAAATGCAGAAAATTCAGAAAATGCAGCAAATTCAGAAAATGCAGAAAATACAAAAAATACAGATATTACAGAAAATACAGAAAATACAATAAATACAGGAAATACAGAAAATACAGAAAATACAGAAAATACAGAAAATACAGAAAATACAGAAAATACAGAAAATACAGAAAATACAGAAAATACAGAAAACACAGAAAATACAGAAAATACAGAAAATACAGAAAATACAGAAAATGCAGAAAATACAGAAAATACAGAAAATACAGAAAATACAGAAAATACAGAAAATACAGAAAATACAAAAAATGTAGAAAATGCAGAAAATGCAGAAAATTCAGACAATTCAGAAAAGGCATAAAATGGAAAAAAGAACAAAATGTAAAAAAGGCATTAAATACAAAAGGCATAAAATGCATAAAATGCATAAAATGCGTAAAATGAATATAATAAATAAAATGAATGTAATGAATATAGTGAATCTTTTCGTAGAGAATTTTCTTTAAGAAATTGTATTCATTTTCTTTGAACTTTTGTAGTCATCTGCTAGTGCTTCTCTTATAACGGGTGTTCACAGTTCGCTTTGAGACACGGACGTGACTACACGTATTCAAATAGCAGTCTTGATCCAAGCAACATATACCAATTGTTTTGTGCAGAGCATTGTGCTCGAGCACTAGAGTGTGTTAGAGCTGATAAAGATAAAAGGAAGAAGTGAAAATGGCGTCTAGTGGCTTTCGAGAGAATACAATGCGAATGTACTTCGGAAGGGAGCACATGGCTCCTGCAGATAAGGAAATATTTAAATTCTTCCGAGAAAACAGAATTACCAGTGATATGTTGGTATCTATGTATCGTGAAGGGAAAGAATACTCGATCTTTGCGAAGTTTAACAGTGAAAGCAGCTTAATGGAAACACTTCAGAGGTTACCTAGCCAAATAGGTTTCTCCTACGAGAATGGCAGTTCCGCCACTATCACTCTTTCGATCGCCGGGAAAAGATTCAAATACGTAAGATTGTTTGGACTACCCCCTGAGGTAGAAGATAAAGAGATTGCCAAAGAGATGGGAAAATTCGGTATCATTCATCAGATGGTCCGAGAACGGTACAGCCTTGAGTCTGGTTACCCGATCTGGTCAGGTGTGCGTGGAATTCATATGGAGATTACGCGCGATGTTCCAGCGAGTGTTAATATTAGTCACATGCAAGTTAGAGTATATTATGAAGGCCTCCAGGCGAAGTGTTTCCTTTGTGGGTCGACAGGACATCTGAAGGTAGCCTGTCCAAGGAAGTCAACGGTCAACGAACGGTTAAAAATTACGGGAGTGAGTTACAGAGATTCTCTCCTTGGTACAACTACGACTAGAATACCAACATTCGAAGAGCACGTGGTACAGGAGCCCGTCGATGACGTTGTAATGGACAACCAAAAACCGACGTCATCTAGCAATTCGGAACAACCTGATAGAGTGACAGGGAGCGTAGTGGAACAACCAGTAAATAAAACTAGCACAATAAGTGGTAAAGAGGCTGGAGCTCAAGTAAATATGGTCGGAGCGGACGAAACCGTGGCGGGGAAACCATCCCCGGATGCAGTTCAAACAACAAAAGAACAGGAGGAAGAGAATTTATGTAACGACGTTGAAATGCTAGAGATTAGGAACCGGAAACGGGGCAGGAAACCGAAGAGCGCCTCGGCTGAACAGAAGGAAGAGGAATCTGAAAACTCAACAACAGAATCAGATAATAACAACAGTGGTAGGACGTTGACAGTTCCAGACACTCCAAGCATCCTGGAGTCCCAAGGGATTCGAACAAGAGCAAAAAGCAAACAACGTAAACCAAATCCAGGTGAGAACACACAAAAAAAACTCAACTAAATGAACTACGTTCTGACGGTTGCTACTATTAACTTGAATAGCACCAATTCAAATGTTAACAAGAATTTACTTAAGGACTTTGTATCTGATCATAATATCGATGTTCTGTTCCTTCAGGAAGTGATATTTCAAAACTTTGAATTTATTCCATCACATTACGCACTAGTTAATGTAAATGCCAGGGACCTAGGTACAGCAATACTTATTAGAAGGGGATTGCGGTATAAAGATCAGCTTTATGATTCCAATGGAAGAATATTATCTGTTAACATTGCCAATATAAATTTCATTAATTTGTATGCTTATTCAGGAACTAATAAGCGTAAGGAACGTGATGAGATGTTCAAAAACGATTTAGCTGTCCATTTAAATAAAACAGGGGCATCTACTGTACTGGGTGGCGATTTCAACTGTATACTTGAAGAAGGTGATTCTCGCAGTTCCATTAAAAATTATTCCTCATGTTTGAAAAGTGTTATCAACGCTCTTGATTTCAAAGATATCTTACTATATAAAAAAGAACAAGAATTTACTTTCCTAAGGGGTAACACAGCTTCCAGAATTGATCGATTTTACGCTCCCTTGTCTATGATTACCAGTGTAACTCAAACAAACACAATAACAGTTGCATTTTCGGATCATAGGGCAGTTATGTTGAAACTAAAAGTAGGAAAAGAAGATTTGGCCCTGCGTGGTCGAGGATACTGGAAGATAAATCAGTACCTAATTGACAGAGAACAAGTGAAAGAAACCTTCGCTAGTGAATTCCAAAACTTAAAGAACAGACACATCTATAGTACCGATCGAAATGCATGGTGGAATTTCGCCTTCAAGCGAAAGTGCCGAAGTTTTTACAAAAACGAGAGCTGGAACCTCAACAAAGGGATTTATGAAAAGAAAAACGCTATTCACTCCAAATTAAACAACTTAACTGAGAAGTTTATTTTGGGGGATAACGTGGGGGACGATATCAAAATTGCAAAATCAGAATTATTGGAACTTGAATCGCAGCGCATGGCTACGTTAGCATATAAAAGTAATTCACAATCATTGTTTGCCGATGAAAAAATAAGTGTTTTTCAAGTGGCATCGCAACTTAGGCGTATGGGCACATATCTCAGATTAACTGATGGTAATGAAATTACTGCTGATCCAAAGCGGTTAAACGATATAATTATTGATTACTTTACCAACCTTTTTGATGTTTATGAGAATGTTGAACCAGCAGAAGGAAACAACCCCCTAGAAAATGTGGATGAAAAATTGAATAATGATGATCGAAGGATGCTTATTGCTCCAGTATCCGAAGAGGAATTAGTGAATACACTAAAATCTTGTACCAAGAAGAAATCACCGGGTCCTGACGGGTTGACGTACGAATTTTACTTGAGCCACCTTGACATACTGAAAGATGAAATAATTAATGTTTATAATGGCTATTTACAAGGTAATATTATACCGCCAAAAGAGTTTACAGCTGGGGTAATTACACTAATTTTCAAAACGGGAGATTCCACTAAACTTGAAAATTATAGGCCAATAAGTTTACTAAATGCAGACTACAAACTTTTCACAAAAATAATAGCCAACAGAATAATGACGTTACTAGGAAAAATTGTTGGTCCAGGGCAAGTGGCATGCTCGCCCAGAAAATCGTGCATAGATAACCTGAAGAATATTCGTAGATTGATAACAAAAGCAAGTCAGAACAAACGAGTTCGAGGATTTCTGGTGAGTCTCGACCTGCAAAAGGCCTTTGACAGTGTAAATCATCAGTTTCTATGGAATATACTTCTGAAATATGGATTTCCAGAAAAGCTAATAGCGTGTTTGAAAAATCTTTATTCGACAGCCACATCATCAGTTTTATATAATGGATTTATCACTAAAGAGATTAATATAAAGTCTTCAGTTAGACAGGGATGCCCCATGAGTATGGTGCTGTTTGTTATTTACATAGAGCCTTTGTTGTGTAAACTACAAAGCAGCATCGGTGGCATTCTGGTATTCGACAGATTTGTAACTGTCACTGCTTATGCAGACGATCTGACCATCTTCGTTCAGAACGAAAACGAGTTCGATTTGATGCTTCAAATTGTAGACTCCTACAGAATGTACTCTAAGATCCGTTTGAATTTACAAAAGTCATCATTTATTAGAATCAATGGATGCAAAGGTGGCCCATTCACAATTAAAGAGGTCGAAAAGCAGATAATATTAGGTGTGTCGATAACGGGAAGATGGACAGATATTATAAAGGACACTTATGCAAAACTTATCAGTAACCTGCAAAGACAAATAACAAATAGCAGAATAAGAAACATGAACTTCATAGAAAAAATTTGGTTTGTAAACTCATTTGTGCTGTCCAAATTATGGTATATTGCCCAAGTATTTCCACCTAGTAACTTACATTTGGCCAAAATAAGATCAGCGATCGGTCGGTTTATATGGGGTAACAACATTTTCAAAGTCAATAGAAACCAACTTTATTTAAGGCATGAGGATGGCGGAGTGAATTTGGTTGACCCCGAAAGCAAAGCTAAAGCACTGTTTATAAAAAACATACTGTATGATCACGATGGAAATGAAAACCTCGATGAAAAATACTTACTAGAATTAGTACAACTAAACATGCTGACAAGGAATGGTAAAGATTGGATAGCTGAAGCCAAAACGATTAAACAGAAATTCAATTTGGTAAGTGTAAAATTGTTATACTGGTATTTTGTTGACAAACGGGAAATTAAGCCATCGGTAGAAGACAAGTTTCCTCTCGTTCAGTGGGAAATAGTTTGGGAAAACATCGGCTCGAATTTCCTGCCATCGGAGGACGTATCAAAGTTGTACTTTTTAATAAATGATTTGATACCAAATAAACAAAAACTCATGAGCCACAATATTGGTCAACTTCAAGATGCAAATTGCGATATTTGCTCAGGCATAGACGATAATACCCATCGCGTTAAAGGGTGCACAAACGCACGGATAATTTGGGAATGGACAAAAAATGTAATTAACTCAAAACTTAAAATAAATTTTACAAAATTGGATGATATTCTTTCATGAAAAATAAACCCTAGAAACCAAAGGCAAAAAACAGCACTATGGCTAGTAAGTCGAATGGTAAGCTACAATCTAAAGCCAGGGAACGGTAGTCTGTTTATATTTCAGAAAGGATTGAGGGAAATGCGATGGAACAACAGAAATGTTTTTAGAAAACATTTTGGTAAATTTGTGAACCTCTGTTATTAGATACTAAGATAAATAGGCGCAGATAAGAATGATGTAAATGCAAAATAATGTAAATAAATAGTATTTTCTTAAAAAAAAAAAAAAAAAAAAAAAAAAATAAAAATGAGAATGATTTCAATACCTTTCTGTGATTAAAGTAAACAGTGAATTTTTTTTCTCCAAGAGAATTGCTCTCTGGACTCCCTAGAAACGGGTTTGTTTCTTTTCGCGCGGGTGCTGTCAGTTCAATCGAAGATGGCGTCGAACTAGCAAGCACTCCGCGAACGTGTTGTACGGTTTTACGAAACGCATGGTCATCGTGGAAAAAAAGTTTACGGTAGACCATTTTCGAGACGAAAACGTGCCCGTGAGTACAGTTTACCGGAGCTTCCCTAGTAACAACAATTGGTAGTTTTAAAGCCACTGTTAAAACTTAGATTGTACTTGTAGTGTGCTATAAAACTTCAATTGTTACTTGGGTTGGCATCCATGAGCGTGGAGCGGAAGGCCGGTGGGCGGCCGTCCGGCGAATATAATGATGAAGAAGAAGGAAGCGTTGAAAAAGCTGTTCGACAACAAGAACGAGTTTGCGTGACGCCGGCCGAAAATATCACTGCTCCCATTCCTTGGTTCACCCGCTCCCCGAAGTAAAATATATAGGTTTAAGCATAAATTTAAAAAAAAGTTATGTTGTACATCGCTATATCGGACAGAGGAATTGCAAAGCCGTGGTTCAAACCAAGCGGGCTGGCCATCAATCAACAAGTCTACCAGGAGAAGCGTCTTGAGAAAATTCTTCTGCCCTTCTTAAAGGAGCATCATGCGGATGGGAAGTACGTCTTCTGGCCGGGCAAGGCGTCTTCCCATTAGTATCTTGAGCAGAAAAAGATACCGTACGTGCCGAAAGAAAGGAACCCGACCAGCTGCCCAGTGCCGTCCCATTGAGGCTTTTTCCGGTTCCCTCAGTGCCCTAGTGCACAAAACTAATTGGTGGGCCAAGTATACGAAGCAGTTTACCACTAGGATCCGGAATTGTATCCGGAAGATGGACGCCAGTGTCGTCCAGCGTTCTTGTGAGAGCATCGCGACTAAATTGCGTCGTACCGCTGACCAAGGTCCTTTATGCAAAACTCATTGACGTTTTTTTGAAGAATAGATATTATGCTTTTAATAAATAATACTGAATCCGCTGAATTTTTTTTTGTTTTTTAACTACATGACTGAAAATATTCTCATTTTTTATTAAACACCCGTTAGCGGATCAATTCTTGGTTGAGAAATTTCCACCCGCTGGATGCCACATGGGCTCTAGGTTGGTTTGTCCGGGGAAAGATATTTCACTGTTATCAATCTCCTAGTGGACCCCAGCCAAAATCTAAAACCTCCTTCTACTACTCGAACGCCTACAGAATACGTTGACCCGAACGAGGGTTAGCAGGCCAAAGCTGTGCAGCAACTGTGTGCCAGTTTTGCAGCCCAACAGCACATAAGGGAGGGCTATGCGCCGAAGCCGCTGAGAAAACATCAACACATACAAAACACAATAAAAAATCTACTGCCTGTACCAACTGCGCAGTAACGATTGCACCTAGTACCTCCAAACCAACAACCAGCAAGACTAATAAAGAAGCAACCGCCGATCCAGTCGAATATACCAAGAGCAAGAAACAAACAAGAACATACGACCGTAAACATCAAGAAGGCAGTAGCGATGGCTGTATGAACGTGTACGATGACGTGAAAGAAGGCAGACTGATTGACCCCCTAGATGTGGTGTCAATACATCTAATGCTTCACTGTCAAGAAAAAAGATCTACGTCAACATTTTTACGCATTGTATAACGTATAAGACACAAGGAGTGTCATCGTTATTGGAGCTAGCGTACGCTAGCTTAGTCCTGGCGCTAAGCTTGTGACGGATTCTGATGAGACACCGATATTTGATTGTCCGTTTATTCCTCTTCTAGTTGTACAAGAATTCGTTTATTTGATGTTTATTTTATAGTTTTTACCTACAAACATATCAACACTCTTCTAAATTTGCAAATGGATTCACATGTTTGGGAAAGTTTTCAAAATATCTTCACAAAGTCAAATGTTTTCAATGTCACACTAAAATGTTCTAAATCGTGAATAATGATTCCTGATTTGTGAACCATTTCACGGCTTCAGATTGGACCGTGATCTGTGCCACTAACGCTTTTCGTCAATACCAGTGTGCAACAAAAATGTATTAATTTCGTGACCAATTCTGTCACTATTTTTTCTGTGAAGAATTTATTTGAATTTTGAAATGTTTAGAACCCTTTGCAAAGCTTTCATTATGTACAGAACCAATAGAAAGCTGATATGCGATGGCTAATTTAATCAGTCTGCAAGGTACCCGAATAACTTGATTTATTGAAATGGTAACGAGTTTGGGAAGTGTAATCACAGCTTATACCCTGACGTTGACCTCAACTGATCGAGAATTTAAGGCACCGCAACGGTATACACTTATTTCCCCGAAATGATAGGGTAATTTTATAAAAGGTATTCAATTCAATCAACTGATATGCAAAAAAAATAATCCTATATATTTAAACCTGCGCCCGGGCCTTGGGGATCAAATCCAAATTTATATTTCATGCCCAGCGAGACAGAGAGAGAGCATGGCATTTCATCATGAACTGACGCCTGCTGTGGTGGTAAACAAAAAAAACACGTTTCGCCAACATTATAACCACCAGCACAGTGCAGCAGCATCACCGCCATCGATGGGACCGATTTTTTTTCCCTCAACGTTGTTCCTTCGCATCCTGATGCAATATGTATGCGTTAGCAGGAATCGAATTGATGGGGAGCTTCGAACCGAAAATAATTATCATTCCAACCGACAACGACGACGACGACGATGCGACGTGGCAATTTATTATTTTGACAATCCGTTTTTTTCCTTCCTCTCTTTGCAGAAATATTCGACGATGGCGTCACTTCAGAGAAACGTTTAAAATTGGTCACTTGGACCCTGGTTTGACCTGCACTTATTCCTGACGAGGTAAGTAAAACTTTACAAGCACAGCGAAGGGTCATTGAACTGTGAAATAACTGGTAATTCGTGTCCCTCTGTGCTTTTTTTTTGGGGTGCAGAAAGTCAATTATCTCATCGTCCTCCTCGTCTTTTGCGACGACGGCTGTCGGTTTGGTGTCTGTTGGGACATGTGAAACTTTTGGTGGATGGTGCATTTTATGTATGTAAGTACGGAAATTGCATACCGAGGTGGTCAACTGGACAGCAGCATCCAGCATGTGAATATCTTTTGAATAGCTGATCGGTGGTGCTTCTCTGGGGTTCGACGATGGGGGCGGTTGGTGGTAACTCATCCTTTGGTGTGTCCCATTCATTGGTCGTGAAATCGTGTATTGCCGGGGGGTGACAGCGAGAAAAATGTTCATTACAGGTCATCGGAAATTTCTTGGGTAAAATTGATTTGCATATTCAGTAGATCAAAGAGAATGGTGCCGTACGGCAATAGAAGTCTTTAAAACACTTTAAGTTGCGCTTCGGGATTGAACATTTTGACGAACAGAAGCGGGAACTTATTTTCAATCATCGACTTGTAATCTAACTCCAATTGATTATATTCACGGGAAACTTTAGGAAGATGTTATCGTTAGAAAGATACAATGGTAATAAATTCACCTCGTAAGAGACATGGGATACAATTTCGGGCAACTTGGGAAAATTTGAATAACTCCACCAATTTTGAACTGAATTTTATGATTAAAATGTTAATGAACGCGAAACTAAAAGTTTTTTAAACTATTAATGGTAATGATTCATTCATTTATTAAGTTCAACATCAATCAGCGTTCTCCTGAACACCGCCGAAGATAGTCCCTGCTCGAAAACTCCTAGCGCTTGCAGGTCCTCCTCGAGCCTGGTCCAAGTCCGTAGAGAACCACCGATCTTATAACCGTTTTGTACATGGTGCATTTGGGGGTGAATCTTTCTTGACCGCAGTTTCTTCTGGAGCCCATAGTAGGCCCGACTTCCACTGATGAAGCGTCTTCGGATTGCACGGGTCACGTTATTGTCAGCCGTTAATAAGGATCCTAGGTAGACAAAATCCTCCATTACCTCAAAGGTATCCCCGTCGATCGTAACGCTGTTTCCTAGCCGGATCCTGTCGTTTTCGTTTCCACCTACCAGCATATACTTTGTTTTGGACGCATTTACCACCAGTCCGACCTTCGCTGCTTCTCGTTTCAGGCGGGTGTACAGGTCTGCTACCGTTGCAAATGTTCGGGCGATAATGTCCCTGTCGTCCGCAAAGCATACAAATTGGCCGGAAGATCGTGCCCCGGCTGTTGAGCCCGGCTCGTCGCATCACACCTTCCAGAGCGATGTTGAATAGTAGACACGAGAGTCCATCACCTTGTCTCAGTCCCCGTCGAGATTCGACAGGACTGGAAAGTTCACCCGAAATCCTTACGCTGTTTTGTACACCGTCCATCGTTGCTTTGATCAATCGAGTCAGCTTCCCGGGAAAGCTGTTTTCGTCCATGATTTTCCATAGCTCTACGCGGTTGATACTGTCATATGCCGCCTTGAAGTCGATGAATTTGTAGGTGATGCGTTGGGACCTGGTATTCACGGCAATTCTGGAGGATTTGCCGTACGGCGAAGATCTGGTCCGTTGTCGACCGGCCATCGATGAAGCCGGCTTGATAATTTTTCACGAACTCATTTACTTTAGGTGATAGACGATGGAAGATGATCTGGGATAGCACTTTGTAGGCGGCATTCAAAATGGTGATCGCTCGGAAGTTCTCACACTCCAAATGGTCGCCTTTCTTGTGACTGGGGCAGATCACCCCTTCTTTCCACTCCTCCGGTAGCTGTTCGGTTTCCCACATCCTGACTACTAACCGGTGCAGACAAGTGGCCAACTTTTTCGGGCCCAACTTGATGAGTTCTGCTGCGATATCATCTTTGCCAGCTTCTTTGTTGTTCTTGAGCTGTTGGATGGCATCCTGAACTTCCCTCAACGTGGGAGTTGGTTCATTCCCGTCCTCAACTGCACTGAAGTAGTAAAATCCTCCGTTGCTTTGGTCATCTGTACCCTCATTCTCCTCGCCGTTCAGGTGCTCGTGGAAGTGCTGCTTCCACCTTTCGATCACCTCACGGTTGTCCGTCAGCAGGCTCCCGTCCTTATCCCTACATATTTCGGCTTGCGGCACGATGTGGGATGCGTTGAGCTTCTGGTAGAACTTCCGTGTATCTTGAGAACGGCACAGCAGTTCCATTTCTTCGCACTCAGTTTCTTCCAGGCGGCGTTTTTTTCTCCTTGAACAGACGTGTCTGCTGCCTCCGCTTATGTTTGTATCGTTCCACATTCTGTCGGGTTCCATGCTGCAGCATGACTACTCGCGCTGCATTCTTCTCCTCCAAAACCGCTCTGCACTCCTCGTCGAACCAATCGTTCCGTCGTCTCCGTTCCTCGTATCCGACAATGTCCTCAGCTACGTTGTTGATGGCTGCTTTTTCTGTTTTCCAGCAATCCTCTAGAGGGGCCACGTCGAGCTCTCCCTCGTCCGGTAACGCTGCCTCGAGGTGCTGCGCGTAGGCAGTGGCGACATTTGGTTGCTTCAGTCGCTCCAGATCGTACCGAGGCGGCTGTCGGTACCGTACATGATTAATGACGGATAGTTTTCGGCGCAATTTAACCATCAGTAGGTAGTGGTCAGAGTCAATGTTAGCGCCACGATAGGTCCTGAAGTCGATAATGTCGGAGAAATGCCGTCCATCGATCAGGACGTGGTCGATTTGCGATTCCGTCTGTAGCGGTGATCTACAGGTGTAACGATAAGGGAGGCTGTGCTGGAAAAAGGTGCTACGAATGGCCATGTTCTTGGAGGCGGCGAAATCAATGAGTCGAAGGCCGTTCTCATTCGTCAGCTGGTGAGCGCTGAACTTTCCAATCGTCGGTCTGAATTCCTCCTCCTGGCCTACCTGAGCGTTTAAGTCCCCAATGATGATCTTGATGTCGTGGCTTGGGCAGCGGTCGTAGTCTCGTTCGAGCTGCGCGTAGAAACCGTCTTTGTCATCATCGGTACTTCCGGAGTGAGGGCTGTGCACGTTTATTATGCTGATGTTGAAGAAACGGCCCTTGATCCTCAACCTGCACACTACCCATGATTGCATAGTTGTCCCGTTTTCTACGGGATTTCCTATCTTTATGGGACTTATATGCGATCATGGGTAGCACATTCTTTCGACGATCGGCCACCAACCGATCACGCGCCTTTGCATATCGCCCATCGCAATAAAAGCTGTCACTAGTGTTACCGCAGCTCTAGTAGATGGTATTATTACCTCTAAACGTACGCAGCATGGATTCTGTACAACACACCTACTGCAGCGCTACGATTCCGAACCCGCGGTCATTGAGAACATCGGCGAGTACGCGGGTGCTCCCGATGGAGTTGAGAGATCTGTAGTTCCACGTTTTTTTTATTTATTAACAGATTAAGGCCGAAGTGGCCTGTGCCGTATACAAAAGATTCCTCCATTCCACTCGGTCCATGGCCGCGCGTCGCCAGCCACGCAGTCTGCGAAGGGTCCGCAAATCGTCTTCCACCTGGTCGATCCATCGTGCTCGCTGCGCGCCACGTCTTCTTGTACCGGTCGGAATGCAATTGAGAACCGTTTTCACCGGGCTATTGTCCGACATTCTGGCTACGTGCCCGGCCCACCGTAGTCGTCCGATTTTCGCGGTATGACAGATGGGCGGCTCCCCCAACAGCTGATGCAACTCATGGTTCATTCGCCGTCTCCATGTGCCGTCTTCCATCTGCACTCCACCGTAGATGGTACGCAGCACTTTCCGTTCGAAGACACCAAGTGCGCGTTGGTCCTCCACGAGCATGGTCCAGGTCTCATGCCCGTAGAGAACTACCGGTCTAATCAGCGTCTTGAAGATGGTCAACTTCGTACGACGGCGAACTCTGTTCGACCGAAGTGTCTTGCGGAGGCCAAAGTAAGCACGATTTCCTGCCACGATGCGTCTACGAATCTCTCTGCTGGTATCATTGTCGGCGGTCACCAGTGAGCCCAAGTACACGAACTCTTCAACCACCTCGATTTCGTCGCCACCGATGCAAACTCGAAGCGGGCGGTTCTCATTCTCTTCTCGTGAACCTCTTCCTATCATGTACTTTGTCTTCGACGTGTTGATGGCAAGTCCGACGCGCTTGGCTTCTCTTTTCAGTGTGATGTAGGCTTCCTCCATCTTCTCAAAGTTTCGTGCAATAATATCAACGTCATCGGCGAAGCCAAGTAGCTGAACGGACTTTGTGAAAATCGTACCACTCGTGTCGATCCCTGCTCTTCTTATTACACCTTCCAGCGCGATGTTGAATAACAGACACGAGAGACCATCACCTTGCCGTAACCCCCTGCGTGATTCGAAGGGACTCGAGAGCGTCCCTGAGACACGTACTACGCACATCACCCGATCCATCGTCGCCTTCACTAAACGCGTCAGTTTATCCGGGAATCCGTACTCGGGCATAATCTGCCATAGCTGATCTCGATCGATAGTGTCGTATGCGGCTTTGAAGTCGATGAACAAATGATGTGTGGGCGGCATTTCTGCAGTACTCGACGAAGAGCGAACACCTGGTCCGTGGTAGATCGTTCGCTCATGAAACCCGCCTGGTACTGCCCCACGAACTCTCTTGCAATTGGTGATAGTCGACGGCATAGTATTTGGGAGAGTACCTTGTAGGCGGCGTTCAGCAGGGTGTCGTCTGCTGCATCGCCGTTCAGGTGTTCTTCGTAGTGCTGCCGCCACCTCTGGATCACCTCACACTGGTCCGTGAGAAGATTGCCGTTTGTATCTCTGCACATGTCGGCCTGTGGTACGTGGCCCCTGCGCGAGCGGTTCAACTTCTCGTAGAATTTCCGTGAATTTCTTTAGCGCGGTACAGCTGCTCCATCGCTTCGCGATCTTGGTCTTCCTGCTGGCGCTTTTTGGTCCGGAAAACCGAGTTCTGCCTGTTCCGTGCCTGTTTATATCGCGCCTCGTTCGCCCTCGTGCGGTGTTGCAGCATTCTCGCCCATGCTGCATTCTTCTCTTCGACTAACTGCTCGCATTCGCCGTCGTACCAGTCGCTTCTTCGGTCCGGGCCCACCGTACCTAGTGCAGTGGCTGCGGTGCTACCTATGGCGGATCGGATATCTCTCCAGCCATCTTCAGTTCCACGTTCCGAGCTTCCAATCGCTAGTCCCTTTTCGTCGTAGTGGTCGGTTCGCATTCTTATCTTGTTGACTTTTCGCTGCAATTGTTTTTTTACGGCTGGCTCGCAGGGCCTGACACCAACCCCCTAACTTTCCGGAGGACCATAGTGCACAGTTGAGTTTAGAGCCCTTCACTGGCACTTGGACGATGATCAGCCGCCCCTACCATGGGGAACAGACGCTGTTTTGATCCGCTCCTCCCGGAGATCAGACGCTCAGGCGCTCATGTTTGCAGCAGCAAACCCCCCCTTCCCTGTCTGATCCTACGACCAAAGTTCCCACCGGGGTTGGTTACCCGATCTTCCCTAAGATTGCTCGTAGTTCCCGGCCAGTACCACGGGGAGTGGGTAGGGATGGGAGTTGCTGGGAAGAGGCTCTGTCTTACGCATTACCCAGCCTTTACCGACCATCAATGGCAAGGATATGGCTTTGGAAAAATGTCAAACCATTTGCATATTTTTCAGAAAAAATGGCAGAAAATTGGAATTGTCATTATTTTAGCCCTAAAAACGCACAGTATTTCTTATAGAACAACATAATACAGGATACTGTCGGAAAGGTAACTATGGTGCTGAAAGTCGTAGAAAATGTTTTTATTTTATATAAATCAAGGTTCCTCAAGATCGTTTTGTGTTGAATTTGAGACGTACAAAAGCGAAATGAGACATGAGACATGAGACATGAGACGAGAGACGAGAGACGAGAGACGAGAGACGAGAGACGAGAGACGAGAGACGAGAGACGAGAGACGAGAGACGAGAGACGAGAGACGAGAGACGAGAGACGAGAGACGAGAGACGAGAGACGAGAGACGAGAGACGAGAGACGAGAGACGAGAGACGAGAGACGAGAGACGAGAGACGAGAGACGAGAGACGAGAGACGAGAGACGAGAGACGAGAGACGAGAGACGAGAGACGAGAGACGAGAGACGAGAGACGAGAGACGAGAGACGAGAGACGAGAGACGAGAGACGAGAGACGAGAGACGAGAGACGAGAGACGAGAGACGAGAGACGAGAGACGAGAGACGAGAGACGAGAGACGAGAGACGAGAGACGAGAGACGAGAGACGAGAGACGAGAGACGAGAGACGAGAGACGAGAGACGAGAGACGAGAGACGAGAGACGAGAGACGAGAGACGAGAGACGAGAGACGAGAGACGAGAGACGAGAGACGAGAGACGAGAGACGAGAGACGAGAGACGAGAGACGAGAGACGAGAGACGAGAGACGAGAGACGAGAGACGAGAGACGAGAGACGAGAGACGAGAGACGAGAGACGAGAGACGAGAGACGAGAGACGAGAGACGAGAGACGAGAGACGAGAGACGAGAGACGAGAGACGAGAGACGAGAGACGAGAGACGAGAGACGAGAGACGAGAGACGAGAGACGAGAGACGAGAGACGAGAGACGAGAGACGAGAGACGAGAGACGAGAGACGAGAGACGAGAGACGAGAGACGAGAGACGAGAGACGAGAGACGAGAGACGAGAGACGAGAGACGAGAGACGAGAGACGAGAGACGAGAGACGAGAGACGAGAGACGAGAGACGAGAGACGAGAGACGAGAGACGAGAGACGAGAGACGAGAGACGAGAGACGAGAGACGAGAGACATGAGACATGAGACATGAAACATGATTAGATGGAAGATAAGAGATGAGAATTAAGAGATGAGAAATAAGAATTAAGAGACGAGTGATGAGAGATAAGAGATGAGAGCAAAGAGCAATGTGCAAAACGAGCGAGAAGCACATCGTCTAGCATGCCTAGCGTTCCTCGTTGTTCGCGCCCGGGTGAAGGAAAATGTGGAGCAAGAATACTCGCGAAAAATCCAAGCTCTCATCTGGTAGTGTGCGTAGGTCGAGAAACCGAATCAAGGTGAGTTGTGTGCAAGGCAATTAATTTGGCAAATACGCTATGCACACTCCCTAGATGATTTTCGAAAGATGAGTGATTAGTGGTGTAAAAGGTGGGTTGTGAGTCGAGGATACATATGAGAGATGAGTAGTGGTCAGTAACAATAAGACATCCTCACAGCCTGGGTGTTTCGAATGGAGTTGAGTAGATTGTTCTGCTGACGAGGATTCCCTAATTCTCGATAATCAACCAAAAGATGCTAGGCAGTTGTTCTGGTATTGCATGTTATACAGCGCATGGGATTACGTGATTTTTGTATAGTCTACACAATGTTGAAAAAACACTTTCCGTTCAATCTTGATTTGTCGACGAACCCATTTAACAATTCATTTTCTCATCTTCCCGAGGTGGAATTTTAAATTATTCTATTAATTGTGAACCTAATCGATATTTCCCCTAAATATTTTGACTAGGTTGGTTTCCTCGTTGCCGCTGAGCCGCAGTGTCCGAGAGCTCCAGTTTATTTGCCTGGATGATTATTGTGTTTAAAGGACCCCACATTGTTATATTTAATACGAAAGTGAGATTAGCATTCAACAAAAATAAAATTAAAACTTGGTAGTTCGCGAATGTGTCCATGAGCTCTTCCAGCTGAAGACATTTGACTACAAAGTTGAACTTCAAACCATGAGCGGAAACCAGTTTACATCCAACACTATTTGATAATGATGCATCCTTAAAGAACAGCACAAACAGTATTATGTTCAGGGATGCCAAAGGTACTGGTAAACTACATTTTTTTTCGGTATATTTACATTTGCACAAGCCGTACAGCCCGCTACACCGACGCATCACTACAGCTCTTGCCAGAACGGTAGCCAAACCTAGTACATTTTCTTGTAGAACAGTAGAATACATTTTTGTTTTGCTGCTGTACTCCGACTGCTCGGTGAGAGTGTGGCGTAGTAAAGTTTGTTCTCTCGCTTTGTACACTTCTCTCTGCATAGTCAAAGGGAGAGGCCCGCACACGAAAGCGATGATGCCGGTCGTGGCGTAAACGAACCACATTTATTGCCGACGTTTGTGATTGAAAATATTGAATAGATTAAAAATATTAAAAAGTGTAAAATAAGGAAAGAGCAGCTGTACCGCTCGCGTCTGGTGGCTGTACTGGGGACAGTATTTCTTTGTCATGTTACTGCTTTGCTTATAGACTGCCGTACAGCGCTGGGCGTCCTGCAATAGCGAAGGACAGCAGCGTCGAAAGAGAAATGAGAATGTAGGCAGAAAGATTACAGCCGCAGAAAAGGTAGGCATTTTGCATCCTTGATTATGTTACACATTGCTACCTTGTGGGCCTCATGATTTTTGCTTAATTTCTAGGGTATGTGGTTTGCTAAGTGGTCTTAGTGCTAAAGTATGTAGAAATATGGAAGCCAAGCTCTAATATTATAATATTAATCATTGTATTTTATTAAAAAGCATTTTTTTCCAGTCATAACATGTTATGATCCGTGGTAAAAGTATCAAAGTCAAAAAACTGGTAACTTATTGGCGTTAGAAGCATATTTAGTTTTTATCGTAATATAGTTGAACTGCAAATGTTACCATTTCGAATTTCATAGCATTTGAGGATTTATTGTACAGCGCATTTTAACACATATGGTGAATATTTTCATTATGAACCTAAGTTGGATTTTGTGTTTCGAATTCATATCGTTAGTATATTGTACCAGCTTGGAGCTAAGTTGAAGGATGTATTTAAACTAGTACCCAAATTATTCGCCAGTTGCCTTAGACGTCATAGGGTGATGAGCCTATTTTGGCACCATTAGGGAGAGGGTCGCACTATTTTTTGAACAACTTTAAAAGAAGCCATATTATCTATAATCTTTCTCAGAATAAGGTATCAGTGTACTGTTTCTTAAACGTCTATATAATGCTTATTTAGTAGAATTGCCTCAATTTTCAGCATAAATGAAAATAAATGTTCCATTCTGTGCATCTATTCCCACCTCAACGATCCAATTATCGCCTCATGGGTGTGCCAATTTCCACCTCATCGAAAAACAATCTAGTTGAAACGCAATGCCTCATATTCCATTTGCGTCGATTCTAACTAGGTATCCAGATCATGGACGCCAACGTGTGATTTGTAAAACGAATCATTCTGCTTTTTTCAGCCGATCAAAACAAACGTAAACATCACGCACATCAATGAAACTCATCAGCTGTTAGTAGAAGAGCGCCCAGAATTGCGCACGCAGAAAAAAACCATTCGAAGGTTAGCAACTGGAATGACAAGTTTCACATCACACATTGCTTTCGAATTGTATGTGCAGATGAAAATAAAATATCTGCAATCAACAATTAGTTGAATAACTTGAAGTAATTGATTACTTATACCTGAAATTGCATTACATTATATTTACAAGTTCGTGTTTTAGTTTGGCCGCACTGGTGATTCTTTTCTGTATGATGGATACAAAAAGTTGGTTTTGATTGTGGTAGTGTATCAGCAAAACATGCTAATACTAGGAACCCCCGTATTTAGTTTTATCCTATTATAACACTAGGCCTATTCTAGTGTTTGACGAGTGATTTTAAAGTGAAATTATCGTAAAAAGATTCTCCAGCTAAAATAAAGGTATGTATCAGTGCAATGTTTAGTATATTTGTGCTGGAATAGCGAGATATGAGGCGGTAAATGCTGGCTCGTAAGTGTTTATTTTGCTAAGTGCCGTTGCATCCAGTTTCGGTTCACTACGTGAGTGAGGCGGATTAGTAGATATTTCAATAAGGTGATTTTGTTTTAATTAAAAGTTGGATTTAGAGAATAGTTCCAAATACATATGTGCACAACAAATAAAGAATATAACTTGAGCTTATTTTTTGTAACCTGCTTTAGCCAAATCGATAGTGTCATTATCTCATATGTTTGGTTCGAAACCAAGGGATACGAAATAGGGTCACAATAGGCTCTACTGCCATAATAGGCACATCACCCTATATGTCGTGCGACTGTTTGAACATAGCGTCTAACTCGTGCTTATTGGGTGCTAGTTTAGATACATTATCTAACGTGGCCCCAAGTTGATGCTATTTACTGACGATATGAATTAGAAACACAAGAACTCAACATAAATTAAGTTAGGTCTTATGTCCTGCCCTTAATTCACGAATTGGTTTATTCCAATTTTTCACTTTTGGAGAATAAACATTGCAATATGAATTTGTTAATATCTGAACTAGAAAATAATATTAATAATCTAGGTCGTAAATCACCCCAAAGAAATTTTTTGGTGATTCTACATTTCATTCTAATTGCAGCAATACTCTAACAGACATTCTCAAATGTTCTTTTAAAGAAGTCCTTGATAAAATTGGCCCTTAAACGATTTTGGAAAAAAAATCATAGAAAATATTTCTGCATCCTTTGAACAAATGCCAAATGTTCAGAGAATGCAGGAATGTTTTCTATGACTAAATCCTGAATCATTTAAGGTCCAATTTTATCATATTATTTATTACTAGAAATCTCCAACCCAAAGGTCCTGCTACGCCACCGCACACGACTATCGCTTGCGAAAAACTGTGCCATCCGAACGATGAAAGGAATAAAATTTCAGTGCACTAGCCGTTAAACTAGGACGCCCCGGCAGACGAACCAGACGAACGGGAGAAGGTAGCAAGCAATTTACACTAAATTGAAGGAAAATATGGAAAAGATTAAATCCTGTACCGTTCGTGACTGACGTCGCCGGTGGCGCTATCGAGCGTGGAGTTGGGTGTGAAAGACTCACTCCACTCACTCCCGGCTCGAGCACACGAACGAATCATCGTTAGGTTCATCTGTGCTAATTGAAATCGTTACCTTTTTATTTCTCATAAAATGCTAGTAAAAACGGGAAAATGCTGCTACTGATGCCGGTGGCATTTTACTCGGACATCCCCTCTACCAGCGAAAAATGTAGCAAGGTGAAACAAAAGCGACGGCGGGCGCTCTGTTCGGTACCCAACGGAATTGCCATGATCAAAGCTCGGTAGCTGAAAGAGATTAACTTAATCAAATTGCATCCCGGCTATGGCGGTATTTGCTTCGGTTTATCTAAGGTGGAAAGGCAAACTAATTGAAAATTTAACTTTAACCCATGCCAAGGACAGACTGCTGCAGCACAGATCAAGAGTCGTCGCTGTTGCTACGGTAGCTGAAACGAGGGATGATTAGAGGGATCGGTCGGGTTTCCAGCCATGGTTGTGTTAGGTCTGCTCGTCTGTGGTTACGATCCACCACCGTCGTCGTTCCGAATCCGGTAATAATTATAATTCATGAGCACAGCATCGCTGCAGTTGGTATACTTTGCATTATTACGCTGGGAAGCGGGCATTGTTATCGTGTCTCCTTAATTTCAGTAATTTTTGCTCGCATTCAAAAGTAATCATACAGTGCGGAATGGATGCAAAAAACTACACTTCTTAGCTGTAAAAGAGGAAAAAACCTGTCAAACTGCTTGTTGGTTGTGCGTTTTTTTTCTGTTTCGGTGTATGCTTGACCCGCATGTTCGTTCCGATGCAACTGTAACCAGCGGAAGCCGGCTGCCAGCCATCAGATTATAATGTTGTACCCGATTTGACGCGGTGGACCACACCCTGAAACATGTGACGGAAGTGCAATTTCTAATTGTCTAAGTAGACGATCTCCGAAATTGGTTAATTGAAGCTCAGAGAAGGGCAGATATTTTGTTTGTATTGTCCCCATTCAAAATGGAAATAAACGTGAAATTCTAACCACTTTTTTTCATTCTATTGTAGAGGTTTTAACCTAAGAGTCATTCGTCTCTTTTCGGGTTAGAGAAATCGCTTTTGGAAAAATCTCTAACCCTGTGTGCGGGTTTGGGAATCGAACCCAGGTGAGCTGCGTACAAGGTAATCAATTTACCAACTACTCTATGCCCGTCCCCTTCTTGACAACTTATTTGTTACAATTTTTTTGGTTTGAGAAACCAGAGTTCGGTATGAATTATTAATTACTTTTCGTGATCATTATTATTAAAGGGTCAAAAATTGGTTATGCACATTATAAAGAATAGGCTAATTTTGTAGCTATCTTGCGTTGCGTTTTGACAATAATTTTGGCAGATTGCACACTGACTTCATCATGTCTGACTGCTGATTATCTTATAAGAGTTGCTTAGGAAGTGGTAAGTAGGAATTCATACCAATAGGCCCGTGCGCAGAAAGTTCTCAAGGGGAGGGTTTTAATATTTTTACGTTTCTTATAAACGAAAGGTATAGAAACCATCAAACTTTGAAGATTTTTTACGAGGCCCGGAGGGACGAGTCTTGTGCAACATTCGAGTAAATGCCCGTTACCGAGAAGAAATTTGCAACACACACCCAGGGCCGTCGAGAGCCGCTTCGGGCCCTAAGGCTGGTATTACTAACGGGCCCTTTTGAACCTAGTAATTGGAATCTTGATTAGAGGAATTGTATACATTCAACTGTTCAAATCGAACTATGTTAGATCTGCTGCTGTTTCTGGTGAGTTTTATTATGCTAATATATAATGCAGGCCCGTGCGCAGAAAATTCTCAAGGGGGGGGGGGGGGGGGGTCTTTGATCTTTTTAACGTTTATTTTAAAAGAAACGTACAGAAACCCTCAAACTTTGAAGATTTTTTCAGAGGCCTGGACCTAGTCTTGTGAACTAAACGACTCTGCTCAACAAATTGGGTAAATGTTTATTATCGAGAAGAAGTCATCAAAAGACACCGCTGCATCCCGGTCAAACCATTCGGAATTTGATTCGGAATCCTGAATGAAGTCAGTATGGATTCCAAATCAAATGCAACAACCGATTCTGAGTCGGAATCGGTTGTTGCATTTGATTTGGAATCCATAATGACTTCATTCAGAAATCCGAACCGGTTCCGGAATGGGTTTAACTGGGATAGTGGTCGGAAACCCCAAAAACGCGAACTTAATTCACTAGAGGCCAAACCATCGAATATATTCACAGGGATACCCTGTGAATTGTACGTAAGAATATTCACCACAACCTGATAAAAATTAAAATTAGGCATGGCTTACTACGATCAAATTAAAAAAATGAACTTTTTATGCTGACGAGGTAGTAAGTTGGTGTCTTCGACAAAGTTTTAGAAATGCTCATAATAAAGAATTTTGTTGAACTAGTTGAACTTGTAGGATTTAATGTTATCGATTTGTAAAGCGTTTTCTATGGCAAAACCCTCAAATTTAGTTTTTTTTAATAACTTTTTCCACTGTGACTTTTCGTGCAAACCGTGCTGTAGACAAATGTGGAGGCATTAAAACCACATAATATTGTTGAAGACTGTAAGTAAAAATAACCAAGAAAAAGCATTACAAAATGAGCTTAAAACCTTCTTACCTTTATTATGCGTAGTCCGGACATTGAAAATAGTGCCTGCTCGTCCATTTTGGTTTGCACCTTTCTCTCTTATACGAAGTTGAAGTTGGTGTAAAAAAAATTAAAATTCTTCAATTACTCTAAAACGAATGAGTATTTTTACAAGAGGTGTGCACGGCGCCGCCGATTTCAGGTAAAAATTTTATATGCGGTGTTCAACAATATCTTTACATGCAGCCTTCGACAATAATTTAATTTTTACATGCAGTCTTCAACAATATTATGCGGTGTTAATACCTCAACATTTGTCTGAACATCGTTTGCACGAAACGTCACAGCGAAAAAAGCTATATTAAATAGCTAAATTTAAGGGATTTACCTTAGAAAACGCTTTAAAAATCTATAACATCAAGTCCTACAAGCTCAAGTTGTTCAACAAAATTCATTACGAGCATTCCTAAAACTTTGGCGAAGACATCAACTTTCTACATCGTCAATAAAAAAAAAGTTAATTTTTCTATTTCAATCATAGTAAACCATGCCTCAATTTAATTTTTATCAGGTTGTGGGGAATATTCTTACGAACAATTCTTCCAAAGACACCCTGTGAATATATTCGATGGTTTGGCCTCTAGCGACGTTTTTGGCATTTCCGACCACTATGCGTTGCCTGCTGGCTCGTGGTGGATTCGGATTGGTTTGTAGTAGTCGTTAAACCAACCGACTAAACTTAAACCTCTTGTATCCCGTAATCCTCATCCATCCGGGGCAACCGTTAAGTACTGCTTTAGCAAGGATTGTGTTCTTGCTTATTTTGTTTTGTGTGAATCGTCATGTTTTTATCCATAGCTACTTTTCCTTACTTGCTGTCAAACCTTCGCGATATATCTCACCAGCTCAGGTCTGCTGCAAATATCGTACCCTGTCGGGACATGAACCGGTCCGGGGGTGTCGACCATAAGGATTTACATCTGTTTACAACCACCTTCGCCGGGTTTCTTATTCTTCTTGGTGCTAGTCGTTCCTATTTATCTGCTAGCTGGTGCTGAGAACTTCTTGGCGGCAGTATTTCACCCTATACCGATGCCAATTTTCGCGATCCATTTCGCTGCCACTCTAACGGAATAATCAAAGGCGGAAACAATTGCAGAGGCAGCTAAGAAAAGTTCGCCTACTATAACGGTAAACAACACACCGTTATCTTATGCCAAACCACAAACGGCTTCAAAACCAATATCTATAGGTCTGACAAGAACAAATATTCGCTCAAAAAATCGCGCCCAGTGTCTCCAAAACAACAACCGGTACCAGCAGCAAAGAAGAGTACGGATACGTTTGTCCATATCCATGTGCTCGTATTCCTGTTTGGCGCTCTATTGCTTTCTTCGAAAATACTTTGAATTGTCTTTTGAATATTTTGTAAAGTATTTCGTCGATTCAAGCAATTAAAACTCGGCTTTTTTGACCTAGTTCATAAAGTAGACAACTCCTTTAAGAACGTTTGTTTTAACTAAAGTCAAATTGCAAATAAAGTTAAGGTATCCACAATAGGAGTTCAAATTTTCAAGTTATTAAATTTATTTAATTTATGTCTCATTTTTTTTTCCTTTTTCATTATATAACGATTTAATAAGGCAAATAATTACTAACAAATCACAATTACTATTTTTATTGCTCTTCTATGAATACCAGATGTTTTCGCTCAACTTCCGGGCCCCGGGGAATTACCCTGGCTGACCCCGCCCCACCCCCCTTTTCTCATCTGGCCTGAGTCCGCGGCCTGCTGGCGCGTGGTAGTGTAGTAGAGGGATTCCATGAGAAACCGCCCGAAGTTGTGTTCGGTTTATAAATCTCCACGATTTTCTCTGACGATGGCAGTATTTTGAAACAAGAGCAATTTTTCAAAAGGGCGTTAACATTTCTACGTGTATTAGTTTCAATTTTTTTGCTCGATTACTCTATTTTATACAACAAAACTTTCTGAGAACGAGTTACATTTCTGTACGAAGAAATATATACCGCAAAAAATTTTTTTGTATCTTTTCACAAAAACAAAAATTTGTGTTAAAAATTTAAATTGCTAAAAAACCCTTTCTTCTATTTTTTATATTTTGTCAACAAAAACCTAAAGAGAAACTGAAACATTTTGTATGTGAATGTATGATGGAGAAGTTATCGGTAAAAAATTTTTCAACGATAACTTTATACATGTTTTAAAATACCATAGGGGGAAGTGGCTCAATTCGAACCGCTGGCCAATTCGGACCTCAAGCTGTATCTCAGCCATGATAATTTTATAAAAAGCGTATATGTATATCATTTTCATGGCTGTCATGTAACTCTGTTTTATCTCACAAAATTTGGCTGTTCTCAGTTTTTGTGTGCGTGCGCTAGGGGCAAATGTTGTTTCGAAGCACTTAATTTGAAAAATGTGTAAGTCAAAAAACAACATTTTTGTTGGCAACAACAATTAATTAATTCAAGTGAATTATCATGATAATGGATCTGTCGGATAATATCTTTTATTGATTGTCTTGCTTTGGGCGAGACTGTCAACTGTTTTCGTTTAATCGGTGGGTGAAAAATAGAAAATAGATTGGTCCACCATTGGCAATCAGACCATTTGCCGTATATACGATTTGATACGCGATCGCGAGAAACCGTTTGAGAACAAAGTGTGCGCAGTCGGTCGAACTTTCAGGAAAATATAAATTTTCACAAATCGTTTGACAGATTTCGATATTATAGCTCATAACCTATTTTTAGGTAATTTGGTCCAGCTCTTACTTTTTATTGTATATTTGCTACAAAGTTTTATATATCAAAGAGAATTTTTCATTTCACAATCGAAATTTAGTGAAATTCAAATAAAGGGCGAACACGAAATTATTGCGACACATTCAACAGGGCATAACTTTTTTTCCCATTGGGTAAAAATCGACCAAATTTTGCACACTGTCTCATTGATGTAGATTGTTTACATGCTGTCAAACTCGAAGTCGTGTTTTTCGACTCAACGAAAATGGAGGTGAACCAACGCGAATCGAGAGAACAAATTCTTTCCAAACACCTGGAATTTCCTGACCTGTCGCACCGGCAGTTGGGCAAAACGTTGAACATTCACCATTCAACCGTCTCCAGAGTGTTGAAGCGGTTCCAGGAGCGGTTGACGTTGGACCACGGCAAAGGAGCTGGAAGAAAATCGGGACCGGAGAACAAAAAGACGGAGGGAAAGCGGAAGCGGATGATTAAAGCAAATCCCAACGTCTCAAGCCGTGATTCGGCTAAAATGATCCGGAGCTGCGCCCGGTGGAGCAGTACTGGGCAATGATGAAGCGGGAACTTCGAAAGAGCAAGAAGACAGTCAAAGACGAGAAGGACATGTTAAGAAAATGGAAAAAAACTGAGAAACTGGTACCGGATGACACTGTAAAGACTTTGATGGAGGGCATCAACCGAAAATACGTTCAATTTTACACTCAAGGCTCCATCGATTAACTTTTCTTTTGATTTTTGAAGTAAATGTATGTATAAAACTACCTTAAAATTTTGGTTTGATTTGAAACATTATAAGAAAATTGGCATGACATTTTCGGTGTCGCAATAATTTCGTGTTCGCCCTTTATATACTGAATGTCTATTTCGAAATCTCTTGAAAGGTGCGGATATATCGTAGTTTATAAATCGCTTGTGTGGTACGCAGCTCACCTGGGTCCGATTCGAAACCATCGCACGGGTTTTCCTAACCCTGAACAAGGGGTTATGGTTGAAAACTTCTATAATAAAAAATCTTTTGAAGCAAATATAGATATACCCAAGGACTTATAAACAGTCGTTTTTTTTTTAAATTAGCTATACGCTTCACACACAGGGGTAAATACAGTATTGTATTGACGTGAAAGTTTCCAGATGGTACTGAGCGGTAGTAATGCTCGGCAGATGAATATTGGAAGAAAAAGCAACTTAGTATCTGGAAAGCGTCACCACAGTCAATTACATTGCAACTGACTTACATTAAATTCTTCGATTTTCCTATATAATTTTTCTATAGAATTCAGTTTGAAAACCTACTTCATTTCTCCAATCGTTTTTGAAGAAGCTGAGTGGATTCACTCAACACCAGTGGTGATAAAAAGGAATCCATGCCGCATGTTATGAATACGTGTAACAACAAAAGGACCTTTTCAGATGTAACGCTCATTTTTTTGTAAAGCGTGTCTTGTCAAAACCCATCAATGTAATCAACAGTGTTCCTAAAATACTTTCATCGTCGATATAATTTTTCCATAGAAGTGGTCCCTTAAGTCACAAGTTTAGCTTGAATTTGTTGGCTGAATTATTAAAGTAATAGGGTAGACGCTCCCTTATTCATTTCATTAGTAGCACGTTTGGGAAAAGTTCGATTATTCTGCAATATATTTAATATATAATGAAAGTTTTTGGCAAACATAGCTTGTGTCTATATGTAACACACGACCTAAAAAGCTTGAAAATTAAAACTTTGACACCAATTTCATTTAAAAATGTTTTAAAGTTATGACTATCGTGCCCCTGATTTCATCTCAATGCTCCTAAGAGTTCATCTTACAGTTCCCAAATTCGGCTCAATTAATAAAGGTAAAAACCTGTTTTAATCCACCTAGCGGTGCAATTGTGCCTTTCTCATTTCTCTAAACTATGGCACGGAGGCTTTTTATGTTCAACATAATTGTGGAAATGTCCATTACATTCTTAGTACACTGCACTTATACACAATGGCATGCCAGCCACGAACTTGATGAGCTACGTTACGACGGTGAAACACTTGAAACAAAAAAATATCATACTCCATTAGCCTAATCAGCATTAGATCAATGTTATCTGCTTGCTAACTCATTTTGTCATGCGGGGGTGGGTATGTGAGGAGGGCGAAAGTCCCATGAACGAACGACTCCCCAGCTTAAATTGGTATGCTTTGTGATACAGTGGTGGTTTAAAGGTGATGGGGTTGAAAGGGATGGGTATGAGGGCTGGATGGGGTGGTGGTCTGAGGGGTTATTTAAGGAGATTTTTAAAGGAGGGGAGTGAACAGTAGAGGGGGGGGGTGTAACCCCTCTCCGTAAATCATCAACTACGCCCCTGTTAAAATCCAGAAACCTTATGCGAGTCGAAAAACAAATTTGGCCGGGATTAGGTTGACGTTTTTCAGAGTGATTGCATAACCTTTCTATATGAGAAAGGCAAAAATGTGCCAAAATCCAAAAAAGTGAATCGTCGTCAAATTTTTTTTCGAGTTTGCATCAAATCTCGACGTTTCATGCACCTTGAACACATTTAGCATCAAAAATAAAAATTCTATTTTTATTTTTTTCTATAGTTTATATGAGAAATTTCTGTGTGGCCGCACTCTGAAACCCGTAATTCCGGAACCAGAATTCCGATCGATCCAAAATTCAATAGCAGCCGATGGGAAGGTTGCACCTTTCATTTGAGACTAAGTTTGGGCAAATCGGTCCAGCCATCTCTGAGAAAAATGAGTGACATTATTTGACACATAGGCTCATACATACACACACACATACACACACACATACACACACATACACACATACACACATGCATATACACACACCCATACAGACTTTTTCCTATCTCGACGAACTGAGTCGAATGGGATATGACACTCCGGGCCGGGATTAGGTTGACGTTTTTCAGAGTAATTGCATAACCTTTCTATATGGGAAAGGCAAAAAAAGAATAAAAACCTCCCTGTCAAACTCAACTGGAATTTGAATTGGATTTTCGAATGACTTTCGTCGAAATCCCAACTCAAATGAAACGACCGATTCCGAGTAGGGATCGGTTGTGTGATTTGAGCAGGGTTTCTGACAGAAACCAGCCAATTATATTCCGATTAAATTCAATGGGGTTTACTGAACCACTAACACACATGTAAAAATCATCGGAATAATTTTCGAAAGGGCCTAATACAATATTTAGTTCCGCTGAGTGGAGAAATCTTCTAATTTTCTAGATTTACATCCAAAGTCATTAATAAACCGGACGCTGATCCGTCGCACAGTGGCGGGTCCTCAAACAAAAGTCGCACAAAACCTCAAATGTTACCTAATTTGGCTGAAAACCATAATTTAAGCTAATTTTGAGGTGATGAGCTCAGTTTTGATGTCAAAAGTCGTAAAATATTCAATGAATTTTTCCATACAGTGTCATTGAACCTTTCTTATAAATATGATACCGTTTTCATGATAGATTTTCCGTTACTGTTCACCAATGTCAGCAATATCATAAAAAATGAAGAACACTACTTTGAAACCATTGTATAACGTGTTGGTTTATTGTAGATTAACTTTTTTTTAGATTAACTTTTTCACACAAAACACCATGTGCCTCCATATCAGCAACAAAGCATCAAAATCTCCTTAAACCTTTTTGCGCACCTAGGCGCAGAACGAGACCATGATATTCGAGAAGTAGAGGTTATTTCCTATAGAATGTATACTATTTGACCGTTCCGAAATGATTCCGAAATTTGTACAGAATACATTAGTGAAAAACATATTTTTTATCTGACCACCTCAAACATATTTAAACTAAAAAGTCATAGTTCCAAGCAAATTTACCTAATGTTTGTTATTCACTAACCAAGTTCTTTCGTTCCTCTACACAATGAAACTAGTTGTGCTAAAATCGGACCAAAATCAAAAGAGCAACATGCATTTGAAGTGAACAGAGCAATGGTGGTTTCGGAAATGAAAATCATTAAAAACCCCGGACTTTGCTACGTTTAAACTCATGTTAAAAATCGTGTTCTTATCCAATGATCATAAAATTTTGAATATACATTATTCAATACATGAGAATTTTAGGAAAAATATAAAATATCCATATCTCAAAAATAAATTTTTGAGGTTTTGGCCAGCCTCCAGCCACTGTGCGTCGCTTTGACATTCTTGACATTCACTTCACATATGGGTCGTGATAGCGTCAGTTACGAGATCAATAGAAATAAAATTCAAAATTAAAATCTTCTCTTCTTCAGGTTTGCTTCTTAACAAAATAACCTCAACTCTTTAAAATGATCATTAAGCGAACTGTCCAGCTGCCTGTAGAATATATTCTCGAAGAAACAGTACAGATCACACCAATAGTAGTAAAATTTGTAGAAATTATTTCTCGTTTGAAAAATTTGTGCTATGAATGTGATGGTTTGTCCGTAATTTTCCTCCAAAGTATGTTATCAAATTATTGGCCTTTGAATAAAGAAAGACCATTTTAATTCATCGAATACGATAATAACAAAAGCCATAAATAGAACCCCTGATCTGCAGGAGTAGAGTTAAAAATAATCGAAGCCCTTTTTGACAGCTGAAAATGAACTTGATGTGACCCATGGAGAATAGAAAAAATATTCATTCAAAAATCCATGTGATTCATTCAGTTTAATATCGAACCTTAATATTCATTTCACTAATTATCTAGGTAAATGTTTTCAAGTGTTGGTAAAGCATATAAAGTAATAGTTATCATCGCCTATATTGTGCCAGGGCCTACTTCGATGCGTTTGATTCGTTGCTGGACGTTCGCTTTGTGCAATAATCGAAGATGAATGGAAACCTGTATTGAATGAATAGGCAGTTTGTTCGTTTGACGTTTTCAGTGGCGTCACTGAATATTGAAAATTAATGCGGCTAAGTATGACCAATTTTCATTCAATGAACTTAAATTTGAGACATAGTTATCAACTGTTTTAAGATTAGGACTTAAAGTCAACTGCCAAAATTGAGGCATTACCGACGATCCCGAATAGGAATAGAAATATACAAAAACCTAGATTTTTGCAGGAATAGCACAGTAATGTTTCAATATGTCACAGTAGTCAAACGTTATGGTACAATGCAAAAGCAAAAAATTAACATTTTCACTGCAAATTTCAATGTAAAATCGTCGGAGGGTAAAAACAGTAACATCCAATATTAATTCACTGCGTAACTGCGTGACGGTGAGATTTTTGCTATCTATAGTATTATTGTAAATTTTCTGTAAGAACTCTGCGTCGAAAGATATGGTAACACTGAAAACCATAACGTTCAACAATTGTTGCTAATATAATTATTAGCTTATGTACAGTAAATATACCGTAAACCGGGGTGACATTGATCATTTTTCGAAGTAATCATTATATATTTTTAGACGCAACACATTTTTTTCAAGTTTAATATTTTTAAACCATGTACTGATGTATGGAGAACAAGATTGGATGTTCTTAACTAAAATTGTCCGCTTACAGCTATTTTTCCAAAAATGACTTCAAGTTGAAGTCCGTTTTCGTGATTCATTCGCCCGTCTCTAGTACGCACATATGTTTCTTCCACATTCCTACATGTATGTGCTAACGCTAAATATGAACACCGCCGACCAAAAAATGACAAGCGCTCCAAAATATCCAAATAGATCCAGCTACTTTTTTTTGGTTGGAAAACTAGGATTTACTATTTAATCGATTTTTAATCTTAGTCGATTATTTTGGTCGATTAATCATAACAATTAATCAAGCTTTCGACGCACAATAATAAATCATGAGCTACGAAACTCTCATTTTCATATGGATTATGAGTGTGTGTTTGTGTAAAGCGAATGACAACTATCATACACGGAACAATACCTATTAATAGATGGATTAGAGAAGTCGTTTGTTAGATTAGGTTGACACTGGCGGATAATCATTGTTACTTATTTCATAGTTGTCGTCACTCTCCTTACATACACTGTAAATTACGTAAAACTTGCTCTGATTTGAATCCTAGAAAACAAAACAGCGCACTATCAGTAACCACATTCCCCTAAACTATCGTTTTCATTTGTTAAAAAGTTTAAAATTGCAACTTGCAATCTAAAACTTTTTTTATAGGCCCTTTCAGGAATATCATTGCACGGGGAAACGCCCAATGCCACCCACTGAGAAATCACAAACAAGTGCTTGAAAACCGTCCTACATGGGTCTCATATTGGAACGGCAGACGAACAGAAGACCTACATGAGACCACAATAAAACAGACTGTTATAGAGGGAGAGCGTAAGCCGGCCGAAATCAGTGCGGCCAAACAAACCAACATGGAAAATGATCAACATTGTAATAGATTTCCTTTTCATGCAACATTTGATAAATTTGGCTTAATAAGTAATAGTTACCAATCAAAATTCTCTATGAAATTAGTTGTTATGATTAATTAACATTGGAATGCATATTACTATGTTAATTATCGACATGCTGTTGGAAATATTTGTCGGAAATCAACAATCGCATGTATCGCTTTGGCAACATTGTTCGTGTGTGTAATTAGTATTTTGAGATGAATCTAGGAAAAATCAAATAAAAAATTTAGAAGAAATTCATCTCATAGTTTTCATATCATAAAAAATCTATTTTAAATTTCTGAAGTGAGTGTTTTATTCGGAATTTAGTGAAGAATCGTTCTGTGGAACAGTAGAAGTGAGTAAAGCTCGAATTGTTGTGCAATTAAGACAAAAATGTCGGTGTGTATAGCGAAGATTTAGCTAGTAGCGATGAAGAAAATTGTCTCATCGCTAATTTCAAGGTAAGAAATCGGAAAAAAATAATGAGTGCTTTCTTTTCAAATTATTATAAGTTCGCTGTACCTATTTTAGAAAAGTGATAAATGGTAAAATATAAGTTAAGTTCCAAAGATTTTTTTTCGTCATTGAAAAAGTTGATTCTATAAAGTCGTGTTGTATAATAAATGTTCAAAGTTGAGTAATCAGGAAATGAGATAAATAGAGGTGCTGAGATGAATAAGGGAGCGTCAACCCTATCTGGAAAGCGTCGTCACAGTCATTTACATTGCAACTGACTTGCATTGAATTCTTCGATTTTCCTAAATAATTTTTCTATAGAATTCAGTTTGAAAACCTACTTCATTTCTCCAATCGTTTTCGAAAAAGCTGAGTGGATTCACTCAACACACATCATCACAAAATACAAAACTCCCCCCTCTCCCATATAATGCTACGTCATTTATGGACGATCCCATATAATTTTTCCATTGAAGTGGTCCCTTAAGTCACAGGTTTAGCTTGAATTTGTTTGGCTGAATTATAATATCTAAAGAACCACTTACCGAACATTTGTTGCAATTTGTCTGCTAATTATTTCAAAGCTTTCGATACCACAATGCTTCATTCGCTCACTATTTTCTATTTTGAAACATTTTCTCAATAATGCACAACAGCAAAACTAATCTAATCCACTCACATTCACGAAAGTAAACATCAACCAGTTCACAGAATTTAATCCCAATTATCACAATGACAGTGAAAAATGTTTACCAAAGTCGTCATGGGTTGCTACAGGTTGCTACGATCGAACCATCAGTTTTAAAAGTTGTAAGTATCCAGTCCAGCATAAACAATTAAAAAGCGTCCCTCACACGCGCAAAGAAAGTACCATTACTAAGTGATGACATTACAGGAATTCACGCTCGTAAAAAGTTACTCAGATTCTGAGTACTTTTAACTCAGTTTTGAATGATGTTCGTAAACGTCAAAAATTGAGTTGTCATGTATAATATCTCTGAGTAACTCTGACTCTATTTTTGGGTATTACACAAGAAACCGTTTTGGAGTTACCAAACGGAAAAGCCGTTTCTCGCCAAGTTAAAAATTCCAAGCGTCATCCGCCATTTTCCATTAGTAGGTACACGCTCGTTTAGTTATCGCTCATCACTTTTTCACAAATAAAAATTTGTTCAAATATTTATAATAGTTGAAGCTAGAGTTGTAGTGTGTAAAATACATTTGAATTGAAAGAGTGGATTTGAACAACCAGCATGCAGAAGATTTCGGAAGAGGTGGATGCTGAAACTGCAATGAAGTTGCGAGGTAATATTCACGTTATATAATATATATATATATATATATATATATATATATATATATATATATATATATATATATATATATATATATATATATATATATATATATATATATATATATATATATATATATATATATATATATATATATATATATATATATATATATATATATATATATATATATATATATATATATATATATATATATATATATATATATATATATATATATATATATATATATATATATACTGGAAAAAAGTGTAAGGTTTCAGGTTTCTCATGCCATGTGCCAAATTGTGGGAAGATGATTCCTGGACACGTGGATGAATTGAAGGAACACTTCCGGTTGGTACACAATTTGAACACCAGCAAAGCAGCCGCTCAACCTTTCCTTTGTTCAGAATGTGGTTCACTGTACCAGAGGTTTAAGAGCTTGAAACGGCACATAGAGAGTGTTCATCCACTAATTACAGAAAATTCTACAAATATTTCATACGACCATGACGCTGTTGAACAAATTCAAAATAATCATCCGGAAAATATGCTCGTAGATGATGATTATCTGTTGAGAATAACGAATACCATATTCTTTAAAACGGCGCCGTCGTTGGATGAAATTACTAAGAAAATTAGTAAATTCGCCACAGATTTGCGAAAAGATGTATCTCTTCCCGAGACAAAAATCAAAAAGTTCTTACAGGTTACCTCGAATCTTATAGAAGATTACGAGTGTTACATGTTGAATCTATTCAGAGAATTTTTGAAATCGAAGTCGATCCCATTAAACGATACCGACGCTTTGAAATTTATAAACGACGCATCTTTGGATGGAATTTTTGCAGACGTAGCTTCTCCAAAAGACAACCTAGCATATTTGTCTGGAGTTGCGGGTTGTGCTGTGCCAAACCCTAGGGAAGAAGTCTTGGGAAGAACTAGAATCACTAAAACTGTCCCTGCGATTACCAAACTAGGCAAAAGAAAAAGTGTACAAATAGTGAAAGACGTTGCTCACTATATTCCACTAACCAGCATTTTAGCACTGGTTATGAAGAATCCCGGAGCTCGCAAGATGATAGCAGAAGAAGCAGTGAATGACGATATCTTGTGCGGTTTCAAAGATGGTCAACGTTTCAAAACACACCCGTTCCTGACACGGTTTCCCGATGCATTACGACTCTCGCTTCATCTGGACGATGTCGAATATCTGAACCCTTTGGGATCACGCAAATCAAAAAAAAAACATACCAATTTCAGTGTTAAAATTGAGAATCTCCACCCCGCAATTAATTCATCCTCCAACAGGATATATCTAACGCTTACAGTTCGCTCAAGAGATGTAAAAAAATATGGCTACAATAACGTTATGAAACCGCTGATTCAAGATTTGCGTGAGCTTGAATCAGATGATGGTGTTGTAGTACAATATGGGAGTGAAAAGTTTACGATGAGGGCAGTTCTAGTGCATGTTTTGGGGGACACGCTGGCAATTCATGAAATTTTCGAGCTAATGGGGCCCCAATCAAGTCTATTCTGTAGAATGTGCTATGCGACGCGTACTGCACTTCATTGTGGAAACATTGGTGATACCTTCCCTCATCGCACTGAAGAAAGCATACAAGGTGATTTAAATGCTCTTCAAAGCGGAACTAAAACACCTTCACAATGCGGAATCATTCGAAAATCAGCACTGAATGAAGTTAAATATTTCAACATAGCGGAAAATAACACGTTTGATCCAATGCATGATCTTTTGGAAGGCGTCGTCATGGTCGTAATCAAATGTGTTTTGAACGAAGCTGTAAATATCCATAAAGTGATAACGATTAGTCAAGTCAACCAAATTATACAGCATTACGAATACGGTATAACTGAATCGGCTGATAAACCTACCGCTAATTTTACTTGCGAGAAGTTAAAAGCACGTGGACATGCTATTCCTCAGTCAGCTTCGCAATGTTGGCTTCTCCTTCGAGCATTCCCTTTTATGTTCAACCAGATTCTCGGATTTAATTCAAATTTATCATCATTGCTTAAAGCTCTCATGAAAATAACTTATTATAGTTTCTCCAATAAGCTAACATTGAATCAGATTAACGATCTGGAAAACGAAATCGAATGTTTTTACAAGTTGTTCAAATCCTGCTTCCCTGCCATCAACCCTACCAATAAATTCCATCACATCTCTCATTATCCCTACATAATTCGTCAGGATGGGCCAGTTGTTAATCATAGTTGCTTACGCTTCGAAGCGAAATTCAAGGAGTCGAAATCCCAAGCGAAGACATGCAACAATTTCATCAATTTAACAAACAGCTTTGCTAAGCGCCTGAATCTAGCACAGATAACCACTATTCTTGACCATTCATACGAAATTGGTACGGTAGATATCGTTTCGTCAAAGCACATACACAAAAAATCTCTAAGTAATTTACTCCTGATCCGGGATCTACCAGATTCAATCAAATATATAAACCATATGAAAATAAATAACACAAGCTTTCGGCCGGGACTGATAGCGAAATACCAAGTATGCAACGAAATGTCCTATGGTTTGATAATAGATATATTGCAATCGGATAATCAAATTGTTTGCCTAATACAGCATCTCGAATGCGAATATTGTTTACAATACAACAGTTACAAACTCAAAACTGACAGTCAAGTTATTCGCATATCACACAAGAACTTGCAAACGAAAAAAACATACAACTTATGGAGTATATACGGAGATTCAGAAGAAAACTACTATATAAGTTTGAAATATGTAGATAGTTAGTAGGGAAATAAACTTGGAAATAAATTTATAATAAAATAAACAACAATCAAGAAGGTAGTGCAAACAACTTGAGATGTCACTTTAAACCTTTATATATACTTATTCGCTCTTTTCAGCCCAAAAAATAAACGATCAGAACCTAGTTCTGCTCAACGATGCCGACCTAGTTGAAATGGGGATAATCGAAAAAGGATCCCGTCTAACAATTCTTAACATAATAAAAAACTATAGTTCTGAAGCTAATCCGACCAAAGATAAAATTGATGAGACTTCCACTAATGTTCAAAATTTGGTAAACTTTCTACTATAATTACTGTAAGCGCTTGTCGTACTATACATATTTAACGTTTTCAGATTAACCGTTCGACATTCGAAGATGACGCAAAATTCCGAATGAAAATTTTGTATCCAATTTTGGATCAAGGGATCGTACCAGATAAGGACGGTTTAAATCATCTTACACGAGTCGCATGCAAGCAAATGGAGACTCAAATAATGGACGGTCAAAGGCAAGTAGAAAGTTTTATTTGTTACTCTACTAGTGCATCAAACTATGAACACTCCTTAAAGTGTGATAGAATGAATTGTTTACATTGAACCGCACGAGTCTCTCCGCTAGAGCAACCTTGCGGCGAAATGCGCAATGCCTATACATATTTATAGGGCTTACGGCCAATTTCTTTATCCTCGCTTAAATTTTAAACCGGGTTCACCAGTACGTTTAAACCTGGTTAAGACGTTAAGCGAGAATGAAAAAATCGGCCCTTAGTAGTCCTTCGAGCAAATATGCAGGTGATCTAACACTGTCTATGAGCAGAGAAAAGCAATGCCTTTCGTTGTGAAGCTCCTATTTCAAAAAACATCGTAGTCAATCAGTATCATGCATTATTACTTCATTGAGCCTATGAAACTATGAAGTATGCATAGTAATGAAGCACGGCCAAACAACTTCACTTCTGATTATAAATATAAAGAAATGTATGAAACACAGTACAAACTGCTAGAGGAAACCACATAGTTATCAGTTCTTCGCATCCTGATTTCAATATTGGCCATTCTTTTCACATTTTCAATCTGGTTCGATTTATAAACTTCGGCATAAGAACGTACATGCGTCTTTGACGGTGGTACTTAGAAAGCGTAATTCGTCATGTTCCGGCACAAAATTATAAAGACGACCGACGACGACGAATTATAATAACTTAAACATTTAAACCAACATAATTTAAAGGTATACAATTTCTGTTTATAGCGAGCGTGTTTATTTGTTTACATATACAGTTCAATCGTAAATCGACCAAAGGGTCTAACTAAGCCGCAATGTCGTTGAATCGAGCAACAGCGATGCCAGATTTACAGACTGTGGACAGATTTGCTGCACTGAGAAACAAAAATATGCAGAATTAGCATACTTTCATTCCCGTCTCTTTTGCTGTAATTCTCGACGAACATGTGATTACGGCCTAAAAGCCAACCGTCAAAATCCACTTTGAATGGAAATTCCAGACAAACCGTTACTAGTCGAACACAGCTCACAACAGTTTATGAAAGAGAAAACTTTTCTCTTTCGTTTACTACCAACATCTGTGATTGGCGTGTAACGGTTTGTCCGGAATTACCATTCAAAGTGGATTTTGACAGTTGGCTTTTAGGCCGTAATCATATGTTTGTCGAGAATTTTCATGCATTTTCTAGCATATACTTCTAGTAAATATTCAATGAGTGGATAGACCGAATACGTCCAATGCACAAAATTTGCAGCAGAAGAAACGAGAGGCAGATCAAAAAGTATGATATCTGTGATTAAAAAAAAGTTCTGCGTATGCCTGGTCCAGACATTTACAGACTTTTAAAACAGTAATAAACTGACCGATTTTCTTCAGAAAATAATAGATGTGTCCCAGCATGCAAAGAATTACGAATCAAATACCGTTCATACTTTTACCATTTAGATTTTTTTTAAGAAATTTAGAACTTAATCTTTCACGGAATCTTTTTGGTCTTTTTCGGAGTAACGAACCAATGATCTCTAAATGCGCAGGTATCCTTCTGTTGATCAACAGCATGCGGCAGCTGTTCAAATCGTAAAATTATTTCCACAACTTAGTAATACGCGAGTCACACCAACTGCTCCTGATGAGGTTTGTTATTCTATGCTTATTTAATTTCTCTAATATAATTATAATTATTTTCATGCTAGTCATTTTTCTTTTGGCGCAACGGAGGCAAGGAAAAGGGTGCTCATACTGGCATGATATTTCATCGCATCCGGAATGTCATCAAACAGCTACCTGCAGAAAAACATAAATATAATCGAGGAACTATGACTGTAGAAGAGTCCGTTTCAACTGAACTTGTAGAGCGGGCTCAATTGCTCCGAGTAATGCTTGCATCGGCATCAGTAGCAGAACATATTTGTGATGAAATGGACCGATGCTTTCCAGTCCTCAAACTGTTATTAAAAGAAAAGAAACCCGTTAATGATATCTTGGATATGTTTCCACACCTGTGTTCATATGAAGGATTGGTGGTAACATGTTTATTTTTTATTATTTACTATTTCACTTTATGGTATTCACGGAACATATGAATATTTATATCATATCACTTTTTCTAGATTCGTCAAATGTTTGAGAGATTGTATCCTAACAGAACAGAAGGTCTCAAAATCGAGGATGTCTTCTCTCAGTGTCTATCTTATTCACCGTCCAGATTCTCTAGAGTAGAAGATGGTGAGATATATTTTTTTTTAATTTAGCCCAAAGGTCTGTCATAAAATTTTAAATTTGTAAAACTATTCACAGATCACATTCGAGGATGCTTGAGAATAATTTCTCATATGCCAATTCGCGGACAAAAAAGAACGCTGGTAGGCTGTCCAACTGTAGGCGAAGAACATTCGGCTTCAATTTTAATTCGTTGGATTGGGGTAAATGCAATATAATATACATAAGGTTAGATGTAATGATTTTATATCGTCATTAGGAGTGCTTAGATACATACGTGGCATCCCCCGCAACTGATTCCAAACTACACATGGTGTGCGTAGCAAGCCCGATGAAAAGAGGAAATTATGCCGTCATTTGTGAGAAAAAAGTTATATTCGAGACTAACAATTCTATTCATGCAGTGGAAATTTTATTCAAATGCCACGCAGTTCTCGGAGTGGAGGTGCCACTTAATTTTAGAATGTTTTGGGACTTTCTGGCATGTGCCATATATAATATAATTCCGCACAGTCAGAGGACAACTGTGAATAGACTCGTCCAAACTTTTATTGAAGTTTCCCGCGCACGTATTGACAACAAATAAAAGGACAACTTTTTTATACAATACTTACTAAAAACCATAAAATTTAATAAACAGAAGTTTCTTTAATTATTATTGTAAAAATATTCCATAAGAAAAGAAAGACTGCATTGTGTTGTATCCAAAACAAAATTTTGACGGCCAATTTCTTCACTGGATGTAAACCGGCTTAGTTCCAGTTCAAATGCAACAATCGATCATGAACCAATTTAAATAGGAATCGGTTGTTGCATTTCTTCTTACAGAAACCATTTAGAATTGCAAGTCATAATCCGGATGTTTCTCAGTAAAGTTCAGTCAGAAATGAGCCGGAATTCCGGCTGGCTCCAGTCAGTATTCCGGCTCCAGTGACACAACCTATTCTAACTAGAATCGGTTGTGTCACTGGAGCCGGAATACTGACTGGAAACAGCTGGAATTCCGGCTCATTTCCGGCTGAACTTTACTGGGTTTTAATGAAATATTGTACTCATAAATTGGGTAATATTCTACCCAAAAACTGAGGAATTACAACTGGCTTTGTTGTCTACTCAAAAATTGGGTAAGCTTCTGCTCATAATATGAGTAAAAATCGATCAATTTTTGGTTTTGTTGAAGTTCTACTGAACCCAAAATTTGAGTAATGTTCAACTCAAAGTCTGCGTAATAATTACTTAATTTTTGGTTTTGTTAAATTTGTACTGAACTCAAAATTTGAGCAATGTTGAACTCAAAATCTGAGTACTAGTGAAGCACTTTTGGGTTTAGTGTAGATAATATTGTACTCAAAAACCGAGTAATAATTACTCAGTTTTTGGTTCAGGCTGGCTTACTCAAATTTGAGTAACTCCGGAATTACTCAATTTAAGGGTTGTTCCACTTTATCTGGAAATGGGTGGGATTAAACTCATTTTTGAGTAACTTTTTACGAGCGTGTTGAATGAGAATTATGTCATTTCTCGCCATACATGATCATTAAAAGTGACATTACTTCTCAGTAATGACATTACTAGCACCTCGTATAAGGGCCCCTAAAGATTTTTTTCTACTTCTGAAATCATTTTGCAGAAAACCAAATGCAAGAGTTATAATCATTCCGCACATCATTATCGAATTTTTAATCTCTCGCTCGGCTCAAAGTTCTTCCGACGGTTGTTGCTTTGGCGTTGAACCAGTCGCAGGTTTATCACGTACCACATGATCTTCCAGCCACGTGTGCTCCCCCATGTTTGCCCTCACATCTCTGGGGGGCAACACGAATGCTGTGAAATAAATACCAATTTGCACGACTTTCTGTCGCTGTGGGATATTCCTTCTTGCACTCGTCGATTGAGCAAGTTTCGTAAATTGTAGGTGAAGTTGCCGGGATCTCGTGTGCTTGTTTTATTTTGAGGAGTTGGTTGAAGGAAAGCGGGACGGGTGCGACACATGTTGATTGCTGATGATTCACTTTCCTCTATGCATCGAACATGTTGCACTGCTGCCGTGTAGCTTGAGCGCGCATACCGACTAGTGGACTATTACAACATAACTTGGTTGGCGCGGAAGGGGAAAGGTTCAACGGTGATTATGAGCCCACGAAGAGGTGGACGACCGGTTGGAACTTTTCAGCGGTGCTATCTGTTGCTCATCTGCCTTCGTTTGTCTTGTGTGCAGAAGTGAAAGGATTTGGAATCGACCGAAGGGTTACTTATGTTGAAACGAATTATGTCACACTGTCGATACTACTCACAAATGTGGGTGGTAATTGATGTCGCATTGTTAGTTGAATGGTACTGAAAAGTTCACGTAGGTCATCTGAGCTATTTTGAAGAGTTTCTAGCTTTCATTAATTTGGTATCGACTCCGCATATACTGATTGTAAACTCTTTGCTACGATAGGACCCACTTTGCAATAACTCATTTTTATTATATCCATTCCCGCATCGATCACCATCTAGCAAATTTTAACTCTATCTTCAGCCGAGCATTTTTACGAGCTACGATACTCCTCCGAACGTTGGCTTTTGACCGTACCGAGTCGACAAAGGAGCAATATGTTGCGCGTTGAAGATGTACCGGTTTTACATACCAACACTTCCCCTACCCTAGCCTACTCCTCGTACGGCATATGCCTTCCACGGTCACTTCGAAGAGACGGTATGGCCGAAGACGATCCATCGCAAGCTAAATTTGCCATTATCATAATGAATAAAATATGTTAAAATTTATGGTTCGCCAAGCGTCCGAGCACGAGTGTGCTTGCGGAAATGTGTGAAAGAAATAAGTCGGGTGTTTTTTTTCGGGGGAGGAAAATGCTTCACACCGAACAAATCGCAAGTTCATGTTCAAGGTTTTTTTTCTCTGCCTGCTTCGATTCCATCAAGAGCTTAGAAGCGGACACTTTCTGTGCTTACCAACGAAGCGTGGTGTGGCGTGGCGTGGTGTTGCGAAGCTGTAAAGAAAAAGTGCTATTTTCCATTTCTGCGATAAATTAAACGTTCCGCTACCATATCACCGCATTTTGCCAGTTGGCCGAGGGGTAGCAGTGTAGAGGTCTTTGCGATGTGAGCCTTTTAACCTTGGGTAGTGACTTTGTTTGCATTGGATTTTATTTTCTGCGATTTTTTTTTTAACATTGGAGAAATTTTTTGTGGTCATTTTACTAGAAGGTGGGGTTGAAAATTTATTTCATTGTTTTATGTGCGTTGATGCTTAAGAGATTTGCTTCTTTTTCCGGGGCTTTGGCGTTATTGGCCTGCAAATTTGTAAGCGCAATAAAGAGTTTTGCCATGATTTGGCATAAAATTTGGCAACCAATCAAGTCTGACAATATGAGAAGAGATCAAACCGCACCTTTCTTGCCCTTACTAATGTTTGGAGCAGCACTTTAATGCTCATAATGCTTTAATTTGTACTTTTTCCTTTAGGAGGAATATAATATAAGGTGACCATATCAAGCGAGTGAAAACCCAGGACAATCGAAGAGGGATCTTCCCCGCTCCCTTCATTACTTCTCGATCGAACGTGGCTTGCGATACTCTCCCCAGGGGTCTGCCAGAATGTCTTTCGTGAAATTTCGCTCACCAAGCACTTCATTGGATTTAGACACATGCAGTTCTTGCTTCACCAAAATCAGCGAAGATTTCAAGTTGTAGTTGGAGGAATCTGCAATTTTCAGTTAGGCGAACGGATGAGACGATTTTTTTTAAATTGCCGCCGAGGAGTCTTTAGCACTAAATACACGTCATTGAAGTAAAACAAAAAAATCAACGGTCCCAAATGACCTCCCTGAACTATTCGTGGCGTAGAAGTAAATATGTGGCAATCTTTAATGAAAACCACCACCTCTTGATCTATGAGCCAAGAACGAATCAAATGCAAACGCTACCGTTATTTCCTAATTTCTGCATTTTAGTAATTTTCATATCATGGTTCACTCTATCAAATGCGACAGATAGATGGGTGTAAGTAATATTAGTTTGAGTACGACATTCCATATTACCTGTTGTGTGGGATCTTTGTCATGGGACCGTCACTGAAGTGGTCTCGTAGTCACCAGATCCAGACAGCGCTCAATGAAGTTATTCCATGGCAGTTATACCATTCCATGTAGTCTACATATGCTTGACGAAAAATAAATAAAAATAATTAAATAGATATCATTATTGTTGTCTAGATTCTTTTCTTCTATGAACTGGAAACATGTTCGCGGAATTTCTGCAAGTGTGTGTATATGTTAACCATCTCAATTCCCACAAGCTGACCATAGTTTACAGAAAAAAATATTTTTCTATGTATTTATTTATGCAAACAACTTAGTTCCAGGATATGGGTAGGTGTTAGCTCCATTGAATTCCTATGACCTATTTCGTTTACAGGGCAGACTGTGTTACGATGCCATCGTTACATAAACTAGCCCCTCCCCCCCTTAATTTAATCTTTACATTAAACGGATAAAAAGACTTTCAATTCTTTACAGGAGGTAAGAAATCGACGCGTATTTATTCTTTTTCATATATAAATGTTTTACATTGGATGGATCATACCGGATTGTTTTTTTTTTATATATTTTATCTTATCTTCCTTCTCACGAGTGGTCTCTCTATGGCTAATTAATGATCTTGTTTACTCACACATTCGATCTAGAGCTAGAACAGTGGTTTTTCACGTTAAGAACAGAACAATTTGCCCGTATATTATTGCAGTATCCTACTATTTGAAACGATAATGAAATTCATAACTTCATTGCACCTAGGTATTCCGGGAATACTAATAATCAATCGAGGCTGTCTGTCGATTTTTTGTCGACTATGTGACACTCAAGAATACGCCATACAACCACAACTTGACACTAGTTTGGCCTTACCAAACCGTTTCGCGGGTGGTGTCGTGAATACTGTCGAATAGGAGTTGAGAGCAGATGGAAGCAACATCTGATGTTATTGCAGATATATATGATTCATGACAACATAGCTTGGATCCGCCATCGAGCCTAGTTTGCATACCGCACATAACTAGACTCACTGTTCTCCATTCACCCACATGTTCGCGGATTCTCAGCAAAATAGAAAAATTGCAGATGCAAGAGGTGTTCAAAAGATTTCGTACTTCTTTTCATATTTAAAACAAAATCCAAACAGCTCCTTGTTTTGTAACAAAATCCAATTATCTCCCTGTTTTCTTTACAAAGATGGATGTAATTTAACATTTAAGGCGTAACCATGGCCAAATTCTAACATCTAGAAATAAAGGTGAATCGGTGCAACTGTCAAAATTCTCTTTGAAAGGAAGAGTTAATGAAGAGGAAAACTTTTCTCTTTTGTTTACTGCCAACATCAGTGATTGGCGAGTAACGGTTTGTTCGGAATTTCCACTCAAAGTGAATTTTTACAGTTGGCTTATATGCCCTAATTATAAGTTTGTCGAGAATTACAGTACAGTTCTGACATCTGTCAAAATTATGACGGATATCTGCCGACTGCCAGAAATTTTCCAAAGTACAATTGAGAGATTCGAGTACTTTAGATTTTGTTTTTCGTACTCTGATTGGGAGATAATTTTCCCCCTCGTGTTCACATTGCAGTTATGGTTGCGGTCGGCCGTAACTGTGACCTGGACCACAGTGAATAAGTGAATAACAAAAAAATTTGTCTGAAGAATAAAACCAGGACAATTTAAGCGTTTTCCTCGACATTTTAGGACACCAGGACAGTCATTTCCAAACCAAAACATGTCCTGGGAAACCAGGATGTATGGTCATCCTATATAGTATAATATACTATATTTTCCCTCGAACGGTGATTTTGACATTGTATCTCAGTTAAAACATTAGTTGGAATCTGATTAGGGTGAGTGCTTTCACACTAACCTGGGATTTGCTTCATGAGAAACTAGACCATGAGAGGGATTCCATGAGAAATCGACCGACCACAAAATATGGCCATCGTCGATTCGAACGAAAATTTGAAGTTGAGTTTGGTTTATGATTCTCCTTGATTTTCTCGGCCAATTGCAATGTTTTTATACAAGAGCAAGTTTTTAGAAGGACGTAGACATTTCTACGTGCATCACTTTCAAAAAAATTTTGTTCGGTTGTTGTATTTTATACAGCTAAACTTTCTGAGAACGAGTTACAAGGAATGAATATTTCTGCCCGAAAAAAATATACACTGAAAAAATATGTTATTTTTCATAAAAACTAAAATTTGTGTTAAAAATTTATATTGCAAAAAACACATTTTGTCAATTTTTTTATATTTTGTCAACAAAAACCTAAAGTGAAAAGAAACATTTTGAATGTGATTGTATGATGGAGAACTTATCGGTAAAAAAGTTTTTCTGACAATAACTTCATACATGTTTGAAATTCCATACTGATTGACATACAAAACTGTAATTTTATTACAGAATATAATTCTAAGTATCATTTTAAATCAAAATGCATTTCACAAAAATTCAATTTTATTTTTGAATATGATTCTAAACGTTCTAATTCTAATTCTAATTTCTAATCTAATTCTAATTTCTAATCTAATTCTAATTTTAAATCAAAATGCTCCTAACAAAAATTTTCTGAAATGTAGTAGTTCTCGAGATATTTTAAATTTTACTTTAAAAACACTATTTCTATATGAGAAAGGCAAAAATTAGACAAAATGGGTTTTTTTGCAATACAATAAATTTTGAACACAAATTTTTGTTTTTTTGAAAAATGACAATATTTTTTTCGGTGTATATTTATTTCGTGCAGAAATATTCATTCCCTATAACTCGTTCTCAGAAAGTTTTGCTGTATAAAATACAATAATAGAACATTTTTTTTAAATTTATGCACGTAGAAATGTCTACGCCCTTTTAAAAAATGCTCTTGAGTCAAAATAATCTTAGTATTTAATCTTCCATACCGGTGAAATGTGTAAAGTTTTATTGTAATCTAAGATGGTTGGTTACGATTTTAAAATTTTTCGGACGGATCTTCGTGGAATTACTCATGAATAAGAAACCAGACATACATTTGAATCAAAGCTCGACATTTTAGGGCACTTTTAACAAGAAGTAAATTTTAACACTTTGAAACCTTTTGTAACTCTCCGATTATCAATATTTAGCACTGGCTAGAAACTTGCCAAATCGACTCATATTCACTGTTGAGTGCTTTGTTTTGACAAAGCATAATGTGCACCAACTGTCCGTATCGTTTTCAGTAAATTGTTCGCGTTTGTCGGTTTAGATAAGTTTCGAATTTCACTTCCCCGGTAGGGCATCGCAAAAAAATTTTTTTTTGAATTCTCGAAGCCCCCCCTCTCATATTGTGACAAATGTCAAAGTAAGCTCAGATGCAAATTTCACATCATTTGGACAATTTTAGACCCCCGCCCACTTCGCTTGATTTTTTTTGAAATTGGTGCTATGGTAAAATATGGAGGAAAAATACATAGAATGCTATAATTTTTGAAGTAGCAATCAGAAAATTACAATTTATACCTCTTTTGGAAGGAAATAATCTTAGCATTTGAATGGATATATTTTTGTTTCTAAGAAAAAACGGGAAAGTGGGGCACTGGGTCATTTTTGCCCCAAAATCTCCTATTTTCAATGATTTTTCTGCTCCGTGATGCAAATCATACATATTTTGTAGTTTTTCTAATGTAAAAAACCTGTTTTAATCCACCTAGTGGTGCAATTGTGCCTTTCTCATTTCTCTAAACTACGGCACGGAGGCTTTTTATGTTCAACATAATTATGGAAATGTCCATTACATCCATAGTACACTTTGCACTTATACACAATGGCTTGCCAGCCACGAACTTGATGAGCTACGTGTCGACGGTGAAACACTTGAAACAAAAAAAATAACATACTTTATTAACCTAATCAGCATTAGATCAATGTTATCTGCTTGCTAACTCATTTTGTCATGCGGGGGTGGGTATGTGAGGAGGGCGAAAGTCCCATGAACGAACGACTCCCCAGCTTAAATTGGTATGCTTTGTGATTCAGTGGTGGTTTAAAGATGATGGGGTTGAAAGGGAAGGGTATGAGGGTTGGATGGGGTGGTGGTCTGAGGGGAGTGAACATTAGAGGGGGGTGTAACCCTTCTCCGTAAACCATCAACTGCGCCCCTATTAAAATCCAGAAACCTTATGCGAGTCAAAAAAATTTGGCCGGGATTAGGTTGACGATTTTCAGAGTGAGTGATAACGTTTCTATATGAGATAGGCAAAAATGTGCCAAAATCCAAAAAAGTGAATCGTCGTCAAATTTTTTTTGCTATCTGTGGGGATATTATAGCTATCATTTGGGACTAAGTTTGTGAAAATCGGCCAAACCATTTCCGGGAAACTGATGTGAGTTCGTAAATTTTGAAAGGTGGCCGCTTTTCCCGGGCACTTCCGGAACCATCTATGGTGGTCAATGTAGTCAACGAAAGTTTGGTTGGCCGTCGGTGACCGAGAACAGCAAATTTAAGTTGTTTGAGAGACATTTTAGCGAAATTTTTACCTTTTTTGCTTTCATCGGAGTATCGGTTTGAATCACAATTTGCTATGTGATCGCACGCCCAGGCCTGTAACTCCGGAACCGGAAGTCGGATCGGGATGAAATTAAATAGCCATTTACGGGGACGCAATACCTTTCATTTGAGACCAAGTTTAGCCGAATCGGTCTAGCCATCTCCAAGAAACCGATGTGACTGTTATTCTGAATTTAGATACTTCCGCCGGGGCTTCCGGAACCGATGATGGTGGCCAATGTGACCAAAGAGACTTTGAATGGCTGTTAATGACCTAGTACTACAAATCGAAGCAGTTGTGGTCACATTTTGGAAAAAAATTCACCATTATACATTCATTGCAGAATTTCTTAAAATCGACATTTTCTGCGTGATCGTACTCATCACCCTGTAATTCCGGAACCGGAAGTCGGATCCATTAGAAATTCAATAGCAGCCTATGGGAACGTTGCACCTTTCATTTGGGACTAAGTTTGTAAAAATCGGTTCATCCATCTCTGAGAAAAGTGAGTGAGATTGTGTTCGCGTACACACACAGACGCACATACACACACACACATACACACACATACATACACACACAGACATTTGCCGAACTCGACGAACTGAATCGAATGGTATATGTCACTCGGCCCTCCGTTAAAAAGTCGGTTTTCAGAGCAATTGTAATACCTTTCTATTGAGAAAGGCAAAAAGGTGTGAAATCGGCAAAGTCCCAAAAAGTCGATTTTTATAAAAAAAAACCTATTTTAATCCACCTAGCGGTGCAATTGTGCCTTTCTCAATCATGAACACGTGAATGTTTGCGTTGTTTATATTCATTAAAAGCTTTCAAATGAATATATTACATTTTATTATTATACATGACATGACAAATATACAAGAAAAAATCACTATTCGAGGTCTAAAATTTTGTAAAAGAAAAAACAGCTAAATTGATATCAAATTGAAAAACCTGTTTTAATCCACCTAGAGGTGCAATTGTGCCTTTCTCATTTCTCCAAACTATGATTTAATAGCTGGTTCGTACAATATAACATTATGGAAATGTTTTCCATTCTTATTACACATGGTAAGTATATATAAGAGCACCTTTTTGCATTCATTGCGGTATCGGTTTGAATCGGAGTTTTCTATGTGATCGACCTCCACAACCCGTAACTCCGGTGCTGGAAGTCGGATGGAGATGGAATTTAATATCAGTTTCTGGGGACGCAACACCTTTCATTTGAGACTAAGTTGAGCAAATCTAGCCATTTTCGAGAAACCAATATAACCGTTATTCTGACTTTGGATGCTTCCGGATCCGTCGATGGTGGCCAGTGTGGCCAAAGAGACTTTGAATGACTGTTGGGGACCTAGATCTACAAATTCAACAGTTGTGTTTACATTTTGGAAAAAAATCACCTTTTTACATTCATCGCAGAATTCGTTAGAATCGGGATTTGCTGCGTGATCGTACGTATCACCCTGTAATTCAGGACCAGAACTCGGATCCACACAAAATTCAACAGCAGCTGATGGACCTTTCATTTAAAATTAAGTTTGTCAAAATCGGTTCAGAAAATTCCGAGAAACCGATTTGGAAAAATCAACAAATTTTGTTTTGTAACCATACTCTTCAACTCGTAATTCGGAACAAGATGTCGGTTGAAAATGAAATTCAATAGCAACCTATGGGAATATTATACCTTTCATTTGAATCTTAGTTTGTAAAAATCGGTTCAGCCATCTCCGAGTAACCGATGTGGACATTTTGTTAACAAATCCGCACATACACACACATACATACACACATACACATACACACATACATACATACGCACATACATACACACAGATATTTTGCGATCTCGGCGAACTGAGTCGAATGTTATATGAGACTCGGCCCTCCGGGCCTCGGTTAGAAAGTCGGTTTTTGGAGCAATTGCATAACCTTTCTATATAAGAAAGGCAAAAGAATAATATTTAATTAGCTTAATAAGCATGAGTTCAATGTTATCTTCATGTGATTATAATTTGCAAAGGTTGGTGGAATGCGTTTGAACGTGTAGGGAATGGGGGTTTAGTACAGTGGGTGTGGAGGATGCGTCAGAAATCCTTCATCTTATTTCGGTATACGGGGTGGATGAAGGAAATCTGGGCGTGAGGGTGATCCAAGAAGAGGGGAGTGATGAAGGAGGGAGGTGTAAGGGCAAGGTGGGGAGGGGGGGGGGGGAAGGGGCGGCTACGCAATACTCAACTGCATATTTTGCCTTCCATTTGAGACTTGGTTTGAGAAAATCGGTTCAGTCATCACCGATGAACCGATGTGACTTTAATTGTGGAATATGCCCGGAATTCCGGACTTCCGGAATCGTCGATAGTGGACAATATATTCAAAGAATGTTTGATTGGCAATCAGTGATCTAGATCTGCGATTAGAAGTAATTTGGTGACCATTTCAATAGTTTTTAGCCTCTGAGGTATTACGATTGTACCGATTTATATGGGAAATTCCAGTGTATCCTTACTAACACCCCTGTAACTCCGGAAGCAAAAGCCAGAACCGAATGAAATTCAGCAGCAGTCAATGGCATTACTGTATCTTTCATTTGAAATTAAGTTCGTAAAAATCGGTAGAGAATTCGTTGTGGAATGGGTGTGATATTAGCTTAGGAACTTGGCGGGTTCCCCGAGGGCGTCATGAACCGTCATAGGTGGCCAATGTGGTCAAAGCTGCTTTGATTGATCATTAGTGATCCAGACCCGCAAACTAGAGTAATGTTACATCAATTTTAATATGTTTTACATCATTTGAACATTATGGTGGTACCAGTTTATATGGGAATTTGCTGTGTGACCGCACTCTTCAACCCGTAACTCCGGAACCGGAAGTCGGATCAACTAAAAATTCAATAGCAGCTTATGGGAGCGTTATACCTTTCAGATGAAACTAAGTTTGCGAAAATCGGTTCAGCCATCTCTGAGAAAATTGTGGAGTTTAAATGACACACACACACATACACACACACATACACACACACATACATACACACACAGACATTTGCCGATCTCGACGAACTGAATCGAATGGTGTATGATACTCGGCCCTCCGGGCCTCGGTTAAAAAGTCGATTTTTACAGTGATTGCATAGCCTTTCTTTATATGAGAAAGGCAAAATTTTTTCGAGATAACATAAAATCTCGACGTTTCATGCATTTTAAAGATGTTTGGCATCAAAAATACGAATTCGATTTCTGAAATTTCATGAGGTTTAGTCTATATTTCCGGAACCATATAAGCGACCCGTACGAAATTTTATAGACATCTGTGGGGATATTATAGCTATCATTTGGGACTAAGTTTGTGAAAATCGGCCCAACCATTTCCGGGAAACTGATGTGAGTTCATAAATTTGGAAAGATGGCCGCTTTTCCCGGGCACTTCCGGAACCGTCTATGGTGGTCAATGTAGTCAACGAAAGTTTGGTTGGCCGTCGGTGACCTAGAACAGCAAATTTAAGTTGTTTGAGAGACATTTTAGCGAAATTTTTACCTTTTTTGCTTTCATCGGAGTATCGGTTTGAATCACAATTTGCTATGTGATCGCACGCCACAACCTGTAACTCCGGAACCGGAAGTCGGATCGGGATGAAATTAAATAGCCATTTACGGGGACGCAATACCTTTCATTTGAGGCCAAGTTTAGTCGAATTGGTCTAGCCATCTCCGAGAAACCGATGTGAATGTTATTCTGAATTTAGATACTTCCGCCGGGGCTTCCGGAACTGAGGACGGTGGCCAATGTGGCCAAATAGGCTTTGAATGGATGTTAGTGACCTAATACTACAAAACGAAGCAGTTGTGGTCATATTTTGGAAAAAATTTCACCTTTATACATTCATTGCAGAATTTATTAAAATCGACATTTTCTGCGTGTTCGTACTTATCACCCTGTAGTTCCGGAACCGGAAGTCGGATCCATTAGAAATTCAATAGCAGCCTATGGGAACGTTGCACCTTTCATTTGAGACTAAGTTTGTCAAAATCGGTTCAGCCATCTCTGAGAAAAATGAGTGACATTTTTGGTCACATACACACACATACACACAAATACATACATACATACATACATACATACATACATACATACATACATACATACATACATACATACATACATACATACATACATACATACATACATACACACATACATACACACAAATATTTTGCGATCTCGGCGAACTGAGTCGAATGTTATATGAGACTCGGCCCTCCGGGCCTCGGTTAGAAAGTCGGTTTTTGGAGCAATTGCGTAACCTTTCTATATGAGAAAGGCAAAAGAATAGTATTTAATTAGCTTAATCAGCATGAGCTCAATGTTATCTTCATGTGATTATATTTTGAAATGTTGGTGGAATGGGTTTAAAAGTGGAGGGAATGGGGGGTTAGTAGAGTGGGAGTGGAGGATGCGTCAGAAATCCTTCATCTTATTTTGGTATACGGGGTGGATGAAGGAAATGCGGGCGTGAGGGTGGTCCAAGGGGACGGTAGTGATGAAGGAGAGAGATGTAAGGGCAAGGCGGGGGGGGGGGCGGAGGGGCTCTGATGCAATACTCAGCTGCATATTTTGCCTTCCATTTGAGACTTGGTTTGAGAAAATCGGTTCAGTCATCACCGAAGAACCAATGTGACTTTATTTGTGGAATATGCCCGGAATTCCGGACTTCCGGAATCGTCGATAGTGGACAATATATTCAAAGAATGTTTGATTGGCAATCAGTGATCTAGATCTGCGATTAGAAGTAATTTGGTGACCATTTCAATAGTTTTTAGCCTCTGAGGTATTACGATTGTACCGATTTATATGGGAAATTCCAGTGTATCCTTACTAACACCCCTGTAACTCCGGAAGCAAGGGTCAGAACAGAATGAAATTCAGCAGCTGTCAATGGTATTACTGTATCTTTTATTTGAAATCAAGTTTGTAAAAATCGGTAGAGAATTCGTTGGGGAATGGGTGTGATATTAGCTTAGGAACTTGGCGGGTTCCCCGGGGGCGTCATGAACTGTCATAGGTGGCCAATGTGGTCAAAGCTGCTTTGATTCATCATTAGTGATCCAGACCCGCAAACTAGAGTAATGTTACATCAATTTTAATATGTTTTACATCATTTGAACATCATGGTGGTACCAGTTTATATGGGAATTTGCTGTGTGACTGCACTCTTCAACCCGTAACTCCGGAACCGGAAGTCGGATAAACTAAAAATTCAATAGCAGCTTATGGGAGCGTTATACCTTTCATATGAAACTAAGTTTGCGAAAATCGGTTCAGCCATCTCTGAGAAAATTGTGTGAGTTTAAATTTATTTATTTATTTATTTATCGCACGCATCAACAGGCCGCACTCGGCCCCAATGATGGAAACTTAAATTAATTACATTTAAAAAACTGCAGGAATCGCTTTCTTAAAGTTATCCGAGACAAATGAAAGTCGAACAGGTGCGACACACGATTGAAGAGGCGTTGTAGTCCCGTGATAGCGGCATTAGCTGTTTGAATAGTTCGTCGAAACGGCACTCTCAGAAGAACGTTTCCGCGTAACGTTCTGGACCTTGCTTGGATGTTGACTCGCTCTAATAAATCTGGAGAATCGATGCGTCCTGACAGAAGATCAGAGATGAATAAGGCTCTTGCAGTTTCTCTACGGCGCTGAAGGGTATCGAGCTGGATGAGTTGACACCGACTCTCGTAGCTTGGTAGACGAAAAGGATCGCGCCAAGGCAGGCGTCGAAGAGCATACCGTATAAATTTTCGTTGAACGCCTTCAATTCGATCGCTGCTGTTCATGTAATTCGGGTTCCAGACTGACGAACAATACTCCAGCGTGGAGCGCACTAAAGAGCAGTAGAGGCTTTTGAGACAATAAATGTCTGTGAAGGATTTAGCCGTACGGAAGATGAAGCCCAGGCTTCGCGATGCTTTACCAACAACATACGAAATGTGATTCTTAAATGTAAGTTTCGAATCTAACAGCACTCCAAGATCCTTAACGCAGCTCACCCGGGAAACAAGAGCTCCAGACAAGTTATATTCAAACTCAATGGGATCCTTTTTTCTGGAGAACGATATCACAGAACATTTCGCCGGATTCAGATTCATTCGGTTGTTTTCACACCATCTGCTGAAAGTGTCAAATTGCTGCTGCAAATAAAGTGCGTCCGTTCGGCTCTTAATTCTGTTGAAAATTTTCAGGTCATCTGCATACGACAACCGTGGCCCTTTCAGCTGATAGTTTACATCGTTGAAATAGAGAGTGAATATCAAAGGTCCGAGATGACTTCCTTGCGGAATTCCAGACGTTGCGGAGAATAGTTTGGAGTATGCATCACCTATGTTCACACTGAGTTGACGGCCAACGAGATAGGATTGGAACCATCGCAGGAGTGATCCACTGAAGCCAAGTTTTTCCAATTTAGCGATTGCGATATCGTGATTGATTTTGTCAAAAGCTGCAGATAAGTCAGTATATATAACATCAGTTTGTTGACTCGCATCGAACCCTTCGGACACAAAAGAGGTTAGAGATAGTAGATTCGTCGACGTCGATCGATTCGGCATGAATCCATGTTGGTCTTTAGAAATATATTCCTTACAGTGAAAAAACACTGACTCCACCACGACTAACTCAAAGAGCTTGGAAATGGCACAGAGCGCAGAAATTCCTCTATAATTGTCAATGTTCCTCTTATCACCTTTTTTGTGGACAGGAAAGATGAAAGCTGCTTTCCACAATTGAGGAAAAATCGCGGTTGTCAGTGACATTTTGAATAGTTGACAGAGTGGTTCCACCAAACCAGATATACACTTTTTCAAAAACACAGCAGGGACACCATCTGGCCCGGGAGATGACGATGCTTTAAGCTTGGATGCTGCTGATACAATATCCGAGTGCTCTACACGAATCTCATTCACTGACCGTTCGAGTTGGGCCACGCCGCTAGCTGCAACGTCAATCTGCTGCGAGGACAATGTCTCACTGACGAACACACTCGCAAATTTAGAGGCGAACAATTTGCATATGGCTTGTGAATCATGACCAGCTTCGCCATTCAAAAACATTGCAGAAGGCAAGCCGGTTTCTTTCCGCTGGTCATTGACGTATCTCCAAAACGATTTAGGATCCGACTTAAGCTTACGTTGCATTTTTCGTTGATAGTTTGAAAAACAAAAACTGTTCAGTTTTTTAAAATCGTTATTGAGCCTTACATAATAAGCTCTCAGTGACAAGGTACGGCGTTTGGTAAACTTTCGTAATGCTGCTCTTTTCGCAGTTTTTAGCTGACGTAGCTCGGCTGTCTGCCAGGGGGATTGATCACTTCGTTGATTACACTTTGGGACATGACGATCGATAAGGTAGCTCATTATATGGCAGAACGTTTCAGCGGCGGAGTTCACATCATCCTTACTTAGCACAGAATCCCAGTTAATACTTTGTAAAATATTCAAAATGCTGCTATAGTCGGCCCGCTTATAATTGTAACACACGGTGGGCGCGTGGCTCGAAAACTTCATAGGCGGTACGTCCTGGAGTGTAAGATGAAGAGGCGGATGGTGGCGAACATACTTTACTAGCGGGGCGAGGGCGGTGGAAATATGCGGCGATTGATCTCTGGCATTAACGAAGCATAGATCTAAAATCCGGTCGTTCTCGTTCGTTGTGCTGTTAATCTGCAGAAGTGTAGCCGTGCTATAGCCATCCAGAAGAGTAAAGCTGCCAGGATGAAAAACTGATTCGTCTGGGTCGGGTTGTAGAAATCCGTTATGAATGGAACGCCACTTTATTGTAGAAAGGTTGAAATCGCCGAGGATCATGATTTCGTCAGTGGGTTGCGCCATCGCAACAACAGAAGTCAATGATTCAGAATGAGAATCAACTAGTGCAGAGTCGCGAATTTTATCGGGAGGGAAATAAACCACACATATATATAATGTTCGATTTCCCAATTTTATCGCTGCCCATACTTGTTCGATGCTGCTCCAAGCATCATTTGTTATATGTTGAACTTTTAATCCACGACGCACAGCGAGCAAAACACCGCCTCCGGAGGATTTGTGGCTGTTGAGAGGACTCCGGTCACATCTGAGAACCTCGTAGTCAGAGCAAATCACCTGGCTGGAAAGGGTCTGCTCATTTAGCCATGTTTCTGTCAATGCGATAATGTCGTAACAGCAGTCCGAGGTAGCTAGGCGATAGGTATTTGCACAGGAATTCATGCCACCCACATTTTGATAGTATAAGTGGATGGGTGACGATTTTAGACACGAAAGGCTGACCGGCACTCCTTGATTCCGTCGTCTGGAAAGCACACCGGGGCGACTGGAATGACTGCTAACAGCAGAAGGCGCGGGTGAACTGCATGAATTGGTAGCACCCGTGATGGAAGTTGGAGTGCTCCTCAGGAGGTTTCCAGCTGACGGCTGACATCGTTGACTTATTAATTGACAGTCGGAAGCATTCGAGCTAGAACAAGCAGTTCCATCAGGAAAAACGGTTGATTCATCAAAATTATTTTTAAAATACTTGCCAAAGAGGGCAATTTGGAAGTCCCCCTCTCCATTCCCAGACACAGGGCCGGGACGACTGAAGATACTGCTGACTGCGAGAGGCACGACTGTGCTGGGAGGATTGGGGGATTCCATATTGCTTTCTACGGTGCGTCCCGGTTGCCGTTGATCAACAGGCGAATTGTCGGTGCGTAGTCTAAAATAACTGCTATTTGCGATGGATTTATCCCAGTCGAGGTGTTTTCCGAAACCCCTGCTTCCCGTCATTAGTACGTTCTTGCCGAAAGTCGATGAACTCGCGGAAATACATCCCATCCGGCCAAGTTTCGGCATTGAGGGCCATTTCACGAAGTTTAGGGTCAACACCAATTTTGAAAGAAATGAAATTAAGCCCGCTCAAATTTGCGTCTTTTTTCACTAACTTCTTCACTTCGACCGGATCGTCCGTTGAAAGGCACTCCTTAACCATAGCACCAACCTCGTCTTCAGAAACGGTGGTGGCAATTCGCGACAAATAAATCCAGCATTTACTAGTAGCGGGTGGAACAGTGATTGTGGGTACCTTTGCTACATCACCCTTTTTCTTGCCACACGTTAGGCTGGGGACATCGGATTTAGAAAGAGATTTATTATCCTCGGTCTCGCGAGCACGTTTGGCTCCAGCTCTATTTGGAACGGGCCATGATATGGGAGTTGCAGGCAGTGTCGTTGCGGATTCCACTGATTTTCTGGTTTTCTCCATTTCAGCCTTTAATGCTTCAAGCGCTGTTTTATGTGTGTCGGTCAACAAACGGAACGCTTCGCTCAATGCTGTAAAAGCTGCATTCACTGCGGAGGATTTCATCAAATCCACACAGCTGTCGCAGAGCCAGAATATATTCGCTGAGTCGTTAATCATGTCCAATTTTGGACGAGTGAGCGTTGAACACGATAGATGCATGATTCTGTCGCAGAATCCTTGGCATTTCAGCTGATTCAAAGTGGTTACCGGCTCGGAGCACTGCAGGCAGATCGAATCCATTGCGAATCGCCTACAGGTAGGCAACAGTAGCTACTTCGTGAATAAGCTTTCCCGATATGCATCCACGGTTTCACCACAAGGATTCTATCACTACCGACGACACTTTGGGAGAACAAAATGTTTGTCAATTGTCACCGCACGACCGAGAATCACAAATTATGAGTCAATTGATCAATAACTGCAGCTTAGGCGAGGGCACAAACTCTATTCTAGATGAAAAATCACTGAATATACACAAAAAAACGATCCAAAATACGCGAACAAAAATAAACAAACTGATTCACAACAGTGTTACCAGAAGGAATGACACACACACACATACACACACACACATACACACACATACATACACACACACAGACATTTGCCGATCTCGACGAACTGAATCGAATGGTGTATGACACTCGGACCTCCGGGCCTCCGTTAAAAAGACGATTTTTACAGTGATTGCATAGCCTTTCTTTATATGAGAAAGGCAAAAATGAGATTTGTAGAGTAAATATCAAAAAGTTTGATGTTTCTGAATTTTACCTTTAACGTTTTTATTTTTGTTTTATTCCTCAGAATTTTACACGTTCAACAAGTTACATTTTATGAAAATTGATTGAAGAATAATAGAGATATATGCATGAGAAAATGTTAAAATTTAATATGAATGACAAAATGTCCTATAACCCCAACTTCTCGTATTCGGACTAAGGTCAAAAGGGTTCCGATCGATTTCTAAGATTTTTTCACATTAGAAAAACTTAAAAAAATATGAATGATTTGCATCACGGAGCAGAAAAATCATTAAAAATAGGGGATTTTGGGGCCAAAATGACCCAGTACCCATACTTTCCCGTATTTTCCTAGAAACAAAAATTTCTTCATTCAGATACTAAGATTATTTCCTTTCAAAAGAGGTATAAATTGTAATTTTCTGATTGCTACTTCAAAAGTTATAGCATTCTATGTATTTTTCCTCCATATTTTCCCATAGTACCAATTTCAAAAAATTTCAAGCGATGTGGGCGGGGGTCTAAAATTGTCCAAATGATTTGAAATTTGGCATCTGAGCTTGCTTTGACATTTGTCACAATATGAGAGGGGGGGCCTTCGAGAATTCAAAAAAAAAATTTTTTTTGCAATGCCCTAGGCTACATACTTTTATAAAAATTCAAACTTTTCCCTTTTTTCCCGCATCTCAACATATATAACCCCTTAATGGTATCACGTTTGTTCCATGCATTTTTTTTCATGAAATATAATACAATTATGTCCAGCTGCTAGAGGCCAGTAATAGGCACGAGCAGTAGATATAAGTGAAAAATTAAGACTAGGAACATCGTTATTCATTTAATAAGATTCAGAGTGATGTCCAGACAGAAAACTTTTACTATCCAACTCAGATTGCCAGGTAACTCCGAGAAAAAAATTGATAATTACTTAAAAATAACATATTACGATAAAGCGAAAAGAAATTACGAATATCACGGAAAAATACATACAAATTACGAAAATCGTGATTAAGGTCCTGAAATCCTGAACATAAATCACGCTACTCTGCTAGAATCATCCGATAGTTATCTCATGTATAAAATAATGTGAACAGACATTTAGAAATCGCGACCAAGCTTCTGAAATCAAGAACATCGTTTAGTTGTCGACTCTTTTAATTTTTTTCTTAACAATTCGTTTACTTGACACGGCTCGATGCGTGAGCTAAACAGAACCGTGTGTCTTTTAAATATTTACAACAAAGAAATAATAAAGATTCTGTAATGTGTGTCCGTCGAATTCTTCACACGCAATTCACCAGTGCGTGCGGAGATTCTTTTCCACGGCGGAGGAGCATTTGCAGCATCGCCCGATAGAGCCACAAGGTCTGCTTCCTTGATTATCGCTTTCATCTATACTGTCATCACTGCTACTGTCATGTAGGTTGTTGATTTTTTAGGTTTGTTTCTTCAGTTGGCAGATTATGATCGTGAAACAATGCTATTTGTTTTCTCTCTTGTTGTCGACGGTACTGTTTGTTGTCTCAGATGTGCTTGCTATTGTTGTAGATAATTTAGGTCGGTAAAGAGGGACAAGTCTGTCTGTGAGACATGTTGGTAGGCTTGAGTGATTCGTAGTAACACTGTCTAAGCTTGACTCCTGCCAGCAGAAGGCAAAAGATTAGTCCGCAAGATTTTAAGCCTGTTTCTGATGACCCTACCACTTATAGTTTTCCGATCTGAACATTTCACATCCTTACTCTCACTTAAGTACTATGGGTGTAAGATTTTCATAGATTCTTCTACATAGCAATCTCTAACTAATTAAATGTCGTTAAAAAGTAAAAAAAATAAAAAAAAATATTCAGATAATTAGCTGATGGTTCAACATGTGTTAGTAGTTCGGCAACAATTTGTGTGATTTAATTGAAGATAACTAGGCCACTGCATTTTTTTCGGTTCTTGTAGGATGTTTTTCCTTGGTAATCCAGCGCATGGTTTCTCGTAGTGTGCAGATTGATTGCAAGTGACAAGTGAGAGATTGACACAGAGTAGTCTGAGCACAGGTCGAGCTAGGTCGCAGGGTAACGAAGCAAGGGGTAGGTTTATCTAGCCGAATTGTAAGCATTCGAACTCCGTTGTTTCGACATGAACTAATGGTATCGGATGTATACGGAGACAGATCGTGTAGCCGTACCTCTATTGAGTTAGCTTCATAATACACGGGAATCTAGACTCTAATATTGTCACACTCAACATACTGGTCCATGTTGTTAACAGAAATAAGTTGTTCGGCTAAGAGATAACTTCTTAATCCTATCAGTACAACATCACATACATGGTGAAACTGAATAGAAAGAGCATCAGTTTGTTTGAAATACATTTTATCTTTCAGTAAGCGCATTTTATTTATTTATGAACGGATTTTTCCGTAATGTATTAAACCTCATTTCAGCATTTAGAATGCAATCATGCTCTATTTTAGCATTATAAATGCATACAGGCACATCAGAAATACAGCATTATCGTCAGCTCTATATGCGTATGCACTTAGTGCTATTATAGAGCAGTTATAAAGTTGTTATACTGCTAATGCAACGCGGTGCAAGGCCGCTATGGGACGCTCTCGACTCGAGACGTTCGCCTCAGGTAGAAACCTTTTCATGGCATTTTGCACGTTCCCAGAATACTTAACGGTGCACTGTACATATAATTAGTTTTGTGTTGCAGATCGATCCTGAGGCAGCAGATTGTACGCAGTTTTGGAATTTCACGCTCACATAACCTTAGACAAAATTAACCTGTCAAAATTTGCTGCTCTGCTCAGTATAAAGGTTAATTATCTGTATCAATTTGAGTTGGCACTGTGTTTAACAAATCTTCTTTAGAGTTCTGTTGATTTATATATTTATCTATTTTATGAATATTTGGAAAAAAATTAGTATAAAAATTCACATATCTCAAAGATACAGGACATATTCTGCACCTGAAATTAAATCATGAGTCGAATAAATACTCACTAGCACCATTCTCGCATCATCGTTTCGAACACTCCTGCAACATGCAAAAAACGAAAAGACGAATACGAAAACACAAAACACAAAACATGGCCAGCCAGGAATGTAAAACGAACGAAGTTCAAAAGGCTGAGAGCTGAATTCAGCAACCAAAAAAAATATCCCAAAGACAGGTTCCTGAACACCCGGCTGCTTTATTGCAGCAGGCCGGGAAGATTCACCAGCGCAGTCAGACCGAAACCCCCCTTCACCGATGAATCGCGCCTACTTTTTGTTTGCGCGAGGTCAACGATTCTGTGTGCCTGCCTGGTGCGAATTGTGCGAATATTTTTGTGTACCTACCTACTCTGCTGTGCCAAATAAATTCATTTAGCTTGGGCCATTTCCAAACATGTATTATATCGATGCACTGAAAAAGTCTGAAATTTATGTGTTTAATCCTGTTTTTTTTATTTTCAGAACGATACTACGACCTACATCTAAATATTTGAAAGGTGAGTGAAAAAAGGATGGGTGGGTAATGTCAGAGACATAACCGGAGTGAAGTAGAATACACTTTAGACCGGTAAATTCTGCTCTGGAATAAGCAATTTCTATGCGATTTTGTCGACTTTAGCACATTCATAGTTTATTTGGAGTATTTTTGGAATTATCAAGTTGACAATTTGCAACATTCTTTGAAAATATTGTTGAACTTTTATGAATGAAGGCACGCAAACGAGCGTTTGACCGTCGTCCTACTACCAGCATTAGAGAAGTAGCAGATCAGAATTTTTCGCTACATGACCTGTACCAAACAAACCGTAAGTCCACCGGAGGAAAGGCTCCCCGCAAGCAGTTGGCAACAACTCCCTGGCAACCCTATACCATCATATGGAGTTTGACAGCGACCGACATATATGGGGCGTTATAGCTATAAAGCCCCAAACAAAGAATTATGTTCGGCACTATGCTCGATATTCAAGCATTTCACACGACGTTTTGCATCTTGTGGGATGATTTAATAATTTAATTTAATCGACATTTTGTAACTAAATACAGCTTCTAATCATTCGGCTCAAAATCAATGTTTTGCCTTTCATGGCAGTGATGCTGGCTGTACAGAGACGTCGTCCTTGACAGGGGCTGGTTGGTAACGAAGGCCATGTAAAAGTGCCCCAGTCACGGTTAGCGTTAAGAAGCCTCATCGCTACCGAACAGAAACAGTCGCCCTGCGAAAAATTCACAGCTATCAGAAATCGAGCGGGCCTAAATTGTGACCCAAAATAAACCACAAACCAACAAGTTGTTTTCAGGACCAGCCAATTATAAAGTATTATTATTATAAATGAAATTTTCCATTGCCTTAAAACCTCCCACCCCCTTTCCACCCGGCTTGAATAACTATCAATCTTGATGATGCTGTGCGGCGGGGGTACTAGTTTTTATTATAGTGGAAAATTTAGGTTTTCGCGTTTTTCCCTAAAGTTTTTTAGCTGTGCTGTTTTCAAGGAAGTTGTAGTTGAATTCAAAATAAAATAGTTTATTTCTGTTGTCAGAGATGGACCTTCCAACGAAAACTAGTCTGGCTCGCTTGGAATCGAATTGTATGGACCAACCACTGCTTTCACAAAATCTGTTATTTTCAGTAATTGAACATTCTACACAACTAGTCACAACTATTTTCAATCAGCGCAAAAATCGAAGATATTCATTCAGTACAATAGCAGATTTTCACTTTTAGAAAAACAGGCAACATTCTGGCCGAAAATTTTGAAACGGAGCACCTATATCGAAATGTTAGAAAACGTTCGATTTTTGTAAATTGAATCATTACACTAACCTGTCTACAAATCACACAAATAACTTTTTTATTTTGTGCCATTCTACTTGAAAGCGACGATATTGTTCACAAGTGGCTCACTTACCATCCAACGCTCTTGGCAAGCCACTTTCTGATGCTTGTAATAAAATTTCAATTCGATTCTTTGTCGATAAATTGATGGCCCTGAAAAGGGCCTTTTCTTTGGGCAGTTTTCGAAATTTACTTGGTGCTGGTGTATATGGTAACAGTTTTGGTGCCATCGAAGACGGCGTGCTTGGCCAACTCTTCTGACAGCAGCAAATGGACGGTGGTTCGAATTTTGCGGGAGATGCTGCAAACGAACTGCTACATGCTGATGCTGCAAACGAACTGATCGTGAACAACAGCATGCTGAGTTTTTATACCTGACTACAGCACAATAATGTAAGCTCGTCCTTTTTTGTGTTGTCCTCAATATGTGTTCGTCGTAGCTCCACCCCTTCGTTGGTCGACCACATATTTTTGATAAAGAACAAAATTGAAATTGTGTTTCCAATACGGAGGTTATCGAACACTCAGGGTAAAAAGAGTAATGTAATACGGCACCTTGGTAAAATGTTTGAGAATTGAAACCTTTTTTGAATGCGCCCAGTAAACACGAAACTGTAAACAAACAAACAAAAGATAACTTTTTCTTTTGTGTCATTCTACGTGAAATCGACGATATTGTTCACAAGTAGCTCACTTGCCATCGAACGCTCTTGGCAAGCTACTTTCGGATGCTTGTAATAACAAAACTTTAATTCGATTCTTTGTTGATAAATGGCCCGTACCAAACATACCGCTCGTAAGTCCACCAGAGGAAAGCCTCCCCGCAAGCAGTAAGCAACGAAGGTCGTGTAAAAGTACTCCAGTCACGGTTGGCGTTAGGAAGCCTCATCACTACTGAACAGAAACTGTCGCCCTGCGAGAAATTCACAGCTATCAGCAATCGAGCAGGCCTAAATTGTGACCCAAAATAAACCACAAACCAACAAGTTCTTTTCAGGACCAGCCAATTATATTCCAGTAAGATATAAATGAAATTTTCGTTTTCCATTGCCTTACAACCTCTTTCCTCCCGGCTTGAATTACTATCAATCTTGATGATGCTGTGCGGCTGGGCACAGGCAGTTTCCATTATAGTGAAAAATTTAGGTTTGCGCGTTTTTCCCAAAAGTTTTTTAGCTGTGCTGTTTTCAAGGAAGTTGTAGTTGAATTCATAGTAAAAAAGTTTACTTCTATTGTCAGAGGTGGACCTTCCAACGAAAACTAGTCTGGCTTGGAATCGAATTGTATGGACCAACCACTGCTTTCACAAAATCCGTTATTTTCAGTAATTGTACATTCTACAGAATTAGTCACAACTATTTCCAATCAGCGCAAAAATCGAAGGTTTTCATTCAATACAACAGCAGATTTTCACGTTTGAAAAAACAGGCAGCATTCTGGCCGAAAATTTTGAAACGGAGCCCCTATATCGAAACGTTCGATTTTTGTAAATTGAATCATTACACTAAACTGTCACAAATAACTTTTCATTTTGTGCCATTCTCGTGAAAGCGACGGTATTGTTCACAAGTGGCTCACTTACCATCCAACGCTCTTGACAAGCTGATGCTTGTAATAACAAAACTTCAATTTCATTCTTTGTCGATAAATTGATGGCCCTGAAAAGGGCCTTTTCTTTGGGCAGTTTTCGAAATTTACTTGGTGCTGGTGTATATGGTAACAGTTTTGGTGCCATCGAAGACGGCGTGCTTGGCCAACTCTTCTGTGACAGCAGCAAATGGACGGCGGTTTGAATTTTGCGGAACATGCTACAAACGAACTGCTGCATGCTGATGCTGGAAACGAACTGAGCGTAAGCAACAGCATGCTGAGTTTTTATACCTGACTACAGCACAACGTAAGCTCGTCCTTTTTTGTGTTGTCCTCAATATGTGTTCGTCGTAGCTCCACCCCTTGGTTGGTCGACCACATATTTTTGATAAAGAACAAAATTGAAATTGTGTTTCCACTACGGAGATTATCGAACACTAAGGGTAAAGAGAGTAATGTAATACGGCACCTTTGTAAAATGTTTGAGAATTGAAACCTTTTTTGAATGCGCCTAGTAAAAATTCACTTCACTCCAGTTTGTTTCTGACCATATTTGCAATTTGCGTACTGAAATAAATCATAATTTAGGGTTTAACCCAAATAGCTCTCCAGGGAGAAACAGTCCATGAAACAGAAAATGCAAACTCATTCTTTGAAATGATTTTGGTGGCCCTGAAAAGGGCCTTTTTATAATGATACAAGTGAGTTCTACCTTTTCAACTTCCAAATCCATACAAAGTGCGTCCCTGCCGCTTCAGAGTATAGACGACATTCATTGCGGTTTTGCGCTTGGCGTGTTCAGTGTAGGTCACGGCATCTCGGATGACATTTTTCTGCACACCATCAGCATTCGTAGATTAAATTGGAGATGCATTTTACATCACTACGACGAGCCAGACGCCGACTGGCAGATTTGGTGATTCCCTGGATTTTATCACGAAGAACCTGGCGATGACGCTTGGTACGGGAACGCAAACATGATACCGCTCATTGTACCGTCCGGACGAGCATGTTGCTCGTGTGGTAAGCGAGCACCCACTGATACAAAACAAGCTCGCGTGACCTGTATATATAACATTCCCGTATGTAATGAAACGCTTACATGCTCCTTTTTGACGGCTCTGCGTGGGATATGCTGACAAATTGCGCATTTTCCTCGCTGTTTCCGAAGGATTTTCTGAAAATCCTTGTTTTGGTTTATTTATAGTAGTCGCAGTAATTCCGAAATTTAATACGATATACGTGCACAAATTTCCGATCAGATAGTGCAAAAATATTGCGATTTCGTCCAGTAGAACGGAAGATACTCGCATTTCAAACCTGGGAAAATTTCTCAACTGAAATTTTTGAAACGGGACCCCATATTGAAACGTTAGAAGTATTCTACTTCAAAAAAAACAATTAAAGCTGCACATAACCTAATAGTGAAACTTTGAAATATGTCTTCAAATGCTGGGTTGATTTTATCATACTTGTTTTCTATATCACGATATTAACTCTTCCGATAGGGCAACTTCTGTTTCAATTGCACAATTACAAATATTTGAAGGTGATATAATCCAGCATATTCGCCTGCCCGAGTCTTCCCCGCCATTTCGGAATCCCTTTCGACGGACCAAAACTCAAGATGGCAAGTGTTTCATAACGATTCATCATCTGAAACTTAACTTTTTGTATGGAGAAGATGTCTTGAAGACAAAAATTGACTTTTGCCAAAGTATTAAAATCCAAAATGGTGAACCCAACCTTCAACCATGCGAAGTTTCTAGCGCCCAAAAATTGACTTTTGTACTCAAAAAGCAAATATGTTGTATCGATTTTGTTGACTACTTTCGGCAAATTTAAGACTAAGAGAAACGAAAACAATATGAAAAACGGAGAAGTATTCTAGAACCAAGCAGTTATAAACTTCTAACGGAAAACCAGCACTCATATGGACATGATCGAGAGGAAATGTGTAGAATCTTTTGTCTTCTGCTGGTAGGAGTTAGGCGTTTCACCCAAGTATATCGCAGCTTTCATAAAAGAAAAAAAATACAGAAGAAACGAAAATACCTACTATTAAGGGTACAATATGTAAACCACTCCGCAATCGTTGCGGTCTTGTATTTCACAATCGTTAACACAACCAACAACTGTAATCACATGCCCCGTTAGAAGGGACGAATTTTAATCAAGAAAACCAACCAAATCCAGCTTTTCACTAAAAATTACTCCGTCTGTGCACTCCAGTTTACCATTGTGTCTAACAAGAATCTGTGCCCCCCTGTTCGTAGTCGCAGTCAAAGTTGGGCCGGTACAGGTTATTCACACAACCAATTCCACCTGTGCCATTTCGGTTGGGGAGTCTCTGCTCCAACCGGTTCTCGGTGCTAAATCATGCTCATTTCCGTGCTCTTGGACCGGCTGGTTGACGACGACAAGTGAAAAGCAGAGTTCCCAGTTGTCGGGGCGGGGTCTAATGAGGCCCGTCCTAAGCACCGTGTGTCGCCGCCCGCTCGTTAGAGCAGGGAGTCTTTTTCCTTTAATTGTTGCTCAAGCATTAATCCTATCTTACACGTGCAGCAGTGTGTGCTTACTTACACATCCGGTGGGTGGGGTGGTGCTCGGGTGAAAGGATAATTATTTTTCCCACAGTAAACAGCAACGGTCTCATTTATTAGTGGAATAATTAAACATATACAAACTTGCACGTGGAGTCAGCAGAAAACTAGCTACGTCATGGGAATTATGTGAAACAGGTTTCTTGCAGAATTGCTACAATTATAATTTGGAATGAAAGGGTTTTTTACGTACGAATTGGTCTGCTGCATCACCGTAATTATTCGAAATCTAGAAAAATCTCTTGTGAAATATTGAGTATTAGCCAACATTTCTTTTTTTTCGTATATTTGATCCTCTAAAAAGCAAAAGTATAATATTATCTCCGAGAATGGCAAAACGAAAACGATGATTTTTGGTGAAAATACCAAACTGCTAGTAGCCAGGGTGCAATTTGTTTCTAGCCTACTATTCGTTTGTTTTTTGAATACTCAACAATTGATTGATGAATGGCAAGGGATTATTCAATTAGTGTAATCATTTCAGTTATTGTAGGTTATCCAAAAAACAGTTTTATTCTTGATTTGTCTTTTCATCTATACATGGTTAGAAAATGTATCGCATGATTGGCCAAATGTTAGCATATTAATAAAAAAACTTTCCATGGCAAATGCTCTACTAGAACAACAACATATAGTGCCCCATTTTTTATTCAAACCACAGTAGCGTTAACTATATTCAAAAAAGTAAAGGTGCATACTCGAAAGCTGTCTGTTGTAAAAACTTTTTTATTAAAACCAATGCTACTTTACTACTAACACCTGCTTCATGGAAAAGTAAATTAGTTTTACTTAGATTTTATGTTTACCACAGATTCAGGCTAGGCAGTGTTCGATTACCACTTCGCAGTTTGCATGATCAAGCTAGGAAAATCCATGCGTTACTTCGTCTTTTCGCTGGCCTTGTAGCCATCATCCTTGTCTGATACACCAATTAATTTCAAGTACGCGGTACGCTTGATCGACGCAGTTCAATCAACAGCAAACATATTCCTATGCGCAACATGTTTTCACCAACCAGTCAGCCAGTCAGCCACATCCAGTACAGTGCAGTGCCGTGGTGGCTAGGCTAGGTCAGACAGTTATGTGCGTGTGGTTGTTTTGTTATCCATTCACCACTCTGCAATTTCCATTGGGGCGTGTAAACATAATGCACAACAATTGCAGCACATTGCTCTCGAGAGCGTGGGAAAGCGTCGCAGCAGGCGGTGAATTTTGCTCAAATAAATCCGAAAGAGTCGTTACAGAGTGTGCACCACATGTCACTGGGGATGCAGGTCAATGTGGAAATGTGCGCAGATACTCGGAATGGGTGAGTAGTTCCCGAATGGAGGGATATACCGAGAATGGTTTGGAATTGGGTGGATCAGGGCGTAGTGGTAATGGCTATGCTTATTCAACATACTATCTCACAGAATCAGTATTGTTGGAATGAAAAATAGTAATTAACAAACATTTATTAACATTCCGTTTTTGCAGACTGAAATGATCGCTTATAAATGTTTTTGAACTATCAATATTCCATCAAAGATATATTAAATTCAAACATTTTTGAAAAACAAGCAATTTGTCAGACCTTTCAGGAGAATTAAAGAAATTTCCGAAGGTTTCGATAGATTACTGAAGATATCAAAGAGATTTGGAGATTTCTAAAGAATCCAGCAATTTTCAGCAAATTTTAGACAAATTTTGGAGAACCTTTAGAAGGATTTTGGATTCAGAATGTTTAGGAATATTTAACCTTCTTTAGGCGTTAACTTTTTGTAACGAAAAAGGTGTTAGCGGGTCATATTGACCACGATTTCGAACTCAGTTTTAAGTAGGGTGACCAGACGTCCTGGTTTCCCAGGACATGTCTTGGTTTTTGATAGACTGTTCTGGTGTTCTGGGACCTCGAGATAAATGCTTGATTTGTCCTGGTTTTGCTCTTCCAAGAGCGCTATCGATGTTAATGAAACGATAAATAGCTGAGCTTCTTCTTGGTTTAAATCATCTTTCAATCTTCTACAACTTTTAATAAGTCACATCGACGTTTGGGTGACTACCCTTATTCCAATCGTACTAGCATCTCTTGCCAGTGACAAGTTTAAGATGGATTGTTTGAAATCCGCAAACATGTTTCCAGTTCGTAAAAAGGGAATTAAGTGAGACGTCAATACAGTGGCGTAGCCAGAAATTAAGTTTGGTTGGGGGGGGGGGCGTGATGAAAATCGTAATTTTTTTCGGAAAATGCTAAAATTTATTATGAGTTCGAAAACATTTTCAACGTTAAAGATCACCAAATTTAAAAATCCCTTACTTTAAAAGTTTGACAACTTCGCGTACTTTTCCAACATAAAATAGCGCATACTTCAATATAAACATTTTAGTGATTAATTCTCATAGAGATAATTATGGAGAATGAACTCTTCAAAAATAGTAAGAGACTTGGCGCCTTCAGCAAAGTTATTGATAATGTCATTATAAACAAAATTTGTTGAAAATATGCAGGCTACATGAATGCAGCATATCGAGATATAAAACAACATGCTATATTTCTACTTAATGGAGAAACATTTAGGTAAAAATTATTTTTTCTGCACTAAGGAGAAAATTGTTTATTGCGTTTAAACAGACTTCTCATCAGAATTCGACACTAACTTAGTGACAGGACTAAGCTAGTGCGGAATTGATGCTATCTCCAAAAAACGGAAACACTCTTTATGTTTCTGGGCAAACCCCTAGTTCTTTTTTAATATTTAGGATTTGTTTAAGCCAGTTTTATCAAATAAAGTAATATCAGAATAACTTGTTGTAAAGGTTTTCTACTACCACATTTCGATACTCTGAAAATATGGGATATTCATATCTTAAAAAGTTGTTTGAAATAGCATTTTCGAAAACTTTACTGGAGACATAAAGTCTCGAATTTGTTTGAAGAGTAAATTAACCGCCATTTTTTTATTTTGATTATAGAGGGTTTAACCTTGGAGTCACTCGCCTCTTTTCGGGTTAGAGAAATCTCTTTTAGAAAAATCTCTAACCCTATGTGCAGGGTTGGGAATTGAACCCAGGTGAGCTGTGTACAAGGCAATCGATTTACCAACTAGGTTATGCCCGTCCCCTAACCGCCAAAATTATTTTATTAGAAGATGGGTAGTTTTACGTTTTGAATTTCTTCAACGTTACTTAACATCGAAATTTGACAGTTGCGAATGAATGTGATCATAACCGTTAAAAATTTATCGAGCTTTTTTTTTACTTTTCTTCATTATTCAAGCTCACAACTTGACAACAAGTCCTAGAAACGTAGTTTTAGCACGACATTCAATTCTTCACGAGAGCGAAAAATTCAGTTACTGAAAGGAACATCGCGGATGTGGTAACAAAATCGCTCGGAAAGAACCCTGTCGTTGTGAAAAAACTTGTGCCAAACTGGAAAGAAGTAGTTTCGATGCCTTTCATTTCGTTCAAGGTTGGAGTTGATTTGAAACTGAGAAATGCTGCATTGTCACCGTCAACTTGGCCGAGAGGGACTTGCTTTCGGGAATTTCACGAGAAATTTAATTTATGGGAACCTGCTGAATACACACCTAGAAAAAATCGTGTAAATTTACGTCTCCTGACCCTGACATATACGAGCATCAAAAATGACTTAGTTTTACGTTTGGTTTTAATTTTACATGACGTTGATTTTTGTAAATCGTGTAATTTTACTCAACATATGGCGTTTGTTTTCAATGGCAGTAAGTGTAATTTTGTGTCATTGCGCATGTAAAGTATATGTTTCATGTAAAATTAAACGGAACACGTTAATGTTTCGTCATTTCGAGAATTACAGGTTGTTAAATTGTGTCATGTTTGCAATTACGTCAATGATAAAATTCATAATTTTTTGGTGTGTAAGTGTTAATGTATATGTAAGGTTATGTATATGAAATGTAATATAAATGTGATATGCAGTGACTTTTGTGATAAAACGTACATATGTAATTAGTTTAAATAACAGTCTGTATGACGCTCTGCGTCAAAGATGAAGATAATAAATAAATAAATAAATAAATAAAATTCAGCACTCAAATATACACCGTTAATAGCCACTATCTTGAAATATATTGAAATATTTATTAATTTCAATCCTGCTTAGAGGGTATTCATATAATTGATAATACAACAAAAATCAAAAGCCGTTCCTGACCTGGTAGAGACAAACTGTAAACGTCATTTTTTATCATCCTCCAACTTGTTTTCGAAACGTTATTCTTGTTATTACCCATATTCATTTTTGTCTGAACTCAACGCAATCTAAAAAAACATTTTCAACGAATGTTGAAATGTATGTAAGTTTTCGGTGAGCAAGTTTACACATTTATTTTTTTCTACCGAATCTTTGCTTTTTTCGCATCTTTTGCCGAAATCTCAACAGTTAAGATCTCAATAAACAATTTTTTTGCTGAGATCTCAGTCAAAGTGACGTTTCATAGCTAAGACTCGTAAAATATTTCACGAAAAATCAGCAAACAAATTTCACTCTACTAGGATATCAGTTTCTAAATTTGCTGACTACATGTCCGTTGAGAAATTGCTGAATTGAATTTGGTGTGTATGTTTCATAGACAATCAACCTATTCAAATTGTCTCTAATCCTTATTTTACAGCATATTTTCAAAAATGAAGCCAAGATAATTCAGGCAGTTATTTTATTTTACGTTGAAGAAATATGACAACTATGGGATTTCGGCTAAGAGATAAGCTACAAAATCGACTTCCCAACATTTTCCAAAAGTCCTCATGATGTTTAAAACACGGTTCTCAATGTTATGATCAGAGAATATTCTTCCAAAAATCTTTTTAAATTATGGTACCGCGTAAGGCTCATTGACAGCAATACCTTGACGATGATCAACATGGCGTCACATCCTGATGTTTAACAGCGGCTTACCTTCTGTTTCAAACATCCTACGATATTCTACATAATAAAGAGTGTGGAATGTCGTGATCCACCAACAACTAATCTGCCGCTTTTGATAACTCGAACCATGATATAACAATCAGAAATTTATTTATTTTCGTCAAGCATATATAGACTACATAGAATGGCCTCTAAAACGCAGATATTTTTAATCACTTTTAATTTTAATTTTTAATTTCGATCCTACTTCACGAAAGAGATTTCCGGGTACCCACATTTAGGTATTTCAACATCAACAAATACCTCATGGAAGGCAAGTGATACTGTTGATGTTTTCGTTATACTTCAATGATGTACATTTAGTGCTAAAGACTTTACGTCTGTCCTTCGCGGATGATCTGTAGATATTTCGTCTGATTCGCTCAATTATAGATTCTCCAACATCTGCATCCAGTTTTCGTTGATTGGCATAGAAAGAGCCGCATGTGTGTAAATGTGAAGTAGTGTTCGGTGAGCTCATTCTCACGAAATAAAGACCCGTTTGGCTTGAACTATATGCAGAAATTGAACTCGAAATTTTTTCACTACCGAAAACCTGAAAAAAGGCCAGTTGCATCAACGGGAAGGCAGGGCCCCTTACGACTGTCCTGGTTTTTTACTCGTCTAATATGGTCACCCTAGTTTTAAGACACATTTCAGTCAAATACCTATATCCAAATTGTGTGTCAGAGTTTCGATTTTCAGTTTCTGGTAAATATTACCGTTTTTGACCAGGTTGGCTAGTGGGAATCGGTGCCGAATGGGGTCATGTTTGGCATACATAGATGCAGAACAGTCATCATAAAGCACAGGTTCATTGACAAAATACTAATAATAAACACAATAAAAACAAAAATCAGAATATATATATACACCAAATTTGTACATGATACGACCGATCCTGGACGTTCCGGATTTCGATTTCGATGCCGATTCCGGCGGAATAATTGTATATCTCATAATGTTGAACAGGGGACAATGTGGTCAATCAATGAAACTGATCCCAAAAATTTGCAATAAGCTTGAAAGTTTATATGAAATCTCGTCTAAAATGATATTGACACTGTGACTCAACTATTGACCTTGGATTCTACGTGAAAATTACCCGGGCGATCCGAAACATCTGTATAATTGGTCATTTCTTGAATCCAGTTCCATAGTTTTTTTCAAAAATTTCTGTTGCTTTGGCAAAAAATCGTAGTTATAACTGGAAAATTGACTTTCCGGAAGATTTGGAACATCCGCGCAGCTGGTCAATTATGAACCTTGTCCTAGAGCTCTGCGATATTTTCGAAAACATATAAGGGTATATCATTCGCATAACTTCGTACTTGTGACTGGGACAGAGACCCATTGACCTTTCGGATGATCCGGCGTAGGATTAGGCCAGTTCACAAATAGGGTCTTTGTTCCGGTCACAAATACAATTTCTTTGTAATAATAATTTAAACAAAAACTTTCGAGGAAACCATAGACTTCCAGAGCCAGTTCCGGATCTTCTGGAACGATACGAATAGGGTCCATATCCTAGTCATAAGTACGAATTTATGCGAATAATAATTTAAATTTTTTCAAAACTCTGCGAGAAGGTTCATGAATTGGTCACTTTCACTGATATTCCAGATCTTTCGGAAGGTCATAATGTAGTCAAAAAAACATGTGTAGGTCATAAGTACGAACTTGTTCAAATGAGAATTCGAGAAAAACCAAAAACCCATAGTTCTAAGACCAGCTTTATGATTTTTTTTTATTCAGTGCGTTTATTTAATAGGCACAAATGCTTTAGTTTGGCGGTGCCAAATTCTTTTTTTTACATTTTGAATATCTAAAATTTAAGAGGTTACAATGCACAAGAGGAACATTTTTTACAAATATCTTAAACTAAAAATACGATTCAATATACAATATTCAACAATAATTATTTTTTACAAAAATTTACAGCTATCTTAAGACTAGGAATGTAGATTAATATACAAGAAGGGGAACAAACTTTTAGGAGAAATTTCACAGCTATCTTAAAACTAGGAATACAATTAGATCTACAAGATGGGAAATGAAAAAAAAGAAAAGGTTTAGTTTAGTTTATTTGTTGTACCGTCACCAACAGACCCCTTGTCCCCAATGGTGGTTACTTAAACTAATTACATTTCAGAATACGAATTATTTTAGTTTTTATCGAATTCCTTGTCAGGTTGAAGTCAAACGCCGTCGCCACACTGTTAAACACACGCTGGAGTCCGGTAACAGCGCTCTGGCGCCCATAGTTAGTTCTCCTGAACGGGACTCGCAGAAGAGAGTTATTGCGCAGAGCTCGAACGCGAGCTTGAAGATCGAGGCGTCCGAGGATTGTAGGGCAATCCACCCTGGAAGACAGTAAGTCCGAGACGAACAGGGCTCGAGAGCAGTCCCTCCGGATGCTTAGAGTATCGAGCTGTGTTAACTCACAACGGTTTTCGTAGCTCGGCAGCTGAAATCTGTTTTGCCAAGGAAGATGTCGGAGTGCAAAGCGTTTGAACCGGTGTTGGACGGCCTCGATTCTGTCGACACCGTTCTGGTAGTAAGGGTTCCAAACAGCAGAACAATATTCCAGTGTTGAGCGAACCAGCGCACAATAGAGAGATTTTAAACAGTAAACAGTCCTAAAGTTCGCTATTCGATGAACCCAAACTGTCTTGATGCCTTATCCACAATGGATGATGTATGTGGTTTGAACGTTAGTGCCGAATCCATGATGACTCTGAAATCCTTAACGGAAAGTGTCTTGGAATACTCGAGTCGAAATGGTAGTTAAACTGAATCGGATGGCGTTTCCGCGTTAACGTAACGACTGAGCATTTACTCTGGTTTAAAACCATTCTGTTTCGATCACACCACGTACTAAAGCTCTCCAATTCACTCTGAAGAAACTCGGCATCGGTTTAATCCCGTATTTGTAGAAAAATTTTCATGTCGTCGGCGAAAGAAAGGCGGGGTCCTTGTAATGTGATATTCACGTCATTAAAGTAGAGGAGGAATATTACTGGACCGAGATGGCTTCCTTGTGGTATGCCAGATGTAGCGAAGAATGGTGCAGATAGACAGTCCTTAATGCTGATTTGGAGTTGCCTTCCATCGAGGTAGGAACGAAACCAGCGCAGAAGTTGTCCATGAATACCGAGTTTGTCCAGCTTCGCTATTGCGATATCATGATTGATTTTGTCGAAGGCCGCAGATAAATCCATGTAAATAGCATCGGTTTGCAATCCGTCAGCGAATCCATCGAGTACATATGTTGTGAACGAGAGCAGGTTAGTTAAATTAGCGGCGGCAGCGACTTGTTGTGGTGGCAAGCGCTCGTTGGAAAAAACGCTTGAAAATTTGTCGGAAAACAATTGGCAAATTTTCTTAGTGTCGGTGCCTAAAACTCCATTTAATGACATACAAGATGGTAACCCGGATTCTTTTCGCTGCTCGTTCACATATTTCCAAAACGACTTGGGCTTGGATTTCAGTTGACGTTCAACGTTTCGCTGATATTTAAAAAAGGCACGTCTGCTTTGCTGTTTGTATTCGTGGTTGAGTTGAAAGTAGTGGTTTCGTAATGCAAGTGTCTTATGCTTCGAGAACTTTTTGAATGCGGCTCGTTTGGCAGTTTTTAATCGTCTAAGCACTGTTGATTGCCAGGGAGGGTGTTGAGTTGTGCTGACTGTTCGTTTAGGCACAGGTTCAAGGCTATATAAAAACTAGGAATATAATACAAATTGGTTTTTGTAACAGCACCAGGAGTTGTATCAGGAACAGGGGGGGGGGGGGGGGGTAGGCGAGCACGATGACAGGGAAAGAAGAACAAAACATGCAACTTTCAGGTAAAGAGAAGAACAGTGACATGAGTTAGAGCGTCAGTTAGAGGTAGATGGTAGATGGCTAGGATCGGGCTGACGGCGTAGAAAACTTCAAAAGTAATCATACCATCGACCTGCTCTCCCTTTGAATTCATTTTATGCAGGCATTGTAAAGGTGACGGCTGTCACATAGTGGCACTCTGGTGCTCCAAAAGGAAGGGCAGGAAACTTCTAAAAACGAGAAATAAAGGATATGGGCTAGATTGGGATATTTGTCGTTTTAATAAAAATGTAGACGAGAGACATATAGGGAAGATCGCAACTTGCCAGGAACTGGAACATCGGGCGGTCTTCCTCGGGACCGCCCCCCCCCTTTAACTTTGATCTGGCGCCACAATACCCGGCGCATACCCAGACAACATGCTCGATGTCGTGATAGCCCTCGTCACAGGCGCACAGACTACTCTCCGCAAGCCCAATACGCCGCAAATGCGCGTCCAAGGTGTAGTGGTTAGACATAAGTCGGGACATTACACGTATGAAATCCCGACCCACATCCACCCTTCTGAACCAAGGCTTCGTTGATACCTTCGGGATAATCGAATGTAGCCATCGTTCAAGTTCCCCATTGCTCCACGAGTTTTGCCAACTGTCGAGTGTCCTCTGATGATAAATACTGTAAAATTCGTTGAAGCAAATTGAAGGAGGATCATTGAGCTTGAATGAAGCGGTGATAGTATTGTTGAAGATACCGAAGCCAGTGGACCCATCGAGATTTGATCCGTCAGTGTAGAATATTTTGTCACAGTCGACTTCTCGGAATTTGTCATAAAATATATTGGGGATCACTTGCGGGCGTATATGGTCCGGGATTCCACGAATCTCTTCCTTCATGGATGTGTCGAAGAATACAGTAGAATCAGAAGTATCTAGGAAACGGACACGGTTGGGATTGTACGAAGAAGGATTGATGCTCTGTGCCATGTAGTCGAAGTACAAGGACATAAAACGGGTTTGAGAATTAAGCTCGACGAGCCTCTCGAAATTTTGAATTACCAACGGGTTCAGAATGTCGCATCGGATGAGCAATCGATATGAGAGTTCCCAAAATCGATTTTTTAGTGGAAGAACGCCCGCCAGCACTTCGAGACTCATCGTATGGGTCGAGTGCATGCAACCAAAGGCAATGCGCAAGCAACGATACTGGATTCTCTCCAGTTTGAAGAAGTGTATGTTCGCAGCGGAGCGGAAACAGAAACACCCGTACTCCATCACCGACAATATCGTTGTTTGGTACAACCTGATCAGGTCTCCTGGGTGAGCACCCCACCATGTTCCAGTTATTGTTCGGAGAAAATTGATCCTTTGTTGGCATTTCTGTTTCAGATACCTAATGTGACATCCCCAGGTACCTTTAGAGTCGAACCAGACCCCGAGATATTTAAATGTGAAAACCTGGTTGATCGCTGCACCCATTAATAAAAGCTGGAGTTGCGCCGGCTCACGCTTCCTAGAAAAAACAACCAACTCAGTTTTCTGCGTGGAGAACTCAATACCCAGCTGAAGAGCCCAAGCAGACAAATTGTCCAAGGTATTTTGTAATGGTCCTTGCAAGTCGGCAGCTTTGGGCCCTGTAACAGAGACCACCCCGTCGTCTGCAAGTTGCCTTAGCGTGCATGAATTGGCAAGACAATCGTCAACGTCATTCACGTAAAAATTGTAGAGCAGGGGACCTAAACATGAGCCCTGGGGAAGACCTATGTAGTTAAATCGCCATGCGAAAAGAGCATGTGCTTTTCAGACAACAGGTTTAGCAAAAAGTTATTTAAAATCGGTGAAAGACCATGCTGGTACAGCTTCTTTGACAGAATGTTGATAGAAACTGAGTCAAAAGCCCCCTTAATATCCAAGAAGACTGATGCCATCTGCTCTTTGTTAGCATAGGCCATTTGGATTTCTGTAGAAAGCAATGCAAGGTAATCGTTCGTCCCTTTGCCTTTGCGGAATCCAAATTGTGTATCTGACAGTAAGCCATTTGCTTCAACCCAATTATCGAGGCGAAACAAAATCATTTTCTCGAACAACTTCCGAATACAGGATAGCACTGCAATCGGCCGATATGAGTTGTGGTCGGAGGCTGGTTTTCCTGGTTTTTGGATGCCTCCAGTCATGAGGGACAATGTTACCCTCAAGAAACTTGTTAAATAAATTCAACAAGCGCCTTTTTGCAGTGTCAGGTAGATTCTTCAGCAAGTTGAATTTGATTCTGTCTAACCCTGGGGCGTTATTGTTGCATGATAAGAGAGCAAGTGAAAACTCCACCATCGAAAACGGTGTTTCGTTCGCGGTATCGTGAGGAGACGCGGCGCGGTACGTTTTCTGTACCGGGACAGAGTCCGGACAGATCTTCTTGGCGAAAGCAAATATCCAACGGTTTGAATATTCCACGTTCTCGTTGGTACTATTACGGTTACGCATACGTCGAGCCGTACCCCAAAGAGTGCTCATCGCTGTTTCTCTCGTTAACCCGTCGACGAACCGGCGCCAATAACTACGTTTTTTGGCTTTCATTAGACTCTTCATTCGCCTTTCTAACGACGCGTACTGTAGATAGCTAGCGGGTAACCCGTCTTCCCGGAAGGCCTTATATGCAGTGGACTTTTCCGCGTACAGCTCTGAGCACTCTTTATCCCACCACAGGGTGGGAGACCGTCCATGGGTATTCGCGCTGGGTACTGGTTTAGTCTGAGCTTGATTCGCACTGTCGAGAATCAAGCCAGCCAAAAACCTGTACTCTTCCTCCGGAGGAAGTTCTTGAGTGGATTCGATTTTAACGGATATCGCGGTCGCGTAACTCTTCCAATCAATGTTCCGTGTGAGGTCATACGAGACATTGATTGTTTCCGATGATCTTGAACCGTTAGCAATTGAAATTACGGTAGGCAAATGATCGCTACCGTGGGGTTCAGGGATCACCTTCCACCTGCAATCTAACTGTAGCGATGTCGTGCATAGTGATAAATCCAACGCGCTTGTGCGTGCTGGTGGTGTAGGAATCCGTCTCATTTCTCCCGTGTTTAAGATGATCATGTTGAAATTGTCGCAAAGATCTTGGATTAATGTTGATCTATTATCATCATGAAGACAGCCCCATACCGTACCGTTCGCGTTAAAGTCTCCAAGAACTAGCCACGGTGCCGGTAAGGATTGCGTGATACTACGACGCATTCGGTGCCCTACCGAAACTCTAGGAGGAATGCAGATGGAAGCAATGCGAAGGTCTTTGCCTTTGATTAGAACTTGACAAACGACAATTTCAATGCCTGGTGAGGTTAATTCGGTTGAAAGAATAGCACTTTTTATTCCCCAAAAGTATTCCTCTGTAGAGTAAGGTGGGGTAAAAGTGCGCACCTAACAATTTTCGTAAAATTAAAAATTTCGTAAAATAACTATTGGTATAAAAGCACTAGAAATCGGCACGATTACAAATAAATACTCTCATCACACATCTTCAAAACGTAATACTAAATATCTCTTGGTTTTGCTTGTAATCTGAGAAATAATTATTTTCCTATGAATACTAAAATGCGCGCTTTTGCCCCATGGTCGGGCCAAGAGTGCGCATAGCACGGGGCAAAAGTGCGTACTGATTAAATAGCTGATTTATAACCGCCCATAAATTAAATTAATCAATTTTAGAATATCCATCCCCTCTTACTCTTCCTTCATAACTAAAAAGTACTCTTCCCTCTGCCTCGGTTGATAGGATCTGATGATTAAACTATATAGTTGAATTATATTTTGGTTGTTTTTGTATAGCTTTCAAATCGTTTACAATATCGCCTTGATGTCAATGGGAAAGGTTATAGGATATTTTATGGGCCTTACGAAAAACTAATTGTTGTTGATGGAGAAACGTGAATAACTTCTGAAAAGGTCGTAATAAAACAAAATAATTGTGTTGTTAAAACAAAATTTAAACTATCTCGAGAACTACTACATTTAAGAAAATTTTCGTTATAAGCATTTTGATTTAAAATGGCGTTTAGAATCATTCAAAAACAAAATTGTACTTTTGACTGCAAATAGTATGAATTAAAAAATTTGTCAAAAGTTGTTGTTAGGAGAACTTTTTTATTAAAAGCTTCTCCATGATCCAAATTCACTGAAAAAGCTTATTTTATGTCTTTAAAACGATAAACATTAGACTTTTGCCAATTGATGATGGGGTAACGCGAATAACTTTTAAAAAGGACATAATTACATGAATTAATTGTTTTTGTTGGACCAAAATTCCAAATATCTCGAAAACTGTCGCATTTTGGAAGATATTTGTTAAATGTTAAATCAAAAATTAAAATGATACTTAGAATTATATTCTGTAATAAAATTATTGTTTTGTATGTCAATTAGTATGAACATGTATAAAGTTATTGTTAGAAAAACTTTTTTGCTGATAATTTCTCCATCACGAAACCACATTCAAAATGTTTCGTTTCTCTTTAGATATTTGTTGACAAAATATAAAGATTTAGAAAAAATGGGTTTTTTTATAATTTAAATTTTTGTCATAAATTTTTGTTTTTGTGAAAAATGACACAAATTTTTTTTGTGTATATTTTTTCGTGCAGGAGTATTCATTACCTGTAACTCGTTCTCAGATAGTTTTACTGTATAAAATAGTGCAATCGAACAAAAAAAATTTGAAATGATTGCACGTAGAAATGTTTACGCCCTTTTAAAAAATTACGCTTGAGTCAAAATAATCTTATTGACTGTGGAAAATGTTAAGTATTCCATACCGGTTGAATCTGTAAAGTTTTATCGGAATCTAAGATGGTCGGTCACGATTTTAGATTTTCGGAAGGACCTTCGTGGAATTCTTCATATGCAATTGTGTCTGGACTAAAGCAAGCGTTATAAGCTGTGACAAGCGTTTCAAGCTGTCGCTCAGGTAGGCTTTTTATGTTTTGTGCTTCGTTCGTGTCCAGACTGAAACTGACAGCATCAAACTAACAGCGATGGATTATTGTATTCAACAAAAACTTAGTTCGCCCAAATATTAACTAGACGAAACCAAAAACTCAACTAGTTTTTTAGTGGAAATTGTGATGAATCGGTTTTCCGTGTTGCATTGCTAACAAATTTGAATGCATCAACCGATTAAAAATTATGCCATCTACAATTTCTGGAAGGTCTAAATTTTAAAATCTTCATTTTGATTGTGTTCTCCCTACCTCTAGTTGTGTGCTATATCTTTAACAAAATAATTAATTAACAAGTACACGGAAAACTCCGCAAACACAAAAACGAATTTTTGTCTTGAGTATTTCAACTAAAAATGACTATTTTAACGAACTATTTTTTTGATTTTTGCGTCATCAATTTCTAAAAAAATGTTGCTTTTGGAAGCTATTAGTTTCCTGAAAAAAAACCTTGAAAACAAAAATTTTAATACAAACTTAGCCAATTTTATTGAAAAGAGCAGTTTGTTCGCTATGAATATTTTCCAAAAATTTTGAAAGAGGCTTTCGCTTAGTAGCAGGGTTGCCACATTCACTAATGTTCTTGAAAGATTTGCAAAAACCACCAATCAAAGCAGGCTAATTAATGCTTTTACAAAATCTATCAAAATTTACGGTAAAATCTACGGAATCTACTACACAATTGTTTTGATTATTTCCCAACGAATCGCGCAAAAATCTGTTTGTTCCGTACAGCACAGCGCAAATAATTGACGTTGGAAAACAAATCGGCAACTTCAGCTGCCAAACACTTAGAAACGATCGAAGAATTTTTCCGTCAATGTCACTTTTCTGACTCAAATTTTTGTAGGTATTTTCTTGCTTCCGTCCAATTGGTCAGTTTATTAGTTGTTGGAAATTTCAATTGTAGTTCTTCTGAGAACGATTTTGTGGTCCTAATAAGAACCGTTTGTTGTGAATATTATTTCGCCGTTTCCCGCTCGGCATGATGATTATTCGCTTGGTATGGATAGCGCACAGATTGGTATCTTCCAACAAACTAACCAGGCAGGTCTCGCTGGCTTCTTAGAGGGCCATAACGGCTGAGCTCCGGAAGAGTAGATCGGTTTTGAAATGCTGTGCAATCTCACGGACCAGGCACTGGAAGCGCAGCTTGCGAATTAGTAACTCTGTCCACTTCTGAGAGCGATGAATTTCACGCAGGGCGACGACAGTTCTTGGTTGGCAGCGATAAGGAAGTAGCTATGATTTGGTTGGCAGTCCAAATGCAGCTTCTCGTCGAGCAGCACACGTACGTGCGTTCTGCTCTGTGGCTTAGATACGTCTGGCTTTAAGAAAAACTGTGACACCCATATTTATAGGTTCTAGCATTAATGTTGACTCGCATTAAAAGTAGTTTTTGAACTTTTTAAACAAGTTTAACATAGCAAACAAGGTATCAATAGCAAGCGTTGAACGTTTTCCTTTCGATTTATGAAACAATATTAGTAATTCCTTTAGTAGGAGAAAAGTTATTTAGGTTCAAAGTGTACGTAACGCATCCGTTTTGCAAATTTTGAAATGACACCCAGTATAGTAGAGAAAGACGTAAGTCCTACGTCAAAAACAAACAAAACAAAACTTAATTAAAATTAGGTCTTGTGCCCTTAACGCGCAAAACGGTTTAGTCCAATTTTTATTGCATAATACCAAGCGTTTGGTTTCTTGAACCAAAAGACAAGAGTTCGTCTTCGCTTTCTCGTCAGCAAACCAGAGCTATATTTGCTTCCCGGGACATCATTCGGGACATGTGGCTTTAGGTGTTCACATATGTCGTGTGAACTGTTTGGAATTTTTTGTGTATAACTAGTGCTAATTTGGGTACTAGTTTAGATACATCGTCTAACTAGACACCCAGATGGTGCTAGCTACTGACGAGATGAATTCGAAACACAAAAAAAACAAAACCTAATTAAAATTAGGTCTTGTGCCCTTAACGCGCAAATCGGTTTAGTCCAATTTCTATTGCAAAAAACAACTTTCCTCCACGCCTTAGAACGAAAACCGCATCGTTCACGCACGGTGAAAAAAGTAATGGATCTAGCGTACTACCTTGAGGAACTCCGGAAGTGGTGAAAAAGGATTCTGAAACAATATCGCCAATTTGAGCAACGACTTCACGGTGCCCAAGGTAGGATCGAAGCCAATGGCAGAATCTAGTAGAACACCCTAGCTTATCAAGCTTTGTTATCAGTATCTCATGATTAACTCTATCAAAAGCTGCCTTTAGATCAGTGTAAATAGTATCCACCTGCAATTTCTTAGACATTTGTTCCGTGCAAAATGACGTAAAGCAGACGAGATTCGTCTCGACGGAACGTCCTGGGAAAAATCCATGCTGAGATGTACTAATGTAGTGTCGACAAGCAGAAAATAACGCCTCGTTGATAATTGATTCAAACACTTTAGATTCTACTCCTAGCGAAGTGATTCCGCGATAGTTCGTTATGTTGCGTTTGTCACCTTTCTTGAATACCGGGAACATTACTGAGCATTTCCAATCCTCAGGAAACGTTTGCTGCTGAAGCGATAGGTTAAAAATATATGCAAGTGGTGTTACAAGTAAGTCCGAACATTTTTACAATACAGTTGAAGGTATAAAACTGAGGCCGGGTGCATAAGATGACTTGGTTTTCAGGATTGCAGATATAACCATTTGTTCAGAGACAGTAAACACATCCAAATCAACAGCTCAAGCAGGAACGTCACGAGAGGCATTTTCGAGTTCGATTGCGGTTGGCGAGTCAGTTGAAAAAACACTCGAGAAGAATTTGGCAACAGCGTACATTTCGCCACAGTTTTGTCGTAGCTTCTTCGCCGTCATAAAGCATCCTTGATGGAAGTCCAGTTTTTTTTCGCTTCGTGTTGACAAATGACCAAAAGCCCTTCGGGTTTCGGCGTAGATTATTCTGCTGGATGCGGTTTACATAGCGTTTGTACAGAAGCTTGTTGTAACAACAATGCTCATTACTGGCTAAAGTGAACATGCGCTTCGAATGAGGACTCCGTCGATTTGTGTACGCATGTAGGGTTTTTGCTCGAGTACGTTTTAGCTTTCGAAGAGTGCTGTTTGACCAGGGCGGCAATTTAATCTAAGTATAATTGTGAATAACTCATTCTGCAGAAAACAAATTCCATCATGCGCCTGAGGTCCGAATAAGAAACACTACCAGCTAGGCATTTCGATGTTTCAGTGCTTCATCTTAAACAGCGAGATATATTAACATTTTGTGGTAGAAAGTTCAACAATACGGTTATATCAAACTAAAATAATGCCCAAGCATTGAAAAGAGGTGGTGAGGGTGAGCGACGTGAACAAATTATGAACATGTTTGGGTCAATTTCTTTACCTCTATCACTATTTTTATTCTGTGAATTTGACGCCCATCGGAAAAAAACAAAACAAAGTGCATTTTTGTTTATACTGAAAAAAATCCTTGGGTGGAATGAAAATTATCATACAATGAACGAAATCATTACTCGTTTTCTGCAACAAAGCATTTTCGTGCATTGTAAATAGTTCGTTTCGTTTATTTCACGAACTGAAAAAATGGCATCTTGATGAACGAAAAGTTGAGTAATGTTAAATATTTAATGTATGTAAAAAATTTCTTTCATTCTTAGCACAAAATAATCGATAGATTTTTTTTTTCAAGTTATGAGTTTTTGAATTTTACGAATTGGACCATTTTTCAACCACTGATAACTCGGAAACTCTTCGTTGTACGGAAAAATGTGTTAAATAATAAAAAGTGCGTTTTCGCACGAGCTCACCAATAAAAATCTGATATAGTATTTTTTTTGTTATTTATATTATGAATGCTGCAAAAGTGTCCGTGATTGAATTCGTTCGGGTGATGTTAATTGTTGTGGTCTAATTAAATCAATTTTCGATCGGGAAAAAAGATCAATTACCGCCGCAAAATTGACACCAGCGGGTGCGCGGAAAAGTTTTCTGTAAGGTGATACGGTTTGATTAACGTTTAAAGTGCAATCTGCTTAACTAAAGCGATAAAACGCTTTGCTATTGCCACCGGTCAGACACAACAAAAGCCAACCAGTGATCAGTGCCTTACTATTGCTTCGTTGGCCCGTCGCGGGGCGAAGCGAAGAAGAGCGTGAAACACCGATAGTCAGATATGACTACTGTGCTGTGCAGTGCGTGTGCCTTGAAAATTTCGTCAGCAAGTGATCGTGTGTATTGTTTCGGCGGCTGCGATCACATCCTACATGAGAAATGTGCGGATCTCAATACCGCTAGTGCAAGTGCCCTTAAAAGCAATAATGCGCTACGATATGTGTGTTTTGACTGTCGTAAAAAACAGTCTTGCCTGAATGATGTACTGAAAAAATGCGGGGAACTACAGAGCGCGGTTGCTGAACTGCAAAAGGCACAACATGAGCTGACCAACAAGTTGTTGAATGAAAGCGTGAGTAGAATCGAAAGCGGGATCAAGCAGCAACTTGCGGACCTTTTCCAGTCTAGCAAACAAGGATCCGTGAATGTTAACTCCGGCGAAAACTTAAATGTTCTATCATATGCTGATGTCGTTCAAGCCAATGTGGGCCACCCCGCATCAATTAGAAAGAGGAAAGCTGCCGTCATGACTGCAGGTGATCTTCCGGTGCACAAACAGTCAAACTCTAATTGCGACTCCATGGAAGTAGGTCAACTTCGGTCGGGCAAACGTCGATTTTTGACTGTTCCACCTAGCAGTGATAACCTTGGCAATGAGAATACGCCCAAAAGCGCACCCCTGTGTAACTTTGCAGAAACACATCCAGCTAAGTCCAATGCAATTGTGAAGCGAGAGCGAACAGTCATCATTAAACCAATCGAGCAGCAAGTTGCGACTGTTACAAAGCAGGAAATTCAAGGCAAGCTTGACCCAGTTTCATTGGGTGTCAAAGAGGTATATTACCGACCCAATGGAGAAGCAACTGTTAGGTGTGACTCTCGTGAATCAGCGCTTAAATTGCTCAGTACAGTGAAAGCGAATCTGTCTGAGAAGTATAACGCCGACGTCCAGAAAGCTCTAAAACCCAGAGTAAAAGTTGCTGGTTTTACTGACGACATCACTGCGGAAAACTTCGTGGAAAAATTAATTCAGCAAAATAATTTTCCTCAGCCTGCCAATCTGACGGTGATACGAATCGTGCGAAACGAAAAACACACAGATAACCCGATGTCTGCCATTATTGAAACTGATGCCAAAACATTTGAAAAGCTGATGCAACTACAACATGTCAACTTGGGTTGGATGCGCTGCAAGATCTCTGAATGTGTAAACGTGCTCCGCTGTTATCGCTGCTCGGAGTACGGCCATAGAGCTGCCACATGCAAGAAGTCCCCATGCTGTCCGATTTGCGCCGAAGGGCATGAGCACAAAGAGTGTGTCTCAGATATCCAAAAATGCATTAATTGTCACAATGCAAATGTGACAAGAAATCCTGAAGATCAAACGCCAACTGATCATGCTTCTTGGAGTTCTGAGTGCCCCCTGTATCAAACTCGACTTAGAATGTCACGCTGTATTATTGACTACAGTACATAGCAACTAGCGCAACACGGCGAAGCCGCCCAGTTTTCCGACCGATGTAATCAGCAAGAATCTGCCACCGACGCCCATATGATTGACACGGAACATAGATGTTATAGCAGCGACCTTTCCCGGTCAGGTAAAGCTAAGGAGGGTATATGTCCTCCCGAAGCTATTCGAGATACTGCGCGCCCTGAATTTGGTCTACAATTGCAGCTTGCCAACGAACGAAATCAGCTTGACTCCATCACCGACTCCCATCTGTTTGCCATGGAACTTGGATGTTATGGCGGAGACCTTTCCCGGTCAGGTAAAGCTAAAGAGGGTATATGTCCTCCCGAAGCTACTCGAGATACTGCGCCCCCTGAGTTTGATCCACCATTGCAGCCTGCCAACATACGTGATCAGGTCAACTCCGTCACCGACACCCACCCGTCTACCACAGAACTTGAAGGACACGACATCAACCTTTTCCGGTCAGATAACAACGCTCTAAACAAGTCAGACCAACTCGAAGGACATGGAATTCCTGTATCCGATTCCTCAGGTAAATACAATGAATGTATATGTCCTTCCGAAGTAGGACATACAGATGCTGCCCCCGTTGAAAGCCCACCCCATTTACAGGCATTTGCTTCCACAATCACTCGATCTACCACCGTTCAACCGTCAGGACAAAACTTGCAGGGACATCTTAAAATCTACTATCAGAACGTGAGAGGGCTACGCACAAAAATTGATGAGCTGTTCGTCGCTGCTTCGGATGTTGATCATGATGTTATTGTTCTGACCGAAACGTGGCTGAATGATCAAATCAACTCGCTCCAATTATTTGGCTCAAGGTGCTTTGTATATCGTAACGATCGCGATCCTAATAGTGCAGGGAAGAAACGTGGTGGTGGTGTGCTCATTGCAGTTTCCAACCGACTCTCATCCAAACACAAAAATGACACTCACAATCTCGAACAACTCTGGGTAAATATCAGTGGCCCCTATACTAATCTCTGTGTGGGTGTTGTATATATTCCCCCCGATTCCGCAAGTGATGTAGAAATTATTCAGAAGCACATAGACTCCGCACTTGACATTGCAACTTCCATTGAACCCAACACGGCACATCTACTATTTGGTGATTACAACCAGCCTGAACTTCTTTGGAAGAGCACTCCTTCCGGGTATGCTTTCCCAGACCCTTCTGAATCAACCTTTTCGAGGGCGAGTACTATGTTACTGGACGGAATGTCTGTACTGAACATGCGACAAATGTCTACAGTGAATAATAGGCGAAATCGAATCCTGGACCTCCTGTTTATAAATGAAGAAGCTTCAATGAACTGTACCGTATCAGAGGCACTTGAGCCTTTAGTTGCTGTAGACGCACATCATCCTCCACTTCTGATAATGCAGATTTGTCCGCAGCTGGTTCTCTATGACGAGATGGAGGATGTCAGGGAGTTCAACTTTTCGAAGACTGACTTCTCTAGGCTTCATAACTCACTACAAACAATCGACTGGGAGACTTTCTTGAATTTCGCGATCGATGTAGATGCTGCCGTAGAAAAACTCTCACTGGTGTTAAAACAGCTTTTCAGTATACATGTGCCTGCACCTCGTCCCCGAACAAAACCACCATGCGAGCTGCTGCGCTTCGACATTACACTATTCGAAGAAACCCAATCACAAAAAGGGAGTTCACTATAGCCAGTAACAGCTACAAAACATATAACCGCTTTCTCTACTCAAGACACGTAGCACAAACCCAATCGAACCTAAAACGAAACCCAAAACAGTTTTGGTCTTTTGTGAATGGGAAACGTAAAGAAAATGGGCTTCCTTCCAGTATGTTCCTCGCAGGAGAAACGTCCAATACTTCCAGCGGTATCTGTAATTTGTTCGCAAAACATTTCTCGAGTGTGTTTAAAAATGAATCGGCTAGCTCAACTCAGGTGGATTGTGGCCTTCAAGATGTCCCTCGCGATGTAATCAATTTTGGAAACATTCAATTTACTGACGAAGACATTATGGCTGCCATAAGCAAGTTAAAGTCCTCTACATCGGTGGGGCCAGATGGGATTCCTTCCATTATACTGAAAAAATGCGCAAGCGCATTGTGTACACCTTTTCGACTAATCTTCAACCAATCACTGTCGCAATCAGTGTTTCCCGTGTGTTGGAAAAAATCAGTAATGTTTCCCGTTTTTAAAAAAGGTGATAAGCAAAATGTTGCGAACTATCGTGGTATAACCTCGCTCTGCGCTGGATCAAAGTTGTTTGAGATCCTAGTAGGAAATATGCTCTTTCGTGAGACCAAAGCATACATATCGAAGGACCAACATGGTTTTTTTGCAGGCAGGTCAACAACCACCAATCTAGCCCAATTTACATCGTACTGTATTAAAAACATCGAAGATGGATCACAAGTAGACACTATATACACTGATCTTAAAGCTGCCTTCGATCGTGTAGACCACTTTCTTCTTCTGGCAAAGATCGAGCGACTGGGTGCTCCATCAAATTTTACAGGATGGCTTAAATCATATCTCATAGATCGTTCTCTGTCCGTGAAATTAGGAAGTAACGTGTCATATAGCTTCATCAACTTGTCGGGTGTACCTCAAGGGAGCAATCTCGGACCGTTGCTTTTTTCTTTATTCTTCAACGACGTCTGCTATGTTATACCCCCAGGGTGCAAACTCATATATGCTGATGATCTCAAACTCTTTCTCATTGTGCGGTCAATAGAGGACTGCATCGAACTTCAGCGACATCTAGATGCTTTCTGTAACTGGTGTAATCGCAACTTGTTGGCTCTCAGTGTGTCCAAATGCTCTATAATATCTTTCACGCGCAGAAAAAATCCAATTCTCTGGAGCTACAACATCGCCGGCCAATTGCTAGAGAGAGTGTCAGTTATCAGAGACCTTGGTGTACTCCTGGACTCGCAACTGACATTCAGAAACCATTACTCTCACGTTATAGCACAGGGAAATAGAAACCTTGGCTTCATAATAAGAATCGCCAACGAGTTTACTGATCCATATTGTCTGCGGGCATTGTATTTTTCACTTGTTCGGACTGTCCTCGAAGCTTCCGCAGCCATTTGGTGTCCTTATACGAGCATTTGGACTAACAGAATGGAAGCAGTACAAGCAAGATTCCTCCGCTTTGCTCTTAGAAATTTGCCGTGGCGTAACCCAACAGAGCTACCACCATACATTGATCGCTGTCGTCTGCTCGATATGGAAACTCTGGCAAAAAGGAGAAATACATCCAGAGCGATATTTGTTGGGAAAATATTGACTGGCCAAATGGATGCCCCAGATATTCTCTCACAAATCAACATTAACGTACCCCCCAGAAACCTTAGATCACGTAACTTTTTAAGACTAGACTTTCAGCGCACCGAGTACGGTCAGAACGAACCCATAAGGGCGATGTGTAATGCTTTCAATAGTGTGTATGACCATTTCGATTTTCATGTTTCTAGTGATGTTTTCAAGAATAGACTTAGGAGATTGACTTAGCTTATAAGATTATGTGAAAATATTTCTGTAATGTTATTGAAATGCTGTATACCTTGTATGTAATTTTGTTAATTTGTAGTGTCAGTTCATTGTTATTGTAGGAAAAACATGCGAAAAGATTATGGGTTTTTACGCGCATTCGAGGTCTGCTTCTGAAGTGAACCTTGAAATGGGCTTTTCCCATACAACAACATTAAATTTCATGTAGACCAACATGGGTCAGATGAAAAATGGAAATAAATAAATAAATAAATAAATAAATAAATAAATAAATAAATGTTAGAAGAAAATTAATAAAACACAGTATCACTCACAACTTCTTGTGTTTTGGCAGCTTCATTTTCATCTTAGGCCAATTCAATAAATTTCCTACATGAAAGTTTATTTTTTTAACACGGTTTTCAAACTAAAACTTTGAAATTTATACCTCGGCGTAGAAGAGACAAAAATCAAACAAAAATTAAAAAAATTGTAAATCTGACTTGAAATTATCCTTATATAATACACTCTGTAGCTCGGGAATTTCCCATAAGCCTGCTTCGATAGCGTAGGTGTAACCTGCTCATGCTATCCACCCTTTACAGTACAGTAATCCTACAAATATTCATGGCGCTTACCTATGGAACACAAAAAAAACGAAAGAGGCAACCATAGCCCAAAAGAGCCACCTGAAGCTCATTGGGTAATTTATTTAAAATTAGTTTCAATTACGTTTGACAAAAAAGAACGAAACATAAACATAACGTGCGGAAATATCTGTTCAACCAACCAGTACGAAGGTGGAACCAACAAGGGTGGCCGGGAAAACACCGTTCGCCAACGCAAACGAGTAGGAAAAGAGTAGAGCAGAACAGCCCCAGTCTAGTGAGGCAGCGAGAACGTAGCGCATGATTTAACTGTTTTTTTTGTTTCTGTGCTCAACTACGTGCGATCATAAAACTTCCCACGGGCTAATTTTTTTTTCGTTTTTTTCTTAGCTCGCTCCGTTTTATTATGTTGTCTCGAGCACATTTTCACCCATCCATCGCGTTTTCAGTTCAGGCGGCGGAGGGTTCAACATATCATAAACGGAGCGAACGGGAGGCTGGGCGGCGGCGGTTGAGGAAAAGTGTGGTAAATGTTGTTGAATTAGCCACTTTGTTTCGCTACATCTGAGTGATGGGCAAAAAATTCTGGTACAATTAGCGGCTGAGAATGCCTTTGTGGGTGCGAGCGTGGGTTAGATCGGTTATGCACATCAAAAAATTCTTTGAATGGAGTTTTGCTGCTGGTGTTGCTTTAGATCTTGATTTGCATTATTTTATGACAATCAAACAACAAAATTGCATGAAACGTTATATGAATTGTTTCCTGGAAATAACGGCAAATCTACTATCACGAAACGGAAGCAACTCTTTTTATGTTCGGTCGTACGCACTGCTTTGGACATTCACTATCGTGCTACTCGAACGGTGAAACAAAAACTTTCGAGTAGTTTTTGACACCTTTGATATCGCCACAAATTCAATTAGCGCCAATTTCATATCGGGCGCCACCACCACAACTATCAATCGCCAATGGCAACAAAACACATCGGATCAATGGACTTCCCCTGCCGCTTGGAAGTGCGCTTCATTAGCAATGCAAAGTCAAGTCCAAACAAAAGGGAAAACTGCGGCTCCGATGAAAAGCCACTCTCGGCCCGACTCGGCTGGCTGGCTGAATGAACATCAATCGTAAATACTTCACTCTTCCTCGTCATCAATGGCGATGGGAGGCGGATCGGTACCGGCCAAAGGCATTCGAGTGTGTAATCGTTTAATTTTCGATTCAACTTTAATTACAGTAATCGATTTCCAACGTGTGAATAAACGGTGTTCTGTGGTGCTGTATGAGGATGGATTTCACAGTGCCACTCACCGCTAAGCAAGGCGCTGTACAATGGGCAGCAAGTACAGGTACATAGCAATTTGTAGTGTTGTAATGCGGTCGGTGGTAATAGACTTGGAATCAGCCGAGTGGAATGTGTTGCGGTGTACGCGGATGTGTAATTTCCGATCGACGCTGGAAGGTTGCCCTTCTGAAGTCATTGACAACACATTTGAATTGCCTCATTAGACTTAAACTAGTGAAGACATGAAGTGTCTTGGAGTTTTTAATAGTGTTTTTAACACAACACGTTGCATAAGTTGAAAGGTTAGCAGTATCCAATTTACAATTGTTATGTACTAGTCGTATGTCCATCTGTGTAAGTTTCCGCCTAAGTATTTGTGTCAGATAATGGACTCAGAACTGGCGTATATGATAGAATAGTGGGTAATCCTTTCAAAGATTAGTTGGTCACTTCTTTCCGGTGTTCGATTCGTGCATTCGATTCAATTCATTCGGAAAGATCGGATTGGATAAAATAAGGTGTGATTAATTTACCGACGTGCGTTAATCATTCACTCCTGGTCAGCATAGCATGATAAAATTCAAACAGAATGCAATTGTTATCAATGGTAAACAACGGTTCCAGTAGTTTGATTGCATGTTACATGTGTGCTTTTCTGCTACTTCATTAGACTGTTTTTGTTGTACTTCTATTAGTTGGCTTTTATACTTATCATGTATACAAACGCTCGTGATATTCGCGATAACGCAAACTTGGTCACAAACGCGAACCTGCAATTGCAATCACCCACACATACTTATGCCCGCGATCTCGCCAACATTGAATACCCCGCTAATTAAGTGAACGTTTTTGCACCTATAGAATTTCAAACGTAGTCTCAAGCATTAAGCGACCGCTCGCGCGATTATGAATCCGTCACTTCCGGAAGTCTCTACTCTCGGTCCTAGCAGCATAAACTCATGCCTTCAGTTGGACCAAACAAAACTAATACCCATATCCACTAGACAACACGTTCCATGCCGATATGACAGGTAACTCTATTGATATGGAAGCACGCACTCTCTTCTAGCATCTGAACCGAAAATTGATTCATAGTCCGCTTGCGATCATCCAAGAACATATGCGCATATGCGAATGAACATATGGTTAAAAAATCGAATTTATTCACGTGAAGTTACTTACACGTTAGTACACGCAGCATACAAACGCACACGCGATCAAACACTTTCACGTACAAACGCTCGAGCGTCTCGCGATGATACACGCGATCGTGAGGTCTTTACGCCCGCATATATCTGAGCCGTAAAATGAATATCACATTCAGGATCATTGCCCGCTGCAATTGCCTTTAAGCAGTGCTTTAGTGGATGACATTTCCCGTCTCGTCTGCAATGATTCTGACCGAGAGCCCATCCGGGACTCTAGCTCTATATTTTTTTTATTTATTTATTTAAGTTCTTTGACCTCCAAAGGTCATTCGCCAAGCAATTTACATCACATTATTCAAATTTACAAATGATTGTGTTGTTGTACTGGTCTGGTTGCTGTTGTGTTTTCCTGAAGAAACGGTGTGGTCACTTCTGTAACAGAAGATCGAGAAGTTTTGGATAAAGGGCAGTGGCACTTCCTCTTCGGCGTTATCGTTGGCGAGGATCTCTCTGATGGAGTGCGGCTTCTGGTGCTGCAGGAGGTCACTGAACTCCGGGCAGTTCACTAGCATATGTTCCATCGTGGTTCGGGCTCCGTATATTGCACATGTTGTTTGAGAGACTCACGTTACGGTGTGGGAGACTTTCGTTGTTTGTTTCTATTGCTGCAGCGGTCGGGCGAGCTTTCAATGCACTGAAGCTGTCCGGCATTACTGCATCAATGACACAAGAAAGCTTCGAATATCCTTGAATTCAGCTGCTGGGACGACTCTGATGTGACGTCCGCGGCCGTGTCTTCCCCGTCCACCAGGCAGTCAGCCCCTTCATTGCCGCCAATGCTAGAGCGAAGTCTAGATGAAGATGGGGCGAAATTTCCTCGACTGAAGTGCGGAGATTGCTTCCAGAGTCTGACATCAAAACGACGGTGTATCTTCCGGTCTCTGGGCCATAGCGAGTGCAATACCTGACACTCCGACAGAGAAAAACGAGCATGGCACCGTCAGGCGGAAGGAGAGCCCTTTTCCTGTTCCGCTTACTCCTACTCCGACCTCATCACCGATCTTGAAGCCGTCGGTGACATGATTACTATACCTGGTGGCCGTCAGTCGGTTGTATTTGACACTGGCTTCACTACCAGCAGCGCTGGCTCTCAGTTCTGCTGTCAGGTTTGTGTTCTCCGAAAACTCCCGCGCCGACAGCGATATCGTCTTTCGGGCCATCTGTGTACACGGCTGTTGAACGGCTAAAACGTTCTGTTAGTAGCTCCTGAACGACTGGACGAACAATTTCAGAAGGATCTCCGGCTTTTACGCGTTTCTTAACGTCCCACGCGATCTGGGGTTTGGCTTCGTACCACTTCCGAGTAGTTAACCGCGTACGAGAGCAAGTATTTGGAAGAGGCGTTCCGACCACCTCTGTCAAACGAGCGGAAGCTCGATGCACCAAGGGAAGATCAGCGTTATCCTTGCTTTTTTCCATCATACGGATTTCCAATCGTGCAATTGTTTGGAGAACGATTAGATCGTGGCTAGGATTGGGCTCGTGACATATGCTCCAGATGCGAATCTTATCATCCTGTTGTAGGCAGGTGCGAGAATTTGGATGACTGCATCTCCTCCTCTGCTTACGAACCCCATGCCGTAGAGCAGTCGAGAGGTAACAATTGCTGACCCGATTTGCAGTAGAGACGCACGATGACCACGAAGTAATTTGACACCGATCATCTTCAGGATAAGCAGTCTAGATTCGCAAGCCTTCTTCGTCATTTTACAATGTGCTTTAAAGTTGAGCGATCGGTCGAGGGTAACACCGAGGGTTTTCAACAGCGTTTGCGTCGGAATAGTTACACCATCTACCTTTATCGCTGTAATAGAAGATGCTGGACTTCATTGCAGATATCGTAAATACAACACTCCTCGATCATTTATAGACGGCTTTCACTGCGGATTGAAGTTTTCGAAGGTGCGACTGGTCTTTCTTCTTCCATACTAGAAGCAGAATGTCGTCAGCGTACAGCAATATCTGTACGGAGTTCGGAACCATGCGAAAGATGGGTTGAATAGCCCCGAGAAACAGCGTAACCGAGAGCACTGAGCCCTGTGACACACCATTTTCCAGCGGATGTGCTGGCGACAAAAGCCCCTCCACGTTGACCTTTCTTTCGGCCAGAAAACTGTTCAGGATGTTTATCATTCTTCCACGTATCTGCCATTTCTTTAGTGTGCGTAGTATGCCATATCTCCAGGTGGTGTCGTAAGCCTTCGACAAATCAAGAGACGATATTAAACAGTGTTCATCGCGGTCAGGTAGAGACCTCTCTAGGTCCGCGAAGTATGTGTCAGTACCCCGACCGGACCTGAAGGCGTGTTGTCGTTTGTCGAGACGCCCGTTCGACTCTAGCTCGGTAGTCAACCGTCGATTCACCATCCGCTTCAATACCTTTGCCATACGGCTCGTTAACGTGAATGGTCGGAAAGCAGATGGACCCGTGTCGCTCGAATTTGGCTTTGGGATTGGCACAATTATACCAGTTCTCCAATAGGATGGGAATACGCCTTTGCACCATATTCTGTTGAAGAGCTCTAGCATGGCAGTTTTCACCGACAATGACAATCGCTGAAGCATTGGATAACCGATGCAGTCCGGTCCTGAAGACCCGCTCCGCCCTCTGTCGTGTGCCCACAGCAACTCTTTCAGTGTGAAGTCGGAATTATATATGTCGTCGGTGTCTGGTGAAAATAGTATTCGGTTTCGTTCGGCCTTTTCCTTCTTCCGTTGGAACGGAAGTTGCGGATATTTAGCTGTAGTGTTGTGCCAGTTCTTCAGCTACTTTTTCCGGCTTGTCAGTGTATACACTGGATCGTTTAAAGACAGTTGAGCTATGCTTATGTTTCCCTCTCAGCGTGTTCACTGTCTGCCACATCTCTGACGTAGTAGAACTTGGGGATATCTTCGCGACAAAGTCTTCCCATGATCGCTGCTTGGCGTCCTGGATTGACTTTCTCGCTACCGCCTGCGATACTTGGAAGCTTTTAAGTGCATCAGCTTTTCGTGGGTCTTCTGCGTGGATACGTCTCAATGCTCTGAGTGTTTTCCTACGATTTTTGATAGCTACTTTCATCTCCGGACACCACCATGGAACAGCTTTGGGCCCTACCTTACAGTATTTGCAGCAGTGATCAACGTTCGTAAGCTGTCCAATCCGCTTGGTTGTACAGCCATTGCCGCCTTTTTGTTGGAACCTGAGACAATCCGGGGATTGAGACGACTATGGGGAAGTGGTCACTGTTGTGGGTATCCGGAAGCGTTCGCCAGATGAATTTCGAGGCCACAGCTTCGGAGCAGATTGTGAGATCGATGGCTGATGTCGTACCGGCAGCTAGATCAATTCGGGTATGTGACCCGTCGTTGAGATTGACTAGATTTCCGTCAAAGTTTTTTCTGCGATGAAGTGGCCTAGTGCGGTAGATTTCGTGGAACCCCATCAAATATGGTGCGCATTGAAGTCGCCTAGTACAAGCACTGGACGTGGAAGCTTTTCAAGGGAGTCACCCAGCTGTTCTTGACACTGTTGAGTATTGGGAGGGACGTAGATCGACACCACCGTCATTTGTTGTGGCAGTTGGATCCGAACTGCGATTGCTTGTATACTGTCGTCGACATTAATTCGTTCAAATGGAACACCATCCCGGATGGCAAGACCTACTTCTTGTTGCCAGTATCGACAACTCCCAGTTTTCAGCAACAAAGTGCAGTTGTTACCGATGAAATCTGCTGCGACTACTCGGTTGTCAACTTTTGTTTCCTGAAGCCCTATCAGGCTCGGTCCGTACTCGCAGATCAGCTGTTTAAGCTCACTGATGTTGGTTTGCAGGCCCCGGATGTTCCATTGAAGGGCGAAGCATCTGCTGTCTCGATTGGCGAAAGTCACTGACGAAGACGATGTTGATGGCGAAGGTGATTGCCTGCGGGTTCTCGCCGGTGTGTTTCGTTGGTACCGGGACGTGGTTGCGCTGATTTCAACCAGGATATCGGTGCTTTGATGCTTCTGCTGTTGTTGCGGTATATCTTCGCCGGCAGAAAGCCCGGAGGAGAATTGCGAGGACTGTATATCTGGGAAGTAGGGACAGTCCTCTTCCCCCGGTCAACCCCTTCATGATGAAGTGGGGAAGGTACTTTCTTCTCTTCTTCCCCGAACCGGTTTCTGCTGGTCACATCTGTAACGGTATAAGCCGCATCAGAATTCGCTCATGAGATGAATTGAAGATGGACTGACCTGTAGGACGTCTAGCCCTACAGTGCCAGCCCTACAGTGCCGTTGTCGAAACTACTACACGATTACTTCCAGAACTACCGACATCGACCGGCACTGGGGAATGACTTCGTGTAGTTTTCGTTGTTATAGCTGTTCCATCTCGAAACGATGATCTCGATGGGCCTTCTCCGGGCGATAGCAAGTGGTGATGTTGTCATTCAAACCTGAAAGAACATCAAAACAAGCAGTACCTGCGAGAAGATTGGCAACTTTGGAACTGACCTGAGAAAGGTCCAGCCCCACAGTGCCAACCGTTGTCGGACAAACTACACTATTATGCTCACTAACACCGACTGCGGTCGGCACTGGGGATAGACTTTGTGTAGTTATGCTCGTTTTGTTGTAGATGACGATCGGGTTGCTCACTGTCAACGGGTTGGGGTATGACAACCCGGATAGTTCCTTCATCCTTCTGTGCTTGCGTTGGAAGGAGTACTACACTTTCCTCTCTTCCAAACCAATCTATCTCGTGGTCAGTATTCGTGCGTGGGTTGTCCTTGATATCCAAACGTTGACGAAAAAGAGAATTATCGAAGAAGCTAGCTAGGAGGCGTCTCGTTAATCTCAATTTCATCGTCTGAATAATCCATAGTTTCGTTGGTGGTAGTGGCAGCGGTTCTTTTTGGTGGTGGACTTAAGTTATCCGGTGAGGTTGTCGTGGGTTTGTTGAACGGGGTATGTTATTTCTGCGGTCTTCCTCGTTTTGAATTCGTATAAGTCGCTGCTGGTGAGTTGTTCCTGGATCTCGTTACTGGCCCGATTGGCTGGTTTGTTTGCTTCTGTTCTTTGCTGTACTGTGGTTTTTCTTAGTTGGCGGACTGTTGTTTGATATACGCCATCATTTGCTCAATTTTCTCGTCCTTGCGTTTGTTCTCTGCCAGAAGTTTAACGATCTGCTCATCCTTCTTCTTCATTGTCTGCTCTAGTTCTTTTAATTTATTCAGGATCTCGTATGATTGCGCTGCAGCCTGGGCGTAACTTCCTAGATTTTGCTGTTCAGCTCGTTTGCGCGATTCCGGGAATGTCAAATTGTCGCGGATTTTCATTTTTATGACCTCTACTTCCTTTTTGTAATTTGGACATTGGCGGATTGTTGGTAAGGTATCACCTTTACAATTTAGGCAAAACTGGGTTGTTCAACATTTTTCTTCGACTTGATGTTCTCCAGAGCAGTTATCACAACGTTGCGAGCCAGGACAGCGAACACGCGTATGACCGTATTTGAAGGATCGGGTTTGGGAAGTACGGGCGGGTAGTGACGCGAAGCAAACCGATCTTCATGTATTGCGGGTATGTGGTCTTGCAGAAGGTCAAGATAAGCGCTGGCGTATTCACTCTTTTCTCCTCTTGCTTTCGTGTCATTCGCTGTACACCAATCACACCCTGGTTTATAATTTCTTGTAAAACCTCCTTCTCTTCAAGGTGAATCAGATCGTAGCAGGAAATAACGCATCTGCTTACGTTCAGATTCGGATGAGATTCAACCACATCAATACCGTCAATTGGCTTATTCCTTTTTGTCAGTTTGGTCACTTGGACTGGGTTCCGAACTCGAAGGGTATACCGTGTCCCTTGAGCTTCGGTATTCGCACCTTCAATTGCACCTCCAGCGACAACCTCAACCGATTTATCAATAATGAACGGGTTTCTTGGCAAAGGTACACCGTTCTTGCCGGTTAACTGCAGGAACGTCAATTCGCCGAATTTGTTCGTAGGGTCCATGTACTCTGGTAGTCTTCTCTTACTCCACACTCCCGGGTCACCGTTACTAGCGGCCGCCATTTTGAATCACACCACCAGACGTTGGAGAATACGCTGTGACACGGTCACCCGATACCAACCCCAAATTAAAGTGAAGAAAAGGAAAGATCTTACCTTATTTGCCCCCTCAACGTCGACTTTTTCGAAGTGCTCCCACGCTCGCTGTTTAGACCGTACTGAACGGTGTTTCCAACTCAGTTGTTCTTGTCTTGGAGTGTTCCTACTTGTCCTGGGAATACAGGAAACGGCTGCCTAATTGAAGATGTTGGTGAGTCCATTCGAGGTTTATGACTCGTCCCAATTTGTAAGGTCGTCGGCGGTCTCTTCGTACCGGAACCAGTCTATCCGATCCTAGACCCTTCAACGGGTTGTTGCAGGTGGCATTTACGCGTACGTAAACTGGATAGGGAAGCGGTCTCCGTTCCATCCGATGGCAAGAACAGTCCACCCACAGCTCCCTGAAGCTGATAGTGATTTCGATGACGGATTCCGCGGATAAATGTTTAACTGCCGTCGTTGAGAACAACGGCTTCATTGTTTTCGACTACTTCAGCAATGACGTTTACTCTGTGAGTCCTATTCCTTGCGGTACCCGTTTTCATCTCCAATGATGATAAATGGCGTCTCAACTTGGTCAATGAGCCGTTGAAGTTCGCATCCCACAGTCCAAGTACCGCCGGGAATATACAGGTGCACTGCACTGGACCGGATATTCGATATTCCTGACTGTGAGTACTATTCGGGGATCACAAATATCAGTCGGGAGGTCACATCGACCAGGATAGCCAGACCCACCGTCCGGTAGATGTTATCCACGCTGGCTGCGTCCTACGAATACCAGTGTCCAAACCATGATGACGAGTTCTGGTCCCGAATGTGTATCTCCAGCAACGCCAGTCCGATGGGCTGAGTCTTAGCAATGATGCTCTGCAGGTCACCCAGGCATTCTCGCAGGTCATTTGGCCAGTGTCGTTGATTTAATGTTAGAGCAGGTGGAGTGGCGGCTAGACGAGGACTGGTTCATGTCCTCTGCACCACCAGAAACCTTTTTTCCACTCAAGACTTGTTGTTGGGTCGAGGAGGCGTTCCCATAACCTCCAATAGCGTTGTTGGGTATACCTGCGGACGTAAATGAAAAATAAACAGTTGCATGCAGAGTGTATCGTACAAGCTTACCCGAGGAGAGGTTGAATCTCCCGCACCAGCAGCCAGTTTGGTGGAACTACCACGAACGGGTCCAACACGGGGAAGACGGTGCCCGTGTTGTCGCTAATCGTATTTTTATTCTAGTTGGAAAGGTCTTCGGTGAGGGAAAGATTACTCCCGTATTGGCAGAGATTAGTTTGCCACTACTGTCGGGTGGTGGTCTGTTTGGGGGGTCTCTCTGGCAGTTGTACCTGTGGGCGAAAATAAGTTGGCCGGTGAATTTCGATCGTGGTTTAGTTTACTAGTACTTACCCGGGCCTTCCGCAGCGCTAGCCGCCTGGGGTAAGAGGCATCACTTCACCATGTAACGTCCCCGGTCAGCGCAGGTACTGGGGAGTTGGCGTGACAATTGGTGACTACTGGATTCCTGAATGGTCTAAAAAGTATCGCGTGCCAAGAGCAATCAGGAACTAGGCTATGGTCTCGTCATACTCGTTGCTGTTGATGAGTTTCCCGGTTGAGAGTTCTTCCCGGTGGCCCGTCGAGTGCGGGGTTATCGAGAGTCCTGAATTGGTTCTCGCTGTAGTGGATTTGTTTGCTCAACTTCTGATGTCGCTTTTGAGGTTAGGTGGGGAGATCGCCTGCTCAGGGGCCAGCAGGATGCGGGGCGCTGAAGGCGGTCGTAATTCTCGTCATTTGGGATTGCAGTGTCGGAGGATTTTCTGGATTCTTGTCTGGCAGGCCTGTAGTAGGTGTTTGCGAATGGGTTAGATAAATGCTACTGGTGATGTTAATGGTACTTCCCTGGTGAGGTCACCAATGGTCCAGCGTCAATGGTGTATTCGGAGCTTCCCTGGTCAGAGTCTTCACAGGCAGGCTTTGTTACAGGTTGATTTCCAATTGCTGTCCTGAAGTCGGTGCAGAGCTAGTCGGACATTACGTAGGACCCTCGGGGCATGGAGTCTTTTGGCGTTTCGGTATCCGACATGTTTAACTGACCGGCTGATGCAAGGCGGTTATTGCGGGTAGTAGCCCGACTGAGGCCGAGCTTCAGAAGTTATATGGGTGGCGTGGTCCGAGCGAAGGTTTGGGTTTTTGAACGCGGAGCCTCACTGTTCTCATCAGTAGCGTAACTAACCATCGCGACGATTATTTAGACACCAATCCAAAAAGATCATACTTCTGAGCTTCTGTTCATCCTGCGACGTCCGATTTAGTGTCTAGCTACTGGCCAAGATGCCGTTATGCTACTGATGAGACGAAACCATCAAACAAACTTCGTCAAGTATTGTGGATTATTCCAAATCTTTTCTTTTGAGAGGAACTGAGCGTATTTCATTCTCCCCATCAGTAACGGCACGTCTTGGCACATGTTTGACACTAAACAAAAAGTCACACATCTTGTGAGAAGAGCTTGGAATCGGGCTCGACGTGACAACTCTAGGATAGTCAGGCAATTCGTAATGCATATGCATGCATATTACTCGATCTTGGGCCGCCAGTCTCCAGTCTACTTGAACGCATGCCCCACACACGATCTCTGCTCTCTGCTTCCATTCACACTACATGTCCAGCCTACCGTATTTACACTGTTTTACATTATTTGAAAATTTCGTTTGCGATTCTAACCCTCTGACCTTGAGCAACATATAAAAGATTATTGCTTTGTGTACTTCGCAAAACATGGTCCACAATCCTAAACCCGTATCCAAGTCCAATACTAACCAAATGAGTCAGCAATCAAAATGTAAGCATGTTCGTAAAGTGGAACAAAGTCAAGTGCTGACACCCGTTCATTGAACAATATCGACCAAACAATTGTTCAGGGCCACTATCAAGAGCAATGGTTCCAACTATATATGTACTCCACTATAAATGGGTTTGACTGACAAGCCCCAAATATTTTATGGAAATTCATATTTTCAGATTGCCTACGGAAAGTAATCGAATTCGACATGAGCCCCATTCATCCAACCGGATCCCTTCCATTTCAAATAATCTAAAAATAGATACTCGGATGCACACCGAACGCACGCGTCAGCAATATGATATGGGGTGTAAATTTCCCTAAACGATAAAGGAAAATTGAAATTTCCTGGCCTTGTTGGTCAATGCTGACAGCAACATTCCCGTTTCTGCTCTTTTGAAGTGGGAGTGGCCCCTCCCTTGAATTAGAGCAGTATGTATGGTTTAGATGGGGTAGTCGGAAATTGTTATTGGACTATGATAAAATGAGCATGAAATAGGTAGACTGCCACAAGCTGGATTGGCAGTTAATTAAGTATACTTGAGTGAAGGGACCGAAAAGGTTCGAGTTGACTTTATAACTTGTGCTATAAGACTTCCTGAATCTGTATTGTATGTATGTTCAACTACTTTTTACAGGAACGTCAGAAAATTTAAACATTGTTTTCAGGTAAAATTTGAAAAATCATTTCATATTAGTTTACTGGAACAGCAAACAGAAATGCCATTCAAATTCAACCCGTCAATTGGCTACGCCGAAGACGCCTGACTGACTTACCAGACCACGACCGTTGCCCATAAAGCTCCGCTCATTAACACAGATAGCGACGCCAAGATAAATAAACTCCACGCCGAGTAATGAATGTGCGGTGCGTGCCAAGCGCGCACGGGGCCAACTTCGATGCTTGCTTGCTCTGGCATAGGAAAATTGCTTCGAAAAGAGAACAAAGCAAAAGACGGAAAGTCGGCGATGACAATAAATAAAAAGTGAAATTATTGTTACAACCAACAACAGGGGTGTGAAAATTGCCATTAGTCAAGCAAATCCGTGCTAAACCGCAACGTAGACGGAGATGGCTCGACGGCTGCAGCTGCCGGGTGACTTGCCGGGTGGCGGTTGGAGCAGGCGTGCGTCGTTGTAGACGGGTGACATTGCAGTGGAGCATACCGGGAGCATACTTTCGAATTCTGCACTATGATGGTTTGCTTCTAGGTGAAATTGGACAATTTGCAGGTAAATGAGTACGCGAATTAGTAGAAATGTGAATACATCACGAACCACATGCGCGTTTGGATACCGACTTGGTCAGTTTTCGGGATATTTTTTACGTGAAAATGCAAAGCCTTGATACCGACTATTATCCTATTGCGTAATTTGATTAATTTAATCTTTAACGTACCAAACAATTGCTCTAAATTAGGGCCTTCATAATTTCCTTCATAGACCGGTCTATGAAGTCGACGCCTTACCTCGATAACATCAGACAAATGTCGTCCGCTGTCAACGGTTTCGAACGTCCCTACGACGATAACTCAGTATTCGATATTGATATTATCACCTTCAGAAGCCGGGCCGGCGGAACCCGTTTTTCCTGAGTGAGTAGTAAGATTCTGATGACTTGTACTTGTAGTGACGAAATTTCAGACATGGCGTATGTATTAAAAAGAAAATTTCCGGAAAATATCTGGTGGCTGTTTTGAAACACCCCTTGTTCGCGGGTTGTATGACGGATGGCTCAACGAAAATGTGTTTGTTGCAGGGCCGCCGAGAGGGGAGGGGAGACGGGGTGTTTCCTCCCGGGCCCGGAGTTCTGGAGGGGGCCCGGACTTTGAACAGGAGGAATGATTCCTTCAAACATTTTTTCAATAACGACTTATTTGAAAATTTAATTAGAGCTTCAATTTTTTTTTAATTTCCTTCAATTTTCATCATTAGGTTAATCGAAAATTATATTATGAAGTTTATACTGTATGACAGACTAAACAAAAGAAAAGTTAGAAACTTAGAACTCAAAAACGATTTTATGCGCAGTGGGCAACAAGACCTACGATCTTTTTGTCTTTCTCATATACAAAGGTTATGCAATCACTCTGAAAAACGTCAACCTAATCCCGGCCCGGAGGGCCGAGTGTCATATCCCATTCGACTCAGTTCGTCGAGATCGGAAAAAAGTCTGTATGTGTGTGTGTGTGTGTGTGTAAGTGTGTATGTGTGTATGTATGTGTGTGTATGCGTGTGTATGTATGTATGTGCGTATGTGTCAAATAATGTCACTCATTTTTCTCAGAGATGGCCGGACCGATTTGCCCAAACTTAGTCTCAAATGAAAGGTGCAACCTTCCCATCGGCTGCTATTGAATTTTGGATCGATCGGAATTCTGGTTCCGGAATTACGGGTTTCAGAGTGCGGCCACACAGAAATTTCTCATATAAACTACAGGAAAAATTAAAAATAGAATTTTTATTTTTGATGCTAAATGTGTTCAAGGTGCATGAAACGTCGAGATTTGATGCAAACTCGAAAAAAAATTTGACGACGGTTCACTTTTTTGGATTTTGGCCCATTTTTGCCTTTCTCATATAGAAAGGTTATGCAATCACTCTGAAAAACGTCAACCTAATCCCGGCCAAATTTTTTTTTCGACTCGCATTTTAACAGGGGCGTAGTTAATGGTTTACGGAGAGGGGTTACACCCCCCCCCCTCCCTCTACTGTTCACTCCCCTCCTTTAAAAATCTCTTTAAATCACCCCTCAGACCACCACCCCATCCAGCCTTCATACCCCTCCCTTTCAACCCCATCATCTTTAAACCACCAATTTAAGCTGGGGAGTCGTTCGTTCATGGGACTTTCGCCCTCCTCACATACCCACCCCCGCATGACAAAATAAGTTAGCAAGCAGATAACATTGATATAATGCTGATTAGGCTAATGGAGTACGATATTTTTTTGTTTCAAGTGTTTCACCGTCGTAACGTAGCTCATCAAGTTCGTGGCTGGCATGCCATTGTGTATAAGTGCAAAGTGTACTGATTTGTGAAACGAATTCCAATTATCTCCACAAATCAAAAAAGAACATAAAGATCCGCGAAGAAAACGATCCAATCTTTTTCTGTATTCACTTGAAAAATATCATTTAAATACGAGAACCGGAAAGTTTTTTAGTGTTAAAAAATTAATAAGACTGATTTAATTTTTTAACTAAACTATTATTTTTCATGATTTTCTTATATTTGTCATATTTTCCAATTCTCTAAATTGAGTATTTCTTTATCCCCCTTTTTCCACATTTTTCATTTTAGGTTTCATTTGCTTAAAAAAATATTTTTTCTATTTTTTTTGTTTTAATTTTCTACGTGGTGTGAATTTTTCTGTTCTCCATTTTCCAGTTTTGATCAGAGGCGACGCGTGGTTCCACCACAAAATCGTACACGGTTCAACTGTGTGCGGGGTAATGCCACCACTGCCGAAAATCTGTAGCGTCTACCGCTTACTGTACCGTTCGGACGTTTTAGTCATGATGTTGCTCATTTGACAGGCGAGCAACAGATAATTCAAACGAATACGCGGCACCTCTATTTTTAACCTTTCGTATTTGACTGAGCTACTTAGGTGCTTCCTATTGACCTGTGCTATTCACCGATATACCACAAAGTCCCTCAAAATAGTCGGTTCGATCTAACAAATAGGCCTAAAGAAAGATGTTCATCGGACGGATTTTTCTGATCGCAGAAGTTGAATGAAACAAATTCGTAGTCAAAACCCACCGGTTTATTGTCAAACAAACGTCTCGTAGAATATATATAATACTGAAATTCTACTGGAGACACCAGATTAGTGTATTGTTTGAATCAGAATGTGGAAATTGAATGCTTGGGATATTTTTTTTCTTTCATTTAATGTTGCCTGCGTGGTACCGCAGCTAAACTATACTCAAAATGGGTTTCGATTCGTTTGATTCGGCTCGCTTGATCAATGAACAGGTATATCTAACCAACGAGTCGCCTCTCGTTTTGATAGTTATGCTTTTCTTTTGCACGGATTTTTTCAATATTCTCACATCTTTGTTTATTATTATGTGCCATTACCTTTAGTATTTTTATCCATTTAAACAATTTTCAATTCCATGTTTTCTATTTTGTTGGGCTATTTCCACTTGTTCTGGTTTTCTTTTTTTTTGTAATTTATTCCATCCAATTGTTCCCATTGTTATAACTATTAGATCTTAACAATAACATGAACATTTTTTTGTGATTTTTCTTGATTATTTTATTTTTATCTTTTTATTCCGTTCTTGTACTTTATCATTTCTTTTACTTTGAAATATTTTTAACATTTTCCCATTTTCTTGTTTTTATGCTTTCCATTTTTTAATTTGGTACTCATTTTTATATTTCAAACATTTTCTATTACTGTTATTTTTACGCCTAACTCAGTGGATCCATTTCGCTCATTTTTCTATATTTGTTTGCTTTATTGTGGTCATGTTTTCCTTTTTTATGTATTCATTTTTCTTCCTTTTCCATGATGTTTTATTTTCATTTTGTCGTTTACCAGTTTTTCGCTATTTTTTCAATATTTTTCTATTTCTTGAAGGTTTGTCTAATTTCCTTTTTCATTTCCTTTGTTTAATCCGATTGTTTCAATTACCAGTCTGTTTTATTTTGCAATTTCTTCAAATTGTTTACATACTTTTAATTAAAAACTTTTTCATTGTCTCAGTTTTGTCCATTTCCTGTTGTTTCTTCGCTTTGTTTTTTTTCAAATTTTTTATAATGGTAGGTTTTTGACTTTTTGCATGTTATTAATCATTTTCCATTATTTTAAAGGTTATTTTTTAACTTTCTCGTTTTGTTCCATTTTATCTATTAATTAGTTTTTTCTCGTTTGTTCCATTTTTGTTTTTCTCGTTTTGCATTGTACCTCCATTGAATGTTCTGTTTGTTTTTTATATAAATTTATTACATTTTCATTTTGCTACTAATTTTGGATTTTCTACAACGTTTTTATTATGAGTTCTTCTATAACATTACCAAATATATAAATGAAGGACTCGCAAAAATCACCTGTATCAGTTTCCCTGAAACTACACTCTCGAACAAATGAGACAACAAGTTGTATTTTCAGAGGCTGGCAATTTTGTAGCGCACCGACTTGGTCGAATGTGTTGTTTCTTCAACGAAAACTAGAACAAACCAGACAAGGATTCGAGCAAATCCATGAAATATCGAGACATGAAAATATTGATAAATCGGCTACTTTCAAAGCCACTAACAATTTCTTGGAGATATTTAAAAGGTTTTGCGATCAAAATTTGGTCGACTTAAACTTGACGCAATTCTTTGCAAATATTCAACAAATCTAAAAAACCTGTATTTGCCTGCGTGTGGAAAGATGTCTTCTGCTGGCATGAATCGAGCTCAGGCAGCATTACTACGAATCGCTCAAGTCTATCAACAACCAGCAAAGACAGACTTGTCCTACCTTACTATAAGAAGCGACCATGGTAAAGAGGGACAAGTCTGTCTTTGTCGTGAGACACGTTGGTAAACTTGAGCGGTTCGTAGTAATGCTGCCTGAGCTCGACTCCTGCCAGCAGAAGACAAAACATTAGTCCGTAAGATTTTGAGCCTAATGTTTCTTATGACCCTGCCAATCTCTAGCTAATTGAATGTTGTAATAAAGTAAAAAGGAAAGTGTTACTATATAATAGTCGAAATAAATAAGAAGAAAAAATTAAAAAAATACCGTAGCACCTCTGGAAATAAAAAAAAAATATTGGAATTAACTGCACTAATTGTATTATTCTATAGCTCTCCACAAAAGCTTTTATGCACTATTCGTAATAGTAGATAATTATTTGTTCCTATTGATTTAGAGCTTAACAGTTTCTGTGTTTGAAAAATCTACAATGATGGAGAGCCCTTATTCTGAACCCCCCGGGCCTGCAATTTCTACGCTACGGTTTGTTGATTACTGATACAACAAATGTTCCGCAGCTACCAATTACTCCTTTCTTTTAAATATCGTTGCATAAATTTTCCGTTCCCTCCGATAAAACTTTCTTTTAGCGGGTACTGAAGCCCGCATGATAGTATTGGCTAATGAAAAGGTATTTCCTACGACCGACATCCCTTCAGGCTCAATGAAGGTCAATTTTGATATTTCCAATATGGCAAAAATAATTCCTATAAGACTCTTTTTCGATGTGAGTTATATCCGTCTAATACAAGCAACCCCTGGATGGTTTGCTTCTGGACCAAAGATAAGCATTATCATATAAGCGTAATCTCACTAGATAACACTCGGCCGTGTATAAAGAAGTAACTGGTCTACGTACCTGCTCAGGAAGTAGAGATTGATGGTGTAGTCTCCGTCAGGGACCTTCCTTGTGAAGTATGGGGTTGGCTCCTTCAAGAGCCCTTTACTTCGGTCAGTTCAGTTCGCGACCAACTGCGTTCAGCACAAATCGAGAAGTATAAGAAAACAATTTATCTATCTATCTATCAGTCTCATGTCGAGCCTTCAGCCGGATCTGTGCCGCGAGGCATGAACTGCTGTCGTGACAAATGATTGGGCCTATAGCTACCTAATGTAGAAACAAGATACAGTGTAGAAAATGTGGAGAAAATCGTGAAAAGTCTCCCTAGTGTGGAGAGACTCCGTGTGATCTCTCGAACTATTAATTATGTGTGGAAAATATTGAAGCACTCTTTTAAGGAACGTTCCGAGAAGAAATGCTAAAGAGGAATACGCTGTCGGCCACGACTAATTTCTACGCTTCCTTGTTCACTAAAGAGCTATAGTCTGACCATCCCACTGTGGGAACATCTTCTAAAGCACTTATAAATTTTTGAAAGAAAAAACATCACTTTCTCTCCTAAGCTGCCTCGTATAGGTCTGAGAGCGTCTCTTGAAAGGTGTTGTTACAAAACCGAAGTAAGTGGTTCCTAGTTTCGGAAACTAGAAACTAGCAGGAATTTCATGTGGGACATCAAAAACCACAAGTGTCTCTACATTTTTTCCAGGTTACATTTGCACCACGATTTTAGGTCAGACGAAACGAGTACCCGGCGCGAACGACCGTGAACAACCGTCTCTCACTCCATGGTAGGCAGAGATGAACCAGAATTGTACGCAAAAAGGTCCTATAAGAACTTTTTGGACGTCAGATCGCCCGATTTTTTTTACGAAGATATGCGACGCTGAATTCCGCAAACGAAAAACTTGATGAAGGTTGAAAAACACAGTTATTGGCACCGGTTCGTCGACAGATTAATGAGAGAAAAAAAAAGATGTTTTGTCTGGTGAGGGCCTAAGTTGCGTATTCGATTCAACCCTTGATCGGACTGCACGGAATCAAGAATTCTTTTTCGACGACGGCGGTATTCCATGCTGATCCACATGCCAACAATAGACGTTTTGCGATGAAATGATAATACTCTATATAAACGTAATGATTTTGATTGATTTTTAAACACACAAATTTATCTGGCAGCTTAATATAGTAGTGCACATATCACCGTAACGTTCGTCAGATGATGACAGATATACAACGCTTCTATGCTAATTATTATGATAGTAGTGGAGAGATCAATCATAAACGAGGTTGTGTTGCAAACATTATCACCACAAAACTGATGGTTTTCGATTCACCTATCAACGACCGCCCATGCCTACAAAACAAGACAGTTCCTGAATACTTTATCTTTTCTTTAGGTTCAGTTCTTTCGCATACCTTTATTCAGGGTAATGAGAAGGTGGACACTTAGATTAGAACGGTAATGAGAAAGCACAACCTTAATAAGTTTGTCAGTATTTCTTGTCAGAGGAAGCTTGAAAATTGGCAAATTTTGTGGAACAATCCACACAAACCTTCGGATAAGGGGATAGATGAGGGTCGTGACTTCATTCGGGCAATATCTCGGGTCATGTGCAATCATTATACCTTGAATTCCCACCTCCGGCATATTGGGATAGTGGTCTCTGTACTTTTGGTGACGGTTGTCGCGACAATAAACATGTTGTCTGGTCGTGCGCTTAGTGTTTTAGCGGCATATCTCCGTTAAACGAATCTCTTCGGCCTCATTCCAGTTCGAGATATGCTAGCTATCCTCGATCTCCCATATATGTTTTTCCTATACATATTTTTAAATGCGATAAATATCCAAAATTAGTTATCTCTATTGCTTTCTGCATTTTTTAGACAGAATAAAATTGCAATAATAGTTTTGTATATCGATCTGAATTTTTTGTTTTAAGATATAGATGTGTCAAAATATATTCCCCATTGTATTAACATAACTTCTTTTATATATTTCAAGCAAATTATTATCCCGTATTTCAAGACTTTTAAATTGTAAAGTGATTAATCTCAGATTTTGGATTGTTCCAAATTTTCGAGTGGGTAATTCTCTCTCGAGTATTTCTACCCATACTACCCTTGTGATCCGCCATTCTATTCAGAAGCTCTCGTACAGTTTTCCTATAAAATTCCATTCCATTCTTATAGATACTATAGTACATATTAGGTAAAATACCTATACTAAAATATTTTCGACAAAAAACATAAAAAACGCTAGAGTGAAATAAAATGTTTTACTTTTACTATTACTCTGTTATAGCTATGAATAAAGCAAGCAATCAATCCATACACATTTGTTACTTATTCACTTCACAAACAGTTAGTATCGTTCCCCGGACGGCGCAGTGAAATGAGAAAGTACGTCGACTACGAGAATTACAATAGCCACTTAGTTTTAACAAACTCGTATTAGACAAAACTTGGGCTAGGTAGAACAGTTACTTAAGATGAAAACGAAGCTACATTATGAGCGTACTGATAACGTACAGAGGACAGCCGAGGCTGAAAGAATCATTGTGAAGAATATCATGCGATACAACTTAGAATACAACACCGTTTGAGCCAAGATTCCCGTATGCACGGATCATAATAATCTCGAGGTACGTTGATTTCACCGCACACTAGCTCGGAGTTCCTTGAAAGAATCACGTCGAAATAGAATCCATTATTTAAAGAAACAAGTTCCCATGGTGCTCTAACCATTCCTGTGGTGAGAGTCCAGATGACGAAACATATTCCTTCTCAACTGATTTTGAACGCAAATCTCATATAATTAAACAACGCTGATTACAAACTCAGAGCAGATCCCTACGTCTCCTATTCGAATCAAGGTTGGGTACTAGATCGGCGTTCGTTCTTTTATATATTAATATTTAATAGCAAAATGAATGCCGGCATAGCTATAAACTCATTATGTAGGCATTCATCAAAAAATGGAAACCAATGTAAATCTCGCTTGAAGTTATTTTATTTGCGCTTGTTCTATATACGTGTCATTATCGTGTTAGCTACCTTTATGTTTGCGAGCATCTGATTTCTCCCTTGCTTCTTGCCCTTACGAGTGTGAACTTTATCAATGAGGATGCTGGCTGCAGATTTTGAGCTACTTGACGCAGTTTTTGCCGTTGTCAACATAACTTGAGCAGCTACCACAAATTCGTCAATTGTTTGTGATACATCAGGGACCTTTTCTACGCTTTATTCCAGGTACGGAGTTTAATCGGGTGAGATGGACCAAGAACTTCTCTTATTTCAGATGGCGAATCTGTTCCGGTGCAGATATATGCAAACACAGTAAGTTCACAGAACCGAACAGGTGGGCGAAATAAAACAATGTTATTATAAATTTATCTAACACAGAGTAGCTTATGAACCAACCGCCTATGGCGGTGGTCGCGATTTGACTTAAACTATAGCTCAATACATCAACATAAAATCTTACATATAAAATATTCCAATACTGATGGCAACCCGGTTGATCACATTTGATTCTCTATCTCACTTTCCTTTACGGTTGCTCACTGCATGTGATAATCGATCGACGCAGAAAATAGAATACAACTAGAGGGAGCATCCAAAAATGTTACTGTGCCGCAACAGTTTAGATTCAGCGGTTTCTGAGCAGGGTGGAGTGTAATGTGCCGTTTCGACATTGAAAATGTCTTACTTATATATTTTGGGTTGGGTTTCACTCTAAAATCTTAAATCAAACGATGTCACGTTTTTGCGTCACTATTTTGAACGCTACGTCTTTTTACCATCAAACATCGGAATTAACTGAAATTATGTTCCATTTCTAATGTATTTCAATAGTTCACTATTGGAAAACCCGTAAAAATGAATAGATATCGCCAAACGTGAAAACTTCCATACATAAGTCAATCTATTCCGGACAGAGCCGTCAATAGAGAGAACCTAGCGGCTCAATCGAATACTACGATATTATAAATAGAGGTACTGCGTATCTCTTTGAGTCAGTCGATGCTTGCATTCCAAACAAGCAACATCATGACTATTTCGTTCGGACAGTATAACTAGCAGTAGACGCTATGGCATTTTGCTAAGGCACGAAAATGGAAATGCGATAAATTCGAGTTGGGTACACACAATGATTAGCAATATGAGTGGGAAGGGTTGGTTTGGTTTAAGTTCATCACTACAAAATGCGACGTGTGTGTATGTGTTGCCTGTGAGTTCACGAATTGGGATAAATAAATTTATTTTTATGCTTGTGTGTGCATTGAGTTGGCGGTGTGTTTTCGGCGATTTGTAGGTACGTATGGTAATGAGCCTGCAAATCGACACACACGCACGTTTCAATGGACTCAACTTGATTTATGCGTACTGAGAGTTGGAGATTTATTCATTCTTCATTCTCATATTATATTGCACGCTCTTAAAAAATGCTACATTTCCTTGGTCGTGTCCTGCAGACAATACTTTTTTTACAGAACTGGTACGTATTATTTTGTCCTTGTTATGTGCAAAGAATTCTCGGTGTACGGTACTATCGCATTATGTTATGTACTGTAGGGATGGATCAGTCCACCGACATTTTCACCGAACAAACACTTTTTTAAATACCGTGGAGAAGTTCTCACATTTGTCTTTCGGAATAGATTTCTTCCAAATGTGACATGAATCTGCAATTAAGCGGTATTCGATGTTGACACATTGATTTTCCCGTAGTCCATATATATGAGGATCTTGATAATAGCATAATCACTAGAAAGGGACAAAAATTAGATTCCAGCTCCGAGCAACTTTTTAGGTTCCATTTCGGTCCTAGAACATCTGTGCAAATTCTTAGCTCGATCCTTGAAACTATATTTTTGCGCCCACTGCTTAAAGTTTACATGGGATTGTATATGGGAAAATTAACTTTCACAAAATAATTCCTCCGGGAGTCGCCTATTACTTCCTAAAAATAAATCATTATGTGGATTTTATAGGAAATTTAACAAAGAAACAAAGTCTCGAAGCCCACGAAACGATCTGACGCTAGAGAAATAAGTTATTAAGCAGAAACCGATTGATGCTCTGACAATTGATAAAATATTCATGTTTTCTAGCACCACTGCTGTTGGTTGTCCAATTATACGAAATTTTGTTTTAATCTTCTCTTAATGTGTCTAAATAATTTATCTATACTGTTTGGCCACTTCGCAAAAGTTTTGAGGGATAAATTGAGGTTTCTTTTGAACATAATGAGAGAACGTTAAAAATTTTGTATATAATTCGACCGTCGACAGCAGTGATGCCATGAAAAGTCATCAATCTTCAGGGCATCAATCGGTTTTGCTTAATAACTTATTCTACAAGGATCAGGTCGTTTCGCGGTCTTCCAGACTTTGTTTCCTTGACAATTTTTCTATTAAAATCAAACATCTACTTATTTTTAGGAGGTAACGGGCGACTCTTGGAAGAATTATTTAGCAAAAGACGATTTCCCAATATGAAATCACATGTATACTTTAAACCGTGGGCGCAAAAATATAGTTTCACAGATCGAGCTAAAAATTTGCAGAGTTGTTCTGGGAGCTAAATGGGGCCCAAAAAGTTACTCAGAGCAAAATTTTATTTTTTTCATATAACCATGTCCCACTCTAATGATCACACACAACCATGTGTTTTGTGTTATTCAAAATGGATGGTTTCGGCTGGGCCAATTTTTTTTAAAGCTATGAGCGCTGAATATCTGACAGAGTAGAACTCGATAACGATGACTTCCGTTAGTCTAAACTCCATTTTCACTTTCGGAAAGTGTTCCACATCACGACTACTCGGTCTTATGTGAGTCATCAATAATCACTGTATTTGGCTGGAGCACCACTTCTTGCTTCTGCGACTCACTCATCTAGACAGATTAATTCGGCAAATAATACAATCATAGTAACAGTTTCTTTCGTTCTTCAGACAAGGCACACAATACAAAAGTCACTATTTTTGTCGTTCTCTTCGCACGGGTTCGGGCAGCACACTGAGTTTCGTGACCGTTGTCGTTGGTGGTTGGAAATAGCAATCTTCTTCAAATTCGTTTCTCAATAATTCGTTCAAATCCGTACAAATTTGTTTGAAGTCGCTGAAATAATTTTTTCTCAATTTATTTTTGAAAGCTTTCAGGGGGAGAGCTTAAGCTTTTACAAAAATGTATGGATTGTGAGAATTGAGTGCTGATGTACTATGTGTTGATAGACCCCGCATGCAAAACTAATTCAGACGTCACTTTGTTAAAAGTTTCATAACATCAGGCGGATAGACTTGCACTCTTCGACAAAGGTGTAGAGACAAATGTGTAGAGATTTATTCTTATTTGCAGTGATAATCTAATGCATACAGTGCCACCTAGCTGTGGAACTACGAGTTCCATTTAAAAAGTTCGAAAAATCCCATGCAAATTTTTGGCACACTGGTGGCAAGATTCGCTTCAAATTTGGAGTAAGTACTCCTGGAATCAACTCAGGGATGGATCGATTGAGTTTTCAAAAATCCGTTTTTGTTCTGGGCAGTCTGGTGCCCATGAATAAAGACGGTACTGCTTGATACAGATCAGATGGAGCCGAAAGTAAGTTCGCGAAAAAGAATCATGATTGGGCCAGGGATCTGGTCCCGTGGCAAGAAAACCAGCGTTTTTTGCCGATTAGTACTATGAATTCGGAAGCATACAACAGGGAGTCGTTCAACAAACCGGTTTGATCCATTGCTTCCCATAATATTCCAGTTAGGAGTTGCCCAGAATTAGCCAGCTACCTTTTACAGAAAAGGTCGGATGAAGATTTGGTTGAATCAATTAGTCATGGTGTGCGCTGGCTGATGAGCGACTTCACCTGAAAAGTGCGAGAATATCTTGAGAATAACGACGTATGTTTTATTTCAGTCAGTTTCTTGCGACGAATTTCGCGCCAACTCGAACAAATATTGGCAGCACCCTCTCAGATTTTATCGAAACTTTCTGTACATGAGAACTTTGTCACAAAAAGCCACTTTGCATACTTCGTTTTTTCCAAAAATGATCTAGACCAAGGTGCTTAGAGTTCTAAGGTGATTCGTCTTTGGCAGTAAGTAGGTGAGGAGTGAGGTAAGCGTGCAGCAGGATGCGGGAAGGAAAATGACGGCGAACAACTTTATTTACCAACTGAAATCCAAGCAAACATATGGAGAGAACTAGTAAACAATGTTCTTAGCTGTCGTTTCTAAAACCAACATGGCTGATCGGCATTTTTGAGGGTCGTATCACCTGAGAATAAAAACTCTTTGATCTAGACTGTCTTTTGAAAAGGGTTAAAAATGACAAATCATACAATCAATATCAGTAACGAATTTGGTATAGACTGGACTGGAACGAGGCCGAAGGGATTCGTTTAACGGAGATCTGATACTAGAATACTTAGCGCACGACCAGACAACATGTTTAATATCGCGATACGCGCCACCACAAGTGCAGAGACCGCTCCCCACGATCTTAATACGCCGGAGATGGGCCTTCTACGTAATAATGATTGTACATGACCCGAGATATCACCCGAATGAAGCCATGACCCTCATCCATTCTCTTGGACCAAGGTTTTTTGAAATTTGCCAAATGAGAAAAAATATATAAAAACGCGATGAAGCTACGCGATTTTTCATAAATATCAGCTTCTAATGCCTAAATGTTCACGTTCTCATTATCATTCTAATCCAGTGTCCACCTTCTCTTTACCCAGAATGGAGCACTTGGAAAGAATTCAAGCTAAGGTAATCTGCTATGATTTTTCAGATAAAGTACTCGAAAATTTCCATGTTTTCCCCGAGAAATATAGAGTGCTTTTCATGCTCCATCAAATGGAGAGCCTCCTGTAACTGTATCGATGTGGGCATGGTCGTTGATAGGTAAAGATAAAACCATCAATTTTGTGGGGAGAATGCTAGCAGCACAGCCTCTTTTATGATTGCACTCACCACTACTGTCAACTTAATTAGCATAAAAACGATGTATAGCTGTCATCATATGACGAACGTTCCGTGTATTCCAATCACAGGAAGAATCAAATACACAACGTAGGTCCTAGCCACCAGACGAAACATTGTATCTCTGATGATCTGTTCGTTAATCCGTTCACGGACCGATGCCAATAATCGCGTTTTTCAGCTTTCATCAAGTTTTTCATTTGCATTTGTAGCGTCGCGTATGTTGGGAAAAATTTGGGCGATCCGACGTTCAAAAGTCCTTTTCGCGTATAATTCTAAGCAATCTCTGCCCACCACAAAGTAGGAGACTGTCCACGGTTGGTCGCGTCGGGTACTCGTTTCGTCTGACCTTTAATCGTAGAACAAATGCATTGTGTAAAACCTGGGAGAAAATGTAGGGACTGAAACATAGGGACACTTGGGGTTTTTGATGTACCATGTAGAAATTCCTGCGAGTTTCTAGGATTACCGAGACCAGGAACCACTTACTGCAGTTTTATAACAGCACCCTTCAAAGGACACTCTCAGGCCTTTGTTTTCAATGCCTTCAACTAAATTGCGAAGCTCAGTAGATGTTTTGGGATAATGCGACGTATCATTAAATGATTTGCAATTTGATAAAAGTGACCGTCTGGGACCAAAATCCGGATTCACCGGTGAACCGGTCAAGTGTCCTCGTAGTCTGAAAATGGTTCGATTTGGTTCTCACACACAGGTTTTTGCCACTATCACTGACTTTGTCATTCTTGAAGTCATTTTTTCAATGAATCCAAAGAGCATTCATTATTGGCATCTTGAAACCGGTTCCATGACCCTCGAGGAAGATTGGCCAAACGTCAAATTACTTTAGTAAGATGTGTTTTAGTAAATCCTACAAGTTTTAAAACAGTTTAAGCATTGTCCCATAGCAATTTTCAATTTTATTAATAAAAAACCCCAAATGGCAAAACAGACTTACCCCAACGCAATCCGGAATAACTCCGGTATTTTTGGGTAGACGATGTTCCAGTAGTATAAACTAGAGGAATATCCGGTTCTTTTGACATATAAATCATCAATATTGGTAAACTCTGTCAAGAGTTATGAATTTTTGAAAAAAAAAAATTCTGCTAAAATCTCAACCCGAGCGTTTAGGTGTTAAGGCCCCTACACCATCAATCTCTACTTCCCAGGCGGGTACATAGACAAGATACTTTTTCGTACACAGCCAAGTGGTATTTAGTAAAATCTCGCATATATCGATGATGCTAAATCTTTGCCCTCATTCATGGTTTTCTTATGAATATATACCAAATTCGTTACTGATATTTTTTGCATGTATCAGGCAACTAGCAGTTCAGAAATTGGATTCTGAGATGATTATGACTTTCATTGGTTTAGTTATCGATAAAAATACACTGAAAAAATAAATTCAGTTTGGACAGGGGATTTTTTTTATTCGTATAACTTTTTTTCCTTTAAAGTGCCCAACTTGAATTTTTGATGGTAGGAAGGGAACATAATTACCTATCTTGGAACAAAATTTCATGCAAATCAAACATGGGGTTTTTGTAAATTAATTTTAAATTTTTAAAATCGATTTTTTTCAGTGTAGGAGTTGATGAAGCATTTTTTTCAATATTTTTATTCAAAAATTTAATTAATTTTGTGCAAATCATTCCTACAACACTCTTTGTAGGATTTGTCATTTTTAGATTATTACCGTTTGAATTAAATGGGTAAAAAAGTTTTACCCTTTTCAAAAGACAGTCTAGATCATTTTTGGAAAAACAAAGTGGCAAAGTCGCTTTTTGTGACAAAGTTCTCACGTACAGAAAGTTTCATTAAAATCTGAGGAGGTGCTGCCAACTCTGAATACGATTTAGCGCAAAATCCGTCGTGCAAAAAAGCGTTATTATTTTTGTTTCAGACTTTGAAAGTTTTTTGATTAGAAAAAATGGTTAAAAATGTAGTGGAGATTGCTCTATTACTTTAAACAGTAATGATAAATACATAAAATCACTCGCAATGCGTTTATTCGAATGAAATTCAATTAAAAGTGGACTTTTCCAAATTTTGAGTAACTTCTACTCATTTTCAATTAAATGTGGACTTTTCCAAATTTTGAATAATATTTACTCAAATCCAATTAAATGTGGAGCTTTCCAAATTTTGAGTTATATGGAAAAATGTAATCTTAACCACACCAACCTAGCACAGCACTTTTTTGGTTCTATTTGGAGTCCCAAATGCAGGTGACTGTGAAAAATTTGGGGTTGGTTGGTGTTGAACCGGCGTAGCGTATTGCGTTTGAAATTTGCATGGAGATTAGTATGGGAAAACAATGCTTTCTGCAGTATGCTAGCAAATAGATAGAAGTGTAGTCCAGGATATGCTAACCAACTTTTCCGAATGATGTATGGTGTTAGAGTATCTCTAAACCAAGTTATAGCTGTTCAAAGCTCGATACATCGAATTAAATGCCAAAAATCATTTTTATTGCCAACACTGCGGGTGTACCAATAGTATTTCATATAGCATTCCAAAATAACATAATATATTTTAGATTTACCACAATGGTATGTTTGCATGAATTATTCAAAAGCCTTAGCTCAATTTCATGAGCGAAGTTGAGCAACAGGGCGTAGCAAGGGCTGAGGGGGACTTTAATATGTAGAAATTCGAACTGAAATATTGTCGAGTTGGAATGTTCATATGAATTATTTCAAAACATTTACACAATGTCCTACGCATAATAGTAACGTTGAATTAAAACATACTGTATCTCTTTGAAACAACACGATTACAAAATATAATTAGAGTCATTTGAACTGTTCCTTATGAAAGCGGTTGCCAAATTGCTTGTGTCATGAAATCATAATAAAAGGAGTGTTGCCGTTTTGGCTGATACTCATTCTTGGCCTCTTCTCCTGTTCTCTCTGAGCCTACTGAGATTATGACTGGATCAAATTAGCTCGTGATTGTTACCTCCCATTCTTAGATACACTCGTATCTAATCCTCCATCTGATTTTGTTGCGTAAATGAGACTTAATTGAATTGTACTATGCCGGCTGCCGGTTCTGGGACAATGCCCCCAATCAAAGACAATACCTAGCTGTAATTACAAGTGAAAACCATTCATTGGAACAAAACTGCATTAATTTGTAAATAAACCAACCCCACTTACCAAGAATCTCTCCGATAACCCACTTTCGCTTATATAACCACATCGATGCAGTCCACTAGAGATTGTGCAACTTCATCATCCTCCCCACCGGTATTTAGCAGGTGATAACTTTCTTCCGCTCTGAACCGTGGGCCATTCGCTAACCGGACGGACTAGGGTAAACCATTTAAATAACCAATTTGTATGCCGGCAAAGCCCAGTCAAACCGCAAGCATGCATCCACATCCACTAGCGCACAATCTCCACGCGTCATTACGTCACGAAGCGCTTTCTTTTTCAACCACTGCACTGCTGTTGTGGGCTTCTCCTCTCGCGCCAAGGCTGGTTGAACGAGTCTGCCGGTGCGTGACAGTTGCGGAGGCTTTCATTAAGATTGGAGCGACACTGGGGAAAACTGAGATTAAAACATTTGAATGGATTTTTTTTCCAAAAATGCAATGATTCAAGGTTTAAGTGCACTATGCCTTGAATGGTACAGAATTGGCTTCGTTTTATGAAAAACAAACAAAAGGACAATTCAATTATTTTCCGATTTTGAAGAATGAAAAAACAACATGATGTACCGTTTTCACATTCACTTCTGGAACACCATTGTCTGGCGCAAAGTGAAACAAAAAAACTAAAATCTAGCTAAAATCATCCACGCCAACCGACATGCATGTCGTTTGGAAAAAACATTTCTCCTAGTGACGACAAAAGTGACAGCAAAACCACCAAACTCTATACCCGCCATATCCAGCGGGATAGCAGCAATGGAATCCTGGTTGCATTAATCATAGTAGTCTGGCACAAAGAACAAAACAAACGGAAAAAAAAATCCACGAAAAAAAAAATTGCTGTCACAGAGGTCGATTCACAGACGAAGGATTCGGTGCGGAATCCGCGAGACCGGTTGTTTTTGCTGCTACATTCCTGCATTCTTGTGTTCGCTCCCGTACGATTTATCCCATTTAATATGGAAATTCTTGACGAGCAAAAAGTTCAGCTCCGGGTTGCGTATGGCTTGGATTTCGGCTATAGTTGTGCTCTCCCACCGTCGACCGTCGAATGTTGGTTTGGTGAAGGACGAAGAAGCGAAAATTCTGCAGTGGTATGGTATAGTGTAAAAAGGTGCAGTACATGCGGTATTATATAATATTCTGATGTCGGGAAAGTGTTAAGCTGGCTGATTTCATATGTGGACGTCTGGTCTGCAAGAAGAGTCGTTTGTGGTTACTTATCTTTTCTCAACATTTTCCGAATCGAAAATTATGATCAATTTAGCAAAGTTATTGAAAAGGTCCTATGTGCAAATGAGAGCCGCTCTTTGTGTACGTACTACGTCACGACGCTGAATCCCTCTGGATAAAGACTCGACACGTCTATCGTTTGTTTACCACTTATCTGTCAGTGTCATTCCAATCGAGCACAATAGCACGTTCGAGAAGGATTCGAAGCGATTTTCGTCGGATTGAGTGCTTTTGACAGGTCTCGTGTTCGATTAGAATGACACTTAAAGATAAATAATAAGAATAAGATAGAGATGACGAATCTTTATCCAAAGGGATTTAGCGTCTTTATGCTAAGGTGATCGAGTTATTAGCGGAAAAGGAAGTAAACAAAGAGAGTCTCTCATTTGCAAATAGGAATTTTCCAATAAGCTTGCTATATTAAATTAAGAACCCTGCGTCGACACAGTTGACTTTAGAACTTTTTTTGACAATATATCTTATAATTTTCATTGGCTTGAAAATGTTTAAATGAAATCAGTTTTAAGATCCATTTAGATTAATTCAAAACTGCCCAGGGGCCCTCGATAGTTTTCAGGCGGCCCTGAAAATCAATTTAGTAAAGCACAATGATAAACTTACAACGTTTTTACTTCTGATCAATTTAGTTGCTAAGTTCGACGCACCCAGAAATTGTACTTTTGTAAAAAAAAAAAAATAAAAATACAAAACGCCATATTCCCACTTCCATAGAAACACAAACCTACATATTTGCATTTCATTATCGGATATTGACGTCTGCATGTCGCAGCGGCTGTGTAGGTATTGTATTGTTTAGCTTATGTATACTTGAATCTTCACCTTCATCGCCTCTTCGGTCGGTCGGTCGATGCACGTTTTCACGCTTGTAAGGCAATGCTGTTTGCTTGTTAGCAGTGCACATGTTTTTTTCCCCATCAGACAAACCGAGGTAAAATATGATCCGTCTTGGGAGGGTTAAGAAAATCAAATCCTAGTCGAACGAGAAGCGAGTCCTACGATGTACCCCGCGGGATATACTTTTCGCCCCATTTTACCCCGACACTGCACACTGTCTGTCTGCACTGCACTGCGCTGGTGTGATGGCTGATTTCGCAAACAATAACAGATTGTGTGAGCCTTCATTTTTTTTTTTTCGTTCGACAAACCAAACAATCAAACCGACACACAGCCCTTTGGATGTAAGCGAATGCAGAGCAAGTTCACTGAATTGAAACTCGATGGTTCGATCGAACTCAGCCGTGGAAGAAGTAGAAGGAGGCTTCTCGTCTGCTGACGAGCGATATGCGGAATAGTAGGCTGTCGGGAAGGTGGAAATGTTTACACAAGGCGTTTGTGTGAATGGCATTTCTTTTCATACGAAATGCGGTGAGTTGTAAACAATTTGATTCCTTCGAACAGCCAGTGCTAGCTGATTGAATTACGTAGTGATCGAGCGGGATTGTTTATGTGCCCTTTATCGATGTAGTCGCCACCGGAGAATGATCGTTTATGATTCCTTGTGATAAACAGTTCTGTTGAATTATAATTATCTTCCATTGTTCGGAAGAAACGGGTTTAACGTAGGGTGTACAAGAGAAGAATTTTTTACAAAATGTGCTACCAAAGTTCATGTTTCGCTAACGCAATGCATCCAAAGGCGGCTCCAGCAATTGACACGCAGCGCACGTGCTTTCCCAATTCGACCAAAAGAAGGAGATTTGTGAGTAGTATTGTGGTTATTTTTGGTATGTAAGTTTATAAGATAATTTATATGAATTGTTTGTGTACCCTATCATTATGAATAATTATGGATCTGGGATTATGAAACACACAGCAGACCTTTAATACTGTCAAATGTGTAGAATTTAACCAAACATTGAAAAGCAGTAGTGGATCTTCATGGGGATGTAATATTTAAGTCTCAGACTCTAAAGTTTATTGAGGAAAAAATAGAAGTTTTCGCAGATTTTTTGTAAAAAATCTGGTAAATTAGTTTAGTCGTTTCTAAAGTATGCGAACTGGTGGGCAAAACAGACAATGTTAATTAATTCGATTCGGCATATTTTATGGAATGCCTTGCATATGCAAAAAAAAATAATTTGGTCCGATTTTCGGTAGACACCATACAGATTATATAAAATATCATAATTTTTTTTGCATCTTCAAAACTTATTATCTTTGTTTTTTTTTCGTCCTGCCATCTTCTCATCTTGATTTTTTTCCGGTACCTTCTTGTCAAGGAATCGTTTTATCTTGGATATCTTATGTTGTCTCGGGATCTTCTTATTTTGGAATCTTCTCTTCATGGAGTCTCTTATCATCGAATCTCCTTATCTTTCAATCTTCTGATTTTGGGATATTCTTGTGGTGAAATCTTTTTATGTTGGAATATTCTCGTCGTTGTATCTTCTTTTCGTGGAATATGCTTATCGCGGAATTCTTTTACCTTGATGTCTTGTCATTTTAAATATGTTTGTATCCTGAAATCATTTGACCTTGCAAACAACGATAACTACACAAAGTTTTTCCCCAGCGCCGGCAGTTCTGGAAGTAATCGTGTAGTAGTTTCGACAGCGGCTGGCACTGTGGGGCTATACGTCCCACAGGTCAGTTCTATTCCACCTCGCTTACGAACGGATTCTGTTGCGATTTATCGCGTTACAGATGTGACCAGCACGCATCGAACGAATAACCGGTTTGCGTTGCGTTGCGTTGTGATGATGATTTTGGCGGATTGCACACTGACTTCATCATGTTTGACTGCTGATTATCCAATAAGAGTTGCTTAGGAAATGGTAAGTAGGAATTCATACCAATCCGACCCATATTAATACCTCAACAGCATGATAGCCATCATTGCCGGCCGCCACCATCTCCATCGTTCACGGGGAAGGATAAAGGATAAGGTAGACAGGAAGTGTTGATGCTCCACCTACTTAACGGAAGGACGACGATTCATCAGACTCTTCCATAGGTGTCGCGGAGTTGGTAGTTTGGAAGGGTATCAGGTCTAGGATTCGCTCCAAGCAAGCGATGCGACCTGTAAAGCATATTTTATTAGGTAGTTGTTTAGTTAGTCTTCGAGTGCACGATCACTCGAAAAAGAGAAGATTTTGATTAGTTTTTGGTTTTTTTAAAACTCTGGGCAGCCGGCTACCGAGAGTATGCTATGTTCCCTGAACAAAAGCAATTTGAACTCCATATAGCCGACCGTGGGAGTATTGCCTAGAAAAGCTAATCTTATCTGCGTAATGGGCCGGATCACTATTTATTGCAACAGTATTTGGACAGAATTCGCTACTTCTTCTTTACGATATATTTATTGGCTTGAAAACTACCGAGTGATAACACATTATACAGGAAAAAATAGCGCGAGATGTTATAAATCAAGGAGAGTATTGTTTGTGGAATACAAGTATACGAGCGATAATAACGAAATATAAAGGATTGTTAACCTGATGCACGGGCGTGTTAGCAATAACGGAGCTTGAAATTAGGTTCTTAAAAACTACAAGGGGCAGCCCTATGGGGTTGCACGAACTGTAGACGTAGGACTATACTACTTAATGTAAAATATTTATTTTCTTAGTACTTAGTGTGTGGGAAAAAACACCCGGACCGGTGAAGAAAAATCAAATTTTAGCTTTCTGGTTGCTCTCAAACAGATCCTAAAAGTTCAAACACCCATGGATAAACCCAAGTTTGTAGATGTGTTTCGATGCCACAGGATTGTAAAATGGTTAATATTACGTCATGAAAATTCAATTCTTCAGTGACAATTTTTTTTGCCTGCAAAATGTCCTGTGTGTATGCAAAGCTCATGATTTATTGGAATATTAGCATTGATCGGAAAATGCTTTCCAACGCTGCGCATTGCATACATACCGGACATTTTGAAGGTCACCAGAATCTGTTCATTTTACCCACTGGCTATAAACATGTCTCATTTTTGGACATGTTTAGAAATCAAGAATCATGTTTGAAAAAATGTGTTTATGACGAAGTATTTTTACCAGATATGTACAAAACAGTTAGAAAATAATGACTTTGCTTAACGTGTTCATTTTACCGCCAGTTCCCCTACCTACCAACACATTCGCCCCAAACATTGAACCCAAGCGCACAATGCAAAACGAGTCAACGCTGATGATGATGGGTAGAGCGAAAGAGACAACTAGTACCACCACGACACTATTAGCACATTTCACCAAAATTCAACGCGGCCCTTCCCGATTGAAAGAAACGGCCGCGCTTAGCCCATCTGTCATAATATCGTGATTTTGCATAGCGAAGGGCTGAATGATTTTGTTCCAAAAAACAGCCCTGCGTTATGCAACACTTTGTGCAGGTTGATTATACCAGTTGCAAGTGGGGCCAAATTCACCAAGTTCCGTAAAATTCCTTTTAAATTACAGAATTGATAGAATTGCTTACATGAGCTAAACTAATTAATCAAATCCTGTTTTAAAAAACTGTCCTTGCGTTTAAACCAAAATGGGAAGCTTATTACTACCACTACATTAGTTAATTTCAAGCGCAAGTAGCAAATACATATGCTAGTTAAACCAAAAATTTACTGGCAACATTACAGCGGCATTTAGGAAGCAGTTGGAGCGGCCGCCTGTTGGACAACACAGTGTAGCGTCCCTCCACAGCCAGTGTAACGGACTTCTAACTCAGCTACACTGGCTGTATAAACACAGCGCAGTGATCTGCTTCGCCAGCCGTTCAACAGGGAACTGAGCGTGTCTGGCCAAGTCCGTTCTTTATATAGTCGATGATGACGTCATTCATAGAAGCGTTGCGCGCTAGGTACACCAATCCGTCGTACAGGGCTTGGGAAGCGCTATCTTCTGTGCGTTAATGCGCGATATTTTGACAAGGTTGTATATTATTTAATTTTTTAATGCTATGATATCAAAAATCCTTGGGTTTATCTATTGGAATCTATTCTTAGAAGTATTTCGGGGCGATTTGCGCAAAAAATTTGAAAATTTATCGTGAGATGGCTGAATTATATGCGTTTAAAATTGGACCACTTTTCGTTACATACCATTTTTGTAGAATTTGCAGAGTGCACCCCCATATCGAAAACAAAGACGTAGTCCTACGTCAAAACAGACGCGGCGAATTTTCAATACGTATTGACCCGTGATCATAGATACTAGTCAGATTATTCGTATTGGGGCTGATTTCCAATCAACTATTCATTTTTACGGCAATGTTTTCTCGACTAGACCTCTCATTCTGCTACTATCGGCAGAAGGCTGATAGCACCCAGTCATCGCCGGTCTAAGGACCAAATGTCATCAATAGACTTAGACTCGCGTGGAGGCATGAGAGAGGAAACTTGTGAGAATTTTGTTATCCCACCGTTTGACGACCCGCCTCGAACGAATAACCGGTTTGGGGAAGAAGAGAAGAAAGAAGCTTCCCCACTTCATCATGAAGGGATCGACCGGGGGGAAGAGGATTGTCCCTACCTCCCGGATATACGTCCTCGCAATTCTTCTCCTGGCTTTCCACCGGAGAAGGCACATCACAACAGCAGTTCCAGAACACCGATCTCCCAACCACATCGAGGAACCCTGACGGCGAGCCAATACGAAATCGTAGCCGTTCCCTATCAACATCGTCTTCGGTGGTGTCGATCTACGTCCCTCCCAGTACTCAACAATGTCAAGAGCAGCTGGGAGAATTCTTTGAGCAGGTCCCACGTCCGGTGCTTGTACTGGGCGAATTCAACGCGCACCATATCTGCTGGGGTTCCAATAAATCTACTGCACTAGGCTACTTTATCGTCGAGAAAACATTGTCGGAAAGACTAGTCATTCTCAACGACGGATCGCATACCCGGATAGATCCAGCTACCGGTGTCACTTCAGCTATTGACCTCTCGATCTGTTCTGAAACTGTAGCCTCGAAATTTATTTGGCGAATTCTCCCGGACACCCATAACAGTGACCATTTTCCAATTCTCGTTTCCACTCCCGGACTGTCACATACTCTAACGAAAAGACAGAAATGGATCTACGACCAAGCGGATTGGACAACTTACGAACGTATAACCGCCAGCGCTATTCGACAGGGTGCCGGAATATCAATCGACTGTTTCGTTGACCGTTTGATTAAAGCAGCAAACATTGCGATACCCCGCACAACCGGCAGAGTCGGTCCAGAAGCGGTTCCGTGGTGGTATCCGGGGGTTGAAGCGGCCATCAAAACGAAAAGAAAAACACTGAGAGCATTAAGGCGTATTCAAGTAGAAGACCCACGGAAAGCTGATGCACTAAAACACTTCCAAGAGGCGCGGGCAGCTGCAAGAAAGTCGATCCATGATGCCAAACAGCGTTCGTGGGAGGAATTCGTCTCGAAGTTATCTCCAAGTTCCACTGCGGTGAAGATGTGGCAGACAGTGAACAGGTTGAGAGGGAAACGTCAGCATCGACCAACTGTCATGAAGCGATCCAATGGCTACACGGATAAGGCTGAAGAAGTAGCTGAAGAACTGGCACAACATTACAGCGAACGATCCGCCACCTCCAGCTAGTCGCAATTGTTCCAAGGAGAGAAGGAAAAGGCCGAACGAAACCGCGTAATTTTCGATACCTACAACACCGACTTCACTCTGAACGAGCTGCTGTGGGCACTCGATAAAGGACGAAGTGGCTCTTCAGGCCCGGACTGCATCGGTTATCCAATGCTTCAGCGACTGCCATTGTCGGTGAAAACTGCCATGTTGGAAGTATTTAATAGAGTATGGCGTAGTGGTGTATTCCCACCCTTTTGGCGAACTGGATTCATCGTACCAATTCCAAAGTCAAACTCGAATGACGCGGGTCCAGCTGCATTCCGTGCAATTACCCTAATAGTCAACCGACGGCTGACCACCGAGCTAGAGGCGAACGGGCGTCTCGACAAACGACAACATGCCTTCAAGTCCGGTCAGGGCACTGATACATACTTTGCGGCGTAAGAGACCGTGACGAGCACTGTCTCATGGCGTCGCTTGACTTGTCCAATGCTTACGATACCACCTGGAGGTATGGCATACTACGAACACTACAGAAATACGCGGTAGAATGATCAACGTGCTGAACAATTTCCTGATAGAAAGATCGTTCCAGGTGTAGAGGCTTACTTATCGCCCGCGCATCCGCTGAAAAACGATGTGCCACAAGGTCCAGTTCTCTCGGTTACACTGTTTCTCGTGGCCATTCCCATCTTTCGCGTGGTTCCGAACACTGTGAAGATCTTGTTGTACTCCAACGATATCCTATTCGTCGTTTGTGGGAAGAAAGACCAGCCGCTCTATCGAAAGCTTCAGTCAGCAGTAAAATTCGTCCATAAATGGGCAAGAAGTGTTGGATTTACGATATCTGCAACGAAATCCAGCATCTTCTATTGCAGCCCAGTCAAGCAATCACGATAGATCGAGTTGATATACCGACAGAAACACGCCTGAAAACTTTCGGCGTCACCCTTGATCGATCATTCAACTTCGTAGCGCATTGACGAAGAAGGCATGCGAATCTAGGCTGCGCATCCTGAAGGTGCCAATACTGCAAATTGGATCTGCAATTATTACTTCGTGACTTTTGTATGGCATAGGGCTCGTTAGTATGGATGGAGATGCTGTCATCAAAACCCTGGCACCCGCATACAACAAGATGATCAGATATGCATCTGGAGCATACGTCACCAGTCCGATCATAGCCATTATGGCTGAAGCAGGTACTCTACCGTTAGATCTCCTCATTCTCCAAACTGTAGCCCAATAAGCCATCATAAAATTGGGAAACAGCAGAGAGAATGCTGACCTTCCCCTGGTTTGCCGAGCTTCCGAACGGTTGACAGAAATAGTCGGAACTCCTCTCCCAAACATCTACACCCGAACGCGACTATCTGATTGAAATTGGTACGATCGCACGCCCAAGATCCTTTGGGAAATCAAGAAGCTCCTAAAAGCTGGAGACCCTTCGGGATTTGTTCGTCCAGTTGTTCAAGAGCTCCTGACAAATCATCTCAGCCGTTCAACAATCGTATACACTGATGGCTCGAAAGACGATACCGCAGTAGGCGCGGGAGTATTTGGGGAACACTTCCAACAGTCACTTGATCTTCCAGAGCAATGCAGTGTCTTCTCGGCAGAGGCATTCGCAATAAAAACAGCGCTAACAACATTCAACACAGTCAGCGACTTAGTGATAATGTCCGATTCGGCCAGCTTTTTCGGCAATCGAATCCGGCACATCCTAGCACCCGTGGATCCAGCAAATTGAAAACATGCTACGAAATCGTTCAATCAAGCTATGCTGGATTCCAGGTCACACTGGCATCCGTGGCAACATCTTATCTTGCAATCTTCTTATCTTTTTTTTTCGGAATCTTGTCTTTGCATCGATAAAAATCATGCAATCTGTTTATCTAGGAATCTCCTCACCTTCATTTCTCGAAGTACCCTCTCTTGAAATCTTCTTATATTGGAATCTTTCAATTTTGGAACATTATTATCGAGAAATTTTTATTTCGTGAAATGGTGGTTTTTATAATGGAATTTTCTTATCTCGGAGTCTTCTTATCGTGGAATCTTCTTATCATACTATCTTGTTATCTTGCAATCTTATCACGGAATATTTTCAACTTGCAATTTTCTTATTTTGGAACCTTCTGATCTTGGATTATTCTTACTGATGACTCTTATTTTCGTGAAATATTATTATCTGGAAGCTTTCTTATTTTTTAAACTTCTTATTCTAACATTTTCCAATTTTGATTCTCTTTATTTTGTAATGTTCTTATCTTAGATTCTTCTTTTCTTAGAACCTTCCAGTCTTGGAATCCTATGACAGTAAGATTCCGTTTTTGGCATGTTCCATTTTTGGCAACATTGTTGTTGTGCATAGGAAATCTTTTAAAAAAAAAAAAGCTTAATACACTGTAGCGATTCTGCTGGGAAGAATCGATGAAACTTCCAATTTCATTCATCCTTATGTTCGGACACCCGCCTTACTCTGGGATGAACTCGATGAGGAGGTGATCAGCAGGCGATAATGATCCGATCCCTAACGCTCACGAATCCTATCCCATCCCACTGCTAGTCCCAAATACGGTTTCGTAAACCCTATCCTACCAACAGCGCTAATAGTGGTTCATGGCTCCCCATCGAGCTTTTCGCCCCACTATGCGATAGTGTCAACCACTGTCATTTGACGTACAATGGATCCGATCGACAATAGCGGCTTGGAAGAAGCCGCTGCAAAGGATTTCTTTAGGTTTTTCATGAGTGAGCTGTGAGCGAGTCAACACCGGTTTATGTGCCTGGAAACTAAGTCCGTTTTTTATTGAGTTTAGCTTTCCGCGTGTGCTACTAGTGTGTTCGATAAAACCAGAGGGTTTACCGGAATTGCGTTCAAAGTTTGTATGGGATTTTATATGGGGAAATCAATCATTTGGAATCATCCATAAATGACGTAGCATTATATGGGGGAGGGGGGTGTTTTGTATTTTGTGATGATGTGTGACGACAGGGGGGTAGGGGGTCTTGTCATGCTACGTAGCTTTTTAAAGGGGAATAACTATCATCGTTTTTTAGTTTTTTTTAAGCTTTGCGGGGACAAGGGGGGGGGGTAGAGTTACCGTCAAGCTACGTAATTACCAGGGGGTATTTAGAAGTTTGTGACGAAATGCTACGATGGGGGAGGGGGGTGTTAAAAATCGCTCAAAAAATGCTACGTTATTTATGGATGGTCCCTTTTGCATTTACGTTAATAAAGATCGCTATTTCACTGAATATGAAAAACCAGCTTTATAAAACTATAGTTCAAACCTTGGTTAACAACTTTGTCGAAAACGGTAACTAGCTACGAGTTTTCAGAAAATAGTTATAACGATTTTAAAACTTATGGTTCAATCCAAATGCAGAAATTCATTATTTCTTCCAAGACTGTCAGTACACCACGACACCGATACTTTAAACTTAAATAAATGAGAATATAGTCATCACAGACACTTGGAATCTTTGAATGAAATGTTCAGAATGAATAGCTGAATAACAAGCGCGTAGTCAGGAAATAAAAAGAAGAGAGGGAGGGGGGCTGGGTACGTCCCAGTTCCGTTTTTAGATAGTTTAGTATAACATGAGGAGCACATCTTCAACGCAGGTTTATACCGCCGAATTAAAAATTAATCCTACGTGTTTGAGTGCTACTCTACTGTTATCTCATTTAAAATGGTACACCGGTTTATAAGTTTTACATATTTTAAAACCCTATTTCTTAGCCGTTCAGAGTCAGAATTTAAATTCCTTAGATTCATTGAAGTCTCGGAATTGTTTCTATTGCCGTTTTCGTTTGAGAATATAGGAACGAAACCAGGATAGTTACTTCAAACAAGCGTTTTTTGATGAAATTGAATTAGGTTCACGCAAAACAGAGGTGATGTTGGCGAACTAGAAATATACTTCAGGTTAGAACCCAACGTGATTTCTAGACCTGAGTTAGTTTTTGCCTCAAGCAAAAACAACACATAAATTTGTAGGTGTAAATTCTAAATATTGTAAATTGTTATTTCCCACAACAAAGATTGTAGTATGATTCATATTTGGTTCTTTCAAAATATTAAGAAAGTTCAGTCGTTGACATTTTCAAGGACGTAATGATTTTTTTGTTTTAGGGGCCATGCATAAATGACATAGCATTTTGGTGGGCGGGGGGGGGGGTATACTAAATTTGTGACGAAGTGCGACGAGGGGGAGGGTAGGGTCAGAAGTTGCACGACGTAGCAATAAGATTTTTTACGGGAATTAAAACTCATTGATTAGAAAAAGAAAAAAAAACAATTTGATGTTCCTCCATTCCCAAGAGAAATAAATGCTACGTTATTTACAAGGGGGAGGTTAGAGTCTTGCTACGAGGGGGGAGGGAGGGATCGAAAAATGCCAAAAAAGCTATGTCATTTGTGTACGGCCCCCTATACAAAACAATCTAAAAAGGGACTGGGGAGTACACATACCCCCCCCCCCCCCTATGCTTTTCATTTGCTGACTACGTCTATGATATTCAGAAATTCATTCTGAACATTTCATTCAAAGGTACCAAGTCTCTGCGATGAATATATTCTCATTTATGTAAGTTTTTAATGTCGATGTCGGTGGTGCACCGGCAGTGTTGGAAAAAGTAATCAATTTCTGCATTTGTATTTTACCTCAAGTTTCAAAATCGTTATAACTATTTTTTGAAAACTCGTAGCTAGTTACCGTCTTCGACAGAGTTGTTGACTACAGTTTGAACTAAAGTTTTATAAAGCTGGTTTTTTTATATTGAGTGAAATAGCGATCTTTATTAACGTACATGCAAAATAATTGATTTCCCCATATAAAAACCCATGCAAACTTTGAACACAATGCGCAAACCCGGGAAGCAACCAATCGCTACCAAATTTTGCACAGGCATTTGGGACCACAAAAGTAACTCAAAAAGTGCTGTGCCCGCTAGTTTGAATCATTTTGAAGTTTTCCCATACAACTACGAGCCACTCTAACGTGCATCGGTTCGGACATGCTTCGTCACCCCTTTGCCGGGAGTACGTAAACGTGCAAGAGACACCGGAACACGTGGTCTTCGAATACCCTAGGTTCGAAGAAGTCCAGATGGGTATGCCTGGAATGCATACGAAGAAGTCCAGATGGGTATGCCTTGACGCAACGGCGGGCCCCCCCTGCGCATCATCAATTTCCGAAAGGGATCATCCATAAATGACGTAGCATCTTTTGAGTGATTTTTAACACACCCACACCCATCGTAGCATTTCGTCACAAACCTCAAATACCCCCGTTGGTAATTACGTAGCTTGACGGTAGCCCTCCTTTTCCCCGTAAAAAAATAAAAAAAAGATAAAAACGATGTTAGATGAAACAAGTAAGGTTGTCGTGACATCAGATCAACCCTTATCCCCCTTTAAAAAAGCTACGTAGCACGTGACCCCATACCCCCTGTCGTCACACATCATCACAAAATACAAAACTCCCCCTCCCTCATATAATGCTACATTTATGGATGGTCCCAAACTATTGATTTTCAATGGCCAACAATTTCTCCTTCAATATAAAATTCGTTACGTTAATTAAAAACGCTTTTAATCCACCTAACAGTGTGATGAGACATTTCTTATAACTCTTATCACTCTCTTCGGATATTATATCGTTTGAGAACATTTAGAACTTGATGCTTCGCGATGTTTTTGATAACACATACTACATGGGATAGTGTCAGGACTCAGAGAATCGCTCAAATCAGCATAGGACAACATCAGTGCTAGAAATCTCAAACCAAATCAATGGGAAAGCGAAAAAATGGCCCATAAAATAGACATACAAACGAATTATTGCTAATGCTCTGTTAATAATATATCTAAATTCCTCAATCAATGCATTGTGGTGGGAAAACCGAATTTTCCTAAAGGGGTTATATATTGTACTGAGCCAAAAAAAAATCGAATTTTTTTTTGAATCGATTTGAAGTTTATACTTTACTCAAATTTCCAACACGACTGAGAACTAAGAAATCAACACTTTTTCTTGAAAATGGCGATACTAGCTGTAATACCATTCAAAGAAAATCAACAGTGAAAGTTGATTGTCAAAGTTGGTTTTATTTCCTATTTAAGAACATTTGTGTTTTTTATATCCTAGATTGCATGATTCAGTGATCGAAACCTAAAACTTCTAAAGTATTTGAAATTATTAAATTAAAATTTGTTTTTGCTATTGAAATTGACAAAATGATAGTATCGCCCCTTTGGCGATTGTTTACTTTTTCGGTCCCACCTATCAGCATTTATCGCCCTTACGTTTTTTTACAATAATTACCGTTCTACACCACCGATTTCAGCTTGATAATCCTAAAAAATACGAAAATAACAGTTTCGCCTCTAAACTGCTAGCAAAAAAAGTATCGCCCTGTTTGTTTGCATGGAGCGTGGAGGACGAAACTTTAAATAAACAAACAAAAATACAGTTTCGCCCGTTGTATTTTTTGCTGTAGTTTAAGAAAGCAATATCGTAGAATCCAAATTTTTAGGTAAATTTGTTGCGTTTCAAAGCCCTCAAGCTTTATGTTTACATTTGTAAGTATCGCCCTTTTCACAAAAAAGCGTTGAAATGAAATCGCAGCTCCTGATATCACGCTATCTCTGAAGTGCATGCGTGCATAGTTCCAAATTTTACTTCGACATCGACTTTTTCTAAAGGTAACTTCCCAGTAGTATCCTTGATTTAAATTATTATTGCTGAACCTAATGCCAAAGAACAAATAAAAACCTCTCGAAAACGAACCATTTGGGAAAATCATCATCATTACTGGAATTTTCATTTTCATGAAACTTTTCGATAACCTTCCGTCACTCGCGTTAATGCATTGGGTGCACAGTGCTCTGAAAATCTAGCGAAATCGTCTTAGGGCATCAGCGGGTCTAATTCAGAGCTATCTGCGCGGCGAGTTAAATCTGTAAAGAATACTAAAAATTAATTTCTATTCCATAATTTTCAGTCCAGCAATTTGAGAAATCGTGCTCACAGCAAGCCATGGAAAATAGACTACGTTGTGAAGTGATGATCACTATTTATTAAAAAATCACGGTTAAATAAAAAATAAAACTATTAAAAAATTTCAAATAGTTTATAATTTTCACAAACTTATTAGGAAAAATTGTTTAATAAACTTTCGTAATATCGTGTAGGAAAAAAGCTGAAAATTTCAGTATTTTCTCTATCTGCAACAAATAAACCCTTAAGTATACCAATTAATTGGTATACGAATTGGAATAGGTTCGCCAAATTTTGGAAGAAGTCTATAAAATAACCCCTTAAAAATTGTTGTCGTTCGATGCATTAAAAAAATCCCCAAAAAAATGGTACCTATTAATGTGAAACACAGTGAATAATACATACAATAAAGACCCATTTTTCTCAGTCTCATGGTGTATTTTAGGCTGACAAAATGGGGACATTGACTAAATCGGGCATTTTTTTTTCTTTATAATAAACTGAAGCTGTTAAAATATTCTTCCCGTCCCTTGATGTAGTCTGATAACTATTTCTGATTATGATGAACTTTTTATTTTTGTATATTTCCATCTTCATGATAAGGAAAACATGCTCAAGTAAGGATTTACTCGAATTCAGTCTTGTTCGTCTGCTAGAGCCCATCAAACATATGTTCATATTTGGTTGATAAAATCGGGGTTTCAATGTATTATAATAGATATTCAGCATTCGAAGAAGTTTCTTGTGAATGAGGGTTTCTACTTACTTGAAGTCAGCGGAGTAGCCAGAAATTCGGTTTGGTGGGGGTTTGGTGAAAATAGATGTTACTGTCCAAACGGCATAATTCCGAAACCGTAATTTTTGAAGTTTTAAAATAATGCAGAATTAATTTTTCAGATAAAAGTAACAGAGTTCGTGTCTTTAGTGAATTTGTTAAGACTTTATTGTAGTCATGAATATCAACCTGAGAAAATTCACCATACTTACTTCTTGGACGATATACCGTAAAATATATTATATCAAATGATGCGCTGTTTAACGTTTGTAAAACTCATCGATCATACTAAACCTCCGAAATTGGCGGTTTCAAAATGATGCTATCTTGACCTTAAATTACTGTTTTTGAACATTTTACCTATACATATAATTGTTCATACACCAAAAATCAAATGCTCATCAAAATCGATCAGGACCTGCTAGAGTCGAATGAAAATCGTCATTTTTTATTAATCATATTACGTTTTCGTCTCAACTCGACGCATTCCCAAAATAAAAACCTGTTTTAATCCACTTAGTGGTGCAATTGTGCTTTTCTCATTTGTCCAGACTACGATTCCATGACTGGTTAAGTTCAATACAATGGTGGAAATGAATATTACATGTTCAGTACGATTTGAATATACATACAACGGATCGACAGCCACGATCTGGAGATACCATGTGTTACTGAAACATCGCTTGATACCAGCGGCGGATCATGGAAAAAGATCCGGGAGTTTCGGGTCCGGCCGAAAATTTTCAACTTGTTAAGAAATTTTAAACTAGTTTTAATTTTAAACTAGCAACCCCTCACTGCATACTCCCTCCGGGCCGGTATGATTGACGATTTTTAGAGTGATTGCATAACCTTTCTATATGAGAAAGGCAAAAATGTACCAAAGTCCAAAAAGTCAATTTTTGTCAAACATTATTTTTCTCGAGTTTACATCAAATCGCAATGTTTCATGCATTATAAAGTCATTTGGCATCAAAAATACAAATTTGATTTTGAAATTTTTTCATTTCAGTTTATATGGGAATTTGCTATGTGATTGCATTCTTCAACTCGTAACTCCGGAACCGGAAGTCCAATCAATAAAAAATTCAATTGCAGCCGATGGGAAGGTTGTACCTTTCATTTGAGACTAACTTTGTGCAAATCGGTCCAGCCATCTCTGATTAACAGAGGTCACATTTTTTCCACATACACACACATACATACACACACAGACATTTTCCGATCTCGACGAACTGAGTCGATTGGCATATCCCACTCGGCCCTCCCGGTCGGCATTAGATTGACGAATATTAGAGTGAATGAGAAAGGCAAAAACATTTTTAGTAAATGTTGAAAGTTATGCATTTTTTTGGTGTGCAGTTCTATGTTTCATAGGCATTAAATCAATTTTAACTTCGCTTTCTATTAAATAAAGACCCTTATTACAGTACATCTCTACAAAAGCGAGCTCAATTTGAAAAGAAATCTGAGGATTATGATTGATTACAGAACTCTGGAATTTTCTATTGGAATGTTTTCAGGCAGGAATTTGATATTGATGCTATTAGACAACTGTGAAATCAAGACCAATACTGCCGCTATACGCATAAATGTCCCATGTGCTATGGGATTCCCTATACACTTGGGACTATTATGCGTAGAGCGGCAGAATAGATCAGTTACATACACATTCCGACAATTTATCAAAAGTCCTCATGATGTTTACAACAACAGGTTATCAATGTACGGATCAGATAATTGTTATTGTAATATTGAATTGAATCAGTCAGCATCAATAAATTTACTTCGCTTTCATTTCCCGATATGTTTAAGATCGATCCGATGGTTATAAGTTAGAAAAATTGCACTCAGAAGGTTCGTACAAATGAACATTTTTGCACTGATAGTTATCAAGTTCCTTCTAGACGACTTGGAAGTGTTCGGTCATTATTTCTGGCGGTTGTAGAGAGAAAAAAGAAATACAAAATTCGTTTTATCGAAATAATGTTTGGCTTATTTAAATGGATTATTACTATATTGAACAATAAATAGGCGACAAAGAGTAACCCAAAAAACAAGCCATAACTTTTAAAGTATTCAAAATAGATATTTGAAGTCTTCAGTGAAGTTATTCGCAAAAGTAAGAGCTACAAATTTGCTGAAGACATCATTTCGAAATAATCACTTCCAAGAAAATTTGTGAAAATATCTCACTCATAGGGTGATTAATCAGCAAAAGCACAATACCAAAAGAACGAGCATATTGTCTCCATTATATTCTCCGAAGATACTATTGACCTAAAGTAAGCCGTTTTGGCGTTAATAATAGATTACATGTTTTTGGTCATATTTCTGGCAATGGGAAATGATAAAAATCTTTCGTCCGCATTTAATGTTAAACCGTCGCTGTTGTGCTATCTTATGACAAGCGCCATTTAGCACATTTCGAGAAAAACGATTTTTAAAGTTTGAGATTGAATATCTTGGAACTTATAAATGGTAAAAACAATTCAAAGAAGACAATTAATGCTTCAATCTATTCTGTATTAAACTCTCAAATATCATGAAGTTCGGTTGACTATGTTGCGAGTTTTCACTATAAATGTAAACAAAAGTCGTACTCACACGTGTCGTAGGTGTGTATTGATGGCAAAATTTGTATGGGGTGTCATAATTGTGCATGGAAAATTTTCCATAGAAAAAAAGCATCAATTATTAACTTTTATTAATATCTTCGGCTTTATTCGGCCTAGAAACAATCGATGAGATGCATTTTGAAGGAAATTGAGCAAGCAATCTAGAAAAAATAGTAATTTTTAATTACAGTGTTGCCAAACATGAAATATTGCCAATTTAAAAGTAAAACTGCATATTTCTCTCAATACATGTTTTTTTTTTATTTTAAAAATTAATATGCCATTGTGTTCCTCAGACATTTTTACATATAAAAACATCTAAAACTTCTGCATTACTTAAGCGAATCCCAAGATACAGTGATTTAAAGCAAAAAACTGACAATTTCTCATCACTTTTTTCGCTATAAGTCAGTAACCAAGCAAAATTTCAAAATTCTGAAAACGCCATTTTGTAGAGAATTTTCAGATTAATAATGTTGCATATCTAACTCAGTTTACCCCAAAATGGCGTTTGTCATAAGATAGCACAACAGCGACGAAATATCTCTTTTGATAATAGTCCGATTTCAACAATCTATAGCTTGTTCGAAAGGTATTCGTTAAAGCTATCTAAAACATATAATTTGTTAATCTATATTGTCAATTTCGGCAGATAATTTAAAAAAACTGCAAAAAACGCTATTTTTACGCATTCAAACATTCATATCGTGGAAACTAAACATCAGAATGAAAAACAAATTAATAGCGTTCATACTGTTTTTTAGTTCTTCCATTTAAAATTAGTTTCGATAAGATCGGTTCAGCCATTGCTGAGAAACACGAATGAGAATTTGTCCGTTACATACACACACAGACACACACACAGACATTGTCCCAAATCGTCGAGCTGAGTCGATTGGTATATAAGACTCGACCCTCCGGGCCTCGGAAAAAATATTGAAAGTTTGAGCGAATTCTATACATTTCTTTTATAAGAAATGTAAAAAAATCCATTAGACGCATCGGCGGGCCACCATGCGCATTGTAAATGTACAAAACTACTGATTTCAACGGCCAACAACTTCCCCTTCAACGATACTAGGTGACCGCTGATATTTTGCTTGCAGTCCTTTCCTATAGCAAGAACTGCCGCATATTCCAATCTTGCAAATATAAACCATGAATGTAGTTCACTACATTCATTTTGAACTGCTGCTATGAAATTTATTTGCAACAGTTCCAACGCAACGGATGATGAAAGTTACACACGGGCGGGCCATTCATATACATTTGCAACTGTCAGCGAACCAAGCCAAACTACGGCACCAAACCGAATAACCGAACTTTCACGAACATTTAACAGGCACGCCTAGCAGCACGAACGTTTTTGCATTTCTCTCGTCCGTTTACATTTACAGCAGTCGAAGTCACCGGTTTTCCCGAACTTTCGCATAAAAATGTCATTTGAAATTACTTCTTCCCGCCTTGATTGCAGCTCCTTTGACGTTGACGGTATATAGCATCGACAAATTCGTTTGCCTAATGAAGCCGTTTTGTGATAAACTAATGAAAGTCGTTTCGTGGTTTTTACGAACTACTCGTAATAAAAAATAAAAGTGTTTCAATAGAACTACGAATGATTTATCATATGTACGAAAAATTCGTATATTTTATGAAAATTGTCAGTACGAAACTAATTCGTAGCGATTTACGAATATATTCTATCAGTGTATGCGCTGTTAGTTTGATGATAATTGATGATTTTAGATCGATTAGTAGTCTTCGATAAAGTTGTAGGTAGTAAAGTCATCTTTCAGAATGTCAATTCAAGTACTGTGCTGATGCCTGAAGTGCCACCTAGTGGTAGTTATGTGATCCAGTGGCTTTTCTCCATATATCTCCCATGTAGATTTCTAGCCTGTTGATCCGTTAGTTAAACTAGATTAGGTTCCAAATTCAATTAAACCAAACCTCATTTCTTTGCTGGGCATACTAACGTAAATTTCAGTTAGTGAAACAAGTGCAGTAAACTTTTGTACCCTGCTATATCACCCTGAACTCCAACCTCGAAAAATCTTTTCCACCATCCACCTTTCACAAAGTCCCACTTCACCAGCAGCCTAGTACAGAAAACTCCGACACGCATTTTTACGGTCATTAATTTTTAATGTTCCCTCGCTAATGTGGCAAAGAAGCGAAATCCTGTGCTGTCAAAAGCTAAAACAAACCCCCCACTTCCACAGTCCCCTGACCGAGACAAAGTTCACTTCAGACTACAGGTAGAGCTAGAGTTAGGTACTCGAGCAACTTTTCCGACAGTGATTTTTCCGGACTACCACCAAAGTGTCATTAATTAACACACCACCGCGTATCGCTCCTCGCTAGCAGCAGCAGTGCCCCGTGGGTAACGGGAATGTAAATGGAACAGTAGAAAAAAACGACCGTACAGGTCACACTTTTGCCACAGGGGAATCGGAAGAGGGAAGGTTTCCAGCACAACTTTGGCACTTTTGCATTTCGTTGTAACCTCTCCCCCAACACCCATCGGCTGACTGACTGAGCTGAAGGCAGCTAGAATTTTCAAATTAGCTCGGAATTTGCGGTTTTACTATACATACCTAGTTATAGTGAAGCAAAGTCCCATTCGTGAATAGGCATGTTGCGGACGCGAATTAACACCCATCCAGGCCCGCGGGGTAAACTGTGCTGTGGCGTGTGTGCACTTCTCGTCAGGCCAAGTACTGTAATTAGTTTTTACTATGGCAATTGAAAATGTCATTCGTTCCGGAATAGCGCGTAAACATTCCCATTACGGTTAAAGTGCTTGCCTGTGGGAAGGTGTCAACAACAGTGCCTACCTGTCAAGTGTCACTGTCAAGGCTAGTTTTGGCGAGTGACGCAGTTGCACAAATGTAGACCTGGCTTTCAGTTCATGTTTTGAATAGATCAAATCGTTGGTGATGAAGGTCCTTGTTCATTGAGGTTAGTTTTGGGCCACGGCAGTAGAACAATATTTAAATCTGCTTTATTACTGTCTTTTCATAGCTACATGATCAAAGCACTAATATTTTTCATTGCTCTTTTATTTTCAGGTACCCATATTCAACAAAGTAACAAATTCTGCAAATATCCTGCTGTAAGGTATTGTTTTATTTGTAATCATAGTTAAGATACCATTTAACAGTTTAAATAAGGGTGGGTTAGATCAAATAAAGGTTTAGACTTTGATCCACTGGAAATATTTCTAATTGATAGCATGTTCAAAAGGAGTTCAATTGCTAAAACACGACCTTCATAAACGCTAAATCCAGCACAGTTCCAGTAATCCCCAACAGCTATTTGTGTAAATATCGCTTAATTCGCTTGGTGAACTTTTCCCCTACCAAGGGCGTCATTTCCATCTTCCCGAACTCGACCAAACTTCCCACCACCGAAAAGAAAAACACCAACTCGGAAACGATCTAACAACACCAAAACCAACGCCAACACGAGTGCCCTAGGGTAGCCGGTCTTTATTTAGAAAGGACGGAATCAAACTCACATTATTGTCATATTCTTCTTTCTCCTAGATGTTAGCATTCGCCTCCCACAACTTCCTACGTAATACGTGCCACGAGAGCCACGCAAAATATGCGACCCCATATCGTCGCCGCCGCCGCCATAGCGTAGGTGCTTATTTCGCGCAAAAGTGTCACCAAGTTTGCCTCTTTCGCGGATGCTTATCCCATCCCATCAGCAGGCAGTCCCATAATGGGGAAATGGTTGGCAATGAACATAAAATCTAAATTACCAGAAAATTAAACAAACAACATGCTTTCACGCCCCCGTGCTGTCCGGGCAGCCATCGAATCAAGCATATCCAGTGTTGCGCCATTTAGTATCCTTCCATGAGTCGCTAACGGTAATGGTGGTTTTTTTTTCTTTTGCGTTGTTGATGGTAGCGGCACTGGAGCATGCCATGGGGAAGTGTTAGAATTTGACTGTTACTGTAATGATGAACGCAATGACGCGTGCAAAGGCAGGAGACGTTATTCAATTTTAGGTTAATCTACACGCGAAACCTAATAACCGATTATTGATGGGTCTTTTATCCAACTAAGGCCTTCCGTGCAGGAAGTCAACTGAAGGAAAATCGACGATGCTTACTTTTGAGTGTATGTGTATCAACTAGGCAAAAACAAAGCAATGGAAAGCTTTTGGTTTTACTTGATCTACTGTTTCGGGAGACTTCGCAGCCGTTTCTTGGTATATAGGACAATTGCATAGCTAGTGTTATGATCTAACTAACGACTAGAAATTCTTCCTAGTCTAGACTAGAAAATATAACAAGTGCCTTACTTAACCGTCGCTTTACGCTCTGATCCGCCGGACCGGGGCATCAACTAGGCATCGAGTAAAAGTAACTCAATAGAATAATTTCCAGATCTAATAGTCCTGTTCGATAAGGAACTGGTATCAAACACTAATATAAAATAAAATATGAATAAAATTTGGACAAAATTCAAAAGACCATTTTTATTGAAGAAAAATCTCTATTAACCCTAGAACGTTGCACTTGCGTTTTCCACCCTTGAACGTTGCACTGGGGTACAAAAGTACCCCACGTGTTTGATCGCAATTTTTGCAGGTAAAAATGCTAACAAAAGAAATGTATAATACATCATTTTCTTCGTTTTTTAATGGCGAAAACAGCTGTGTAAGTTAAAGTACGGAATTTATTGAATCAATGATACATAAATTGGTTAAAACAAAAAAAGAGAAAAAAATAACGGTTTTGACTTTTTTCACAAAAATTACTATAACTTTGCGAATTTTCAACCGATTTGAAAATAATCAAATGATTTTAAAAGTTGATAGAATGGTCTAGAAACTGTATGAAATGGAATTCCAATATTTTTGAAAAAGTGCAATTATTTGGAAGAGTGAAAGTTTTAAACTCGGGTTTTGGAAAATTCCTCGAAATGGAGTAGAAATAGAAATGAAAAAAAAAATTCTGACCAGCAATACATTGGTAACACGCAACGTTACTGTTACAGCAGTTACCGTGCGCAAATTATACTTGCGAGCCATTGTTTGAAAACTATAAAAAATAAACAATAAAACAATTAAAATCAGTAAATATGAGAACGATTTTTTCTACTTCAAAATTAAATTAAATTAGTTGAATAAATGATTAAAAATTATTTTATAATACTAATTGTTACTTACGTAGTAAAACAACCAATATTTAAACTGGAATTGTCATTAGTCACATTTCCACTGACAGCACGAAACGCTAACGGCAACCGTACACTGGGGTACAAATGTACCCCAAGCCAAATTTGACACCTGCTTACCCGAAAGCTATAAGCAAACTGGCTATACCACCTTTTCCTACTCTTACTAGGAACTCTAAATTGAATTATGGTTAGGGTCCCAGGTCGGTAAATGCCGAATTCTCGTCTTCACACGGCTCCAATGGAGGCGTGCGGTACATTTGTACCCCAGTGCAACGTTCTAGGGTTAAGTTTTCTCTCTATATGAAAACATTTAACATTGTTAACTAAATGCAGAAAAAATAGAGCCATTCGAGAAGCTTTAAGGTAGTTTGCAGGATTTTTTTTTTCGAAAAAGTTTTCTTGATTTCTTTCTTAATTTTGACTATCATGTTTTTGGTCGAAAATTATTGCCATTATTCTCCGCTTCAAATTAGCCCAGAAATCCTCATTTGGACGCAGTTGTGGTACATTTGGAGGGTTTTAAGCTTTTTGTACAAAAGGTATGCCATAATCCTCCATAGCATTCAAAGTTTTTTTTTGGTGTAATAGCTAGAAGCCAGATCAGACGTTCGCTACCATTTTGTTTATAAGGTACCTCCTAGCGGGTCAAAATCAAGACTGAATATTGAAAATATGTGTGACTCGATCGAGCAGGCCCGGTGAGAGGGAGGCCCGGGTCGTATTTGGGGCCCGCAAAACTGAATGGACGGAAGATGGGCGAAAACTTCCGGTAGTAATAGAACAGCAATAAAAATAGTAATTGTAATTTATTTGTATTCGTTCACCTTGTTAAGGGGTTACACCACTGTAGAGCTCGAAAAAATAGGCATTTTTCGGATTTTTTTTGGCGCAATAAAGGGATGAAACGAAATCTTGTTAAATGGATTTTATAACATGAGTAATGAATCACTAAAAATATTTTTTTTTCGAGTAATTTCAGAACAAGATGGCCGCTGTGCAGCATTTTTTTTCTTTGTGGTGTCAGAATGACAGGCTAAGATGATGGTTGATCCATGTGGCTTGCGGCATTTTCACCCTTGTGCGTTTTTTTTCGAAGGGGTCCGTTGCCGGAAAACTATTTCCCAGAATTTTTAATCTAGAGCCAAAAATTTAAGTTTTTTGATTTCTTAGCAAGTCAAGAAATGGCGCACTTTTGAGTGAAAAAACGCCGAATATGCCATAAAAATGGACACAAAATTGTTAATTTAAAATAATTAAGCAATAATACATTAAAATCCTACGTACACCGCTGGAGAACTCAATTTCGAATATACTGTAAAATTTTCAAAGATATCAAATTTGTTCGAGTTACATTTCCGGGCAGTTCATAAAAAATTGGTTTCGAGAAAAAGGTGGTTAAAGTTTTCAGTACACTTAAGGTTTACATAAGAAGCGTTGCAACAGAATTTGAACATTTCTATATTATTTTCGTCTTCCATTTTTTGGGATAGCATTTTTAACACTATAAAGCACATTTTAAGCTAATAAATAAAATTTCGATTTTTTCAAAATTCTAGTGGTGTAACCCCTTAGATTGTTATATGATGAAAGCGGGAAAAATGTTGAAAGACAATTGAATTTAACCCTCCGGAAGTCGCGCAAATGGCCCACTGAACGAGCAGCCGCTGGTGCGCTAAGACGATTTCGCTAGATTTTCAGAGCAGCATGCACTCAGAGCACTAGCGCGACTTCCGGAAGGTTAACCATACTACATATAACTTTAGCACACAGAAGCGCACGAAAGAACGTATCCGTCCTCTTCTGCGTTCGCTTCTTTGCTGGTGGTGCCGGGTGTTGGCTTGGAGAGACTGGGCGCGATTATCGTTGCGTGAATACTTGTTCTTGTCAGATCCGTTGATATTGGTTTTATAACCACAAGGTTTGGGGTAATATAACGGTGTGTTGTTTATGATTACCGTTGGCGGAGTTTTCTTAGCTGCTTATGCGCAAGGTTTTCCGTGGTACAGTGTCTTCTTGCAAAATTTGCACATAGGAGTCTGTCCTGGGTTCATGACTAGTGTTGTCTGATTAAATGTCCTATTTTTGGATGATTTGCATAAAATGGTTATGTATGAGGGAATTGTTTGTTCGGAAGCATTCTCACACCAGGAAAAACTTGGAACTCGATGGAATCTACTTCTCCGTATCTTGATATAAATTTATTAATCACTATGTATGGAGTGCGCGGAGATAAACCATGGAAGCGGAAACTTTAGTTGACGCATTTCTTTCTATGCTGCATGTTGTTCCCTGAAACGAAAGGTGATCACTTTTGCCAGATTGAGCAGATTCTGCACTTTTAGTAATTGTTTCATTTCTCGAGTACCTATTCTTGCAGGACATTTCCAAAAATTAATAGCAACACAATTCGTCTGCAGTGTGGCTAGTTTTTGTCGTGTATCTATAGCGGAACGATCTTTAGCATCTACTCTAGGCTGAACTAAACTGACCTTAATTAACTGGTAAATAAAATGGACATTTTTAGCATTTTTGTATTTTATAGCACGTTAAAGGTCTGGTGTAAAGTGTTCAAACCGAACGCTATTTTGTTTTACGATTTTGAAGGCAAGGCAACAATGGATCTTTTGTGTAATGTTAGGATTTATTTATATATTCATTGTGCACGAAAAAAAATTTCTGTCACGCAGAGCCACACATATAAGCATTCCAAGAGTAGTGTTCCAACCATTTCCACATAGAGGAGCGCCGCGGCGAACACGAACATAACTCTTGATAAATTTTTCTGAAGCATGAAATTCAATAAGATTTGTAAAGTTTAGACTTGTGGTGAAGTCTAAGCTTTACAAATAAATAAAAAATAGAAAAAAGTTCGAGTTTGGAAAATGGCTTCATGAAAACCGAAAAACTTCATATTTTACTGTAAAATTCGCTCACTTTTCTTCAAACTAATAAGGAGAATTTTTTTTATTCAGTTTTCTTTGGTTTATCGACAGGCTAGGCATATTGTACATTCTCATAGATAAAATCAAGTCAATTCGTTGATTATTTTTTTGAGTTATCGTGTTCGCCAAATCGCGGTTTCGAGAAAAACGTCCCACATCAAATTGCATCACGGAAAAAACGTCAGACTTCCCATGAATATCAACAAGTTTGTACCTGTGGACAAAATTTCGTGCACGCGTTCAACCTCAAACATGCTTCATCTCGATGTACAAGTTCGCCTCGAACATCGAACTCAAGCGAACGATGTGCAAACTCTAGTTCAAACATCCGTGTACGCACACCGGGTGCGTTCACGAGAACGATTCGCACAAGGTAAACAGAGTTTTACGCTAGTGATGATGAGAGTGAGAAAGAGAAATGGTGCCACGAACCTATGTGTATGCACAAAAGAGATTATAACTACTAGACGGAGCAAAGCGCTACTGTCTCCATGTATTCACGGACTGAAACATGTGGTCTCGCTCTAGCATATTGAATCCAATTACTTTGACATGTGTGCATCCGGGACAATATGTGTCGAACTAATGCACCTAGCATATGTAAGAGCGAGATGATAAATTAACCTCCAGTAGTTATAATCTTTTTTGTATGCACACCGTGTACGTACATGGAGTTCGGTTGTGCAGGCGAACATTTGCACGAGGTTTGGTACGACATAACGTGTTTGAATTCGTACACGAAGTGTATCTTTAATAGGAGGACAGAACCAAAGCGAACATTGTGTGCGATGTTCGTTTGGAAAGACTGAAAAACGCGGTAAAAAATAACCCATAGGGTATTTTCTCTTGAAAATTTGGGTAGAAGTATTATTTACACTATATTTTTTATCGTTGTCAGTTTTTCGAAAATTGTTGCCGATAGTTTGAAATCTGCGTGTGTGACAGCAAATATGCGCGAGGAATGTATGGCTGTTGCAAACGAAAGAAGTTCAGTGTGGCCACCGATATTACGGGAGACTATTCTAGAGGATTCAACACTAACAATTAAGCGGATAAAAAAGAAGTAGATTTTTTCCCACTGCCCCCTTAATGGGTTACACCACTGTAGAACACAAAAATAGGCAAATTTCAGAAATTTTTCTAGGCGCAATAAAGAAGTTAATCGGAATCTGGTCAAATACAATTTATAATACCTACTACACAGCAAAAAAATATCTTGTAACTTTGCGTCTTGCCAGATGCACATAAAAGGAGCGTCCCAATTCACATAAACTTACATTTAAATACATGTAAAAATGTGAGTTGTTCGGATTTTACTAGGTCATTCAGTCCTAAAATCTTATTATCAGACAGAAAAAATACGTCGCTATGTTGTTTACGTCAAATGTAATTTTCATTTTTTCTAAGAGTGTAGTTGTGAAGCATAAACATATTTTCCCTTTTCCCATAGAAACGTCTTTTTCGAAACGGTCCATGGCCGGAAACCTATCCCCCGTAATTTTTAACTTAGTGTTCAAAACTAAATTTTTTCGACCTCCTTATAACGATAGCAAATAACGCAAATAGTATTTTTTTATGTTTTGATTTTTCGCGAAATGGCGCTCTTTTAAGTATTAAAAACCTCGATTAAAAAAAAAAATAAACCAATAAAAAATAGAATCCTATGTATGTCGCTGGAGAAATCAATTCTGAATATCCTGTAAATCAAAATGTGGTTTCGAGAAAACCGCGGTAAAAGTTTTCAGTACACTCGGAGTATAAATAAGAGGCGTTGCAGCAAAATTGAACATTTGAACATTTGCAATTATCCGAACAGATTTTAGAGATAAGAATTTCAGTTTTGTAGACACCTTGGTACCCTGTCGGCCTGTTGCGGCTGGATGTGGTTAGCTCGAATCAAATCTCGTCGAATGCAAACAAAGGTCACTCTGTAGTCTCAAACTGGCGCCTAGGTGGCAATATCATTGAAGTTCAACGGGGAAAAGTAGCGTTGCCAGTTAATTTTTATTTGCCAGATAAAGTTTTAGGAGATTTCTGGCAACCATCCCATACCTATCAGGAACATCTGTAAAAGGTTTTCCAGTACGATGCGGATAACCGGTATAACCGAGAGCTGGGAACCGAAGCAGCGCAAAGCCGGCGGGATTACAAAGCTCCGGGAATCCCGGGATTTTTAGATTTCCCGGGATTCCCGATTCCCGGAAAATTATGTTTTCTCACTCCCGGGATTTGGGAATCCCGGAAAAAAGATTCTTAATTTATTTCAAAAGGCTTATTGCGAATTTTACCCCAAATAGACTCACAGCAAAACAATTTTGTCGCACGAAAATATGCTCACACCGCATCTACCATAGTTTGGTTGTTGCGGTGGCTAACAAAAACAACATTTAACGCCCTCTCTAGGATTGTGCATAAGATGTTCGGTTTGTTTATTTGCTGTCCCCCATGCAGTTTAACGTGAGAATATTTATTTTTCTGCTTTCAAAATGTGCACGAAAGTCTATCTACAGACGAAACGGTTCTGCGAAAGAATTTCTGTAGGAAATATCTTTACCGGCAAACAATTGGAGTGAGTAGTGAATGCAGATTGTGCTTTTCCAACTGATTTGCAGGTCAATGGACTATGTATCTTTAGGGTCGCTGATATGTTTTCGTGATTTTTTCAGATATATAGTCCAAGCCTTACTTACACTGCTAAAGAATGTTGATATTTTCATGCAAAAATGGATTAATTTTCCGGTCGTTGTACCAAAGCATTTCCCTACAGTAACGTTAGTGATGCGCATGTTATCTCTGCAACCGATGAGCCGATTGATCAGATTTTTTGGCGTAGGACTACGTCTGTGTTTTCGATATGGGGGAGCACTTTTCTACAAAAATGGCATGCAACGAAAAGTGGTCCAATTTTAAACGCATAAAATTCAGCCATCTCACGATAAATTTTCAAATTTTTTGCGCATATCGCCCCGAAATATTTCTAAGAATAGATTCCACCATCGACTATTTAAAGAACGGATTTGGTCGGACAAGCTCAGTTGCCTGTTTAACGGCAGCGGAGCAGATCACTGCGCTGTGTGTTTTCACAGCCAGTGTACCTGAGTTAGGAGTCCGTTACACTGGCTGTGGAGATACGCTACCCAGTTCCGTCCAACACGCGACTGAGCTTGTTCGTTGAAACACTATACTTTCTTTTGTGTTGTGCTCGTTTCCACCACACTTTTATGTACAATCTCGAACACAATTATTCGTACACAAAATCATTTCAAAATTTGTACATTCGAGCTTCGTTTGTAATAACGGTTAACGTAGTGTCGTGGTACTAGTTGTCTCTTTCGCTCTACCCATCAGCGTAGAGCTCATTTTGCTGTGTTCAATGTTCGAGGCGAATGTGTAGGTAGGTATACTTAATTTGTTGGTGGTTGTATGTGTAACCTGCATGATTGCAATATGTGCTTTCGTTGCGCAAAGACGAAAACTTTCTTAGCTACAAACTTACGCGGATCGATGGAAAGCACAACGAAAGTTTATTATTTACGTTCGTTCAATTCATTGATTCATTTTCACTTCATGTCATTCGTTTCTACTTAGCATATCCTATTTTGATTCTGATCATAGGTACATTCTACAAAGCCTATTTATAAATGGATACACTGCATTTCTGAAAACCGTAGCAAAAGCTCATCTAAGTCCATATATAAAATTGTTTTCGATTCGTGTATATTTATAATTTCGATATGTGATTAAGACCACTGCATTCGCTACATTTGTATGTGTACTTGAGGAAAGTTACAATAATGGCAAAATCTATCTAGAAAGCTTGGTCTATATATGAAATGCTATTATATTGTCTGAAATTTGATTTTTTTCACCGGTCCGAGTTTTTTACCACACACAATCGAAAAGTTTTTACAATTTTTAAAAGATGATCTTGTGCTATAAAGATTTAGTTCCAGATTTTAGTGCGGTCACGGTTTTCTTCTTTCTTCAGATCTTCTCAAATAAGTTTAATCGGATTCGATCACCTACTACAAATGAAATGACCTAATAACCAAGAAGGTTAGGTTCAATATGTAACATGCGATGTTGATTGGTTGTGCTTAAACTATACGTAAGAAATATATTTGATTTATTATTTCTATAAATGTACTAAGAAAATAAATATTTTACATTAAGTAGTATAGTCCTACGTCTACAGTTCGTTTAACCCCATAGGACTGCCCCTTGTAGTTTTTATAGAACAACCGTTAGAAATAAGATGTAAGAATTATTAAACGTTGAAAATTGTTTATAAAACAGATTATCAATCCTGATGATCCAGTATGTAACAACCCCGAACAAAACTCGTCCATCAGCATAGAATCCGCTGCAGATGTAAGCCTGACTGAAGAAGTTGGACCTCTCCCCAAGGAAAGTGCAAACGTTTTCCACTGATGCATTTGATGCGTTTTACTTATATTACCAAACTTGGCCACCTATCACAGCCCTGAGGTTGGTTGGTCGACTTTTTACTCCGTTTTTTATTGTTAATAACTTTTTCCTTGATTTTGTGTTATGAATAAAAAAATCACATATTTGCTCAAGGGTTGCATCTTCATGACAGCGCAAACCGTTTGTCAAAAAATCTAACTAGAATGAGTGCATAAATTCCGAAAGCAAAACTCGACCAACCAGCCCCGGACTCTTCTACGTGGCGCCAGGTCATGTAGCTTTACTTCAATAGTGTTGTCGTCTATACATACCGAGATGCTGTATCAAATGACATTTCATTCGAGGACGCGTTTTAAGTTTTTTTTCGATGCAAGTTATTCTGCTAAGCTAATGTTTTTAAACATTTCGTACTTCGTTCAAATTACGATATAAAATGATCGGCCACCATATTCATCTGCCATGCCCCGTGTGACTTCCATTTTTCCTAAATATATACCTCACCTCATGATAAAGATGCCATTTTCAGTTTTGTTTACGAACTGCGAGAAAAAAAATGTTTGTGGGTGGAATAAAAAGTCTCGAAAAACTGGATTAACCTACTGTGTAGAGTTTGGTTTAAAGATGTTTCAAATTATACGGCAATTAAATTATTTAATGAATATTCTAACTAACGAATCATTTTGAATCTTGATGGAGGAAGAAACGAGGACAACCGTACCAACCGTTTCATTAGAAAGGGGATTTGGTAAATCGTTGGGAGTGACTAGGCTAAGAAGGTTAATGTCACTCCTTTGGTCCTTTGGGATGGGACAGAGGTATTTACACCTTGCCTTGGCTAATGAGCCTAGGTTATAGCGCCTTTACTCGCTCTTATGGACGACTGCACCTAGTAAGGCAATAAACTTTATACGTTCTATAATACCTTACTGGGATCGCGCCTTTAGTCAGCAATTAGGAATCACACAGATTAATAGTGGTACAACTCTCTGATGTGGTATTCAATAAAAAGAGGCCTGTTGCAATAGATTAAAACACTGGTCGTATTGGAATATGTATCCAATAAGAGAGAAAAAAAACCATACCTGCTGACGAAATGTATGGACGTCAGTTAGGGTTACAGAGACTCGAGGTTGGGTAGCAAAAACGGCATCAGAATACTAGGTGCAAGACATTAAATGCAAACAGAAAAATACTCCCTTATGAAACAGACGTCTTCGACTTGTTCAAGATGGCTTCATCCTTCCTGGTATCCTTCCAAATGACAATGGCCATGTTTAAATTTCCAAAGAAACAGCCTCTTCCGTTGTAACCCTTGTTGAAGGATATAGACGAGAGCCTCATCAGGAGCAACTTCAATAATTCTTCCGAATGATCACAAAAAATTAGGTGCTACAAATACCCTCTCGAACGTTCCGAACACAATTACCGCGGATAGATATGAATAAAGTTAACCTCACAATCTACTTGGTGCATTAGGTTTTTGGAAAAAATGACGCGTGAAAAATTATATGTCTGCACTCAACCATTGCTTACTTTGATCTCCAAAGGGTTAAAGGTAAAAAAAATCCAAGAATATTACGTTGGAAAGGCCGAAAGGAATCGTTTAGCGATGATTTGGTGCCATAAAACTAGACGCACGACCAGACAACATGTTTTATGTCGCAAGAACCGTCACCACAAGCGCAGACACTGCTTTCCACGACCCTTATATACCGGTGATTCGTTTCCAACGTACAATGATTGGACGACTCGCAATAACGCCCAATTAAAGTCACGATCCTCACCCATTCCCTTGAACCAAGGTTTGTTGGTACCTTTGGGATTCCTAAACTTCCGTTGTTTCACGAAATTTGCCAATTTTCGAGTGACAAGATATACAGAAAAACTCGTTGAAGCTAAACGATGTTTCATAAATATTACCTTCTAATGCTTAAGTGTTCACCTTCTCATTATAATTCTACTCTAAGTGTCCGCACTCTCATTACTCAGTAGGGAGCAAAGCGAAAGAATCCAAACTAAGGTAATCTGGTATGATTTTACAGATGAAGCTCTGGGCCTGTAACGATGCTGTTGATAAGTAAATATAAAACCATCAGTTTTGTGGAGAGGATGTTCTAACACAACCTCTTGCATGATCGCCCTTACCACTACGATTACAATATTTAGCATCTATGCGATGCATAGCTGTCATCATCTGGCGAACGTTACAATGATATACTCACTGCAATGCTTAGCACGGTCATCATACAGATGACCGACAGATAAATTTGTGTGTTTAAGGAACAATAATTACGTTTACATACAGTATCATCTTTTATTCACGAAACATTAATTGTTTGAATGGAATGCTACTGTGCCAAAAATTTATTCATGGTCACCAGACGGTACATCGTTTCTTTCGTTAATTCATCGACGAACCAGCGCCAATATTCGCGTTTTTTCAGCTTTCATAAAGTTTTTCATTTGAGTTTTTAACGTCGCGAATACTATGGCGATCCAGCGTTCAAAACGTCCTTCTAGGACAATACCTGGTACCGAGCAAAGGTTAATTCGATTGAAAGAATAGCACATTTTATTCTCCCAAAACATTCCTGTACAGTAATTTCTCGGCTCTGACGTATAATGTTGAAATAGTGGAAGTTAATATTTTACGCAATGCAAATGCATCGCTCTGCAAATTATTAAATATTTAAAAAAATCAATGATACTTCTGCAAAAAGTGATCAAATCAGTGACTGCGCTCGATGATTAGTCACTTAAAGATACGATCGCTCAGGGAGGGCCATTTAGTAGGAAACTAATACAAAAGTGTTCAGATAATTTCATCTGTCCAGTACTAGGATGAATCTCTGGCTGAAATATAGGGATTATTGGGGTTTTTGATGTCCCATGTCGACTTTTCTGCTAGTTTCTATGATTTGTGAGACCAGGACTCATTTACTTCGGGTTTTTAACAGCACTTCTTCGAGTGACTATATTTGGAGACCCATTAACAGTTATATGTCCAACAAAAAAAACACCTTTAACAGGCCAACGAGGCTACCCGGGTACCTACAAATTGAAATGCTCATAACTATGGCTTCCTTTATCCGATTTGGACACTTTCAGATGTTTTGGATTCAGGAACTCGTCCACTTTTTGATTCTGTAAAATAAAAATGGATCTGGTTTTTGGTAATCTTGATTTTCCGGAGTAATGTTCCAGTACTAGGGCATGATTTGTAAATTTTAATAATGTCCTAGCAATATGAGTACCAAAACTCTCCAAATTGTCTCGGAAGTCTGTTTTTTATTGTTACGGGACCCTATGGAAATTTGAAAAATGGAATTGGAATGGAATGGCCACTCACGGTGCCACGAGAACCTGCTCCGGAATGTCCGTTCCGGGGCCAAATCACCAAATGGTTCCAAAACCACGAAATACAGCCTACTGATGTAATTACAATAATTTTGATACCCATATTGCTAGTATTCCATTGAAGTTCGCAAATAGTACTCCAGAATTGGAACCCGGGAACCAAATAGAGTAACCCGATTCTTTTTTACCATGTCCAAAAGTGGATGAGCTCCTGAATCCAAAACACCCAAAAGTATCGAAACTTTAATTATGGGCATTTCAGTTTTGTGGGTACTCGGGTACCCACGTCGGCCTGTTACGTAGTAAAAAAATTCTGGAGCCCCTCCTCACTCCCCGCTTACTATATCAACAATATTATTAACCCAAAAACTTGACTTAGTGAAGTTCTAAGATGTCACAGAGTTTCAATTTCCAGCTATGGATAAAACATGGGAATTTCATTGATTGAAACTTAAAAAGGTACCCGGGTACCGCGTCGGACACATAACGGTTAATGATCACCCTCGGGTCTTTATGAGGAAGCTTAGGAGAGAAAATGATTTTCCTCTTTTGACAATTTTTAAGCACATTAGGAGATGTTCCCTAAATGGGATTGTGACGCTCGTGCTCTTTAGTGAACGGGGGATGTAGAAGTTAGTCGCGAGCGGTGGTGTAGCGCTCTAGCATTTGTTCTAGGAGCTTTCCGTTGTACGCGCAGGGCCGTCGAGAGCGGCGTCGAACCCCAAGTCTTGCATTACTGTCGGGCCCTTCAAACCTAAGCCCTCTAGTTCAGTATGTGAGTCTATGGTTTCTACTGGTCTCCGGTTGACTCATATTGCCACGTCCACAGATAGCGTGCCAGACATGCGAATTTCGATAGCTTCTTATTCCGTGGTATCCAAATCGGATAAAATTGCCAAAGCGAGTTTTTCAATTTGTGGGTACTCAGGAATCAGTAGCATCTAGCTCAAATGGTACGTTCCCCATGTTGTTCGGAGATCTGCGCCTTGCCATGAATCGTCTTTTCATGATTTCCCTGATGGGAAGGATTGGGGAAGTGGTAAGGTTAGGGGTAAGGAATATACCCAAGAGACCACGAAGCATTATTTAACGGCTTTACTGCCCATGATCGCAAATCAGTCCCATAAAGATGGGAAATCCCATAGAAAACGGGACAAATATGCGATCATGGGTAGTTTAGACATGTTCTATATTCGCATACTAAACATATTCACTCCGGCTTCATAGTTCTATAGAGATCATTAAAGCACACTTAGTGATGAAAAAGGCGAATCAGTGTGCCAGAATAGAGCTAGTTCAGAAGCACCTTAATGGCTGTCAGCAATGTTAACACAGAGCTGTGTTTTTTTAAATCTTCCCTTCTTTATCGACACAGCAAAAGAAAAAAAATACTTTCAATAACGTACTCACCCTTCCTCTCTTCTTTCGTTCGACATGCCGACTGTTTAAATTGACGATCTAGTGCCTATTGAAATGGGATTCGATCCGCAGTCGTAAACCTTGTCTCAATTTGGTATACGCATTTGATCACTGATCTGTGAGAGCATTTGCATGTAGACTTGGTTTAATCCAAACTCTACCTAAATGTTTGGTTGAAATTACGCAAACGTCTATTGTGGATTATATTTGCAATTGTATTTTTTTTTTCGAAAAATCGTGCAGAATTGGCATTTTAATTTTAAGTTTATTGCATCATCATTTATTAAATGAAGGCATGCGAGTTTTGGTAACTATTGGAACGCATACGTATATTTGGACGGCGCCGGTGATTGAGTGGTAAGCGTGACCGTCACTTCTAGTTGGCCTGGGTTCAATCCCAGCCGAGGTCATTGAGATTTTTCTGAGGTGAAAAAATCCGTGGTCACGTCTTCCTTCAGAAGGGAAGTAAAGCCGCTGGTGTCCGGTCCATGAGTTGATGGATCGATATCTAGTCCAGATAGTGGAGTGTCACCTCTCTGGTGTCGATAACGAAGAAGTAGAATACAACTTCTATACTTATTAACAAATATCCTCCTCCCGTGATACTTGCGGAGTGCGCAGTAGTATATACAGCCTCTAGAAAAAGCAAGTATCGGACTAATGTCCCTTCTCTTTCCTCTCGCGATCTACGTTCGGGCCTGGCCGGCGTCAGTATTGATCAATAAATACTTTAGAATGTCCAGGAGTTGCACATTGAAAGATGATTCGATACTCCCAGGCATTAATTATATACTGTGCAACTTCAGCTAGTCCAGATCGATATCGGAGTAGTAGCCAGGGGTGGTAGCACATTCTCAAGCTATTGGAACGCATACGTATATTTGTTATTGTTCGATGTCTCAAAGCACTATGAAAAGATTCTCTATTGGCACTTAGAGTTTTCTATAAAAGCTTCATAGTAGGTCTGGGTCAATTGGCATAAAGTCATTTGGCATAAGGTCATTTGGCATAACGGACATTTGGTTACGGTTTCTTTTGGCATAATGGTCATTTGGCATAATTTTGAAAATTGATTACACTGAAGGTCATTTGGCATAACGGTCATTTCGCATAACGGTCATTTGGAATAACGGATATTTGGCATAATTTTCTAAGGTCTTTTCGTACAAATATTTTTATGTTAAGGAAAACAGTAATTTAGCATAACGGTCGTTTGGCATAGGTATATGTAGGTATATTGTACCAGGATGTTTCTTGAGTATATCCTTTCATGTATGTATTATATATTTTGATTGTATGTTGACAATAACGTTCATCTTTCGAGGGAAATTACGAAATCCACAAATGATAAAGTAAATATTTCGAAAGAACAGCTCATGATATAAAGAAAGATAATAAGGATAATTTTAATTATTGAAACATTGTATGGAAAACCAAAACTCATTGGCGATCATAATAATAATAGCCAAAACAAAACATATATCGAGTGGATCGCAGTTCTACACTATACTTTACTAAAAAGTATGTCATAGCAAAAAATCCATAATTGCAAGAATGAATAAGCACAAAAACTTTAAAAATGAAACTCAAAAGAACTACTCATAACTAAAAGAAGGCAAAATCAGTTATAAAATGTCAATATTAGGTAATAGATAACAACACATTATTATTATTGCTTAGTGCAGCTTTAACCTTATGGGTCATTCACCTGATAAACTACACATTCGTATGTTATGCCAAATGACTTTCAGTGAGATCACTTAGCAAAAGTATGCCAAATGTCCTTATGCCAACTGACTTTATGCCAAATGACTTTATTCCAAATGGCCCGTTCCCCTTCATAGTATTTATTTTCAAAAGCTTTTTAGCACGATGTCTGTGTTCTGTATGTTGTTATAGTGCTAGATTTCATGCTTTACATTTTGGACGCATTGAAGCATTACAAATACTTCTATACGGCTAACTTATAGCTTATCTAGAGTTATATATTGGAGCTTATGGTTACTTGGGTAACAAAACAGAGCATTCTGCACACCGGAAGGATGCTGAACGATCTGCAGGTGATACAATAGCTGGAATAATACTTCCAAGCCCCGGAAGGATTTAGAATTTTTATTTTAACAGTGACAAAAACGGATCCAAACGAATTGTGTTGCTATTGGTTTTTGGAAATGTCCTGTAAGACTAGCTACTCGGGAAGTGAAACAATTACGAAATGTGCAGATTGTGCTCAATCTGGGAGAAGTTAACGCCCTGCAAATGCACCATACCAAACATTAAGAAGCACAGTCGTTTGTTTCGCGGAACAACGTGCAGAACACCAACGAAAGCTTCCACGTTAACAACATCATCTCCGCAGGGCTGTAGAGAGATGTGCTTACAAGAATTTTCTCCACACGCCCCTGACATCGTGATTATCAAATTTATGTCAAGATACGGAGAAGTGACGTCCATAAGAGCTGTAACTTCGCATTTTCCCGTGTGTCCCTAACGTTGTTATTGTGGTGAGAATGTTTTCATATAAACCAACTTTTTCATACGCAACCATTTTATGCAGATCAACCGAAAATGGGACGTTTCATCAGACAATACTCGTTATGCAACCATGGTAGATTCCTATGCGCGAATTCTCCAAAAAGACACTGCACAATGAAAAACTCTGAAAAAGCAGCTTAGAAAAGCCCACCTACTATAACCGTAGACAGCATACCGTTATCTTATACCAAACCACAAACGGTTTCAAAATCAATATCTACGGATCTGACAGGAACAAATATTCACTCAGCAGCAATCACGCCCAGTGTCTGCAAGCCAACAACCGGCACCATCGGCAAAGAAGCGAACGTATAAGATGACGGATGCGTTTGTCAGTACCCTCGCATTTCTTTTTCACGTTTTCTTCGAAAATACGTTGCATTGGCTTCTCAATATTTTGCAGTGTATTCCGTCGGTTCAAGCAAAAAAACTCGTTTTATAAACTTGTACACAAAGTAGAAAACTCCTTTGAGAACGTTCGTTTTAACAAATGTCAACTATCAAACAAAGTTTTCATTTTTTTACACTTTCATCATATAACGTTTTAATAAGGTTAACGATTACAAAGAAATTACTACTTCTATTTTTATTGCTCTTCTTTGAATACCGGCCTATCTTCCGGGTGAAAACGCGGGCCCCCAACTACGACCCGGGCGCCAGGGCAATTGCCCTGGCTGCCTCCCCTCTCATCGGGCCTGTATACGCCGAATATGTCGCGAAATCTTGTGGAGTCTCCCCATAGTAGGAAGACTTTAGTAGGTTTCTCCAATTGGTAGTTGCATGGTACAATTGTTTGCAACAATGACAGTTCATGCCACGTTGCACATAAAAGCGAACAGGTGGACAAACCCAGTTCAAAAAAAATGTTTGGATGAACAGATCCGGCGAAAGGCCCGAAATGACGGTGATGGAAAATAAGTTGTTACTTTGTACTTCTCTATTTTTGCTAAACGCAATTGCTTGTAATGCAGAATTTTCGATGACTGAAGCAAAGGTTTCTTGAAGGAGTCAACCCCATACTTACGCAGAACGTTGTAGGTCCACATCGATAGCTACACCATCAATCTCTACTTTCCGGGCGGGTTTGTAACAATATACTGCTTGGTAACAAATCTCGCAGCGAGCAGCGAGTTTAAGGTCGCTTACAGATATCCAAGGTTCAACTGGTCAGACCCTGGCGATACCGGTCATCCAGAGGCCACTTGTATTATATGGATATAATTTGTATCGAAAAGGAGACTTATCGGCATTACTTTTGTCATTCGGAGAAATATTCAAATTGACCTCCATTGAGCCTGAGGAAATGACGGCCGTCGGAGATGCCTTTCCATTGGCCGACGCTTCATTACCCGATAGCCCGCATACTTCATTACCCGCGCAAAGAAGGCTTTATTGGAGTGAACGGGAAATTAAAGCAACGAAATTGAAAAGGGAACAATTAGTACTTAGCTGTGGATCAACAACCACATTTTGCAGAGTCATAAAACATAATCGAATCGATTGATGCGGTCGGTAACACCACCAAATCCTAGTCATCAATTTTTTTAGAATGTCATTCAAACATTGAACAAAAAATACATTTTAAATCACAAACAATCAAAGTTTTCTGCAGATTGACACCCACGATTAAAATCGGCAACGAGTTTCCACAACTCGCACGAAGAAATAGTTTTCCATTCCCGTTTCTATCGCGGTCCACGTCTTATGCTCTGTAAACACCAGGCTCCGTACTTGTCCTATGCAAACGACGCTGATGCCTATTATCGCCTGCTACGACGAGGTACGTCAGCTAGTCAGCTAGGAAGAGATGCAACAGTGAAGAACGTGTGGAAGAGAATCCGTTTCCTTCCACCAGCAGCACGGTTCGTTGCGCGCCAAATTAACTTCATCAAATCAGAGCCTCGCAGGCGACTCGCAAAATTAAATTATACTCAAAGTTGTAAATTATTTACAAACAACCGACGGCGACGACGACAACGACGATGATGGTGGCGATAAACTACTTGCAAAGTGCAAACTATCGCTGGGACTAGGAGCGGATCATTTCGCATTTGCATTCAAGTGTTGTAAGTTCAACGAGTGTTGGAATTTTAATTGGTACAATCTGTCAGTGATAAAACTCCCGGCAAGGAGTTTAACTGATTCATAAAGTTCTGAAAATATTGAGCGTTTGAGCTTGAAATTAGACATTTTTCGTAGTTGTCAAACTCTGTTGTATTGCTTGTCATTTCGAACAACGTCAATAACTTTCAGACAAAATACCATTTCACTTTAAAAGGTACACAACCAAATCACTGCTTTCCGCCCTCATACCTGGCTTTTAAACCGCCATCGATCGAAAAATGGAAAAGGATCCTAAAAACGTGACAACTAGTGATTTTAGTCGGTAAGTGCAAAAACCTACAAGGACTAGTAGACTGTTGTTAGATGCATTCAGTGCCTACTTCGCCACTGCACTTGTGACGTACAAGCCCTTGCACTCGGTACCTACTTGTCACGCTCTGGTGTCGCACCTACCACGAGCACAAAGCAGTTTAAATGTATTGGAAGCGAGCAAAAGCCATCGACAAAAGCATCCCCGGCCGTAGCGTCAGTAACAACTGCCACCAACATCACCTCAGCAGCATCCCCCGCAGTAATATCCGTTGAAATCCATCAGATTGTGTAAAGAACTGGTACTTTTTTCCCCTTTGCCAACGGTTGGTTGCCTTCCACTCGAAAGTGAATCGTGATGTAAGATGAACGTTGAGGTGTGGCGGATGTAAAAAGTCTCTTCAAATTGTTTGCGCTTTTTTTCAGCGCAATTCCTGCTTTGGGCATTCTTTTACAAAAATCTACACTCGTCGTTCTGTTAAAAACCATATTTTGGTAATAGTAATTTATACTAATAGACATTACATTACGGAAAAAAATGGTTCCTGAAATCGTGAATAAAATGCTATGAATTCTGGAACAATCACGTTTTTACGTTACAAAAACAGGACCATGACCAAAAATCATGGCTTTTATAATTATGTTCACAATTTCCCTTCGGTAACGCCCGCATAACGATTTCATTTGTGGAAATATTTGTTTTTGTTTTATGAACTTCAGTCACGGTTTCCGCCGAGAACTAGTTCACAACTTTATGAACATTATTGATAAAACTAAAGGTTGACTCATGTTTTTTTTCAGTTAGTTAGAACAATAGTTCACAAAATCAAAATATTCTGACCTTTTTTTTCGGAACTATTAAACGAAATTCGGAATTTTATTCATGAATCCATTCAATACTCGTGAACTAATTCATGATAATATATTAGTCACTATCCATGCTTAGGAAATGATTCACAAAATCATCAAATATTATTCATGCATTCGTGAACTGATTCATGATTCCCAACATATTAGTTACGATCCAATATCCGTGCTCGTGAAATCGTTTACGAAATCAGGAAATATTTTTCATGTATTCGTGAACTTGCGTTGCGTAAGCACGGTATACTTCGTAGATTGCAGACTGACGACTCTCATTTCCAATCAGACTACTTGTGAAGCATTGTTTGGGAATAACAATTGATCCAGTCCAAGCGACAGTTTCGCCTGAAAGCCACCATTGCGGACCACGACCATCTTTACCGTAACTTGGGATGAGAAAGGAAGTGTTGATGTGATACTTACTTAACGGAAGGCCCCGACTCAATGACACTTCCATAAGTACCACGGATTGGGTAGTGAGTGGGTCGTTAGTCAGGATTCGCTCCAAGCAAGCGATGCGATTGAGAATTTATTTGCGTGCATGTTTGAATAGTTCATTGACTGTAGGATACGTAAATCTTCTAGGCGTTTAAACTCTGGCTAATCGTTTATCGAGATTGTTTCATCGAAAACAACTTGTGTGTCGACAATGTAAAATGGAACGTAAACAATGAGTTTAAAAGTGGTATGGTGGAACATTCATAAATTATTTCACACAAAGATTACCCAATACTAACTAACTCTCTGTCATATTACCCACGTTATTTTTCCCCTTGGTCTAATACGAATCAAATTCTTTTAGTTTTTCCTTCATTTTGTAGTAGCACTTTTATGCCGCTACTCGCAAGTGTTCATGTTCTATGGAATTTCCTATATACATGGCGCAATCGTGCGTAAAACGGCCGATTGCGTCAAAGCACATGACGTGCTCCCCTCCCATTTATGTCACAATTAGTCATATCTCTTCCTCTTAATAGCGTGGCAGAATTTATAAATGGTCCTTATTCGTATAATCACAAGCATATTGAGATCCCGCAAGTTGAAATTTTCCACCTCGTTCGAGTTAACGTTGCGATATTACAATGAAGACGCGAAACAGAAAAAATATAAATGCTGCGTCCCTAAACGATATTATGCACCAATCAAACACCCCCCGTTTCCAAATAGTACGTACTTATTCTTAGTTCAGTATAATTGACTGATGAAATGATTGCGGAAAATTGGTAATTGGATTTGCGAATTGTCAATTCTCCACTCTCATACATAATTCAAAAGTCATTCACTCAGACAAGACCGTGCGTATTTTCCACCCTCATTAAAGACCCAGTAGATTCGTTTCCTAGTTGGTCAAATAAACACTAAACAAACAAATAAATTAGTTTGTTCAGTCGAAAGAAATGTCAGCTCGATTGGCATCAACCGGCGGATACGTGTTCCCTTACAGTGCCATCAAATGAAAGTACATTTAAAATTACATACGACAAAATATGTGCAATTCAAAACAAATTGGAGATAGCTTAATTATTTGCATTTCAAAAAAGATCGGAAAAAATTAGTTGCATAACCAAGGTGGTTCATTTTCAAAGGTAGCACTGCTGATGAATCACTGTATAAAAATTGGTGATAAGGGACACGGACGAAAAAGGCAGACCACCGCCGGCTCTTGATCCCCCTGGGGAACTTGCTCATTTAGTTAACTGTTATGTGTCCAAAGAAAAAAACACCTTTAACAGGCCAACGTGGGTACCCGGGTACCCACAAATTGAAATGCTCATAACTATGACTTCCTTTATCCGATTTGGACGCTTTTAGATTTTTTGGATTTAGGAGCTCGTCCACTTTTTGATTTGTAAAATTGAACCGGATGAATGGATCTGGTGCTTGGTAATCCGAGTTTAACAGGGTAATGTTCCAGTACTAGGGTATGATTTGTAAATTTTAATAATGTCCTAGCAATATGAGTATCAAAACTCTTCAAATTGTCTCGGAAGTCTGTTATTTATTGTTACGGGACCCTATGGCAATTTAAAAAATGGAATTGGAATGGAATGGCCACTCACGGCCCCACGGGAACCTGCTCCGGAATGTCTGTTCCGGGGTCAAATCACCAAATAGTTCCAAAACCACGAGATACAGCCTACTGATGCAAGAATTTTGCTAGTATTCCATTGAAGTTCACAAATAGTATCCCAGTACTGGAACCTGCTTCCGGAAATTTGGATTCCCGGGAACCGAATGAAGTAACCCGCTTCATTTTTACCAAGTCCAAAAGCGGATGAGTTCCTGGATCCAAAACACCTCAAAATCGGTTGGAAATTATCTTAGTTAATAATTCACCGATTTTTACAAACTTGGTCCCAAATGTACAAAGTCCAACGTTCCCATCAACTGCTATTGAATTTCCAATTGATCAGACTTCGATTCCGGAAGTACAGGGTGATGAATAAGAACACACAGATAATCCCGATTTACACGTATACTGCGATGAATGTAAAAAGGTGAACATTTTTCGAAAATGTGACCACAACTGCTTGGATTTGTAGTTCTAGGTCACCAATAGTCATTCAAAGTCCTAATGGTCACATTGTCCACCATCGACGGTTCTGGCAGCCCCGGTGGAAGTAGCCAAATTCAGTTGGTTATCGATTTCCCAGTGATGATTGGACCGATTTGACCAAACTTAGTCTCAAATGAACGGTGTTACGTCCCCAAAAACTGCCATTAAAGGCCATATCGATCCAACTTCCGGCTGCGCAGTTACGGGTTGTTCCTATTCAAACCGATATCGCGATGAATACAAAGAGGATTTTTTTGCTAAAGTGTGAGCCAAGCATTTTGCATTTGTCCGGACAGAAAACGGAAACTGTACTAAGAACCCCAAATAATGTGTGTGATATAGTTCACAAAACCAGACATCGCGAATGAGTCATATTTTAATGATCCAGTTCATGTTGTCACGGGGTTCGCGACGTTTGGCATAAATACGTTAGGTATAAGTACGTGAGGCATAATGGACGTTAGGCATAATTCACAAAAATATAAAAATAATCGCAAGGCTTTCGTTAGAGATTTCGTTTGTTTGTTTTTCAGGTTAGGATAAAATGGCGCTTTGCTATACCATACCTTCGCATAACTCTAGCAAGAGACTCCAAAATGAAAAATGCCATGCGAGAGATTTACCCCTTACAAGTGTAGAGCTTTTTTTTCTACAGACGAAATGAAGAAAATATCCCTTCAGTTTTGATACAAGCAAATTGTTAGCCTTTTAGATGTATTACCAATACAGTTGCATCGAAATATTTAAAAAAAGGAAAATAATTAACAGACTTTTGTAACGACCGCAGACTCGGGTTATTCGCATTTCTAATACCAAAAGATCCTGACTCCTGCGGTAGCAGACAAAGGGTTAAATCGCCGAGAAACTCTAAGCTTGCTCATATGACCAGTACCGTCTTTACGCATGGGCACACTGGGCCAGGGCCAGGGGCCCCGCGATTTTGGGGACCCCGCACGTAGAATGAATATAAAACCATTCAATAGACTAATTTTCAAAAAAATGTTTGTAACTTTTTAGCATAGGGGCAACTATATTGTCACTGTACGCATAATTGTATCGCGTGTATTGGGAATCCCATAGCACATGGGACAGTTATTTATTTATCATCGGACATAATAGTTCAAATGATTTGGGTGGAAAAAGGTCCGTTCGAGTTGGCCTCCTCCTACCAGGCGCCACCTTCAACTGGGCGTAAAAACCACTATCTTGTCGTAAGGTTAAATGGACAAAATTAAGTAAAATTACAAGTACCTGACCTCCCAAGCAGCACACGTTGTTTTATAGAAGTGTATGCAATTATTGTAACGATATGCCGATCTGTTGAAAAACAGACTTTGCATTAATTAATCGACTGTTACGTAACGGAAAAAGCGCAAGAGGCGGAGCCTACTTGCAACATAGTGGATGTAACATGAGTTGTTGCGTTCAACTTTTAAACACCTTCTTAAAAAAATTGCAATAATGTTGAATAAAACTTTAAATAAACACGGTATTGCTTAAATTATTGCAATGATGTTGCTACAACTGATATTTTGTGACTTATCAAAAATTTAAAGTTTCATTGCAGTTGCATAAACCAAAAACAAACTGTTGATGCGCAAGGTTGATTTTTTATGAGTTCGCGATTAATATTTTTGGTATTTTCTTAGTAACAAACATACACCAAAACCTTCATATCTACAAATTGTTTCTTTTTCTTCTATAATTGATATACATATTAATAATGGAGAACTGCAGTTAAAAATTTGCAGTATCCAAATGGACATGTTATCAACGCTTCGAATTTCATCGTGTAGAATTTCAATGTACGTCTGAATTTTACGTGCGCCAAGTATTAAATAAATCCGCAATAATTTATTTTAAGAAAATTTGTATGTGGAATTTAAAACAAATGATTGTCTATTGAAAATGCGTTTCAAGTGTTCATATAGTTGAAGGATATGAACCAATTTGTCATTGTATTGTGTTTTATCTGAAAATATAAATCGAAAAGACCCATGGAAAACAGGTTATTATTTTAGATTAACTTTTCCAGTCACAATATGGCTGCCGCCGAAGTCGCATTAATAGCGTCCAATATGTTTTAATTAGTCAATCTGGGATTGCATAATCATTTATTGCACTATCATTTCAAGCCAGATTGTAAAAGAACCGCATTAGTCACGTAAATTAGTTTTGCAATGGGTTTGTGACTAAAATGTTGCAACGATGTTGCAAATATCTATATGACAACAAAAGTGTCCAATCACTAATGATCCGCTGTAGTGATTCATAGCATAACCTAAAAATTCTTTTCGCATTTCTTTATATTAAACAGTGTTGCTATTTTTAAAATTTTCGAAGCTGAGAGAGATTTTTTTTGTTTTTGCTTAAATACGCAGGATATTCAGAAATAAATATTGCTGCAAAACATAAAATGTTATTGTTTTGCTAATACTGTGGTGTACGCATATTAGTTTTTTGCGAACGAAAGCAACTACTGATATAACGCATTCGCACAGGCAGCAACTCCAGAATCTCGAATATGGCATTTGTTATAATTTTCTTCAGTCGGTAGTGCCAGTATTCGCCATGAAGATCGTCATTTGGCAAAATCTTTGTTCGTCGAGGAATCTTCAGAAGCGATCTTGCATCTATCGGTAAAACATTATCTGGTATATGGCTCCTTAAAAGTTGTAACAGAGAGTTTAATGCAGTGAGTCTCACAGAAAAAAATATTTTGTAATTTTAAATTTATTTTCCTGCACATATTTGGAGCATAAATATAAATGTTAAATTAAGGTCCAGCACAAATACACACAAGATGCCGTGCTTGTTTCAGCGATATTTATTGTAATAACGTTGATTGGAAATTACAGTTTCATTAAACGGCAAACCAATGCTCTTGAATGTATTTTTAATCCCATATTGCTGTAAAATAAATGACATGTAATATTACACGAACGAAAGTGTAAAATCACATGCTTTCTGATGCTCTCATTGAGTGCATCGAATTCAACTTAATTTTCAATCTAATTTTTGATTCAAGTTTTGTATGTTTACACACGTATTGATTTACATGTCGTTTAATTTTCATTATTTCATTATTTAATTTTATTTGATTTTCCAAAGCCAAATCTCTCAGTTCTTCACGAAATTCACACAGATTTAGTTTGTTTTCGTGTAAGTCATCATCATCAGTCTCACCATTTAAACAAACCTCATCGTCAACTTCGATGTTGTTAACTGGAAATTCGTTTACTTTTTGATCATCACTTGATAAAAACGCATTCAACGTCAGAAGTTTGGGCATTATATTACCATTTTCAACAATCAATGGATGCTGTAGATGCGACGGTATTATACATTAAGCAGTGAGGTATATTTTTTCAACCATTTGTGTCGTCTTTTGGTTATTTATACATTGTTGGAATAGTCCTTCCTTTTTCTTCCAAAAGTTCCCATTTCTTTTTATTTTTTTCCAGACATTACATTTTGAATCTGACAAACAACTTTCATACTTGTGATTCATTTTATATTTATTATTAACAGCAATAATAAACAATGTTTTGTAATTTTCACAGAACTTATATGCAACAAATATTGTAAAGTGTGCATTAGATAATCGCAGGCAACAATAATGAATCTTTCATGTAACAGGATTAAATTTATAGTTGTGTACCAGTGATTCGTAACTATATTGATTTAGTTTCTGATGCGAGTAACAGCAATTCAACATGTGTTGAACAACTTATCATCTGCAACTTTAATGGAACTAATTTACAACATAACTAATTTCACTTTTTTTAAATCATGTTGCAAGTGCTGCTTGGGCTGATTCTTATGGCAGCCCTAAGTTTGCGCCGCTAAAACAACAAAAATGATCCATAAAAAATTGAAAAACGTTCCTTAAAAAAGTTGTCCATGTTCCATAAAACAAAATTGAAAATCCATAAAACAGTGTGAATAATCCATAAAAAAGGGGGTTTGATCCATAGATTATGTAAAATTGATCCATAAAATGGTCGCAAAAGAGCACTAAAATAGTATTAAAAGAGCAATTAAAATCAACCAATGCCCCATAAAAATATTGAAAATGTTCCATAAAATGATACATTTTGCGCCATAAATTAACTGACATTGATCCATAGAATGTTAACAATGTACATTAAAACATGTCGATATGTTCCATAATATCGACAAAAATGTTCCACGGTATTACAAAATGGAGCAATAAAATGTTAGAAAAAGTTCCATAAATTTGATGAAAATGTTTGCTAAATAATTTTTCTTGGTCCATAGAAGATGTAAAAATGAACATTAGAAATGATTCATATATCGAACATTAAATTATGGTTCATGGATATTTACAAAACGATCCATAAGAAAAGAAAATGTTAAAATCCATTAATATGTGCTTATGCACTATAAAAAATAAATTTAATGAATTCATGCGAAATTTTTGCTATTCGAACTAATAATAAAGTTTATTACATTTGGTTGAAATTCCAAACTACAACAAACAATGCATACATTATAGTTAAACTTCAGCTTCCGTATCCCACTAGTCAGGTAACTGACCTTAGCTAACCTGAAATCATTATGGCAAATCTTTAAACGGCAGGGTATCTATGATATTAGCGCGCTGAGAGTTATTAGACCACTGACACAGGCTGAGTCGCAAATACCAACTATCTGAAGCGAAAACGGACACTTTATACACGAACACAGACTAATGTGGCTACGTCACATCGCTTTCTAGTGCACTGTCCGACTTCGCTGCCGCTCAGTCGGCTTTTAACTAGCTATAGCCCCTATGTTTAAGTAAACCGGGCAAACGAGAGGACCACAGGTTCGCTTGCAATACCAGCTACGGGTTAATCAATGCCTCGTCCAACGGATCCTTGGCCTCGGATATGCGGCCAAGCCGCATCACACTAGTTCCCAGTATAAGCTCATTTGTTAAAACACTGTCACTGTTATGAGTATTATTAAGCACAACTTATTTTTTTCATTTTACCATAAAATTTCGCATGAATTCATTAAATTTGATTTTTCTAGTGCATAAGCACATATTAATGGATTTTTACATTTTCTTTTTTTATGGATAGTTTTGTAAATATCCATGAACCATAATTTACCGTTCGATGTATGAATCATTTCTAATGTTCATTTTTACAACTTCTATGGACCAAGATAAATTATTTAGCAAACATTTTCATCAAATTTATGGAACTTTTTCTAACATTTTATTGCTCCATTTTGTAATACCGTGGAACATTTTTGTCGATATTATGGAACATATCGACATGTTTTAATGTACATTGTTAATATTCTATGGATCAATGTCAGTTAATTTATGGCGCAAAATGTATCATTTTATGGAACATTTCCAATATTTTTATGGGGCATTGGTTGATTTTAATTGCTCTTTTAATACTATTTTAGTGCTCTTTTGCGACCATTTTATAGATCAATTTTAAATAATCTATGGATCAAATCACCCTTTTTTATGGATTATTCACACTGTTTTATGGATTTTCAGTTTTGTTTTATGGAACATGGACAACTTTTTTATGGATCGTTTCACAATTCTTTATGGATTATTTTAAATATTTTATATGCAAAAGTATATTTTCCCAATTCTTATTACTAATACACATAATAATCACAGTAAACACAATCTTCTTATATTGTTTGCAAATATTTCGAAGAGTCACTAAACTGAAAGGCACAATTACCACGAGAAAAGGTTCGAATCATTGAAGACAGTTGTTCATGGAATCCAAAAGATGTCTGATGGAACCTCGACAATAATAATGATGTATCTCGTGTTCTCCTCGCTACTCGGAAATCTAAGCCGGGCAGCTATTCAGGCGCATCACATTCTCCGTTTAAAATTTTCACCAAGGTAGTAGCTTGCTGGATACTATGACGCCATTCTAATGTCTCAAAATTGAGCAGCTGGCAACGGTCACGATTCGGTGGTAAATTTTGCGGGTCACGCCAAGAGAAGTTCCTAAGAGCTAAGCGTACGAACATTTTCAGTACTCTCTCCAATTTTAAACACCAAGTTAGGTGATGCGGATGCCAAACCGGCAAGACGAACTGGAGGATTGGTCTGACCAATGCGCAGTATTGGGAATTTAGACAGTACGGATGCGTAAAATCCCGTGAAATCTTCGAAATGAGTCCCAACTGGCGATTAGCTTTCACAATTATGTTGGTCATATGAGAGTTGAAGGACAGCTTATGGTCAAGAATTACACCCAAATCATAGTCTGCATTGACCCTCTGTATCGCAACCCCATCGATACTGTAATCGAAGATTAACAGATCGTTCTTCCTGTGGAACGTTATCACGAAGCATTTGGCAATATTTACAGTAAGCTAATTCATTCCACATCACTTCACAAATCGATCAAATAGTACTTGCAGTTGGTGGCAGTCCTAGGCTGACTAGATGACTAAGTACAGCTTAAGGTAGTCGGCAAATATGAGCTTGTACCCGGAATCTAACACTACTGTTATATCATTAAAAAACAGTGAAAAAAGCAGTGGGCCCAGATTGCTGCCCTGCGGTACACCTGATCTATTGGTAAACGGTAAAGGCATTCTGTGCGTAAGGTAGGAGCGTAGCCGCAACGTAAGCTTGTCGGGCGCTCCAAAATTGTACAACTTCTTGAGAAAAATGTCATGGGCAATTCGGCCAAAAATAGATTTCAAATCTGTGTATATAGTGTCCACTTGTGTTTTCTCCTCTATGAACACCAGGAACATGTAGGGTTGTTTCCAAACGTCGGGGAACTTAGCCTGGTCAAATTATTGGTTCAAAATGCGAGACAAAGGTTCAGCCAAAGCGACGGCACAGCGACAGTAGACAGCAGCTGGAATCCCATCCGGTCCAGGGGAGAAAGAGCTTTTTAACTTTTTTGCACCTGCTATTAACATGTCGGGTGAAATCGAAAAGGTGCTTAAGACAGCGATATCTTTCGGAACAGTTACTAGTAGAATTTTTCCGTTTGGAATTTACAAAGTTCCAAAATCCTTTAGGATTACTTCGTAAACCTACTTGAACTCATTATACTTACGATCTATACAGAACAGCGTTGAGATTCCGGTATGCTTCACTGGCAATGTCAATGTCGTTGTTCGTGGCAGGCGATCGTTTGCAACGAAGTTTGCTTTGGCATGCATTTCGTTTTCTGCGACGGACTCGCAGCGCCGATGTACTCCATGCCGAGGAAACACTCCCGTTTACTGGGAGATTATTCTGTAACCAGTCCTGAATTACTCGGCAGAAGTTTATGGTCATTGCATCTGCATCGTTGTTACCTAGATGCGTTGACCAGTCCAGATGGAGCAAATAGTCATACACCTCGGAAAATTCAATCTTACGATAATTCAGCAGTTGGCTAGCTGGAACAACTACCGACATAACCGGGCAACCAGGCGATTGCATCATGATAACTAGCTGTGGGTGGTGCGTGTCGACGTGCAGAAGGGGGATACTGACTTCTCGACCGAAATACAAAATATTCCTTCGAGCAGAAAACTAGGTTAACGAACCGTCCGATTTGATTGGTATGCGTAAAGCGGCAGTATAGATCTGTAGCAGCTTGGAATCTCACATTGCACCGTATCCCATGTGATCAAGTTGTTTAAAGGGCATCAGAGCGGTAGAAAACGAGGCATTGCATGACTATTAAACCAGTTAAAACGTCAATTCCACATTTCGATTCAAGTTTCAATTTATTTTTAACTACAGCAAACAAAAATTTGGCACACTACGTATACAAAATTTGGAAGGTACCCAACCTTAGTCAACCAACTAGAAAACTTTGATTGGCAAGCGATTTGCGAATGTGGAAACATATTTATTTCTATGTCATATTTGAGTCAATGAACAAATTCACATGCAAATGCCCAAAAGTAACTTCTTGAGGTCTTACGAAGACTCGACACTAATCGGTCGGATTTGGCAAGTTTCATTTTGCATGGTCAGTCTTAGACTGACACAATACCAATAATGTTGCTCTGTAATGCATCCGCCTTATCTAGAATAAATAAACTATCTTGTAGACAAATGTCATGAAATCCAAATAAAAAAGTTGAAAATGGCATTTTTAAAGTATTTACACACATACACGCTGACTTTCCCCTAGATTTGAATAAATGAGTCACGGCAATGTGCATATGTTTGAGGGTATTTGAAGAACATCGGACATTTGGTAGCGTAACCCAACCCCGACATTTCTTCTTCCTGATGGAAGCACTCTTAATCCTCAAACAACGTCTACCAACTATAAAGGTCAGATTACTGGGAATACTATAGCGTAGTTAATAAGTCCATGACGATATTTGGACATCGGCAACGACACCAGGTTGTGGAAATCAATTCGTGTTTGTTCTCAGTATAATTATAAGTAAATCCCACTTTATTTTTAAAGTAATGTCAACACGGTTCACAGATTTGGTTTAAATTTGGAAAAGAGCCTCAGGGTGGTATGGAGTGGAAACTGTACCGAAAAGCTGGGATTTTTTTTTTGATCATCGTACTACTACAGCTGCTTATAGATTTTCAATTGTAGGGGCCCCCTAGCTCAAGAGTGCCCAGGGGCCCCGTGTAGTCTTAAGACGGCTCTGCATATGACCCTTTCCACGCTTTACTAAACTTTCTTCCTTCAACTCTTTGCTCTCCCTTGAGTACTATAGCTCTTAAAAAATATACTTCGCCGTCCAGTCCCTTGTTAATTAAATGCCGTTACAATATTTTACAAATTGACTCAATAGGTTGTTAACAAAAAATGAGAAAAAATAATGAAAAGACATTAAGTTTTGGATTTAATGGAAACTAGCAGTGTTATTTACAGGATCCACATTAGGCTACGGATTCTACACCTGGGCCGATACCTTTTTCGTTTCGGTAACTCATCACAGTATAGGAATAAACCCTCTCACATCAAAGAGTTTCCGTAGTTCTATTAGTGATGGCCTCGAGAATACAGTCATTGTGCTTAAAAATATGGGAGATAATCAATATAGAACCAGCAATATTCGTATATTCGTTGAATAATAAAATGCTCCATTCTTTCTTTCGTGAGCTGTTCTTCTAGGTTATATATTTTCTTCTTAGACAATTACACCTTGCATGCATGAAGAATTAATCTAAGTTATTCCTTACATGCCCAACTTTTTTCTATCGTTCATGGTTCAAGAAACACGAAAAACATGCTTTGAAAGATGCTCCTTTCGCAGTACTGGAAGCTGCTCAGTATTTACCTTCCGGTGCTCAACGCAATTCTCCTAGAAAATTTTCAATACTCTATATGCTAGGAAAAGATCGTCGAAGATACGCTTTATCAGTTATTAATAATAATGGAAAATAATGAAGATATATCAAAATTTCATTTATCAATGCCAACTGTAAATATCTCTGGTGGTACTGCTCCAGCAGAGTTATATCAGGTTAATAGCAATAACTTCAGTTTTAAGTTCTAATAGTCCCAGTTACTGGTCTTTTTTGTTTTTGTGGGTAAATTCTGCCTAAACCAAAGGTTTTAGCAGTTTAAAAACGTTGTTGTTTACAAACAACATGGGCATCAATGGGTTGATGTGCTTTATTCATGCCTTAATACAAAATAGACTGATTTTAAAAAAGAGAATTTAGCCTATTTTAGAGATGTGCAATTTGTTCATTCGTTCTGCATCTTTTATTTGAGTGAAGATTTCTTGAGGCATATACAATAGAATAAAATGTTAATCGAGTTTTATCAGCTTCCAGAGCAATTAAAAAAATTTCAAACATTTGCGTTCTTATCACCCGAGGCTGTCACCACCAAAAAGTTATTTCCTTCAAGGATACTTCAATATGATATTTTATGCCTAAAATCAATTATGCCAATCGTACATTATGCATAACGTCCATTATGCCTAGCGTATATTATGCCTAACGTCCATTATGCCAAACGTATTTACGCCTATCGTCCATTGTGCCTATTGTACGTAAGCCAAACGTCCGTATGCCTAACGTATTTATGCCTAATGGAGTACACCCATGGTCACGTTATTCCGAGTAAAAAAAACCGATTTAATCCACCTATCAGTGAGATGAGACATTTCTTACCCATATCACTGTTGTATTATTCATTAGCTTGCCGATCACATGCTAAATTTACAAGCAACTAGATGTGAGATGTGCACGAATAACGCTTCGAATAAACTGAATAAATTAAAGAAAAATGATTCATAAAAAGTTTTTCATAAAATGGATAGAATGATTAACATAAATCAAATTAATAAAATAAATAAATCAAATTAGCTCAAATTAAAATTAGACGATATTAAAACGTAATGAAATTAAGAGAGTAATCTAAATTGTTTCAGGATAATAAGCTATCATACAATAACATAAAGGACTGGCTAAACCGAATTGATAAAATTAAGAAACTGAATAAAGTATGTGAACTGGGAAAAACTAATCATTTAATAAAATGACTGAAATAAATAATATGAATAAAACCATAAAAAATTGGAATAATAAAGTAAATAGGGTAAGGTGGGGCAAATCCGACCTAGTAAATGATTTTGGCTGTAAAATGCTCATTTTACATCGGATCAAGTCGTTTTATATACCAAATTAAAGGTTAGACTTCTGGACTACTTTCAATGTATAGTATTTTATTCCTATCTTGGGAAAACTTTGAGATACAAGTGTTTTACGAAAACGTTCATTTTTGCTGTTTTCAAAAATAGTGGGGTAAACACGACCGCCTATGTTTTTGGTTGATTTAGTATAGATACTACCCAAATTATATGGATTTATCATTGAAAAAAAAATCAATGAATGTTATGTTATTGAATTGTAGCATGAAGAAAATGGAATTCAATGTCAATCTTGGAATGTCAAAATCACGAGCAGTAGTACGTAAAGATATTCCCATTTTTCTCGGAGCAATTACTAGACGAATACTATATTCATCACGTTTTTGTATCTTTCGTTTGTAATTATGCACCATTGTGAAAAAATAATGGAAAATAGCAATAAAAATATATTCCAATTTTATAAATAATCATTTTCTTAGCAAAAAAGTGGTCGGATTTACCCTACTATTTAGAGGTCGGATTTGCCCCACCACCATTTTTCATTACGATGCAATTAAAAAAAATGATGAAAAAGTTGGACTAAATTCATCTATACACTTTGTAGGCCTTTAATCAAAGAATTTAAATCCATTTACAGTTTTTATGCTTTCACTTTAACAATGAGGAATATCCTGTAGTTAATGATACACAAAAATCGAATCAAAAGTTGTAAAAACACACTTATTGATGTTTGAGCATCTCAATGTAGACTGATAAAATGCTGTCATACCACCATTATAATTATTTTCGATGCTCTACACGACAACATTGATATTGGTTCGCGTAGTGTTTTCGATTTTCGATAACAGAGGGGGGTCGGGTTTACCCAACGGTCGGATTTGCCCCACCTTACCCTAATATGAATAATATGGATTAAATTAACTCTTTCATACCTGATTATTTTGTCGCATATATGGGGAGTTGCAAAGATTTTATGAACTACTTCTACGAAGTACCTGACAAAATTCTATTTATGTCTCATTTAATTCACAGAAACTGTTCTATATGCATTATGCTATAATTCTCCCTAAGGCGTCAAAGCATTTTTTCTCCATTAAGGAGGAAATTCGGTAACATAATTATTGCGCATAAAGAGAGCAAAGCCTATAACTAAATTAGTTAGTTGTGTTTCGACTTCGTCTCATCAGAACTCGACACTAACATAGAGCCGAGCTAAGCTAGCGTAAAGCATGATGTCCTACAAGAAAAGTCCGGTTCTTTGTATAGTGTTTATTTTGCGCCAGGCTTGTTATTTGCTCACACAATGTGCCACAAAGTGCGAAATACACCGATGAAAAATAGAGCAGCACAAAAACACAGCGATGTGCAGAAAGACCGCACAAAGAGAAACTTGAAAACGAAAAAGAGAAAGATCTGTGCACCAAGAGTCCAAGAGTCACATTGAAGCAGGGGTGCCAACCTTCCAGATTTATCTGGATTCTTCCAGATTTTTAAGCATCGTCCAGACATACAGATTTAGGTTTATCTGATCCAGATTTCAGAAAATTTGTCTAGATTCATCCATGTCGCATATATGGGGTTCCAAAACCGTTTTTCTTAAAAGTGTTAGAGTAAAGAAACACGAAAAACCTGTTTTGATCAAGATAGATGCTTCTCTAGCAGTGTTAGAAGCTGCTGAATTTTTACATACTAATCCTTAATACACATCTCCTGCAAAGTTTTCAATAGTTTGGGCAGAAAAGGTAGCCGAAAGCAGTCTAAATTAATAAGATTTATCAGTTTTGAAAAATATTTGAAGAAAACGAAGATATATCAAAATATAATTTTTCACCGATAACTGAAAATGTCTCTGGCAGCACTGCTCTAGTGAAATCCAATCAAAGCAATTACAATAACTTGAGTTCTACGGATCTTTCTTGTAACTATTAGCGCTCAAATAAACGGTGATTGTCACAATTATTAGTTTTACTTTTTTTAGAAGAAATATTGTCCAAGCCCAAAGTTATACTGCCCATGAACGCATATTTGTCCCGTTTTCTATCTTTATAAGACTGATTTGCGAGCATGGGCAGTAAAGCTATTTGAAAATGTTGTTCATAAATAACAGGATAAACAGATAAAATAAAATCAATAAAATGAATGGAATGAATAACATAAACAAAATAAAGAATTTTTATCACAATAAAAATGTTTTCTGTCTTTTTATCATTTTTTCATTTTGTTTGCTTTTAAGTAGTATTACAAAAATGAAAAAATCAGCGATATTAAAAAGTAATAGAATTAAATGAAGAAATTATATTGTATCTAATTAATGTTCTAGATGAAATGAATAAAGTGAATGACTATTAAAATGAATAAAAGTGTGAACTGGAAAAATATCAGAAAAAAATATTAGAAAAAAGTGAATAAAATAAATTAAATGAATAATTCGAATAAGATACATAAGATAATAAACTGATCGGAATGCATACAAAGAATTAAATGAATAAAATAGATAAAATTAGGTCACATAAACAAAATAAATAAAAACAATGCTAAATGAAAAAAATCTTTAAAGTGAAATGATCATATATTTATTATTAGTCAAATATTTAAAATGCAAAAAATAAACCAAACGAATATAATACATTAAAGGAATGAGCTGGAAAAAATGAGAATATATAATAATATTTTAAGAAAGTTGTTGAAATGAAGTAAATGAATAAAACGAATTTCACGAATTCCAAAACCATTGTTTCAGAATATTCTGAAATGTTTGTGAGAATCTCATTGCAAAGAGCACGTTTTCGTTCTTCTTTTCTAGACGGAATTTTTAGGATTATCTGGTGTTTCTACTTTATTGATGGTCCTTAATTAGTCATCAGAAAATCTAGAAATCAGGAATTTGTTTTGGAATTAAAAGATATCTGTTTGGTTACAGACATCTGAAAAATGATTAGAATTCTCAGGTCCAGTATTTTAACGCGTAATTAGAAATAGTAAACTGAGAAAAGGCCACCTGTAAATAGTATTCATTCGCATTGAAATATCTAGAAAAGAGTGTCAAGTATCCAGGCTATGTTGGCAATTATATTGTCGATGGCATAAAACTCGTACATGCAGTCGATTACAATGCAGTCTTTTTCCACCCATCCTTATTACTTGCGAATTGTTTCGTTCGGAACTCTCGTTCTGGAGATATGGGTTAATGAGTCCTATACAAAGCAATACCAGTGCAAAGAAATGGTTCAAACTACCAGAATAAGTACTTAAATTCAACGAAAAGCCAGTTAGTATTGAAAGTGCCCATGGACTGCTTTGAGACACGAACATTCTTGAAATTACATGTTGTATTTTTTCGCAAATAAATATGCTTTTGGTCACATTGATCATAAAAAATGTATATTGGGGTTTTCAGTACAACTCAGTGTCAGTTGTGAGGAATGGTAAATGATGGTTAGAGCTGTGACATTATTTTTGTTTATAGTGCGAAATTATGATTCCTTAAATCTTTATTTTCAATAATGCAACTGATAAATTTTCACTACAATTTTGTCATTCAAAAATACAGTTGCTCTTGGTGATGCTACGAGTATAATATGAATATGAATTATATTAGAAATCTATTTTCTCACTACTAGGAGGATTACTTGATGTATTCATATACCATCCAACGTTTATCTCACGAGTGAACGCATTGCTCAATCCAACGGGTAAATACATCAACTCTGGACAATGAGGGTGGATGTAGCGTAGTTGGTAAATCGATTGCCTTGTACGCAGCGCACCTGGGTTCGAGTCCTGACCCCGCACATAGGGTTAGAAATTTTTCATAAGAGATTTTTCTAAACCGAAGAGGCGAATGACCTTAAGGTTAAAATTTGCACTTTGAAGTGAATTCACACATTAATTTGTCTTTGAAATGAACTTGCTTATTAATTTCTGAGAAATAGGTAATTGATTATTAAGTAAATTCACAAAATGTTTTCGGAATCAAAATCCTTGAATCACGCAGATGTGTTTGCATACCCGGATATTCAAAATCGGTTTAGTTTTGACCCTAAAAAACCAGTAAAGCAATACTCTGTATGGAACGGTCTCATTTTTAGTTAGTGGAAATTGGTAAGCGAAGAATGAAAATACAAAATGTTTAATATCTCCGCCGCTCGTGAACGGATTTTGACAATCTATAGCTTGTTAGAAAGGTATTTTCATAAGCAGTCTATTGCACGCGATATAGTTGCCTTGTTCGAATGTTATTCGCTTCAAACCAGCCCTGTTTCTACAAAATTACCCATATCTCAGAAAGTAAACAACATATCGAAATACAAAAATAATAGTGTCAAATGGGAGCGGCCTTTCATTTGAAACTAGTTTCATTAAGATCGGTTCAGCCATTGCTGAGATAATTACATGACATTTTGTACATACATACATACACACATACACACATACACACATACACACATACACACATACAGACATTGTCTCAATTTGTCGAGCTGAGTCGATTGGTATATGAAACTCGGCCCTCCGGGCCTCGGAAAAAGTTTTCAAAGTTTGAGCGAATCCTATACATTTCTTTTGTAAGAAATGTAAAACCGTTAGTAACCAAAATATAAGATCACGATAAGGCGAAGAGTATTTACGAATATCATGATAAAACTGCTGATATCATGAATATTAGTTACATTACTCTTTGAAAGTAAGCTTTAAAATAAAATGTCATGATAACATGAACAGAAATAACGTAAATCGTGACTAAGATCCTGAAATCATGAACATGAACTGCTCTGTTCATGACTAAAATATCACGATAATATGGACAGAAGTTACAAAAATCGCGACTAAGATCCTGAAATCATGAACATACATCACACAACTCGTGACAAAAATATTTAAAATCGTGACAAAGATCCTAAGATCGTGAACATGAATCACTCTACTCACAATAACGTGAATAGAAAACACGAACATCGCAACGCGAAATCATGAACTGTAATCCCGCTAACGTCATGAGAATTCACAAGAATCACGAATAAGCTCTTGAAATCATGAACAACGTTTGACTGTCGACTGTGTATTCCCAAATCAGGAACAAGAATCACAACAAAAACTAAACATGTCCAGGGAAAAACAACAGTAACCCAAACAAACATTCTAATGTAACGTCATGTATATATTCGTGGCGAACTGGTTTTTAGAGAACACAAATAGTTTCATGAATACGAGGTTTATTATTCATAATTTCAGGAACTTGATCACGGTTTTGTTAAATCGTTCAGTTCACGAAATCGTGACCTTTTGTTCATGAATTTATGAACGGATTTTTTTCCGTGTTCTAATTTTAATCTAGTATCGAAGGTTAACTTTTTAAAATGATATCCATGGCGATGAGCAGCAAGCAGTCCGTCACATCACCTCCATTCCAACAAAAACGATGCGATATTTAGCTCAATCCGATTCACCAGCTAAGTACCTACGCTGGAGGACGAAATGAAATGCTTCACAATCCAATGTAATGCGCTCACCCGAATTGGACCATCCAGCAAGGGTTTCCAATGTAAATTAGCACTGCACTGTCTGTGGATGACATTCGGGAAAAGATTTATAGAAACAAAGCAAACTGTGATGGCACCATTTGCACTATAAGTTTAATATTCCAGTCTCTTCTGCAACATGAAAACTAATAAAAGTCGCATTTCTCGTAAATGAGATCCCATAATCATTTCCTAACAGATGAAAGTAGTGTCATCGTTTTACTAATGGTACCATTCCCGGTTTTTCCGTACCTTCCTATTCGACATACCTATTCAAGCATTACACTCAAAAGCATATCTCCTTCCCATCGCCAACCATACCGGATCACCTACCGGTTCGGGAAACCCTAACCGCAGGGGGGGGGAATGCTTTCAAGCAGATTATCCTCGGATTTGTCACTAAAACACTGCTCCCAATCGTAACGCTGCTGGCTGAAGCAGAAGGACGAAAGAGACGCACCAATCTGGACCAAGGCAAACCGGTATATTGATTGCACTTATCATAGGACGACGACGGCGACGATTCGGTACGAACGATATTTAGTAGCATTTCCGCAACTAATTGCATTACATTGGAGCCGAGTGCGAAGAAGTGGTACAAATTTCGTTCCATTATCGGAGTTCGGAGCGTTCACTGCGGGAAGGTCCTTTGCGGGGTGCCATTTTGTGAAGATTATTCTTGCATTCTGGGCAACGCTTGCTGGGGACGGACCCCATGTCGAGTGCGCTTTTGTCTTTTGTAAGAACTATCGATTTAACCTCATTTTCGTTTAATTAGGTAAGTTGCACGAACGGAGAGCAGTTTTAGGTTTGGGTAACTAATAGTGGACTAATTTTAATGATGACTTGGAATGAGTTGGTTAGGAAAGTTTCAAGTAGCTATTAGATTGATGATAATGTTTTAAAATTAAATAAGTATATCACAGTTCGATTGCTTCAAGGTTTCCGATCAGGACTCATTCTGTACCGCATTTTAAGTATTGTCACTAAGTTAGCGTCAGATCCTGATGCGACGTAGTCGAAACGCAAATTCCATAACTAATTTAAGACATAATTGTTATTCAATGAAAATTATTTCAAAGCGGTATTATAAACTCGTTTCGCACCGACCACCTTTCTCATATTTTCCAAATTATTCAGCTTAGAGCAAAGAATGAACTTGACAACTTTCATCAAAACTGTTCAAATAAGTTGGTTTAAAGTGATTTTAATACTTTAAATTCATTTTTGACATCAATATGTAGTTAATATCAAGGATCACAAATAATTCTAAAAAAAAGAAATTTATTTTTCAGTAGGGTTGGTAAAAAATCAACAGTCGAAATGAAATCATTATATTATTCCGGTATGTCAAACTATTTTTTGATGCAGAAACAAATTGAAAATAAACTTTGATGTGAACATTTGGATATGTCAGTCAACAAATTAATATTTCGTTTACTATTAAAGTTTAACTCAGCGTACCAGATTTTTATTTTTGAAATTAAATTAGACGAACGAAACTAATTTTAAAATATCTCATTTGAACCTTTACAGCAAGAAAACCATGTTTGATAATCCTAATGATTTCTGATGTCGGCTTAAGATGCCTTTTAATGTCAAAAAATTCGTTGCCAAAAATATCTTGCTACTACCTTATTTAAAACATTTCTACAAATTTTGACTTAAGTTCGTACTTTATTCAAGACCGAATATTTGTAAGATATCCCTTTCTATATCTTTAATTTTTTAATCGAAAATTTTTCCATTTCGAAAGTTTAGACTTGATACATTTGTGCAGAGGCCACTTCGCTCGGAAGATCGAAGGGCATTTCTGTATTATTGCGAGCCAGCTTAAATGCCTCCGACCCTCCTGCGTCCGCGATTCCAAGCTCTTCTACAGAGCTTTTCGAGTCCAACAATTTCTGTGTTCCATCAAGGTGTTCCTCTAGAAACACGCATAGCTCAAAGCGGACAAGCCTCTCTCATCTAAGTGTCTTGGAAATTCAATCGTCGGAAAATACCTATGAAACCAAGTCGCCAAGTCCTCTTTGAAGAGGTCACAGCTCGTAGATTTGAGATTACAATATATGACGATATCTGGCGAGATGTTCATATGATCAAAGACGATGTACTTATGATCAGATAACGACGAATTCGTTTGGTACGAGTCATTGTGCCAACTCATTGCACAGTGGTCCAGAATGCAAATTTAGTAGGAATTTTTTACTAAAACCAAACCATTTAGCCTTATTAAGTCTTCGGAGAATTTTTCATAGTTTATGAGCCCCCTCTTTTTGTTAAAACAACAGTTAAGGTGGTTCTAATTTTACCAAGATCAAAAAATTAACTTTTTAATCATTCTAGCTAGAGCCAAATGACCTTCAGCGATGTTGTAGAACGACAAATTTTGGAAAAGTTTGCCGAAGACATGTAAGCTCTATCTGTCATACTTTTTATTTTAAAACAAATTCAAAGTCGGGGCTTAGGGTGTTTCTTAGAAATACAGTTTCATTCAAATAACTTTTGCTGTATTCATTTAAAACAGAAGTAGTCTTCAGACAACTTTAAGATTGTTTCAAGACGAATAATTTGTTTCATGGCACCATATATCTAACTATTTCCGTTGAAAAGCTACGAGCACTTTTTCGCCAAAAATGGTCAAAAAAATCTATTTTTGATATGTTAATTGCTTATATCTTCTAAACAATAAAAGCTAAAGTTTTGATGTATTAGAAGAAAATATTGGAAAAAAATAAAAAATGAAAAAGTTATATGAAAAATTTGGTTTTTCATTAATTGACTCTTTATAATATGCTTAAACTTCTTGTTCGGTGAACAATATAAAAATGTAGTTTCGTTTTCATGATAAAATATTGCACTTTACAATGCTTTTCTATTATTAAATAGTGGGTAGGGTGGCTCTATTTTTTTAAATCAGAAAATTAACTTTTTAATTATTCGAGAGTCTCGCTATCTTCCAGAAAATTGAAGAAAATGAAATTTTAAAAAACTTTGTCGAAAATACTGAAACTCTGTATCGTGTACTTTTCATTTTACAAGAAATTTGCCAAAAAAATCTAGGGCGTTTCTTAAAAAATGGTTTTCTTTGTATAACTTTTGCAGCTTTGATTTTTCATTAAGATCACTTTAGAAATACTTTCAGATATTTGGAAGGAGAACAATTTGTCTTAATATATAGAACCTCTAGCTTCACTGGTTGGAAAGTTATATATACTTTTTATTAAAATAAACTATTTTTTGAGTAAATATTGCAAGATATAAAAAAAATATCGCATATGCCATTTTTTGGCGATTTATAGTACAAAGTATGCTATTTTATATGAAAGCAACAGTATTTAATACTCAGTGCTGGAATCGAAGATAATTATATTTGAAAAAGTTATATTTTTTATATAAAAGTTCTTATAACTTTAAAACGAAAAAAGTTTAGTAGTTGGTGTTTACAGCAAATTAAGCGCCCTAAAATTTCTCAAGTTGTCCAAAGGGTACTTTAGCGTAAAATAAAAACTTCAAAAGTTATAGGAATAAAACCGTTTTTTTAAGGAACGCCATAAAGCTTACATTTGAATTTCTCGTGCAATGGAAAGTATAAAAGCTAGAGCTTGCGTGTCCTCATCAAATTTGTCTAAAATATGTTGCTCTACAATTTCATCGAAGACAGTAAAGCTCTATCTCTAACCGTTAAAAGTTCTTTTTTAAATATTGCTAAATTTAGAACCACCCCAGCATCGGTTTAAATAAAAAGAAGGGCCTTGCAAAGTACAACAACTTTGCCAAACATGTTGTAAGGCTAAGTCATTTAATTTTAGCAAAAAGTTAAAATTCCTGCTAAATTCGCATTCTGGACCACTGTGCATTGGCAATACCGTTCGAACAGAGAGTTACGTCTAACATCTCTTCTCTGCCAGTTCGTGCAAATGTTGGGCGATTTCCTACATTAAGTATACTTACGTATTCCATCTATTCGGTGTCTCCCAGATTGATATCTGAGCTGCCGCAAATTATATAATGCATCACCGCCAATTATGAAGGGATACGCTTCTTTTAAAATCATCAGAAGGTGATGGTTCATTATGCGGTAAATGTGTTCAACAATAAACATACTTCCTGTCTATAGCACTATTCGCAAGTATGCATGCGCGAGGCATTTTACGTGGATTTGTCATACCATTTTTGTTAAAAACTTATGGGATTTCATTTATGGAAATATTTTCCTTCCTGCAGAAGGCGTGATGGATCCATAATTTCTGTACGTTTATGCTGAAGATTAATTTGTGCCACTCTAACCACAGCACTACACATTTCATCATCATAACTTGCCGTACTGCAACTATAAGACACTAATAGACTTGTCGTCCTCCTAGTGAACCACAGTAAAAAAAATAAAAAATAAATAATACGGACAAAATTAACAAAAAAGATTAAATGAATAACATGAATAAAATAAAAAACCTGTTTTAATCCACGTTGTGGTGCAATTGTGCTTTTCGCATTCGTCCAAACTTTGGTTATGTTCAATACAATGATGGAAATGTATATTACATATTCAGTACGATTTGCACATGCATACAATGGATCGACAGCCAAGATCTTGAGATACTATGTGTCGACACTGAAACATTGCTTGAAACCAGCGGCTCCGGGAGGTCCGGACCCTGCCGAAAATTTTCAACTTGTTAAGAAATTTTGATCTGATTATGAGAAAGGCAAAAATGTGCCAAGTCCAAAAAGTCAATTTCAATTCAAATTTCATGCATTTTAAAGTCATTTGCAGAGTTTACAATTTTCCCAATCGTGAACAGAATAAGACGATATTTCACCTACTTTGACCAGCAATAAAAAAAGCAAACATACGATGGAACATTGTTTGCTCTCCAACTTTTCTCGACAAGACAGCATTGGATCTCATTTTTTCGCGGTATAATATGAGATGATATTTTCGCGCCTAATGTCAAACTGCCGAATAACTAATGGTTGCGCAAAAAATCACAAAAATGAGTAGATACAGATCCTTAGAATGAAAATACTGCAATAATGTGGGGAAATAAATTCTATAATGTAATATTTTAATGGTTTTTCTTGAACTTAATTTATCATGAGGTTCGAAGCTGCGAAATTATCACGCTTCCATACTGCATTGCCAGCAAATTCTCGCAATTTCTTGAAAGGTGAAAAGCAGGGTCCGTGCCTACTAAGGATGAAAAAGCTATTCGATGAACCGCTTGTCGTGAAAATGGTCGAATATTTTAACCTCTGGTCATTTGGCATCCAAAATACAAATTCGATTTTGAAATTTTCCCTTACGCCCTCCTTTGAGAATTTTTCATTTCAGTTTATATGGGAATTTGCTGTGTGGTCGTACCCTTCAACCCGTAACTCCGGAACCGGAAGTCCAATCAATAAAAAATTCAATAGCAGCCGATGGGAAGGTTGTGCCTTTCACTTGATACAAAGTTTGTGCAAATCGGTCCAGCCATCTCTGAGAAACAGAGGTGACTTTTTTTCCACATACACACATACACACACAGACATTTTCCGATCACGACAAACTGAGTCGAATGGCATATGACACTCGGCCCTCTAGGCCGGGATTAGGTTGACAATTTGTAGAGTGATTGCATAACCTTTCTATATGAGAAAGGCAAAAATGAATAGTAAAGATGGAACTAACGAAATAGATAAAAGCCAAAAATTCAAAAATAGAATGAAAAGAAAAAACGAAAAAGTAATCAAGAGGAATGAAATAGGTGAACAAGAGAAAAATAAAGCAAGAAAAAGATTAAGAAGGAAAAGGGGACAAAAAAAGATAAATGAAGAAAACTGACAAAAAAAATCTAGAGGGCAATGTAGTAAATTGGCAAATAAGAATAAATGAAGAACAAGCAAGCAAAAATTAATAATTAGTAATGAATAGGATAAAATCAGGTAACTGGCATCCCTATCTCTACATACAGAGTTTGACAATAGGCAACATCGTTTTTCCACCGATCGATGCAGGTCAGTTTGACAACGTCAAAATCGTTTAAAATGTCACCAACAAAAATAGTAGCAGTAAACAAAAGAAAACAATGAACACTTTAACTGATTTGATGTAAACTAAAGTGCTCCTCGTTCGTATTTAAAAGTAATTTTGTTCATTTTGTTACAAGCAAAGTTCTTATGTTGGCTACAAAAATATGACGTAACGTAATCTTGGATAAAATCGAAAAAAAACGAAGAAGAAAATGAAATAAAAAAGGAGAAAGAGAAATAAAATAAAAAAGGAACAAACGAAACAGATGCAATGACAATAAATCTCAAAAAGAATAAAATCAGAAAACAAGCACAAAGTAACTGGGAACAGAAAGTGCAAATTAAAATTTCATTTGTCAACACTAGCCACAATTTGCTACAAATCGACTATGTTTCCAAGTCTACAGAAATTTTGAAATAGTAGAGCAAAAAGCACAAAACTCTGATGAAACCCTCGTGAAGTCCTTGATCTAAATTATGGAATAATGGATAGGTGGAAAAAATAAAGGATATTAAGATGTAAAAACTAAAAATAAAATAAAAACCGCAAGGAAAAAATGATATCATAAAAGAGACACGGTTAAACCGGGATGTAAATGAATAAGATACATAGAAATATAGAAATATGGGAACAAAAAACGGAAAATGGAAAGTAAGAAGAAAAAGTAAATAAAAATAGATAAAGTTAAGTAAAGTGGTGAAAAAAAGCAACACTTCAGAAGGAAAAATGTATATATGAAACATAACAAAATGGGAAAGGATGAATAAGACAAGGAAATAAGGAAACGGAGAAACAAAGGAAAAAAGCAAATTGGAAAGAAGAGAAAGGAAAAAAGTAGTAAGTAAAAATGGCAGAAGGATGAAGCAGCATAAGAAAAAGATGACAATGTTTCCAGAAAAAAAAACAAAATTTAAATTTGATGATGATTAAAAATAATTTGCAAATGTAAAAATTGGAAATCGTGAAAAAAATCTGAAAGGAATTTTCGACAAAGTTAATCCGAAAGAAGTAATGAATGAATTGAAAATAAACTAAATTGTTGGTATTACAGAAAATGGAAGAAATGATACATTGAAAAATTGGAAGCATTTGAAAATAGGAAGAGCTAAACTTTTAAGAAAGAAAATATAGAAGGCAACAAGAAAAAAAGTTTGAGAGGGAAAAAATAATGGATCAAAGTGCATCCAAAGGAAAATAGAAACGATTAAGAATGCGAAATAGGCAAACAGAGAACAGAATATACAAGAAAACACCGGAAAAAAGTAAAAAATAAATAGAGGAGAAAACGTTGCAAAAAGGTATACAAGACATGGGAATAGTGGAAGAAGATAGAAAGAGATAAAGAACAGAGCAACGGAAAATTTGAGAAGAAATAAAGGAAACAAAAGGATGTAAAGAAAGACAACAAAGTAAAGAGAAATAATAGGACAAAATGGAAAAGTACATTTAAAAATATATACAGGGTGTTTGGTTCATGGTTAAGAACCTCTCGGTGGGTGATAGACTGTCATATTTGGAGAAAAAAAAATGTTCTACACATACCATCAAATCTCAACCGATACAAAGTTATTGAACTTTTTGTATTAAAAACTTATTTGTCTTAAAATACCTCTAACTTTAAAAGTATACTTTGTGTTTTAAATCTTTTAGTTCCATTCGAAAGGTGAGAAAATTTCCTATTCAATGGTGTTTTCATATCTTTTAGTTAATTAGTTTTAATTACCTTTTAGCTGTAAAGTAGAAAAAAGTTAGTGTTTTTGAGAAGGTTTCTGCTAATTTTCTCGAAATAATGAAGTATGATTATAGCAATATCCATTATCCAAAAGTTGGTTTTTAGGACGATTCATAATTTTCTCTTGGACAACATATTCCTATCTCTTCTCATTTCTTTGTAATTTCATTACTATATTTTTCCTGTAACCGACTTGCAAGTGCTTAAAAGGCTCTAATCTGTAAAATATGCTTTATATCGTTATTTACAAGATTTCATTGGAAAGCTGAGCAAATGTCCTATCAGTGTATGTACAAATATCTTTTAATTAGGTGTACTAAATTATTTTTTACTAACGAAATAACTCAAAATTTGTGTTTTTTGGAGTTTTTTAATTATTCTAATTATTAATCAACAAAATTTATCGTTAATATTGTTCATTTGATGCCCCTTGATGTTCTCTATACCTTTTTTTTGATACTTTGTCTATATCTCTTTTCATTTTTCTGCTATTTAATAGTTAACACAGCATGACCTCGCCACAAATATAGTGGGTTCGAAATCGTATTTTTTGCATATGAAACGATGTGATAAAAACGATTTTGCGTCGAAACCAAAAGAGATAATTGAATGGAGTCAAAGAAAGAACTGTAGAACTTGCTGAGATGCATTATTTCCATGATAATATTGGTGATGTTTATTATTTACTCATACTATGTTGCGTTTCGGCTTCGCCTCATCAGAAACCGACACTAATCTATTCCGACAATGTGTTAGTGTCGGTTTCTGATGAGGCGAAGCCGAAACGCAACATAGTATGAAATAAGGATTTGTGCCCTCCTGTACAAAGACTGGTTTTTACCAACAAATTTTCACCCTAGTGAGAAATTTTGGTTTTTACCAAATTTTCCTCCTTAGGGTGAAATATAGCATAGTATTATTTACTATTTTAAGAAAATTAACGAAAATGCTAGTAACAGCACTAATTTTAAACTAATTTACTTCTAAAGTAATACTAAATTCACTTAACTGAAAGGTGTTAATACATTTTTCTCTGTTAAATTTTCCTGGCTTTCGAATAAAAAGAAAAAAAGTACAATAAGTGCCATACTTTTTCAATTAGAGCTGGTATTATCGAAAATGAGATAAAAATATCCAAGTTGAATAACCCAAACTCATGAAAATAAGAAAAGGTAAGTGCATCATGTCAAAGAACGAATTATGCAACTCTTCAAGACTAACAATCTGGATTATTAAAATGATGAGGTTAACTATTAGGATTTTCAAGAAATGAACGAAAAATCGATTAAAATTGTTTAATTTTCACTAAATTACTTTGAAAAGGCTACTTAAACTCATCAGCTGAAACATGTGAGGGCATCACTTAATGCGAAATTTTCTCACCTTCCCAGTGGACCTAAAATATTTGAAATACAAAGTATACTTTTTGAGTTAGAGGTATTTTAAGACAAAAAAGTTTTTTACACAAAAAGTTCAATAACTCTGTAACGGTTGAGATTTGATGGTATGCGTAGAACAATTTTTTTCTCCAAATATGACAGTCTATCACCCCCCGAGAGGTTCTTAACCATGAACTAAACACCCTGTATAAGGGATTGTTAAATGGAAAAATAATCAGGAAAGAGAAGGAAAACTAGAAAAGAAAAACTGAACGGAGAAGGGTAAAAGAGTACGGAATAAAGTAATAATAACAAGAAAGGTAAAACGAAACAACGAATATAGTTAAAAGAATAAAAATAAAAGAAGAGAATGTGAAAAGACAAAAAGAAATAGTGTGAAATAAGGATAAACGAAATTAATTGTAAAATGGAAATGTATAAAAATTAAGATGGGAAAAGCAAAATAAATAAAATGAAAAATTGAAATAATTCATACAAGGAAAGGACTCAGAAAGAGAATCAAAAAGTGCAAAAAATAACAGACCAAAAAGAATGAACCAAGAAAGAAACGAATAAACTAACTTGGATCAAGAAAAAAGGAAAATAAATTCAAATAAGAAAATAGATAGTAATAGAAAGAAAAAAACTTCGCAAAATATGAAGAAAAGAAAACTTGTGAACAAAAATAAATGTAAACAGGGAAAGAAGTTAACAAAAGCGAGAAGGAAAAAAGAAGAAAGGAGAAAAAAGAAAGAATTTTAAAAAGTATATGCGATGAAAGGAATGAAAACAATAAATAATTAAAAGAATAAATAAAATAGAGAATATCCGCAATTCCATGAAAAAAAATTATACGATCCCTCAGAATTCTGCAATATTTGGTATAATCGTTCCTTACCGAAAAATTTCAGATCCATATTTTTTTCATTCGTCATTAGGGTGTCTCTTTCCACGTTAGACGGGTTCAAAAAATCGTGATTTTTCAAAAGTTGATTTTTTTTAAATTCATAACTTTTGAACCACTGAACCGATTTTCATGGGTTTTAAGTCAAATGAAAGGTGTTAAGTACGTGGTTGATGGATAACCCCCAGGTTGAAACAAATGTCAACGAAATCATAGATTTCTTCATTCACATCTGCTGTTGCCATGCGGTTACATCGTTTCCATGCATGTGGGGTGTATACATAGATTTTTTATTTTCAAAAAATTATATCTCCGAAACCTTTAGATCTGGTTCAAAAATATGTTTGGAGATGTTGTGTAGAATTTAATGATCTTTCAAATGAAAATATAAAAATGTGGAGTATTCAAGACCCCTCGCAGTGAAAATCAAAAAAAAACATTTAATGCATATTTTATTCGTACAAAGCTCAATATTTTTTAAAGTTAGTACACTTAAATATCTTTCATTTGACCTATAACCCATGAAAATCGGTTCAGTGGTTCAAAAGTAATTAATTTAAAAAAAAAATCAACTTTTGAAAAATCACGATTTTTTGAACCCGTCTAACGTGGAAAGGGACACCCCAATGACGAAATAAAAAAAATAAGTGTCTAATGTTTTTCGGTTAGGAACGATTATACCAAATATTGCAGAATCCTGAGAGATCGTATAACTTTTTTTCATGGTATTGCTGATATATGGTAGAAACCGAAATAAAGATGAATGACGATAGAAAGATAAATAAATAAAAATGGAAATGAGAAAAAATGGAATTCACAGAGAAAACGAAAAAATGTAGGAGAAAAAAGGGAGCAAGGACAAAGGAAGAATGCAAAAAGAAAAAAAAAACAAAAAATGGAAAATAAGAGAAAATGATGATAAGGATAAGATAAAAATCATTGAAAAAAATGAAGAGGCAGTAAAATATAAACAAGAGGAATCAAAAAGAAAAAAACCAATAGAAAAATTAAATCCAAACTTAAAAAAGTTGAAGCTTCAAGTGACAAAAAAGGAACAGAATTGTAAAACAAATGAATTATGATCAGAAGTATATAACAAATGAAGGATGAAAAAACGACAAAAAAGTTGGAAAAACAAAAAAGATAAAGAGAAAATTATTAATTATTTTGTGAAAAAATGGAGGAAAAGTTGAAAGAAAAATGAATATGAAAACATGAAAGTAAACCATAATCGAAAAAATTAGAGAAATGCAAATTCAAGCAAGGATAAAATGATAAAATGGACACTAGATAAAGATTAAAACGTAATCAATGGAAAGATGTAAAACCTGTTTTAATCCACCTAATGGTGCAATTGTGCCTTTCTCATTTGTCCAAACAACGATTCCATGGCTGGTTATTGGCTGGTATCTTGAGATACTATGTGTCGACACTGAAACATTGCTTGAAACCAGTGGCGGAACAAGGAGGAAGATTCGAGGGGTCCGAACCCTGCCGAAAATTTTCAACTTGTTAAGAAATTTTAAACTAGTTTTGATTTTAAAGTAGCAACCCCTCGTGGCATATTCCTACCTAACCCTTTATTGGTAAAAAATTAGGTTAACGATTACGGGATTAGGTTGACAATTTTTAGAGCGATTGCATAACCTTTCTATATTAGAAAGGCAAAAATATACCAAAGTCCAAAAAAGTCAATTTTCGTCAAAATTTTTTTTCGATATTTCATCAAATCTCAAAGTTTTATGCATTTTAAAGTAATTTGGCATCAAAAATGCAAATTCGATTTTGAAATTTTCCCTCCCCCCTTTGAGAATTTTTCATTTCAGTTTATATGGGAATTGGAGTGTGGTCGCACTCTTCAACCCGTAATTCCGGAACCAGAAATCCAATCAACCAAAAATTCAATAGCAGCCGATAGGAAGGTTGTACCTTTCATTTGTTACCTTTGTCTTTTTTCTTTTTATTTGAGACTAAGTTTGTGCAAATCGGTCCAGCCATCTCTGAGAAACAGAGGTGACAGTTTTTTTTTCCACATACACACATACACATACATACACACAGATATTAGGAGGAAACCGAAATCAGGAGTCTACAGTAACTGGAAGAAGAGTGTTCAGCAACTTTCAAACGTAATTCTAACCTTTCCATTAGTGACGTCGGCAACAAATTGAGGATATTACACACAATAGTCCAAAAAGCCAAAAAGCAAATCGAACTGTCAACGTATAAGGTACAAAGGTAAAAATACACTTTATCTAGATGGCAAAACAAGTACCACTGCTAATGCAAGAGCGCGCAAGTTGTACACAACATTGTTAGCCAAGGTTTGATTGCGTGGTAATGAATGATGAAATATTCGTCAAGGCAGATTTCAAGCAATTCCAAGGTCAGCAGATTTATACAGCTACCGACCACAGAAAAAATTGTTATAGTTTCCGAAAAAATACTTGGTTTGGTTGGCAATTTGCACATTAGGGCATAGCAAAATTTTTTTTTTATCTAAGCGCTCCTCCTCCTTTCATATTGTGACAAAAGTCAAAGTTAACTCAGATGTCAAATTACACATCATTTGGACAGTTTTAGACACCCGCCCACTTCGCTTGAAGTTTTTGACATTGGCACAATGGGAAGATATGAGAAAAAACATATTAAATGCTATAAGTTTTGAAGTAGCACTCGAAAAATTATAATTCTTACCTTTTTTTTAAAAAAAGAAAAATCTTAGCATTTTAAAGAAGGCGTCCTCGTGTTCCAAACAATAGGGGAACTTGGAGTTTTGGGGCATTTTGACAAAAAAAAATCTTCCTTACGCAAAAAAAGAACAAATGGCGTCTGTGTTCTTAGACATAAAAGGAGCATTCGACTCAGTCTCCATTGATGTTCTCTCGGAGAAGCTACATCAATGTGGTCTTTCACCGATATTAAATAATTATCTATACAATTTATTGTCAGAAAAGCACATGCATTTTTCATATGGCGATTTGGCGACACTCAGAATAAGTTACATGGGCCTCCCACAAGGCTCTTGTCTAAGCCCCCTTCTCTACAATTTTTACGTGAATGACATTGATAATTGTATTGTCAGCCCATGCACTCTAAGACAACTTGTAGATGATGGTGTGGGTTCTGCTACAGGACCAAAAGCTATAAATTTACAACAACCATTGCAAGATAGCTTGGATAATTTATCAATTTGGGCTTTGAAGCTGGGCATCGATTTCTCTACGGAGAAAACAGAGTTGGTCGTTTTCTCAAGGAAGCGTGATCCGGCTCAGCTTCAGCTCCAGTTGGTTGGTAGAACGATAGCCCAAGTCCTGACTTTTAAATACCTTGGAATTTGGTTCGATTCTAAAGGCACATGGGGAGGCCACATTAGATATCTAATAACGAAATGCCAACAAAGGATAAATTTTCTGCGAACAATAACTGGATCATGGTGGGGTTCTCATCCAAGTGACATGATAAGATTGTATCAAACAACAATACTTTCAGTAATGGAATATGGGTGCTTCTGTTTTCGTTCAGCTGCGAACACTCACATTATTAAACTGGAACGGATACAGTATCGTTGTTTACGAATTGCCTTAGGTTGCATGCAGTCGACCCATACGATGAGTCTTGAAGTACTAGCGGGAGTTCTTCCCTTAAAAGACCGATTCTGGGATCTCTCCTCTCGTTTACTTATTCGATGTGAGGTTATGAACCCATTGGTAATTGAAAATTTTGAAAGACTTGTTGAGCTCCAACCCCAAACCAGATTCATGACAGTGTATTTCAATCACATGTCACAAGAAATAACGCCTGCTAGGTATGTTCCCACATACGTCAATATACTAGATACTCCTGAATCCACTTTATTCTTCGACACGTCCATGCAAGCAGAGATTCGTGGAATTCCGGATCATCTACGCTCGCGGGAGATCCCTAAAATATTCACAAGTAAATATCAACACATAGACTGCCTTAAAATGTTTTACACTGATGGGTCACGAATCAGTGAGGCCACTGGTTTCGGAATTTTCAACAATAATTTTTCAATTTCTCTCAAACTTGCAGAACCCGCCTCTGTTTATATAGCGGAACTAGCAGCAGTTCACTATAGTTTTCAAATAATTAATACTTTACCCCCGAACCATTACTTTATCCTCACTGATAGTCTCAGCACAATTGCAGCTCTACGCTCAAAGAGGATTGATAATCACGATCCATTCTTTTTGGGGAAGATACGAGAATCTCTGAGTAACCTGACAAGAAAATGTTATAAATTTACCCTAGTGTGGCTCCTCGCCCATTGCTCTATTGCGGGAAATGAGAAAGCTGATAATTTAGCCAAGATTGGTGCACTAGATGGTGAAATATATGAAAGACCCATCGCTTACAATGAATTTTATAGCGCTTCTCGACAGAGGACACTTGCTAGTTGGCAAACATCTTGGGACAATGGAGATATGGGACGATGGCTACACTCAATTATCCCTAAAGTATCAACGAAGGCATGGTTCAAAGGATTGGATGTAAGTCGGGACTTCATCCGTGTGATGTCAAGACTCATGTCCAATCATTATACTTTAGATGCGCATCTCCGTCGTATTGGGCTCGCTGAGGGTAATCATTGTGCTTGTGGAGAGGGTTACCATGACATTGAGCATGTTGTTTGGTCCTGCACTGAATATCGTGAAGCCAGATCACAATTAGTAGATTCTTTACAAGTCCGAGGAAGACCAATCCATGTTCCTGTTAGAGACATCCTGGCGTATCGCGATCCTCTATACATGGAACTTATCTATCATTTTCTAAAAACAGCGTCTGTCAAAATTTAATTAAATTCATCTCCTCATACTCTCATCCAAGGCTAATCATTCACCAATTAAAGTGTCCTAGAATATTCAGTTTTTAAATTTAGACAATAACAGAAAAAAAGTAAATAAATACAAAAAATACTAGATCATTATGAAATATAACAATGTAAGGAAAAAAGCAAACAATAAAGTGATTTCAGTGTTAGTTTTAGACAAATTACTAGTATAGTTAAAATTAGTCTTAAGGATTTTTGTAACGTGCTATGTAAAAAAAGAAACTGGCGTAAAAAGCTTTTGCAAATGCCGTGTCAAATAAACGTATGGAAAAAAAAAAATCTTATTCTTAAAAACCATTCTGCTCTATGCTGCAATTCATAATATTCTGAAGTTTCTCAAACGTGAAAAAGTCTCAGAAATCGAACGGAGCTTTTGCGACCATTGTCAGAATACGAGAAGTTTGGGCTCTAGAGTATTTTATCATTCATATTAAATTTTATCATTTTCTCGAGCATATATCTCTAATATTCTTCATTAAAATTTTATTAAAAGTACCTTGGTAAACGTAAAAAATCTTACGAAACAAAAAAGGAAAGGAGTTACCAGTAAAAACCAGTAAGATATATTAGATTTTTTGACATTTAGTCTCGATTCCATATTTAACCATTTAATAGCACATATCAACTCCATTTAGCAATAAATTATTATTTAATTTTCTATTTTCGGTGTGAAAAATATGATGCTTTCGAATTTTACCGGCAACGAATCTACTCCTATTTTGCTCCTTAGATTGTTTTAAGGTCAACAAGGTACTTTGAAGAAAAATTCATTGAAATATATTAGAGATATATGCACGAAAAAATTATTTAATTTAAATTGAATGACAAAATTCCCTAGAACCCCAACTTCTCGTATTCTGACAAAGATCGCAAAGGTTCCGTTCGGTTTCTAAGACATTTTCACATTAAAAAACAACAAAAAATGTATAATTTGCAGCATAGATCAGAATGGTTATTAAGAATAAGGATTTTTTTGGACAGAATGCCCCAAAACTCCAGCTTCCTCTACTTTTTAAGAAACAAAGACACCTTCATCAAAGTGCTAAGAATTTTTCTTTAAAAAAGGTATAAATTATAATTTTCCTAGCGCTACTTCAAAAGTTATAACATTTAATGTATTTTTTCCTCACATTTTCCAATAGTGCTAATGTCAAAAGCTTCAAGCGAAGTGCACGGGAGTCTAAAATTGTCCAAATTTTCCTTTTTTTATTTCGACTATGTTAGTCACATTTTCTTTTTTACATTTTAACGACATTCAATTAGCTAGAGATTACTGGGTAGAGATTGTTATGAAAATTAAACCCATAGTACTCAAGTGAGAGCAAGGATGTGAAGTAAACTGATCGGAAAACTAGAAGTGGCAGGGTCATTAGAACAGGCTTAATATCGTACGGGCTTATTCTTTGTCTTCTTCTAATGAGGGTCGAGCTTGGGCAGCCTAGCTACGAATCACCCGAGTACACTAGCATGTGTCTTGGTATAGATAGACGTGTCCATTAGACTGCCCAGAAAAATGATGAATTTTTGAAAACTCAATCGGCCCACCCCTGAGTCGATTCCTAGTCCCGCCAGGAGCACTTGCACCAAATTTGAAGCAAATCGGACAAGTATAACTACCGGACCAACGTGCCTGTAGTTTGTATGGGATTTTTCAACAATTTACATGGAGAAAACTCACTAGTTCGTATTTTCGTCGCTAGGTGGCACTATATGCATCGTATTATGACTGTAAGTAAAAATAAGAAAAATAATTTAATTGCCCACAACTTTGTCGAAGACTGCTAGTAAATCCGGCTTTGTTAAAAGAAGTTATTAAACTTTTAACGAAGTGATGTCTGAGTCAGTTTTGCATGGGGTCTAGCAGTGCATGGTTGTGTATCAGTAATCGAATCCCGCGAACCATACATCTTTGTGAAATAAGGGTTAGATTTAGCTGAATAGTATGCTTACAGGAACTGTAGTAAATAATACGAGTTATGTTTTGGTTAGATAATTTTAGTTCCACCTGTGACTGCATAGAGGGCGCCACCAATAACTTTTCATAGAAGAGAGATAGAGTATCAAGATGTTTGGAAGAAATACTTAGAAATGCCTGTTCTATAACTTTGTAGAAGACACCAAATTTCTATCTCTCTTCCTTGAAAAGTTAATGTTGGCGCCCTCTATGCGGTAACATGTGGAACTAAAATTTTCTAATCAAAGCATGACTCGTATTATTTACTATAATTCTTCTGAACATACCGTTGAGCTAAACCTAACGGGTATTTCACAAAAATGTTTAGTTCGTGTGAATCGAGTACTGATACACAACCATGCACTACTAGGCCCCATGCAAAACTGACTCAGACATCACTTTGTTAAAAGTTTAATAACTTCTTTTAACAAAGCCGGATTTACTAGCAGTCTTCGACAAAGTTGTAGACAATTAAATTATCTTTCTTATTTTCACTTACAGTGATAATACGATGCATACAGTGCCACCTAGCGGCGAAAATGCGAGATGGTGGGTTTTCTCCATGTAAATTGTTGAAAAATCCCATACAAACTTTAGGCACGTTGGTCCGGTAGTTGGACTTGTCCGATTTGCTTCAAATTTGGTGCAAGTACTTCTGGTGGGACTAGGAATCGACTCAGAGGTGGGCCGATAGGGGTCATTTTTTTCCTGCCACTCTAGTGTCCATCCTTACCGTGAAAATCGACAAATGATGTGAAATTTGGCATCTGAGTTTACTTTGACATTTATCACAATATAAAAGAGCCTTTGAGATTTCAAAAATAAGTGTTTTTTTGCAATGCCCTATTGGACATACCAGCTGAAAAGAGAAATTTCCATGACAACCGGCACTATCAATCATAATGTTGATGTCAAGGAATGTTTGCAAAAACGCTTGTTAGCTTTTTTTGAGGAAACAAAAAAACCCGCAAAACTCGCCTGTTCCTGGTTCAAAAATATTGGTCAACAGTTATGCCGGACCTCTAGAAAACTTGGAAAACAGTTGGATATGAGAAACCAAAAGAGTGGGAAGCTGTTTCAAGCGTAACCCCAACTTCTCCGCCCGAGATGTCGCATGCATGCTGTTAGTGTCATCTACAATCGTGCATCGAGCTAGAAAATGAGCCGGTCTGTCGACTTTTTATTTTATTCATTTCGTTTATTTGATAGGCACAAATGCGTCAGCTTGGCGGTGCCAAATTCTTTTGTTTTTACATTTTGGATATCTTAAAACTAGAAGGTTATAATGTTGAAATATTTTTTTTATGAAAGAGAAAAATTTTACAGCTATCTTAAGACTAGAAATAGGATTATATATACAAGAGAAGGGGCAAAAGGTTTCTTTTCATGAAACATTTTAAAACAAGGAATTCAGTTTGATATGCAAGAGGGGGAGTAACAGTTTTTTACGAAATATTTTACAGTTATCTTAACACTAAACAATATAGTTTGGTACATAAAAGGGGGAACAAATATTTATGAGAAATTTCACAGATGTCTTAAAACTAGGGATACAAATCTATTTACAAGAGGGGGGACAATAGTTTTAACAAAGACAGCAAATTCAGCAATCTTAAAACTAGGAATTCAAGTTCACAAAACAAATATTTACGCTTATAAAAGCGTTACGCGGGGGTCACAAAAGGGAAATTGAACATAATTATGAAACACATGATTTTCGTTCATGGTCTTGTTTTCGTAATGTAAATACGTTACTATTCTAGATGTTTCACGATTTTTGGAACAATTTTTTTCCATGTGAAGATGCTGACGAAGATGAATTGCGTGGTACAGGATAACGAAATCTTCGTCACGACAGTATTTAAACAGCTTCCGGAACAGGAATATTATACGTCGACCGGAAGAGGAAAAGTGGCGGAAATTTTCGCACACATTAAGCTGTGGAAGTTCCCAACGATATATCTCGTGTGGCAGGCCATCTGTTCCTGTGGCTTGAAGAGCGATACTTACATAGCAACCGGAACCATCAAGTTGGAAATTTATGTGCAGGATTGCTTGCAGAAACATCTGTTGCCTATCCTCAAGCAACACAATTATTCCGTTCTGTTTTGACCGGATTTGGCATGGAAAAAACTGCCATGGTGTGATATGCCGCGAACAACGTTCAGGTGGCCCAAGGACATGAACCCTCCCAAGACGCCACAGCTCCGCCCAATAGAAAAATAGTAGGCCATCGTCAAGCGCCAACTTGAAGCGAAAGGAAATTTCCGGTTCAAGCAAACTGACGTTTTGCGCCGTGGACCAAGTGACCAGGGAGGCTGTGCAAAACTTGATGGAAGAAGTCAAACGAAAGGCCTGACATTCGTATAAAAATGGAAACTTGACTTTTTCTTTATTCTGTTGGAAATGAGCTTGAAATTTGTGGAATCCAAGAAATAAACGTTATCCGGAGGTAAATTAGTTCGCATGATATTATTTAGCATGTATTTTTATTAACTCATTTTGAAATAGTTTCTTTTGTAGCCCATACTTTCATCGACGGGCACGCTTCTGAAAAACTGTATTTTCGAATTGAAACAATAATGCCCCGTCTCTGAAGGTCTCGGCACATTAAGGGCCCTTCCCATTCCTCCCCAAACGACAGATGATACGTGGTGGCATCCAGAAGCGCTTTTCAAGTGCAGCAACGGCAACCGCGTGCTCCCGGATTACCCTTATTGGTAAAGGCAACCCATCACAATCGGATTAGTTGAAATATGGACCGAAGCCAGAGTTTCGGTGAAGCTTTGTGCGAGAAGCACAAACAACATCACCACCACTAATTAGATTCTGCTGCTCGGATTATGCCACTAAGCTGAATCTGAACTCTAATTTTATGGGTGCTTTGCTCAACCTGTTTGTAAATATGTGTTGTTATTGTGGGTTGGTTCAGAAATAATTTACAAATTATTTGGTTAATGTTCCATGAAGTTGTCAGGAGCTGGAGTTTATTTATTACAGATAATAGAACTGTAAAACTTTCCGGAACGGGCAAATTTGCATTTCTGTTACTCAAAACATTTTCAAGTGCCTCACATTTCCTTAGTTCTAATTAGTCTGCTGGTTAGGGGCACATACCATGTCCGACTTTTTCCTAGCTGATAAAATACCTATATAGGAAGTTGAACCGATGGCGCCTAAAACGTGCATAAATCACGATTACAACAAAAAAATCCAAACACCAACGTGCAGAAGCTCCAAGTAAAACATAGGCTGTCAACTGTGATAAAATGCATCGCATGAACTCAATATGTATAAATTTACAACGTGACGTGACTTTTTATTTCCCGCGCTCATACACACACTCACACTCACAGGGCGGGTGTCAACTGGCGCTCTATAAAAGATACGTGACGATTCAGTTAATAATCGGACGTTGCACTTGTCGGACTTTCGAAATTCAGCAGCGGAAGTTTTCGGTGTTCGGTTGAACTTTCATACATCTCGCCCTAAGGCAAAATAATTGGAATTTCAATGAAATGCGTGATTATCGAATAAACTTCCAAAATTTCATGGTCATGCGAAAGTCACGCGCCGCTATACGATGGGACGTGCCAATCGCTCGCAGTGTTCATTGATTTAGGGGAGATTGGTCAGTCGTTGGCTGAAACACTTGGCTATATTACTTCCCAGAGAGAAAATTGGATTGAAATAATTTTATGTATGAAAGCCTTCATACCTACATTTTTAGTTAGTCACAGACTGAAAAAGTTAAGAAATTATACAATGATGCCACCTCACGGTACCGAGAAATACCATAAAAGTCCCACGGATGTTCAATTTGTAATATAAAAGACCCGAGTAATTTGCTATAAGCTCGTTTGCTCTAAGGAACACGACCTGCTGGAAGGCGGATGACTTCCTCACGTTCGTAGGCGACGAAAAGTTAGCCGGAAACTTTTCCTAATTTATGAACGCTTAACCAAACGGCTTTTTGCACACGTACAGCCGGGTGGAATACCGACAGTGAGCCTCCGCCCCGTGCGCAAATTTTCTTCTTCATAAAGTTTTACGAGACGAGAGCTTTGAATAGTCGAGAACGGTACCTCTTTATGTACACTGTGTAGTTGAATTGCTACCAAAGCAAAGGTACTGGCTGTGCTCTCGAGGTTTGTTGGGATGTCTGATGATGCTGCTGCTGTTGCAGCTGCCCAATAAATCAACGGAACATTAAAGTTCACAAAGAACTTTAACCGACCGACGGCGAGAAACTTTTGAGGTCCTTTGGTGAGAAATTTATCACTTTCATGCTGGTTCGCTTGGGAGGAACGTGTGGCGCGGTTGTAGACTAGCCAGTCAGAAGATTTGGGTGGAAAACTTGAGTGGTTAAGTAGTGGCACGTGAAACGTAGTTTCTTTTAAGTTCAAACGGACACTTATTTAAGGATATAATCCGTGTCGAACAATCAGAAAATTTTCTGATTTTTGCTGTTTAACTCTGGCAATTTAAAATTACTTGAACGCTCCGGTTTATAGATATAAGATATCATTATCATCGTGGCCAAACAGGCCAGGTTCTCCGAATCATGGCCAAATAATTGCCTCATTACCGTATAGAGCGACAGGGAGTATCAGCGAGTAAGTCTTGTATAAGTCTGTAGGCTACGGAATTTTAGCTGACTATAGAATAGAGAGTCCTATCACATGTCTCTATGTTTTCAAGCAAAATGAATTCGTCGACAAACTCACACCTTTCACCATCGATTTCCACCTCGGAATCAACTCCGTTCGGACAGCCTCTTCCTCTACCAGCTACCCTGTACTTAATCTTGTACGAATTTTTATTCACTCCGATTCTCGCAAGCTCTTCCACTGCTCTGTGATCAACGCCAATGATGTCGACGTCGTCCGTGAAGCCGAGTAGCATGTGAGATTTTCTTTTTTTAGCAGCTTCGATGTAGACATGATGTCCCGTATGATTTCAAACTGACATGTGGGAATCCATGATCCTTAGGAATACCCGAAAAGAAGTTTCTCCAAGTATCAGGTGTAACGGATTCCACTTTCCCGCATTGCTACATGTATTTTGTAATTGACTCATAGGGGGTACGCGGTATCAAGTCCTGCAGTCGTATCTCTATTTTGTAATCTTCAGGATATTGAGGCTATTTTGCCCTGTTTGTATTGTCACCCTACGCATTTGAAACTGTTGGTGAGCAGTGTCTGCTATCCTTGTTCATTGCAATATACATTGCGCTCAAACATGTGTATTTCACCTTGACCAGCTCATTGTCGTTCGTATGACGGTTTTTAGGAACGAAGCAAAGATAGTTATACGAATTCCACCGATTTTAGGCCAAGTATGTAAAGGGGGTGGGGGAGGGGTGAGGGTTTTAGCGTGAAAAAATGAACGCTTTTTTGCGATTTTTTTCGAACTTAGCGTGAAGCGAATTGATCACACCTTTTGTACATTATAGTGTATCATTTCAATAACATTCGAAAACTCAAGGTAGCGGTTAGATATTTTTACATAAAATGTGGATGCAAAGTTTGAAAGAAATCGGTTGAGTAGTTTTTTATTGGCAGTTAACACCGCAAATCATGGTTTTTTTAAAGCGTTCTACAAAAATCTTCGTCACCGAGTCGTTTGTCGATATTTTGCGTAGAAAAATTATAGAATGTTTTTGAAATGTTACACTATAATGTACAAAAGTTTTGATCAATTCGCTTCACACAAAGTTCTAAAAAAATCGTGTAAGAAGTATGACATTCTTCTTCAAAGATATTTATGGCAAGTGATTTCATGAGTGTTGCCAGCTTTGATGAAACGTTTTCATTACAAGTGACGAGACTCGTGACGTCCCGAAATATTCTCTCCAACGCGATAAAAAACAAATACGGCTTTGCGCCGCTTCGGTACCTAGGCCTCGGTTATGCGTCTAAGCCGCATCGAAATGGTACCCCTTAAACAGAGGTTACTGAAGGGTATCGTATGGTTACCGGAACCCAGTAAAGTTCAACCGTAAAGGAGCCGGAAATCTAGCTGGTTCTAATTCGATTTCCGGCACCAGTAACACAAGCGATTCTAACTAGTCGCTCCGCTGCCCATAAAAGCATAAGAGTCCCATATGGATTTTTGACGAAAATGAGTTATCTGTTGGATTGTATTTTGTATCACCACTGAATCACAATGAACGAATAAGATTACCAGGTTTGTTATGAAAATACCGAAAAAAAAATACCAAAACATGGTTGTCCCATCCATAAGGCTCAATGAGAATGTAAATCTTCAATAGTGTTTTTCTCGGCTTGCTGTTTTTCAATATGGGACTCTTATGCTTTTATGGGCAGTCCAGCACCCCGTTGAATTCTAACGATTTCACCACCTGGGCGCCAGTTTGACGATATGAAATGAACTTTGTTTACTTTCGACAAGTTTTGATACGAGCCAACAACATCCAGCCCCCTTAAGTATGTATCCTGCTATATGGGACAGTAGATTACGTTCTGAGTTATCGAACACGACATTTTAGACCAAGACTATATTTGGTACCACCTGGTTGACTTTTTCTTCCATCTGTTCATTATACTCTTTTTGATCTGATCTGATTTGATTTGTTTGATTTACAGATGCCTTCGGTTAAGTTCATTAACCATTTTATATCGTCCAACTTATAAGATGATGAAGGAATTTCAGATATGAACTATGATAAAGAAAGCAACTTCAAGTTATCTTTAAATTGAAGAGCAGTTGGACGTTATTCAAGCAGTGTCCTGCAATAAATTTACACTAAAATTTCAAGTAATAATTAATTTCATTTTCTAATAAACAATGATTCAGTAAATTAGCATTAAATGTGAAATGCGTGGAACAAAATGATTTGTTAAATAACATTAAAAAAATAAAAATCAACACATAGCCAACCCTAGTTACTGTAAAAGTCTTGTTTTGGTATTATAGTATAACATTGGACTTCACTGCAAATGGCTATTATTGTTCTGTCACAGTGACATGGTTTCCGCTTAAAATAACCTGAAAAATCCGCTTAAAATAACCTGAGTCCTGCGTTGACTCAAATTCTTTGAATAAATTTAAACACGTTATTCATTGATTAAATAGCATTCAATAAATCATATGAAATAATGTTTGAAATGGTTTTCGCTGGGATGTTCCGCTTGCCACGATAAAGTTCCTTAATTTTTCATTCAGTATGAATTTATTTTGTGATTTGATCAAAGTCACTCAAAGTTACAGCAAATATTCCGGTTGCCAGAAAAAAATAAATAGTCTGTATTCCACGCAGTGTCGCGCATTCCTCTGTACGGGACTCTATATTGTATACAGACTCTATTGTGCGTATGTACTAGTTAATTCTTTATTTGAAAACGAAGCCCTCTTCCAGGAATATCATGTGCCCAAATCAACCTGCGTAACAATCATATTTCTGACAATGTGTAGTTTCTCAAATTTTATTTCGCTTTACTTTGATTTTTTTATAATACGAATCGTTCCGTTTATTATAAATTCAAATTATCCACGCTCAGTTACTTTTGCTTTCGATTTTTAACTTTTTCCATAATATGATGAGTCAATATCATAGTGTTTTCAGATGTACTGGAAAATTCTGGAAAGGTGTTGTGACATAATAAATTAATAGAAAAGTCTACAAAGATTTGAACATATGGCCATAGTCCGTTTGGAAATCGCCAGTATCCAGATTTATCATGTTAGAAATGTGCTAATTTGCATGTTAAAAGAACAATACCACAACCGAGATACAACAACACGATAGTTCTAGAAAGTGACATTCAAAATTCTTGACAGAATTCAGAGAAGTGGTTTACTTCACCTGTGAGACTTGGAGCATTAAACTTACCTAGCATTACTGAGTTTGGTACATTCTATGCTCAGACCACGCTGTGTACATATGATAATCAGAATACCACGTGCCAGTTATCTAGCCCAGGTAACAGTACCGATTCTATATTATTCTCTGTAACAGAAAAACACGAATTTAACGTTTTACAGTAAAAAGTATTGTAATATGAAGTCAACAACCCCAAAATAACTACAATTAAAGTTTCTACAATAAAATGTAATGTTAGATCGATCTTTATTTGAGAAAAGGGGATACTAAATATACTGACCATTTCCCCACTCATGTGAAAAGAGCAAGTTTCTAGAATGTCACCCTGACATGCTTTTTACAAAGTGGTGTTAGCTAAACTAAGCTGTGGTTTGTTTAAAACACACAATTTGTTATTTAGAATATACAATCGAATTTAATTACACTGTTATACGAGAAACTTACTTGTGTGTGCTGTGGCCCGATATTGTTTTTCAGAAAATAGAACAAGAACGATGTAAGATGGCGTATTCGTTTGTGTCTAGTACATCAGAATCACGTTTTATGATTTATTTGTATTATCAGTTATAAAAATAGCTTTCCAGTGGGATTGATGATTTTAAAAATTAAAAAAGTCACGTCAAAGTCAAAAACAGCCAATTTTTTTAGAGTACGTCTGGGCACTGAGTTGAACGGTGTATTTTGGTTCTGTGTACTAAATCGCAGTTTTACGTTATGCATTTTTGAAGACAAGGATACTGAAATAATTATTCAAAACAGTTTTGTAGGTTCAAGATCACAAAATTTGGAAACCATTTTTTCTAAAAAGTTTCGTAACATAATATAGCGCATCTTTTGAAAAATTTATTTTGGTGATTAATACCTCTAGAAATAGTATTGGAGTATCAACTCTTCTAAAAACATTATTTAGAGAATTGGTGTCTTCAGCAAAATTATTGAGAATGATGTTGGGAACAACTTTGTTGAAGACATAAGAGCTCTATGAATGCAGCATATCGAGATATCAAATAATATTTTAGAAATCACGTGGAATCCAATTTTCTTCAATATAACCTTTTCGTTGTAAATTTTGGAGACTCATCAGGACTCAGAAAAAATGGCTCTTGGGGTTCGTTCCCCTTTTAATTTTGAGATTTGTGCCTTGCCATGTCGTCTAATCACTTTCTTGATAGGATAGAAAGGGGGAAGATGAGGGTGAAGAAGGAATGGAAAATGACAACATAATACAATCACAACAATCCAAACAGAGCTTTTTGAACCCCCCCCCCCCCCAAAGGATGCTGATTGATCTGCTGGTGCTAAAAAATAAAGCTACCCTTGAGGGATTTAGTGATTTTATTCAACAGTCGGTAATTTCTGTCAAAAAACTCTCACGCTTACCTTCTAAAATCCATAGTATATCTGAAAAACCCTATTTTCCAAGAATTCCCAAAGATCCATCGTCAATGCTATGGAAAATCAAATGGCTTTCTGCAGCAAACGAGTTGGTATTTCGAATCTTCAATCGAACAGTCTTGACGGTCGGCTTTTGCAGATACAGCTGTTTCAAAATGTCAGTATCTGAAGACTTTTCCTTGGCATCCTAAGCAACAGTATATCAGTTCCTGCTTTGATGCAGACAGTAGGTGCTATAATATACCTATTTGCCGCCGCCTACTCGTTTATTAGTTCAAATTTCTACTAAAGCCAGTTACAGCTCACCTCATTCTCTGGACAGAACCAGGCGATGCCATATCTAAAACCATAGCCTTTGAAACTAGAACTGAAAGAAGTAGGCGATAAGAAAGCGAGAAAATTGTTCAAGTTTTTCTTCAGAGCATATCTCAGTTCCTCGATGAAAAAGCCACTGTGTTTTGTGTCCATTGGATCTTGTGTAGGCGAATTGTTACTTCGCTTGAACATCTTCATTCTTGTTGATCATCCATTAGGTGTGTCGCGTGGTGCTGCATGGGGGTTACTTTGACGATTGAATGATTTGGATTGCTTGTAGGACCTACGGGTCCATGTTTTATTCAGTTACTTCATTGGTGGTACTGAGTGTGGATTTAGAGTTAGTAGGTGCTATAAGGCTCTCGCCTCGGAAGGTGCAAAGTCCCAGGTGGGGGTTTTGCCTAAGCTCCGACTCCTGGTATGGGAGTCCTGGAGTGGGCACTCAAGGCCTCTTTAGTTCCGAGTCCCAGGGCGTTGTGGAAGTAGGAGAGCTTTCGGATGTGTGGCGGTTCTAAAGAAAATAACACACTTCCTAACTTACGTACAAATTTATTCCGGTTCGGGTGCGTTGGTGATGATGACGTGAGTTTTCGATGGCGGCAGGCAGCGGGCGACGATAATCATGGATGACACGTGCTGCAGGCAGGTAAGTTGAGCTATGTTTTGAGGGCTACGAGGCCGGGAGAGCCACGGGGATTTCAATTTACTGTATCCGGGACCACGAGAAACGGGTGGTTCTGCATTTGGGCGCGCAGGCCTTGTCGTCCTTGGCGTTTAGCAGGCGAAAGTGACGGAATGCACGAGGCAATCGTGTCCTGCGACGGGGTCCTTGACGGTGAGCCGTTACTTTTAGTTTTAGGAAAACGGCGCGCCAGTTTGGGAAAGGACGTAGCGGTAACTGTCCAGCTAATAATGTTCGTTTATCTAAACTTTTTCCACGAGGGCCGTAGCGATGGCACCTCGAACACGTCTTACACTTTCTATCGTCTAAGTCGAACTATCCAATAGCCTTCTCTTATCGTAGCCTTCTAACCAACTCCAACTCCCGCTCACTATCTCTCTCGCTCTCACTCTTTCCGTTTCATTTTCCGCGCCAATCCATTGCATTTTTCACCCAAACTCTGCGTTCTAATCCACATCCCTTCTTTACCGACCGCCCACTTTAAATTCACCGTTGCTCCTACACTAACTGATTATAATTTATCCCTGCGGTCCACACATCTTTGAAAACTAAGTTACGTTACGGTAACAGTGCATAACTCCATATCAACATTTGAATAGGGCTAATAAGATTTGTAAATAAACTTTTGTTTTGCTGATTTCTCTTAATTTATTATCATTTCAACACAGAAGACATTTGAAATTGATTCTACCAAGGGTAAAGATGTTGATTCATGTGAATCTTTCATGAAATTCAACTCGACAGCGGAATAATGAGCGAAATAAGTTTGTTTACAAAAATCTCATTAGCCCTTTTGAAGAATTGATATTGAACTGTGGTTTGAAACGCTGCGTAGCGTAGGTTATCCATCTTTCGTTGGCTGTGGGCTGAGCAGCAACTACGGTTGATTGTGAGTTATTTGATGTTGATGAGCGAGTTTGCTTGCAGTTGATGTTGTTTCGTTAGACGTTTTTGTTACATGGTTGTCCGTAATGTGTCTTCTTGTTACAGAACTGGCACGAAGAGATCTCATTATGAAGTGAACGATCAATATCTTAACAATGAAACTAACGGTGCTTTATCGTTTGCACTGGCTTGGGGCTTATAGCAAAGATGTCACTAAGAAGTCTTCTTATTGATATCTTTGCTTATAGTATTGGCACGTGGACAGTAGAATGTAGGTAGAAACGGTTTGCTTGTTTGCTACACTGCACTATTAACAAGTGGTGCTATGATCTTAACGAGATAAGAAAGAGTTGCTTAGGATTCTGACTCATCTGTCGAAAATCCTATTTGGGCTCCCAACATCTTCAAACTAAACGTAAGGTACCTTGTCAAATAAACAGATTAATAAAAAAGAAAACTGAGATAAAATATTTCAGATTTATGAGAAAAAATTACTTTTGCAACGTAAACCTATGCAGGATGATGTTAAAATTAAATTTTATCAGAATCCTGAGAAACCCTGAATAAAATACTAAATAAGACGTCCTCTGAGTCCAAAGCAGGATTTTCGTTCAGATTCTTTGTGGAATCCCAGATGAATTTCATCAGAAACCTGAAGATACTATGTAAATTCTGAGAAGGGTTTATACCATTATCTTGAGGAAGATTCCATTGAAATGCTGAGCAGCAGGACGTTAAGAAACTGGGAAGGATGGTATAGGCATGGTAAGAAAGAATCCATCAGATTCGCGAGGTATTCATTTTTCCTCCAGTTGGGCACTGTAAAAATTGGGACAAATGGCCTCTGTTAAGCCAAAGAGGACCAAGCGCCATTTTGAGGTACTTTATCTAAAATCGCTCCAGCATCCAATGTAACACCAGGAACTCTAATATCTGTTATGTTTTGGGAACCCAAATAGCAAACGAAAGCAAGCCAGTGTTCTTTAACTTTCTATGTAAATGATAAGTTATCGAAAAATTAATTTTGGTACGAAAAATACACGAAAAAAATTATGGCGCTTAGCTCGGTTTGGCTTAACGCAGGCCAAATGTCAAGCCTAAGCTCAGATGCCAAATTACACATAATTTGAACAATTTTTTACTACCGCTCGTTTAGATTGAAGTTTGGACTAGAAACTCAATCGAAGTTTTGGAACATGTGGTTTCGAAATCGAATGCCAAAAAAAAAAATAATTTAAATATTTTTCATGTTCAACAAGATCGAAGATTGAAGAATAATATAATAATAAGCATGAGAAAGAAAAAAAAAGTGGATGACAAAATACCCTAGGAATCTAACGTGTCGTACCTCGACTAAGACCGCAGAGGTTGCATTTGATTCCTGAGATTTTTTCACATTAGAAAAAATGCAAAAAATATAAGATTTATAGCATAGCACAGTGGTTTTTTTTGCCAAAAACACGCGATTAATTATTTACACAAAAACGGCCAAGTTTAGATCAATATTGTCTTCTGAAAGTTTTATCAGTATTTAAAGACCTTTCTTCTGGTTTAGTATATTGAGTGATTAATCTCCCTAAAAGTGAGATATTTTTCTTATTTTTTTTAAATGTATAGATAATGAGATCATACGTTCTGCAATGTTGTAGAGCTACTTTTTGCGAACAACTTTACTTAATAGTTCAAAACTGTATATTCAATACTTGTGAAGTTATAGTGCCTTGTTTGTGGATGACCCCTTAAAATCATTTTTTTAATATAACTTTTTTGGTATCATACCTATGAATTTAGAATGTTCTACAAAGTTATTTGCGTCAATGCCACCCGCAACTCTTTAGAAGAACGTTTTGTTCTAGCTCTTCTATCTTCGAAGCAATTTTTGAAAAAAATAGTGCTATTTCCAATAGCAATAACTTTTGAACGGGCAAAAACGGGCAACCAGCTATAGTTATAAACATTAGTACAACAAATGAACTACAAAATCCAATTTATTTCATTTGTCTATTGTTGTCTCCGGTGCTGTTATGGACGGTTAGGGAAGTGCTTGCCGCTGCTTAGTATGCATTTTTCATTAAGTGGAATTGTTCATCTGTTCCTCGCTGGATTCTCTTTTTACGTATACGTGTGCAGGAAAGAAATTGAGAGAGAGAGAAAAAGAAAGAGAGAGAGAACAAGAGAGAGCGAAAGAAAGAGAGAAAAAGAGAGAGATTGGAGAGGACCGCTAAGCGCATAACTTCTACGAAATCGCCTTTAAGAAAATCAATGTTACACAGCTCCGAGATGTAGCAATCCTGTAGCAATTGATCTCATTATCTATACATTTTAAAAAAAATGAGAAAAATATCTCACTTTTAGGGAGATTAATTACTCAATGTACTAAACCAGAAGAAAGGTCTTAAAATACTGATAAAACTTTCAGAAGACATTATTGATCTAAACTTGACCGTTTGTGTAAATAATTAATCGCGTGTTTTTGGCAAAAAAAACCACTGTGCATAGTTATGTTATTACAAATAGGGTATTTCTAAGACAAAATATCGTTAATCCTCAACTTCGCGTAGCTTTTGAGAAACTTATAAACTTTCATTCAAATACTAATACTGTTTTTTTTTTTAAAAAACTATAATTTTGCAAGTGCTACTTCAAAAGTTAGAACATTAATGTATTTTCCCCTTATATTTTTCAATGGTCAGTACCGTCTTTGTGCATGGGCATACTGGGCCTGGACCAGGGGCCCCGGGATTTTTGGGGCACGGACTGAGGATGGATTTAAATCCACACCAACATCTGTATTCGAAATAAGGTACACTCGATTATTTGCAACTCTTTAGTGCGTTGCTGAAAATTGCAGAAATTTTGATGGAAAGTCGTTTATAGTTCAAAGTTTATATTTGCATTGTTTTATCCATGCGCAATAACGAGGCCATGATGGAATTGAAACATTTCAAGTGTGTCGCTAAAACATTTCGATTCAAGTTTCAATTTGTTTTGAGCAGCAGTGTTTTGGACTACAGGTATACAAAGTTTGGAAGGGGTCAAACCGTAGCGAAAAACCACGATATGCAACTATGATGACATGTTTACTCTGTCAGTCTACTGCTACATTATGCGAATGCTATGAGGAGATACGCTACGCAATATTTTTAATATCTAGCCTTCAAGTGTCCTGTTATCTTACCAATTGCTATTAAAATGTCTTTTCTTTTTTGCATTGGATCTTTTCTGTGATATAATGCTTTATCATTTTAGTAACTCTACTTTAGGCTGTCCAGAATTATTCCTTTAGGAATCCAGTATATGACAAAGCTACCTCCCAACACATTTTTGGATCTGCTCAGATAATCTTATGCGTATAATGTCACCTGGTGGTGCAATCGATAACCATATGTTTTAATGACGCTTCCCATACAAACTTAATTGTTGGCCAACTTGGCTCAAATTTAGAAGAGTCTCAGAGTGGCATCGAGAACCATTTTTCTATACATCTGTTCAACAATAGGGGCTCCTTAGATCAAAAGTGCCCAGGAGTCCCGGGTGGTCTTAACACGGCACTGTCAATATGTAGTGCCAATGGTAAAAACTGCAATCGAAGGGCCGGGGTCAAAAATTGTCCAATTGTTGTGGAGTTTGGTATCTGAGCATAATTTGACATTTATCACAATTTGTAGGGAGAATTATAAGTATTATCATTGTGCTATTGAAGAGTAATTCAGACTCTATAGCATTTTTTATCAAAAGAAGAGAATATTCCGGATGTAAAAATATTAAAATATTTATATAAGTGCACCGAAAATTTATAATCCTAGTTTAACCCTTTCATGCACTTTTTTCTAGTGCATGTAGGGTTTCAAAACTATTTTTCCTTGAAAACGGTGGAGTCAAGAAAAACGAAAAGCTTATTTTCATAAAGATAGGTGCTTTCATGACAGTGTTAGAAGCTGGTCAATTTTTATCTTCTAATGCTCAATACAATTCTCCTAGAATAATTACAATAGTCCAATTACGTGGAAAATATAGCCAACGACAGTCTAAATTGATAAGTTTTATCAGTTTTCAATAATATTGCACCATAACGAAGATATATGCAAAAATCATTTTCCGTCGTCAACGTAAACTATCCCTGGCAGCACTGCTCCATCGGAATCCAATCAGACTAATTCCAATAACTTCAGTTCTAGAGCTGATCCTTGTAACTGTTAGTACTCAAATTAAAGGCAATAATCACATTAATGAGCCTTACTTGTTTTTGTGAGCAAATCTCGCCTCAATCCAAAGTTATAGCTGTTTAAAAACGTTGTTGTCCACAAACAACATGGGCATGAATGGGTTAATTGTTTTTCGTTTGATAAAAATAGCAAAAAATGCAGTTGTTTTGTCTCCTATGTCAGGCTATTCCCTGATGAATTGTAGTTCTGAAAGCGGCTTTTTTGGCTAAGATGATTTTCAACATTTTATGGCGAGATGATTGTTCACACAGTTGATAACACAGATTTTTTTAAAAGAAAAGTGCTTGAAAACTTGCCAAAGTTCAACATAAAAACACATCTTAACTGATAGTTGCCTTCCATTTATTTCTGCATAGTTGTTAATAAACACACTTCACAATCGGTCATAGCTCAGAACAAACTTCCGAAGAAGCTTCCCACATCTTTAGCAGCAGTTTTGAACCAATTTCCAACCTTCGAAACAAAACTGCTGCTGTTGCTGTCAGATTCGGTTCCAACATGGTCACTGGTTCCATCCGATTGTCCATGATACCGATTCGCGTCAAAGTCATCCACCGCAGCAATTGATGTCACCACGAGCACAACGACAAGAAGAAAGACGATTGCGTTATTCATTTTGTAAATCTACAGTTCGACTAAACTTCCGGAGGGTGAAGTTTCAACTGACAACATGTTTCGAATTTCGATCGATATTGAGGTTACTTACTGCTAGGAGAGTCTTCTCACTGTTTACACATGTGCGAACTGAAGTTAATATTCATTTAGGAAATGGCTTGCGAACGGTGTTTTTGGTAACAGAAATTGTCTTTGGAATACCATTATCAATATCAATATCCATTATTTTTACAGTTGATCATTATTCCGTAGCATTTTTCTTGTTATGTGTATATTACATAACAACAACAATTCTCATTTGAAAATGCTCATAGAAAATACGTGTAATGTGATTTTTAGAATCGCTACCCAGTATAGGAAAACATGACTAGACGGGATTTATAAGTTGTTTCTGATTACAAATGCTAATCTTTCTTTTTTGCCTAGAACTATTGGCATTTGAAATCGAGGCACTAGCTAGTTATTTTATCTATTTTCTGGGATGGACAATCAACTTGTTCAATATTCACGATTAACGGCCAGGAGAGAGTCCAAATTTCGGCAAGATCATTAAAGTATTGCTTGTAATTGATCCTCCTTGATGAGGGTTCAAGATTTTGAACTAGTTGGCTCGGCGATTATTCTAGTGCATAAATCTTGTCACAGGAACGTCAATCAGAATTATTCCAGGCACTTGTACAAATATTAGCGGAACATGTGGACTCTGAATTTTCGCACGTACGCCAAACCTATACCAATTTAGAACAGTCTGTGCAAACGACGAAATTTTTAAACATAGCCAACCATATACAGACTCAACCGAGTTACTATAAAATCTCGGCATTTCGCAACATGATCTTCACATTCAATCTTCAATTGAGTTCTGCAGTTTAGCCCATAAAGCAACTACTTAAACCCCAAACAAAATGAAGTTCATTCTGGTCCTCGCGATGCTGATGCTCGTTGCCTGCGCTGCTGCCGACGAATCTCTGGAAGCTCAACTGCTAGCCATCCAGAAGTCCATCGATATTGACCCGGAACTGGCCAACGGATGGCTGAGCAGTGCCTTCAAGTGGGTGAAGAACAATGCTGGAACTATCGGAACGATTGCTGGTGCAATCTTGTAAGTTTTATCACTTATGTTCGGTGTACCGGAGGATTAGAATATTGATACACTTTTTCTTTTTTAATATTTCTTAGGGGTTAACAATCTTTCTTGCGAATGATAGGATCGGAAATGGCTTAACATCTTTTAATTGACACAGAACCATATTTCTGGAAATTTTGTATTTGTTATTGAAAATAAATGTCTAGTGGAAAGGAAACCGTCTTTGATATTTGTTCATCTATATGGACTATACTTTCTGTATTAGCACGATCGGAGGCGAAAAGAACCTATGATTAATAATGCTTCCTACGGGACGTTTTATTCAGCACTTCGTTTCTAGAGTTATGACCACATGTCCAATGAAGAGCTGGGGGTGTTGACCAGAAGAAACATCTATATGTTCTATAAGTAGTTTTGTATGTTTTGTTTTTATAATTTATCCTATTCACTATTTGTTGTTGAAATTGCAACGTTACGGAAGTAATATGTAATACCTGTGGGGGTGTATGATAGTTCCAAATTAAGACAGCAAACCGGATCTTTTGTTACGGAATGCTTCAACTGCAAACAGTGAAATTTTAATATTGGCATGTTTTCATGATTGGTTCAGTTACAATTATTTGGTGTTACCAGCTTAACAAATGGTAGGGTTGACTCAGTATCCGTGAATTTTGTCTGTAAGTCTGGATAAATTGTGCACATGTTTTTAGCTCTAAGTAAGAATTTTAGGTTAGGTTAGAATACTCACGGTAGTTTTAAGTAGTACACCCAAAACTCGGCCGTAATACCTTTACGGTAATAAGAAAAAAAGCTCTAATAGCAAGACGTTTCATGCTAAAACGGTCACAACAAAAAATTCCTCAAACGGCAATACCAACACATTCAAATCTTCTCTGCGTCGCACTCATGTTTCATCAATTCTTATTCAATAAATATTATTGCGTCGGATTGTCTGGAAGTGTGTAGTACTTCGATTGTCATTGTATTGCGCATCAAGTGAAGTGAACACTATGTGGACAAAAACGAGATTCGATTTTCTCTACACGACACATTCCGTATTTGAAAATCGGCTCACACTCGGCTAGCTTCAAAGCACAGTCAGAAAAAAACGACTCGGAATAGTGGTGGGGTATTTCGGCTTCGGTTAAATTGAAATTTCTTTTCTATCACGGACGTTAACAGCAAGGTAGCGACTGCACAAAACATGAACAGTCCTTCCCGTCATGTACGGGAAGCAAGACCTATGGTTTGGATCCACGTATCCGAACCGAGGGTCCGAATCCAGGGACGTCATCCAGACACATTCCAGACACTTGTTTAAATATTAACTAAATATGAAGGCTCTTAATTCCTGTACGAACAGCAAACCAACACAAATGTAGAAACACCTGTACAAATAATAAAAATGCACAATACACCACTGACCCAATCCAACGCAGATTCCAATGGGACGCTATAAAATCTCAGTAACTCGCAACACAATCCGCACTCCCAATCTTCTATTGAATTCTGCAGTTTTGCTTAAGGCTCAAGTTACCTCAATGCTTGGTAGTATGCGTAAGAAAAATTGTGTTCAGCTTTGCCACCAGATTATCCATTTAAACCTTTTCAAAACTCTAAAAGAAGAATATCAGTCGATTTATTAGATCATCACGATTCAATTCATGCAAAATACCTGCCGGAAAAACCATCGGCTTAGCTAAATGGTGCTTTTGAAAAAGTGGCTGTGATTTTTTATCACACTACCACACCGAGCAGGGGTACGCAACACAACTGCGCAATGAAAAAACCACAGCCACTTTTTCAAAAGCACCATTTAGCTAAGCCGATGGTTTTTCCGGCAGGTATTTTGCATGAATTGAATCGTGATGATCTAATAAATCGACTGATATTCTTATTTCCGAGTTTTGAAAAGGTTTAAATGGATAATCTGGTGGCAAAGCTGAACACAATTTTTCTTATGCACACTACCAAGCGTTCAATTCTAACACATGCTTAAAAAAGGTAACTTGAACCTTAAAGCAACTACTCAAACCTCAAACAAAATGAAGCTCATTCTGGTCCTCGCGATGCTGATGGTCGTTACCTATGCTGCGGCTGACGAATCTCTGGAAGCTCAACTGCTAGCAATTCAGAAGTCCATCGACATCAACCCGGAACTGGCCAACGGTTGGCTGAGCAAAGCCTTCAAATGGGTCAAGAACAACGCTGGAACTATCGGATCGATTGCTGGTGCAGTCTTGTAAGTTTATCACTCTTATTCAGAGTGCCGGTGGATGATAATTTTCATACGCGTGTTTCTTTTTACATTTTACAGGGGTTGACAATCTACATTGGGAGCATGATTTAGTTAAACTGGACACTGGACCACAATTTTGAAAAAATGTGCTTGCTATCGAAAATAAATGTCTAGAAGAGAGAGATCCGTTTTTTTATGTTTATGAAATTTTGGATAGCAAAATTGGATTTTTTATTACAAGCAATCGATTTTTTTTGCTTTATCTGAAAGCACAACTCCGTAGGAATATTTTTTTCCAAATTTTCATTGTGATCCGAGCAAAGTTACAGCACTTCGAAGCGCGCTTCGTCTACCAAGTGCAGTGATAACTTGAAATTTTAAACTCGATTACCTCGAAATGTCGCTTCGCCACGAAATGTGCTACTTGAGTAGTGTTACGATCCTACTGACACTAAGAATCCTTCTTGATTGAGACTGTATGTTCAAGTCTCAATCAAGAAGGACAACTGAGGCTATAAGACCAGTGTCGTACCCTCTAAAGCACCAGAGCATGGCAAACCAAAAAGAATTTAATTAGATAACAGTAATTTTGACATTTTGTTCTTTCGGACATTCTAACTTGAGCATTGAATTATTCGTGTCTAGAAAGTAAACAGACGTGGATTTTGACTCAAGTTCTGTCATCCATCCCGATGGATAATGTTTCCAGGTATGAGGTTTTGCAATGACAATTCGGTTTGTTGTCTCTTGCTCATTATAAACATAAGCCCAGAATATTGATAAAATACAAATTTTAATTTTTTTCGTTTGTCGTTGTTTCGGGATAGTTTCCATTAATAGAATTGTCCAAAGTATCATTTAGTGTTTATTGACTATTTGGTTGGTTACCTCAAGTCATCAAATTGCATTCATTCAAATTCATTGCATACTAGATTTTTCAGCCATTTTTGAAGCAAAAATCTGGCTACGATCCTTTTATATATCAATGAAAATGGAACGTAGAGCTGAAAAGATTCTATTATATGTTAGCTGCTGCTGCTTTTATACTTTTTAAGCCAAGTATATGCATAACGCCTCAAGCAGCGTTGCCATAGTTGCGGATTTTTCCGCAATCCTGCGGATTTTCCGCAATTTGAAATAGAGTGGCGGATTTTTCTGCGGATTTTCTGAATTTGCAGATTTTTCATGAATGATACAAATGGTTGGCCTTAATTTATGAATTTTAAATTACATGTTTATTCACAATACGTACATTATATTATTTTAATAAATTAAATTATGCAAAAATTGGCGTGCAGGGATGTAACCTACTTTTACTTATAGGGGCACATGAGGAGATCTGACCAAGTTTTCAGCTAAACCTGCGTAACTCTCTAAAAAAGAAAACTCATTGAGATATGATGCATAAAGGTGATGTGTGTGTTCATGATTTTTTGCAGAAATTTTAAATTATTTTTGCAAAAGTTATAAAAGTTTTTCTGTAAACTTTTTTTTCTGGTTAACTGCAGGGAGACTTGACCAAGGCCTGGGGAGACTTGACCAAGAAAATATTGAAAAATCAGGACAAATAGACATAAAACATACTGTAAACCTCTTTCCATATTGTCCAGATCCTTATGTAGCAGTAAAAAATATAGAAGGGTTGCGTTTCATAAATTTCGATTCTTAAATGTATTTCCTTTTAACGATTATCTGTACTGCTTACATTGCATGTTCACTCGTTACGAAATTATTCATATTACTGTTAACTTTGATTACTAATACTAAAAGATATATACTGATATTTTAGGTGGCATTTTTGTGTGATGTGATTAACATTAACAGTAGGTACCACAGTATAGTACATATCAGGAATTTGGTATCTTTCTTCAGCTTATTGTCATTTGGTTAAGTCTCTCTATAAAATATTGGTCAAGTCTTCCCAACATTGGTTCTTACGTTCGATGTCGTGCAAATTTTAGTAATTATAATTCCAATGTTCCAATTAATGTAAAATCGTTTCGCTATTTCATAAGTAATAAGATGTGATATAAGCACTTCGAAAGTAATTATTAGTCGAATGGATATGTCCGTACAAAGTTTGATAAAAAATTAAATCATTTAACTTAAATTTATTAGTTACGGAATATTTTCTATAAGAAAAGGATTTTTCATTCCAAGATTTTAAAATTACCTTTTAAAATTGCCAAGCATAAAAATATTTTTGAAATTTTTTTAAAAGCCTAATAGAATACGTCATAGCCAATAATAGAAGTCTGTGCTCCTTGCACGACTACTCTATGTTCCCCTACTCACTTAACTCAGCGAGAAAATTTCCGGAACGAGTAAACAATTGATTTCGAAACGGCAAACTAAATTTCAGCGAAACAGTTTCTAAGTTTCAGCAACCATTGATATCTAAAAAAAAACATTAAGTGTTGAAGTTCGACGAAAAATACTATAAACTTCTTCAATCCCGCTTTTCTTGTTGTTTCAATTATTCGCTAAGTATTATTTTAAATTTATAAGCATTCAAACTTAAAAACGCTACAAGTTTTAAAGCTCTTAAGATTTCAAAGTCTATAACTTTGAAAGTATAATGCTTCAAAATAAAATTTATGAATAATTAATTTTTTTGTTTTGAATTTATGATTATTTTTCTTTTTGATTTTAAATTGATTAAATTTCAAAATTCTTGGTTTCTTAAATTTTTATATATCCGATTTTTAAATTTCGAGAAGAAATTGAACTTTAAAATCTTTAAATTTTAAAGTTTTAAACCTTATGTTTTTAAACTTTTTAACTCCCAAATTCTGATATAATTTTTATATCATGAAATTTTTAATTAACAAATCTTCAAATTTTAAAATTTAACTGTTAAACTGTTGTTGTTTAAACTTTTAACTGTTCAACTTTTTGAAAAAAAAAACTTTTTGAATTGACAAATATATTTATTTTTAAATTTTCAATTTTTTTTAACCATTATAGTTTTAGATTTTTACGCATTTAAATTTTTAAAATAGAAAAATCAGGATTTCAAATTAAATGTTCAGGCCTGTAAATTTTTAAATTTCCAATAAAACCTACCAAAAAATTTAATATCTGAATTGTTTATTAGATTTTTATATCTTCAAATTTTTAAATTCTTTGATTCCAGATTTTGAAATTTTAATAATTTTTTAAAATTTCTATATTTTTCAATTTTCAATTTTTCATACCTTTAAACTTATAAACTTTTGAATTTTGAAATGATTTTCTTTTTGAAGTTTTAAATATTTTTTTTTTTAATTTCATAGTTTTTAGATTTTTAAAGTATTTGATTTCTAAAATTTTAAATCAATAAACTTGAAATTTTGAGGTATTTTGATTTTTAAATTCATGAGTTCCTGAGTAGGCTGTCCCAAAAAAAAATCGATGTTCGAAAAGTCATGGTGCTCAAACCTATAATGAAAGATAAGCAGTTTTTTACAAAAAGTCCTTATATTAATTATAGAACCTCTTAATCATGGCGAAAAAAATATTTTTTTGGTGAAGAAAATCCACACAAAACGAATGTCAATAAATTTTTTTTAAATAAACCAAAGACATGTTTTGGAAAGTACTGTTCATTGCAAAAATTTTCGTGAACAAATCTTGTGAAAATTCGGTCAAGGGGCTGAGATATATCATTTTTAGTAAATGCTTTCAAACCATAAAACTTTGCTACATTTTTTGAATTGTTCAATATCTCAACCGTAACTTGACCAGTGTAGGTATATTGGGTGTCAAATAAAAAGGATTTTTCTCAATCTTACAAACACTTTTTGACTGTTTTATTACAAGACTTAGCATACATTCACATTAATAAATAAATCTAATCAATCGTGAATGTTACATAGGTTATAGCATCATTGGTGTTATCACTTCTTATTCGAAAAAGTTGTTGATCATGCACAATCCCATAAATCTCTCAATAGCTACCTTAGAATAAGATAGCAGATTCCACATGTGAAAATGCTTTGTAAGATTGAGAAAAATCCTTTTTATTTGACACCCAATATACCTACACTGGTCAAGTTACGGTTGAGATATTGAACAATTCAAAAAATGTAGCAAAGCTTCATGGTTTGAAAGCATTTACTAAAAATGCTCTATCTCAGCCCCTCAACCGAATTTTCACAACATTTGTTCACGAAAATTTTTGCAATGAACAGTACTTTCCAAAACATGCCTTTGGCTTATTAAAAAAAAATTATTGATATTCGTTTTGTGTGGATTTTCTTCAAAATTAACCAAAAAAATATTTTTTTCGCCATGATTAAGAGGTTCTATAATTAATATAAGGACTTTTTGTAAAAAACTTTTAAATGGGATTTATTCTCTGAGGTCCACAGAAAAATGAAAATATATATTAAAAATAATTGGGCTTTGAAAAAGTTGCGAAAAGCACTTATATACGACATTATTGCTCAAAAATGATTATTTTCATAAATCGCATTAGCGGAACCTCTAGATGATTTTTTAGAAACTTGATTTGTTCTACAAAAGTGCTTAAAATGTGCTTATCTTTCATTATAGGGTTGAGCACCATGACTTTGCGAACATCGATTTTTTTGGGACAGCCTATTCCTGAGTTAGATTTTTTTTTCGATTATAGACGTTTCAGCCTTAGGATTATTTGCCTCCTTTTTCAGGATAGAAAAATCTCCTTTGAAAACTCTCCAACTCTATGTGCGAGATTGATAATTGAACCCAAGTGAGCTGCGAACGAGGCAAACGATTTATTAACTACGCTATGCCCGCCCCTTTGAATTTGATTGACGCATCCTTAAATAATTGTGTTTTACCATTCTCATATAGAAAGGTTATGCAATCACTCTAAAAATCGTCAACCTAATCCCGGCCCGGGGAGCCGGGAGTCATATACCATTCGACTCAGCTCGTCGACATCGGAAAATGTCTGTGTGTATGTGGAAAAAAAATATCACCTCTGTTTATCAGAGATGGCTGGACCGATTTGCACAAACCTGGTCTCAAATAAAAGGTACAACCTTCTCATTGGCTACTATTGATTTATTTTTTTTGTTGATTGGACTTCTGGTTCCGGAATTACGGTTTGAAGAGTGCGACAACTCAGCAAACTCCCATATAAAATAAAATAAAAAATTCTCGAAGGGGGGAGTAGGGGAAAATTTCCAAATCGAATTCGTATTTTTGATGCCAAATGTCTTTAAAATGCATAAAACGTCGAGATTTGAAGCAGGCTCGAAAAATTTTTTTTTGGCCAAAAATTGACTTTTTTGGACTTTGGCACCTTTTTGCCTTTCTCATATAGAAAGGTTATGCAATCACTCTAAAAATCGTCAACCAGGAGGGCCGCGATTTTTTTTTTGACTTTTTTAGGCGTAGGTAAGAGTATCCAGTGAGGGGTTGCTACTATAAAATTGAAACTAGTTTAAAATTTGTAACAAGTTAACAAGACCTTGCCGAAGGTCCGGACCCCCCGGATCCTCTTCCTTGATCCGCCGCTGGTTTTAAGCGATGTTTCAGTGTCGCCACATAGCATCTCAAGATCGTGGCTGTCGGTCCATTGTATGTATGTGCAAATCGTACTGAATATGTAATATACATTTCCACCGTTGTACTGAACATATCCAGCCATGGAATCGTAGCTTGGACAAATGACAAAGGCACAATTGCACCACTAGGTGGATTAAAACAGGTTTTTGTTATTTTTTCAGTACATGTTTTTTAAAAACTTTCGATGCTTTTATTTTTTAATTTTTTTATTTTTGGAATTTATTAGGTTTTTAATTGTGATTTTTCGATCATTTAATTTTCTATTTAATTGCTCTAGTATCAAAATATTACAATTTCCAGAGAAAATCAGAGATTAATAAACTGAACGCTATTGCAAAATTTGGGTCGAATCGGCGAAGTCCAATAGTCAGTGCTACGAACATGAGTTCAAATATGGGTGCGTCCGTTACTTTTTCCAATAATCATGAAATCGACCATGACTTTTATTCACTCACATAACTATCTGATGGCATGGTTGGATTGATAAAGTGTTGGTTAGTAATCTGCCCGCAAGGGCTCGTTTTTCAACGCCAACTTTTTTGTGAGTAGACGTCCAACCAGTTCCACGTCGAGGAACGCCACGGTGAACACAATAACTCTTGATAAAATTGTCTGACACAGAAAATTAAATAGGATTTGTAAAGCTTAAACTTGTAGTTACTCGATGAACCTAAAAAATTGAAACAGTTCGAGTTTCGGAAAATGGTTTCATGAAAACCGAAAAATGTCATATTTTACTGTAAAATTTGTTCAATTTTCTTCAAAATAATAGGGAGAAGTTTTTTTTCAGTTTTATGTGTTTCACCGACAGGCTACACATATTGTGCATTCTTATTAAAAAATCAATTCGATTCGTTGATTAGTTTTTGAGTTATTGTGTTCGCCAATTTGAAATAGAAGTAGTTTAGAGTGTACTGTTAACACTGTTTTTTATCGCTATCAGATTTTTTTTTCCGCTAGGTTGAAATCTGCATGTGTTATAGCAAATACGCGCGAGGAATGCAAGGCTGTTTAAAACAAAAGAAGTTCAGCGTGGTCACGCGAGATTATGGGAAACTATTCTAGAGGTTCAACAATACTAACAATTAAGCGGATAAATAGAAGTCGATTTTTTTGCCTTTTTGTCGCACAGTGTTAAAACAAATGAAAAAAAAAACAGTTTTCTCTCCGGTAGTTATTTATTTGCGGTGACAAACAGATTTTTTAGGAATGTTCTGTGTGCAGCATTCAAATAAATGACGATTAGCCATCTCCAATCCAAGTATTCCCAAGAAAGCTGGTTAACCTCTGTGAATTATAAAAAAGAAACACGTGTATGTTCTCAACATCCGGCACACCGAATAAGAGTAATATAATCTTACAAAACTGCACCAGCAATCGATCCGATAGTTCCAGCATTGTTTTTCACCCATTTGAAAGCTTTGCTCAGCCAACCGTTGGCCAGTTCCGGGTTAATGTCGATGGACTTCTGAATTGCTAGCAGTTGCTCTTCCAGAGATTCATCGGCAGCAGCGTAGGCAACGACCATCAGCATCGCGAGCACCAGAATGAGCTTCATTTTGTTTGGATTTTAGGCACAACTATACTCAGAAGAATAGAATTGAAAGTGAAGATTCTGCTGCGAGACACCGAGATTATATAGTGTTCCGTTAAGATTTTCGTTGATTTGGTTAAGTGTTGAAGACACACGTTCTCATCGTTTGCACAGATGGTGTTGATTTCGTGACGTACATGAAAAAATTCAGAACCTAAAATTTGGACAAGTGTTTGTAGTTGTTGTGCTTTTCCCAGATTTTCGTGTCAGAGTACATCATGTATATTTTCTGGATGCAAAAAAAACGGTATCATATTATACACATCAAAAAGGACGGTTGCAGGGTTAGCTTAAAGTAATGATTTTGTTGACTCTTTGAACTTTTCCTTACTTACTTAGTTACAAGTAAAATATGTGATGAATTCTTTGATTCAAAGTTCACAGCTGCTAATTCCTTGCCATATTATTAGTTTCTATCGGTTAATCAGTATAGACAAACTAATTCCTGCTGAGGACATTCCAACGACCAGTTAGTTACCACGCGGACGGATGTTTCATAATCAAACAGAATTTAATTTCATTTCGAATATAACGATTCTTTTAGTAATTGCATTAAATCAATTCGTTTTAAAAAGTTTCATAATCTATTAAATCTCAACGTGTTAATCAATCTCGACGTTATTTTTTTTTTGTTCCAATCAGTATTGGTGCATTGAAATCGGTCTCCAAATTAAATTTCAACCTAGCTTCATCCGTGTTGGCCGTTACGAGGTCACAAGTGACAAAAGCAAATTTTCACTTAAAAATCATAACCGAGTCGGGCACTATCAATTTCATTCAGTCGGTCAGTGGGGAGTGCTATATAATTAAGTCAAAATGTTAAAATGAAAATTGAGTGCATCGCCATGGCCATGGCGGACGAACTATCAACGGTATTCTGTCCCGAAGAGCGCGGAAAATTTGCTGGGAAAACCAAATCGGATATTGCTTTATAGTGAAAACTCGTGGACTGGATGTATCATGATCTAGGTAGGCATGTATCGCTTCGATACCGACATAGGTGCTCAATTTTCAGATAACGGACTATGCCGGGTTTCAAAGTCTGTTTTGCGGCCACAAGGGTGAAATAATGCCCAATTTGGCTCTTTGCCATCGGATCCCCGGGTAGATGAGATTGTTTTCACTTTGTAATTGTTTTTGCAAGTTCGCAGTGCTGGAGAAACACAGAATAAAGTGCGATTAAAATGGGTCGCTGAGTTTTAACTGAGTGCATCTTTCATTACAGCTTTCACGGTTTGCTTAATTTTTTACTACAAACAGTGTTATATTTTCTACGAAACATAAATGGAATATTGATCCGTTTGCTCTATTGTTTGTATGGTTTGAGTAACACATATATTAATTTAAAGATAAACTTTTTCTCATTCAGAAAAAAAACGTTGAAAATAAAATCTGACACGCCAAAACAATAATATTCATTTTTAGGTTTCTATCGGAAATCCCTGTAACCTATTTTAAGATTTTTTATAATGTCCAACCGAAAAAATAGATAACCTCGGAGGCAGGATTCAAAGTAACAACCTTTAGATTCTCGACAAAAATATGCTAGGCTATTCCTGTGCACTGAATCAAGTTTTCGCGATTCATTTCAACTAAAAATAAAATCATTTAGATGGTATCAGCGAACCACCCCCTCATACCCACAGACCACGACATCGTACATCAATCAAACAAAGATCAATTCTCTCGGTTGGCCCTGAGTTACGCGCAAAACCCCACCATTGAACATTCACACATCCACTCCCGAATGTATCGTACACGCCACCGAAAAACTATCTGAAATTAAGTACTTTTAAATCAATTTCGTGGTATCGTGCAGGAAGGTAAAATTAGGTCAACCGTGTTGAAGGTAGTTTCCATTTAACTACGGCAAAACTCATAACTCAACCTTGAGTTAAATTTACTTAAATTTTAGTTGAATTTACCTAATTTTGTGTATACCCCAATCAATTCAAAAGTACCTTACTGCAGGGAAGACCTCGACTAAGTGGAATCTCTCGTTTTATTTTTGACAACACTAATAAGTGCGAAAGCGATGCACAACTCAAAAGTTCCTAAATTTACGTTAAAGGAACTTATTCTGTAGGTTGTTTTATTTTTGCGTGTAGGAAAAAGGATTTTTGATGCACAACTAGGCTGTCCGTGACGTGACACCATCACCGTAACCATCAATCAATGGGATAAAATTTCACCATTCGTTGAAGTGAAGTAGGCCCTTTGTTTTAGCATGTCGGCTGGATACCTCTACCGGTTTGCGTTTTAGTTTGTTTTGATAGCACATACATACCTAGTACACCCCCGACTCGCCCCTCACCACCAACACCAAAACCGTGTGCAAATCCGATCGGAATGCTGCGACTGACAAAGTTCGATAGAATTCCGCCAAAAATCAGTTGGTAGGTTACCTAGGTACCCTTCACCGATGAACCAGTCAGTCCAGGGCCACGTGGCTTTGAAGGTGTGTGTGTGTGTGTGTGTGTGTGTGTGTGTGTGTGTGTGTGTGTGTGTGTGTGTGTGTGTGTGTGTGTGTGTGTGTGTGTGTGTGTGTGTGTGTGTGTGTGTGTGTGTGTGTGTGTGTGTGTGTGTGTGTGTGTGTGTGTTAGTCAGATGGAGATAGATTTATGGGAACGCTTTTTGCGACTGCTAGCATGGTGGGCACAAATTGAGCTCTGCCTACTACTATCTATCGCTCACGGGCGGATTCATGTGATGACACGGGATAAGTTGTCACGTGTTTACGAGCAGTGGTGGATTTTTGCGTTTTTAATGCGATAGATCAGATGGGTTTCAGCTGGCAGATTTTCCGACAAGGAACGACAGCAACTCAGTTTGTCGTAAATGCCTTCACTTTTACTTCAGAGGTCACGTATGTTCCCTCATTTCTGCTAAAGAGATCTATCTCGCAAAAATGTGATATTTTAGAATTTTATTTTTCTATAAAATAAATAATATTCAAAATAAAAAATTTGTATTAACCAATGTGTCCATATGTGGCTGGGAAATCTTTTTAAATAGAAGGCGAAAATTTTGCAAAGATATTGTAGTGCCATGGAGTTCCGTTTTTTTCTGAAAATAGTCGTACAGTGTAATATCATATTGAGCTGTAATATTCTTTCTTATGTAATAAGTTCGGCTAACAACTGTTGTCTGAGATTTCATGGTCTTCTCATTACCTTAAAATGTAATGATGTTAAACATCTCATTGAAATTGATAGAATCTGCTACCCTTTTCTTTAATATGTATGCCACCCAATTTTGCTGAAAAAACGCTCCATTATTAAGTATGAATACAGCAAAGAATAACAAGAACGGATACATTATTTTCAATTATTGAACCATTAGTCAGCTTAATCAAGTGTACATACCAGTGTGCATGCTAATGATTCGTTTTGTTTAATTTAATTAATTATATACCGGACAGGAATTACTCATGATTCGTTTATGGTTGAGTGGTTATGTTTTAAAATCGATTTCAGTTGTTTACATAAAGCTCATCCTGGTAGTGGTTGATAACCAATCATAACTTATTTTTTCGATGGTTGAAAATTCAAAGGATGACATGTTTTACGGTGAGCTATTGATGCAGGACATTACACTACTAAAAAGAACCTAAATTGATCTTTTCTCGGCTAACTTTGGATTGGTGAGTAAACGCATACTGTCGTAAACCACTTTTTAAACGGAATTCCAAACAAACAGTTATTGGCCTTCAGTTAAGAAAATTTAAAGGGAAATTTCTCTTTCATTTACCGCCAACAACAGCGATTTGCGAGGAGCGGTTCATCTGGAATTTCCACTCATAGTCAATTTTGACAATTGGATCTCATGCCCCAGTAAGTTATGTTTCCTTTGTAAACTGTTGCACTACTTTAAAGCAAGTAAAATAGTATTGCAACATCTTCGGGACAGAAACACGCAGCACAAACTTCGATTACTCCATATTATTCAATACTGCTTTTAGTTTTCCAGTAAGCTTTTGGTGTAATCAGAATGCACGATAGAATCGATACAGATCAGCGCACTGGCAACCCAGTATCACCGTGAAATTCCACTTGAAATTCAATAAGAATTCCGCATGAAATTCCAAGTGAAATAAATACCTAAAATTCTACTTGAAATTCCACGTGAAAACCAACGCTAAATTCAACGTAAAATTTCATGCAAAAATAGCATAGCATAGCATATACGATTGCACGAATCGTGGGTGGGTGTACAATAGGGTGTCCCAAAATGACATCATGTTAAAAAAGTCATCGGGCTCACTCCTTAAATGAAAGGTTAAGATATCAGGACCACTTTCTTCTTCGGAGTGATTTTGTTAAAACGCTCCCTACTACTGGCGACTTTTGATTTTTTGTAAAATGTGCCGATTTTGGGTAAAATTTCAAATTCATGCTTGTTGAAGTGCTTCTGAGCTGTCTTAGATTTTTTTCAGCATTTTTTTATTTTTCTGGAGATCCAAATGGAGAAGTTTTGTTAGTTAGTTTGTACAAATTGTGGATTATAAGAGCGGCAGAGCCTTTAAAACTTGGAAAAAAGTTTAATTTTTGGTGTTTTTCATTAGTTTTTCTTCAAAACTAGGTATCTACAACACTTTAAAAGTATAGAAAACACTTCAAATCGTTGAGCCAAATATAGGGGCGTATTTTTGCTGAAGTAGGTGCATAGCTACGGCTAATGGGGTATGAGTTATTTAAGTTTTTGCTAGATAACCTTTTGACATTTTATACTATTCATAAAAAATAACACTGTTCTACAAAATAAAACAATTTCAGTGTGCTTAGTCCGCATTTTGTTTTTCGCAAAATAGGAGGAAAATGACGAAAAGTGGCGTTTTCTGCTTGTCTCTACTACATCAGAATCGGTTTTTATGAGCATTTGACGATTTTTTTTTGATTTTTTAGTATATTAATAACCACTTAGCGGGGTTGAAAATCATGAAAATTAAACAAATATGTCGAGTTAGTGGCAAGTTATGGCGTATATTTGTATGTCGAATTGATCAACGTATTCAGATTTTGTATACAAAGTCTCATTTCCATGTTAGGTACCTTAGAGTGAAAATAATGCAGAAGGATGGAGTGAATGTTAAAAAACTGATCTTTACGTTTTAAATCACGCAATTCCGAAATAGTCAATTTTGAAGGCTTTGTATTTTCGAAAAAGTTTTACAACTGAATACAGCGTATCTTCTTGTGCAATAATTTTAGTGAATAAACCTCCAAGAAGTAATTATGGAGAATTAACTTTTCAGAAAATAATTAAAGATTTGGCATCATTAGTAAAGTTATCATTATTTTTATAATTGATGGTACAACAATTCATCAAATTCTCATTAAACCCGATCCTGACGCACTAAAGACAAACAGAAAACGCCGTTTTAAATCATTTTCTTTCTATTTTCCAAAAAAACAATATGTGGTCGAAGCATATTGGAATTGTTTTATTTTTTGGAACATTATTATTTTTGATAAATTGCTAAAAATGTCGAAGGCTATATAATAAAAACTTATGTAACTCATACCCCACTAGCCGTAGCTGTAGGGGAGAGTGAGGACACTTGATCCTTGGGGATATTTGATTCTCTTGTCATATCTCATAATCTATACGCATAAAGTTATCACAATATTAAAAGAAAATGAAATCTTTGGTCGCTTATGATGTTTAAAAAAACAATCTGATGCATTACATTTGGTTTGGAAAAGTTATATAATATTTTAGAAAATATGTGTTCAAATCCATCTCGCAGATCTTTTTACAAATTTTTTGAACGGTTGTATGTGATCGTCGAAGTAATTATATTTGAATATTTTCAAGTACGATTACTTTCTAAGGGCTTTTGTCTAGAAAAACACGTCTTTCGAATAAAAAGTTTCACAACACATACAAAAAAATTAAAATTTTGTTCACCTCATACAACAGGTATCTTTGATCCCTGTGACACTGGGTACTCTTGATCCCTATCATTAGTTCTCTCAAACACTTTTGAAATGTATAGAAATAGAAAAACATCATTCCCATAATGTACCTAGCACCATTAATTGATCAAAAATGTTTTTTTCCGTGAACAAATACGGTATAAGTTATTGAAGATTGGAAAAGCAAATTAAACAGCACTGATTTCCCTTAAATACTTGACTTGACTTTCTACTGTGGTCAAAGTTTGTCGTGCATCTAAAAAGTTAGTCTTATTAATTAATTTGTCAGGATAGGTGATTAGCTGAACTTTCGTGCCTAGAAGTTATAGTGTGCTTTGTTTCTTCAGGCCTAGTAGGCAGGGGATCTAGTTACCACACGTTTTTACAAAAACCTCGTTTTGACATGATTTTCAAAACTGTTGATATTACTGATAGGATATAGTATTCGGATTTAAACATTATTCATAGCTCTTACAATATGAATTGACTACAAGCTGGCGAACTTTGCAAATAAATTTTTTATTTCATTGAAAAGTTATGAGAAAAAAACAAAAGTGGGATCAAGCGTACCCACTCTCCCCTACACTTTCTTCAGCAAAACTACGCCCCTATATTTGGCTCAACTATTTGAAGTGTTTCCTATACTTTTAAAATTTTGTAGATTCCCAGTTTTGAAGAAAAACTAATGAAAAGCACCAAAAATTAAAATTTTTACCAAGTTTTAAAGGCTCTGCCGCTCTTATAATCCACAATTTGTACAAACTAACTAACCAAATTTCTCCATTTGGATCTCAAGAAAAATAAAAAAATACTGAAAAAATCTAAGACAGTTCAGGAGCACTTCAACAGGCATGAATTTGAAATTTTACCCAAAATCGGCCCAGTTTACAAAAAATCAAAAGTCGCCAGTAGTAGGGAGCGTTTTAACAAAATCACTCCGAAGAAGAAAGTGGTCCTGATATCTTAACCTTTCATTTAAGGAGTGAGCCCGATGACTTTTTTAACATGATGTCATTTTGGGACACCCTACTGTACAATGATCAGCTAATATTTAACAAGATATCCACCATGTCGTGTCGGAGGAAAAAAAACATTTGGGGTTAATGCTTTTTCTTCATAGTGAACAAGCATCACAGTACACCTGGCCACGTCCTTACAATCGCCGAGGATGGGATGAAATGTTAGTTCAATATCTACTAGCGAAAGTGCAGGGAACTCATACTACTTTCATTGATATTTCAGGAATAGGAGTTTGTGTTAGTAGGGCAGGTTCATTATGAGGAGCTCATTCAAACGTAAAATTTCATGCAAAAATCCACGTAAAATTTTACGTGAAACTCCACTTGAAATTTCCCTTGAAATTCCACGTGAAATTCCAAAAACTTTACTTTAAACTCCACGTGAACTTTCACGTAAAATTACTAGTGAAATTCAACTAAGTTCACCAGATAATTCAAATGTAATTCCACGTGAAATTACAGATGAAATTCTTGAAATTTCACGTAAAACCACGCAAAATTTCATGGGGGATTCCAGAATAAATTGCACGTGATATTCCACGTAGAGTACGACTTGAAAATTAACCTGGAATTCTTAACAAAATACAACTTGATATTTCGCAAATTTCATGTGAAATTTCATGTGGAGTTTTAAGTGAAATTTCACATAGAATTTCGTACTATTTGATCGTGGTATCTAACGCCGAATTTGAAGCGGAATTTTAAAAATTTCACCATTTTTACATTGAGTTTCACCTAAAATTTCACTTGGAATTGCAAGTGAAACTCATTGTTAGATTTTACTTGAAATTTCATTTCAAATGCCACGAAATTCACCTGGAATTTGAGGTGAAATTTAGGGAAATTTTGCATGAAATTCGTGGAATTTCAGGTGAAAATTCCACCAGAAGTTCAAGGTGAAAATAAATGCAAAATTTAACGTGAAATTCCACATGAAATTACGGATATTTATTTGGAATTGTACGTGAAATTCCACGTTAAATTCAAGGTGAAATTCATGAGATTTTCATGCGGCGTTTTCCCTGGAGCTTCACGTAAATTTTCATTATCACATAGAATTTTACGCCGAATTCCACTCGCAATTTTATCAAATTTCGTGTGCAAATACACAATGAATTACACTTTTTATTTTACTTGGAATTTTAGGTAAAATTCAACGTGAAATTTCACGTAAAATTCCATGACTTTCACCTGAGATCAAACTTGAAAACCTACTTCAATTTCTACGTGGCATTCCTTGTTAAATTACACGTGAATTTGCGCGTTAAATTTCGCGCGAAATTTTACGCAACATTTAACGTAAAGTTCCACAAAAAACTTCGCAAAATTCAACGTTATGTTCCAGATAAAATTGCACGTGGAATTATAGGTGAAATTACTCGTGAAGCTCCTCGTGAAATCTCATGTGAAATTTCATGTAGAAATTTCGCGAAGAATATCACAGTGAATTTCACGTGAAATTTCGAATGAATTATCAAGTTGAATTTCAAATCGAATTTCACGTGCAATTCCATCTGGAATTTCACTTGGAATTTTGCGTCGCTGTTAACGTGAAATGTAACACGAAATTTCTCGTGAAATTTTGCGTAGAATTTTAAGTGGAATCTCCACGTAAAATTCAACGCGCAAATCAACGTAAATTTCATTTTGAACTTCACGTGCGATTCCACGGAATTTTACGTAGAATTCATGTGAAAGTTTACCAAAAATTTCATACAGAATTTCACTCGAAATTTCTAGTGAAATGCGTGGAATGAAATTCAACATGGAATTTCGAATGAAATCGCGCGTGGATTTTCACTTGAAATGCCAAGCGAAACATCACGCGAAATTCAACGTCAAATTTAGTGCGAAATTTGGTGAAATTTCGAGCGGATTTCGGAGTGAAATTTTACATAATTCTACGCGGAGTTTCATCAAATTTGACGTGAAAATTTACGTTGCATTTCGCGTGAAATTTTGTTTGAAATTTCAAGTGAAATTTCGCTTGAAATTTCGCGCAAAATTCCATGTGAAAATTCACCCGAGATTGCATGAATTCCATCTTGTATGTGACGTGAAATTCCACATTTTTTTCAACGAAAAATTTCATATGAAGTTCCACCAAATTTCACCTGAAATATTACGTGAAATTCAGCGTAAATACCACGTTATATTCTAAGCAAAATTCACGACATTTCGGATGAAAAGTCGCGCAAAATATTCGACGTTTAAAGTGAGATTCGACGTGTGACTTCATTCGAAATTCAACAGGAAATTTTAGGCGCATTTCATGATTTTCACCAGGAATTTATTGTGAAATTTCAAGTGAAATTTCAGGTGAAATTCGTAGAATTTCAGGCAAAAACTCCGTGAAATTCACTTGAAATTTTAAAAGAAATTCGACGTGAGATGAATAATTCATTTGAAATTTCACGAAAAACCGCCAGAAATTCACGTAAAATTCCACTTGAATTTTCACGTGAAATTTTACTTGAGATTTCACGTGAAATTCTGCACAAATAAAGTTCCACGTGAAATTCAACATGAAATCCACGAGAAATTCCATGCAAAATGTCGGAAGTTTCATTTCAGGTGAATTCCATGTAAAATGTCACGTGAATTTTACTTGTTACTTTTCCTGAAATTTCACGTGAAATTTCATATTGATACACACATGGAATTCCGTGTAAAGTTTTACGCGTAATAAAACCAAATTTCACATGGAATCTTAAGCCAAATTCCACGCAAAATTCAAGGTAAAAATCAATCTAAAGTTCCACGTGGAATTCTACGCGGTCTTTTACGAGACAGTTCTTCTAAAATTTTACGTAGAATTTTATACTGATTTTTACGTTGAATATCACGACGAATTTCACGCGGAAAGTTATCAAATTTCACGTAGAATTTCACATAAATTTTTTTGTCCAATTTCATTTAGACATTTTCACGTGCAATTTTGAGTGAAATATGACGTACAATTTCACAGGAAATTCCAAGTGAAATTCAGTGTAAAATTGCACGAGTATTTTAGTGAAACTCAGTGTGAAAATCGCAAGAAAATTAGGATGAAATTACACTGGAATATAAAAAAAATGCCGCGTGAATTACCATGTGAAATCTCACTTTAAATTCCAGGTGGAATTTCACGTGATATGCTCCGTAAAATGCTGTGCGAGATTTGACGTGAAATTTTACATGTAAATACACATGAAATTCCGTGGAATTTTACATTAATTTCCAAATGGAATTTCAAATGAATTTTTACGTGGATTTTGTCGTGGAATACTACGTAGAATTCCACGTGAAATTTCATACGTGATGTCACGTGGAATTTAGCATAAAATTTCATGGAAATTTCAAATTGAAATGTACATGAAATTTCACATGGATTTTCTCGTGAAAATTCATGAGGAATTTGGCATGTGGTTCAATATGAAATTTTATGTGGAAATTCATGCTGAATTTCACGTAGAATTTCAAGTTAAATTTCAAGTGGGGTTTGGCATGGAATTTTAAGTGGTACGCGTAAATTCGTGTGAATATTACGTTTAATGTCACTTTATATTTCGCGTAGAATTTTACGTTGACTTCCACGTAGAATTTCAGGCGGTATTTAATATGGAATTTCACGCAGAATCACACCAAATGTCACGTGGAATTTCACCTGAAATTTCACGTGGAGTTTCACCTAGAATTTCACGTGGAATATTTTTAATGGATCTATTACAAATCAAAAAATACGCTTTATGTTCAACCTTTACCAAATCCCTTTCAGAAAAAGCTAAACAGAATCAGATTTCATCACGTTAAACTAGAGTAAGTGAGAGATAAAAAATTTGACCTATTGTTTCAAGCATTTTGCAATCCTCTTTTAACTACACTTCACGTGAAAGTAGGAACATCGGAGTACACCAATGCGGCCAGTGACAAAATGTGGAAAAACTAGCACTTCGTCATACTTTCTCATCGTACCAAAAGATAACAACTTTTATCGAAGTAAGTGGATGTCAAAAATTATCCAAATGAGGTGAAATAAAGCGTCTGAGACATAACTGAAGTGAAGTAGAAAAGACTTGAATTTTTCCCTTCTAACTTGTGCCGTAAATTTGTAAGAAAATCTTTTGGGATAAATTGTTTGACGTATGACCAGGGTTGCCACTATTTTTCAAAGGATATCTGGCAGATCAACTAAAAATGTCTGGCAAAATCTGTCACTTAACAGCGACCTCAAAGTCATCAAAATTTATCAATAGATTTTTAATAAATTTGGGAAAATATGTCCAAATTTCCAAAATGTGAGTGCAAACACTTCTATAATTAAAAAATCTGGCAGAATGAGAGGTTTGTCTTTTTGTCTGAAAGCTGCAAAAAACTCTGGCTGTGCCAGATAAATCTGGCATAATGGCATCCCTGCGTATGACTTTTTTTACTGTACATATTGCGTGTCATTCCAATATTTTTAAAACGGAAATCTTCTTTCCGGTCTTCTTTGGCAGCAGAACGGTCTAGATGTTAGACTATACTCCACTCTGGGTTATGGTCACATCGAAGAGTAATTTGTTCATCTCTTCGTCATTTTGAATGGCCAGCTGCATATTACAAGGGATGATTTTGGGTATCACGGGCAACATGTACTGCCAGCTCCAATACTTCGGCGGCAATATCTTCCATCACTGCTGCTAGTTAGACGGGTGCTCGGCGTAGTGACTCTTTCTCAGCAAACGATAGATTCGTCAAACAGGCCATGCTGGTGTAGCCAGCACAAGTTTAACATATGAATGATGTCGCACTCGCATACAACCCCCGGTTTTGTACTTGGTTCAGTTAACATTCGAAGCCAAAGGGGCCGGTAATTGAATAAAATAGTTTACTTCCATCGTCAAAGAGGTGGATCTGGCTCGCTTGCAATCGTATTGTACGAACCAATCATGGCGCAGAATTAGTTACAAAATTGTTGTACATATTTTCAATCAGATAGCTGAAAAATCTAATGTTTTCATTCAGCATAACAACAATTCACGTTCAAAATTTGGAATAAAATTCCGGCCCAAAATTTGAAAACGGTGTTCCTATATTGAAACGATAGAAGTAATAAACTTTAAAATAATGCCCTACTGCACACATACCACCAAAACCTGCGTTTCTATCCCAAATGTCTTAGAACATGTTCATCGCAGAGAATTTCCATATTCAAAAGATTAATTCAAAATTATTTCCGTGTGACATAAACGTAATTAGAAAATTTAAAATCTTTTTTAATTCACCCAATGGTGAGATCCAACCAATCTTGTATCATTATTCAAGTGAACTATTTGCATTTGCTCAATCAAAGCAATAATAACAAAAATATCATGTATAGCTCATTCTTCGTTCGAATTCCGATCAGAAATTATTCTTGATATCAGTAGAAGCATTGTATAAGCCTTGTCATGGCATAAAGTTCGTTTAGAATTAATTCTTTGAGGCAAAAACGTTTGTTCAGATGATCCAAACATGAGAAAACGTGGCGGCTAGAAAAACCGAACTTCATTTTTCCAACTAATTATCCGACAGATGCCATCGGAAACTCGCCAATATACCTCACAATATGTAAAACAGTTTCATTGTAAAAGCAAAGGTTCTATTTAAAAATAAATATTACCAAAAAAACAGGCTATATTACCCAACTAGCATTTTTTATACAAAAAAAATGTGTGGTGAGTCACTATTTTAGGCAAAGTTGTTAACCACATTCTGGAATTCTTTTATAGTGTTGGTATTGCAATTTGAGTGAAATAGCGATCTGAATGTGTGGAGGCACAAAACGTAGTGTTTCTCATACAGTGAAGACCCGATTTTATCAATCTCATATGAAAATTGATAGTTGGTAGTTTAATGGGCTCTAGCAGATGCACCAAGTTGAATTTGAGTGAATCCTTTCTTGAGCATATTTTTCTTATCTTAGAGATCCGAAATATGCAAAAATAAAAAAAAAATTGACATTTTGCCCCCTTAAGGGAAATTTAAACTAAATAATCAGAAAGGGTTATGAGGCTATATCTAGGGACTAAAGAGGAATATTTTAAGAGAATCCCACGTAGAAGCACACATGTAAATTCATCTGGCATTTCACGGGGCATTTTGCATGGTTGTGAAATTTTACGTTGAATTTCACGCAAAAATTCCACGTAAAGCTCAAGGCGAAAATCAACGTAAAATTTAATTTCACGAGAAATATCGCGTAAAACGCACCGCGAAATTCCACGTGAAAAAACCAATAAAACTCCACGTTAAATTCCTTGTAAAATCCAACATGTAGTCCACGTATAATTATATGTAAAGTTCCGGAAATTTCATGTAGAATTTTATGTAAAACCTTGACTTAAAATTCGACATAAAATTCCAGGTCAAATCCCACGTGAAAAATTTAAACGGAATTCGGCGTGACATTTCACATAAAATTCAGCATAAAATTCAATGAGAAATGTCGCGTACAAGTCTACGTGAAATTCCACGTGGAATTTCAATTTGATTTTCACCTCGAATATCACGTGGAATTTTGCTTAAAAATGGATGTGAAATTTCACGTGAAATTCGATGTGAAATTTTATCTGAAATTCGGTGATATTCCGCGTAAAATGCTACGCAATATTTCAGCGAGGATTTTCAAATGAAATTCAAAGAAAAAATCCGCATGAAATTCAGCGTCCGATTTTACATGTAATTTTAAAATTTTTGGAATGTTTCGTTGAATTTCATGTGGATTTCAGGTGGAATTTCAAGTGGAGTTTCGTGAATTATTTTATGCAGAATTTCACGAATTCTGGAAGCGTTATTTGGAATTTTAAGTGAAATTCCACGGGAAAATTTAGTGTCATTTCAGCTAAAATTAAACGTGGAATTTCGTGAAATTTTTCACGTGGAGTTTCGTGAATTATTTAATGCAGAATTTCACGAGGTACTTTATGTGGAATTTGACGCAAAATTTCATGTAGAAATTCAAGTGAAATTTCACGAAGATTTTTTCGTCAAATTTCGCATGAATTCTATGTAAAATTTCACGTGAAATTCTCCATAAAACCCTCTGTGAAATTTAACGTGAATTTTTACCTAAAAGTACACGTAAGATTGCGTGGAATTTACTTAAAATTCTACATGAAATTTCCGGAATTTCAGGTCAATTTCCATGTGAATTTCCTCATTGAATACTACATAGCATTTCACGCGAAATTTTACACATGAAATCACGTAGAATTTCAACTGAAATTCCACGTTGCTTTTCACTTGAACTTTCACGTTGAATTTCGTCCGAAATTTCACGTAGAATTTCACGTGAATTTTCGCGAAAAATTCACCGAAAATTTCACGATGAATTTCACATGCAATTTTACTCGGATTTTCATCTGAAATTTCTCGAATTTAAAGTAGCATTTCACGTCAAATGTCAGGTGAAATTAAAGCAATTTTACGTGAATTTTGACGTGGAATGTCGAATGAAATCTCACGTGAAATTTCACTTAAAACTCCAAGCGAAATTTTACGTGATATTCAATGTTAAATTTCATTTGAAATTTTGGTAAAATTACAGGGGAAATGCCGCATGAAATTCCACCTACAATTAAACTCGAAATTCCACGAGAGATTCCACGTGTAATTCCACCTGAGGTTACACATGACATTCCATGTGAAAAATTCCAGGTGGAATATCACATGGCGTTTCACACGGAATTTCATGCGGAATTGCACCAAATTTTACGTGGAATATCGCCTGGAATTTCACGTGGAATTATTTAAAATTATTTTCGGAATGACATAAACGTAGTTGGAAAATCTAAAAACTTTTTCAATTCCTCTAATAGTGAGATTGAACCATTCTGGTATCAGTCATTCTTCACCTATGCCTTTTACATTTGATGAATCAACTGCTAAGGTGCGGTAACACAAGTGTCCTGAATTAGTCGTTGTTTGTTCGAGTTCTGATCGAGAATTATTCTTAATATCAATAAAAGCGTTCTATTACCCTTGTTATGGCGTAAAGTTCGTCTGGAATTCATCGGCGAAGCGAAAATGTTATACGTTTGCTTTTTTTTACTAATTTTCTAAAAATAATCTAATTCAATTAACAAGCTAATAATTCTTGTAGAAAATTAGTAATCCAATGACAACCGAGAAGATTTTTTTGTAATTTTGTTCAGCTTCCGTGGTGTTTTGTACACAGCCGCTCCATTAATATTTGTAATAAAGGTAGCGACGGTGTGCTATCTTTCGTTTACACAGTTTGAACAATTCGGAACGTAAAACGACGACAACCCATCAATTCGTTATCTTATCATTGCAAAGTGCGTTAATTGATGATACACTAGCGTACAATAGAGCTGGTCTAAAATTAGAAGTTTTTACAACCAAACCGTGCTAAAATCTTTCGCGCCTTCTAAGGATATCGGAAAAAGTTTTTGTTGATAATAGTATTAAATGGAGCTAAAATCTAGTCGTGGAATTCAACATTAAACTCTTAGGCTTTGTCTGCCTATTACCAAGGCAAATTTTTAACCTCCCTACTCCCTCAAGAACGTATGAATGCAAACTTTGTTTACATCCATTTCGCTGGAAACCGGTAATACCTACAGAGGGAACATTTCGCACATTACTCAGCCTAAGAGGAAGAGAAGGTAAATATACTTCCCCCCATGACACTCAATCGAAATAGAACATGTCACACGTCACAAAACCCATCATCACTCACTCCGATATCAGTCTTATCTCTGCTTGGTATACATATTTCCGACCACCGACAGTCTAGCTTGGTTATCGAATCGGAAAAGGTCGTCTAATTGTTAGTAGGCTTGGCGAACAGCGAGGTTACCATTAGTTGCACCATAAAAGAGAGTCACGTTGGATTATGAGAAAACTTCTGCCTCGTCCGAAACACGTTGGTTTCCTTCAAACACACACGCACACCCCGATACACTAATGCCACTAATGGTTCCTATCTTACTCTCCATTTTCCAGATGGCACACCTTCACCGGCACCGGCGGGAGTCGGCCAGTGACAACAGTGCCCCGTCCACATCGAGCAAATCGGACAGCTCCGATGGATCCGCATCGGAAATCTGCGAAGTAATTCAAGAATGGTCCCTGGACGCCGAATCGCAGTCAATTCCCAGCCAGATCAGTAGCGGAAGTAGTTCGAGCGGCAGTAGCCACCATCACCACCATCACCATCATCATCATCACCACCAACATCGCCAACAGCAGCAGCAGCAACAACAACAACAACAACAGCTAGCAGCCATGAATGGAAACTACATCAACGAAGACGACACTGAGTTGGACTACGGCAAGCACGATCTGATCAGTCTGGATAATGGCATGATTACAGATTTCGAACGAGCCCAAGTGGAAAGCTTCTTCAGTGGTTTGGGCACGGAGGTAAGTGAGTGGGTGGCGGGGATTTATGGCTGCATCATGGAATTGCGATTACCGGGAATCGTGTGTGTGTGTGCGGATGATTCACGCGAATGACATCGTGGGTGGGTGGGGATCAAAACAAAAGATAAAATTAATGCTCCTTGGCGCTGGTTCGTGATTGGAATTTAGTTTATCTACTCGAGAGTATAAACAGTTGTATGCTCGTGAGTGCGGCAAATGCTTAACTTGAACATAAATCAAATTCGTCACGCATCAGTTAGATATATGCGAAATTGTGAAGAGAGCTTTTTAGAGTTTGAAGATTTGTCGGATAGATGGGAGGATGTGGCGGCTTGTTATTGTGAACAAAAGAACATTCGTTCGGCATACTCATTAGACCGACATCAAAGTACATTCCAAGAAGCAAAATTCGTCGTGGTTGGTTATGATAAAGCATCATTAGTTTTGAAGCGTCTTCATCTATTGAATAGATTTTAATAATATTAAAAATGTTAGGTGAGAATTACACATTATCGTCGATCTGTTCGCACGCTAAAGCATTAGGTTTTAATTAGCCTTCTTAACCCGAATTCCGCTAAAGCTAAAAGCCTACTACTTAAGGCTAATTTGCTGGTAACAGTTTGTTACGTAAAACACTTCTCAGTGAAACAGTTTTGCTTGCCGCAATAAAAGTTTTAATTGTCCCCAAGCAAAGCAACTGATGTAGCTAATTCATGAAGCTTATAGCCATTTAAATGATCGTTTATCATAGTAGATTTTCTCAAGAATTAAATGGCTGAATATTTCGTGCACGATTGTCCAGCTTTACTGATTTCGTCGTAGGCGAAGCATAAGATGTTTCTCGATAGGATAATTTGGGGATAGATGCCGAACATTTCTAAAAATCGATCCTGTGTCAAAGTAAACCATTGAATAATTGATGAAATCATTTTCATTAATTGCGACAAGTTTCTAAAATAGTGTGAAATGGTTTTTGTCATAAAAAAAAATGTTCATCAAATATTCACGGACATTTTAATAAAAATAGGTCATTGCGGGTGAGACACCGAACCGTGGTCAGAAACTGAAAAATGACGAACAAAAGTATTTTTTAGCTCGCGTTGATGTTTTTTTTGAAGTTTTATTATACCTATAAATCGGCTACCACCTACGCTTTTCTTAAGGGAGTATTACCATTTCTAGAAACATTTTTACATTTCTTACTAAATAAATGTATAGGGTTCGCTCAAACTTTGACAAGTTTTTCTGAGGCCCGGAGGGCCGAGTCTCATATACCAATCGACTCAGCTCGACAAATTGGGACAATGTCTGTGTGTGTGTTTTTTTAGAGAGCAGTAAAAAAAAATTTCAGGAAAACCCTGAGACCTGAGGGAAAATGTACAAAAACCCCAATGTCTCAGGGAACGGGTTTGGGCTGCCATCAACCGACCCGCTAAAAAACCACTGCACTTGCCCAGAACCTGATTCCTCCCCTGCACTACCTTACGGCATTACTTCGGGGAGGGGTTTTTATGTGCATAGCACACACTCTAATTCAACTACTTACTAGTTCGTTTCTTCCGCAGGGTTACAGCCCCACTCCTCTACACACCACCAATTCTCTACCGTCCACACAGACTGGCAAGTTCTGTATGGCAGTCGGAAAGCTGGCTGTGAGTCGAGGCTTAGTACTCCTCCCCGACGTGTACAGTTTAGGCGGCAAACTTCAGACTGTCTAATTCACCGAGCCCTTCGGCTCCCTTGTGCCAGTTAGCACCGCAACTCCCTTCTCGCACCATTCAGCGCCATTTACTCATTGAGCACCAGATTTGTTCGCGAACTACTCGGTCTAGTCCCTGACAATGGACGTAGCCTACTCCGACGGAGAATTCCCCGGCGAGAGAAGTTCTCCCGAAACCGAGCCAACCAACCAGATGTCGAGGTCAGTTGGGCGATTCCGGTGGAGCAGGGCGTCCAGTTCGCTGATGCCCAGACGACCTGCGACTGATGGTATTTCGTCGCGGTCTACTCAGTCTAGTCCCCGGCGGTGGATCTAGCTTACGTCGACGGAGAGTTCCCCGGCGAAGGAGGCTCTCCCGATACCGATTCTTCTTTTGTTTAAGCACCACAATTTCTTGAGCCCTTTGGCTTCCTCTCGTTCCGTTTCGCTCTACTTTTCCGATGAGCCATTCAGCTCCCGCCCTCACTTGTTCGCGAACTACTCAGTCTAGCCCCCAAAAATGGATCTAGCCTATTCTCCTGCAACCGAGAAGTAGATTTCTCCTGATACCGATGTTCGTTTTTGTGAGCCATTTAGCTCTCCGCGTCGTCCCGATCTACTCGATCTAGTCCCCGGCGGTGGATCTAGCCTACTCAACGGGCCATACAGTAGGTGCTGAGGTCTATCTGGCGATTCCGGGTGGAGCGTAACTTCTGGTTCACCAGCACCCCAACGACCCACTGCTAGCTCTGCGATGCGGTCTACTCGGTCTAATCCCCGGCGGTGGATCTAGCCTACTCACGAGCTACCCGGTAGATCTATTCGGCGATTCCTGAAGCTTGACGTCCGGTTCCCAGGCGCCCCGACGACCCAACTCGGTGCTACGTCACGTACTACTCAACTGGTCCCCGGCGGTGGACCTAGTCTACACAGTTGGGGAGTTCCACGGCGGCGATATTTCTCTCGAAACCCGATTTGCGGCTTCTTGTTGGTCTCTTCGCCACTTCCTCTGCAGCTCGGAGAGTATGCTCGAGACCACTCTGTTGACAGCGTCCCAGGTATGTTCGTCACGGCACATCTCTTCGACGATATTGTCCACTGTCATACCACGTATACCCCTACGAACTTCTTCGAATCTAGGGCATTCGAAGACCACGTGTTCCGGTGTCTCCTGCACAGTCGCACACTCCGGGCAAAGGGGTGACGAAGCATGTCCAAACCGATGCAAGTACTTCCGGAAGCATCCGTGCCCGGACAAAAACTGCGTCAAATGGAAGTTCACCTCTCCATGCTTCCTATGTACCCAGGCCGATACATTTGGGATGAGTCGGTGGGTCCACCTTCCTTTCTCCGCGTTGCCCCACTCCTGTTGCCATTTAGCCAACGAGTCCGCTCGAACCAGCCTCCTAGCGTTACGTGCATTTCTCCGCTGATAGCATTCCACGTCCTCCGCCAGGGTAATGCAGATGGGGATCATACCGGCGATAACGCATACTGCCTCCGACGATATTGTTCTGTAGGCGCTCGCGACTCTTACGGCCATCAGTCGGAATGTCCTATTTAGCTTTCCACGGTTCCGCTTGGTTTTCAGCGCAGCACTCCAGGCAGGAACCCCATATCGGAGTATCGATGACGAAATAGTAGATAGCAGACGTCTCGTGCTGCTTCTCGGACCGCCGACGTTTGGCATGATTCTCGCTATTGCGTTCGTTGCCTTCGTCGACTTTTCACAGGCGTAATCAACGTGGTTGTTGAAGCTCAGCCGGTCGTCGATTATAACTCCCAATTGCTTCAATGCACGCTTCTATGCAATCACGTGCCCTCCGACGTCGATCTGGATCCGTTAAACCGATCTGCAGTTGCTGACCAACAACACCTCCGTCTTGTGGTGAGCTATTTGCAGCTTGACCCCGTTCATCCAGCTCTCGATCGCGTCTATTGTCTCCATCACCGACACCTCCACTTCTTCAAGTGTCTCACCCATCATTGTTAGTGACACGTCGTCCGCGAAACCTACGATTTTCACTTTCCTAGGCAGCTGCAGCTTTAAGACCCCATCGTACATCCCGTTCCAAAGGGTTGGACCGAGAATGGAGCCCTGAGGAACGCCCGCTGTGACACGCAATGACTGCTGTCCTTCGCTCGTCTCGTACAGCAGCACTCTGCTCTGAAAGTATCTCTTCAGGATCTGGCATAGATAGTCGGGAACCCTCATTCTATGCAGCCCTGCAGCGATGGCTTCCCAGCTGGCACTGTTGAACGCGTTCTTCACATCTATCGTGGCCACAGCGCAGTATCGATCTCCTCTTCGCTTCTGTTTAGATGACTTCTCAGCACCCTCGAGCACTGTCCGAATTGCATCCACTGTCGATGCTCCTTTGAGGAAACCGAACTGCATCTTGGACAGTCCGCGCTCACCTTTCGTGAATTTCGTCAACCTGTTAAGAATAATCCTTTCCAGGAGTTTTCCGAGTGTATCCAGCAGGCATATGGGCCTGTACGAGGTCAGGTCGCCAGGTGGCTTCCCTGGCTTCGGCAGCAACACCAGCTTCTGGACCTTCCACATTTCGGGGAAGTTGCCTTCATTTAGGCACTTCTGCATCACTATCCTGAACATGTCCGGATATGCCAGGATCGCAGCTTTCAGTACCATGTTTGGTATTCCATCCGGACTAGGGGCTTTCTTTGATTTTAGGCGCTTCGATGCTTCTGCTAGCTGGTCGTTAGTCACTTGCCGATCCGTGCTTGTTCCTTCTTCTTCGCCGTACGGTGTCGGTGGCCATATAGTTGGATCGTGCTTCGGGAAAAGACCCAAGACGATTATCTTCAGCTTGCTCGGACACATTTCGGCTGGCGTCGTCGGACCCTTCATTTTCGCCATCACAACTCGGTATGCGTCACCCCAGGAATTGGCGTCTACTTCTCGGCATAGCTCCCTGTTAAATCTGACCTCCCGTTTTAAAGCGGCCCTAACTTCCCGAAACGCTGCCGTACGCTCTTCTGTATATGGTTCCGACCTTGCTCTTTGAGCCCGCCTTCTGGCTCTGAGACAAGCAGCGCTTAACGTACTAAGCGTTTCGTTCCACCAGTAAGCTGGACGCCGTTTGTTGCGTGGTTACAGTTTTCGCGGCATTGTGGCGTCACAAGCCGCCACAATCCTTCTTGTTTGGTCAGCCGCATCCACGTTCTCGGTCCCGCCGTTCGGCCGTTCGGCCGAAGTGCCTCAACAAAGAGGTCTTTGTTGAAGGCTTTCGTCTTCCACTTTCGTTCGCCGGTCACCCTTCTCTGTACTGCCGTGGGGTTCCGTTGACCGATACGGTAGCGAATCGCCTGGTGGTCACTATGCGTATACGTTTCGCATACTCTCCAATTCATGTTCGCCGTCAATGAGGGACTACAGAATGTGACGTCGATGATAGACTCCCTCCCGTCTCTCCGAAATGTGCTAACAGAGCCTTCATTGCACAATCGTACGTCTGACTTCGCTAGAGCTTCCTGCAGGATACACCCTCTTGTGTTGGTTACTCTACTGCCCCATTCCACAGCCCAGGCGTTGAAGTCACCACCAATGACTACCGGCTTCCGATCGATCAACTGCTCGGTTAACTGCTCCAGCATTAGGCTGAACTGCTCTACTGTCCACCTTGGGGGAGCGTAGCAGCTGCATACGAAGATTCCGTTGATTTTGGCGATCACAAAACCCTCGTATGAACGTTCTACCACTTCTTGGATGGGGAATCTTCCCATTACTTGTATCGCAGCGGTTCCTGATCTATCCGCCACCCAGTTACCGTTATTAGGGGGGACTTGATAAGGCTCTGCGATCAAAGCGACATCGCACATAGTTTCTGTCGTAGACTGCCACAACAGTTGCTGTGCGGTATCACAGTGATTCAGGTTTATCTGGGTCACCTCCATCACCGTTGGCCTGCAGTCGCCTTCTTGTAGGCTGGGCATTTAAAGCCACCCGTCTGATGGTCGTTTCCTTCCGCTGGGGAGCAAAGCAAGCACTTCGGCCTCTGCGTGTAGTCTCTCGCAAGATGGCCCGTCTCTTCGCATTTCCAGCACATTCCGGATCTGTCCAGGCCTTTGCAAGCCCCTGCTAAATGTCCCAAGCTTAAACATTTGAAGCATTCCTCCGCTTGTTTATTTAATCGTGGGGCGGCTCTCAGTAAAGGGCGAACACGAAATTACTGCGACACCGAAAACGTCATGCCAATTTTCTTATAATGTTTAAAATCAAACCAAAATTTTAGGGTAGTTTTATACATATATTTACTTCAAAAATCAAATGAAAAGTTAATCGATGGAGCCTTGAGTGTAAAATTGAACAGCATTTTCGCTTGATGCCCTCCATCAAAGTCTTTACAGTGTCATCCGGTACCAGTTTCTCAGTTTTTTTTCCATTTTCTTAACATGTCCTTCTCGTCTTTGACTGTCTTCTTGCTCTTCCGAAGTTTCCGCTTCATCATTGCCCAGTAATGCTCCACCGGGCGCAGCTCCGGACAGTTTGGCGGCTTCATGTCCTTTGGAACAAAATGGACAGAATTGGCCTCATACCACTCCAGGACACTTTTAGAATAGTAGCATGATGCCAAATCTGGCCAAAATAGCGGAGGTTCGTCATGCTGCTGCAAGAATGGCAAAAGGCGCTTCTCGAGGCACTCAGATTTGTAGGTCTCGCCATTTACTGTGCCCTTTGTCACGGAAGGCTCACTCCTCAGTCCGCAAGAGCAGATGGCCTGTCAAATGAGATATTTGGAGGCGAACTTCGACATTTTCTTCTTCTTAAATTTGTCGTCCACCGGCTCTTGCCGGTGAAAAACTCCAACCCCGGAATTTGCTTAAAATCGGCTTTTATATACGTTTCGTCGTCCATCACACAGCAGCCATATTTTGTCAGCATCTTCTCGTAGAGCTTCCGTGCCCGAGTTTTAGCCGTCGATTGTTGCCGCTCATCGCGGTTTCGGAAGTTCCGTACCTTCTATGTATGTAGTCCAGCTCTCTTCTTTGCATTCTGAACGTAGCTCTGCGACATGCCGATCTTTTTAGCCAAATCACGGCTTGAGATTTGTTTTAATCATCCGCTTCACCTTTCCCTCCGTCTTTTTGTTCTCCGGTCCCGGTTTTCTTCCAGCTCCTTTGCCGTGGTCCAACGTCAACCGCTCCTGGAACCGCTTCAACGCACTGGAGACGGTTGAATGGTGAATGTTCAACATTTTTCTCAACTGCCGGTGCGGCAGGTCAGGAAATCACAGGTGTTTGGAAAGAATTTGTTCTCTCGACTCGCGTTGGTTCACCTCCATTTTTGTTGAATCGAAAAACATGACTTCGAGTTTGACAGCATGTAAACAATACACATCAATGAGAAAGTGTGCAAAATATGGTTGATTTTTACCCAATGGTAAAAAAGTTGTGCCCTGTTGAATGTGTCGCAATAATTTCGTGTTCGCCCTTTAAGCTGCGGAGTAGAAAAATGACGACGAACAACTTTGTTTACATACTGAAATACAAGCAAACATGCATGGGGATGTAGTAAACAACGTTGTTAGCTGTCGTTTCTAGAACCAACATGGCTGATCGGCGATTTCGAGGATAGTATCACCTGAGAATAAAAGCTCCTTGGTACTATCCACTTGAAAATAATCGAGTTGGTAATTAAATTGTTCCCAAAATCGTGAATAAAGTACCATGAATTCTGGAACAATCACGTTTTTACGATACGAAAACAGGACCATAAATAAAAATCATGTGTTTTATAATTATGTTCAATTTCCCTTCAGTAACGCCCGCATAACGCTTTTATTAGTGGAAACATTTGTTTTTGTTTTGTGAACTTCAGTCACTGTTGTCGCCATGTCACTACCAAATCGATTTTCTGTACGTGAACTAGTTCACAACTTTATAAATATTATCCATAAAACCTAACTCATTATGTTGTTCATAGATTTAGGAACATTAGTTCTCAAAATCAAAACATTCTGGATATTTTCTTGTGAACTAGTTCACGAAACTCGGAATTTTATTCATTAATCCCTCAATTCTCGTGAACTAATTGATGATGCCTAATATATTAGTCACGATCCAATATCCGTGTTCGTGAAATAGTTCACAAAATTATGAAATATATTTCATGTATACGTGAACTGGTTCATGAATCCTAGTACAATAGTCACGACTTACCATTCATGCTCGTGCAATAGTTCACAAAATCATCAAATGTTGATCATGTATTCGTGAACTAATTCATGATTCCTAATATATTAGTCACGACTTACCATTCGTGATCGTGAAATAGTTCACGAAATCATAAAATATTATTCGTGTATTCGTGAATTGGTTCATGATCCCTAGTGTACGTCTAACAGTTCGTGCACGTTAAATATTTCACAAAATTATGAAATATTATTCATGGATTCGTGAACTAGATGAACCCAACCCTCACGAAAAAAAATCGATAACACACACTCACACACAACGAGCCTTTGTTAGTATTAGGTTTCGTATTAAATTGCTGCTTACGAATCTCACAAAAGATTCCATTTTTTTCCACCTTACACCTTACATGTACACTCCTCCCACCCATCCATCATATGAAATCTCGTCGGTGCTGCTGTACTGCACTGCATTTTGTTTTGTCCAATTCTTTTCTCCGCTGTTATAGATTGCTCATGATCTGAAACTTCTAGTAAAAAAATTCAACCGTCAGATTCCTAGATTAGAGCCGACAAACATCTATTCGCTTAAAACACCTCGTTACAACTCGGCATATATACGCTTCACACTAATGATGAGTGATATAATATCGTTTGGCTCTCCACCGCTGCGCCGATATTTCAGTATCGACATTGACGCCTTTTGCTTTGTACCACTTTCCCGCTATTTTATTCTGTTTATATGTATGTGTTGGGAACTAAGCCTCACTAAAAAAAGCTAACGGGTAGCATCTGAACCCGAATCGACAAACATCTACTCGCTAAAACGCCTACTTACACCATAGGCCATAGCGACACATGATGAGTAGCTGTTCGAATGAGCTATATAAACTTCTCATCACTGTAGCAGCGATCATATGCGGGACAGCATGGAGACGTTGGTATGTGTTCTTCAAGTTTTCTCTGTACTGTGTAGACTACAACGTGTACACAAAATATTTGTGTTTGTTTTGAAAACTTTAGTCGCGGTTTCCGCCATGTTACTACTAAATCGATTTTCTGTACGTGAACTAGTTCACAACTTTATGAATATTATTCATAAAACCAAAGGTTAACTCGTGATGTTGTTCATAGATTTAGGAACATTAGTCCAGAAAAACAAAACATTCTGGATTTTTTCTCGTGAACTAGTTTACGAAACTCGGAATTTTATTCATTAATCCCTTCAATTTTTGTGAACTAATTCATGATTCCTAATATATTAGTCACGATCTTGTATCCGTGCTCGTGAAATAGTTCACAAAATCATGCAATATTTTTCATGTATTCGTGAACTAATTCATGATTCCTAGTATAATAGTCACGACGGACCATGCGTGCCCGCGAAATAAATCACAAAATTATAAAATATTTTTCATGCATACGTGAACTGGTTCATGAATCCTAGTATAATAGTCACGACTTACCACGACCGTGAAATAGTTCACAAACTCATGAAATATTGCTCATGTATTCGTGAACTGTTTCATGATACCTAACATAACAGTCACTACTTACCATTCGTGATCGTGAAATAGTTCACGAAATCATAAAATATTGTTCATGTATTCGTGAATTGGTTCATGATTTCTAGTATACGTTCTACAATTCGTGCTCGTCAAATAGTTCACAAAATTATGAAATATTATTCATGGATTCGTGAACTAGTTCATGATTCATAGTACATGATTAACGATATATTTTGTGTGCTTGAAATATTTAAAATTTATTTCTTATTTTCAATTTCATGTAACATGGTAATGAAATTTGGGGTAATATTCGTGGAATCATTTTTGTTCCATGCACTTTTTCATGAAATGTTCAGCTGCTAGCGGCCAGTAATAGGTACGAGCAGTAGATATAAAAATACTATTAGGGCCTCGAACAACGTTATTCATTTGATAAGGTTCAGTGTGATGTCTTGTCACCTGTCAAACTGAAAAGTAAGCTCTATAATAAAATATCAGGATAATGTGAACAGAAATCACGAAAATCGTGACTAATATCTTGAAATCATGAACATAAATAAACAAAATTCTCTACTCGTGACTAAAATATCACGACAAGGTAAATAGAAATCACGAAAATCATGGCATAAATCACATTACTCGTGATAAAAATATAAAAATCATGAACATGCATCACTCTACTCATGACTAAAATATTACGATAACGTGAATAGAAATTACGAAATGCGCGACTATGATCCTGAAATCATGAACGTAAATCCCGCCAGTCTGGCAGAAAAATCCGATAGCAAACTCATAAATAAAATAGCACGGTAATGTTATGAGAAATCACAAAAATCGCGAATAAACTCCTCAAAACATGAACATCGTTTGACTGTCGACTGTGTATTCCCAAATTATGAACAAGAATCATAGCAAAAACTAAACATGTCTAGAAAACAACAACAGTAACCCAACCAAACATTCGAATATATACTTGGGGTGAACTAGTTTTTTAGAAACACAAATAGTTTCATTAATACGAGGTTTATTATTCACAATTTCAGGAATTTGGTCACGATTTTCGTAAATCGTTCAGTTCACGAAATCATGATCTTTTGTTCATGAATTTATGAATGGATTTTTTTCCGTGCGCTCGAAACTTTGGAACACACCTAACATTCGAATTTTGCAGCGCATGTGCCTCAGGTGCACGTTTGAATTTTTTAAGGTATGATCAAGATTCCATTTGCACAAACGCGTCGCAAGTAATTTATGTGAATGTAATGCAAGTGTATGTAGACGTAGATGGGATAAAATACACCCCTAAGAAAATATAATCATAACTTAGCTAAAGACCATAAATTGGGAGAATATAATTAATGATATCATTTAGCCAACATGTTACTCTGAAATCACAATCACTTTGCAAAATATTCAGGAAATATTTTTTTTTTGTTTATTGCTCAAGCTGCTATTGATGTACGGTTATCAAACTTTGACAGTGTATGTTTACCATGGCGGTCTTCCGACTGGTGTTACCCTTTTCTAGAAATTTACAGCAGTTTTCGATATAAGCAAGGGGTGCAATTTACCCCGGGAATGCGTTTTACCCCGTCTTCCCCTACATTAACAGCAACCAAAATATTCTGTCATTCCATCGTTTACTACCATTGCGGGAATATAAATTCAATAACACAATGCGCAAATGCGTGGTCTGTTACCGAAAAAACAATCGAATCTTACCCAAAACGTAATAGAAACATACCCGTCGGATTTTGGGTGTATGTTTAGCAGAGAACCTGGAAATGACTGCCGGTTTCTGCTCGAAGGATACTAGATAGTGGTGGCACAACTTCGAGCTACCTAAGAAACTGAAATTCTTCCGGAGAATAATAAATCACACTCGCAAGAAAACATTTCTCCGTCTAATAGTATGAGCTAAATTTGACACTGACAGACACGCAAGCAAAAATCTTATTAAAACGGTGAAGGTCATCTGTAAAATACTTTGTTTTTTCCAACTAATTCAAAAACGTTCACCGATTACAAATCTCGTCAAACGGTTATTTCCGCCATGAGACAGTCTGAGTCGTCAATCTGCAATCAAGATGCACGTGTCTCAATGCCGTCATTCCTGGTCTGCCAGTAAGGGCCGAAGACGCGTAATTAAAAAGACGATCACATCATGCACAAGTCACCGAGTTCCTCACCGAGTACCGATCTGAAAGTGCCGATAGAACAATGTTTGCCATTTAGCGGAGTAGAGCAAAAATTCTATCTCAGCAGGAATCACATGGCGACCGGGGGAAAATGTGATTTTGATTCAACGATGCACTTTTTTTTCTATTCCGACCGATCTCGGTCGTGGCGCACGTGGCACCGCCACTGGCTGGTCGTCGCGCATTTCTCGAACAAATAGCAAAAGTTTGTAAGATTTGCTGCGGGGGACTAATTTCGTATGCATGAGGGGGAGTTACACTATATGTATGCAACTATTGCATCGTCCGCCGCCCGTCTGATTCTATAAACACTCGCATTGTGCACGCTATGCAGTCGTGACGAGACACAGGTGATTCACGTCGAACTACGCGGAATGAACTTTCTGTCATCTGATCGATGTTGTCGGGATGTGAAATGGAGTTCAATATGATATTTGTTTTCACCTCGACTGAATAGTTAGATTATTAAAAACAAAACCTTTTTTTTCGATTTATTTCCCAGGTCTACGTCAGCACATCGTTGGCCAACCTATACGAAAGCATCGGTAAGGAAGACTGGCGCCTAGTGTACACCGGCATCCCCGTATTGCTGCATGACAAAGGCTGCACCCGGTCCCGGTGCACTCCACGAGTAAGTTTCGTCCTGGCCGAACGGGGCACCTGTTTCGCCCTGTGGAAGGACACCATCGACAATCTTTCCGACTATAAGGTAGCAGCGGCCGCCTTTCACACCATGTGTCTCTCAGCAGGTTGGTTTTTTTTAATCCTTAGTCACATCACCATTTTGACAAACTCACTTTACCTTCCAGACCACCGCAAACTAATCGGATTCAGTTTCGACTCGAACCAGGCGGCCCGCGAAATGTGGGTTCGCGTCGAAGAACTGATCAGCAATCCGGAAAACATAGCCCTCTCGGTACCGGGACGAAAGCGAAAGTCCAAGAAAAGTTCCAAGCCGATCATTCTACCGCCAAAGTCACAAATCTCACAGCCCTGTCAGTTCCATCACGTGACCAGCGTCACCATCAGTGATGCCCAGCGGTATTTTAGTCTGCAGGCATTCGTGGCACCGCCGGTCAAGCACCGGGCGCCGTAGTCCGGAGCGTGCGGGAGCCGATTTTTTTCGCTCTTTTGAGTTCCGATCCGGAATCGATTTACCGAGAAATTGCGCACCAGACAACGATTTATCATAGTCTAGTTGTTGTTTCTTTTTACTGGTTAATTTTCTCTACCCTGTATTTGTGGCGGCTGGGCATACCAACTTTAAACACATTCATTTTAGCAGTCATCCGAGATGAGAGGGAATTTTAATTTTTAATTATTGTACGAAAACTGCGTTGAAAGGGAAATACGAGAAGCCTTGTTAATAATTAAATTTATTTAACGCCACCCGATCTGCGGCGCCCTTTGATGCGACTTTACCGGCAGAGTCAGCCGCGAAAAAATAAAACGGGATTGCTTACGGTTCTAGTGGAAACGGTTGCCATGATGCTACCTACATATATATACGTATACCCTTTAATTAATTTACTGCATGTTTGTACTGCATCCGCCTCCGGTCGGGAACGGTCCCTATCGGATTGCGGCATAAAAGCCGCACAGGTCAACTTGACTTGTTGACTTTTTTTTTGGGCTTTGCGGAATCGAAATCCCTTTTTGATTGTTTTTTATTGTAGCCAATAAGTACAATTAGCTTTTTTTAAATGTTACTGTAACTACATTTGAACTGATATAGGCTGACATTGTCTGTTAGATCAATTCGAATTACATTACATCAAATTTCAAGGGAAGAATAAGAAGTGAAAGATCGCCAATTAAATGTACAGTGTACATACAGTGTCTGTGATAAATTGATCAGTCCACGAACTAAATCTTAATGGAAAACTCGGTCAGTGGTAACAAGTTAAATGTTGGTAGAAATCAAGATAATTGATCAATGATCACACGAACAAACGAACGAGCAGCAATAAGGTTAATTGTGCTTCTTCAAAAAAGAGTTTCCGTTGTAATTTGCCAGTTGGCTTTACATAATTCCTCAATTCAATATGAAGTCTAAATCGAAATAAGTCCACCTTCATCGACTACTTTAACGAAACGAACATTCTAGCGATAATGGTTATTTTAAATTTCATCCAAATCATCCCGAGAACTTTATCGAAATCAATAATCCGAAAGGATCGTTCGCGTTTACGTGGAAATATATAGCCATTACACAGGACCACACTTTCTTGCATCTCATTCTCCTCACCATCCACGTTCCATGGAGCAAACGGCACCAAATAACATTGTCTTTGTAAACTTCTGGAAACGAAGCAACATTTTCCTGTTAGTTAATATACAGCACAAACCCATTCACCCTTTCTTCGAAGTTGTTTCAAACATTTACGAATAGTCAACGTAGATTTAAGAAGTGAACAAACTTTAGAACACACTGTCCAATAATGCTTTATTTTGATGATTCTGTAAATAATTGTATGCGTGTAAGTTAAAATACTGAAATAAACTAATGTGGAAATTGAGTGTTGAGTTTTAAAATGTTTTGTACTAATCTAGACAGAGAACAAAATAAAAAAAAAAACTACCTTTTCTTTAGATTTGAAATCGATTGTTGCATTGGCGGCTCCAGGGAGGGGCCCAGAAGGCCCATGCCACCCCTATTCGACGTGAAGCTGTTATGGTAAAAATATATTTGCCATTCCCTACTTCAATATGCTAATATTTTAGAAATGATCAACAAGGTGATCAGTTTATTTCTTTCTTTGTACCACTTTATTTAACAAGGTGAAAGTAAATTCATTTAATTTGGTAACAAATGCAACTTCGATTCTTTTAGAAATAAGTAAAGTATTGTTTTTTGTCCCTTTATGGGCAGCTAGGGCCGAGGGTGGTGGCTAGCGGGTTTCATACATCCTTGACATGACGGACGAAGCCATGGTGCCTTGAACACAGGCAACGCAGATCCAAGGCCATCATTGAAATGATAAGTTCTGCGTTTGAGATGTACTTCACCCGGTTGCCAGACGAATACCTGTAATTATTACGTGTGATTATGTATGTATATGTCTAATTGTGAGTCCTACTGTGGTGGTTTGTGCGTGGAATGTGTAAGTTTTAGCGTTCGAGTCCAGGAGTGCATACTTGTCTGAGTTGGCGTGGATGCTCACTAATTGCGTGAGAGTGTTTGGATGTTTTTTCGAGAGTTGTTCTACTGGAGCTGTAGAGCTAGGGTATCGGAAGAGCTACCCGTCACTCGCTACAATTGCAGACGAGATCAATTGCAGCGGGTCATTATTATAAATGATATTTGTTGTACAGTACACACAAGTGCAAAACCAAAAACGCCACGATCGCGTGCACCATCACGAGGAGCTCGAGCGTTTGTCCGTTAACGTGTTCGATCGCGTGGGCGTTTGTATGTTGCGTGTGCATGTAACTTCGCATGCATAAATTCGATTTTATAACCGTGTTCCATTCGCATATTCGCGTGTGTTCTTAGATGATCGCACGCGGACCGTTAATTTGATACTTAATTTTCGAGGTATGGCTCAGATGTTAAAAGAGAGTGCGTTCTTCCATATCACTTTCGCGTATTCGAGATTTTGGACGTATTGGTGGACGATCGCATTTGCATGTTCGCCCCTGCCAATTCACGACAAGGGACTCACACATTTGTATGGTAGCGTATTCGATCGCGTGGGCCTATGTATGTCGCGTGTATGCAGCTTCGCGAGTATAGTTTCGGTTCTGTAGTCGTGCAGCCATGGAGCAGACTGATTAATCCCCCTAGCAGACTTCCGGACGTGATCGACCCGTGACCGCGCGAACACCGGCGCCTGTGGGTTAGCGTTTGTAAATTTGTGAATGCTATCACGATCATTTTATCAACGAGGTACTATCGTGCTTTGGAGATCGCGGGCTTAGGTGTGCATGAGTTATCGCGTAGGGCTGTCAAAGATTGTTTGGTATATTGTCGTCTTCGGGAGCCCTGACATGCTACAGTCCAAATTTAGGAGAGTCCCAGGTCGGAGCTTGTCGCTAAGCCCAAGGTGCCTCCAGAGTACTTGGTCCCAAACCCACATTGTACATTTCGACCATGGCATAAGTTGTTGTTTACAACAACAGGTTATCAATGTACGGATCAGATAATTCTTATTGTAATATTGAATTAAATCAGTCAGCACCAATAAATTTTTAACTTCAATGCAATATTTTGTTAAAGCCCAGAACCTTCTCTTGGCTACGCCGTTGCTTGGAGTTATTTATTTCGCTTTTCATTTTCCAAGATATGTTTCGGATCGATCCGATGGTTATAAGTTAGAAAAATTGCAGTCAGAATTTTCGCACAAATGAACGGTTGTAGATAGAAGAATGAAATACAAAATTCGTTTTATCGAAATAATGTTTGGCTTTTTTAAATGGATTATTACTATATTGAACAATAAATAGGCGACAAAGGGTAATCCACAAACAACAAGCCATAACTGTTAAAGTATTCAAAATAGATATTTCATGTCTTCAGTAAAGTTATTCGCAAAAGTAAGAGCTACAAATTTGATGAAGACATGATTTCAATAAAATCACTTCCAAGAAAATTTATGAAAATATCTCACTCGTAGGGGGGTTAATCAGCAAAAGCACAATACCAAAAGAAAGGGCATATTACCTCCATTAAATTCTCCGAAGATACTATTTACCTAAAATAAGCCGTTTTGGCGTTAATAATATTAACATACATATTTTTGGTCATATTTCTGGCTACGGTAAATGATAAAAATCTTTGGTCCGTATTTAATAGTTAATATCTCTTTTGATAATAGTCCAATTTCAACAATCTATAGCTTGTTCGAAAGGTATTCATATAAGCTGTCTTTTTTTACAATGGAGATGACCTTTACGTCCTAGCCCAGTACACGTGCTATTGGTAGGGTCCAATCTACCACACGGGGTGCACTGGGGGCGTGTCGGGCTCGGTATTACTTCTGGATGGCTGTACTAAATGTACTCATTCACTCTCACTCACGCGTTCATACGTCCTGTATGAGGCTGACTTGTGTGCTCACCTTTTTCATTCCTTGCTAGGCTGACTTTTGTGCTAGCCTCTACCATACCATGTGAGGCTGACTTTTGTGCTCACCCTTAACATGCCGTGTGAGACCGACTTGGATGCTCACCCTTTCACTCCTCTGCCACGCCATGAGGCATCGATAGCTAAGTCCCAACATACTACGCTACGACTCTCCCATCTTAGCATGAGGCAGTCCACATGTACGCCTATACACTCGCTCATCTGCCTTGCTTCGAAGTGGCTGGGTTTACCCCTTACCCGGTTGCCAGTCGCTGCGCCAAACCTGCCTCGGCATGAACAGACCATTCACTCCCTTTTTTGCGCTCGGCCTTTTTCGCTTCAACTAACCAATCACTAGTTAGTCGTGCCCGTCGTCTGTTGCTCGGTGCTCCAGATCCCCTGTAGCCTACAGGTAATCTGGGTGGTAGCAGCCGAGACTGCGTTCCACTTCTCCACCGATTGACACATCCGCTGAATAAGGGTATCAAGGGTTGTGTCCCATCCGCAGACGTCAAGCATTGATCGTCTTTCGACGTCGAAACGAGGACATGCGAACAGTATGTGTTCGGCAGTTTTGTCTACACCTGGGCAGTCAGAGCATACGGGGACCTCCACGTGCCCGAACCTGTGGAGGTACTGTCGGAAGCAGCCATGGCCTGACAGGAATTGTGTCAGATGGAAGTGAACTTCTCCATGGGGTCTTCCCACCCAGCTCGATATGCTAGGTATCAGCCGGTGGGTCCACCTACCTTTCGAGGAGTTGTCCCACTCACGCTGCCATCTTGCGACCGAGGTCACCCTGGTGCGCTCGCGGGCTCCTCTATTTCCACGTAGCTCGAAGCACTCCTCATCTTCCCGAATGATCAGCCCGGCTGGCATCATGCTCGCTATCACGCAGGATGCATCGTGTGATACCGTGCGGTAGGCAGATATCACTCTGAGGCACATCACGCGGTAGGTGCTCTCCAGTTTCTGTAGGGAACTGGTTACCCTCAGAGCTCTTGACTATGACGGGCCGCCGTACCTGAGGATAGATACGGCAACGCCTGCCAGTAACCTACGTCTACTGGTGCACACCTTTGAGCTGTTGGACATCATCCTCGATAGAGCCGCAACAGCAGTCGGCGCTCTCTTGCATGTATAGTCGACATGGCTGCCGAAGGTCAGCTTGTCGTCTTTAATGACTCCGAGAGACTTCAGACTTCGCTGTGAAGTGATCGCGACTTCTCCCACATGGATAACTGCATGTTGTGCCGACTTGCGGTTGTTGACGATAACTACCTCCGTCTTATGATGAGCGAGCTCCAGGCCTCTCGCGCTCATCCATTCCGCCACCGTGCTTCTGCGGTTAGTTCTACCTCAGGAATTGACTCCCCGTAGACCTCCAAGGTTACGTCGTCGGCAAAGCCGACGATCTTGACCCCAGGAGGGAACTTCAGTCTCAGAACCCCGTCATACATGAGGTTCCATAGCACCGGGCCTAGGATCGAGCCCTGCGGGACTCCGGCGGTAATCGGAACCCTTTTCTGACCGGCATCGGTCTCATATATCAGTACGCGGTTTTGTAAGTAACTTTCCAGGATCCGGTACAGACCCACCGGTAGGCTAAGCCGGTGTAACGAGAGCGCGATGGCATCCCAGCTTGCGCTGTTAAATGCGTTCTTCACGTCAAGTGTCACTAACGCACAGTATCGAATACCTCGCCTTTTTCGTTGGATCGCTATCTCGGCAGTATTTATCACTGAGTTGAGAGCGTCCACTGTGGACTTAGCCTTCCGAAAGCCAAACTGGTTGCTTGACAGACCGTCCGTACCTTCCGCGTACGGGGTTAGCCTGTTGAGGATGATCCTCTCAAGCAGTTTTCCAGTCGTGTCGATCAGACAGATTGGTCTGTACGCCGATGGGTCGCCTGGCGGCTTCCCGGGCTTCGGCAACAGCACCAGTTTCTGCCTTTTCCATCTATCGGGGAAACGGCACTCGTCAAGGCATCTCTGCATAGCTAGCCTGAACATGTTCGGGTTCGCTATGATCTTGGCAATCGCCACACCCTCGGCGGAGGAGTGTATTACCTCTTGAACCGGGAACCGTCCCGTTGTACAGATTGCCACCATTCCAGACCCGTCCGACACCCAATTCCCGTTGCCGGCAGGGATGCGGTACGGGTCTGATAAGAGGGCGACATCTGTCCTCGACTCCGAGACCGACTGCCATAGCAGCTGTTGGGCTGCTGCACAATGGTTAAGATTTAGCTGTGTGATGTTCACGGCTTCTTCTTATTTGCCTCACCGAAGGGACACAATGGTCCGCCCATAGCATGTTTATGGGCTTGCTTCTTAGCGGTGCAGATAAGGCACTTGTACGCCTTAGTGCAACCCCGCTCCTTAAGCCCCTCCTCGCCGCAGCGACGACATAATTTGCTACTGCTACTGCTTTGTGGCCGGACTCAAGGCACCGATAGCACCTATCCACTGAAGGCGGCTGGGGTATGCTAATAGGGCATACCGACCAGCCGATCTTCAGCTTCCCTTTCTCGGTTACCTTTTTGGCATCCGCCTTCAGTAGCCTGAGGTAGGCTACTTGGGTGCCAGAGGGTCCATCTCTAAAACGCACAGAGGCCCGCTCGATTGTGACGTCGCATTGTTCCGTAACGGCTGCGACGACATCTTCTGCGCTAGTGAACTCGATTATTGAATCTTTTTTTTTTTTATTTATGTGACTTTAAATTTATTCATTCGTCACACGATTATTGAATCGAGCTGCTCCACCACTTTGCGCATCGCGGATAGTGGCCCGTCCAGTGCGTTGGTAGGGCTATTTCCTACCACTACTGGGGGGTCACTAGTGCTATCAGATGCAGCACTCGTCGCTCCACTACTACTTGACTCCTTGTTTGATCCCACGAGTAGCGCGAGAATAAATGTCCGCCACGCCAGAGCTCCGCATTAACGTGGTAAGGGACGCTTACTGTGGGGGTTGCCCAGATACCCCACAGGTTCCGTTAACGATCGAGCATCTTTTTCACCCAATCGATCACTCATCCCTCGGCACGGGTCGCTTCACGCCTTGGAATTGGGGTTATGACCTATCTTGCTTTACGTGGTGACCTCGGCCCAGATCATCACAACCATCCTCCTTTACCAGGGCTTGGGACCTGTAGCTCTGGTTCTCAATAGTTCCATGTACGTATTTTATTACAGACATGCTACTATTGAGATCCGTCATTCGCTAGCGGAGTTCCATATAAGCTGTCTAAAAATATATAAAGTGTTAATCTATGCTGTCAATTTTGGCAGATAATTAAAAAACTGCAAAAAAACGCAACTTTTACACATTTAAACATTCATATCTTGAAAACTAAACATCAGAATCAAAAACAAATTGATAGCGTTCTGTCTGGCTGATAGGTCTTTCATTTAAAATTTGTTTGGATAAGATCGGTTCAGCCATTGCTGAGAAACATGAATGAGAGTTTGTCCGTTACACACACAGATATTGTCCCAAATCGTCGAGCTGAGTCGATTAGCCCTCTGAGCCTCGGAAAAAATCTTGAAAGTTTGAGCGAATTCTATACATTTCTTTTATAAGAAATGTAAAATATAAATCGTGACATTAAAGTTGTTGTTTGTCTCCGATTCCTTAATCCATCTGAACACTCAGAATTGTTGGTAGACAGAGCACACAGAAGTGACATGCAGTTTTTATAGGATATATTGCGACGAGCGAGAAACGATAACATACTCGCGTACGGTAAATGTAATGGCAGCTGCGCTCTTGAGGAACTTTGATAATTTGAGCAGAGAGAGAGAACTGTTTGTTTAGTTATTTATGCTGTCAGACTCTCTATACATGCCTTTACAATGTGTAGTATTAAGCTCGAACTTACAAACCGGAAACTATTTTTTCCGCACATTTGTACCCTGATAAAACCTTTCATATAAGTGACCATTTCAAAATATCGACCAGCAATGTGGTATTATAAGTTTAATGGTTATAGATAATTTCCGTCATACTCAACACAATATTTTAACTAATGGGACAAAAATAATTACAACGATCTAGATTTAAATTTGAAAGTATTTACAACGAATGGAAAATGTGATTTTATGAGAATGTTTCATGAGTGAAGTTCTGATTAGTTTCTAGTATTCGCTATGTGCCGACAGAATTAGTTTGAGGAATCACGCCTGGTTTCGATTTGCTAATATTTTTCTATAAAAGAACAAACACTGATTTAATACATCCGCACAAATCGCTTCGAATGGTGAGAATTGCGATTCACTGGAGGGTGTAAAAGAAAGTGCCGTATAGAATCCTTGAAGTTGAAAGGAGAGTACACTGAAACCTCCATTTATGAACTCTTTTTTAGTAATATTCGATTTCCGAAACTTTTTTACAAACTAAATTCGAAATAACGAACTCTTTTTGAAAAGTTTGAGTTCGTACATTACAGCATGATGTTATATTCTTATGTATTCTTAGTTAATTGTTACTAATATAAGTTGGGTATTTTCGAAATGGGGTTGACTAGTGCATGACGGAAACTGATGTTTTGAGCCATTTTGGAATCCAAGATGTCGACTTCCGGTTTAGATAAATTCTCTATAACCTCAACAATACGGATATTTTCGGATTGGGGTTGACGAGCGCATAACGGAAATAGAACCCATATTGTTCGTTATAGAGAATATTGCTCAACCGGCAATCGTCATATTGGACTTGGAAAAGGTTCCAATTATCCATTTTCATCTACTTGTCAAGCCGGTTCCAAAAATACCCATATTGTTAGGGTTATCGAGAATATTTCTCAACCAACGAGTATTAAGAAGAATGTGAAGCAAACTTTTTTTTACGAGCTAAATCCCAAATAACGAACACTTTTTTACGAACTAATTCAATTTACGAATCCCCGGTTTGGATCGTAAATGGAGGTTTCAGTGTATCGCCAAAACCATACTAGCGCAAGCATTGTGCTCTAGCAAATTGAGGATACTTTGTTGATTTATCGTTGAACATACGATTTCTAGTAGCTTCGAATTCGAAGACGACACTAAAAAGTAATTGAATCTAAAATCGCGGTGCCACTTTTAAAGAAATATCTTTTGGTAAAATGCGAAATACTGTTTCAAGTTAAGTGACAATAAATATCGTACGGTTTTTTTTGTTTTAGTGTTTCGGATTCTCCTCGTCAGTAACTAGCACCAACTGGGTGTCTAGTTAGGCGATGTATCTAAACTAGTACCCAAATTAGCACTAGTTAGACACTAAAATCCAAAAAGTCACACGTCTTGCGTGAACACTAAACAACTGGCTTATACCGAGTGATGTCTCAATAGTAAGCACAGAAGTTCTGTTTGCCGACGAAGAATATGAACCGAAACTGTCTTATGGTTTGAAGACCCAAACGCCTGAAATTATGCAGTCTTCAAACCAAGTCAGTGATGACTTGTCCGCTCTCAAGTAAGATCCGCCAATCGCCCCACGCAACTCAAGACAATAATCAATTTCACGCTCAACATATGTTCGGTGCAGTTCTTGTACTTATCGGGAGACAGTGGTGCTCAAAACCACACTATTAAAAACTGTGTACCGATTTTAATAGATGATTTTTAGAAGCAAATGTACATGGCTTTCTTGATAAGCGGTCCGCCTAAAGTGACTCGTGATCTGACGCTTGGATTTATAATGTGATATCGTCAAGTCTGGTACTTATTGGTAGGGCTTGTCGCTTCCCATCAGCACCGTTAACAACATTTGGAAATAAGTTCTTTCAAATGTCATATCACTTCTCTTTAGTACGATGTCTTTGTTACTGTTCTTGTACCCATGAATAGACGGATTAGTACGTCAATACTTAAAATCAACCGCTACAGTGTAGTTTCGCATTGGGCGGACTGGACTACTGTATTTTTAAGATTGAGTTATGAGAATACATGACTCGTTGTAATCAATGAAGTACAAAACTATCCGTTATAGTACTCATTAGAGTGGGACATGGTTATATGAAAAAAATAAAATTTCGCTCCGAGTAACTTTTTGGGTCCCATTTAGCTCCCAGAACAACTCTGCAAATTTTTAGTTCGATCGGTGAAACTATATTTTTGCGCCCACGGTTTAAAGTTTACATGGGATTTCGTATGGGGAAAACGTCTTTTGCAAATTAATTCTTCCAAGAGTCACCCGTTACCTCCTAAAAATAAATGGATATCTGATTTTCATAGGAAATTTGTCATGGAAATGAAGTCTAGAAGACTGCAAAACAATCTGATGCTTGTGGAAAAAGTTATTAAGCAAAAACCGATTGATGCCCTGAAGAATGATGAAAATTTTACTTTTCATAGCATCACTGCTGCTGATGGTCGAATTATATACAAAATTTTTAATTTTCTCTTTTTATATACAAAAGAAGACTCAATTTATCCCTCAAAACTCTTGCGAAGTGCCCAAACAGTATGGGAAAATGATTTAGACACATTAAGAGAATATCAAAACACAATTGCATACAATTGGACAACCAACAACAGTGGTGCTAGAAAAAATGAATATTTTATCAATCGTCAGAGCATCAATTGGTTTCAGCTTAATAACTTTTTTCTTAAGCATCAGATTGTTTCGCAGTTTTCGAGACTTTGTTTCTGTGTTAAATTTCCTACAAAAGCCACATAACGGTTTATTTTTAGGAAGCAATGGGCGACTCCTGGAGGAATTATTTTGTGAAAGTTAATTTTCCCATATAAAATCCCATGTAAACTTTGAACAGTGGGCGCAAAAATATAGTTTCAGGGATCAAGCTAAGAATTTGCACAGGTGTTCTAGGACCCAAATGGTACCCAAAAAGTTGCTCGGAGCTGGAATCTATTTTTTGTCCCACCCTAGTACTCATGTTGTAGAAAATATCTAGACAATTATCAGTGAATTTCACTGTTTTTCCGTAAAGACATTTAATTGTGTCCAAAACAGATAAAACATAACAAAACATTTTACCTAGGAGCACACTCAAGAATGTTTTCAAATATTCTGAGCAAAAAAAATTTAAATTATATAATAGTTTCAACAACAACTCCCAAACATTGTACTAAACGATTAATTGTTACTCTCAGACTTTTGGCTTTTGGCGAATAATAATATACCTGTAAATTTAATTCCTACAGTTTATAAAATTCGCTATTTTATAATCATTTCTAATCCAGTGCAAAATTAGTAGTATAGAATAAACTTTCAATTTTAAAATCTCAAATATTTAAGATCGATTCCAATTTAGCACACGTCAAACAAAACGACAGAATCAATATACCGATAACGTAACTGGACCATCATGGGGTTGTTGATGCCGATTTTCTTACCACAGGAACAGTTCTCTTGCCAAATCATTTTTTGATAATTAATCCGCGAAAACAAAACTGTAATCTTATAGAAACCACTAGCAGAAGCCTTGTAAAATTCGAGCCCTATGATATATTTCAAATTGGTTCTCGCATAAGCTTCATCGTCGATCAAAACACATCCATCGAGTTTTATCAGCACTCAGCCATACAGTTAACGGGTCCGGGCTCTGAACATTTTTTATTGTTTGGAGCTACTGTTAGGCTGTTAGACTCGCCGCTCAGTTTAGCGTACAGTTTTTTTCACCATGATGGCATAGATCTTTGACGAATAAACCAAAAATCAATTGTCCCAAGTGACTTGCTTGTGTGAAACCTATAGACATTTCAACTAAAATAGATCCTGGGGTACCAACCCTTCAAATGCTGCAGGTTTAATCGACTGGCCAACGACTGAGAAACAACGCTTGTCAACAGTGACAACCTTTAGTGAAAGTGGTTGAATCAACACTTGTACTTGTACTTGTGTTAGTTGTTATTTTATTTTGTTTTCTATGGTTTTCCTAAAAATACCGATTTCAATATGGAAGCTAGGGCGACCTTAATTTGTATTATTTTTTGTGGGAATCTGCTTTTCGTTGTTCAGGGGATTTGCTTAAATAAGTGAAAGATAAAGAATGGCAGTTTGGTGGACCTCAGTCGAATAGACGTTTACTGACTGGCGTTTTTAAATTCATTGAGTTGTTGAAATTACTTGTTGATGAACATATAAGTGCAGTAAAATCAGAACAAACTTTTATATCTTATTTGACAATCACAACATGTAATCAAATTAACATTTAATTTTGAAGCTAATATCAAAAGGTTGTTTCGTTTTTCTGTAATTTTGAAGTTCGGCTTTGCACGGGACGACGATTATACAATAACACTGCTGAAAATGCTTTTTGAGTTTGTGTCGCCAACAGATCTGCTACAGATTGACCAATGGGAACAACACAAAACGAATCACCACGAGCTGTTTGTAGGAAAAAATCAATGGCGATATGGACCCCCTGAAGATTAGTAAAGAAAACAAAAGTCATTGCATTTAAGAATGGTGCGATTTGTCTAACTATTCGCCAAACTCTAAATACGAACCGTTTAAAAACAAGCTTCCAAAATTCGACAATATTTTGTCAGGAAGTTGAATATTTCTTCGCCCTAGATAGCGCAGTAAGACATTATAATGTCCAGATATAAATGATTAGGATCCAGGTAAGGTTGACTCCGATTTCGAACTTAGTTTTAAGACATATTTTAAGCCAAATAAATATGAACTTGTACCCTAATTGTTTGTTAGAGTTTCAATTTTTAGTTTCTGGTAAATATTACCGTTTTTGACTTGGTTGGCCAATTGGGAATCATTGCCGAATGGGTTTGGCATACATAGATGTATGCAGAATCGTCACCATAAATCACAGGTTTATTGGCAGAATACTAATAATAAACACAAACAAAACAAAAATGATAATGTACATGTCAGTTTTGTAAATGATACGACCGATATTAGGTGTTCCGATGCCGATTCCGGCGGTACAATAGTATTTCTCATAATACTGAACAAGCGACACTGTGGTCAATCAATAAAACTGATCCAAGAGTTCCAAAAGTTACAAGTTTATATAGATTCGTATGAAATTGTGTCTTAAAACTGAGTTCGAAATCGGGGTCAATGTGACCCGTTAACACCTTATTCGTAACTTTTTTTTGTACCGCCCTTCAGGAATGTCCGACAATTCTGAACTCTATTGAAAATAGTTGCTCTCTATGAAAGAGGAAAAGTCAAGAAATTCAAAACTTCTACGTGCAAAGTTTAAAAAAGTTATCGCAGTTTGAAGGTTCCTTCTGGGTCATATTGACTTCAACACCTAAAGAAGGTTAATCTACAACATTTGTCTACTTAACTCGCAACGCGCACAATGTTGTTTGGCAATGCCTACGTTGATTCCACACAAAACTGCCTTCCCGAGCAGAAGAAAATAACTGCGGAATACTAAATTTAGGTATCAATACCAACAACTGTTTACCACAATATGATATTAATGAGCTCTACATAAGAGGTAAAATACCAAAACAAATAACATAGATATGTTCTACAAATAACTATTTGATAATAAAACGAGTTATTATAATACCTGAATAATAATAAAACATTTTTCAACCTTCCAGTAACAAAATTCACTCTATGGAGGTATTCAATTAGGTATTGATTTGGTATTTGAAAAAATCACTGGGATACATAAATAATACTAAAATAAAGTATTATACTTCATTGAGGTATTAAGCAGGTATTAAAAAATGTTTCTTCAATAACTGCTTAATACTTCAATGAGGTATAATAATCAATTAATACCAAGTTTTGGTATGAATACCAAAAAATAGTATGCTCGGGTTATTGCCCAGTTATTTTCTCCTGGTCGGGAATTGAGACGCAAATTTGTAACAGTTACCGTTTTCGGATTTGAAAATACACGCGAGTGACACCGAGTATAACGAGCACTCGAAACTTGCTTGAGTTGCTCGGATACCAGTATTGGTGAGATGATATTACTGTTATGGCGAATCTCTATAGTAACGGTTTTATTTGGTATGAATAAAACCAGTTTGCTTTCGGTTGAATATATTTGGGAGAGTTGAACAATTGCTTTATAAACATTTGAAAACACTTTCATAGATAATTAGTGAAATGAATGCCGGTGTGCCGTACTCAATACAGATTGCAAAATTTGGCTCAGCTATGGCTATTTCCAAAACTTGTTATTGCTTGTGGCACTAAAAACTGGATTCTAACCGCACTACGCACTTACTATTCTATTAAATTCTGGTTTGTCTACGAAAGTACCATCCCAAGTAACAATCGAAGTTTTATAGCACGCTACAAGTGCAATCTAAGTTTTATCAGGGGCTATAAAACTACCATAAAACCTCAATTGTTACTAGGGATCTCTATCACTTGAAATACATGTGTTTTGACAGCTCGCAGTTTTCAGTAGCAGTTTGATCACTCGCACTTTGAAAGTGCGGAGTCCAGGTTGGTGGGAAGTGCGCAATATTCTAATCAATATTTTGCAATCTCAATTGGTTCTGGTCAATAACGGAGTAGGACGAGCATAATTTACAAATGCTAATATAAGAATCGTCTGACATAGTTCAATTGTGTGTTTATCGTCAATATGTCTGCTCATGCAGCATTCTCTTTAGATCGTTTCATCAAAAAAGATATCCCACTGCCACTATCAAAACATGTACCCTAAGCAAATCGCACTCAAAACTTGCTCCATGAAATATTGTATCAAACAGAGCTTCTTGCATGCAACTTTTACTTGTGATACAGCTAGCTACAACTAGGTGGCGAACGAGCTGCGTATTGTCTGTTATTATAGCATCGAAGTGGTAGATGTTCAAAGCCTGTCAGACGATTTTGTTGAATATCTGTACTGTCCTACATTGAGCCCAGAAATCTCATAACATGTTTTAAAAACATCACATAGCTCACAAATAATGACAATCCCATTTATATTATGTATATCCATTGAAACTCATGTCCAAAACACATTAAACTCATTATGACTCACCAATAATATTCATTATTCAATGCGATACATTGTATGTTCACGATGGGTGTTTTGGACAGGAATCATATACAGTGAACGTCTAAGCAACTGACTTATCCTGAGTGATGGCCCGGGAAGCAAAACAGAAGCTCTGGTTTGCTGACGAAAAAGCAAAAACGAACTCTTGTGCTAGTGCTACTACTTGGGTATTTGTAATTTGTAGCTCTTACTTTTGCAAACAACTTTACTGAAGAAATGAAACACATATTTCGAATACTTTAAAAGTCATGGCTTGTTTGTGGATTATCCTTTGTCGCCTATTTATTGTTCAATATAGTAACAATCCATTTAAAGGAGCCAAATATTATTTCGATAAAACGAATTTCGTGTTTCATGATTCCACCTACAAGCGCTAGAATAACCACCGAACAATTCCAAGTTGTCTGAATGGAACTTGATCACTTATCGGTGCAAAAAAAAATCATTTGCGTAAACCTTCTGACTCATAACCATCGGATCGATCTGAAGGTGCAACAAATGTTTTCACAAGGAAGTTCTATTTGATGTGTCGATAACTTGCAAAGACGTGTTGATGGCAATTTTTTTAATTTACCTAAATAATTGCAGTTTGAGTCATTGCTTAGTTTTACGACTCTAGTTAATCACAACCTCTGAAAGCTGTAGTGTCGATTTCAAAACGTTTGAGTTCTTCGATAAAAATTTCGATGCGAAGGGGGAACCGAATAATTAGTATTCCGCCCGTGCACTGAAACCGAAATCGCATTTCAACCTCCTTACCGATCGATTGGCACAGTCCGATTTGAGAACCGTACGCCATTTGCATTGAAAGCTTACAAGTTAACGTGTAAAATAAGTACCGCACTGGGTAATTAATTTATTTAACACTAAACGCGATGAAGCTAAAAACTTTTGCAATACTTGAGAGTACGTCATGGAATATAAAATCGCACTTCATTCCAAATCGCCATCCATCGTTTTTCCCAACCCACCGAAAAGGCTGGTGTGGCTCTTGAAGGGTCCCTTCCCAACTTTGTTGACAGCAGCAGGAGCAGCAGCAGCAGCAGGAACCAGTTTCAGTTGCACTACCATCTAAAGCCCGCCCGCCGCCGTTGGATTTTGTGTTAGTAATGCCACGCGCCCAGCTAGTGACCGTTTGTTTATCAGTGGCCCCTTCGAGAAAAAGGGAAACCCGCTCCCCGAACACGGTCGGACGCTGAACTATTGGTGGAAAATAGAAAAGTCGCGGTATTGGATGGTGCCGGAGAAAAACAAAAACACCTCGATCGGAATGGTGAGACTGGGTGGCCTTACGTAAAATCGTGATCCCGTACATGGCCGGTCCAGGTGATCGGTGTAAATGGCCTCTGTGTAAACGGCCGCAGCTCGGATGTTTAGGTTTGACGCATGGAGATTCGCGACAGTAGATGACGATATGGCGAATGCGTAGACTTTGCTAGGGCAAGAGCAGTTCCTACTACGTCGGTGGTGGCTTTCATTAGTCGAGTCAAGGTTGTGGGAGAATAGTGTATGAAAAGTACTGCACATAGTGTGATGAGCCTATTTTGGCACCATTCGAAAAACAATCTAGTTGAAACGCAATGCCTCATATTCCATTTGCGTCCATTCTAACTAGGTATCCAGATCATGGACGCCAACGTGTGATTTGTAAAACGAATCATTCTGCTTTTTTCAGCCGATCAAAACAAACGTAAACATCACGCACATCAATGAAACTCATCAGCTGTTAGTAGAAGAGCGCCCAGAGTTGCGCACGCAGAAAAAAAACCATTCGAAGGTTAGCAACTGGAATGACAAGTTTCACATCACACATTGCTTTCTCCCGATCCGAATTGTATGTGCAGATGAAAATAAAATATCTGCAATCAACAATTAGTTGAATAACTTGAAGTAATTGATTACTTATACCTGAAATTGCATTACATTATATTTACAAGTTCATGTTTTGGTTTGGCCGCACTGGTGATTCTTTTCTGTATGATGGATACAAAAAGTTAGTTTTGATTGTGGTAGTGTATCAGCAAAACATGCCAATAATAGGAACCCCCGTATTTAATTTTATCCTATTATAACACTAGGCCTATTCTAGTGTTTGACGAGTGATTTTAAAGTGAAATTATCGTAAAAAGGTTCTCCAGCTAAAATAAAGGTATGTATCAGTGCAATGTTTAGTATATTTGTGCTGGAACAACGAGATATGAGGCGGTAAATGCTGGCTCGTAAAAGTTTATTTTGCTAAGCGCCGTTGCATCCAGTTTCGGTTCACTACGTGAGTGAGGCGGATTAGTAGATATTTCAATAAGGTGATTTTGTTTTAATTAAAAGTTGGATTTAGAGGATAGTTCTAAATACATATGTACACTCTACTGGCATAATAGGCACATCACCCTATTTGTTTTCTAATGCTGCACTGCATCGTAATTCAAACCGTTCCAGATTTAACACAATATTAGCATCACCAACTACTTTACAGAAGAAAAAAAACTTAAAATGAACTTCAATATTTTTATCTTAATCGCATTTTAAAAATTAATACAGGGTTATAAGCATTCAGTTCGTGTATCATCGAATTCAAACTGGTTATTCTTCTGCATATACCACAACTAAGGATACTCACTACCATTCGATTCAGCTCGTCAACTTCGGCAGATGTACATGTGTGTGTGCGTGTTTTGTAAAGTGCAGTTTAAAAAGCTTTAAAACTTTAAGGGCTCACTTTCGTGCCAACCAGATCCTGCCTTTTTTTCCCATCAGACTGCATCAAAGCATCCATTTCGCAGGGAGGCTGATTGTGCTTATCTCACCTCTTTCTTTTACTCTCGAATTATCCGCAGTTAACTCGGAGCCTCGCTTGATCAATTAAATTTCCCGTTCTTTAACCCATTTAACCACCCCCGCTTGTACTCTATTATTTTCTGCATAGGTCAGACCGTTTAGATCATGTGCGAGCTTGAGTCATTTACCTCCAAACATTTAATCGGATAGTCCCCGGCAATTAGCTTCCGTGAGCAATTCAACTTCCAGCTTTGTCGCGATCTACTCGGATAATCCCCGGCTGTTAAACTACTCTACTCTGACTGAGCGTTCCATGGCGGCGGAATTTCTCCCGATATCGATACATGCTTTGTTCAGAGCGATCGAGCGAGGTACGCTCAGTCTAGAATATTCTCGATGCTATTCATCCCGTGGCATTTTGTTCCCTACACGCGTTCAAACACTTTTATTCAATCCGGGAGGAAACTATCAAGCGAAGTACACACCAGAACATTCTCGATGTTATTTGTTCCTTGGCATTTCATTATATTAGCACACACACTCTCATTACCCTCTGACTAGCAACGACGTTCTTGTAGTGGACCATTCATAAATTACGTAACGCTTTTAGGGGGGGGGGAGGGGGTACGACAAGTTGTGACATAGGGGGGAGGGGTGTTAACTAGATCGTTACGTAACATGTTTTCATCGAAGAAAAAAAAAATTTCCTTGGAATTTGTTACGTAACAGGGGAGGGGGGGATGGAAAAATTTGTGACAATTTGTTACATAGGGGGAGGGGGAGGTCAATTTTGGACAATTTTTGCGTTACGTAATTTATGAATGGTCCCTAGTGGATTGGCGGACCAATCACAGCAGCCCGGGGACAACTTGACTGCTCCCATATATTGAGCTCCTAAGCGAATTTTGTGGTGATTTGGTGATGTCATGGCGGCTCGAATGGAACAAAATTTAAAAAAGGTGCATCCCATCTATTATTTTCTATATCTGTAAAAAATGAACAATTTAAGCATTTCTATCACCAAATTTATTTCGCTCTTCAAATTAGAAACTGTCCATACCTTAACAGAAACATAGATTCCATTTTGGATCTACAAAATCCAAGAAAAATAAATCGATTTTCAGGAATACAAGAAAATGGCTTTCAAAATCGAGCCACTTCCACTTATATTGAAATTTCCGAAAATCTTCGGGATCGAACCAACATGAAATCCTCCGGTAGACGCCGTTCAATTAGTTTTCTGTCGGGCTGGAACTGAGTAATATGCGAAATGAATTCTGAAGGGATCAGTACCAAAACCATTGCAAAATCTTTTGGAAAGAATTATTGCAAAAGTCGAACAAAACTCTGGCAAGAGTCGAACATAATTGTATATTCCTGGCAGTATTCTTGCTAAAACCGGGCACTACCGGTTTGCTGCCAGAATTCTGGTAAAAGCGCACAAATTCTATCCAAAACCAATTTTGCTAACTGTGTAGAAAATCCTACATATTTCGTTTATATTCCCAAACGAAATTCTAGAATTCTTGACGTTCTTAATTAATTTGAAATAAGATGTCATATGTTCACGAATTGTTAGGCTTGGTGATTTACTTTCATTGGTCAAAATGATTTTCATTCATATTTCTTGGGCAAAAAGCACAAATGATTTACCGATTACACACATCACACAACAATAAAACAAAAAAAATAACGACTTCCAGTTAAATTTATAATAAGATTTATGTACCTTGCTGGCAGTTTCCAGTACAGACACTTTATATAACAGACTAGCGGAGAGAAAAACAGAAAAACTAGCAACCATTGATGTAAACTGGCATCACGGAAGCTCCCATAAGCTTTGCATGGGCTTCCTCTTGCACTCCCCCTACAAAAACCCTCATGCTCGTTTGGCTGCACTTTTTGACAGTCCGTTTGGCTGCAATTTTTGACACTTCGCTAGTCTGTGTATAAAGTGTCTGTAGTTTCCAGTTAGGGATAAATTTATTCTCAAATAATTGTTTTCTTTATCCACATTTTGGAATACGATTTTTCTAAATGTTGTTCTTGCTGCATTGACGGCGTTCATAACACACGTAACGAAACACGCTTTTCTCTTGAAACAATTTCGTTTCGTTGTTCGTGGTACTCGTACGGAGAAGGCATACTAGCGCCACCATCAAATTAGTGGTACATATATGAAACAAGCACTATCTGTCAAGTTGTCCCCGGGCTGAATCACAGCAAGCTTTCCGATTTAACGCAACTATAAAGATAGCTGCACCCGCGACAAATTCTAGGTCTTTTATTCAAAACGATATATCAAAAATGAGTGACTCTCTTTGTTTACTTTCTCTTCTGTTAATAATTCGGTCGCTTTAACATTTATCACTCGACTCTCTTTGCATAATATGCTAGTCAAAACTACAGACAATTTATACACAGACTAGCGAAGTGTCAAAAAGTGCAGCCAAACGAGCATGAAGGTTTTAAGAGGGGAAGTACAAGAGGAAGCCCATGCAAAGCTTATGGGAGCTTCCGTGATGCCAGTTTACATCAATGGTTGCTAGTTTCACTGTTTTTCTCTCCGCTAGTCTGTTATATAAAGTGTCTGTAGTCAAAACCACCGTCTTTCAATCTGTGCTATAAAATAAGTGAAAAGTGATATAGTGACGGGGTAAAAATCGAAAGAGAGTTGTACTGCCGTTCTACGCCTAATTGTCCCATGTTGCAAAACTGGCAACTGAGAAAAACGCGATTGAAGATGAAAATTGTATTAGCCATCTGGAGGGATACGGTGTAACAAATAAAGCTTTATTGTCCAAAATTACGTTCATGGCAATCGTTTTCATTATAATCAGTCCAGTTTTTTATTATAGAGATTCAATTAACGTTAGTTTTTAAGAAAAATGTTAAGTGGGACTGTTATGCCGAGAAATCGAGCGGAAACCGGAAAGTTCTACGCATATCAGTCCCATAACGATCTTTGTAAATGATGCTCATAACTCATTTTTTTACAAAAGTGTATGTCGTGAGTTTTTCTGTTACTCGGGAGATTTGTTGCTTTATCAAAATTGGACATAGGGTAAAGTACCTATTTTTACACTATTTAGAAGGGTACCTCACAAGATCATTAATTACTCTGCCTACACTCGATGGAGTGCATTAATTTGGCATTCACAACCTTGCTTCGTTCTTAAGAACCAATCTAATAACACAAATGGCCTAAAAACGATGAAATGCTAGTGTTTGATCGCAACTAAAGTTCCAATCGAGTGCTCCAATTGTCGCCTTACCATTTGATCCAATTTGTTGAACAAAGATAGCAAACGCTGCACTAACCAACGGCTTCAAATGGGTAGCGTGATAATAGAAACATTGCGAAAATAGGCTCATTATCCTCAATGCGTTCGCCATGCGACGATAGTTATGAAGAGCTTTACAGGATTGTTCTCACTGCTGTGATTAATATTGCCACTGCCATTTTTAATGATCCTGTATTTTTCCATCAATTTTTTCAGTGCCCGACATCTAGCGTAATGTACTTCTTAACTAAACGCTACGTAATTATTTTTTTATTGCGCACTTTTTTGGGATTTTTGTTAGTGGGACAATTATGCGTAGAATATCAACAATGGGACAAACAGACTTGGTATTTTTTCACGAAGTCTTCGAACAAACTTTATGATTGGATGTGCTTTCTGAAAATATACATCAAAAAGGACTGTTTGGTTAAAAAAAGTGAAAATGACCAAAAAGCAACATGGGACAATTATGCGTAGAACGGCAGTGTAGATTATGTCTTTTTTGAAAAATCGCTCAAGAATTAGGTTTTACACCAACCGACATAACCCCACAAAATGAGCCGGATGAACTTCGTTTGACAATGCTCGGTGGTTTGTTTACATGGAAGTTACGTGAGCTCGAATGCAACAGATGAGTACCCGTTACACTCGTACTCACGCAACTGACAAAGTAAATAAACCACCGAGAATTGTCAAACATGAACTTCATTCATCATGAGTTACTTGATGTACTCATTCACTCTCGCTCGCGCGTTCATACGTCCTGTATGAGGCTTGCTTGGGTGCTCTCTCTGTTACACCTTGATTCACTCTCTAACACTCCACATGAAGCTTACTTTGGGGCTCACCTTTTTCGTGCCTTGCGAGGCTGACTTGGGTGCTAACCTTTTTCATACCTTTCTAGGCTTACTTTTGTGCTCGCCTCTAACATTCCATGTAAGGCTGACTTGGATGCTCACCCTTCGCTCCTCTGGCACGCTACGAGGCATCGATAGCTAAGTCCCAACATATTATGCTACGACCCTCCCATCTTGGCACGAGGCAGTCCACTTATACGCCTATACACTCGCTCTTCTGCCTAGCTTCGGGGTGGCTGAGTTTACCTCTTACGCGGTTGCCAGTCGCTGCGCCAAACCTGCCTCAGCATGAACAGACCATTCACTCCCTTTTTTTGCGCTCGGCCCTTTCCGTTCCAACTAACCAATCACTAGTTAGTCATGACCGTCGTCTGTTGCTCGGTGCGCGAGATTCCCTGTAGCCTGCAGGTAATCTGGGTGGTTGCAGTCGAGACTGTGTTCCACTTCTCCACCGCTTGACACATCCGCTGAATAAGGGTATCAGGGGTTGTGTCCCAGCCGCAAAAGTCAAGCATTGCTCTTCTTTCGACGTCGATACGAGGACATACGAACAGTATGTGTTCGGCTGTTTTGTCGACACCTGGGCATTCAGGGCAGACAGGGACCTGCGCGTGCTCAAACCTGTGGAGGTACTGTCGGAAGTACCCATAGCCTTACAGGAATTGTGTCAGATGGAAGTGAACTTCCCCATGGGGTCTTCCCACCCAGCTCGATATGTTAGGTATCAGCCGGTGGGTCCACCTACCTTTCGAGGAGTTGTCCCACTCATGCTGCCATCTGGCGACCGAGATCACCCTGGTGCGCTCGCGAGCTCCGCTATTTCCACGTAACTCGAAAAACTCCTCATCTTCCCGAATGACCAGCCCGACCGGCATCATGATCGCTATCACGCAGAATGCATCGTGTGATACCGTGCGGTAGGCAGATATCACTCTGAGGCACATCACGCGGTAGGTGCTCTCCAGTTTCTGTAGGGAACTGGTTACCCTCAGAGCTCTTGACTATGACGGGCCGCCGTACCTGAGGATAGATACGGCAACGCCTGCCAGTAACCTACGTATACTGGCGCACACCTTTGAGCTGTTGGACGTCATCCTCGATAGAGCCGCAACAGCAGTGGATGCTCTCGTGCACGTACAGTCGACATGGCTGCCGAAGGTCAGCTTGTCGTCTATGATGACTCCGAGAGACTTCAGACTCCGCTGTGAAGTGACCACGACTTCTCCCATATGGATAACTGCATGTTATGCCGAATTCCGGTTGTTGACGATAACTACCTCCGCCTTATGCTGAGCGAGTTCCAGGCCTCTCGCGCTCATCCATTCCTCCACCGTGTTGATCGCGTGTTCTGCGGTTAGTTCTACCTCAGTGATTGACTCCCCATAGACCTCCTAGGTTACGTCGTCGGCAAAGCCGACGATCTTGACCCCAGGAGAGACCTTCAGTTTCAGAATCCCGTCATACATGAGGTTCCATAATACCGGGCCTAGGATCGAGCCATACGGGACTCCGGCGGTAATAGGAACCCTTTTCTGACCGGCATCGGTCTCGTATAGCAGTACGCGGTTCTGGAAGTAACTTTCCAGGAATGCCTCGCCTTTTTCGTTGGATCGCTATCTCGGCAGTCGTTATCACTGAGTTGATAGCGTCCACCATGGACTTATAAGTAATTACCCTTTCGAAAACCAAACTGGTTGCTTGACAGGCCGTCCGTACCTTCTGAGTACGAGGTTAGCCTGTTGAGGATGATCCTCTCAAGCAATTTGCCAGTCGTGTCGATCAGACAGATTAGCCTGTAACCCGATGGGTCGCCTGGCGGCTTCCCGGGCTTCGGCACTAGCACCAATTTCTGCTTTTTTCATCTATCGGGGAAGCGGCACTCGTCAAGGCATAGCTAGCCTGAACATGTTCGGGTTCGCTATGATCGCTGCCTTGAGAGCGCTGTTTGGAACTCCATCCGGCCCTGGTGCTTTGTTCATTGCTAGGAAATTAGCCACTACGAGTAGTTCTTCATTCGTCATCGGAGCCACCATCTCGGCCGCGCACGTCTCGTGGTGCAGGTGGCCAGGGGCTTGTGGCTCGAAACGGGAAGAGTGCTTCGATAATCGTCGCCAACCGGTCCGGAGACCGTTTTGGGGGTGAAGAGCCCCCTTTGATCTTGGCCATCACGATTCTGTAGGCGTCACCCTACGGATTCGCGTTGGCACTTTCACACAGGTTGTCGAAACACGCTCTCTTGCTGTTTTCAATGGCCTTGTTAAGGGCCAATTTCGCAGCTCGAAACACTTCACGGCGGTTCTCTCTTGCATCCTCGGTGCGGGCTCTTTGCATCCTACGTCTAGCTCTTAGGCAGGCTGATCGTAGAGCTGCAATCTCGGCACTCCACCAATATACCGGACGTCTGCCGTTTCTTTGCAGGGTTTTCCTCGGCATAGTGGCGTCGCACGCGCGTGATAGGACGGCTACGAGCGCATCCCCGCTTAGACTGTCGGTGTTGGCCTCCAGTCCCAGGGCAGCGGTGAAAGTTTCGATGTCGAAGTGATTGGACTTCCACCCGCGTACCTGACAAGGATCTCCCGCCCTCGGATGCTGCACACCATAGTTGATCCTAAGGCGAATTGCTAAATGATCGCTATGGGTGTAGCCCTCGTCTACCTTCCATTCCATGGCTGGAACCAGACCCGGGCTGGCAAACGTTACGTCAATCCATGCCTCCACGCCGTTTCTACGAAATGTGCTAGCGGAGCCATTATTGGCTAATACAGCGTCGAGTTTCGCAGGCGCCTCCATTAGCGGTTTGCCCCTGCTATTTGTACAGCGGCCGCCCCACTCTGCTGCCCAAGCGTTAAAGTCTCCCGCTATGACTACCGGTTTCCGGCCCATTATGTCTGACGAGAGTCTGTCGATCATCTGGTTAAACTGTTCTATGGGCCACCTTGGTGGAGCGTAGCAGCGACAATAGAACACACCATTGATCTTGACAATCGCAACACCCTCGGCTATCCCAGACCCGTCCGACACCCAATTGCCGTTGTCTACAGGGATGTTGTACGGGTCGGATAGAAGGGCGACATCTGTCCTCGACTCCGAGACCGACTGCCACAACAGCTGTTGGGCTGCTGCACAATGGTTAAGATTTAGCTGTGTGACGTTCACGGCTTCCTCTTATTGGCCTCACCGAAGGGACACGAAGGTCCACCCATAGCATGTTTACGGGCTTGCTTCTTAGCGGTGGAGATAAGGCATTTATGCACTTTAGTGCAGCCCCGCTCCTTTTGCCCCTCCTCGCCGCAGCGACGACATAGTTTGCTCCTGTCTGTGCCCTTACATTCGTATGATTTATGGCCGGCCTCAAGGCACCGATAGCACCTATCCACTGAAGGCGGCTGGACATACTGACATCATTTGCAGTCTTGAACTCGTCCAGTTGCTTACACTGGAGGGTCATTTCCGCCCCTACCGATCTCACCTGGGCGCCTTCACCCAGGACCTCTTGGGCCAAGGCCTTCTATACCGCACTAGATTGTGCGCCTCGCTTCAGCACTAAGAGCATTTCGCCGGTCTTGGTGCGTCTCACGCTGCGCACGTCTTGCCCGAGCGCCGAGAGGCTTTCGGCCGCCCGCATTGACTTAAGGACGTCAGCATATTTGTCCTCGTCGGTCTTTACCCACAAGGCCTCGCCTCTGTCCTTGGCCTTCTTTGTGGGTCGAGGTGCTTTCGGCGTCGGCTTTCTCCTACTGACCAACTTCCAGGGGTTTTCGCCCCCTGTCCCGGTTGCGCCGGGTTGCTGGTACCTTTTTATCTGCCCGGCGGGGTCATTTGCACCCCGGTTTACATCGCCCAAACGGTGTTTGGCCGTCACGGTTACACGCCGTTTGGCGTTGCTTTTTGTACCCTCGCCTGGTGACTTCCTAGGTCGCTTCAAGTTCGGCGCCGTCTTGCCCTTGCCCCTGACCTTCTATGGAAAATCAGCCGCCGCTTGGAGCGACTTGGCTGCTCCATAGAAGGGGAAGGAGAAGGCTCCTGTCTGGGTTCTTCTGTCGGCCTTCTCTCTTCCTTCCACCCACTTGACGTATGCTTCCTGATCTTGTCTTGCGACTCGAACAGCTTTGCAGAGCACTAACAGGTTCTGTTTCAGATCTTTGCTAATGTTTTGTTTCGCATTTGCGAACTCGATGATGCTGTCGAGTTGTTCCACAACTTTAAGTGTCGCTGGTAGTGGCCCGTTCAGCGCGTTGGTAGCGCTATTTCCTACTACCGCTGGGGAATCACTAATGCTGTCGGATCGAAACTCAGCAAAACTTCACCGAACTACAATCAGCCGAGAGCCTCAGCAAACCCCCAGCCAACAAAAAATCGGCAAAATTAAGTGGATCATCGGTGAAAAAAACTTCGATGCGTAGAGTGAACATTCCGCTGCTCTTCCCAGACTCCGTTCGCCATTGAGAATATTTTAAACCCGCTCAATAATTTTACCCATAGCACGGGTCGCATGACACTATGGAATTGGGGTTCCCTGTTTGGTGGGTTTTTACCACTGGAACAGGTTGTCCGTACTTTAATTCTTAGCCGGTTGAAACAACCACTACCGACACTACACGACTTATCTAGGCTGTTCGGAGAAACAAGCTGACATTGAAGGACATCTTCCATAGATGGTAAGTTAGCGGTACGCCTGAAAATAAGCAATTAAATGGAAATAAAACTACTTCAGACGTCTTTATAAAAAGCGTTGGTTGAATGCCTTTTCAATAAAACTGCATATCAATCGTCACTTCCCAGTATGTTTTAGACTCTATACCTCAGCATTTTGACTTTGACGTGGACTCCATATACCAAAAAAATTAAAATTTTTAAGCGATAGCCTGATGTAAATGTCCACGGCATTCATGAGATACACAAGAAAAGGTTTCTCTTGCTTTGGAGTGAATTAGTAGGAAGTAAAAAAATTGATGACTATTTTTGCACTACGAATAGTACCGCCAACTTGCCCCGCGTGCGTCACCACCATCTAACCTCTACCGCACATTTTATAAAAAAGAGTATTAAAAACTTTTGTTTGTGGTTAGGTGTCAAATCTATAAGGATTCTGAAAGCGCTTCTCACGCACTATCCATAAAATGTAACCATCCGTGGAATAGATTGAAACAATAAATAACACAAAAAGTTTAAAACTAAGGAAATTTAATTATTACCCTCGAAAACACAATACCGCCCGCAACTTCTTAAAAACAAAATGTAATGCAACACAAACACATTGGAGAATGTATTTCACGTTACTTGAAGTACACAGCGAAATACTGCACCATATGACCAAAAGGAATGGAGGAAAGGGGACTCCGCCAACTAGCCTCGGGCGCCCCTAATAATAATACACAGTTACCATAAGTGGCAAAAATAAAAGAAACAAAACAAACTCATGTGTGTAAATTAGAGCCGTAGTGCTCAAGTGAGAGCAAGGATGTGAAGTAAACAGATCGGAAAACTAGAAGTGGCAGGGTCATTAGAACAGACTTAATATCGTACGGGCTTAATTTTTGTCTTCTGCTAATGAGGGTCGAGCTTAGGCAGAATAACTACGAATCACCCGGGGGCAACGATACAATTTGTTTGTGCACTGGTATAGAACAAAAGCTGGCTTGATTCACTGGTGCCTATAGCCTGCTATAGCGTAGCGATTTTTTTTGCTTCTGATTTATGCGAGGTCAAAAGGTAGACTGATTTTCTTTCGTTTATCTGAAAATCTGTTGTGAAGTCATTGTTGTATTGCAATTAACCACATATTTCTGTAGATGTAATTGTTACTAACGAGCTAAATGTATTGTACAATATTTTCTTAATACTTCGGTATTATAAAAGGATAAACAAATTTTAATATCATTTGATAAGTCATAATAGAGTCCCAGTAAGTAAGCTTGTGCTGAAATAATATTTCGCTAGAGTTTTTGAAAGTGTTGAATTAAATAAGATGGCGCGGGTGCCGGAGGGTTAATAAGCCTATTTTAAAAGAATATTACAAAAAAAATTAAGCGTTATACAGGTCAGATTCGACGTGCAAATCCCGCTTAGAACAAATATTACGAAGTACCCCAACTGGCTGCTTATACCGCATGAAAAAATTTGACTTGATTTCTATAGCAGACGTTAAAAAACATCAACTTTTCACTGGAATCATCCTACTCTACCTCTATACACAGTTTCGAGACACTTCGAGATACAATGTTGCAATGCTCTATTGCCTTGCTGAAATTTACATGGTTACACGTTACAACTACTAGCTTAATAAGGAGATATGAGTTACTGAGCGCAAACAACGCACCAGATATAAATAAACAAACAAACAAACACGTAAACAACTAAACTAGTAGTGCTCCAGTAGGGCTCAGACCCTGCGGTACATATATGAGCATGGTATGCAATGATACCATTTCGGATCAATCACCGGTGCTCGATGACAGATTGATGAATCGTTCGACTAATATGGTTCTGAAGAAAAACATATCAACAACTATTAGCAGCTACGTAGTACGTGCGCGAAAATTTCGCTTTCATTGAGAAAATGGAAATCGAAAGTTTTTTGTGCACCATCCAAACACCTCGCACTGTCACCCTTTCCATCGATCACACTTGTGTCTCCATCGATCGGTAAAGACTGCAACTGGGGAAAAATGTAATTTGTCTAGACGGTGGATAATGTGATGATGATCAGTGAATATTGAAATAATTATGTTCACTACCTTTTTATGATCTCTTGTGGCTCGCAATCTAGTGGTAATTCCACCGGGTATTATCAGAACGATTCAAAATCTAATTCACTCTACTGTTACTATTTGCCTCACTTCAATTGATCAGAAGTCGTACAATATTGAACCAGAAACTATCCCAGATGTTTGCAAATAGGTGTTTTACCCTCTCCTAACACTGTATTTCCGGAATCCGATTATAAACAACATAACAAGATGATTATTTATTTTGTTTAGAATTAATATGAAATCGACAGAAACTGGAGGGAAAAAACAGGTTCGGCGAATCATGAGATCAGCATTCAAACAATCAGCACTGAATGTACCAATACGTACTTGAATTACAAAACAATATTTCTAGTGAATTGTGTACAGTACATGTGCTCTCCCATTTCGCATCTAAACAAATAAGGGTAGCTCGTCGACTATTGCCTAGAAATGAGATGGAGGTTCAAGACTTTATTCTGAGAGATTGCCCCAGTATGGAAGTTGATCGCAGATATATGCGTAGGTCAATGCAACAAATATTGAACTTCATTGCAACAACATCTTAATTTCCGTTACTGACCTGAAGTCATCGCGTGTGGAGGTTTGTCGACTATCGGCCAATAGGTGCCTAAAACCTAGGGGGAAACCCAGTGATAAACGTGTATGAAAATAAACAATTACTGTACGCCATCGATCCCCATCAAAGTGATACAGGCAACAGCGCTGCTGTTCCACCGCATCGCTGCAGTGCCAGTGTAGGCCACAGAAAATTTATTAGAGGAGATGACTCAATAGTGGATGAACTATGCCAACTATACATAAGCAATTTTAAAAGTAAACTAACTCAAATTTACTTATATAGGCTCTGTATTTGTATTTATATGAAAGAGTTTTCAATTCTACAGCTAAAAAATCCGTACATGTAAGTTAAACCTCTACTTTTTGCAAAATGTTAAAAAAGGAAACGCTGTGTAAGACCCAATAGTTGTGATAGTGTTCCTATAGTTGGAAGTCTATGTTCCTATAGTTGTAACATCTGTTTTCGCTCATTCACATGGGCTATTTCGTGCCATTTAAACAAATATAATGATTCGAATATTAAACATTATCAAATTCTAATAATATAATAGTAGAAATAGTATGAAAACTTATTAATTCTTCTAGATTCTTTTTTACCACGAAACAGGCCGACAAGGGTGCTCATACCTGCGTCATTTTCTAACCGATTTTGACTCTTTTAGATGTTTTAGATTCAGGAACCCATCTACTTTTAGACTCTGTGAAGATGACCCGGATGAATTCATCTGGAATGTTCCGGAATTAGAATACCATTTGTTAATTTCAATGGGATGCTGGAAATATGGGTATCAACATTCATGGAATTGCCTCAGAAGACTGCATCTTAGGGTCCTGGAATCATTTGGTGATTTGACCCCCAAACAGACATTCCGGAGCAGGTTCCCTTGGGGGCCGCTGGTGGCCGTTCCGAGGTCAAAGTGTCATATGGTTCCGTAACGATGAATAACAGATTTCTGAAACAATTGCAACAAGTGTCCCAATACCGAAACCGTAGGGGGGGGGGGGAGTGTCGCAGCCAGGGGGGTTTTGGAGGTCAAACCAATTGAATTGAAAAAAATAATTGGTGGTGACCAATTTAATATTAAAAAAAAATTTAATTTTTAATATTTAAATATTAATTTTGGAAGTACTACGATGGGATGCATATGAAAGACGGAATGCGGAGACGGCGCATGAACAACGAGTTGCAACAGTAGCTTGGAGCAGACTTGTTATAAACACTTCAACACACGATGAGGGCTAATATCCCTCCCTCAGGATGAGGTAGAAAAGAATGAAGCAACGGGAGCATCTCTACCGTTGTGTGTGAGGAACCGAAAAATGAGAGAGTTCCTCTCTTGCTCAACGAAATGATGTAGATAAATATTTTCTTACGCATGGGATATTTGCTCCGTGGAGGAGAGTGTGCTACACCTCATGATGATTCAAGAGGAGTTTGTGATGTCCTCACACGCCTTGTGAGGAGGTAATGATTAGTTGCTATGAGGTTTTGTTATATGGGTTTGATGCGTGTGTAAAGTTTTTTTCTGATGTATATTTTTGTATTTGAAATGAATGTATAGTTAAGCGTTGCATGAAGCAATGCAACTATCTAAATATATACATAGTTTTCAAATATGTATAGAGTCATGAGCCTCTTTTCACCTTATTACAATTAGCACCTTACCCATTTGAAACCATTGGTTAGAGTTGTGTCTGCCATATATTTGTACTATCTTTTGACTTAAATGGTAGTGCGATATTTTGGGCATCCGATTAGAGTTTTAGTTGCACTCAAACAGAAGTATTCCACCATTCTCGGGCCATTTATTATTTTACTAGTGGTTCTTAGGAACGAAGCAAACGTGTTGGTGCCAATTTATAGAAATTTCATCGATTGTAGGCCTTGTAAGTGATACAATAGTCCAGTACCCTCCTTAAAGGGCCAAAATTTGCCAAGCGATCTGTTATTAAAATATAATACTCGTTGAGGAAGAAGTAGTTACGTATCAAAGATTGCGACCTTTTTTGACGTTTGGCACCCATAGCTTAGCTAAAACGTGACATACATGTTTATATTGAAGCAAACCGTTTATTCGTTACGCACTGTCCAGGTGGATAACCGGATGACATCATAACTCTTTTCACGGCGCTATAGTGATTTTTTTTAACTTTTCAAGTGAACTAGCATAGGTTATAGTGCAACACAAAAAGTTTTGAAAACTGTTGCATGCCCCCAAATTGATTTACAGCAGAATTAAATGCTCTTCCGAATTATTATTACATAGAACCATGACGTGCCCTTGGAAGAATGTTGAACCATTTGCATATTTGTCATGAAAAAAATGCAAAAAATGACAATTTTCTTATTATTGTCGCAATTTAGCACAATATTTATAACAGAATAATACAGCATACCTTTGGAAAGGTGTATTTTTTCTCTTTCTAGAACTTGCTAGAAATCGGCGCTAAGACTGGACAACGTAATTAATGTTTTGGTGCCAAAGGTCCCAGAAAATGTTTTTGCTATAAGTGAAGATGATAAGGAGTAATGAGAGCAGCCTTCATTTTTTCGAATTTTCCATAGCACGTTGATGCCAATACATTCGTTAAAAAATCGGTTAAAATGTTACTTGAAAAATAATAATGATGTTGTAAAGCGCTCCCATAGGAACCTGGGCAATGATGTGAGAAAGAACTCTGCGAAATTTCTAAACGATTAGTATAGGAGGTTTTAGGTTAGTGTGTACACCGCATTTTTTCGATTTTCCTCCTGAAAATTCAATGTACCTCACAAAATTTCAATATTTTGCAATGAAAATTTAAGAAAATATTGTACAAATGTTGGATTCTTGTAATGGAATTGATTGAATAGGCAAAGGCTAACAACGTATATCCTACATAATTCATGAACTCATCTTTTCATTATATTTGCTAAACAATCTGTTCAAAAAATTATTTCACTTGTAGGGGATTATTTAGTGAAATCAGTATCAAAATAAGAAGCTTCGTGTTCTCCTCCGAATATAGGGTAAAGAGGTAAGCCCCTTACATAAAATAAACCCTATTATGGTGGGTATACCACTAATTTCTAGGCCTACAATTGATACAATGCGTATACATTGGCATCAGTAGCTTTACTTTGCTCTTAAGAACCAATATAATAACACAATTGGCATTATGCTATATTTATCCGTAGTGGAGAAAAATTTTAATTAAAAACTATTTTCCTTCACTAACGAGAAAATGGTTTGAAACCACCTTTGCGCATAAAGGACACAAAACCTATAACTAAACTATTTATGGAGATGCGTTTCGAGTTCGAAAACAAAATTTGTGCTTCTGATTGAGTTGGTATGAAAGCTGTAAAATGTTCGTATTTAAGCGCAACGAAAACTCGGTTCGAGTGTTCCAATTATTGCCTTACCTTTTAAACCAACGCGTTGAACAAAGATGGGAAAAGCTGCTCTAACCAGCGGCTACAAATTAGTAGGGTGATAATAGAAACAAGACGAAAATAGGCTTATTACCCTAGCGTTGAAAGTAGATAATCAGGATAGTATACAATTTTCGACTATGTATAATTTTAAATATCGCTGTCTATAATTATCTCATTTTAAAAATGTATTGCCCATTGGAAATTTATCCGCATAAACTTTTTACTTTGACATTTAGTAACAAATAAACACAAACAACTTTTTTTTAAACTTCATTGTCCATATCTTGGAAACTAACCAGCCAAAACAATCTATAATAGAGATAGAAACGAAACTATTTGATAACAACATTTTTTAAAAAATTTATTGAGAAAGAACACTAGAATAGAATCGAATATTATGCACCCATTTTACTTGGAAGCGATGTCATGTTGTATTAGATATCAAAATTAAAATATTTCTAGAGAAAATTTTCAATAGGATGTAACATCGAGAGCCTCTCTTTGTTTACTTTCTTACGACGTCATTACAACACTTTGCACTAATTTTCCAGTACATATCGAAAGCCGACGGTTTTTACTAGAATATTATGCAAAGAGTAGAGTAGTAAATGTTGAAATGGCCGAGTATTGAACAGATGTAAAAGTTACTTACGTCCTACACACCAAAAAATAATGAAAATTAAACGACATGTAAATCAATACGAATGTAAACATACAACAATTGAATCTAAAATTTGATTGAAAATTACGTTAACATCAATTGGAGCATCAAACAGCATACAATTTTACACTTTCATTCGTGTAATATTACATGTCAATCATTTTACAACAGTATTCGAGTAAAAATACATTGAAGTGCATGTGTTTTCTGTTTAAAGAAACTGTAATTTTCAACCCACGTGTAAAATTATAATAAAATTCGTTGAAGAAAGCGCGACAAGTCTTGTGTATTTGTGGTGGAGCTTAATTTTACATTTATATTCATGCTCCAAATATGTGCATGAAAATAATCTTAAAATTACAAAATATTTTTATCTGTGTATTCTAAATTTTCTCTAGATTTATCTTCTATTATGGTGTTATTAAGTTTGACGAATAGGATTGATTTTAAATTTTCCGAGCTGAGGTTTATCTGATCGTTAGTTAGTATTTTCCCAAGGCCACTGAATCCTCGCTCAATTGAAACCTGTGTACAAGAAGTGCTCAAGCCTCAAGGTCGTTTGGCACAGTAGAGTCAAGTCTGGGTCCTCCAGTCTCTTGGATTCCCACCACATGATGATATCCGAATTCCACGAAGCACTGATCTACACCACGAAAATTGTACTTATATCCGCATCCTACGCAGCAGACAAAATCCCATTAAAACAAGAGAGGGAAACAATCACTCTCGCGCTCCACACTCTCAGCATTTTTGAAGAGGAATTCCAACCCATCTTCAATCAGTTTTGCGCTCTCGCCTTTCCTGTGTGATGCACATAACATCCTCTAATCATTGAACAAGTCATCACCTCTGATGATGAGTTTGCTTGTTGAGTGGGAGAAGAGTTTTTTTCTGCTATTGGCGAGGTGTGTGAAGTCCTCCTCAGAATGTTGATACCTCACCTCATTTTAGCATCATGAGTGATGCTCCAGCAAGCCTGGCTTGGAGAACCACCCAATGTTGGCTCAGCGAAATTTGGGCGGCTGCATGTTTTCAGAATGGTGAACAAATCGGTTAAATGGCTCTAGAAACTCATCGTTCTCTACACGTTGCATTCAAAATCACTAAGAACGCGTTGATATCCCGCCAGCATGCTCCAGGTTTTTTGACCGTAGGAGACAACCGGTCCAATGAGCGATTTGTAGAAGATTAACTTCATTCGGTGTCGTACCTTCGTCAATCGAAGGGTTTTTCGAAGCCGAAAGTAACAACGTTCACCTGCTAGAATACTTTTCTAAATTTCTCTGTTGGTGTCATTATTGACGGTCATTAGTGAGCCCAAATACACGAGCTCACCCAGTAAACGAAATATCGACTAGGCGGATTAAAACATGCCGACGAGTAGTAGGCTATTGAAATATTCTTCTAGGCTACCCGCTGTAACTCGCCAACAATCTGCACTAATTGTGTGGGTATCAACCAACTCGATATCATCGTCATCGCTTCAACCGTCAGTCGGATGTACGTTCCCACCATTGTCTCAAGATTGTGTGGCACAATATTGAGGTTACCGTCGAAGCTAAAAAGCTGAGCAGACTTCCGGAAAACCGTGTCAATCTTAGCTCTTATTATCACACCATACCGCAGGCTTTTCCGAGTTTCAAAAGTATTTCTAATACTCATCACATATCACTCGATCTATTTTCGCTGGTCCGGAAATCCATATTTGGGCGTTATATGCTAGTTTTCTCAACGATCTCGCTTGCTAACGGTGGTTCAGCAATATGATTGCTCGATAACTATTTGCCACAATCCCTTTTAACACCCTTTTTAAAGATGGGACATACTACTTCCTCAATCCAATCTTCCAGTAAAATCTGTTTCTCCCAGATCTTTAAAACCACCTAGTGGAGTACTCTACACAACGCCTCTTTTCCGTGTTTTAGCAGCTTACATGGCAGCTGATCATTGCCAGCGGCTTTATCAGTCCTCAACCCGCCGATCACCTCATGAATCTTCGGTAGATCTTGCGCTGGGAATCTGTCGTTGGCTGCGCTTGTCTCCAGACTGATTCTTGCGATACTCTCGTCGTCTACTGCTATTTCGATGTTCGTCATAATACACTTATCGATCAGCTCGCACTCGGTCGCGAGAAGGTCTCCATTATTATCTCTTCATATGTCAGCCTGTGGCACATAACCTTTGCTTGAGCGATTTACCTACTCGTAGAACTTTCATAACTCTATACAGATGCTCCATCGCATATCTTCCTGTAAGCGATTTCGAATCTATATTCGCACTGTGGAAGGTGCGCACATTTGTGAAGTTGGAGAAAATTTTCCGTTCATTAGAACGTGGTCGATTTGGTTCTAAATTTGTTAATGAGGTGATCTCAGGGGTGAGGTTCATGTCGCTGATGAGGAGCTTCACATTCTGCCGCGGGCTCCAAATGCGCGTAAAAGGTATTCTTTCTTGTTCTCGGGTTACGCTTCGTGAGGGCAGTGCACGTTAAGGTGAAGATATGTGGAAGCCACGTTGCTAGGCACCGACTCGCTTGTTTACATTGAGAAAAACTGAAACCTGAAGTGAAAATTCAAACGCACAAATGAGAGTTTCCGAACATTTTCCTTTGAACATCTACACATTGGCAGCAAATTTGAAGTTTTGTTAGTAAACGATTAAAGTTTCGCGAGTGTTTTTGCAGTGGTGTGAGAATAAAGTGCATTTGAAAAAGTGCAATGAGCACGAGAAGAAGAAAAATAAGAGTGTTTCGAAAAGAAACCCCATGTGAAGAGGGGTGATATTTTCGCACAAAATAGGAGCTACAGATGGCATTCCGTCAAAAACTCGGATTGATTGTATAGGAAAATGTTCTAGCTCCCTTTAGTAGCAGTTCCGTGGCAAACCAGCAAGGTTAGTGTGTTAAAAAACGTATTTTTATATTTGCTCATGTCAGATACATGGTTAGGCAAGGGAGAGGGGTGTGTGCGGCGTAGCAGCTATATTGTGGCTCGCATGTATAATGTCCTTAAGGTGAAGATATGTGGAAGCCACGCACACGCTTGTTGCTAGGCACCGGCGCGCTTGTTTACATTGAGAAAAAATGGAATTCGAAGTGAAAATTCAAACGCACAAATGAGAGTTTTCTGAACATTTTCCCTCGGTCATCTGCACATTGGCAGAAAATTTGAAGTTTTGTTAATAAACGTTTAAAGTTTCGCGAGTGTTTGTGCAGTGGTGTGTGATTAAAGTGCATTTGAAAAAGTGCACTGAAAGTGAGAAGAAGAAAAATAAGAGTGTTTTGAAAAGAAACCCAAGTGAAGAGGGGTGATATTTTCGCACAAAATAAGCGCTACAGATGGAATTCCGTCAAAAACTCGGGTTGGTTATATTGGAAAATGTTCTAGTTTCCTCAAGTAGCAGTTTCGTGATACACCGGCAAGGTTAGTGTATTGAAAAACGTATTTTTTTTATTTGCTCATGTCAGATACATGGTTAGGTCTGGGAGAGGGGTGTGTGCGGTGTAGGAGCTATGTTGTGGCTCGCTTGTATAATGTCCTTAACGATGCTGTAGTAGTAGAAAAGGCCTTTGATCCACACACCTAGTTTCTCTGATCCCAACTTGTTTGTTATGCCGTTGCTCTAGTAGAATGTAACCGCGCGATGCCCGCTTTTCCACACATTCCGTCCTGCGAAGACAAGTTCCTACAATGCTACGTCTATGAAGTGGCGAGTTTTCAGCTCATTGTGTAGGATTCGAAAAGCAAAAGGACTTACAGTTCGATGTGCCAAGTTTCCAATCGTAGTCCTTTTTTCGTTACGTGGGCTTTGATCGATTATTCCGATCCGCCTTGTCCTCCTGATTCTTCGTAACGTGGTGTTTTCCGGGCGGCTTGTTGGATTTAACACAACCTCCTGTCTTCTCGGACAGCCGCGCGGGGTTTCTTTGCCACCTCACGTATTCAGTTCTGTATACGGTAGGGTTATAGCGCACATGCCCACTCGCACCTTCTCATTTCGCTTCTACTGCAGAAGAAGCCCAGTCGATGCCGGGATACAGATTAAATGTCGTCAACAGACGCACGGGAAAGCATGAGATAGAAGCTTGTGAACGCTGGGAAGTATTCACCATTTGATGACCAACCTTCGAAGTTGATGGTTTCGAAATTTTGTGATGTTAACCGTTGTTTAGAATGAAATGGTAACCGCTGAACTGTTTGTGAGCTTTCAATATTTTATATAATTTACATTATATTGAAGTATTTTCGAAAAATCAACAATTTTCGTCAAAATACCCCCCCCCCCCCAACCAAATATCTGGCTACGCCACTGGGGTGGGGGGGTGGTTAAATCCGTACGACCATACGAATTCATCAGTTTCATTTTTAGGGAGTCTGAAAAATGATGAGATTCTCAATCCAAAACACTCAAAAGTGTCCAAATCGGCTTAAAGCGCGATAGTTATGAGCTTTTTAATTTGCTTGTCAACCTGCCCCACCTTGCCCCACTTTTTTCTCTTCGTGATTAAAAAAATTCGAGATCTCAACCAGTTAGGGTAAACAGGTCTAATACGCCCCCCTTAAGCAAAAACTGCTATATTTCACCATTCGACACTATGATCTCCGCACCAACTAATTTATTGTTATCTTAGTTAGAAATTAGTACCCGTTTCATTTTTTATTAAAAACATCCTGATACAAGTATTATTAAACATTTTTCAAAGATGCCTAAATTATAGTTTTTTCTTTCACCCAGGGCAAAATGCCCCCGGTTACAGTGTAATAAGCTCCACAACAAGAGGATGGTATGTCCCACAGCAGTCGGTGAGTATGCCCCACAAAAAAGGTGGGGCGTTTTAGCCGATGATGAGCTGTTGTGAATGCATGAATAATTATACACGTACATATAGTTTAAAGCCAAGCTAAAAACTAAGATAGTAACTATAATATTCTAGTAAGCTACTTGAAATAGTTCTATTAAATCCGACTGTTTCTAGTTGGTTGTAATGTTATTGGAAAAAGTGAGAGCTTACATTAAAATAGCTCTTTTGAAACTTTTGTGTATATTGTTATTTTGTAACATATAAAAAATACCAAACTAACTTAGTACGTTGATTTCATGAAACAATACTACTTTGTCATTTTTACTTTTTAGATAATTTAGATTTAGAGTCCTGGGAATTCAAGAAGGGCATTTTGCCCTGATGGGGCGTATTATACCCTTCAAACAAAATGTCAGCTGACGCTTCTTGGGTTAAAAAAAATTGGAGGGTTATATTTTTTCAATATTTATGATGAAAACACCCTTTAAATGTAATAACATTTATCAGTCTTTACTCTTTCTGGTTTTCTCATATGGAAAGGATATGCAATCAGTCTGAAAACCGACTTTTTAACCGAGGCCCGGAGGGCCGAGTCTCATATACCATTCGACTCAGTTCGTCAAAATTCACAAATATCTGTATGTGTGTGTGTTTTCAAAACAGACTCACTTTTCTCAGAGAGGGCTGAACCGAATCGCTCAAATTTGATTTCAAATGAAAGGTACAACGCTCCCATAAGCTGCTATTGATTTTTTTCGATCAGACTTCCGGTTCCTGAGTTACGGATTGAAGATATAAAATGGTAACACCATGATGTCCAAACAGGCACGTAGCCAGAGGGGGGGCTAGGGGGCTAAAGCCCCCCCCCCGAAATTTTTCAAAAATAAATTTAAGAAGCAACATGTTTTTCGGTAACTCGTAAAAAAATTGTATCTTGTTTGGTTTCAACAAATTAATGGGAGAATGGTGAGGAAGATTACTATTTCGAGCCACCGAAGACATCGGTCACGATATCTACTCAGTATGCCGAGTCTGATAATACACTTCCTTTCATATTGTGTGACTCGTCGGAAGAACAAAAGAAACTGTTACTTTAATTCTTGCTGGGGTGATCCGTCGGATGATTGAATCGCAGAAGCAAGAAGTGGTGCTCCAGCCAAACGTGGAGGCTATTGACTTCCGGAATTTTTGTATAACCGAATTTCATGATGGGAAATATTTGCTGAAGGTGAAAATAGAGGTTATGCTTACGAACTTCGCCTTTAACGAGTTCTACCTTGTCAGGCATTCAGTACTTATGTTATTTTTTTTTTTTTTTATTCATTTCGTTTATTTGATAGGCACAAATGCGTTAGCTTGGCGGTGCCAAATTCTTTTGTTTTTACATTTTGTATATTTTAAAACTAGGAGGTTACAATGTTGAAATATTTTTTTAAAAAAGAAAAATTTTACAGCTATCTTAAGACTAGAAATAAGATTCTATATACAAGAGAGGGGGCGAAAGATTTTTTTTATGAAAAAATTTTAAAACAAGGAATTCAATAGTAATAATTTTTAGGAAATATTTACACTTATCTTAAAACTAACAATATAGTTTGGTACACAAAAGGGGGAACAAATATTTATGAGAAAATTCGCATGTGTTTTAAGACTAGGGATACAATTCTATTTACAAGATGGGGGACAATAGTTTTAACAAAGAGGTAAAATTACAACTATCTTAAAACTAGGAATACAGAATACTAATTTGAACTTTTTTAGCGGAGACTTATGCTTGGTCAAGATATTCAGAGGGGGGCTGTAGAAGCAGTTGTATCAAGGACAGGGGAGAGAAAGCGTAGATGGTGACCGGGAGAGAAGAGCAAAACTTGCAACTTTCGCTCAAACGGGAGATCAGCGAAAGATTACCGCCTCAGTCTAGTAGGTCGGATTGGCGGATGGTATTCTTCGGACCCGCGGGGAATCCTTCAAAAGTCATCGGACCTTGAGTCGCTCTCGCTTCAGTTTCCGTAGTGGTAAGTGCGACGGCGGTTACATAGTTGCAGTCTGGAGCTGATCGGTCCCACAAGGCAAGAGAAAGCTTCTAAAACGAGAAATAAAAAGAGAGGGGCTAAATTGGGATATTTGTCGTTTTTATGAAAGTATAAATAAGGGACATATAGGGGAAATCACGATTTGCCAGTATATCTCGGACTGGGACATTGGGTGGTCTACCTCGGGCCCGAAGGGAATCCTTTAACTGAGACCTGGCGTCCAAGTACCCGGCGCATACCCAGACAACGTGCTCGATGTCGTGATAGCCCTCGTCACAAGCGCACAGACTACTCTCCGCAAGCCCAATACGCCGCAGATGCGCATCCAAGGTGTAGTGGTTGGACATAAGTCGGGACATTACACGAATAAAATCCCGACCCACATCCATCCCCCTGAACCAAGGCTTCGTTGATACCTTTGGGATAATGGAATGTAGCCATCGTCCAAGTTCACCATTGCTCCACGAGGTTTGCCAACTGTTGAGTGTCCTCTGACGACAAATACTAAAAAATTCGTTGAAGCAGATTGGTCTTTCGTATATGTCACCATTTAATGCGCCCACCTTTGCTAATGAGTCGGCCTTTTCATTGCCCGGGATAGAACAATGAGAGGGGACCCAAACAAAGGTAATTTGATAAGATTTTTCAGATAACGTACACAAGGACTCCCGTATCTTCCCCAGGAAATATGGGAATTGCTTTTTGGGCTTCATCGCACGAAGAGCCTCGATGGAGCTGAGGCTGTCCGAAATGATGAAGTAGTGATCTGTGGGCAGAGTGTCGATGATCCCAAGGGTGTACTGAATTGCAGCTAACTCTGCGACGTAAACTGAAGCGGGATCATTGAGCTTGAATGAAGCGGTGATAGTATTGTTGAAGATACCGAAGCCAGTGGACCCATCGAGATTTGATCCGTCAGTGTAGAACATTTTGTCACAGTCGACTTCTCGGAATTTATTATAAAATATATTGGGGATCACTTGCGGGCGTATATGGTCCGGGATTCCACGAATCTCTTCCTTCATGGATGTGTCGAAGAATACAGTAGAATCAGAAGTATCTAGGAAACGAACACGGCTGGGAGTATATGAAGAAGGATTAATGCTCTGTGCCATGTAGTCGAAGTACAAGGCCATAAATCGGGTTTGAGAATTAAGCTCGACGAGCCTCTCGAAGTTTTCAATCACCAACGGGTTCAGAATGTCGCATCGGATGAGCAATCGATATGAGAGTTCCCAAAATCGATTTTTTAGCGGAAGAACGCCCGCCAGCACTTCGAGACTCATCGTATGGGTCGAGTGCATGCAACCCAAGGCAACGCGCAAGCAACGATACTGGATTCTCTCCAGTTTGATGAAGTGTATGTTCGCAGCGGAGCGGAAACAGAAACACCCGTACTCCATCACCGACAATATCGTTGTTTGGTATAACCTGATCAGGTCTCCTGGGTGAGCACCCCACCATGTTCCAGTTATTGTTCGGAGAAAATTGATCCTTTGTTGGCATTTCTGTTTCAGATACCTAATGTGACATCCCCAGGTACCTTTAGAGTCGAACCAGACCCCGAGATATTTAAATGTGAAAACCTGGTTGATCGTTGCACCCATTAATAAAAGCTGGAGTTGCGCCGGCTCACGCTTCCTAGAAAAAACAACCAACTCAGTTTTCTCCGTGGAGAACTCAATACCCAGCTGAAGAGCCCAAGCAGACAAATTGTCCAAGGTATTTTGTAATGGTCCTTGCAAGTCGGCAGCTTTGGGCCCTGTAACAGAGACCACGCCGTCGTCTGCAAGTTGCCTTAGCGTGCATGAATTGGCAAGACAATCGTCAATGTCATTCACGTAGAAATTGTAGAGCAGGGGACTTAGACATGAGCCCTGGGGAAGACCCATGTAGCTAAATCGCGATGTTGTTAAATCGCCATGCGAAAAGTGCATGTGCTTTTCAGACAACAGGTTTAGCAAAAAGTTATTTAAAATTAGCGAAAGACCATGCTGGTGCAGCTTCTCTGACAGAATGTTGATAGAAACTGAGTCAAAAGCCCCCTTAATATCCAAGAAGACTGATGCCATCTGCTCTTTGTTAGCATAGGCTATTTGGATTTCTGTAGAAAGCAACGCAAGGCAATCGTTCGTCCCTTTGCCTTTGCGGAAGCCAAATTGTGTATCTGACAGTAAGCCATTTGCTTCAACCCAATTGTCGAGGCGAAACAAGATCATTTTCTCGAACAACTTCCGAATACAGGACAGCATTGCAATCGGCCGATATGAGTTGTGGTCGGAGGCTGGTTTTCCTGGTTTTTGGATGGCGATGACCTTCACTTGCCTCCAGTCATGAGGGACAATGTTACCCTCAAGAAACTTGTTAAATAAATTCAACAAGCGCCTTTTTGCAGTGTCAGGTAGATTCTTCAGCAAGTTGAATTTGATTCTGTCTAACCCTGGGGCGTTATTGTTGCATGATAAGAGAGCAAGTGAAAACTCCACCATCGAAAACGGTGTTTCGTTCGCGGTATCGTGAGGAGACGCGGCGCGGTACGTTTTCTGTACCGGGACAGAGTCCGGACAGATCTTCTTGGCGAAAGCAAATATCCAACGGTTTGAATATTCCACGTTCTCGTTGGTACTATTACGGTTACGCATACGTCGAGCCGTACCCCAAAGAGTGCTCATCGCTGTTTCTCTCGTTAACCCGTCGACGAACCGGCGCCAATAACTACGTTTTTTGGCTTTCATTAGACTCTTCATTCGCCTTTCTAACGACGCGTACTGTAGATAGCTAGCGGGTAACCCGTCTTCCCGGAAGGCCTTATATGCAGTGGACTTTTCCGCGTACAGCTCTGAGCACTCTTTATCCCACCACAGGGTGGGAGACCGTCCATGGGTATTCGCGCTGGGTACTGGTTTAGTCTGAGCTTGATTCGCACTGTCGAGAATCAAGCCAGCCAAAAACCTGTACTCTTCCTCCGGAGGAAGTTCTTGAGTGGATTCGATTTTAACGGATATCGCGGTCGCGTAACTCTTCCAATCAATGTTCCGTGTGAGGTCATACGATACATTGATTGTTTCCGATGGTCTTGAACCGTTAGCAATTGAAATCACGATAGGCAAATGGTCGCTACCGTGGGGATCAGGGATCACCTTCCACATGCAATCTAACTGTAGCGAAGTCGAGCATAGAGATAAATCCAACGCGCTTGCGCGTGCTGGTGGTGTAGGAATCCGCGTCATTTCTCCCGTGTTTAAGATTGTCATGTTGAAATTATCGCAAAGATCTTGGATTAATGTTGATCTATTATCATCATGAAGGCAGCCCCATACCGTACCGTGCGAGTTAAAGTCTTCCAGAACTAGCCGCGGTGCCGGTAAGGATTCCGTGATATTACAAAGCGTTCGGTGCCCTATCGAGGCTCTAGGAGGAATGTAGATGGAAGCAATGCAAAGGTCTTTACCTTTGATTAAAACTTGACAAGCGACAATTTCAATGCCTGGTGTCGAAGGGAGGTTAATTCGGTTGAAAGAATAGCACTTTTTGATCCCCAAAAGTACTCCTCCATAGGGGTTTTCTCGATCCAGACGAATTATATTAAAGTCGTGGAAGTTGAGATTTATATCGGAAGTTAACCAAGTTTCACATAATGCGAAAGCATCACATTTTAAACTATTTAGTAAAAATTTAAAGGAATCGATTTTCGGGAGGATACTTCTGCTGTTCCACTGTAGAACAGTGATCGAATCGGTGACCTCGTTCGATGACTTAGCCATCGAAGGATACGATCGCTGCAAGGAGGGGCCATTTAGTAGTCAACTGCTTCAAAAATGTTTGCACTATAGGGAGAAAACGTATCAGAAGGCTTTTAAGAGGATCAGTAACATTGAAAGCTGTGAAAATTAAGTCCACTATGTCAGAAAATTTCATTAGTCCGCTACTGGACTGAGTATCTGTTTGAAAAAAGGGGACACTTGGGGTTTTTGGTGTCCCTGGAAGTGGTGGGTACTCCTTGTTAGAATTAATATTTCCAAGTCCTGGAGCAAATTGCTTCGGCTTTTGTGCATCACTTCCGTTGGATTTATTGATTGCGGTTGGCGCACTCTGAGTGGACGACACCTTGGCACCCTTACGAGGCAATGTAGGGGAGGCTAGATTTCTCCTCTTCCTGGATTCCCCTGGGTTAACCAATGATGTTCCCTCTTGTGGGTCGTCAGATTCTTGCTCGACGCCAGCCAAAAGAGCAAAGGAATTTTCGGAAGGGACAGATGGCGAAGCATTCTTTAGCATTTCTGCATAAGAGTGCCTCGAGCGATCCTTAAGGGAGCGCTTAATTTTATCCCCGCGCTGCTTGTACGCCGGGCATGACTTAAGAGCATGCGGAGGGCCCCCGCAGTAAATACACTTCTCAGTTTCTCCACCGCAAGCGTCATCCTCATGCTCTCCCTCGCATTTGCCGCACCGTTTTTTATTGCCACAATAAGTGGCTGTGTGGCCCAGTTGCTTGCAATTGCTGCAGTTCATTACCCGCGGTACAAATAGGCGAACAGGTAGGCGAACCTTATCCAGGAGGACATAGTTGGGAAGAGCAGATCCGGAGAAAGTCACCCGAATCGAGTCTGACGGAGAATAAGTTGTCTTATCATCTTCAGTTTTTGCGGAATACAATTGCTTGCATTCCAGAATTTTCACCTTTTGAAGTGAAGGGTCCTTAAAGCAGCCAACCCCGTACTTCAACAGGTCTTCGCACTTTAGACCCGGTTCGGCGACGACCCCATCGATCTCCACAACTCTACAAGGCACATACACTTTGAATTGCTTCGTAAAACGCTCGCTGCGAGCAATCTGGTTTGCCTGGTCGAGGTCATTTACTATAACGCGTATCTTATTAGCTCGAACACGTGTTATCTGAGCCACGGACGGGTAGTTGGCAGTCAGCTCCCGTGAGATTTCTAGAATATTGGGCGATTTCGTGTTGGGCCGGAAATACACCACCCAGGGTCCAGTCGAACTGGCTGGGTATGTTTTAATACGGGGAGGACTGGGGGAATCAGGGGAGGGAGTAATTTCGGGTTTATCCGGTATATCCATGGGAATATCATTCCCATCCAATGTTACTTCGCCCTCGGCCATTTAGGCACGAGGATAACACGTGGTGTAAACGAGAGATGAAACTTATATTCAGGGGAAACTGCAGAAGTAGAGACCGATCGGGGAAAGGGAAATGAAAGAAAAAAAATACTTAGCTTATATAGCGGCGATTCCGGCTATTCTGGTATTCACTTCACCAGCCTGGGCACCGGCGAACAAAGACTGCCTCGAACAATGGTTGACCTTCACTGACAATTTATTCTTGTTCACTTTATGCACAGCACCAGAAAACGAACTGCTTCGATCGAGAGCTCGGAGAGTTATGACTTACTTATGTTATTGAACAAATAAACCCAGGCGAAACCAGTCATTTTGCAACTTGTAACACGTGGTTGATTCTCATATATATGGATGATGAGAAAATCAATGTTCGGCTACAAGATCTGATACCACTTACTTGAACCGCGGGCGAACGACCAGGAGGTTAAAGCCCCAATAAACAATAAAATGGAATTTATTATAAAGGACACATCTAGGAATTAGACGGGCAGGGTCAGCTAGGATTTCGTCCTAGCTGACCCTGCATGTACAAAACGCAATGCGATAGTATCATTATACACGTTACATCTTTGCACATCCATAGTCTCCAATACGATTACCTGAAAAACAAACAATTGCCAAATTTGTGGCTGCTGTTCATATAATATTGACGGCAAAAACTGCGTCTAGTATCTCAAAATTAACAGTGGACATGGCAGTTACCACGATAATAATACGGAAGTGTACATGATAGATATGAACGACCACCAAGACGCGGTTGGTTATGAAAAATATTTCTCAGTCAGTAAACAGGTCAATCGCACGAGATCTGTTGGACAACCATTAGCGTTTTATCATTTTCATTGTTTACGACGTGGAAATATGTTAAAGGCTCAAGGCTTCATTTAGCTAACGCATTGAACCGACTCAAATAAACGAATTATATAATAAAAAATTGGGAGTTTCATAGAAAACTGAGTATAAAAACTATCCCAAAATTTACATTTATCGCTAGTAATGGCATCTAACAAAACTCATTTTATGCTAGATATTGGCCTGAATAAAGAAAGTTAGTTAAATCATACGCAAATTGGATTTTTGTAATAGGTTAGAGCACTGTACGCTTAATATAAACGTCAGGCATCTCACTCAAGCGTGCTAAACAAAAACATTTCAATTAGCTGATAACATAGTTGTAGCCGAGACGACAGCTTTTTTTTTTTTAATTTTCGCATCATTTTAATGCAATAGTATTTCTATTGACACTCAATTTCATTTTATGTGAGGAATGCTGGCCGTATTGAAACACTGTTAGTCTGGAAAATCGAACAATAAGCAAGAAAAACGTGAAAAAGTAAACAAGCCAAAAAGTGGTAAACCAGCGGTTTTCCTGAGGTGTTCATCAACCCACGAATCGTATATTACTAATTTTGTTTATATGAACGTACACAGTAGCGGTAGGACTAACTGACGTGACTTACTTTCCTTCGGATGTCAATTGATCAATTGATGCTAAACCACATATTAGTCTATCAACCATAATAAACTAAATGTTGCAACCACCACCAGCATTTTAGTCGCTTTCGATGGTTTATAATTAATGCCTATGTAAGTTTGAAAACGACGTGTCGATAGATTGATCAGACATCAGTAGGTTATCACGGAGAGCGACTAAAATGTTGTAACTAGTTGAGTCTATAAGTCAATAAGGTGGGATTATTGTTTCGATTTCATGTTTTCATTATATTACAGTCTTTCGTTTTATTTTTGGTCTTTATGGAATAAGATGATAAGACATCACGGAGAAAAAAAGCAAAAAGGAATCAATAAATTGAAATCGAGGGGAAGTAAGTGCGATGTATTCCCTTCTATGTATCGAAATTAAAAGATGCTGAAATTATTGAGCTTGTTCACATTTATAGTTTCTAGTTATGTTGTCAGCAATGAAGCATTTAGTAAAATTTTACGTAAATTAGATGATAGTAGTAACTGTGTTAAGTGATTTTCATTCGATTTGTGGACAATTTTCTTGAATAGATTAAATTCCGGGCAGTTACCTTTAGTTGATTAAATCATTGAAATACATAAGTCATTCCACGTAAGTTTTACAACCAAAATTTCTATTTCTTCCAAAATGTTTTCTTACATTCTTTAGCTAAAAATAATTGACGCGTATTTTTTGGTTTGGCTTAATATTATATTTTTTTCAAGTTATTCGCTTTTGAACTTTTGAAGTCTATAAAATTGAAGATTTTTCAATCTCTAACTCGGAAACGACTCGATATATGAAAAAAATATTAAATAAAAAAAAATGCGTTTTCAAATAAGCTTACCAAATTAAATCACAATTTTTTTGTTATATAACTTATGAAATTTGCAATTACTTGAAACAAATTGAATTTTTTTAAGGTTGGACCAAATTTTTTATTTATTATTTTCTTTAAGTATTAAAATTATGTTAAAAAGATTGTGTAAAAATTTGGCAGTGGAATTCTTTGCGAGATATTACAATTACAAACATAAAACAAGGCAATTTTACACTAAACGCCCAGTGAAAGGCCTGTTATAACTGAAATATCTCGTAAAACACTTCGAGTTCCATTCTGAAATTTTCACATAATCTTCTTAATATAGCTATGTAATCAAAATAAATTTGATTTCGGGGGACTTTAAAAAAATATATGCTTTTAACATTAAAATACCCCCAAAAAAAGTCTTCAATTTGCAGAATGCGAGTCATTCCACGATTTACAACTATAATTTTAGTTCCCTCCAGTCTTTTTGCATTCTTTAGCTGAAAATTATAGACACGATTTTTTTACTTAGGCTGAATTTGATTTTTTTTTTGATGCGACTTTCAACGAAATAGGAGGAAAACACAATTTGTTCCGAAGCGCCATCTTGTAGGCAGATAATCCCCACCAATAGCACACAAACACGCTCCATAACAAATTCCTACTATGCATAAATTTTTACGGCAATTGGTTAAGCCGTTTGGGAGTCCATAAATCATATACATACAAATATCGACTTTTAATAATATAGTGATTTTTTAAAGTTTTATAAATTTAATAGAATTGGACATTTTTCATTCCCTGATAACTGAGAAACTATAAGATATCTGGAAAAAAGCATTAAATAATAAAAGCTGCGTTTTCGAAAGATTTCGGCGGATTTTTTTTTGTAATATTTGTTTTTGTTAAAAAATTTATGTATTATGCAAATATTAGTAACAAATAATTTTTTTTTTCAGGGTAGAGCCAAAAAAATCTTTTTAGCTTTTTCAAATAGTTTATAATTATATCGAGAAGATTGTGTACAAATTTCAGAAAGAAATTCGAAGTATTTTACGAGATATTACAATAGGCCTATCACTAGGCGTTTGGTGTAAAATTGCCTTGTTTTAAGTTTATAATTGTAATATCTCGCAAAGTATTTTGATATCCACTCCCAAATTTTTGCACAATTATTTTAACATGATTCTTAATATTTAAAGAAAATAATAAGTAAAAAAATTGGTCCAACTTAAAAAAAATTAAATTTGTTTCAAACAATTGCAAATTTCATAAAGAAATTGCATTTTTTTTTCAGTAAGCTCATTGAGTACACAACTTTTTTATTTAATTTTTTTCATATATCGAATCGTTTCCGAGTTATAAGTGATTGAAAAATGATCAATGTTATAAACTTCAAAAGTTCAAAAACTAATAACTTGAAAAAAATTATATTCAGCCAAAATAAAAGATACGTGTCAATTATTTTAGGTAATGAATGCAAGAAAAAAAAATTGGAAGGAATTCAAATTTTGATTGTAAATCAGACGCGGAATGACCCATATATTTTGATCCTATTGATCACCAAAGATCCTCCTTCCTAACTGGGGTATGTCAAAAAATTATGTTAGCATCTAATGCATATGCATTAGAACTGGTAATAGTTACAGGACGCCAGATCAAGAAAATAGAAGTTGAACCATCTACAATTCGTTTGCTAAATCAGAAGATTTTGTGCAAATTTCGACATTCTCTTCGATCGAACATTTTATGGATATTTTTCTACTCATTTCGATTTAGCGTCTTCTACACCTTTTAAACGTGTAGCTTAGAACACCTTGCGTTTTCCAGCACCGTCAAGGATTGTCATATTCGGTTAGCGCATAAATACTGAGAACTCTAGAATATCCATTGTTGCAACGAGAGTAAATTGTAATTTGTAAATAAAAATAAATAATAAAAATTAAATTTAACATCAATAATGTACTACAGTCTTTCTTGTGACAAAGAACATGGATTGTCTTAGATTTGGCTTTTCGTTTTTGTTTCTAGTGACAATATGAAGTAATTAGAACTAAAAGCTTTATGCAGGGGCGGGTAAAGCGTAGTTGGTAAATCAATTGCCTTGTACGCAGCTCATCACGGTTCGTTCATCAATCCCGCACATATGGGGTTAGAAATTTTTCTAAAGAACCCAAAAAGAGGCGAATAACCACAAGGTTAAAACCTCTATAATCGAAATTAAAAAAAAGCTTTATACAATAATTTTTAAGCCCCTCCCGAAATAAACTCCTGGCTACGGGCCTGTGTCCAAATGGTGTAATACATATTAAAAAGGGTGCAACATAACTCGGATTTGCGGGACTAGATCACTAATGATCATTCTAAACAGCTTTGACCACATTGGCCACCTATGACGGTTCTTGATGCCCCAGGTACTTTCCAGGTTCGTAAGTTAATCTCACACCTTTTTCCCAGAGAATTTTTAATCGATTTTCATAAACTTGGTTTCAACTGAAAGATACAATACTCCCATAGACTGTTATTGAATTTCATTTGTATCTTACATTTGGTTCCGGAGTTACAGGTTGTTTATTGCGCCCGCATAGGAATTTCCCATATAAACCGGTACAATCGTAATACTTCAAAACATCCATTGCTATTTGCAAGTCTAGATCACTGATGGCCAATCAAAGATTCTTTGAATATACTGTCCACTATCGACAGTTCTGGAATTTGGATTATAAAAGCTATATATGAAAATGATTATTTTAACATTTTACATTTCTTACAAATGAAATGTATAGAATTCGCTCAAACTTTGCAAACTTTTTCCAAAGCCCGGAGGGCCGAGTCTCATATACCAATCGACTCAGCTCGACAAATTGAGACAATGCCTGTATTTGTGTGTGTGGGGGGGGGGTATGTATGTATGTGCACTAATGTCATGTAATTATCTCAGCAACCGCTGAACCTATCTTAACGAAATTAGTTTCAAGCGAAAGGCCTAACGTTGCCATTGGACACTACTATTTTTGTTTTTCGATATGTTGTTTACTTTCTGAGATATGGATGATTTTGTCAAAACACAAAGGGTTTAAAGCAAATAACTTTCGAACAAAGCAATGCAGCCATATTATGTACACATAGTTAGAAAGCATGTAAAAATATATTTCAAACAAGCTATAGACTGACAAAATTCATTCACGAACGCCGGAGATATTAAATATTTTGTATTTTCATTCTTCGCTTACCAATTTCCACTAACTAAAAATGAGATCGTTGCATACAGAGTATTGCTTTACGGATATTTTAGGGGTAAAACTAAACCGATTTTGCATATCGGGGTATGAAAACACATCAGCGTGATTCAAGGAACTTGATTCCGAAAATATGTTGTGAATTTACTTAATAATTGCTTAATAATTAATTAACTATTTCCAGAAATTAAAACTCAAGTTTACTTCAAAGACAAAACAATGTTCAAATTCACTTCAAAGTCGAAAGCCGGCTTTCGATATGTACTGGAAAATTAGTACAAAGTGTTGTAATGACGTCGTAATAAACGAAAGAGAAAGTAAACAAAGAGAGGCTCTCAATGTTACTTACGTCCTATTGAAAATTTTCTCTAGAAATACATCAACTCTGGACAAATTTTAACTTTGAAGTGAATTTGAACATTGTTTTGTCTTTGAAGTAAGCTTGAGTTTTAATTTCTGGAAATAGTTAATTAATTATTAAGCAATTATTAAGTAAATTCACAACATATTTTCGGAATCAAGTTCCTTGAATCACGCTGATGTGTTTTCATACCCCGATATGCAAAATCGGTTTGGTTTTACCCCTAAAACATCCGCAAAGCAATACTACGGAAGGTTTGTACTAGAATATTATGCAAAGAGTAGAGTAGTAAATGTTGAAATGGCCGAGTAATGAACAGAAGAGAAAGACCCCAAAGAGAATCTCTCATTGTTACTTACGTCCTATTCTAAATTTTCTCTAGATTTATCCGTTTATCCATTTCGTTCAATCGTGAGATAGACGTGGGATGGTACTTGAATGCACAGATTGCCAACTTATCCACCTAGTAGTGAGAAAATCGATTTCTAACATAATTTATATTCGTATTATACTCGTAGCATCACCAAGAGCAACTGTGTTTTTGATTAACAAGATTCTAGTGGAAGTTTATCTTCTTTTGCAAGATTTATGTTATACTAATTGTGGCGCAAAAATTATCAGTTGCATTAGGTATAATAAAGATACGAGGAATCAAAATTTCGCCCTATATTCAAAAATAATGTAACAGCACTAACCATCATTTACCATTCCTCACTTGTCGCCCGTCCCTACCCCCGATCTCTCACAAGCGTGTTCGTGGCAACTGTCACGACTCAGATCTACCCAGATATTTCGAAATACTTTTCTAAGATGTGTCATAAGATCTTCAACTAATCTGAAAAATTTGTTAGTATCCTAGCTAATTAAAGCTTGCGATGTATTTGTTCAGGTTGAAGCAAACAAACCTATTTTTGTCATCTATTTCCCTATAAACAGTTTTCCATTTTAGTGTAGAACAGAGCCACTTGCGGAAACAAACTAAATATTACATTCTACTTGAAAAAGAAAATATTTGTGATCCTGGCAAAATTTGCAAAATATTTGTATTATGAGAAAACTATAATTAATTTATGTTCCAACCCTACGTTCCTCTGAAGATGAGGGGCTATTCTTTCGAAACGTTGCACTACCCAAGTAACAATTAAAGTTTTATAACACGCTACAAGTGCAGTCTAAGTTTTATGAGAGGCTTTAAAACTACCATAAAACTTCAATTGTTACTAGGGTAAGGATATGACCAAATACCGAAAACTACACCAACTCCAATTTAATTCAATTCTTTACTGAGCGTTTGTATTTACTATAATTATGGAAATCCTAGGGTAATATGGTTGTTTGAAGAAAAAAATGTTGAAAGAGACATACCACCTGCACTTGTCTATTTTAAACTTTTCGTATCTCTACTGAATTGTTTAATGAAACATATGCTCAAATGTGTCATCTGAAAATAGAGAACACCTCTTTTGGATTGATATTATTGAAAATGCGGATTCATTGTATGCACTTTTATGAAAAATAACGGATCAAATTCGAAAAATATCCACAATTAGATCCGGGAAAAATGGCGCCAAAAAGACCCTGAACTATCGAACTATACTTGCGCCCCAGTAAAAGGATGCTTTTAACTTATAGCGATGGTTTCAATTGTCCAAATTTGCCTAATGCTGAGAACGCTTCAATTGAAGCTTCAATGACAGAATTAGTACAGACATTGGACAATTCAATAGACGTTTGGTGTGAGTGCCTCGTATTCTACACGTAAATTAGCGAGGATAACAATCACAGTTTATGCATTGGACAGATAGTTGATTTCGCTGAATTTATGTCATACATATTACTGCGTAACTATAACCGATACTGAGTTGTACTGGAAACCCCAATATACATTTTTCATGATCAATGTAACTAAAACCATATTTATTATATATTTTCGATGAATTTAAATACTTATTCTGGTAGTTTGAACCATTCTTTTGTCATGGTATTGTTTTGTGTAGGAATGATAAACCCATATCTCCAGAACGAGAACTCCGAACGAAACAATTCTAAAGTGATGAGGATTGCTGGACCTAAAAATTTTATTCTGTACAAAAATCATTTTTCAGATATCTGTGACCAAAAAACATCTTTTAATTCCAAGACAAATTCCTGATTTCTAGATTTCCTGATGACTTATTAAGGCCCATCAATAAACTAGAAACACCAGATAATCTTAAAACGCCATCAAGAAAAGAAGAACGAAAACGTGCTATTTGCAATGAGATTTTCACAAACACTGCAGAATATTCGGAAACAATGGTTTTGGAATTCGTGAAAAAAAATTTAAATTTTATTCTATATGCTCATTTTTTTCAGATCATTCATTTCATGGATTATATTCGCTTTGTTATTTTTTTTTTATTTTAAATATTTGACTTATTTAAAATATATAATCATTTCATTTTAATTTTTTTTTCTTTTAGAATTTTGTTGATTCATTTTGTTAATTTGACCTCATTTTATCTCTTGAATTCATTTCATTCTTTGTATGCATTCCGATCAGTTTATTATCTCATGCATCTTATTCGTATCATTCATTCAATTTATTTTATTCACTTTTTTGTGATATGCAATTTTATATTATTTTTCGGGTTCACACATTTTATTCATTTTAATAATCTGACTAATTTTGTTCAGTCAATAATTTTATTCATTGCATCTAGAACATTAATTAAACAAACTATTACTTTTTAACATCGCGGATTTTTGCCTTTCTCATATAAAGAAAGGCTATGCAATCACTGTAAAAATCGACTTTTTAACCGAGGCCCGGGGGGCCGAGTATCATACACCATTCGATTCAGTTCGTCGAGATCGGCAAATGTCTGTGTGTGTATGTATGTGTGTGTATGTGTGTGTCATTTAAACTCACACAATTTTCTCAGAGATGGCTGAACCGATTTTCGCAAACTTAGTTTCATCTGAAAGGTATAACGCTCCCATAAGCTGCTATTGAATTTTAGTTGATCCGACTTCCGGTTCCGGAGTTACGGGTTGAAGAGTGCGGTCACACAGCAAATTCCCATATAAACTGGTATCACCATGATGTTCAAATGATGTAAAATATATTAAAATTGATGTAACATTACTCTAATTTGCGGGTTTGGATCACTAATGATCAATCAAAGCAGCTTTGACCACATTGGCCACCTATGACGGTTCATGACGCCCCCGGGGAACCCGCCAAGTTCCTAAGCTAATATCACACCCATTCCCCAACGAATTCTCTACCGATTTTTACAAACTTGATTTCAAATGAAAGATACAGTAAAACCATTGACTGCTGCTGAATTTCATTCGGTTCTGACTCTTGCTTCCGGAGTTACAGGGGTGTTAGTAAGGATACACTGGAATTTCCCATATAAATCGGTACAATCGTAATACCTCAGAGGCCAAAAACTATTGAAATGGTCACCAAATTACTTCTAATCGCAGATCTAGATCACTGATTGCCAATCAAACATTCTTTGAATATATTGTCCACTATCGACGATTCCGGAAGTTCGGAATTCCGGGCATATTCCACAAATAAAGTCACATCGGTTCTTCGGTGATGACTGAATCGATTTTCTCAAACCAAGTCTCAAATGGAAGGCAAAATATGCAGTTGAGTATTGCGTCGCCGCCCCTCCCCCCCCGTCTTGCCCTTACACCTCCCTCCTTCATCACTCCCCTCCCCTTGGACCACCCTCACGCCCGCATTTCCTTCATCCACCCCGTATACCGAAATAAGATGAAGGATTTCTGACGCATCCTCCACTCCCACTCTACTAACCCCCCATTCCCTCCACTTTCAAAACCATTCCACCAACATTTCAAAATATAATCACATGAAGATAACATTGAACTCATACTGATTAAGCTAATTAAATATTATTCTTTTGCCTTTCTCATATAGAAAGGTTATGCAATTGCTCCAAAACCGACTTTCTAACCGAGGCCCGGAGGGCCGAGTTTCATAACATTCGACTCAGTTTACCGAGATCGCAAAATATCTGTGTGTATGTATGTGTGTATGTATGTGTGTATGTATGTATGTATGTATGTATGTATGTATGTATGTATGTATGTATGTATGTATGTATGTATGTATGTATGTATGTATGTATGTATGTATGTATGTATGTATGTATGTATGTATGTATGTATGTATGTATGTATGTATGTATGTATGTATGTATGTATGTATGTATGTATGTATGTATGTATGTATGTATGTATGTATGTATGTATGTATGTATGTATGTATGTATGTATGTATGTATGTATGTATGTATGTATGTATGTATGTATGTATGTATGTATGTATGTATGTATGTATGTATGTATGTATGTATGTATGTATGTATGTATGTATGTATGTATGTATGTATGTATGTATGTATGTATGTATGTATGTATGTATGTATGTATGTATGTATGTATGTATGTATGTATGTATGTATGTATGTATGTTTGTATGTATGTATGTGTGTATGTGCGGATTTGTTAACAAAATGTCCACATCGGTTTCTCGGAGATGGCTGAAACGATTTTTACAAACTAAGATTCAAATGAAAGGTATAATATTCCCATAGGTTGCCTATTGAATTTCATTTTCAACCGACATCTTGTTCCGGATTACGAGTTGAAGAGTATGGTTACAAAACAAAATTTGTTGATTTGTCCACATCGGTTTCTCGGAATTTTCTGAATCGATTTTGACAAACTTGATTTCAAATGAAAGGTCCATCAGCTGCTGTTGAATTTTGTGTAGATCCGAGTTCTGGTTCCTGAATTACAGGGTGATACGTACGATTACGCAGCAAATCCCGATTCTAACGAATTCTGCGATGAATGTAAAAAGGTGAATTTTTTTTCCAAAATGTAAACACAATTGTTGAATTTGTAGATCTAGGTCACCAACAGTCATTCAAAGTCTCTTTGGCCACACTGGCCACCATCGACGGATCCGGAAGCATCCAAAATCAGAATAACGGTTATATTGGTTTCTCGAAAATGGCTAGAACGATTTGATCAACTTAGTCTCAAATGAAAGGTGTTGCGTCCCCGGAAACTGATATTAAATTCCATCTCCATCCGACTTCCAGCTCCCGAGTTACGGGTTGTGGAGTGCGATCACATAGAAAACTCCGATTCAAACCGATACCGCGATGAATGCAAAAAGGTGCTCTTATATATACTTACCAAGTGTAATAAGAATCAAAGACATTTCCATAATGTTATATTGTACGAAACAGCTATTAAATCATAGTTTGTAGAAATGAGAAAGGCACAATTGCACCTCTAGGTGGATTAAAACAGGTTTTTTTTATTTCAATCACATTATTGTTTAAAAGCAAACAAAATGATAAAACATATAGAAAGAAAACACTTTTATTCATTTTATCACTTTCTTCATGTTGTTTATTTTATTCATTCTATTCATTTTATTGATTTTATTAACCGTCTGCATACCCTGTTATTTATGAACTACGTTCTCGAACATTTATAACTATTAGACAAGATTTCCGCACCAAAAAGTAAAACTAATAATTGTGACTATCACCGTTTATTTGAGCGCTAACAGTTACAAGAAATATTAGTAGAACTGAAGATATTGCAATTGTTCTGATTGGATTTCACTGGAGCAGTGCTACCAGAGACATTTTCAGTTATCGGTGAAAAATTATTTTTGTCTTCAAATATTGTTGAAAACTCATAAATTTCATCAATGTAGACTGCTTTCGGCTATCTTTTCTGCCCAATCGCACTATTAAAAACTTTGCAGAAGATGTGTAATAAGGATCGGTATGTACAAATTGAGTTGCTTCTCACACTGACAGACAAGCATCTATCTTGATCAAAACAGGTTTTGCGTGATTCTTTTCTTTAACCCTTTTAAGAAAAACTGTTTTGGAACCATATGTGATCTAGAAAAATGGTTAATTTTATCCATATTTTTTATCCTAATAATTCAATTTTTTTATGGCTTTACAAGAACTCCGCGAAGCTACGCATAAATGTGGAACGTAGAATTTTCGAAAGTAACGACGCCCTCTTTAGAGGAAGAAAATATAACTGTAAGTAATATAAATATTCCAAAAACTTCTTCGCATCCACAAGAGAATTCGACTGAAATTTTAGTCTATTGCCAAAATTTTAACCGAATGAAAAGCCCAGCAAAAATTAAAGAAATCCAACAAAAAGTAATTTCATCTTCTTTTAATATAATTCTTGGAACAGAAAGTAGCTGGGATGAAAGCGTAAGAAGCGAAGAAATTTTTGGAAATCAATTTAATGTATTTCAGCATGACCATAATTTGTCTCTTTGTAATAAAAAGTCTGGAGGTGGAGTCATTATAGCCATAAACCCAGACTTTCCTTCAGAAGAAATAGAAACCATGAAACATATAGAATTTGAACATATATAGGCAAAAGCAGTAATATCAGGAGAAGTGCACATATTCTCCTCTGTGTACTTTCCACCTGAAAATGCTCACAAAAAATCATTTGAACTATTTTTTCAAACTGTAGAATCTATCATGTCAAACATGGAAGCTGAAGTAAAACTGCATATTTATGGCGACTTGAATCAACGTAATTGAAAACGAATCTATCTTACTCCTTCTTTGACAAAATATCTGAATTTGGCCTGCACCAAATCAACCATGTAAAAAATAAACAAAATTCATATTTAGACCTCTTATTCACGGCACTGAAGATTTCTGTGTGAATGCATCTTTAACTCCATTATGGAAAAATGAAGTATTTCACACAGCAATCGAATATTCAATTTTCTTTCATCCCCGAACGACTTGGAGTATGAGGAAGTGCCGGAATACCATAAAACCGACTTCGAAGAGGTCAAACGTAGACTATATAGAATAAATTGGCAAACTGTATTGAGTATAGAACGAAATGTCAACGAAGCAGTGAATAAATTCTGTTTAATTGTAACGAATTTAATTTCTGAAACAGTACCAGTAAAAAGAAGAAAAAGAGCTCATGGCGGTCAACAGCCTGTGTGGTTCAACCAACATCTGAAAAATTTAAAAAAAGGAAAACAAAAGGCACATAAAATTTACAATAAAGAACACAGCACCACAAATCGGCAAAATTATTTGGATAATTGCTCCCAACACGACATAGCCATTAACACTGCACATGAAGAATATAGTCGTAAAATCGAGAATGAAATCAAGACCTGTCCAAAGAATTTCCTCAATTACGTGAAAACGAAATTGAAACGTAGCAACTTGCCATCCCAAATACATTTTGACGGACATGTAGGAAATAACAGTACTGAAATTTGTAATTTATTTGGAAAATTCTTTCAAGAAGTCTATACTTCATATTCCGAAACAGACCGCGACCGCGACTACTTTTCATTTATACCTGAATTTTCAAATGACATTTCCGTACACGAACTATCTGAAAACGGAATTACCACTGCACTAAAAAAACTCTACACAGACTTTAGTTAAGCATCCGACCGTATTGACATACCTTTATTACTCTTCAAACTGCAAAAATATGGCATGGAAAATAAACTCTTGAAATGGCTCGAATCATAATTAACGAAACGTGAACAAACACTTCGCTTTCAAAATATACACATGGAACCAATTTCTGTGACCTCTGGCGTACCCTAGGGTTCCCACTTAGGCCCTCTTCTTTTTATTTTGTACGTAAATGACATTACCTTTATACTCAAACATCTAAAAGTGCTTATATATGCCGATGACATGAAACTTTTCATGGAAATAAGAAATGTCATAGACACTGAAATATTCCAAAACGAAATCAATCTATTCTACACGTGGTATAGCAAAAGTCAACTTAAGCAACTTAACGTAAAGAAATTCAACTCAATAACCTTCAGCAAAAAAAAATCAAATGTGCCCATAGACATACACTTAGGCAACCAACTTGTAGAAAAATGCAAAATTGGACGAGATTTAGGCGTAATCTTGGACTCCAAGCTCACATTTGTGGAACATTATAATACAATAATAAATAAAGCAAATAGTATGCTGGGCTTTATTAAACGTTTCACCTACAATTTTGAAGACCCTTATACAATAAAATCATTATACAATACATATGTCAGGCCAATTTTGGAATATTGCAGCATAGCATGGAACCCATACACTGTCCTGTACGGAGAACGCATTGAATCAGTCCAAAAACAATTTATTTTGTACGCACTTCGTAAACTAAACTGGACGACATTTCCTATTCCATCGTATAAAGCACGTTGCATGCTCATTAACATACAAACACTCAAAGAACGCCTCGAATTTGCCATGCTTTACTTTATCAACGACATTATTTCTCAACGTGTACAATCCGCATCATTACTTTCACAAATAAAATTTTATGTACCTCGTAATTTATCTTTTAGGACAAACTATGCTAAAAATAGCCCCATCAATAGTATGATGCGTCATTATAATGAAAATTGTGTAATAATTGACCTTCCATGTCTAGAAAACAAGTTAAATCTGAACTAAACCGTAGATTTATATGTACACTATACATTATTATATTGTAAAACCATTCTATGTAGTCTATATATGCTTGACGAAAATAAAATAAAATAAAATCATATTATTTATCATTTTATTAAATTGTTAATTTTCCCCAGTTCATATATTTTATTTAGTTTCTTCATTTTATTAATTCGGTTTAGTCAGTTCTTTTTATTAGTGGATGACAGTTTGTTAGCTTGAAACAATATAATTTACTATCTTAATTTCGTAACTCATTTGAGCTAATTTGATTTGTTTTATTAATTTGATTTATATTAATCATTCATAATTATTTTATTTTTTTTTTATTTTATTATTTTTCTTTATTCAGTTTATTGGAAGTGTTATTCGTGCAGGACACGAAACTGTGCTTATATCACATCTAGTTGCTTGCCAACTTTGCGTGTGCTCGGCAAACTAATGAATGATACAACAGTGATATATGTGTAAGAAATGTCTCAGCTCACTGATAGGTGGATTAAATCGGTTTTTACATGTAAACCTACGGCTTAGAACGATGTAGGGTAGACGTGCCCTTATTCATCTCATTAATCAGTATGTCACATTATAAAGTTGATAACTCGACTTAGAGTGACTGGATTGCGCTTAAATAGGTATCATCATCTTTGCTACGTACCTAAGATGAAGAACAGTTAAAATTTTTGCCTGGAAAATGTGAAATGCTCCCGTTTGAGCGAAGCAAAAAGTCGAGTACAACGTACCCTTATTCGTCCTACCATTTGAGCTAATGCGTTGAATAGAGATAGCAGATACTGCTCTAACTAACGAGATGAGATGAATAGAGGAGCTAAGATGAATTAGGAAACAGTAACCCTAGGTTATGGTTGCAGCATGGACAACCGTTATGGTGAAAAATGGTTTCGCTTTCTACAGGAGGATAATTGTCCAGAGTTTTAAAGTTACATGAATAAAAAAACTTGTCCAGAAGGAGTGGAAAGTGGGATTGTTGTGCATGGTGGAGGTTTCCCTGAAACGTTAACCCATTATATCCCAGGGGTTTCAAAAAGTGAGCCAAATGCAGTGATATCTTCAATTCCATCAAAAAATGTATCAAAGATTATGGGAAAAATAAAATCACCGCTTAAAATGGTTTTGAGAATGAAAATATCTTGTGCCAAAAATTTCGTACGATTAAAAAAACCCACAAATTTTAAGTTGTTTCACATATTTCTTCGGTTTTTCTGATAGACAACACTACTTTTATACCTGTAGGAACGTTTTGTCACATAATGGAATTATTAGAACGAATCCCAACAATAAAATCTAATTAAATGTATTTGTTTGCTTTTTAGCCGCCATTTGCCCCTACTATACACGGTTCAAAAATTCAGTCTTGTTTCACAATGAAATATGAGGTGTAAAGATCCCGTTAGTGCAATGATAAAGCAGTTAAATGCCAAAATTCTACAGTAAATACTCGTTAAACGATGGATAGTTCTGCGTATGAAATTTCATACGCTAGGATATAATGGGTTAAGAGGGTGATTATTTACTACCATGAATGATAATTTGGGTGCACACCAAACAGGAAGTTTTGGATAGAACTTTTCAACAAGTTCTCACTTTTGCCGCACTTGTCATCTAGATCATAAGTCTTTTCAAAATGATTGTTTACATAGGGCAGAAATTAGGACTCCTGGGACTTATAAGGCTGACCTTCAGATGATCGCTGACAAACCGAGGAGTGAAAACTTGCTGTATTTTTAATGAATTGCAACATTTTCAAATGTTTCATCAAGGAGTGACACCGTGTACAGCTCACGATCTGTTTGAATAATGGATAAATAATAATATATTTCTAATACTGAAACGAATCTCTAAAGAGCAACACATATTAGCCCTATACATACAAGGAAGAATACATGTGCGGGCGCAGAAGAGCCTACTTGCTATTTTAAGTTGTGTTACCTCCAATAAACATGATGCAATCTCAACTGGTCCTGTTGAATTTTGTAGAAGCAGCATATTAAGCTTATACTCATATCTAACAAGAAACTCTGCTGTATTGTAGTTGTATTACCCAACTGTGCACATTACCGGAAGTATCGTACTGAAACCAACGAATGTACGTAAAAGCACCACACCACCAAGAATCCGACAGTCACATTCACCAATCATCAACTGTCGTAAACGATTATTGTCAATCGGTAAACGGGTGCGCAGTTATTTGGTTGCACTTTCTTCACACTCATGGGCCGCCGGTCGGTGAAGGTAGTTGACGAAGCGATCGGTATCTTGGCTGGCAGTAAATTAGCAAATACTCAATGCGAACGGGTATACGGTCGGTCCATCACGTTAGTAGGCTATGCGAAAAAAAAATGCGCTTATCGTAGTGTCCACCGATTTGTGGCGCTGTGGCGGGTTTTATTGGTTCGGTTGGCACTTTTGCGTGGTGACGTTCCGTCATTCGTTGAAAGAGTGTGATGATTTCAGTGAGTTGCTCCATACCTACAACAAAACACTTGCAGCATAACAATTGCAATACTTTAGTGCCGTGCACAATATTGCCCCCCGTAACAAATTCATGCAAGGATTTAACGAATTCTTAGCACGTAGAGCGTTGCAAATTGACGACTATTTCTTTATTGAAATCAACTTTCATTGCAGGTTGAGACCACCTCGGAACAGCTGCATTGAACACATCAGCACTGCTCACCGCCACCGGTACAATTTGTTTGGAGTAGCTAGCTTCTTACGGCTCAGTCCATTTAAATAATTTATATTTAGCAATGTTTTTTTGAATAGTATTACATACTGGTGGATATCGCTTGAGTGATCGAAAATAAAAGTCAGAAGAGCGGATACTACTTAAAACCTTAAAACTTGAAACCTTATCTACTAGAGTTTGAAAATTGGCTTCAACTTTTTACTGAGAAGTTTTTCAAATCCACTTTTATATTGAAATGAAATTCAAGTAGAACTTTGTCTGTAATTCGTCTTTAACCTGTTCCTGCCCAGCCTTTTTTCCTGTAGTGAGATTTTTAGTTAGTCTTACACCGTATGCCCTCAGCCCGAAGTTTTTGCTTCAAAACAGTATTGCAAAAACATCCCAAAATAATTGTGGTGATATTTTCAAGCTTCACAGAATTTAAAAAAAAAACTTCATTAAGGCTTAATTTTAATTATAATACATCAAAAATTAATTTCTAAAACTCTGTGGAGCTATGGAAATCACATTCACAAAGAAATTGTGACATAATATTACTTTGAATTAGAGCTTAAAAAATACGACATACGAATAAGAGTTTGAACGAACGTGTTGTTCGTGAATTTAGAAACTAAAAATAAATTAAAACGTTCTGCGATTGCTAATCGCTATCTACTACCAGCTCTGTTCCCAGCATACAGTTATGCAACACGCACACCGTCTCAACCGAATCTTTCGGAAAAATCCAGTTCAAGGTTAGATTAAAACATACGATCAGTCTGCACCGCCGGGAAGATCGCTTCAGTTGCAGTCCAATCGCAAGGTTCTAAAAATGTCCACCAAAGAGATTCTGCCGAGAGCAAGAGAGAAAGAAGAAAAAGCAAACACACTCAAATGGTAGCGAGAGTAACTTACGACGTCATCGCCAACTATGTCGGTCAACGAACCACTTCTCGCCGTCAATTACTCGTTAAATTCGAATCAGTTTCGCCAGTCCGCACTTACTTCAAACTTGGAGCCGGGCGCTATTTCCGACCGAGCGGCCAGAAGTGGAACCACTTCATTCTGGATTTGTTCTCAGTGCGTTCTATGGGTTTCGTCTTGTTCCAGCAGTTCCCGGTCACGTGTATGCCTCCATTTTGCTTCCACAACCCGTTCAATTGACTGTGACGCCGAGAATTTGTTTCACTTAAACTTTGACACAGGCCTGGTACCGGCGAATGAAACTTTGTTTAGCGATGCTTATTTTTCTGTTACTGAGTGCGTTGAGATTCGTTGCTTATCATCGTCGCCCATGCCATCTGGAATGGAACTGTGGGCCAGACATAGCGTCTCTATTCTAGCAGGGACGGCGGAATACGTGGGTAGTATAAGTAGTACTACCCACTCGAAAATTACCGAGGGGGGAATTACCCACTCGAAAGTTTGGAACAAACCACAACCTGAAATTAAGCACGTTGTGTCATTTTCATATTAAACTTGCAGTTTTTTGACAAACAGAAAATAACTGTCCGGACATCATGAACCGGATCGCCGACCGGCCTCCTTGGATCCGCTGGGAACTCTTGGGATCAGATTTCCAGGTAACTGTTAGCATGTCAACCAAAAGAGAAGAGATAACTAAATTCGGATATCTATCGGGGGTTTAGTAATATGTGTATGAGAGACATACAGGATCGGATAACTGGCACTAGAACACTAGGCGCACGACCATACAACATGTTTAATGTTACGATAACCGTCACCACAAGCGTTGAGACCGTTCTCCCCGGCCCCAATATTCCGAAGATGCGCATTCAACGTACCATGATTGGACATGACCCGATATATCACCCAAAGGAGTTCACGACCTTCATCCATCCCCTTTAACCAAGGTTTGCTCTTTCGGATTCCAAAACTTTCATTACCCCACGACATTTGATAAATTTTAAAACGTCCTCTAACAAGATATACTGAAAAATTTGTTGAAGCTACGCAAGCATTCATAAATATCTCCTTCTAATGCTAAAGTGTCCGCCTTCTCATTACCCGGCATGAAGCAAAGTGAAAGAACTCAAACTTATATTTGTATCTGGTAATCTGGAGAGATTTTTCTTTCGTCTGAATCAAACCAGTCAAAACGCTTCCATCGGAGGAATTTCTTGTTTTGATTCGATTGTTTCGGATATATTGGAAGCGTAAGTCTTTGAATGAATGGGCACACTAAATGTAGCGAGGTCGATTGAAATGATAAATCTAACACGCTAGGCCGAGCTGGTGGCGTTCATATCATTTTCATCATAGTCAAGATAGTCATATTGAAATTGTCTTGAATATCATACATTAAGAGATCGTTAAAAAAGCACATGCGGTAGAGACGAATTACGTTGACCAATCGGACGAGAATCAAAGCATCGGAAGTGCGGAAATTCGCATGGTCGAATCGTCGTCACATTGCAAAAAGTTTTTGTTGGGTGTGTCTGTGAACAGGAAATATAACCGATTCGAAGTTGATACTTGTTCGCCGGTCAGTATAATCAGTGCGGAAAACGATACGGAACTCGCTAGCTATTACTATACAAGCATTGAGGTTAGGTATTCTCGACGCTTTGAATCCCAGAGAAAGACTACGAAGTTATCACTGTACGTGTTGAATTCAGGAGAGCACCCGTTGCTAGGCCGCCGGTGGGTATTTCTAAAGGAACGGAAAATACCCTTCAATATTTTTAACGACAGTTGAAGATGAATTGGAGAAACTTGTTGCAGAAGGTGTACTGTCGAAGGTGAATTCGTCGCTTTGTGGATGAGTTGTTTGCTTCACTTGTGGGAGGCAAAAAGTTGTTCAGGGTCGATCTGCAGCTTGAGGTGGCTCCGGAGGATCGTAAAATTCTCACGCTGTCTACGCATCGTGGTCTGCATAGTCCGAATAGATTGGTGTACGGTGTCGCGTCGGTTCCAGCTATCTATCAGCGACAAATGGAAGCCATACTACAAAGAATAGAAGATGTTAAAGTTTTTCTGGACGACATAAAAATAACGGGAGAGAACGATGAAGCTCACTTACATCGACTTGAGAAAGAATTACAGCGACTGAATGTGAATGCAGAATACGAGTCAACAAGGACAAATGTAAGACCCTCGTCGACAAGATCGAGTTCTGTGGATACTCGATTGATAAAGACGGTATTCTCAATAACCGGAAGAAGGAGAGGACAATCCAGGAGATGCCTAGACCAAAGAACAGAGATGAAGTCCAGTCGTTTGTAGGGTTCGTAAACTATTACGGACGGTTTTTTCAAAACCTGTACCCATTGAACAACTTACTTAAAAATGACGTACCGTTCAGATGGACCCAATAATTCGAAGACGACATTTCCAAATTGGTTTTAACGGATCTATTAATGGGAAACATTCACAACTGGGATTATTTTGTCGTGACTAACGACTTACCTTTCAATATAGGGGCCCCTTTTCAAAATTTCGGAATAAAAATGATGTAAGATTTTGAACGCTTATATCTTTTGTTGTACTGAATGCATTTAATAAATTTATTCGGCATTTTGTCGAAAATATTTGTACCAATGTTGTATTAAATTTTGGAATATGTAGGATATTCATTATCAACGGAAAAATAGTGTTTTGAAAAATCTTTCGAAAACGACTCGGAAAAGTGAAAATTTTCAGCCCATCCCGCACAGAGCCGTCAAAATGGTGCAGCAAATGAACAATAAAATAATGAAAAGTTTATATATAGGTCCACTACATGTTTGTTCCTATGATTATTCGTATTGGGTTGCTTGACGAGAGCAGTTGGTGGGGGAAAGCCGGGATATTAATTTTGGTTAAGCCATTAGAAGTCGGACGGAAAGGAAAGGCTCATGCACGCCACGAGAACGAGCGAGAAAGCGATAGTAGTGCATATTAGCGAAAGCGTTACGTACATTTTGAACCTTATTAACTTTTCTTCTACAAAACGGATTGCCAATCTTGTTTCATAAATCGGAAGGAAAACGTTCAATGCTTGCTACCGATACGTTCTTTGCTATATAAAATTTGTTTAAATAGTTCGAAAACTACTTTAAATGAAATCAACATTAATGATAAAACCTATAAATAGGTGTGTCGCAGCTTTTCTCAAAGCCAGACGTGTGTAAGACGCAGTGCATAACAGACGTGCGTGGTCGTGAGAAGCTGCATCGGACGACCAATCAAATCAGCTACCATCGGAGAGAAGAAGAAAAACGTTGGTGGAGGTGGTGGCGGTGAGAAGTCCAAAAAGCCAAAGGCTAAGAAACGCAGTCACTGAAAAGGCGGTAGTAACTGCCACTAAAATGCCACCAAAACATCGAAGGCTGCAAAGCGTACTCATTCGGTGTGAGCTGCGAAAGGGGAAAGATCGTATGGATGTACGCAGTAAAAACAATCGTCGGCAAGGTTTGAATTGTTTTAAAAGATTCCCGTCTTGTATCAACATAGTTATCTACAAACCGTCCTTATTAGGACGAATACAAAATGGAAAAAGAATTTAATTAGAAAGTTTCTTTTATTAACTGGTATTAAGTTTGCGCTTGGTAATTCTGTACTTTTACCAGTGAATTATAAGAAAATGTTTTTCTAATTTACAAACCCGAAGGTTTTTGCAAATCCTTCCAAGAAAATCAGTGAATCTGCCAACTCTGCCACTAAGCGAAAGCTACACCAAAACGAATGATGAAAATATTTTCATTTATCGAACAAAAGGACGTCCTTCCATCTGCATTGTAAAGTCAATAAATAGGAACACCATGATGAAAACCGTGCTCATTCGGTATGAGCTGCGAAAGGGGAAAGATCGTACGGAGTAAAACAATCGCAGTAAAACAATCGTCGGCAAGGTTTGAATTGTTTTAAAAGATTCCCGTCTTGAATCAACATAGTTATCCTCAAACCGTCCTTATTAGGACAAAGGCAAAATGGAAAAAGATGGGTTGGTAATGTATATGACATAACAGGGGTGTCGTGACCACACTTCGAAGTTATTTCAAATCTTGCAAAGCATAAATTGACATAATTTCAATGATTGTTCCTTTATGAATGAAATGACAAATTTTCAGGTCAACGCGGCAATAACTTTGCAATTTATTGAACAATTTTATATTTTTAGTTATCATATATTAACTGTCATCTCTTCCAAACAACTTAATCCTCTGCTGCCAACCACGTGGTTTTGCAGGGTTAAGGAGAATCATTGTAAAATGTCCAATACATGATTTTATGTTGTTACCTCCACTAAAACCACTTCATAACACTCCCACCTGTCATACATGTACATTGTCTGCATGTTGAAATCATTATATGAAATTATTGACCTGTATTCAACGCGGAGAACTCGGTAATAAAATTGTTTTGCTGAATATACTAACGAACGGGATCCCCAGGAAAATTTCGCTGAGCCCGGTGAATCGAACTTAATGCGCAAAATTTAGCCATTTGAAGGAGATACAAGCAGAATTTTAAGAATATGAGCATCGCGGTTATGCCCCGGACATTACCCGCCCCTAGTTTTTCGCTAAGCGTGTTCATTTCTGTACGGAAAAGATTCCGATGGTTGTTTCGAGAGATTTTAACATTGATATTTCAAAGCAAGAAAATTGTTCATTTCATGAATGAATGTCTCAACGAGCTTAGAATCCAGCGCATCCCCTATCAACGCAGACGCCAACAACAAAGGTTCTTTTCAGAACCACCATAATTATTATAAAGAATAACTTGAAACATTCCCACATATTTCATTGAGTATCATTCGATTTGAATTACAAGTCAAACGAGTAGTCACGACACTCCGGTTATGTCCTAGACATTACCCACCCATCTTTTTTGAAAAATGACACATTTTTTTCAGTGTATATTTTTTCAGACAGAAGTATTCATTCCCTGTAACTCGTTCTCAGATAGTTTTGCTGTATAAAATACAGTTATCGAACAAAAATTTTTTGAAATTCATACACGTAGAAACGTTTACGCCCTTTTGAAAAGTTGCTCTTGAGTCAAAATAATCTTATTACCTGTGGAAAATATTTAGTCTTGCATGACGGTGAAACGTGTAAAGTTTCATTGGAATCTAAGATGGTCGGTCACGATTTTAAAGATTTTCGGACGGATCTTCGTGGAATTCCTCACTTGTCTCCAATCATGTGGGACAATATTACTCTCAAGAAACTTGTTAAATAAATTCAACAAGCGTCTCTTGGCAGAGTCTGGCAGATTCTTTAACAGGTTAAATTTGATTCTGTCTGGCCCTGAGGCTTTCTTGTTACATGACTAGAGAGCAAGTGAGAACTCCACCATCGAAAACGCTATTTCGTTCGCTTTATCATGAGGGGGCGCGGCTCGGTAGATCTTCTGTGCCGGTGCGGAATCCGGACAAACCTTCTTGGCGAAATCGGATATCCAACGGTTTGAACATTGGTGCTGTTTCGGTTTCGCATACGTCAGGCGGTGCCTTAAAGATTGCTCATCGATGTTTCTCGTGTTAATCCGTCAACGAACCGGCGCAAGTAACCACGTTTCTTGGCTTTCATCAAACTTTTCATTCGCTTTTCTAACGTCGCGTACTGTCGATAACTAGCGGGTAACCCGTCGTCCCGGAAGGCCTAATACGTGGCAGCCTTCTCCGCGTATGCGTCTGAGCACTCTTTGTCCCACCACGGGTTGGGAGAACGACTTTGTGTGTACGCGCCCGGTACTCGTTTCGTCTGCAGCTGAATCGGCTCTTATGTTGATTCAATAGTTTCGGATATCGTAGTCATGTAGCTCCTCCAATCAATATTTCGTGTGAGGTCATACGAGACATTAATTGTTTCGGATGGTCTTGAACCGTTAGCGATTAAAATAACGATAGGCAAATGGTTACTACCGTGGGGATCAGGGATTACCTTCCACTTGCAATCCAACTATAGCGGTGTCGAGCACAAAGATAAATCTAGCGCCCTTGCGCGCACTGGTGGAGGAGGAATTTGTGTTTAAAAAGGTCATATTGAAGTTGTCGCAAAAATCTTGGATTAATGTTTATCTGTTATCATCTTGAAGACAACCCCTATACTGTACCGTGCGAGTTGAAGTCTCCTAGAACTACCGGCGGTGCTGGTAGAAGTTCCGCGATATTACTAAGCGTTCGATGCCCTACCCGGGCTGGAGTCGAGGGGAAGTTGATTCGATTGAAAAATAGCACTTTTTGATCCCCAAAAGTACCCCTCTGTAAGGATCTTCTCGATCCAAGCGAATGATATTAAAGTCGTGGAAGTTGAGGTCTATTTCTGAAGTAAGCCATTTTTCACATAATGCAAATGCGTCACATTTCAAGTTATTTATTAGCATTTTGAATGAATCGATTTTGGGGAGAATTCTTCTGCAATTCCACAGTAGAACAATGATCAGACCCGCGACCTCGTTCGATGATTTAGCCATCGAGGGATACGATCGCTGCAAGAAGGTTATCAGAATGCTTTTAAGTGGATCAGTGACATTGCAGGCTGTAAAAATCAAGTCCACGATTTCAGAGAATTTAATCAGTTCACTACTGGGCTGAGTATCTGTTTGCAAAAAGGGGGCACTTCGGATTTTAGGTGTCCCTGAAAGTGACGGGTACTCCTTATTGGAATTCAAATTCCCGAAGTCTAGGAGTTACTTACTTCGGTTTTAAAGCAGCACTTTCATTGATTTGATTTGCTGATGATGCCGCAACCGCAGTGGAGGACATCTTGGAGCCCTTACAAGGCAGTTTAGGAGATGAAAGATTTCTCCTCTTCCTAAACTTCTCCGGAATGACAAAGGACATCAGGATAAGCCTCGACAGGAATCAAGCGACCATAAGGGTTTTCTGAAAGGACTGGTCGGGGTGCACTATTTAACAATACTGCAAAAGTGCGCTTTGATCGCTTCAGTTTATCCCCGCGCTGCTTGTATGCAGGACATGATGTAAGCTCATGAGGACTATCCCCGCAATAGAGACACTTTTCGGCATTTTTATCGCAAGAGATATCCTCATGTTCTTCCCCACATTTGCCACACCTTGCCTTATTGCTACAATGTGATGGTGTATGGCCGAGCTGTTTGCATTTAAGGCAGTGCATGACTGGCGGATAGGTAGACGAAGCTTCCCCAGCATGACGTGACTTGGGAGAGCAGACCCGGCGAAGGTTACATGAAACGAGTCCGTCTTGGTGTAGACCTTCTTGCCATCTCAATCCCAAATTTTAACAGACTGGAGTAAGGGATTATTAAAGCGATCAAACCTGTCCTTCAAAAAATCGTCGCTTCGTTCACCACGCCATCTGCTTCCACATTTCTTGAAGGAATATACACAAAATATTCAAGCGTGAAGCGCGGGTCCGCGACAATCCCGTTTGCTTGTTTCAAGCTACTGACTGCGACATGTGATCGGCTAGGTCGGAATTTTCGGATTTTGGATTCTGCCGAATAGTTGGCCGTCAGGTCCCGAGAATTTCGATGAACATTTAAAGGTTTTGCTTTGGGTTGAAAAAAGACTACGAATGGTCCCGTCGAATTGGGAGGGTAAACTTTTACACGGGTATGTTGTGTGTGGACAACAACTTTTTTAAACAACTATAACTTTTGATTGAGGCAAGATTTGCTCACAAAAACAAGTAAGGCTAATTAATGTGACTATTGCCTTTCATTTGAGTAATAACAGTTACAAGGATCAGCTCTAGAAGCGAAGTTATTGCAATTAGTCTGACTCGATTCCGATGGAGCAGTGCTGCCAGGGACAGTTTACGTTGACAACGGAAAATTATGTTTTCATATATCCTCGTTATGGTGCAATATTATTGAAAGCTGATAAAACTTAATAATTTAGGCTGTCTTTGGCTACGTTTTCCATGCAATTTGACTATTGTAAATATTCTTGGAGAACTGTATTGAGCATTCGAAGGTAAAAATTGAGCAGCTTCTAGCACTGTAAGGGAGGCACCTAACTTTTTGACAATAGACGTTTCGTGTTTCTTGATCGCACCGTTTTCAAGGAAAAATAGTTTTGAAACCCTACATGCACTATAAAAAAGTTGGGCGTGAAAGGGTTAACAGTGGGGACTACCTTGCTATCATCACCATCCATGTCGGTATTAGGAGGATGATCCATTTGTCCCATTTGGGACATCTCCACGCGGGTTCAATGCACCGTGCGGAAATACAAAAGCCAATTGGCGTGTAATAAAACGGGCTAGTGGATATAAGGTGACAATTATAACAATACTTATCTGTAGACAGGACCGTCGAGAGGCTGCCCTGGAGAAGTTGACGTCCTGTTTTACTACCGAGCCCTTTTAAACCAAAGCCCTCCAGTTCAGCATGAGTTAGTACCTATTCAGCCATGAGAAATACGTGAGTCTGTGATTTCTATTAGTCTCCGGTTGTTTCATATTGCCACATCCACAGATAGTATGCCAGACAGGTTAATTTCGACAGCTTCTTATTCCGTGGTATCTAAATCGGACAAAATTGCCATAGTTACAAGTTTTTCAATTTGCGGGTACTCAGGAATCAGGAATCAGTAGAGCCTGACTCAAAAGCACGTTCCCCATGTTGATCGGAGATATGCGTCTTGCCATGAATCGTCATTTCATCATTTCCCTGATGGGAAAGATTGGGGAAGTGGTAAGGTTAGGGGTACGGATACAGAACAATTAAAACAGAGCATTCTGCACCCCCGGAAGGATGCTGATTGATTTGCAGGTGCTACAATAGCAGAAATAATAGTTTTAACCCCCGAAGGGATTTAGAATTTTAGCATATTTCGTTTCGCGAAACAAACGCCTCTGCTAGATTGAGAGCATAATCAGCACGCTATGTCTAACATGGTGCAATTGTAGGGTGGCTCCAGTACTTTTAACAACAGATCTATTTTTGTTCGACATAGTGGGTTGGAACGCGATATTTTGCTTCTACTAGGCAGACAAAGCGACACACGGTTTGATTTATTTGCTGGTAGCGGTGGAGCAATTTTTAGCGTTTGTTGTACGCAAAATAAGAAGGTAGCAGATGCAGCTCGAAATTCTCGTTTAAAATTATTAAATCAAAAAGATTTTTAATTTACATAAGTTTATCATATTGAATAAAAAAAACTATTCGTAGATTTTATGCAGGTTTCATTAATAAATAATGTGATATGCCTGACTTACGAGCCGGTTTTGATATGCTGTGAGAATATTTAGGACCTGACAACAATATAGACACAAAACTCGGTAATCAGACGCAAATTAAACAACAAACTGAGTACTGCTGATATTGGATTAACTGAACCGATTTGATTTCTTTATTTCGCATATTAAAAAAGGGAATTTTTATAGATATCACACGGATCAGTGACATAGCCAGGGGGTTAACCCCCCCCCCCCCCGCCCCCCCTAACCAAAAATTAATCGGATTGTAAAAAAATGTATTGATGCTGACTAATTTAGTTAAATATTATGCAAAATATTTTTGGAGGAATATTGTCTAATCCCTACATTGAGAACCTATTGTTTTAAGTATCATGACAACGTTTGGAAAATTGTGGGAAGGGATTCTTATAACTTATCTCTTAGCCGAGATGCCGTAATTGTCAAGTTATATCCATATAAAATAGAATAATTGCCTGAATTATTATGAGCTTTCTTTAAAAAGATGTTCCAAAGGATTAGGGACAATTTTTCGAATGGGAAACCGAGTTTGAATAGGTTGATTGTCTATAAAACATAAACTTGCTCACCAAAAAACGTGCATACATTTCAACATTTGCTGAAAATGTACACCCAAAACTCGGCCGTAATACCTTTACGGTAATAAGAAAAAAAAATGCTCTAATAGCAAGACGTTTCATGCTAAAACGGTCCCTACACAAAATTCCCCAAACGGCAATACCAACACTAGACTGCCCAGAAAAATGATGAATTTTTGAAAACTCAATCGGCCCACCGCTGAGTTGATTCCTAGTCCCACCAGGAGTACTTGCACCAAATTTGAAGCAAATCGGATAAGTCTAACTATTGGACCAACGGGCCTGAAGTTTATATGGGATTTTTCAACAATTTACATGGAGAAAACTCACTAGCTCGTATTTTCGCCGCTAGGTGGCACTGTATACATCGTATTATCACTGTAAGTGAAAATAAGAAAGATATTTTAATTGTCTACAACTTTGTCGAAGACTACTAGTAAATCCGGCTATGTTAAAAGAAGTTATTAAACTTTTAACGAAGTGATGTCTGAGTCAGTTTTGCATGGGGCCTAGCAGTGCATGGTTGTGTATCAGTACTCGAGTCCCGCGAACTATATATTTTTGTGAAATAATGGTTAGATTTAGCTGAATAGTATGTTTACAAGAATTATAGTAAATAATACGAGTTATGTTTTGGTTAGAAAATATTAGTTCCACCTGTGACCGCATAGAGGGCGCCACCACTAACTTTTCATAGAAGAGAGATAGAGTATCAAGATGTTCAGAAGAAATACTGAAAAATGCCTGTTCTATAACTTTGTAGAAGACACCTAATTTCTATCTCTCTCCGTTGAAAAGTTTGTGTTGGCGCCCTCTATGCGATCACAGGTGGAACTAAAATTTTCTAATCAAAGCATGACTCGTATTATTTACTATAATTCTTCTGAACATACTATTGAGCTAAACCTAACAATTATTTCACAAAAATGTTTAGTTCGTGTGAATCGAGTACTGATACACAACCATGCACTATTAGGCCCCATGCAAAACTGACTCAGACATCACTTCGTTAAAAGTTTAATAACTTCTTTTAACAAAGTCGGATTTACTTGCAGTCTTCGACTAAGTTGTAGACAATTCAATTATCTTTCTTATTTTCACTTACAGTGATAATACGATGCATACAGTGCCACCTAGCGGCGAAAATGTATGCTGGTGGGTTTTCTCCATGTAAATTGTTGAAAATTCCCATACAAACTTCAGGCCCGTTGGTCCGGTAGTTAGACTTGTCCGATTTGCTTCAAATTTGGTGCAAGTACTCCTGGTGGGACTAGGAATCGACGCAGAGGTGGGCCGATAGGGGTCATTTTTTTCCTGTCACCCTAACCAACACATTCAAATCTTCTCTGCGTCGCACTCATGTTTCATCAATTCTTATTCAATAAATAATACCGCGTCGGATTGTCCTGGAAGTGTGTAGCATTTTGCTTGTCATTGTATTGCGCTTCAAGCGGAGTAAACACAATGGGGATAAAGACGAGGTTCGATTTTTCTACACGACACATTCCGTATTTGAAGATCGGCTCACACTCGGCTAGCTTCAACGCACAGTCAGAAAAAACGACTCGGAATAGTGGTGGGGTACTTCGGCCGGTGTTAAATTGAAATTTTTTTCTATCACTGACGCTAACAGCAAGATAGCGACTGCACAAAACAGGAACAGTCCTTCCCGTTATCTACGGGAAGCAAGACCTATGGTTTGAATCCACGTGTCCGAACCGAGGGTCCGGATCCAGACACTTGTCTAGATCTAAGCACCAAGTCTGGGCCTGGTTCAGGTCCGGACTTAGAAAGGGGATGGGCTAGATCTAGGTACTGGTCCGGATCCGGGAGGTCCGGACTTGGGAACTGGTCTGGATCCGAGAACTGGTCGGATCGGGAACTGTGTCGGATCTGACAACTAGGACGGATCCGGAAACCGCCTGAAAATTTTTTTCGCTATCCAACCTACCCAGTAAAAAATCCGTAATTCGGGCTGGTTTCTACCAATATTGGGGTAGATTCCAGCCTGAATTTGGTTGGATATCCGCCAGGATTCCGGTTGGTTTGACTCGGTGCTAATACTATCATAGAAATCGACCGAATTATTCTACATGCGAACAGAACCGAGGTTCACACATATTGAAAAAGTGTTTGATTGTGTGATGCACATACATGAACAGCAACCGAAATTCGTCATTCCACCGTTTGCTACCTTTGCGGGAATATGAGTTTAATACCACAATGCGCAATTGCGTGGTCTGTTACCGAAAAGACAATAGAATCTTACCCAAAAGTAATAGAAACATTCTCGTCGGATTTTGGGTGTATTTTTTTGATTGCGTAGAGTTGAGACAAAAACTCAATATGATTAAGAACAAGAATATCAGTCAGGATCGGTTTTTACGAGCATTTCATTGTTATTGTATTATCAATTATATAAATAGCCGCTGAGCAAGATTGGAGTTGAAAAAAATTCCAATATATTAGCGCATTTACCCAAAATTCCACGCAACCTTTCCCGATTGAAAGGAACGACCGCGCTTCGAGAAACACCGCGCTTAGCCAATCTATCACAATATCGCAAATTTGTATAACGAAGGGCTGAATGAATCAGCCCTGCGTTAAACAACGTTTTGTGCAGGTTGAGTATACCAGATGAAAGTGGTGCCAAATTGACCACATACAGTAAAATTCAAAAATTCTTTTCAGATCACATAGTTAATAAAATTGAGCTATACTTATCATTTAAATTCTGTTCTTGCTTTCAAACCAAAATGGGAGGCTTATTACTACCGCAATTAGAAGTATTAGTTACACCAAAAACTTACTGGTAACCTTAGAATGGTCTTTAGTAATCAGTTGTTACGGCGTGTACGTTTCGGTGAATGTCTCAATATTTCCAGCTATTAATGGTGGTGTTAATTGAGTGCTGAATTGAACGGAGTACAAAAATTTTGTGCACTGTGTACTAGAGCTCGCTGTCAAGAATAGTGAAAAAACGCTTTTAATCCACCTAACAGTGTGATGAGACATTTCTTATAACTCTTATCACTCTCTTCGGATATTATATCGTTTGAGAACATTTAGAACTTGATGTTTCGCGATGTTTTTGATAACACATACTACATGGGATAGTGGCAGGACTCAGAGAATCGCTCAAATCAGCATAGGACAACATCAGTGCTAGAAATCTCAAACCAAATCAATGGGAAAGCGAAAAAATGTCCCATAAAATAGACATTCCAACGAATTATTGTTAATGCTCTGTTAATAAAATATCCAAATTGTGGTGGGAAAACTGAATTTTCCTAAAGGGGTTATTTATTTATCATTCGGATGTATGAAAAAAGCCTTATGTTTACATTTGTGAATATCGCCCTTTTCACAAAAAAGCGTTGAAATGAAATCGCAGCTCCTGATATCACGTTATCTCTGAAGTGCCTGCGTGCATAGTTCCAAATTTTACTTCGACATCGACTATTTCTAAAGGTAACTTCCCAGTAGTATCCTTGATTTGAATTATTACCGCTAATCCTAATGTCAAAGAACAAATAAAAACCTCTCGAAAACGAACCGTTTGGGGAAATCATCATCATTACTGGAATTTTCATTTTCACGAAACTTTTCGATAGCCTTCCGTCACATGCGTTAATGCACTGGGTGCACAGTGCTCCGAAAATCTAGCGAAATCGTCTTAGGGCACCAGCGGATCTAATTCAGAGCTATCTGCGCGGCGAGTTAAATCTGTAAAGAACACTAAAAATTATTTTCCATTCCATAATTTTCAGTTCAGCAATTCGAGAGATCGTACTCACCGCAAGCCATGAAAAATAGACTACGTTGTGAAGCGATGGTCACTATTTATTAAAAAAATCACGGTTAAATAAAAAATTAAACTATTAAAAAATTTCAAATAGTTTATAATTTTCACAAACTTATTAGGAAAAATTGTTTAATAAGCTTTCGTAATATTGTGTAGGACAAAAGCTGAAAATTTCAGTATTTTCTGTATCTGCAACATATAAACCCTTAAGTATACCAATTAATTGGTATACGAATTGGAATAGGTTCGCCAAATTTTGGAGGAAGTCTATAAAATAACCTCTTGAAAGCTACCTAAAAATTGTTGTAGTTCGATGCAATAAAAAATCATATTTGGCAATACATATTTGGCTGATACAATTGGGGTGTCAATGTATTATAATAGATATTCAGCATTCGAAGAAGTTTCTTGTGAACGAGTGTAGAACGACTTTGTTTCTACTTACTTGAAGTCAGCGGCGTAGCCAGAAATTCGGTTTGGCGGGGGTTTGGTGAAAATCGATCTTACTGTCTAAACGGCATAATTCCGAAACCATAATTTTTGAAGTTTTAAAATTATGCAGAATTATTTTCCAGAAAACAGTAACAAGGTTCGTGTCTTTAGCGAATTTGTTGCGACTTTATTGTAGTCCTGAATATTAACCTGAGAAAATTCACCATAAATACTTCTTGGACAATATACCGTCAAAATTGTTTTATCAAATGATGCGCTGTTTAACGTTTGTAAAACTCATCGAAGATACTAAACCTCCGAAATTGGCGGTTTCAAAATGATGTTATCTTGACCTTAAATTACTGTTTTTAAACATTTGACCTATACATACAATTGGTCATACAACCAAAATCAAATGCTCATCAAAATCGATCAGAACCTGCTAGAGTCGAATGGAAATCGTCATTTTTCATAAATTTCTCTCTACATTCGGAAAGTGTTATCCTCGTTATTAATCATATTACGTTTTCGTCTCAACTGGACGCATTCCCAAAATAAAAACCTGTTTTAATCCATCTAGTGGTGCAATTGTGCTTGTCTCATTTGTCCAGACTACGATTCCATGGCTGGTTATGTTCAATACAATGGTGGGAATGAATATTACATGTTCAGTACGATTTGCACATACATACAATGGATCGACAGCCACGATCTTGAGATACTATGTGATACTGAAACATCGCTTGAAACCAGCGGCGGATCATGGAGAAAGATCCGAGAGGTCCAGGTGCAGCCGAAAATTTTCAACTTGTTAAGAAATTTTAAATTAGTTTTAATTTTAAAGTAGCAACCCCTCACTGCATACTCCCTCCGGGCCGGTATGATTGACGATTTTTAGAGTGATTGCATAACCTTTCTATATGAGAAAGGCAAAAATGTACCAAAGTCCAAAGAAGTCAATTTTTGTCAAACATCTCAATGTTTCATGCATTGTAAAGTCATTTGGCATCAAAAATACAAATTTGATGTTGAAAATTTTTCATTTCAGTTTATATGAGAATTTGCTGTGTGATTGCACTCTTCAACTCGTAACTCCGGAACCGGAAGTCCAATCAATAAAAAATTCAATAACAGCCGATGGGAAGGTTGTACCTTTCATTTGAGACTAACTTTGTGCAAATCGGTCCTGCCATCTCTGAGAAACTGAGGTCACATTTTTTTCCACATACACACATACATACACACACAGACATTTTCCGATCTCGACAAACTCAGTCGATTGACATATGACACTCGGCCCTCCAGGTCGGGATTAGATTGACGAATTTTAGAGTGAATGAGAAAGGCAAAAACATTTTTAGCAAATGTTGAAAGTTATGCATTTTTTTGGTGAGCAGTTCTATGTTTCATTAAATCAATTTTAACTTCGCTTCCTATTAAATAAAGGCCCTTATTACAGTACATCTCTACAAAAACGAGCTCAATTTGAAAATAAATCTGAGGATTGTGATTGATTACAGAACTCTGGAATTTTCTATTGGAATGTTTTCAGGCAGGAATTTGGTATTGATGCAATTTGACAACTGTGAAATCAAAACCAATAGATCAGTTACATATCAGGACCCCATTCCGACAATTTATCAAACGTCCTCATGATGTCTACAACAACAGGTTATCAATCTACGGATCAGATAATTGTTATTGTAATATTGAATTAAATCAGTCAGCATCAATAAATTTTCAACTTCAATCCAATTTTTTTGTTGGGTGTGGTGGGGGGGGGGGGGGTGTTGTATGGTGGTAAACCCCAAAACCTTCTCGTGGCTACGCCGTTGCTTGGAGTTATTTATTTCGCTTTTCATTTTCCGATATGTTTCAGATCGATCCGATGGTTATAAGTTAGAAAAATTGCAGTGAGAAGGTTCGCACAAATGAACATTTTTGTACTGATAAGGTATCAAGTTCCTTCCAGACAACTTGGAAGTGTTCGGTGATTATTTGTAGCGGTTGTAGATAGTAAAATGAAATACAAAAGTCGTTTTATCGAAATAATGTTTAGCTTATTTCAATGGATTATTACTATATTGAACAATAAATGGGCGACAAAGAGTAATCAACAAACAACAAGCCATAACTTTTAAAGTATTCAAAATAGATATTTAAAGTCTTTAGTAAAGTTATTCGCAAAAGTAAGAGCTACAAATTTGCTGAAGACATCATTTCGATATAATCACTTCCAAGAAAATTTGTGAAAATATCTCACTCATAGGGGGATTAATCACCAAAAGCACAATTCCAGAAGAAAGGCCATATTACCTCCATTAAATTCTCCGAAGATACTATTGACCTAAAATAAGCCGTTTTGGCGTTAATAATAGATTATATGTTTTTGGTCATATTTCTGGCTATGGGAAATGATAAAAATCTTTCATCCGCATTTAATGTTAAATATCTCTTTTGATAATAGTCTGATTTCTACAATCTATAGCTTGTTCGAAAGGTATTCGTTAAAGCTGTCCAAAAACATATAAATTGTTAATCTATATTGTCGATTTCGGCAGATAATTTCAAAAAACTGCAAAAAACGCCATTTTTACGCATTCAAACATTCATATCTTGGAAACTAAACATCAGAATCAAAAACAAATTAATAGCGTTCATACTGTTTTTTAGTTCTTTCATTTAAAATTGGTTTGGATAAGATCGGTTCAGCCATTGCTGAGAAACACGAATGAGAATTTGTCCGTTACATACACACACACACAGACATTGTCCCAAATCGTCGAGCTAAGTCGATTGGTATATAAGACTCGGCCCTCCGGGCCTCGGAAAAAATCTTGAAAGTTTGAGCGAATTCTATACATTTCTTTTATAAGAAATGTAAAAGGATAAATAAATGCTGGATAACTTTTTTACGGTCACGATGACTTTTATTCGCAACTGTCAAATTTTGATGTTAAGTATCATTGAAGAATTTTACAACGTAAAACAGCACATCTTCTGATATAATAATTTTAGTGGTTTATCCTTCTAGAAGTAATTATAGAGAAATTAATCTTTAAGAAAATTTAGCTCAAGACTTAATGTCCTCACCAAAGTTTTCGAAAATGCTATTTCAAACAACTTTGTTGAAGACATGAATACTTTATATATTCAGAGTATCCAAATATAGTAGACTATATATAAAAGAAAAGCTTTTAAACAAATCATTCTGATATAACTGCATTTGATAAATTTCTTCTGCGGTTTACAAACAATAAAATTCACATTGCATTTTAAGTATGAGTCTCTGAAGTTTACAAAAAAAAACTATTGAAATGAAACTGGTTTTAATTTTTTTTCCTAAATATTGTTTTATATCTCGATATGCTGCATTCATGTAGCCTTCATATTTTTGACAAAATTGTTTAAAATGATATTATCAACAACTTTGCTGAAGGCACTAAGTCACTTACCATTTTTGAAGAGGTAATTTTCCATAATTATTTCCAGGAAATTAATCAATAGAATTTGTATATCAAAAGATGCGCTGTTTTTTGTTGAAAAACTTCTTCGAAGTTGTTAAACCTTCAATTTAAAGTTGATGATTTCGAAATTATGTGGTCTTAACTGTTGAGAAAGATTTCGAAAATTTGTCCCACTTTAGAAGTTTACATTCTTTGACTTCATTGACAATATGTACAAGAAAATAATCTATGGTTTGAACAATGTTCCATATTGGTTCTTCTTGTTTGTAAACTGGAATGGCATCTGTTAGAATACTTATGTTTCTGAATTTCCAATAACTGATGAAACTCTTATTAAATTTCAGCATTTTCAAAAAATCTACAATTTTCTTTAACACCAGACCCCCCCCCCCCCCCCCCTCGCCCAACCCAAATTTCTGGGTGCGCCACTGACAAGCATCTTTGGCGAGGCCCAAAATCACCGTTCTATCTCAACACAAGGCAATTTAGGGGAAGAATTCCTTGAACGTGCTATAAAAATACAAAAATGCAAATATTATCCATTTTAATCACCGGTCAATTAAGGTCAGTCTACCTTCTCATCTCGTTCAGAGTAGAAACTAAAAATCGTTCCGCTATGTATACACGACAGGAACAAATATTCACTCAACAACAATCACGCCCAGTGAGGCTTACATGTGCAGCTGATTCTATGCTAATGGACGAGTTTTGCTCGGGGTTGGGTCGGTCTGTGACAAATTCTGCCAGAAACTCCTCAGGAGGAAAAATTTCAGGATTGAATGGGCCCACGCCAAAGTCTCTGAAAAAAGCTTGGCATTTAATTCATAAAATATAGGAATCAACTTTTTTATAAACAATTTGCGACTTTTAATGATTCTAATCTCTTCTTTCTATTTGGAAATAATTTCATATTATTATTATTACTTATTGCTCGTGTATATTTTCCTTATAACCATCAATATTAGCATAATATTAAATTTTGCTTTGAAAAAGGTTGGCATTTCACAAATATTAAAGTGCACATTACTCTACACTAAATTTAAAACTCGGCCAACCAGCCCCGCACAGAACTCGACCAACCAACCCCAATATATCCCTAGTAACAATTGAGGTTTTAAGGTAGTTTTAAAGCCACTCATAAAACTTAGATTGCACTTGTAGCATGCTACAAAACTTCAATTGTTACTTGGGATATTTTCAAGGTATATAAGGTTACACTGGTAATCGTTATACCATTTTGTTGGGTTTTGAATACCATTTCTAGCAGTACCAAGTTATTGGAAATCAGATGTAAATTGATTAGCGTTACACATATTATTTTTCAGAAACATCAATTTACTCACCAGTGCCGAAAAAAGAATAAACGTGCTCCTGTACAAACGACACCACCAAAACACCTGAAATTACGTCGCTACACACAAAAAAATAATGAAATTTAAGCGACATGTAAATCAATACGAATGTAAACATACAAAGATTGAATCAAAACTTTGATTGAAAATTGCGTTAAAATCAATGCACTCAGTTGGAGCATCAAAGACACACTTTCATTCGTGTAATATTACATGTCATTCATTTTACAGCAATATGCGTGTAAAAAATACATTGAAGTACATTGGTTTTCCGTTTGAAGAAACTGTAATTTTCAATCCACATGTAGAATTATAATAAAATTCGTTGAAGAAAGCACGACAAGTCGTGTGGATTTTTGGTGGAACTTAATTTTACATTTATATTCATGCTCCAAATATGTGCATGAAAATAAACTTAAAATTACAAAATATTTTTTTCTGTGTGCATTAGTGACCTAATACCTCACCAAAATCACTATAGATGTCGCTACTGCGCATAATAGCTTTTTCATAAAAGGAACTCGGCCAACCAGCCCCGGTCACCCCCACTGTTTATGAAAATACTTTGAATGGGCTTCTCAAGATTTTGTAGTGTATGTCGTCGATTCAAGCAATAAAACACGTTTTTATTTTAACTTGTACACAAAGTAGACAACTCCCTCAAGAACGTTTGTTTTAACAAATGTCAACTGTAAAATAAAGTTTTAATTTTTTACGCTTTCATCATATAACAATTTAACAAGGCGAATGATTACAAATATTTATTTATTTCAAGTCGTCAATCAGATGTAGACCGGTTTCTTACAATAATTATTAAACTAACTTAACACTAGTTAAAATTTTGGTTTACTTTAAACTGCTGCTTAAGTTTTGTTTTCGACATAGTGAAGTCAATGCTTTCGCAATGTTTGTTGTAAATATTCATCATTTGGTTTAATGGGCCAAACTTGGCATAATTAGTGCGATGGCGAATTGTACAAAAGATGCTGCGGTTACGTAGTTGTCGAGAAGGAGCATAAAAATTTAGTTTCGATAAAAGTTCGATTGAATCAATACGATGTGATACAATGTCGTTTACAAATGATACCATAGAAAATTCTCGACGATCTTTCAAGGTTTGAATGTCAATTAGCATGCACCGTGCTTCATAAGATGGCAAATGTAGTCCAGTCCAACCTAGTTTACGAAGAGCGAACATCAAAAACTGCTTTTGTACTGATTCTTTACGGTTTGCATGTGTTGCTGAAAAAGGCGACCAAACTATACTACAATATTCTAGTGTTGAACGCACATAGGCTACATATAATGTTTTTATTGTGTAGGGATCTTGGAAATTATAGCAGAAGCGTTTAATAAAACCTAGTGTGCTGTTTGCTTTGTTAATTATTGTGTTATAATGATCTATGAATGTTATTTTGGAATCTATAATAACTCCTAGATCTCTTATTCTGTCACACTTTTCTACTTGTTGATTTCCCAATAAGATTCTATTGTTCTGTATATTATTCTTTCTACTCAATGTTATGGAATTACATTTTTTACATTCAGTTTCAGCAGGCTTTTATTACACCATGTATAAAATATATTTACTTCGTTTTGAAATGTCTGAAAGTCTTCACCATTTCTTATTTCTAGAAATAGTTTCATATCATCAGCATATATAAGAACTTTTACATTTTTTAGAATGAAGGAAATGTCGTTAACAAATAAAATAAACAATAGCGGGCCCAAATGAGACCCTTGAGGGACTCCTGATGTAACTTGAATTGGAATTGATTTTATCCCTTTAAATCTAACAGCTTGTTCACGATTTGTAAGATATGATTGTACCCATGTAAGAAGTCCTGGCTCAAACCCCATTTTTTCTAATTTAAAAAGTAGCATGGGTATGTCGATGCGATCAAATGCTTTGCTAAAATCTGTATAAAGAGCTTCAACGTGGTTTCCGTTATCCATTGCTGTTAAGGTGTAGTTAATGAATTCGAGTAGATTTGTACTTGTAGAACGCCCTTTGAAAAAACCATGTTGCACATGGGTAATTCTGTTCTTGATTTGGTGGAATAAATTTTCATTAACAATCGCCTCGAAAATCTTGGGAATGCACGAGATGATAGCTATTCCACGAAAGTTACGCACATCGGATTTTTTACCATTTTTAAAAATTGGAACTAGGAAAGAGCTTTTCCATGTTTTAGGAAAACAACCTGATTCTAGAGACATGTTAAAAAGCCAAAATAAAGGAGCGGTTAGTTCTATTGACAAAGTTTTTAAAAACACCGGTGGAACGCCATCAGGTCCAGGGCTTTTAGAGCTATCCAAGTTTTTTAAGGCATCCATGATTGTATGTACTTTTATCTGTTTAATGTTAATATCTCTTGAAAGTTCTGGGAGGAATGAAAAGTATTCACGCTCTCGATCCTTCTCTGAAAATGTAGTGTAAACTTCCTGGAAGAATGTTGCAAAAAGATTGCAGATTTCCTCTGAGTTATCGCCTACCTTTCCATCAAGATGCATTTCTGTTGGGAAATAATCCGATTTTATTTTAGTTTTTACGTAATTAAAGAAGTTTTTTGGGCAAGTTTTTATATTGCGTTCTGTTCTTGCATTGTACTCTTCAAACGCGATATCAATGGCAAGGTTCAATTGATCGCATAGATTTAAATAGTTTGTTAATTTATCTTTGCTGTTGTATTTTTTGTAGATTTTGTGTGCTTTCTGCTTACGATTTTTTAAATTTTTGATTTCTCTATTAAACCAGATGGGATGTTTTGAGTTATAGTGACGCCTTCTTCTTTTCAATGGTATATCTTCGTGAATGACTTCAAATAATATTTTGTAGAAGATGTCTACGGCAGCTTCAACATTTTCTTCATTTCTTAAAATCATTTGCCAGTTTATTGCATTAATTTTTTGCCTCAAGCTTTCATAGTTAGCGGACTCGTAATCAAATACCTCCTCAAATTCACTATCACCAGGTCTGTCGTTAACATGCAAGTATATAGAAAACTCAATGGCTGTATGATAAGCTTCATTCTTCCATAAGGGAGTAAGTGATTCCGTTACACAGAAGTCTTCGTCTATATTCGTCATTAATAAATCTAAATAGCAATGTCGCTGATTTCTTATGTGATTTATTTGATTAAGTCCTAAACTGGCAGATTTATCGCAAATGAACTGCAAAGTTTCATTTTCCCCTACAACAGGAAGTAGGATGCTCTCATTATCAGCATCTGGTATGAAATCAATACCGCGTTGATTGAAATTGCCATATATGTGAACTTTCACGTGCGGGGAAAGACTATTAATAATGCATTCAGCAGCACGATAAAACTTTTCGTAAGTCGTTTTTCGAGCAAAATTTGGAGGAAAATACACCGAAGCGAAAACGTGAGTTTCGTCTTTAACATGTACTTTCACCCACACATGCTCGAATTCTTTTGATTTTATAGTTTTGATAACTTCTGCATTTAGTTTTGCTGAAAACAGCAATCAAAGCGCCCCCTCCTGACTTCTTACCAGATACATGACAATCACGGTCATCCCTAAATACATTGTAATTGCTCCCGAAAACTTCTTCACTTCTCACTGTTTCGTCCCAACTAGTCTCAGTTGCTAAAATTACGGAATAATGACAACCTAATATTTTGTTTTGAATCACATTCATCTTAGCTGCACTTTTCATGCGGTTAAAGTTTTGGCAATAGACCAAGATTTCTGTTCTTGACTGAGATTCTCTTGGAGAAGTGTTAGTTGAATGGGAATTAATTAGACCTAGCTCTACCTCTTCTAAATCTTGAATCGCAATATGATTTGTCAATTCATTAGTATCTTGCTCTAATGAGCGCGTCGATAGCGGCAAAAACACTGACAGGCGCCAATTCCGGAGGGGTACATAGGTGTGGCAGCAGCTGTTCGATGTGAGGTGCTAGGTTGGTCGGTAGGGCACGGGTTTAAAACATCGCCTCTCTGGAATGCAATGGTAGGTCTGAACGAAGTTGAAGGTGGCCTCGAAAAACGTTTCTTTGCCTCAGCCAGTAGCTCTCTATCCAACGGAAGATTGTCGATGTCGCGGCGTTTGTTATCGTGGTACGCAAATCTGCTGTGGTTGTAATTACATCCGTTATTTTTGTCGAAAATTGTGTGGTGCTTGTAACCGTGATTCTTGTGACGCTTAGTATTATTATTACGGGTGGTGTCAAGTGCATTAGCGGGCCTCTGTTTATTCCGTTTCTTCTTTATTCTTGCTTTCTCCGCCGCTTTTTGTTGATTGAGACGACGCAATTTACGTGCATCGTATTCGGACCAATCAGCCTTCCATACCTTAGAGTTGCCAAGGAAACGCCAGCCTGAGTTACTAGCTGCCTCGACGGACATCTCAGCCTCTAAACTAGGGGAGGAATCTGTTGCGGGTGAAGCAGCAGTCTTTTGTTCCAGTGAGTTTACTGCACTAGAAATTTTCTTTAACTCATCGATAATATCATCCGTAAATATTGGGTTTACATAACTCATATTCTGAGCCGAACAGTTGTTAGCCATGTCAGTTATCACGCTGCTGACCTTTTCAATTTCTGAACAAATTTGTTTCAACTCGCGTGTCATATCGGTGGTCAGTTCATTGACATAGGCTGCGATGTTGTTTTTCGTAGCTTTCATCGATATGTCGAATAATGATGTTAAGTGATTTTTTGTGGCAACGACATCAGTTTTGCCAGTTTTGTTGGAAGCAGCCAGCTCATTCCACAACTCCGAGGTTTTGGCTATGTGTGCAACCGCGTTATTATGATTAGCTGCAGTTGTTTTAATTTCGCCTTTCAACTCGTTTAAGAGCATTTCGATACATTCAAATCCATCTCGGACATTGAAGTTGCTAAATGTGGATGTGAGTTTGTGATTCGACTCCATAACTAGCTTGTTGAGGTTGATGGCTTCTTGTTGTTGTCTGTACAGTTTATCGAAATTTAACTCCATCACGAGACGCTTCTGGCACTCGTAGCATATTGGCAGCATGTATGTTAGTATTCTTTGCTCATGATTCCTCTGAGCACCAACGCATGCAGCGTGGAATTTTTTCCCGCATGATCCATGGCAGTACCACACATGTTTGTCGTCACTCACTGTACAATTATTAATCGCGCACGGCATGTTTTACTTACGCAGCAATGATAAATGAAAACAATACAAATTAAAACACGCACGGTTAAACTTTAAACGACGCAAATGGAAACGCGACCGAACTGTAACGACGACTTGAATGCATAAATTACTATTGCTATTTTTATAGCTCTGCTACGAATACCGGACGTTTTCGACCATATTCCGGGTAAAAACACGGGCCCCCAAATTCGACCCGGGCCCCAGGGCAATTTCCTTGGCTGACCCCACCTCTCATCGGATCTGTCTTTAGTCGTTACTATCAATGCGTCCACACGCGCTATTGTCTTCGATCGACAATGGAAACTAGGCAAAACTTTTATATCTTCACCGGTAAAAGGAACACTCGTATGGAACGCACTGGTACACAACCGAACACTACGAAAGCCGTAGAACGAATGTGATGAAGATCGTTTTGCCTTCCAACAATCAAGCTATTTCGTAGATATTCGGGGAACGCAAAGGGTTGCCGGTTATGTCTGCCCTGAGAATGCACCATTGTGGTACTTACTTGCAGAGTTTCGTTTATGAAATCCGATTCCGTTATTCTATTAATCGAGCGAATATCGAAATAGTGTTGAGAATTCCGTTGGAAATAACCGACCCCGAGAACGAGATTGAAGAATCCGATGCTGTGGAGTTTAGTCAAATCGACACCTTACCTTTGACAGCAGCCGAATTGAGTCAAGCAATTGATGGGGATCAATCTCACGGGTGTTCAATAAAAAATGAGAATTTTTTCACTCATGTAGTTAAAAACAAAACAAAAATTTCACCGAATTCGGTATTTTTTTATTAAAAATATAATGTTTATTCTTCAAAAAAGTCAATGAATATTGGAGAACCTGGTCAACCCAACGACGCAACTTAGTCGAGATGCTCTCACAAGAGCACAGGACGGCGCTAACGTCCATCTTTCGGATACATTTCCGGATCCTGCTGGTCAACTGCTTCGCATCCTTGGCCCGCAAATTATTTTTGTACACTAGGGCACTGAGGAAACCGAGAAAATCCTCAATAGGACGGTACTGGAGTAAGTTGGTCGGGTTCCATTCTTTCGGGACAACGGTATCCTTTTTTGCTCAAGATACTACAGCGTCTTCTTGGCGTAATGGGAAGACGCCCTGTCCGACCAGAAGACGTACTTCCCATTCGCATGATGCCCCTTTAAGAACAGTAGAAGAATTTTCTCAAGACACTCCTCCTGGTACACTTGTTGATTAATGGCCAGGCCGCTCGGCTTGAACCACGGCTTTGAAATCTTTCTGTCCGATATCGCGTTGTACAGCATAACTTTTTTTTGCAAATTAATGCTTAAACTTATATTTTACTTTGAGTGTGTGGCCGACTTGTCGCTGGAATAGTAGCAGTCATTTCCTGGAATGTGGGTCTTCGAGAGCGGAAAGTAACTTTCGTCGTCCAGCACGAACAACGTCCCGCGGTAGTTCTTCATCATCCACCGGCACTGCGATTTCACGATCGCTATCTGCTCGTCGGTGTACTCGGGGGACCGAATCTTCTTCCGACAGATGATGTCCTCCATCTTGAGGGATCGGTGAATCACGGTATGGGAGCAGTGATATTTTCGGCCAGCGTCACACACACTCATTTTGTCCTTGTTGTCGAACAGCTTCTTACACGGTTCTTTCTTCTTCTTCGTCACTATCTTCGCCGGACGGCCGCTACCGGTCTTCCGCTCCACGCTCAGGGATGCTTTCGTCTCGAATGTGGTCCTCCATAAACTTTTTTCCACGATGACCATGCGTTTCGTAAAGCCGTACCACACGCTCGCGGAGTGCTTGCTGTTTCGACGCCATCTTCGATTGAGCACCCGAGCGAAGAGAAACATGCCATCCATTTCTAGGGAGCCCAGAGAGTAATTCTCTTGGAGAGAAAAAAAATTACGCTGTTTACTACAATTACAGAAAGGTATTGAAATCATTTTCATCTTTTATTGAACACCCATTATGCCCGAATCGTGTTTCGCAAGCATGTGAAAATGCCATTTGAAACCAACTACTGTATACAATGCACTAATTCGACTCTTTGCGGAAAATGACCAAAAAAAATTCGTAAATTGTGCCTCCTTTTTTGGTTTTTTTCTGAGTGCTTTGTAATAATATTATAACCTAATACTAACCGTTGTAAGACTTAGCGTAGTTATAAATTTCCATGTAAGCAGCAGATGTGAAGCAAAAATAGCCACATTCCATTTACTTGTGCCCAGAGTTAATTCAAAATATCGCATTGTGTATGTCCTAAAGTTCAGGCGGGATCATCGTGGTAATTTGTGAACAGTCATAACAATACATCGACGCAATCAGCTCACACCGTAAATGGCGGGAGTAAACCGAGCAGCAACTCGTAGAGCAATCGTACGCTACTTCAGCCCGTCGCAGAACTGCTGCTACACTGTAGAACACGCGTGTGTGAGTGTGTGCACGCTAGTAGACGATGAGATAGCGCTAACCGAATTACAACTTCCAACAGTCACCACCGGCTTCCGCAGCATGCGTGATTAGGTGCTGATGACCAATTCATCCCGTCGGTCGTCACACTGATCTCTGTTCACTCCGACTTGTAATGATGATTAATGGCATTCGGACGGGGGTCTCTCCCGCGCCTCAATCACACTTACCGACGATCGGGCATTCATCATAATCAATTGCGGACGGACTGGAATCCACTGTCAAGAGCAGCGACGAAAGTATATTCTATCCAGAGAACCCTCAGAGAGAAAGCAGTGACATCTGCTCCGAGAGGACTTCCCGAAGATCTCTGTTTGAATCGTTCTTCATTGCCGGGCACCGGGACCGAGCCCCCTTGCCTCAAAATAGACCTACTACGAAACCGATGCTGATTCCCGCATTGTTCAGCTTCTCGCGAGCATTTCGATCTCGCCACTTGTGAGATTCATTCAGAACTCCGGAGGGTAATCGTTATCAGTTGACCGCCACAGCCACAGTCGACGAGGTTATAAATTTCCACATCGAGATGAGCACCGGCTTAGTTGCATCTGGAATTCGAGCCGAAGCTCTTGCAAGGGGGAACTGAAACAAAAAGTGTGAAGTTAGCCGCGAAAAAGGTTGCAGGTCAGCCGCAGGGCATTTGTCCGCAGTGTCGCACAGAGCGAGAGTACATGCCAGTGAATCTGTGATAGAATAAAGGAAGCACTACAGATAGACATAACCCGGCAGCATGGGAGTAGGGAACACGGCAATGCTGGTGTCAGCTCTTCTAGTCATCTACGTTGGAAAGTACTTCGTCGCAGGAAATGGTACTTACTTGCACGACTTATATTTGGAATACGTGACAAATGCAGAAAAGGGGTGTGTTCGCTAGAGACAGTCGATTATCTCCGGATAAAATGCCAGTTGGTTACAGGCCAAGTGAGGTTCAGGAAGTGCAAATGCAATTTTCCAATATAGTTCATTACGGCGATTGTGTGATTCTTTTTCTTCTCAGTGGTTGAGTGTTGTCAGTGTTTTTATGAACTAGTGACGTTCCGAAAACAACAACGGTCGTAGAGTCGCTCTTCTAACGTAAAAAATAAAGAAACGAATCGACTATAGTACCAGTTTGGCAATCTATTCCACATCAGCTGTTGCTCGACTAGACTCAGACAGACAACCGTGCGTCTGCATTATTGAGTGAGTCCACGCGGCGAGCGAGGTATTAGTTGGTTGGTTATGACGGATATAAATAATGTTACGAATTGACGACGACTCACGGCGAGATTCTCCTGATGTACGCCACTAAGGTCAAATGAAAAACAATTTATGTAAAATCACACTTGATTAAAGTGCTTAAATATAACAAAGAAAGACGTCCCGAGTGAAGGAGGCGTTATTACAGTTTCAATTGCTGAAAGGGGTTTTTTCGTTGTAGAAAATAGATTCTAAGATCGAGTGTTGCCAATCAGTGCTGTGTGTGAGATAGAGTTACAAACAGTTTCCTGGAATGGGTGTCAGATTAACTGAATTTCATGAACATTTTAGCAGTGGTTTACCAATTCGTGTTTCATATTACAATTAGCAGTGTTTGCGAATAGGTCTGCCGGGTTTGATTTTCTTTTATTTTAATTGGAAGTTTGGATTCCGAATTGTGGTATATTCTACAGAATCGGTCTAAATATCTGATGCAAAATCGATCGAGATTTTCTAACCCAAAGGATTTTAATGATATTTTTATAAGGTGCCTTATATTTACACACATGTTTATTTCGTTGTGCTATCTTATGACAAGTTCACTATTCGAGAAAAACGATTTTTAAAGGTTGAGTTGAAAAATATTTAAATATATAAATTTTAGAAGCTTTACGGAGAAAACAATCGATGCTTCGATGTTTTCTGTAGTAATCCCTAGATTTATGTAAAGATCGGTTAACTATGGTGACAGTTTTTGCTTAAAATATACACCAAAGTCGCTCGCATATCTGTCATAAGTGTGTATTAATGATAAAGTATGTATGACGAGTCACCAATGTGCACAGAAGATTTCATATAAAAACCAATTATAAATGATTCGTGAAATCCTTGTTGCACTATGCCCAATGCTATACATTTCCATGTGGTAGGGGAATTATGGTTGAAAACCGACACGTCAAGCTTAACACTTTTCTAAGTTACCTTTAAACCAATAAAATGATAGTTTCTGTGCAGAATTCTTCTTTGAAAAATTCTCAGCGAGTCATAATTTTGTCAGCGCTTCAAAAATTTAATTTTAGGGATTAGTTTCCCCGTAGGGATAAGATCAACCCCCTTAATTTTTTTTTCTCTCCACTTCTTTACTGAAAATGTGATATGTGCGTGCGTAATAGGAAGAGAATTCGAAAGCATGGTGTTATAAACCAGAGTATGTTCATACTAGAGGATTATTTCTTGGTATGGTTAATTTCGAGTAATCCTTCCGTACATCAATGCAACCTTCAGTGTCATTTTATTTCGTAAGAGACGATTTTCTAGCGTTCTGTGAATGAGAAAAGCGACCGGAAGACGGTTATACGAATGTTCGGCTTTTTCGGTCTATAATATAAGAACGGCTGTTTTGTACTATCCAACGTTTCGGCCACTGTTTTCGGCCTTTTTCAAGAGTAAGAAATCTATCGTTCTTCGTCAATGTGTCGTTTACCAACGATTGGATGGTCTATATACTGCTCTTTATGTACATGGGTGCTAAGTAACAGTATAAGTATTAGTGGGATTGGGATTCTACATTCTGCTATTAGGATTCATCCACATATAAGCTGTATACATTGCGCGGTAAAGCTACCTTGTTCAGCCTTTGATTTTTCGGGGCTCTAATTATTAACGATCCACCGGGGTATACAAAAGATTATTGTCTAGGACAAACCGAGAAAACACTAGAAATTCGTTTTGACGAAGTCTTTGCAGAAATAGCAAAATCTTCGATAGAATCTGATAACAAAAATTCCAATTTTTGAACCTGTAACAAATAAACATAATTAAAGCATTTCTGTGTATTTCTGTCATAACAATAGTTTGATAATAGTAAGCCGTGTGGTGTCCGGCGGGCTAATTTTTTCTTGCACTAATTCAGCCAAGAATAGAACCACTGGGAACCTGTCCCACGTCGTAAGAGGTGACTAACGACATGCTAGAAGTTCCTAGGTTAATTGATCCGTATCGAAGACTTAGGTTTTGCATCATAGTGTTTATCCTTTCTATATTGATTGAATCACTGACATATAGTCTCCTTTTCTGATTCGCTATGCCTGAATGTGTACCAACGTTTTAGGTTTATTCTGGAAGTTGTACAATAGCCGTTAATGATGAATTCCATTCTACATTAACCAAAAGCATATTTTAATATACCGGTTCATCCCCACCACACTGATAATATAACTTCGTAAATATAATGAAATAGATCATGCAATGCACGAATTCATTCGTTGTTTTCTGCAACGAAGTACTTTCGTGCATTGTAACTAGTAGGTTTCGTTCATTTCATGAAAAAGAATGGCCGCTTGGTGAACGAAGGCTTTCGTAAATTTTACACGTTTAATGTACACTGCACGAATGTAATCGTTGATAACGACGCTAATTTTCGTGAATGAAACGAAATGTTTCGTTTATTTTAATAAACGTTTGTGTATAATACGAACGATTTCATTACTTACACAAATTTATTTCGTTCATCTTAGGAAAGTTTTCGTATTCATTATTTTTGCAATCGATATTTAAGGATCGATGTTTGACGACAACGGTTTTTTTAACTAACTAAAAGAATCGATCTGGCAAAATCGATTTTATTTCAACCTGCTCACCTGTATTAAGGACTAGAAAGATTGTGGTGTGATGAAATGGACGCTTGATGAACACAAGATTTAGTAAATTTTACTTATCTAGTGTACATGGCACGAATGAAACGAAATGATTCGTTTGTTTCAATAAATGTTTGCGTATATTACGAACGACTTCGTTGGTCGCACGAATTCATTTCGTTTATTTTAGAAAAGTTTTCATATTTGTTAGCCTCTTATTGTTTTCAGTCGATCTTTTGGGATCGATGCTTGACAACTTCGATTTTTTTTAATTTAAAAAAATCGATGTGGCCAAATCGATTTTACTGTGGTGTGAAGAAATGGCCGCTTGATAATCGAAAGTTTTCGTAAATTTTACTTATTTAGTGTACATTGCACGAATGTTGTCCTTGAAAACGACATTATTTTTCGTGCATGCAACGAAATGTTTTGCTTTAAAATTTTAATAAACATTTGTGTATATTACGAACAATCTCGTTGGTCGCACGAATTCATTTCGTTCATCTAAGAGAAGTTTTCGTAATCATCTTTCATCGTTCATCTCTCGTCATTCTCGATTAGTTAAATTTTGTGAGGAGTAAAGTGCATAACGTTAAAAGTTAATTAAGTAGTTAATTTCTCCGGGTAAAATAGTGGCTCTGTAATAGAATCTTCATCTAACCGATAGCAGCGCAAGAAACCATACAGCATGGCTGTTAAAGCAATCACCAATGAAGCTCATTTCCAAACCGAACTAGCCGCAGCAGGAGGAAAATTAGTCGTTGTGGATTTTACCGCTGCTTGGTGTGGACCGTGCCGAAACATATCGCATTTGTTCGATCAGCTTCCGGCGAAATATCCAGCGGCTGTGTTTCTCAAGATGGACGTCGACAGATGTACCGAAACGGCGCCGTCCCAGGGCATGTCGACCATGCCAATGTTTATTTTCTACCGAGCCAGAACAAAGATTGACAGGATGCAGGGTGCAGACATTAATGGACTTGAAGCCAAAATACAGAAACATTACGTCGCCAGCTTGTATGAATCTGGAGAAGATTACGGCCATGGAATGCCATGCCATGGACTTGATCAACTTCATCCAGAAGAACAAGTGCGAATGTTTGAACGAATCGAACGACCACCCGATGGTGAATGCGCTCAGTTCTAGCGGTGGTCATCTGGATTGTGACGAACAGTTGATCATTTCGATTACCTTCAATCAGCTGGTCAAAATCAGTGCCATCAAGTTCAAAGCACCGCCCTCTCACGGACCGAAAAAAGGTGAGAATCTTTATCAATCAACCAAGCACCATCGATTTCGATATGGCCGAATCGCAAGTTTCGGTGCAGGATCTGGTACTGGGGCAGAAGGATCTTGTGTCGGGATCGCCGATTCCGTTGCACTTCGTTAAATTTAAGAACGTGCAGAATATGCAGCTGTTCGTGAAGGATAACCATTCTGGTGACGAGATGAACATTATCGATCATTTGGCCTTCATCGGGTTACCGATTGCAATGACTAAGATGGATGACTTCCAGCGGGTGGCTGGGAAGAAGCGTGAAAACCACTAGATTGTTTGAGCCGCCGGGAGAACGATGGTTAGAAGGCGGTGGATAGGTGCGGTGACGAATATGTTTGATCGTATATTTAAAAGGTTAAAGATAGTGATGCGCGTTAACTTGTTCTTTTTATAAATTGTTCAATAAAATAATGAGCAGGAAAAAATGGCATATTATTTTGATATTGCTCCGGCAGAGAAAAACTCAATCTTATTCATACAAAACCAACGAACAGTTCGCGATGGCTCAGCTGAATCCGTACAGCTCCGGATTCTGGATCAACTGGAAACGAAAGAGGTTCAGGAAATCTTCCTGGAATCGGCGGTCGTGCCCGCTACTAAATAGTCAGACTGAGACCGTCGTGATGAATTGTTGACGTATTCTACCTCTATTGAAGCTTTTTTGACGTTAACGGTTTGACGAATAGTACTCGTAAATATTACAAAGATGTTCGTATATAGCAGCGAACAATTCGTTTGCCGAATGAAGCTGTTTCGTAATAAGCCAACAAAAGTCGTTTCGTGGTATTCACGAAAAATTCGCAATAAAAAATAAAAATGTTTCAATAGAACTACGAACGATTCTACATATGTACGAAAAAATTCGTATATTTTATGAAAATTGTCTGTACGAAACAAATTCCTGGCGATTTACGAATATATTCTATCAGTGCAAGGTATAACTTTCAAAGCTTTGGTTTAAAAACCGTATATAAAAATGCAAACTTTCAAGTAGGAATTTTTTTGAATTGGCCTAAGAGGAAGCTGCCGAATTACAAAAAAAGTTTTTTGCGTGGCAAGCGATCTGTCAGTTTTTTATTAAGTTTGGAACTGTCGGCCGACAAATCTACATTGACGAATACCTCCAAAAGTGACTTCTTGAGGTCTCATAAAGGTCTGACACAAGCTTTGTACTACCTTTGCTTTCCTAAATAGTGGTAAACATTTCAACACTCCGGGACTTCATTCTGTCAGAAAATGTAGGGCCATCGGAAGCTAAAACTTCGTAAAATCGAACTCCTGCGTCACGCTTTCGAGTTTGAATAGCAAATATGGTAGTCGGTCTTTGCCAGTATTGCTCTTCTCCTATCCATTCTTCTTCTGGGCCGCCGATGAATCAAAAGCCTTTGTCGTTATGTTTATTATATTTATTACTCATAATAATCATGTTGTTTGAAAATTGGCATTTAACTCAATTATTAACGGCATCTGCTAGGGAAAGTGAAGATGCCAACTTGTCATTAACATTTCGCAGTGAATTTCTTCACGTTAATTGAATAATTTTTGTACACTTGCTTTGTACTGAAAACTTTGGAAATGATCATTGAAGTGTTAATAGGAAGCAATTCTCCCGATGGCCGGCTGTTCGGAGTTCAAATTGCTCGTTTCGAATTATCGGAAATTGATCGCAAGCGATTAACGTTCGTATTGCTAAGATCATACTGTTTATAGATGAATAGATACCTCTGCTGTATTCCACGCGACTTTATCCTTTAATGTAACGCCCGGTGAAGAATAATTGTTAAAATACCTATTCGAGTGGAATTTATATTTCTACTGGAGGTCGCACTCCTGAAAACTTTGATCTAAAATGAAATGATAAAGCGCGTGAGTATTTAGCTAAATCACAATATCTACCAAGATATATCCTGATTCATTTCCCTACCTACTAACACCAATCCTATCCTGCGACGCTTGTGGATAATGCAGAGAATTCCTCGGTCATAATAGTCACAAGTGATGAACTAAAATTCCTTCCCATCCCAAAATTGACCTAATGGGAGTGGCCATCTGCGTTATTGATCATGCTATAATATTAGTCTCTTTAGGTTGCACATTGAGTATGATGTACTACTCCCAAGTATCATACAAACATTTAATATGCAATTTCAACAGGTTTTGATCAATCACGGGAAACTCAACTAAGCTAAGCATAACCATAGTGTGATAACAGTGAAATTCAATATTAATTCTCCCTAAGGGGTAAAGAAATTCTTGTAAACAAACTTATTTTGCTCACTGAAATATAGATGTTAATCGGCATTTTTACCGTTTATAGTAGCAATTGAAAGTGTTTCCTCTGCTGTAACTATAACGTATCAAAAGGAATAATCGAAACAAAATTTTGTTTACAAATCCTATTAGCCCTTTTCAAAAGTTAATATGGAATTGAAGTATGATTCTTAGCCAGAATGACAAATATACACAATAGAGTGACAAAAAAAGACCCATATTGGGCCAAGTCTGAGTCGATTCTTATAGTCCCACCAGAAGTACTTGTTCCATTAAACATGTTATTGAGCTACACCTAACCATTATTTCGCAAAAATGTTTAGTTCGTGGGAATCCAGCACGGATACACAACCCCCAAGCAGCACTTGTAACAAGCAACGACAGCGATTAGTTGCATAAGCAAAGGCTTTTACACGTGCGCTTTTTGGGTTGCTAAACCAGCGCAATAATGGTTGCCATATACCTTTATGTAACGAATTATGTTGCTGAAACTGCTAGTCAACAACTGGTGTTGCTCGGGCCATGCCCTATGCAAAACTGACTCAGTCATCACTTCGTCAAAAGTTTGATATCTCTTCGGCAAAGTTCTAGACAAATAAATTATCTCTCTTATTTTCACTTACAGTGATACAGCGCCACCTAACGGAGAACTGGGTGAGTGTTCTCCAGGTAAATTGTCGATAAATCCCATACAAGCTTCAAGCACATCGCACAGTGGTCCAGAATCCCGAAAAGCGGGCCAAAAGTCGATGATGCTAACCAATTTATCCTAAAACTAGTATTCAGGGGTTTTCGAGGTCGCTGATTACGAACTTAATATTGAATTTGTCGAAAACCAAATGGCGGACGAATGTTGAAAAATTACAACTGATTTGCACTTAAAATTATATGCGTGAGTTTATAATAAATAGCATAAAATATCCTAAAAATACTTGTTTACCTGTGAAAATCGGCTGAAAATGGCAAAGTTGTTCAATGTTAACAAAGGATACATCCACCTGGCGCACCCTGTACATTAACACGCTTTATCTTATGTGATATTTAGTAATGGTGTCTTCATGTTGGACTATCAATTAATCCAAATAAAACATCAATGGTGCTTTTCACGCAACGAAGGATTACAACCGGAGCTCGTCCTTTGCAGTTATTTGACTCTGAAATTATTGTCGCAGATCAAGTTAAGTACGTTGGGGTAATTTTTGACTCAAAACTAAACTGGACAACTCATATCAATTTCAAAGATGGTCTTCGGCCAATGTAGACGGGCTTTTGGCAAGTCTTGGGAACTCAAACCCAAGTACATTCAAAGGATATACACAACAATTGGTGGCAGAAGGGAGAAGTCATGATAATCCAATCGAAGTTAAACCATCTTCAGAGGATGGTCTTGATGGCGATGACTGGTGCGTTCTCGACAACACCTACTGCTGCTCTAGAGGCACTCTTGAACATAAAACCACTACATGTGTTTCTCAAACAAGAGGCAATTTCTTCTGCATTCCGTCTTAAAGCTATTTGGGCTTAAGAACAGCAACACACAAGACACTTTTAAAACGAGGAATAGCTGTCTGGATGGATAGAGCGACAACTTGAAGAATATGTAGTTTGTTATACTGACAGTTCTTTGTTGGAGGGCCGAGCCAGTGCCGGCGTTTATTGTCATGAAATGAGATTAAACCAATCTCATTTTCTTGGTAGATACTGTACCGTATTTCAAGCAGAAATCTTTGTGATTCTGTGTAGCGTACAATCGGCACTTCAACAGGAAATTTGCAGTAAAAGAATTTATTTTTGCTCTGACAGTCAGGCTGTCCTGAAAGCACTTAGTTCGACACATTCGAGATTGAAATTAATAATCGCATGTCGAACTCAACTCGAAGAACTAAGCATTTCAAAAGATATCTAGCTTCTATGCTTACCCGGTCATTCCGGTATTACTGGAAATTGGGCGGACGAATTGGCTAGAGCTGGCGCTGCGACTGACTTCGTTGGTCCAGAGCCAGTTCTCCCAGTGTCGATAAGTTGGATAAAGCACAAGATTCGCTCGTGGGCTGCATCCGAACATGCCAACCATTGGCATAGCTTGCAAACTTGCGTTCAAACAAAGACTTTTCTGCCGGATGTGAGTCCGAAAATGTCAAAGAATTTGTTGCATTGTTCCAAGGACAACTGCAGTATTCTGGTCAGGGCACTGGCTGGAAATTGCAAACTCAATTATTAGACATTTCTGGACCTAAAAAAAGCATTCGATACTCTGGATCACTCAATCCTGCTTAAGAAGTTAGAATGCTATGGTGTCAGGGGAGTAGCAAATCATATTATTCGTAGCTATCTGTCGTATAGGAACCAATTCGTATCTATTGGAGACTCGTGTAGCTCTTATAGACCAATAGAAATAGGAGTGCCCCAAGGCAGTAATATTGGGCCACTGTTATTTTTATTGTATATCAATGACCTAGGTAGACTCGGGTTAAAAGGGACTCCTCGTCTTTTCGCGGATGACACAGCGTTGTTCTACCCGAACAACAACTGCCTGGATATTGTACGCGACATTGAATCGGATTTAAAAACACTAACGACGTATTTCAACGAAAACCTTCTTTCCTTGAACCTATCAAAAACTAAATATATGCTGTTTCGTTCATCTAGAAGAGCTATAGGCGTGCATCCAGACCCAAGAATGGGACAGTCTGTAATTCAGGAAACTAACTGCTTCAAATATTTAGGACTTCACTTAGACCCCACACTCTCCTGGATTGAGCATATAACATCTATAGAGAGAAAAGTTGCATCGTTATGTGGGGCTATGCGTAAAGTATGCTCTTTTGTTCCCCAGCATGTACTTCTAAAATTTTATTATGCGCACATCCACTCATTGCTGAACTACCTTGTATCTGTGTGGGGCCGTGCCAGTATTTCGAATCTGAAAAAGCTACAAACGCTTCAAAACCGATGTCTTAAAATTATTTATAAAAAACCATTTATGTACCCTACTATTTTGTTATACAATAATAATGCCCATAACATTTTACCTTTGCTTGGGTTGACTAACTACCAAACAATAATGTACATCCACAATGCTTTGCATAATACTATTGCTCATAATAATCTAGAATTTACGACAGGAATTCGAGCTCACAGAACCAGACAAGCCAATCATTTATTATACTCCAGAGTATCCACGAACCTTGGTCAAAGACGCATTTCTTTCATCGGACCTAAGTTATTCAACCAGCTTCCTACTGATTTAAAGCAAATAACATGTCGCACTCGTTTCCAAGCAAAATTGAAACTAATTTTAAAAAATAAAATAGGAGAATTTTTAATTTAAACTTCGTTCACCACCAATCGAGCTTATTCCTTTAGCTATAATTGGTTAACATTTTTTTTGATAAAAACAATTGATAAATGCATTTTTTATAGCAATTAGTAATAAATAAATTTAAATTATTATGAGCTTCCTGCAAAGCTACGATGGGACCCTTAAAAGGATTCTTTTCCGCTGGGTACTCGCCGTAGCTTCTTGTCAAATTTTGTGTTTTGTCGGTCTCGTAATGTTTTTTTTTTTTGTTCTCAGCGTTTCCGCGATTCGTAACTTTGTTTTGTTGTGCTGACCTTTTTTTTTGTACGCTGAGAACTGATGTGTCCACTACCAGGGGGCTCCGTTTGTGAGCTTTTTGGTGTGGGGGTAAGAGGCGGGCTATTAAAAAAAAAAAAAAAAAAAAAAAACAAAAAAAAGACATGTGATATAGCGCTGAACATTATTCATGTGATCTTTATGAGTCCGGTTACGGAACATTATAGCCTTTGATATGTAACTGCTCTGTAGTATTGCAATTGCGTATCCGGATCTTTGGTTCTCCAAACATAGATGAACCTATGTACAGAGAGCTGAAACTCAAGGATATGCTATTGTTTCAGGGTGGTAAAAGCTGTAATATTTGAACGACAATATTTCGTCGGGGGTGTTGTTGTTCTGTTATCTCAATATCCCCTTCGGGGGTGTTGATATATCCGCTCACTTCCTAAATAAAAATTCTAAATCCCTCCGGGGGCTGGAAGTTTTATTCCTGCTATTGTAGCACCTGCAGATCGTTCAGCATCCCTCCAGGGGTGCAGAATGATCTGTTTTAATTGTTCTGTGTCGGTATTTTCCTTACCACTTCCTCAATCCTTCCCATAAGGGACCATCCACAAATGACGTAGCAATATATGGGGAAGGGGGAAGTTTTGTATTTTGTGATGATGTGTGACGCCGGGGGGTGGGGGGTAGGGGGTCATGTCATGCTACCTAGCTTTTTTAAAGGGAATAGGGGTTGAACTGATGACACGACAACCTTGCCCGTTTCCTCTAAGTAACATCGTTTTTTAATTTTTTTTTTACGGGGACAAGGGGGTACGGTTCGGTTACCGTCAAGCTACGTAATTACCAGGGGGGTATTTATTGATTTGTGACTAAATGCTACAAAGGGGAGGGGGTTTAAAAAATCACTCAAAAATGCTACGTCATTTATGGATGATCCCTAAGGAAAATGATGAAAAGCCGATTCTTCGCAAGGCACAAATCTCCGATCACCATGGGGAACGTGCCATTTAAACCAGACGCTACTGTTCCCTGATTCCTGATCATCGCGAAGGGCTCAAGCATTTGTATGTTAACGCGTTTAATCGCGTGTGCGTTTGTATATTCCGTGTGCTAACGTGTATGTGACTTCGCGTGTATAAATTCGATTTTATAATCGTGTGCCTTTCGCATATTCGCGTGTGTTCTTGGATGATCGCACGCGAACCGTGAATCTGATTCTTAATTTTTCGTGTACGGCTCAGATTCTAATAGAAGGTGGGTTCTTCCATGTCACTAGAGTTCCCAATCATGTCGCCATGGTACGTGTTGTCTAGTGGATATGAGCTTTATTGTTTTATTGGTCCAACTGAATGTATGGACCTAAGTTGCTAGGACGGAGGGAAACAATTTCCAGACGGGACCGATTCATGATCGCGCGAACACGGACGTTTGTAGGTTTGTGTTTGAGACCGCGTTTGAATCTTCGTAAGTGCTCAAACGTTTATCTTATTATCGGGATGTTATCAAGTTCACGAGATCGCGAGTGCACGTGTACGTGGTTGATCGCGAAGGGCTTGAGCGTTCGTATGCTAACGTGTTTGTCGCGTCCATGTGACTTCGCATGTACAAAACTCGATTTTGTAACCCTGTGGCCATTCACATATTCGCGTGTGTTCTTGGATGGTCAAGCGGACCGTTATTCTGATATTTAGTTTACGGTGTTCAATTCACGTTCTGACAGGGAGTGAGTTACCCCATATCAATGAAGTTTCCGGCCATGTGCCCACGGAATGCGTTGTTCAGTGGATATGAGAGCTTTCTTTTTTAAATTGGTTTAATTGAAGGCATGGTTCACGCTTGAGACCGCGTTTGAAAATTTATAAGCTCTGAGACGTCCAACTGATTACCGGGATGTTATCATATTTGCGAGATCGCGCGTGTAGGCACCGTGGATGGTCGCGAAGGGCTCAAGTATTTGTACGCTAATGGGTTTGTCACGTAATCCTTCATCTGAACTAAACAGCTAAACAAAATAAATAATAATGAAATATTTGTTTAATGACAAACTCTTTTCAAAGGGATTTTTGATTAATAAAAATATACTTAGTTGCTAAATTAGACAATATCTTCTCATAAACTGAGTTTTATGGGATTCTGAGATGATTATGGCTTACATTGGTTTAGTTTTCGATAAAATTACACTGAAAAAAAAATCAGTTTGGACAAGGAAAATTTTTTTTCAACTAATTTTTTTTCCTTGAAAGTACCCAACTTGAATTTTCGACGATAGGTAGGGGACATAATTACTTATCTTGGAACAAAATTTCATCCAAATCAAAGATGGGTTTTTTGTAAATCGACTTTAAATTTGTAAAATCGATTTTTTTCAGTGTAGGAGACACTGAAGATTTTTTCAATATTTTTATTAAAAAATTTGACTAATTTTATGAAAATCATTCCTATAACATTTTTTGTAAGGTTTGTCATTTTTAGACAATAGCCATTTGAAAGAAATTGGTAAAATAAGTTTGACCCTTTTCAAAAGACAGTCTAGATCATTTTTGGAAAATCAAAGTAGAAACAAAGTATACAAAGTGGCTTTTTGTGATAAAGTCTTCATGTACAGAAAGTTTCGTTAAAATCTGAGAGGGTGCTGCCAACTCTGAATACGATCTAGCGTGAAATTCGTCATTACTATTACGATGGACAATATAAACAATATAGTTTCGTTCTTACAAAAAATGCGCTATATAAAACTTTTTCATTGATTTAAATAGCAGGTGGTGCTAATTCTAGTAAAAATCTGAAAATTTCATTATTTAATGATTTGAGATAGATTTTCCTAATTCATTTTTTTCATTATATTCGTACTTATAAGGACGGTTTACTGGTCCGATGATTCATCAACGAACATTTCCCTTTAACAGTGCATGTCAAATGAAGACGTTTGAAACACAGGAACCTCTTTGTTCTGCTTTGCGATTCAAATGGACCTTCTTGTATGACAAAAACATGTTGGCGCCAGAAAAAAATTGGGCATGAAAGGGTTAAGATAGCGTATCAATTATTCCTCATAGTACTAATTTAAACAATAATCTGTAATCCTCTATTTTCAAATCAAACTGTAATCCTCTAGTTTAAAAAAAATTAAGTTGTAAAACAATGAAATTGGCATCGTGTTGCCTTAGGACAAAAAATAGGATTCAAAGGATAAATTATATCTACTGTTTACTGATAATATGCGCCGTTATTTTACGTTTAGCTGTGAAAAGTTAACTGTTATGTGTCCAACAAAAAAACTCCTTTAACAGGCCAACGAGGGTACCCGGGTACCCACAAATTTAAATGCTCATAACTATGGCTTCCTTGAACCGATTTGGACACTTTTAGATGTTTTGGATTTAAGAACTCGTCCACTTTTTGATTCTGTAAAACAAAACCGGAAGAATGGATCTAGTTTTTCGTAATCCGGATTTTCCGGAGTAATGTTCCTGTACTAGGGTATGATTTGTAAATTTTACTAATGTCCTAGCAATATGAGTATCAAAACTCTTCAAATTGTCTCAGAAGTCTGTTATTTATTGTTAAGGGACCCTATGGTAATTTGAAAAGTGGAATTGGAATAGAATGGTCACTCACGGCCCCACGGGAACCTGCTCCGGAATGTCCGTTCCGGGGTCAAACCACCAAATGGTTCCAAAACCACGAGAAACAGCCTACTGATGCAATTCCAAGAATTTTGATACCCATATTGCTAGTATTCCATTGATGTTCGCAAATAGTACCCCAGCAATGGAACCGAATGAAGTAACCCGATTCATTTTTACCAAGTCCAAAAGTGGATGAGTTTCTGAATCCAAAACACCCAAAAGTATCGAAATCGGCTGGATATTACCTTAGTTATTGGCATTTCAGTTTTGTGGGTACCTGCGTACCCACGTCGGCCTGTTACGTAGTGAGTGAAGCCATGTCAAGTGATCCTCGAATTTTTCGCCAAATCATCGATCTTTATGAGTTATATTTTATTGCATAGGGATTATGGTGATTAGCTTTTGGTATAAATATTTCGTTACAATTCATTTTTTTCTTTAAGATATTAACCCTTAAGCTTTATTGCATGATAAAATTGAAAATTTTATATCTCAAAAACTACTGAAGATAATTCAATGAATTTTTGCACACTTATGAAATAATATTTGCACTATCTTATGAACATGTTTTTACTTAATAATTGTGTGAATAACGGTACTTTGTATCTATTTAAAATTTTCAATTATATTTTTTCTTGTGTTCTTCACGCTAAAAATTTTGAAAACATATGTCAAGTTATGCGAAAATCTTTCACCTTCAATAATCTGTATTGATAATTTTTTTATTTTTGTTCCTATCGAGAGTTATAAAGGATTTTCTAACTGTGCGCTCTTTCAATGCACGGGCCACTTTTATGCAACCCGCGAGAACGTACATATTGGCAATGCTGCACGTCGCAACGTCAATGCGCATCGCTTTGAAGGAGCGTATCTCATGTTCAAAATTGACATCTCTGAAATTAAAGCAAAAAGACAAGCTTTTCTTTATGGATAATTGAAAGTAATGTTTTCTGAGTAATTTGCTTGCTCTTTAGCGTTATTATATTGTTCAGGAGTTATTTAATTTTCTGTCACTCAATACCTCGGAATAGCGCGCTCATATGTTGCCAGCCGATGAGGAAAGTTGAGCAGTGTTTTAACCTGCGTTGACATATTTTTCGCAAATTGTCATACTTCACCACGTTTTATTTTCAGTTAGTTCTGTCTGAGAGGTAGCACGGTATCTTGCGAACCTTTTCTTAAATCCACATAGCGACTTTTCAGCCATGCGCCATCGGGTCGTGCGTTAAATTACGCGCTCATTTAATTTGCATCAGTGCGAGTGAGAAAACGTTTTGACGTTTGTTTTCATTATGATCGCACTTGGGTGTTTCTCATATAGAGACAACTCGCGAAATGCTATATTATCTTAAGATAGACAATATTTGCTAAAAAAACATTCGATTGTTTTATGTTATAAATATGGATCGATCATACGAATGATATATTCCGTAAAAAAAAATTCATAAATATGTTCGTCGTATCTTGTTTTTGTGGCATCCATGTAGAGTGATAAATTTAAAAATTATATTGGTCAACACAAGTGTAGCATATGTCGTAATGGGCACAAAAAAAATACAACGAAAATATATATGTACATGAACAAAACACAATTTTTGTTAAATCTTCAATTTTACATCCCATGTTTATAGTAATGGGTTCCTCTATAACGCGATTAAAATATAGGAATATTTACACGTCTAATTTTTCGTCTTATAGTGTTTGCCAAGGTAATGGAACAGGAATATTCGATGACTCAACAGGTACATGCGGAAAACTGTAACGACGATTTTGAAATAAAGATCGTTGATGATTAATTGAAATTCGACAAAAATAAATAATATTTTACCAGAACTTGGAGAACCCACTAATTAACAGAAGCAATAGTGATAAAAAACCCAACATCGATGCGATTGAACAACAGATTTTATGTAAACTTTTCTCAAAAGACACATCGTTGTTTAAAGGTAATATCACTCGGTGAAAATAAAAACGTAAAATGAAATGCTATTGGCATAAGATTTTCCATTTTCATATATTAATGTTGTAGACTAAAAATTAATTTGGATATAACGTAGATGTATTTTGACTAAAAAAAGTGTTTCTAAAGATGTTAGTTGTTAGTAACGTTAAATTATAATATAATAAAAAATATATTAAACAACTATAATTTTTGTTGTGCACTTCGGTCAAAAAAATTTAACGCATCTCAAAATATCCGGAAAAAATCACCTTCGATAATCCGTATTGAAAATTTTGCCCTTTTGCGCTAATCGAGAGATGTGGTTTCTTTTAGTCAATGCGCACTTCCCACACGATGTGCATTCTGACGCAGCGACGTGCGACGTTGCCAATATGAACGTTCTCGCGGGCTGCATCAAAGTGGGCCGTGCGTTGAAAGAGCGCACTGTTACAAAATCCTCCATAACTCTCGATAGAAACAAAAATGAAAAATTTCAATACAAATTATTGGTGAAAGATTGACGCATAATTTGTCATACGTTTTGAAAATTTTTAGCGTGAAGAACACTAGAAAAAATGCAATTGAAAATTTATTATTCACACAATTATAAAGTAAAAACATTTTTATAAAATAGTGCAAATATCATTCCATAAGTGTGCAAAAATGCAATGAATTATCTTCAGTAGTTTTTGAGATATAAATTTTTCAATTTTATCATGCAACAAAGGTTAAGGGTTAATATCTTAAAGAAAAAAAAGAAATTGTAACGAAATATTTATACCAAAAGCTATTCATCATAACCTATACAATAAAATATACCTCATGAAGATCGGTGATATTGCGAAAAATTCGAGGATCACTTGACATGGCTTTACTCTAGTAAAAAAAATCAGGAACCCCTCCCCACTCCCCACCTTACTAGATCAACAATATTATTAACCCAAAAGCTTGACTTAATGAAGTTCTAAGATGTCACAAAGCTTCAATTCAAGTTCTAAGATGTCACAAAGCAACAATTTCCAGCTATGGATAAAACATGGGAATTTCATTAATTGAAACTTAAAAAGGTACCGCGTCGTATACATAACGGTTAATAAACCCAGGTTTTTTACGCGGTTTTTACGAGGTTTTTTTTACGCGGATTTTCCAATTAACGCGGTTTTTATGCGCGGATTTTCCAATTAACGCGGTTTTTTACGCGGATTTTCCAATTAACGCGGTTTTTGCAAAAATATTTCAGAAAAATATAAGTCCTTTTTGAATACAAAAGACTTAGACTTTTTTCTGAAAAAAATTCTAAGTCCTTTTAAATGCAAAGAACTTAGAAGAATTTTGGCAGTTTTTATTTTGCGCGGATTTCGCAATCAACACGGTTTTTGCAGAAAATATTCTAAGTCCTTTCGAATGCAAAAGACTTAGAAGATTTTCGGAAAGATGGAAGAGACGGGTCTGGAAGACTCCTTATGGCCCGCACCCCAACAATATGGGTATTTTCGGAATGGACTTGAAGAGTAAGTGCCAGAAATTGATTTTTGACGTTATTTTGAAATCAAAGATGGCAACTTCCGGTTTAGCGAAATTCGCTATAACCCAATCAATATGGATATTTTGAATGGTCTTGTCGAGTCGCTCGAAATAATTAAATCTGCACCTTCCTCGCAAGGTTCTAGATGGCGACTTCCGGTTTACCGAAATTTCCGCATGAAAAATCTGGGCAATCAAATATAAGATCGAATCATAAACCAGCAAAATGCAAAATATTTTTATGTGTTCATCCAGGAAAGTGCGGTGAAAATGGAAGAGAGAGAAGAAAGAGACGTATGTGGTGTGAGTTGGGGGTTTGAATTTATTCAAATTAAACATATTGCTCAAGTTTAAGTAAATTAAACTGTTTAATTAAAACTATTTCTACTACAACTTCAAATTAGATTTCGAAATAGCGTCAAAAATCAATTTCTGGCACCTACTCTTCAAGACCATTCCGAAAATATCCATATTGATTGAGTTATAGCACAGATAACAGACGTTTAGGCTAGAACAAAATTTCTTCAAAAACCTGTGCAAATTTTCAAATTGATAAACGTTGGAAATCCGTGTTTCACTATTGCCATCTGCGCAACTACTTGCTACACGTGTTTGACAGCTATACTCTAACTGCATTGTATCACTGCACCATCTACAAAATCTACTAACGTTTGCCAAACGTGTTTCAGACGTCTGATTTATTCGGAATTTCAGTAGCGGGTATTTACACACGATTCAAATCGAGCCTAAACGTCTGTTATCTGTGGTTATAGCGAATTTCGCTAAACCGGAAGTCGCCATCTTTGATTTCAAAATGGCGTCAAAAATCAATTTCTGGCACCTACTCTTCAATACCATTCCGAAAATACCCATATTGTTGGGGTGTGGACCATAAGGAGTCTTCCAGACCCGTCTCTTCCATCTTTCCGAAAATCTTTTGCATTCAAATGGACTTATATGTTTTGCACAAACCGTGTTAATTGAGAAATCCATGCAAAAAAACTTCCAAAAACATTCTAAGTCTTTTGCTGAGAGATTTTCCAATTACCGCGGTTTTTTACGCGGTACGTACCCCCGCATAAAAAATCCTGGGTGTATAAATATCTAGGAAACTTTCTAAAAATAACAGTTTTTATCTTCACTATGCTATATTTCTCCTTAGTGGAGAAAAGTTTAGGTAAGAAATATTTTTCTTCATTAAGGAAAGCACAACACCTAAAACTATATTAGTTATGGGAAAATGTACTTTTGCATATAAAATATTTAAAATAATCCATAAAGAATTGTAAAACGATCCATAAAAAAGTTGTCCATGTTCCATAAAACAAAACTGAAAATCCATAAAACTGTGTGAATGATCCATAAAAAAGGGTGATTTGATCCATAGATTATGTAAAATTGAACCATAAAATGGTCGCAAACAGTGGCGTAGCCAGAAATTTGGTTTGGAGGGGGTTTTGATGAAAATCGCAAATTTTTTGAAAAAATGCTAAAATTTAATATGAGTTTGATAAATTATTGAAAACTCAAAAACATAAGTAGTCTAACAGATGTCATTCCAGTCTACAAACAAGAAGAATCAACATGGAACAGTTTTCAAACCTCTATAGATTATTTTCTTGTATAATATGTCAATGAAGTCAAAAATTGCGATCTTTTAAAGTGGGATAAATGATCTAAAAAAATTTCAACGTTCAAGATCACCTAATATAATAATCCTTGACTTTGAAGGTTTGACAACTTCGGGAAGTTATCAACATAAAACAGCGCCTGCTTTGATATAGAAATTTTAGTGATTAACTCTCATAGAGGTAATTATGGTGAATTAATTTTTCAAAAATATTAAGAGACATGGTGCCTTCAGCAAAGTTTTTGATAATGTCATTTCAAACAATTTTGTTGGAAATATGAAGGCTACATGTATTCAACATATAGGGATTTAAATGGACTGGGCCTGCTATATTTCTTCTTAGTGAAGAAAAATTTAGGTAAAAACTATTTTTTTCTGCGCTACGGATAAAATTGTTTGAAACAATCATTGCGAGTTGAGAACACAACACCTATAACTAAATTATGGATGGATGGAACTGAAACTTGCGTTTCGACTTCATCTCATCAGAATCCGACACTAACTTGGTGGGCGGACTAAGCTTGCGCCGAATTGATGCTAGCTCCTGAAAATGGAATCACTCTTTGTGTTTTGAGTCCTCTTAATATCTGGGAATTATTTGTTTTATATCCAGTTCCCTTATTTTTTTTTTTTTGTAAGCTTCAAAGGCACCTTGAACGCAATGTGAATTTATTATTTAATTACCGCAGAAAAGATTTATCAAATACAGTAATTTCAGAATAGCTTGTTGTAAAGGTTTTCTACTACTATATTTCGATACTCTGAATATGTGGGATATTTATGTCTTTGACAAAGTTGTTTGAAATAGCACTTTCGAAAACTTTGCTGGAGACATTAAGTCTCGACCCAAATTTGGTTGAAGAGTAATTCTTGTCTATAATTACTTCTAGGAGGATTAACCGTTCGAAATTCTTCAATGTTACTTAACATCGAAATTTGGCAGTTTCGAATGAAATGTGATCGTGACCGTTAAAAATTTATCGAGCATTAATTTTACTTTTCTTCATTAGTCAACCTCACAACTTGCAGTACTAGTACGTAGCACACAAAATTTTAGTACGCCATTCATTGCATCCTGCTAAGAGGCTATTCATATAGTTGATAATACAACAAAAATCCAATGCTCATAAAACCGATCCTGACCTGTTAGAGACAAAATTACATCAGCTTTCAACTAGTTTCTGAAATGTTATTCTTGTTGTTAACCATATTGGATTGTTGTCTAAACTCTACACAATCTAAAAAATACATTTTCAGCAAATGTTGAAATGTATGTAAGTTTTCGGTAAACAAGCTTATGTTTTATATGCAATCAACCTATTCAAATTTAGATTTCCATTCGAAAAATTGTCTCTAATCCATATTTTGAAGCATCTTTCCAAAAATGAGCTCATAATAATTCAGACAGTTATTTTATTTTACATTGAAGTAATTTGACAACTATGGGATTTTGGCTAAGAGATAAGTTACAAGATCCCCTTCCCATAATTTTCCAAAAGTTCTCATGACGCTTTAAACACAGTTCTCAATGTAGTGATCAGAGAATATTTTTCCAAAAATATTTTGTGGAAAATTAAATTAAATTCGTCAGCATCAATTTTTTTTCCAATCCAATTAATTTTGGTTTGGGGGGGGGGGGGTTTAACCCCCAAACCCCCCCCCCCCCCCCCTGGCTACGTCACTGGTCGCAAAAGAGCACTAAAATAGTAATAAAAGAGCAATTAAAATGAACTAATGCCCCATAAAAATATTGGAAATGTTCCATAAATTCCATAACTAATTTGGTTCTTATCTTGTTGAACAAACTGTAGTGATCTCTCGACGCTGTTTCAATAACAATAACAATGAGTTACAAGTTCAGGGATATAGTGCCTTTATTGCATATTTGCCCATATTCTATGGAATTCCCTATCTACATGGAACTGACCATAGTCGGTGTATTTGAAGGTGAAAAAAGAAAAACTACTAGGAAGAGGATGTAGTATTGGTCGTTTGGTGCGAAGTACCAATACATTGTGTCCATTATAAGGTTCAGCGGAGTTATTACCGTTGATGATCTCTGGTCCCCCTTCGTTGTGTCCAGTAACCCTAAACCCCAAACACTTACAATCATGGGGGTAAAACTGGATTTCCTCTTTACTTAATTATTTTACACTGAGGTTTATCATACTACGTGAGAGCTTCCTTTGTAAACAAAGATTACTTTTTTTCGGCAGCCAATCATTCAAGATGACCAGCATTTTGACCAGACCAAAACAAATGTTCTTCCGCACATCTGTTATCACGCTAAACCCGAAACGAAAATTAACTGGTTTGAATGACCAAATGAAATCAAGCGAGAATGCGCCTGAATGGATTTTGTGGCTATATTTACTAACAGTCTTTGTAATTGTCCAGGTTTTATTGAAATGCAAAAGCGAATAGTATAAAAACATAGTGCAACCTTAATAAGAATTTTAACCAACCTCACATTGTACGCCGATAACCTATAACATGTCGTCATAGTAGGCGTTTTTTGTTCTAGACACATACCTTGACCAGTAACCACCCTAGTGTACAATGTACGAGAACTTGAAGCTCACAACAAGGTTAACGCAAACACATAATAAAATAAATCCTGTTGCTATTGATACCCATAGGTCACTGACGCAATTTTTACTAGAGATTGTGAAATTCTTGACTCCAGTGCTAACCTGATTCAAACTTTGTACCATCCGCTTGACCTTGTTTTTTTTCTCGCTTCACGGCAGACACGACTAAACACAAAACCTCACTCGGGTAATAAAATAACTATTTATGATGATCATTGACATCACGGCGGCAATCGAACGGGGACACGTTTACTTAACCACCAAAAATAGCTCGGTCCATTCAACCTACATTTCATTCGGAGATCATTGATTGCTAGACGCCACACCCCGTCCAAAAAAAAGCGAAATTGATTCATTTAAGCACCATCCAATAAATAGCTCCAGCATAAACTTATGATCAGTTCTGTTTCGACGATTCTTTATTGTTTCAGCAATTGAGAGCAATTGCGTACTTCCCCTCAAACCGGACTGGTCCTTTTTCTCGCCCCTCATCTTCAGCCAGGACGGAACACTGATTTCGACGGAGAATGTGAGCGACGAAACGGAGGACATCACGCTACCGGTCGGCAATGAGGTACTGCTGTCCTGTGCCCCCAACTACTTCCGTGAGTTTTCCTCGGAAAAAGTGCTGAAAGCCAAATGCAAAAAGGATAAGACGCTGGGTAAGTGTGTTGTTCCGTCCGTCTAACCAATTGATTTAATGGAAGTTTTTCCACCTTTCCTCTAGTCGTTAATGGTCTGGATAAGAATTTCGTTTCGGAACTGTCCTGCGAGGTGCGTTCGATTGAGGAGATTATCGTTCCGGTACGAGGATGCCCGACGAGTGCTCGCTCGATCGAGTACGGCTACACCAACCCTGTTCACGGCAAGTCATACATCCTCGGCGAAGCTTGCTACGATGTGAAGCGAGGTCAGACTCTATTCGTTCACACCAAGATCAAGTCCAGAAGCAATACCGTTGATGAATTGGCTCTGAAAACCATCAACAATGCCAACTACTTCCGCCAGGAACATCCCACGTCGCGATATAAGATTGAACTGAACAAAGCTTTGAACATCAACGATCAGGCCGAACGGTTCAAGGGTGTGTTTGGAATTAAAAACGTTCCAAAAATCGAAGCCCGTCGTTACGTGAACGAAGAACTACTCACGCATAAGCAGTATCAAGCGGTTCTAAAGTTGGCCTGGAACTATCAGATTGTTAAGGATTTGGACGCCATGGACAACTTTGACAACTTGGTCGACGACATCACGGAACTGGATGCGAAAGAAATCGAAATCTACACCGGAGCGCACGGTGTGCTGCAGCTGAAAGATAAACACGACAACAATGTGGACGTTTTCCTGAAAGAGAACCGGTTTCCAGTGCCAAAGTTCCACTGGACGGTGGTACGTTCCGAGGAAAAGGCCGTAGCGTTTGCCGTATTCAACAAAGTGCAGCTGACGGAGAAGGAACGGGAAAAGGATTCCTTCTGTCAAAGCATCTGCGATCAGCTGTCGTGGATCAACTCGCTGAGGGAGAACGACTCCTACAGTAACCCAGCGCTCGGGTACGTTCTGTGCTGTGAGCTGAACGAGTTCCGTACGACGATAAAGGAGATGCCACCGATAAGCGGCGTGAAAGACATCCTAAAGTAGTGGTGCTGTTTTTGCCATTCGTGGCCGTTCCTAGCATGACACATTTAAAAGACATGAACAAAAAAGCGCTGGCATGTGATTTAAATTTTTAGTTTTATTATACTATTAAATTATGAAAAAAAAACCGAACCGATGCGTAGAATGCTCTCTTAAGATAGGCAGGTGAATAAAAGTACAACGTTTCTATTTCATGATCTAGTTTTATTATCTCAGATACAGAGAAAGGTTCGTGATTTGCATACGGAATCATGCCACAAAATGCCACCGGGTTGGATGACTTAAGCAGGTTTATTTATTTGCCGCTTTAACCGGTGACACCGTGTTCGCTAATCGCATTCACCTTTTCGGCGTCTGGCGGGAAAAAAAATTGCGATCTAACACATACACAGGTAGGACTGCATATGCGATACGATTGGGTAATCATAAATCGGTCATATGAGTTGAATAGTAAAATTCATAGAGTATGTGAAAAATTAATTCAGTTAGTTATAGTAGACCTGCACCTAAAATGGAAACTTTAAACTTCTGGGCACTGGGCCAGGGGCCCCGGGATTTTGGGAGCCCCAACTTAGGATAGATATAAAATCATTCTAAAGGCTATATTCCAAAAAAAGTAGTTGCACTCAATTGTTTATAACATTTTAACGTGAGGGTAAAAATGGATCGGTTGCAGCTCGGAATCGTACATTGTGCATTTACAGAGCATAAAGACAGCCAAACGGAATGATGGTAGCGGTAGGATATGAGGTATTGCAAACAACAAATTCAAATGAACAAATTCCAACGTCAAACTAACCTTTCGATTCCAGTTTCAATTTATTTTGAGCGAAACAATAAAACGTTTTGTACAACACACACGGAAAAAACAGTTCATTATTTCATGAAAAAAATCACGATTTCGTGAACTGAACGGTTTACTGAACTTGATCACGGTTTTCGATCAAGTTTCTAATATTATGAATAATAAACCTATTAAAGCTATTAGCGTTTCCAAAAAAATAGTTCGCGCCGATTCCGCTCGAAATTCCGTGCGAAATTCCGCGCGATATTCCGCTCGAAATTCCGTGTGAAATCCAGCGCAAAATTCTGAGCGAAATCCCGAGAGAAATTTTGCACGGAATTTCGCACGGAATTTCGCACGGAATTCCGCGCGGAATTTCGCACGAAATTTGGCACGGAATTGTGCACGGAATTTCGAGTGGAATTTCGCATGGAATTCCGCAAACGATTTTACGGGATTTCGCTCGGAATTTTGCACTGTATTTCGCACGGAATTTCGCACAAAATTTCGCGCGGTATTTCGCGTGCAATTTCGCCCGGGATTTCGCTCGAAATTTTGCGCGGAATGTCGCACAAAATTTTGCACGAAATTTCGCGCGGAATTTCGCACAAAATTTGGCACGGAATTTCGCGCGGAGTTTCGCATGGAATTCCGCATACGATTTCGCACGGAATTTCGCTCGGAATTTCGCACGGAATTTTGCACAAGATTTCACGCGAAATTCCGTACTAAATTTCGTGCGAAATTCCCAGCAAAATTCCGCGTGAAATCACGTGCGACATTTCGTGCAAAATTCCGTACGACATTTGCGCGAAATTTCGCGAGAAATTTTGTACGAAATTTCGCGAGAAATTCCGTGCGAAATTCCGTGCGAAATTCCGCGTGAGATTCCGTGCGAAATTCCGTGCAAAATTCCATGCGAAATTCCGTGCGGCATTTCGTGCAAAATTCCGTGCAAAATTCCGTACGACATTCGTGCGAAATTCCGCGAGAAATTTTGTACGAAATTCCGCGAGAAATTCCGTGCGAAATTCCGTGCGAAATTCCATGCGAAATTCCGTGCGAAATTCCGTGCGAAATTCCGTGCGAAATTCCGTGCGAAATTCCGTGTGAAATTCCGCGTGAGATTCCGCGCGAAATTTCGTGCAAAATTTCGTGCGAAATTCCGTACAAAATTACGTGTGAAATTCCGTGCGAAATTACGTGAAACTTCCGTACGAAATTCCGCGCGAAATTTCATGCGAAATTGCGTCCGAAATTCCGCGCGAAATTCTGTGCGAAATTCCGTGCGAAATTCCGCGTGAAACTCCGTGCGAAATTCCGTGCGGAATTCCGTGTGAAATTCCGCACGAAATTTCGTGCGAAATTCCGTACGAAATTCCGTGCGAAATTTCGTGCGAAATTTCGTGCGAAATTCCGCGTGAAATTTCGTGCAAAATTCCGTGCCAAATTTCGTGCGAAATTCCGTGCCAAATTTCGTGGAATTCCGTTCGAAATTCCGTGCGAAATTCTGTGCAAAATTCCGTGCAGAATTCCGTGAGACATTTCGTGCGAAATTTCGTGCGAAATTCCGCGCGAAATTCCGTGCGAAATTTCGTGCGAAATTCCCAGCAAAATTCCGTGTGAAATTCCGTGCAAAATTCCGAACGAAATCCCGTGCTAAATTCCGTGTGAAATTCCGTGCAAAATTCCGTTAGAAATTCCGTGCAGAATTTCATGTGAAATTCCGTGCGAAATGTTCTGCGAAACCGAAATTCTGTAAGAAATTGCTTGCGAAATTCCGTGCGAAATTTCTTGCGAAATTCCGTGTGAAATTCTGTGCCAAATTCCATGTGACATTCCGTGCGAAATTCCGTGCGAAATTCCGCGCGCAATTCCTTGCGAATTTCCGTGCAAAATTCCGTGCGAAATTCTGAACGAAATTTGGTGCGAAACTTCGTGCAAAATTCCGTGTGAAATTACGAGCGAAATTCCGTGCGAAATCCGCGCGAAATTTCGTGAGAAATTCCCTGCGAAATTACGTGGAACTTCCGTACGAAATTCCGCGCGAAAATTTCATGCGAAATTCAGTCCGAAATTCCGCGCGAAATTCTCTGCGAAATTCCGCGTGAAATTCCGTGCGAAATTCCACGTGAGATTCCACGCGAAATTTCGTGCAAAATTTCGTGCGAAATTCCGTGCAAAATTGCGTGTGAAATTCCGTGCGAAATTACGTGAAACTTCCGTACGAAATTTCGCACGAAATTTCATGCAAAATTCCGTCCGAAATTCCGCGCGAAATTCTGTGCGAAATTCCGTGCGAAATTCCGCGTGAAACTCCGTGCGAAATTCCGTGCGGAATTCCGTGTGAAATTCTGCGAAATTTCACACGGAATTTCGTGCAAAATTTCGTGTGAAGTTCTGTGCGAAATTTCGTGCCAAATTCCGTGTGAAATTCCATGCGAAATCCTGTGCAAAATTCCGTGCGGAATCTCGAATTTCGCTCGGAATTTCGGACGGAATTTCGCATGAAATTTCGCGCGGAATTTCTTACGGAAGTTCCACGTAATTTCGTACGAAATTTCACACGCAATTTTGCACGGAATTTCGCACGAAATTTTGCACGAAATTTAGCGCATGGTTTCACGCGGAATTTCGCACGGAATTTCGCGCGGAATTTCGGACTGAATTTCGCATGAAATTTCGCGCGGAATTTCGTACGGAAGTTCCACGTAATTTCGCACGGAATTTCGCACGAATTTTCGTACGGAATTTCGCTCGTAATTTCACACGGAATTTTGCACGAAATTTAGCACCAAATTTCGTACAGAATTTCGCACGAAATTCCGCGAGGAATTTCGCACGATATTTCGCGCGAGATTTCGTACCGAATTTCGCACGGAATTTTACGCGGAATTTCGCACGGAATTTTGCACGGAATTTCGCACGAATGTCGTACGGAATTTTGCACATAATTTTGCACGAAATGTCGCACGGAATTTCGCATGGAATTTTGCACGGAATTTCGCACGGAATTTCGCACGAAATTTGGCACGGAATGTCGCACGTGATTCACGCGGAATTTCGCACGAAATTCCGTGCAAAATTGCGTGTGAAATTGCGTGCGAAATTACGTGAAACTTCCGTACGAAATTTCGCACGAAATTTCATGCAAAATTCCGTCCGAAATTCCGCGCGAAATTCTGTGCGAAATTCCGCGTGAAACTCCGTGCGAAATTCCGTGCGGAATTCCGTGTGAAATTCCGCACGAAATTCCGCGCACAATTCCTTGCGGAATTCCGTGCAAAATTCCGCGTAAAATTTCGTGCGAAATTCGGCACGAAATCTTGCGCGAAATATCGTGCAAAATTCTGTACGAAATTTGCACGAAATGTCGCACTGAATTTCGCATGGAATTTTGCATGGAATTTCGCACGGAATTTCGCACGGAATTTCGCACGGAATTTCGCACGGAAATTTGGCACGGAATGTCGCACGTGATTTCACGCGGAATTTCGCACGTAATTTCGCACGGAATTTCACATGGAATTTGGCACAGAATTTCACGCGGAATTTCGCACGAATGTCGTACGGAATTTTGCGAAATTCGTGCGAAGTTCTGTGTGAAATTCCGTGCAAAATTCCGTGCGAAATTACATGTGAAATTCCGTGCGAAATTACGTGGAACTTCCGTACGAAATCCCGCGCGAAATTTCATGCGAAATTCCGTCCGAAAATCCGCGCGAAATTCCGTGCGAAATTCTGTGCGAAATTCCGCGTGAAATTTCGTGCGAAATTCCGTGCGAGATTTCGCACGGAATTTTGCACAGGATTTCGCACGGAATTTTGCACGGAATTTCGCACAGAACTTCGCATGAAATTTTGCCCGAAATTCCGTGCGAAATTTCGCAGAATTTGGCGCGTCTAAACCAAAAACTCATTGAAGTTCGAAAAAAGTTTCCAGCAAGAAAGCAATAGTAATTCTACCTCATTTTCTCAATGTTAACTTTTCGTGATTCGTTCATTCTGGTTCGGTTTTACATTCGCATTTATTGAGTATGGAAATTGCAAGCACTGTTCTTGCACCGTTAATATCAGCTTCCCGGTCAATCGCGCGTATTTTTTTTAGCTTCTAGCTATTCAAAAAGTTTGTGAAAATAGTTCTGTTAATTAACTGATCCACTATAATAATGAATTCCGCACAGTTGTAAACCTTAGATCCTAACTAGTGCTATAGGTATGTGCAAACCGGCTATGATATTTCACATCCGTGAATACCGCTTCGAATCGACTGTGCACATTTCGTAAGCATGGCACCGTTCACAGAAAATTGAATTGATGAAATTATTACATTAATATCTATTCAAAAAACGTACCGCACACTGAGCGGACTTGCATAGCGACGCGTCGCGACGCATATTCCACAATGGCGGAGGCTGGCGCGCGGCAGCGCAGAGGGTAGCAGAAGCCAGAAACACGTCGTAGGCCCCAAACAAAACCGGCGATGATGATGGCAAGCGCGACACTCTCCCTCTTTCTCCCCGTGGTGTGCTAAACTTTCGCATTTTATGCATGCACCGCGCGCGACTTCTCGAAGTGATAGTAAAAGTGCCTCCATAAAATTGGTCGCGTCGGACGAGGCAAATATAATCATCGCGCACCGAACCGCACTGACAATGCTATTGCGATCTGCGATCTACGATGGTGCCACTTCAAATGGATTTCACAAATGACAAAAACAAAAGTGACAACGCGAACGATCCGCATAATGCTGCAAGGGTTAAACACCTGCGTTGATGGTTGTAAGCACTCCCCCGGTGCTAGCCAGGAAGAGGAACCCAGCAAACGGCTGCCAATCACTGTGTAGAAAGGTACATAGTGAACGATTAGCGGTTGCATAATTTGCCACTGCAGTTCAAATATGGCCCATATTGTTACCGCAGTAGAATCAATAAAACTTGATTTGAGTAATTGTCGTCATCCATTGAGGAAGTGCTATTTTTTTTTTTTTTTTTTCATACGTTTATTTGACACGGCATTTGCAATAGCTTTTTACGCCAGTTTCTTTTTTTACATAGCACGTTACAAAAATCCTTAAGACTAATTTTAACTATACTAGTACTTTGTCTAAAACTAACACTGAAATCACTTTATTGTTTGCTTTTTTCCTTACATTGTTGTATTTCATACTGATCTAGTATTTTCGGGTGTATTTATTTACTTTTTTTCTGTTATTGTCTAAATTTAAAAACTAAATATTCTAGGACACTTTAATTGGTGAATGATTAGCCTTGGATGAGAGTATGAGGAGATGAATTTAATTAAATTTTGACAGACGCTGTTTTTAGAAAATGATAGATAAGTTCCATGTATAGAAGATCGCGATACGCCAGGATGTCTCTAACAGGAACATGGATTGGTCTTCCTCGGACTTGTAAAGAATCTACTAATTGTGATCTGGCTTCACGATATTCAGTGCAGGACCAAACAACATGCTCAATGTCATGGTAACCTTCTCCACAAGCACAATGATTACCCTCAGCGAGCCCAATACGACGGAGATGCGCATCTAAAGTATAATGATTGGACATGAGCCTAGACATCACACGGATGAAGTCCCGACTTACATTCAATCCTTTGAACCATGCCTTCGTTGATACTTTAGGGGTAATTGAGTGTAGCCATCGTCCCATATCTCCATTGTCCCAAGATGTTTGCCAACTAGCAAGTGTCCTCTGTCGAGAAGCGCTATAAAATTCATTGTAAGCGATGGGTCTTTCATATATTCCACCATCTAGTGCACCAATCTTGGCTAAATTATCAGCTTTCTCATTGCCCGCAATAGAGCAATGGGCGGGGAGCCACACTAGGGTAAATTTATAACATTTTCTTGTCAGGTTACTCAGAGATTCTCGTATCTTCCCCAAAAAGAATGGATCGTGATTATCAATCCTCTTTGAGCGTAGAGCTGCAATTGTGCTGAGACTATCAGTGAGGATAAAGTAATGGTTCGGGGGTAAAGTATTAATTATTTGCAAACTATAGTGAACTGCTGCTAGTTCCGCTATATAAACAGAGGCGGGTTCTGCAAGTTTGAGAGAAATTGAAAAATTATTGTTGAAAATACCGAAACCAGTGGCCTCACTGATTCGTGACCCATCAGTGTAAAACATTTTAAGGCAGTCTATGTGTTGATATTTACTTGTGAACATTTTAGGGATCTCCCGCGAGCGTAGATGATCCGGAATTCCACGAATCTCTGCTTGCATGGACGTGTCGAAGAATAAAGTGGATTCAGGAGTATCTAGTATATTGACGTATGTGGGAACATACCTAGCAGGCGTTATTTCTTGTGACATGTGATTGAAATACACTGTCATGAATCTGGTTTGGGGTTGAAGCTCGACAAGTCTTTCAAAATTTTCAATTACCAGTGGGTTCATAACCTCACATCGAATAAGTAAACGAGAAGAGAGATCCCAGAATCGGTCTTTTAAAGGAAGAACTCCCGCTAGTACTTCAAGACTCATCGTATGGGTCGACTGCATGCAACCTAAGGCAATTCGTAAACAGCGATACTGTATCCGTTCCAGTTTAATAATGTGAGTGTTCGCAGCTGAACGGAAACAGATGCACCCATATTCCATTACTGAAAGTATTGTTGTTTGATACAATCTTATCATGTCATTTGGATGAGAACCCCACCATGATCCAGTTATTGTTCGCAGAAAATTTATCCTTTGTTGGCATTTCGTTATTAGATACCTAATGTGGCCTCCCCATGTGCCTTTAGAATCGAACCAAATTCCAAGGTATTTAAAAGTCAGGACTTGGGCTATCGTTCTACCAACCAACTGAAGCTGAAGCTGAGCTGGATCACGCTTCCTTGAAAAAACAACCAACTCTGTTTTCTCCGTAGAGAAATCGATGCCTAACTTCAAAGCCCAACTTGATAAATTATCCAAACTATCTTGCAGTGGTTGTTGTAAATTTAAGGCTTTTGGTCCTGTAACAGAAACCACGCCATCATCTGCAAGTTGCCTTAGAGTGCATGGGCTGACAATACAATTATCAATATCATTCACGTAAAAACTGTAGAGAAGGGGGCTTAAACAAGAACCTTGTGGGAGGCCCATGTAACTTATTCTGAATGTTGCCAAATCGCCATATGAAAAATGCATGTGCTTTTCTGACAATAAGTTGTATAAATAATTATTTAATATTGGTGAAAGACCACATTGATGTAGTTTCTCTGAGAGAACATCAATGGAAACAGAGTCGAATGCTCCTTTTATGTCTAAGAACACAGACGCCATTTGTTCTTTTTTTGCGTAAGCTAGTTGGATTTCTGACGAAAGTAGCGCCAGACAATCATTCGTTCCCTTTCCCCTCCGAAAACCAAACTGGGTATCTGATAGCAAGCCGTTCGCCTCAACCCAATTGTCGAGACGTCGTAGGATAATTTTTTCCAACAATTTCCTGATGCAGGATAACATTGCAATCGGTCGATACGAGTTATGATCGGAGGCTGGTTTTCCCGGTTTTGGAATAGCGATAACTCTCACTTGTCTCCAGTCGTGCGGGACAATGTTCTGCTCAAGAAGCTTATTGAATAAATTCAACAAGCGTCTTTTTGCTAGGTCAGGCAGATTCTTCACCAAGTTGAATTTAATTCTGTCTAGTCCCGGAGCATTATTGTTGCATGAGAGGAGTGCAATTGAGAATTCCATCATTGTCAAAGGCGAATCTATGAAATCGTTACTTGTGGGAGCATCGCGAGTGATTTTCTGCGCAGGAGCAGAATCGGGACAAATTTTCTTGGCAAAATTAAATATCCAACGATTCGAAAAATCTTCGCTTTCATTAGTCACGTTTCGATTCCTCATTCTTCTGGCTGTGTTCCAAAGAGTACTCATTGATGTTTCTCTTGACAAGCCATTAACGAAGTGTCTCCAATAACTAGATTTTTTGGCACGACGTATACTGTCAAATTTGTTTTGCAAAATGAAATAATTTTCAAAGTTCTCACGTATACCCCCTTTCTGTTTCATAATTTCTTTGTAGGCAACTTGTTTAGCTTCATATGCATCAGAGCACTCTTTGTCCCACCAAGGATTAGGGGGCCGTCTATTTATTGTCATTCCAGGATTGCATTTCGTTTGGGCTTGTTCTGCTGCTTCAATAATTAAACCCGCCAGGAATTCATATTCTTCGGTAGGGGGTAGCTCTTCTGTCGAAGCAAGAGAAGTGGAAATTAATGTTTCGTATGTTTTCCAATCAATATTTCGTGTTAAGTCATAAGGAACATTGATTGAATTCGTAAGGCCTAATTCACTGTTAATTGAAACAACGATTGGCAAATGATCGCTACCGTGAGGATCAGGTACAACCTTCCACGTGCAATCTAACCGAAGTGATGTCGAGCACAGAGATAGATCTAATGCACTTGGACGTGCAGGAGGTCTGGGGATGCGTGTTGTTTCGCCAGTATTTAAAACTGTCATATTAAATTCGTCACAAACATTGTAAATCAAAGAGGATCGATTATCATTGTAGAGGGAACCCCACAATACTCCGTGCGAGTTGAAGTCTCCCAGTATCAGACGCGGAGCAGCCATGGATTCCACTACCTCAAAAATTTGACGTTGTCCAATTTGAACTTTGGGAGGTATATATATAGAAGCGATAGACATGTCTTTGCCTTTAATGTTCGTTTGGACAGCAACAGCCTCAATGCCCGCAAACAAGGGGATGTTAATTCTATAGAAGCACTTTTTAATTCCTAGAAGCACTCCTCCATACGGGGTGTCTCGGTCTAGGCGAATAATGTTGAAATCATTTAAGTTGAAATTAATGTTTGAGGTAAGCCATGTTTCACATAGAGCAAAAGCATCGCATTTTAAATTATGCAGTAAAATTTTTAAGGAATCAATTTTAGGTATGATACTTCTGCAATTCCACTGTAAAACAGTGATGGAATCTTTCATTGGAGGAGGTGAATTACCCATTGAAAGATACAATCGCTGCAAGGATGGGCCATTGAGCAATCAGCTGCTCTAAAAATGTTCTAATTGTTGGGAGGAAAGCTGAAAGTATACTCTTTAGTGGTTCAGAAATATTGAATGCTTTAAAAATCCAATCAACAATTTCTGAAAATTTCAATAATCCTACCCCCGGCTGAGGCTCAGAGGTAGTCGAAATTTTATTATTTCCAGTAATGGTGTTCTGTTTGGATTGTACGTTCCCAAAACCGGGCGGAATTGATTTCGGTTTTGAATCGGAATTTTTCGGTTTTGGGCGCAGTTTATCTATTGGTGGAGAAATTTTAAGGCCCTTGCTTGGCAGCTTGGGAAAAGAAGACTGTTTTCTTTTTCTGGAATTTCCGGGTAAAACAAATGATGTACCTTCGCACGCTCCGTCAGAGTCAGACTGTTCCGAAAATAGAGATGCGTAAGTGTTTTCTAAGAAGATGGGTTTAGGGGTAGCATTTTTCAACATTTCTTCATAGGAGCGCTTAGACCTCTCCTTCAAGGATCGTTTAATTTTATCCTCACGCAATTTATAAATGGGGCATGCAGGGAGCTCATGTGAGTTTTCTCCGCACATTAAACATTTTTCTGAATTTTCATTGCATGTATCCTCTTGATGAGAACCCCCACATTTGCCACACCGTGCCTTATTGGAACAGTAAGTGGCTGTGTGGCCAAGCTGTTTGCAATTAAGGCAATTCATTACACGAGGGATAAAAAGGCGAACAGGGAGACGAATCTTATCGATAATGACATAGTTGGGCAGCGCAGACCCAGCGAAAGTCACTCGAAATGAGTCAGACAGTCGATAAACTTTTTTATCTCCTTCGTGTGATACTGAATGCAATTGCTTGCATTCAAGTATTTTTACGTCTTTAAGTATGGTGTCTTTGAAACGACCAACCCCATGCTTAACTAAGTCATCAACAGTCAAACTCGATTCTGTGATGACCCCATCAATTTCAATTTCCTTTGAAGGAATATACGCTCTATACTCACGCGTAAAAAGCTCGCAAGAAGCAATTGCATTGGCTTGTTTGAGACTACCAACGACAATGCGTATTTTATCTTTATTGACTTTGACGATCTCTTTTACATCCGAGAATCGCGAAGTCAAATCTTTAGAAATTTGAATAATATTTAGCGCCTTTACTTTACGCCTAATAAATACAATCCATGGTCCCGTTGACGACTCTGGGTAAATTTTAATTCTAGTCGGATTTACATTTTCAGCATAAGGCTTAGGGGGAGGGTCTGGTACTCGTTCTCCCATCTCTTCATCCATTTTACCTAGCAAGAAAAAGTATCACAAAAAGGAATGAAAAATATACCTGTTATACCTGTAGAACACACCTCATGTGTTACGTTGTAAACTCGGTGCCCGTTGTTTGACAATGTGACACTTGCTGTCCTTCTTCGTCGCGTTGCTTCTTCAGTAGAGAAATAGTCCTACCTGCAACACTTCAAAACTCTCTCCGATTAAGCTGCTCGTCGGTATCACCACCACAAGCGCGCTCTCTCCGTTTCCACCACCTCGGTAGACAAATGTGGCTACCTGTGGCTTGCTGCGAAAATCCCACTGTCGATGCGGCACTTTTCGGTGCCACTTGTTTTCCTTATTCGTCGTACCACTTCTGCGGTAGACAAATAGAGCAAATGGGTCTACCTGTGACGCTTCCCTCTCGTCGATTAGAATTGCCCGACGACACCAATACACTATATTTTTTTCTGTGTGTACAGGCACGATCACTGTCGATTTCTGCCACCGCGGTAGGCAAATTCGTCTACCCGCGGTTTGCTGTCAAACACCACTTGTCGAGGATGCCGTTGACCACGCCTCCGACGTATCAACTGTCGACTCACACTTAACAAACTGGTCTCTCTCTCTCCCACAATAACGCATACAGCGTCTCGCACTCCGTCACTCTCTCGAGAACAAAACCTTCCACCTGGAGGCACAACCGTCTCGGTCGGTTGCAAAAACTGTTATGAGGAAGTGCTATGTCAAGTATACAGCGTGTGAATGGTGAAATGAAAGGGATCCTATCCTTTTGATGGGCGAACGATGTGATGAGCAATTATTATTTATCTGCTTTCCAAAACCATTTGGCTGCGATTGACTGTGCTTTTTTAAGTGGAACATAATAAAGGTGATGAGTATTGGAAGAACTTACAGAATGTAGGGTAGACGTCATCTCATTACTAGCACGTTTGTGGAAAACTGTTATTCTGCTATATATTTAGCAACACGGTGTGTTTGGTAGAACAAATGTAAAAGAAAATCAGCATCTCTATCACTTCAGGATATGAATGAATGGACATTTGCAACCAATTTCTAAATAATCCGTCAAATTTTTTTTATGACCGCAACATCAATTTTATTTTCTCAAAAGCTATGCTTAGTGATGTTCTAAGTTGTCACTAAATACGAATTCCTAGCTTGCGGAACAGCATTGGAATTCCATGGATTGAGATCTGAAAGGTATCCGAGTACCCAGTCGGACACATAACGGTTAATGGGAAAGACTAAGAAATTAACCGGTAACAAACTCAATTCAAGGAACACCAGCAAGTAGCGTCCCAACAAATTTTTGACTTATTTCACATCCGGAACCAGTAACCTTCTGAGCATATAATGAAATTAATTCTAAAAGCGCCTTTCTTTCACAAAGAGGCTATCTTCATACACATTTCTGGATACGATTAGCCGGACAAATACCACTCGATCACCGTTCGCGTCCAGTTCGAAAAGAAAGTATTTAAAATGAAATTCCACTATAAATTTGCATTGACTCGGCTGCCCGGTGTAGTGACATCGTTTAGATTTTGATCACGTAATATTCGCGCATCGAACAGTTTGTTTCACTTTTGAGCACAAGGTGTCCCAGCTGTCATTCACTGCACTATGGAATGGCGAGGCAGCACCAAATTAAAACCTTTGGAGTCCCATATCTGACGATCACGTATTTGACGAACTGCAGTTTCAAAACGTATGGGGACTATAAAAATATGATTGCGTAAACGAGGTGAAATTGGTTACTTATCGATTTGCTCTGTATGCACTGGCTAAACCGAAACAAGTCCACAAACACTTAACTGAAAAACATTAAATGGAAAAATATGTGTTGGTTCTTAAAATAGGCCATGTACCTTTCATCTGAATATCTTTCTTAGTCTAAATATTCAACACAACAATCGACATCAGAAACAAAATTGTTCACATATGTAAATAAAATTGCGACAACATGAGAATAGCAAAACGCCAGATTAGTGAGTTATTAGTATTCACAGCACACAGTGACATAAGCAACTAGAACAGAGCATTTAAATTTTTACTGCAATGTGGATTATATCAGTCGTTTGTCGCAGCATCAATGGGTCACTCCAACACTATGCTTCGAGCGAGCGAGCCAGCAGTGACCCAAAACAACATGTGCATTATTACCACTCACAGCGAAAAAGTGACGTTTGCGAAGAAACCGGCGATTTGGTTGAACGGGCTTGGTTTACATCATGTTTCATATGTTTTTATTGTCCCATTAAAATTAAGAAAATATATTCAATCCTAATATTCCGAAAACTACACGGAAAAAATTATTCCCAAAATCGTGAAAAAAGTGCCATGCATTCTGGAACAATCACGGTTTTACGTTACGAAAAAAGGACCATGAACAAAAATCATGGCTTTCATAATTTTGTTCAATTTCCCTTCAGTAACGCCCGCATAACGCTTTCATTAGGGGAAATATTTGTTTTTGTTTTGTAAACTTCAGTCACGGTTTCCGCCAAGTTATTTATAATTCGATTCTCAGTACGCGAACTAGTTCACAACTTTATGGACATTATTCATAAAACCAAAAGTTGACTCATGATTTTTTTCATGGATTTAGGAACATTAGTTCACAAAATCAACATATTGACGAATTTCGCGCCAACTCGAACAAATGTTGGCAGCATCCTCTCAGATTTTAATGAAACTTTCTATATGAAAAAATTCTTCATTGACTCCTACACTGAAAAAAAAAATCGATTTTAAAAATTTAAAGTAATTTAAATTTACAAAAAAAACAATCTTTGATTTGGATGAAATTTTGTTCCAAGATAGGCAATTATGTTCTCCACCTACCGTCAGAAATTCAAGTTGGGCACTTTCAAGGAAAAAAAAGTTATTTGAAAAAACTTTTCCTTGTCCAAACTGAACTGACTTTTTTAAGAGCATTTTTATCGAAAATTAAACCAATGAAAGTCATAATCATTTCAGAATCCATTTTCCCAGCTGCTAGTGGCCTGATACATGCAAAAAGTATCAGTAACGAATTTGGTATATATTCATAACAAACTTGAATGAAGACTGGAAGACTGGAAAACGAGAAGACTGGAAGACGAGAAGACTGGAAGACGGGAAGACTGGAAGACGGGAAAACTGAAAGACGGGAAGACAGGAAGACTGAAAGACTGGAAGACGGGAAGACTGGAAAACGGGAAGACTGAACGACGGGAAGACTGGAAGACTGGAAGACTGGAAGACATGTAGACTGGAAGACTGGAAAACTTGAAGACTCCAGTTCATTTTTTCCTCTCATAACTGATAAATTTCTAAAATTTATTTTGTGTCTGATGGAGCAGCAGCACAATACAAAAATAAGAAAAACTTTGCAAAATTGTGTAGATTCCAGTCAAAGTATGAGTGAAGCGCAGAATGGCATTTTGTTGCAGCATCCCATGGAAAAGGACCCTGTGATGCTGTGATGATTTTCCTCGAATCCCGTTTTTATTTAAGAGGTTTACGGTGATTACGATTAAAGACCAATAGATCATCTAAAATCCTAAAACTCAAAAAATTCCATTAGTATATGAGTATTCCTCGTACCTTAACGATTAGTTGAATAAAAAATATTTTTTTCCTGCATTCGAGAACGTTTTTAGTAAAAAAAACCTTGTTTTAATCTCTAAAAATTGTATTAAAAAAATTTTACCCATGAAACAAAAATTTATGAATAAAAAAGAAATTTTTAAGGCGCGAGAAAAATTATTTAACAATAAACTGAAAAAAATTAAGAAAATTGATTAAGTAGTTTTTCGGCAATCGTGATCACGGAAAAACCATTTTTAGTAAAACGACATTTCCAGATCGTTGAGTTTAAAATTTCAAATTACCACTACTCTTGGTAGACGAAGCGCGCTTGGAAGCGCTGTAACTTTCGATCTATTTCTCGGATCTCAATAAAAAGTTGGGAAAACATTCTCAAGGAGTTGTACTTTCAGATAAAGTAATAAAAAATACGATTTCTTGAAAAATGAAAAAGTATTTAACCCCTTAATAAAAATATGCTTTGATTCTAAATTAGACAACACCTTCTCACAAACATAAGTTTTGTTGTAGTCTGAGATGATTATGGCTTTCATTGGTTTAGTTTTCGATAAAAACAACACTGAAGAAAAAAAATCAGTTTGGACAAGGAAAAGTTTTTTTTAAATAACTTTTTTCCTTAAAAGTGCCAAACTTGAATTTTTGACGGTAGGTAGGGAACATAATTACCCATCTTGTAACAAAATTTAATCCAAATCAAAAATGGGTTGTTTGTAAATCGACTTTAAATTTTTAATATCGATTTTTTCAGTGTAGGAGTCAATGAAGAATTTTTCAATATTTTTTTTTCAAAAATTTGACTAATTTTGTGAAAATCACTCGTACAAAATTTTTTTGTAGGATTTGTCATTTTTAGGCTATAGCCATTTGAAAAAAAATTGGTAAAAAAGTTTGGCCCTTTTCAAAAGACAGTTTAGATCATTTTTGGAAAAACAAGGTATGCAAAGTGGTTTTTTGTGACAAAGTCTTTATGTGCAGAAAGTTTCATTAAAATCTGAGAGGGTACTGCCAACTGTGAATACGATTTAGCGCGAAATTCATCTATTCTGGGTATTTTTTCGTGAACTATTTCACGAAAATCGGTTTTTTATTCATGAATCCATTCTATCCTAGTGAACTAATTCATGATCCCTAATGTATTAGTCACGATCCAATATCCGCGCTCATGAAATAGTTCACGAAATCATGAAATATTATGCATATATTCATGAACCGGTTCATGATACCTAGTATAGTAGTAACAAATTACCATTCGTTTTCGTAAAATATTTCACGATATCATTAAATATTATTAATGTATTTGTAAACTGGTTCATGATTCCTAGTACATGATTTACGATCTATCTAGTATCTATTTGCGTGCTTGTGATATTTAGAAGATATCCCTAATCCAGTGATGTCAGACCTACGGAAATCTCCGTAGATCTACGGATTTGAAGGTTTTCTACGAATTTACGGATCCGTAGATGAAATCTACGGAAATAGAATGTTTTCTACGGAAATCTACGAATTCAGCTCGGTGCACTTTTGAAACAGGTTACCAACAGCGATCCACGGATATTTTTTCTATTGGGAAAACATTCTAATTAAGCGTACAGTAAGCATAAGAGTTAAAGACACCCTCGTTCTTTTCTATTGAATCCTATTAGCACTACTTGATTTCCACACTTTATTACGATGACAAACTTATTAATTTTTTTAATTGTTGACTTCGAAACGTTAAATCAAAAATTTAAAAAGTATGCTCATCGAACAACATTTTGAATCATGTTGATAAACGAGTTCGAATATTATCCCACATTAAATTTTCTCAGAATTATTCCACTTACTTGTTCAATAGAATTCTGACATAGAGTCCCTCAAATGTTATGAAACAAAGCCTAGAAAAAAAATTGGAATCGAGACGGTTTAATAAGTTGACCCAGAGAAACTCAAAAATCTTCATTCTACGAAAATTGAATAACTTTCACAATTTCCATCCGATTTAAACTAATAAGTGCTTATTTTCATTGGTTATTAGTAGGCTTTAATTTCCCATAAAAATATATTTTTAGGATTGCATTATCTTGCCCAAAATATTAACCAAACGATCATTTTTCTTCAAAAAATGACGAAAAATCGAGAAAAAGTTCAATAGATTCCTAAATAACGCCAGAACCAGTAATCGCACCAAAACAAAATGTTCTAACGATCGAAAGTGCATTTAATTACCTTACCTACTGTAAATTTTTTGGACCTCATTTTCGGATTCAGCACGAAATTTTACATCAGAAATGGTGTTCGAATATTAAAGTTCAGATATTTATTTTTATTTTGTAAACTAGTGTAACTAGTCGGGGTCTTTGAGTAACTGTATGTAGATTAAAGTGACCAAATGTCCCGAACTAGGCGGGACAGTCTCGGATTGGACGAACGTATCCCGCATGGCCAGACGCCCGGGAAAGTGTCCAGCATTTTCAAAAATGATTTTTATTTAAAAGTACCTCAAAAATGTTGATATTGTACAAAGCAGTTATAAAAGGTTTGGAGTCGTGGTACCCAATCTCCGAATAATGAATTTCGCTAAACCGGAAGTCGACATCTTGGATTTCAAGAGGGCACCAAAAATCAATTTACTCTTCACGACCATTCCGAAAATATCCATATTGTTGGGGTGCGGGCCATAAGGAGTCTTTCAGACCGGGCTCATCCATCTTTCCGAAAATCGTTTGCATTCAAAAGGACTTTGCAAAAACCGTGTTAATTGCGAAATCCGCGCAAAATAAAAACTGCCAAAATTCTTCTAAGTTCTTTGCATTTAAAAGGAAATAGAATTTTTTTTTTCAGAAAAAGTCTTTTGCATTCAAAAGGAATGTTTTTACAAAAACCGCGTTACTTGGAAAATCCGCGTAAAAAATCGCGTTAATTGGAAAATCCGCGTAAAAAACAGCGTTAATTGGAAAATCCGCAAAAAAAACTTGTAAAAAACCGCGTGAAAAGCCTGGGTGTATAAGTGTTATGATGTTGATTTTGAACCGAAAATAACTGAATGAACGCACTGCGTCAAAAGAATGAAGGACGAGCCTAGCAACTGAAAAAATTCCCTCATCGCGGCGGGCATGCATTAAATTTCGCCACAACCAACAAAAACATCCAGACTTCAATGCCCAAAGCTAAAACACAGAAAGTCTTCGCACAAGCAGTACTTTTATAGAAACAAACAACACCGCCAAACAAGATACAAAAAATAGATAGAAAGGCTCCATGACCGTAGTCAGCAAATCGAAAAAGCATATGAAACCAATCGATCGTTATATTCAAGACAACTGCTGCGATATTAGTATGGACGAAGTGACGATCAAGGGCGCAGATTCAATGACCATCAGGCATTGATAAAAAAGCTCCTCGCTACGCAAAAAAATCTCCGCGCGCAATAGTTAATTGTGCGCGAGGGAATCAATAGTAATACTTTAAAAAGTTTAACATCAATCTAAGCACAACAATCCTCAATACCGCCAATGAGTACCCTGTCCTGTTTAACAGACTGCACCAATTGGCCGAATTGTGTGAAGGTGAATACCAAAACAGACGATTTACGATGGACCATATGTTTATCCTGCGATATATCTTGGACAAAATTCTAAAAAAAACGACTAGCGGACTCCCCATCTATTTGTGGATTTCAAGGCAGCGTACGATTCAATGAAACGAAACGAACCGGGCAGATAACGACGGGTAAAAATTTAGCGGCAGAATAATCAGAGAGAGACAACTCATGTTAGCTTGATTTAAGTCAAGGGAAGCGCTTATTTGTTGGGCAAAGGAACGGAACAGATATCACGATATCCAACAATTACTTTTATCGTACTGTAGAACCAACAAGAACGGTTTCTGAACGAACAACGTGAGTGCAACATTTACCACCGATATTTCTCTTTGCGAGTAAATTTGGTGATCTAACGTCGCACAGTGATTATCTTCCATACAAAAGTCGGGCAAAACTTCAAAAGTGGCCAGAGTTTGATAAAAACTTTACATTGGGTTAATTTTGTGGCACTGAATATATAATATTAGTTTTTTTATTCTTTGTTTGCCTCGAAATTTTGGAACTTAGGGTGGTTCGAAAACTCCACATTAACGAATATAATCACAAAATTCATTTTCAACAAATGTGACGTAGTGATTTTTTAGCAGAATATACATTTTTTCAATTGTTGATAATGCTGAGAAACATTTATAAATTGTATTACGAACCCTGGGTAATCTAACACTACCAAGCGCCTCCTTCAGGCATATCATGTAAAACCACCTTTTTTCATTCCTCGGGGCAGAAACCAGTTCGACCCTAATCGGAATCTTAACTAATATGATATATTCATTAAAATAACAGGTTTGAATACAGTTTTTTTCAGAATTGATAATCTATTTCACCTTTGAAGATCTGTGGCGACTCTGGTCAACTTGTATGCAAACAAAGAAAAAATGTTAAATCATGAAAAATCGAACATAGAATTTTGAAGTTTTGTCGAGTTAGGCGATACTGGGCGTCGGTATTGCAGGAGTGCTCTTTACTCATATACCTAACGTCGGTCAATCTTCAAAAAATCATGGTGGATATCTCAAAAATTTGCATCTGGGCCAAAATTTAGACGCATTTGTTCCCGACTTTAGATAGCTGGACTAGACTGAACAATTCTAGAGATATTGTCGATTAAAATTTCAAGGTTTTCATAGATAATGTGAATTGAATTGTACAGAGATCATCCATATCACATGCTCCAAGAACTAAAAAAAATACTTTTCATTCATTGGAATATAATTTTAAGAATTTTTTTCACACTACTCAAGTTACAAGTAGGCCCGATATGTGCGTCTTAACCCTCGGGCACTCGCGCCAAATTTGTGTCACACGAGCACTCGCGTGTTGTACTTTGTACAACACAGATAGTCTTTAGAATACCTCGCGATCCGCATCATTTGGAGCACTACTTCTTTCTGCAAGCTTGGACAGTAGATATTGGCCTTTCGGATGGCCGAATGAATATAACGGAATTCTACCGCCAGGCCGCGCTAGTGAGCATTAGTTTTTCTTTCGATCCACTGTGTCTTCGGCAATGTTGTTTTGGTGATCAGAACCTACGAGGTGGTATGCGAAATAGTTCGATACTCTGCCACTAAGTGGCGCTAGGGTATATGCCATTTTGGCGTACTGTATCTCGAATTCCTGATTCGTTGGTAGGACGGTGTCTTCGATATTGTTACACAAGTGATAAAAACCTACGAAGTGATACACTGAATACCAGTCTTCCCATGAACATCGACAAGTTTACACCCGTGTACAATATTTTGTGCACGCGTTCAACCTCAAACATGCTTTGTACAGGTTCGCATCGAACACCGAACCCAAGCGAACGATGTGCAAACTTAGGTTTAAACACCGTGTACGTACACCGTGTGTGTACATAAGAAAGGCACATACAAAACAGAATGAGTCAACGCTAGTTATGATGAGTGAGAGAAAGAAAAAACTAGTATCAAGAACCTGTGTGTACGAACACCGCGTACGTACATGGGGATCGGTTGTGCAGACGAACATGTGCTCGTGTTTTGATACGCATTAGCGCGATCGAGTTTTCACACGAAATGAGGGTATAGGATGAGCACAGAACTAGAGCGAACATGGTGTTCAATGTTCATTTAGGAAGACTGCTGAATACTTTACGATGTTGACACTAGGTAGCACTAGTGAACATGCATATTCATGATTTCTGAATCTCAAGACTCCGACTATATAGAAGTGCAGTGTCTTTGCCTGAGTTGTTGATTCAAGAATTTTGAAATTCTGGTACCATGCGAAACCTGTGACAGAGCGTGCGATGCGGTAAGAGTAAATGTCACCACGAACCGGATCCTTCTTGACAGTTTTCATTAACTATGTAGTCCTAGTATCCTAACTACATCCTAAGCGTCTTATGAAAATATTTTGGACATAGTATTCAGACGTATTTAGCAGCCAAATAAGTAAAAGGAACGGATACACGTAAAATTGTTTTATTCTATTGAATAGTTATAATCAAAATTGTTCTAGACAGTATGATAGTATAATTAATGTCATAAGTGAGCTATACGATTTTCGAATCAAATCAGTACGTTACAAATTGCAGAACAATTGTGTTTATTTGGCATTTTTCTGTATTTAGGAAAGTTGTGTCATTATTTCTGTGCGTGTTGTAAGCAGCCCCTTTTACTGATTACCATCGTGAGTGGTCGAATGATGTTACAGAAATGGTACACAGGTCTTTTACGACTGCCAAATTTTAATTTCTTTGCGTGCATATTCCAAAATCATGAATGAAAAAATTAGTTTAGTTGAGTAAAAGGAACTATGTAATTTTGTGGACTTTCGACTGGATTATTGTTATCTAGAAATTTGAACGGCTTTTTTACAGTCCTTAGTGGATTAAAACGATTTGTTTGCTTTTAAATCCCAACGTTTCGACGCCTTGTTTGCGCCTTCTTCAGGGGAGACTATATTGCGGAGTAATAGAGTAGACGAAATACCCAGCTGCTAGCGACCAGTAATAGGTACGAGCGGTAGATATAAAAAAAACTATTAGGACCTCGAACATCGTTATTCATTTGATAAGGTTCATTGTTGTGTCGGGACAGAAAACGATAACTGCACTGAGAAGCCCAAATAGTGTGCGTGATATAGTTACAGAACAAGATATCGCGAATCGGTCTTATTTTAATGATCCAGTTCATATTGTCACGATATTCTGAGTAAAAAAACCGTTAGTTACCAAAAAATAATAGATCACGATAAGGCGAAGAGAATTTACAAATACCATGATAAAACTGCTGATATCATGAACACTAGTTACAGTACTCTTTGAAAGTAAGCTCTAAAATAAAATATCAAGATAACATCAACAGAAATTACGAAAATCGTGACTAAGCTCCTGAAATCATGAACACAAATCACACAACTAGTGACAAAAATATCGAAAATCGTGACCAAGATCCTGAAATCATGAACATGAAGTGCTCTATTCATGACTAAAATATCACGATAACATGAACAGAGGTTACAAAAATCGCGACTAAGATCCTGAAATCATGAACACAAATCACACAACTCGTGACAAAAATATTTAAAATCGTGACAAAGATCCTGGAATCATGAATATGAATCGCTCTACTCATGATTTAAGTATCACGTTACAAGAATCGCGAATAAGCTCTAGACATCATGAACAACGTTTGACTGTCGACTGTGTATTCCCAAATTATGAACAAGAATCACAACAAAATCTAAACATGTCCAAGGAACAACGACAGTAACCCAGCCAAACATTCTAATGTAACGTCATGTATATATTCAGGGTGAACTGGTTTTTAGAAAACACAAATAGTTTCATGAATACGTGGTTTATTATTCATAATTTCAGGAACTTGGTCACGGTTTTCGTAAAACGTTCAGTTCACGAAATTGTGACCTTTTGTTCGTGAATTTATGAACGGATTTTTTCCGTGTACAGCCGATTTAAATTAGTTATGGAAGTGCGTTTCTAGTTCCCCTTATCAGAATCCCACACTAACTTAGTGACAGAACTGATGAGAGGACTCGAAACGCATGCCCATAACTAATTTAGTAATCGGTTTTGTACTCTTTAGGCGCAAATGTGGTTTTAAACAATTTTCTCCTTAGTGAAGAAAAAATAGTTTTGCCAAAATTTTTCTCCAATTTTCCTAAGAGGAAATATAGCATAGTGTATAGCAGACTTACCAATCAATCTAAAATGTCGCAATAATTAACGACTCACCTTTTACTTTGTACGGTTGTTCACATCAATTTTAATATTCATTTTTTTAAGTGTGCACCATTTCTAACTGATCACCCTAATACTGCCTTCAATGAAAAAAATCACGCTTTACTAAGCTTCGCAACTTCATGCATAACTTTCATCGATCTAATCGATGAATCTCCCAGTAATTCACAATGTGACGTAAATTCGTAATGTACCTACTAGTATTGAGAAGTGAGTTCCCTCGTTGGATGAGTGCGCACTCTCTCCAGCATTTGTTTTTTATTTGGATGATCACGCTCTCGCTCAGTATCTTCGGTGGCGAGGATCAGAGATCGGATTGCGTCGATCTGCACGAAATCCTACCCAAACATCGCGATCGATTCGCACTGCACCACTCAGTGAGATCGCGATTATTGTGTGTATATTATGCATGCTTGTCCGGCGCCCCAACGGAGTACCTATATGATGCACAACTCTGCGTTATCGGATCTCAATATGTAACTATACTATGCCAAACACAAAGGAACCATCTCTCTTGGGCGTGACCGCGGTGGGCCGAAGTTCGAAGCCGATGATCACGATTTTGTTGCGCTTGTTTGAATTGATCCCATAAAATTATTGCAGGGAATGAAGGGTTTATCTTTATAACTGGTTGTTTTTATTTTCTTCGCTTTACCGGCACTGATTATATAGCAGCAGGAAAAAAATTGCAGCATATAAGACAATAAACAGCCGTGCAACCGGTCGTGTATGAAGCAATCATGATTATGCTTATGCTTATGCTAAAGTCGATGGGAAGCTGCATCATAATTCGCAGTGTTGTGCACCCCCCACACACCGGGATCAGAGTGCTGCCGGGAGTGAAGAGGTTAAATTTTCAATGAAAGAGAGAGTGAACTTTCGTTGTTCGGTGGACGCGGACGGTCGGTGGTGGCTGGCTTGGTGGGAGAATTTGTGGCACTGAGATGAAGGCCAAGATCTCCTCAGTCAGACATTGGCGAAGCAAACCAACATAAGCAACAGGCAGAAGAAAAAAAAAGGTGCGTGCGCTGCTCGGAGAGGTCGTTACTGTTAATGCCATGTGAAAATCGATCGAACCGTTTGTTTGAATAAGAGCCATTTCAATCAATGGGCTGGGCTGTGCAATTTGGATGATCTGTATAATCATGGGAAATTGTTTCGCGAATGAAACGAAATGTGTAGCGATTACGAGGGTTAAACATTGATGGTGTATTTTGCAACGTTTACTGTATCATCTCAAAATTGAGTTAAGTTGATCAAGAAACCAACTCTAAGCATGACGGCGCTGAAATAATTTTTTTGCTGTTCATGGTAATCGTGTCTATGTTAGAAATACTGGTAAATCAAACATTAGATTGTTCATCCTGTAAGGAGCAGTTTCTATTTTTTCAGCTAGATTACAAAAAACACAATTTGATACATACTATCCAAAATAAAAGCTCAGATTGAGCCTTATCCTCTTGCTTTTTGCTCGCTTAACCGCTGTATCCTCCATGTTCTCGTCCTCCCAGGACTACCATAGGGTATTACTTCGGGAGTGATTGTGTTCTTCTACACCTTCATTCTTTGAACCTTTTGGTTCCTTGGCGTTCGTTGAGCCATTTAGCTTCCACCTCGGTTTGCTTCTATGAGTAGTTTAGCTCCTAACCTTTTCGCAATCTACTCGAGTAGTCCCCAGCGGCGAATCTACTCTACTCCATCTAAGAGATCCTCGGTGGCGCAATTTCTCGGGCTATCGATGCTCGTTTCAGAGCCATTTAGCTCATAGCTTTGTCGCGATCTACGCTTATAGTTCCCGACGGTGAATCTACTCTACTCCTTTTGAGTGTTCCCCAGTGGCGGAATTTCTCCCAATACCGATGTCAGATTCTTTGAGCCATTTAGCTCCCAGTTTTGTCGCGACATACTCGGATAGATTCTGGCGGTGAAACTACCCTACTTCGACGGAGAGATCCCCGACTGCGGACTTTCTCCGTACACCTAATTCCCAGTTTTCCTTCGATTGCTCGTTCTTGTTTTTCTCTCATCCGCTGATGTATCTAGCACGCTGTTTGATACGTGTATTTACTGTCTGTCGCTAATGCGTGACGTGAACTGATCTGGAGATGCAGACCAACATCATATACATTCTTTCACATACACCCTCGCAGGGTTTTTATGTTGACTTCATACTAACTCGATCATTTTCTCCAGTCAGTTGGCGTCACGTTTCATAGCTTTCGCTGAAGTTCCGGCAGTATTTTTTCCTGTTAGGGGAAACTTTACCACTGCACAGTGGTCCAGGAAGCGAAATTAGCGGGAAACAATTGTTAACGCATTCATCTTTAGGTTTAGAGTTTTGGTGTCTTAGAAACATTTATTGTGCGTGACAAACTGCATCTTTTGGCTGAAACGGTTTTGGGGTGGCCCTTAAAATGTCAAAGTTGTAGACATTCTTTCAAATTATAGTTCAGAGAGAATGATACTTTCTTCTGCAATATTCTAGAACAATCAATTCCGAGCAACTTTGTTGAAGTTACTAAATTTGTATCTCAAACCGTTTTCATTTTATAGTGAGTTCCATATCATAACTTAGGGTGTCTCTCAAAAAAGCAGTTTTCTCCGTACAGTTTTTTAATATGATTTTTCTCACAAAAGTACCCTTCAGTGTACTTTTAGAGCATGATTAGAGGCAACTTTTCCTGAAGAAAGAAAAATTTTATCTTGTCTGGTTCAAAAGTTATACTTAATTTTCATTTAAAAATGCGCTCTTTTCAAATGTCGATATCTCAAAAGGGGGCAAACGAAAATTGATAATTTTGATTGCATTTGAAAGGCTGTACTTTTGCCTACAATATATTGAAAAATTGGAGAACGCTTTTTTGTCTTTCTCAAATAAATCAAATTTAAGTAAAAGCATTTTTGCGTATAATCCTACAGCGCTCATATTAAAAAATATTTGTTTTACGCTGATTCTGTGAATTCTTATAAAGATTTTTCAAGGATCACATACATTTGCAGGCTTTTCCTAATGCAGATAGGGTAAAGACCACCAATCACCAATGACTTGACCTATAATTTACTTTGAATTATTGCCAAGATTTCCCAAAATCTACACATATTTACAATCGATTTCGTTCATTTGCAGGAACGGTTTCAGCAGGTAGCAGTATCAGTTATACTAGTAGTAGTGGTAATGGGATTAAATAGAAAAGAACGAGGGTGTCTAATTATTTTACATACTGTACACTTATGCTTCTTTATGTAGGGGATGCGCGCATAAAAAACCGCCTAAAAAGACTTCAGTGTATATTTGCATTTTCGATAGCTCCATTATGTTTGTTGGTGGTATGGTAGGGTGGAAGTAAGAGGAAAGCGATTCTAGTTTCTATTGCACTCGTATACAAGTTATTTAATATACTGGTTTTCAGGAATAAAGCAAATATATTGACCCTAACGCATTGATCATAATTTATATGTATTTCAACGATTGTACATAGGTCGAGCAATTAATGATAGAGTGCGCCACCCTAACGAGTGAGCCCAAAATAGGGTCCTCACCCTATTTGCAATATGAAAAGCCTGCAAGTGTATGTGATCCTTGAAAAGTCTTGACATGAATTCACAGAATCCGCGTAAAACAAATATTTTTTTAATATGAGCGCTGTAGGATTATACGCAAAAATGCTTTTACTTAAATTTGATTTATTTGAGAAAGACAAAAAAACGTTCTCCAATTTTTCAATATATTGTAGGCAAAAGTACAGCCTTTCAAATGCAATCAAAATTATCAATTTTCGTTTGCCCCCTTTTGAGATATCGACATTTGAAAAGAGCGTATTTTTAAATGAAAATTAAGTATAACTTTTAAACCAGACAAGATAAAATTTTTCTTTCTTCAGCAAAAGTTGCTTCTAATCATGCTCTAAAAGTACACTGAAGGGTACTTTTGTGAGAAAAATCATATTAAAAAACTGTACGGAGAAAACTGCTTTTTTGAGAGACACCCTAAGTTATGATATGGAACTCACTATAAAATGAAAACGGTTTGAGATACACATTTAGTATCTTCAACAAAGTTGCTCAAAATTGATTGTTCTAGAATATTGCAGAAGAAAGTATCATTCTCTCTGAACTATAATTTGAAATAATGTCTACAACTTTGACATTTTAAGGGCCACCCAAAAACCGTTTCAGCCAAAAGATGCAGTTTGTCACGCACAATAAATGTTTCTAAGACACCAAATCTCTAAACCTAAAGATGAATGCGTTAACAATTGTTTCCCGCTAATTTCGCTTCCTGGACTACTGTGCACTGCCACCACCATTCATGTGATTTCCCAAGTTTGTTCTACATATTACAAATTATCCGAATCTATTGTAGTTGGTGTGGTAGATATCATTTAGGGAATAAAATATAAAAAATGGCTAAAAACATTTATCAGCGTAGTAATATAGAATAAAAAGATTATTCTTTGCCGGACGCATTCTTGCTTAAGGGTATTGGTGAGAGGTGCAGATCGAATTCTGAGTACCACGTCTTGAGGTTGACGGTAGCACGATGATGAGAAATCGTTGCAGAGAGGTTCGTTTTAAATTTTACCCGACAAGAGAAAGCGAGAGCCGGGAGAGCTGTTGAGTACGGATGAAAGAGTGGAGAGTTCCTTTCGGCAACATACATCTGTTCTGAGTTTCGTGGAATAGCTTGGTCGAAAGAACGAACTTGGGATGAGAGCGTGGCTTTGCCCATGAAAAGGAGCGAAGGATTGTGGTCGCTGAGGTTGCGTTATCCTGTTGGCAAAATTTAGCGCGAGCGGACGTGTTTGGCAGCTGTTTGCGTCGGACAAGAGCAATGACTGCTTTGCGTCACGACAGTTGGAAGCGTGTTGTTACATTTCAATGACCTTATTGCCAACAGTGCTACTTGGCAAAAGCTTACTACACAATGTGGCGCGAAGACGTACTTCAAGACCTGGAGCCTGCAGGGTAGCCTCGGCACCTTCACCTAACACTATCTCACAAAACGACGCTTCTGGATCTGCATAGGCTGCACATTGTCCCAGGAGGTCCACGAAACTGGTTCGGATCAACTTGATTTTCATTACACTACAAAAGGCGTCTACCTATTCGTCTACGCGGACGAAATCATCCTATGGTACTGGTAAAAGCGGTACCGCGCTTCCGGATATCACTCCACTCCACTCGCCAGCGGATTCAACATCTCTGCCTCATCACCCACTGCTGTGGTACCCATTACCTACCAAACTCCCGACCAATACGCCTCAACAACATCGCCGTCCCTTTCCCGAAGGAATTAGTGGTCCGTGGAATCATCCTCGACAGAAAAATAACAATGACGGCCCACTTCCAACGCCTTAAAATGGACTACAAAAGCAGAAAGCGGCTGGTCCGCCATTCGAAAAACAACCGCAGAACAGCACAAAATGTCCAAGACGGTCGCAAATACACAGTCAATGTTTCTACGGAATCGAACTGACGCACCGAAACGTAGAAGGGCTCTCCACTATTCTCGGGCCATCATACTACGGAGCGGTGCGGAGTGCCTCCGGGCTACTACCAAGCACCCCTGCTGAAGTAGCCTGCATCGAGGCCGGAATACCACCCTGCCACTGGGAAGCAGCTAGGGTAGCTTTCAAATGAACTCTGAACCTTCTCGAGAAGACCTTCGTTGCCAACTAATTCACGAACGAGGCCCCTACCAACCACCGGCCAATTGCAACATGCTTTTTTTACAATGGAGAATACATTTACGTACACGTGCTATTAGTAGATGCCAAGCTACCACACGGGGTGTACTGGGGGTGTGTCGGGCTCGAATGGTGACGCAGCCATTAATACCGACTAAACTCCATTGGGCTCCGCCATCGTTCCTACCTCTCGGTATTACTTCTGGGGGGATGGCTGTACTTGATGTACTCATTCATCTCACTCACGCGTTCATACGTCCTGTATGAGGCTTATTTGGGTGCTCTCTCTATCGCACCTTGATTCACTCTCTAACACTCCACATGAGGCTGACTTTTGTGCTCACCTTTTTCGCTCCTTGCGAGGCTGACTTGTGTGCTCGCCCCACCTATACCGTGTGAGGCTGACTTAGAAGCTCACCCTTGACTTCTTTGCCACGCCACGAGGCATCGATAGCTAAGTCCCAACATACTACGCTACGACCCTCCCATCTTGGTATGAGGCAGTCCACATATACGCCTATACACTCTCTCTTCTGCCTTGCTTCGGGGTGGCTGGGTTTACCCCTTACGCGGTTGCCAGTCGCTGCGTCAAACCTGCCTCAGCATGAACAGGCCATTCACTCACTTAGTTAGTCGTGCCCGTCGTTTGTTGCTCGGTGCGCCAGATTCCCTGTAGCCTACAGGCAATCTGGGTGGTTGCAGTCGAGACTGCGTTCCACTTCTCTACCGATTGACACATCCGCTGAATAAGGGTATCAGGGGTTGTGTCCCAGCCACAGACGTCAAGCATTGCTCTTCTTTCGACGTCGAAACGAGGACATACGAACAGTATGTGTTCGGTAGTTTCGTCGACACCAGGGCAGTCAGATCAGGCGGAGACCTGCACGTGCCCGAACCTGTGGAGGTACTGTCGGAAGCAGCCATGGCCTGACAGAAATTGTGTCAGATGGAAGTGAACTTCCTCATGGGGTTTGCCCACCCAGCTCGATATGTTAGGTATCAGCCGGTGGGTCCACCTACCTTTCGAGGAGTTATCCCACTCACGCTGCCATCTGGCGACCGAGGTGACCCTGGTGCGCTCGCGGGCTCCTCTGTTTCCACGTAGCTCGAAGCACTCCTCATCTTCCCGGATGACCAGCCCGACTGGCATCATGCTCGCTATCACGCAGGATGCATCGTGTGATACCATGCGGTCACTCTGAGGCACATCACGCGGTAGGTGCTCTCCAATTTCCGTAGGTAACTGGTTTCCCTCAGTGCTCTTGACCATGACGGGCCGCCGTACCTGAGGATAGATACGGCAACGCCTGCCAGTAACCTACGTCTACTGACACACACCTTTGAGCTGTTGGACATCATCCTCGATAGAGCCGCAACAGCAGTCGACGCTCTGTTGCATGTATAGTCGACGTGACTGCCGAAGGTCACCTTGTCGTCTATAATGACTCCGAGAGACTTCAGACTCCGCTGTGAGGTGATCACGACTTCTTCCACATTGATAACTACATGTTGTGCCGACTTCCGGTTGTTGACGATAACTACCTCCGTCTTATGCTGAGCGAGCTCCAGGCCTCTCGTGCTCATCCATTCCTCCACCGTGTTGATCGCGTGTTCTGCAGTTAGTTCTACCTCATGGATTGACTCCCCATAGACCTCTAAGGTTACGTCGTCGGCAAAGCCGACGATCTTGACCCCAGGAGGGAACTTCAGTCTCAGAACCCCGTCATACATGAGATTCCATAGCACCGGGCCTAGGATCGGGCCCTGCGGGACTCCGGCGGTAATCGGAACCCTTTTCTGACCGGCGTCGGTCTCGTATAGCAGTACGTGGTTCTGGAAGTAGCTTTCCAGGATCCGGTACAGACCCACCGGTAGGCTAAGCCGGTGTAACGAGAGCGCGATGGCATCCTAGCTTGGGCTGTTGAATGCGTTCTTCACGTCAAGTGTCACTAACGAACAGTATCGAATGCCTCGCCTTTTTCGTTGGATCGCTATCTCAGCAGTTTTTATCACTCAGTTGATAGCGTCCACCGTGGACTTACCCTTCCGAAAGCCAAACTGGTTGCTTGACAGGCCGTCCATACCTTCTGCGTACGGGGTTAGCCTGTTGAGGTTGATCCTCTCCAGCAATTTGCCAGTCGTGTCTATCAGACAGATTGGTCTGTACGCCGATGGGTCGCCTGGCGGCTTCCTGGGCTTCGGCAACAGCAGCAATTTCTGCCTTTTCCATCTATCGGGGAAACGGCACTCGTCAAGGCATAGCATAGCTAGCCTGAACATGTTCGGGTTCGCTATGATCGCTGCCTTGAGAGTGCTGTTTGGAATTCCATCCGGCTCTGGAGCTTTGTTCATTGCTAGGGAAATAGCCACTGCGAGTAGTTCTTCATTCGTCACCGGAGCCACCATTTCGCCAGGGGCTTGTGACTCGAGACGGGAAGAGTACTTCGATAATCGTCGCCAACCGGTTCGGAGACCATTCTGGGGGTGGAGAGCCCCCTTTGGTCTTGGCCATCACGATTCTGTAGGCGTCACCCCACGAATTCGTGTTGGCACTCTCACACAGGTTGTCGAAACACGCTCTCTTGCTGCTTTTAATGGCCTTGTTAAGGCCAATTTCGCAGCTCGAAACACTTCACGGCGGTTCTCTCTTGCATCCTCGAGGCGGGCTCTTTGCATCCTACGTCTAGCTCTGAGACAGGCTGATCGTAGAGCTGCAATCTCGGCACTCCACCAGTATACCGGGCATCTGCCCTTTCTTGGCAGGGTTTTTCTCGGCATAGTGGCGTCGCACGCGCGTGGTAGAACGGCTACCAGCGCATCCCCGCTTAGACTGTCGGTGTTAGCCTCCAGTCCCAGGGCCGCGGTGAAAGCTTCGCTGTCGAAGTGATTAGACTACCACCCGCGTACCTGGCAGGGATCTTCTGCCCTCGGATGCTGCACACCATAGTTGATCCTAAAGCGAATTGCTAAATGATCGCTATGGGTGTAGCCTTCGTCTACCCTCCATTCCATGCCTGGAACCAGACTCAGGCTAGCAAATATTACGTCAATCCATGCCTCCATCCCGTTTCTACGGAATGCACTAGCGGAGCCATTGTTGACTAGCACAGTATCGAGTTTCGCAAGCGCCACCATTAGCGCTTGGCCCCTGCTATTTGCACAGCGGCTGCCCCAATCCACTGCCCAAGCGTTAAAGTCTCCCGCTGTGATTACCGGTTTCCGGCCCACTAGGTCCGACGAGAGCCTGTCGATCATCTGGTTGAACTGTTCTATTGGCTACCTTGGTGGAGCATAGCAGCTGCAATAGAACACACCATTGATCTTGGCAATCGCGACATCTGTCCTCGACTCCGAGACCGACTGCCACAGCAGCTGTTGGGCTGCTGCACAATGTTTATGTTTATGTTTATTACCTTCACCAACCGGCCCCTTGGCCCCAATGGTGGTTGCTTAAACTAATTACATTTTAAAATTGACAACATTTTCGCTTTTATCGCATTCCGCGTCCGGTTGAAGTCAAAGGCCGTCGCCACACTGTTGAAAATTCGTTGGAGTCCGGTAACAACGCTCTGGCAACCATAGTTGGTTCTCCTGAGCGAAACTCGCAGAAGGGAGTTATTACGTAGAGCTCGAACGCGGGCTTGAAGATCCAGACGTCCGAGGATTGTAGGGCAATCCACTCTGGCAGAGAGTAAGTCCGAGACGAACAGGGCTCGAGAGCAGTCCCTCCGAATGCTTAGTGTATCGAGGTGTATTAGCTGGCAACGGTTTTCATAGCTCGGCAGCTGAAATCTGTTTCGCCATGGGAGATGACGAAGGGCGAAGCGTATGAACCTGCGTTGGACAGCCTCGATTCTGTCAATTCCGTTCTGGTAGTTCGGATTCCAAACAGCTGAACAATATTCTAACGTTGAGCGGACCAACGCGCAGTTAAGCGATTTAAGTCAATATACATCCCTGAAGTTTTTCGCTATTCGGAAGATGAACCCAAGCTGTCGTGATGGCTTATCCACGATGTATGACGTATGTGGTTTGAATGTTAATGCCGAATCCATGATGACTCCGAGATCTTTGATGTGAGAGTGTCTTGGAATGCTCGAGCCGAAGAAATGGTAGTTAAACTGAGTCTGTTGGCGTTTCCGCGTGAACGTAACGATTGAGCATTTGCTCGGGTTTAAAACCATTCTGTTTAGATCACACCACGTACTAAAGCTGTCCAGTTCCCTCTGAAGAAGCTCGGCATCGGTATTATCCCGTATTTGTTGAAAAAATTTCATGTCGTCGGCGAAAGAAAGGCGGGGTCCTTGTAATGTGAAATTGACGTCATTAAAGTAGAGGAGGAATATTACTGGACCGAGATGGCTTCCTTGTGGTATGCCGGATGTAACGAAGAATGGTGCAGATAGACAGTCCTTAATGCTGATTTGGAGTTGCCTTCCATCGAGGTAGGAACGAAACCAGCGCAGAAGTTGTCCATGAATACCGAGTTTGCGATATCATGGTTGATTTTGTCGAAGGCCGCAGATAGATCCATATAAATAGCATCGGTTTGCAATCCGTCAGCGAATCCATCCATTACATATGTTGTGAACGAGAGCAGGTTTGTCGTTGTCGATCGTTTAGGCATGAAACCGTGTTGGTCATCTGCAATGTAGTGTTTGCAGTGAAAGAAAATAGGATCTAACACAACCAGCTCGAACAGTTTTGATACGGCACTTAAACACGAGATTCCCCGATAATTGTAGATGTTCGATTTGTTTCCTTTTTTATGAACTGGAAACATGCGCGCTGCTTTCCAGCAGGAAGGGAATGTACCAGTAGTGAGTGATAGCTCGAAGACTCGCCGAAGTGGTTCAAGAAGCCCGCTGATGCACTTTTTGACAAAAATCGAGGGAACACCATCTGGACCCGGGGAACAAGATGCTTTCAGTTTGGCATTTGCTGCAAGAATGGCAGCATTATCGACACAAATTCGGTTGATGGTTCGTTAAGATTTAGCTGTGTAACGTTCACGGCTTCTTCTTATTTGCCTCACCGAAGGGACACGAAGGTCCGCCCATAGCGTAATTATGGGCTTGCTTCTTAGCGGTGCAGATAAAACACTTGTGCGCCTTAGTGCAAACCCGCTCTTTATGCCCCTCCTCGCCGCAGCGACGACGTAATTTGCTCCTGTCTGTGCCCTTACACTCGTAAGATTTATGGCCGGACTCAAGGCACCGATAGCACCTATCCACTGAAGGCGGCTGGTGTATGCTAATTGGGTATACCGACCAGCCGATCTTCAGTTTACCTTTCACGGTAACCTTTTTGGCATCCGCCTTCAGTAGCCTGAGGTAGGCTACTTGGGTGCCGGAGGGTCCCCCTCTAAAACGCACATAGGCCCGCTCGATTGGCACGTCGCATTGCTCCTTGACGGCTGCGACGACATCGTCTGCGGTCGTGAACTCGTCCAGATACTTGCACTGGAGAGTAGACCTCTCCACATTTTGAAAAAGTTTTGAAATATACATGGGTCAGCTCAAATTTTTGTTCTAGGTGTGAATTTAAGAACTTTCGCCAAAAATGGCTTAATTTGGGCATGATTTAGTGGAGAGTCATTTCCGCCCCTAACGACCTGACCTGGGCACCTTCACCCAGGACCTCTTGGGCCAAGGCCTTGTACACTGCACTAGATTGTGCACCTCGCTTCAGCACCAGAAGCATTTCTCCTGTGTTGGTGCGTCTCGCGCTGCGCACGTCTTGCCCGAGAGGCTTACGGCCGCCCTCATCGACTTTAGGACGTCGGCGTATTTGTCCTTGTCGGTTTTTAACCACCAGGCCTCGCCTCTGTCCTTGGCCTTCTTCGCGGGCCGCGGTACATCTGGTGTCGGTGCCGGCTTCTTCTTGGTAACCAGCGTCCAGGGGTTTACGCCCCCCTGCCCCGGTTGCACCGAGTTGCTGGTACCTTCTCTCTGCCCAGCGGGGGCATTCTCGCCCCGGTTTACCTCGACCAAACGGCGTTTGGCCGTGACGGTTACACGCCGTATGGTGTTGGTTTTTGCACCCTCGCCTGGTGACTTCCTAGGGCGCTTTGCGTTCGACGCCGTCTTGCGTTTGCCCTTGCCCTTACCCTCCGAGGGGAACTCAGCCGCCGCTTCGAGCGACTTGGCTGCTCCATAGAAGGGGAACGGGAAGGCCACTGTCTGGGTACCTATGACGGCCTTCTCCCTTCCCTCCCTCTTGGAGGCCACTGTCAGGGTTCCTCTGTCGGACTTTTCTCCGCACTCCACCCTCTTGGCGTAAGTCTGCTGTTCCTGTCTTGCGACACCAACAGCCTTCCGGAGAACCAGCAGGCTCTGTTTCAGCTCCTTGCTGATATTTTGCTTCGCGTTAGTGAACTCAATTATAGTATCGAGCTGCTCCACAAATTTACGCATCGTGGATAGTGGCCCGTCCAGCGCGTTGGTAGGGCTATTTTCTACCACTGCTGGGGGGTCACTGGTGCTGTCGGATACAGCCCTCGTCGCTCCACTACTCTCCCCACTACCACCTTTAGCAAAGGTATTCGGCACCTCCGTTTTTTGGTTTTTGTTGCTTTTTACGTCGCTCATTGATCCCACAAGTCGCGCGAGAAAGAAAGGTGCTCCACGCCAGAGCTCCGCAGTAACGTGGTAAGGGACGCTTACTGTGGGAGTTGCCCAGGTACCCCACAGGCTCCGTTAACGATCGAGCATCTTTTTCACCCCCTCGATCACTCATAACTCGGCACGGGTCGCTTCACGCCTTGGACTTGGGGTTATGACCTATTTTGCTTTACGTGGTGACCGCGGCCCAGATCATCACAACCATCCTCCTTTACCAGGGTTTTGGACCTGTAGCTCTGGTTCTCAATAGTGCCAAGTACGTAGGTTATTACAGACATGCTACTATTGAGATCCGTCATTCGCTAGCGGAGTTTATTGCAACATGTAAGACCACGGGTTTGGCACGACGCCGGGCCAAACATCGATGATAGTCTCACTCGCTCAATAAAGGTCGGCGACATCCTCCCCCAGCAGCATAGTGGTAAATACAAGGAACTTGCCAATCGTAGATACCAAAGACACACATAAATCTACACCGATTGACATGCCTCCAAACCAACATCCAACACCATCAACAAAGAATTAAAAACCGATGAAGAAGGATTTACAACAGCGGCCTGTAAGTACAAGAACAAACAAGAAGATCCGACCGTGAGTATCATGAATGCAGTACCGGTAACGACATAAACGTGAACGAAAAGGCGAGAGAAAAAAATGGACAGAATGACCCCTAAGGCGCGGTAGACAGCGCACCTAATATTTCACCACCAAGGAAGAGGATCTCAACACGCATCAGTAAACTTCGTCAAGAAGACCCGATGGACAGTTCGAAGTTAACTTTTTACACGATGTAGAAAAAGATTTTTACATCGTTTAAACATTAAAATTGACTTTCTACACAGAAAAAAATATTTTGTGATTTTAAATTTATTTTCATGCACATATTTGGAGCATGAATATAAATGTAAAATTAAGTTCCACCACAAATACACACAACTTGTCGTGCTTTTTTCAACGAATTTTATTTTAATTTTACACGTTCATTGAAGATTACAGTTTCATTGAACGGGATACCAATGCACTTTAATGTATTTTTAATCCAATATTGCTGTAAAATAAACGAGTACATCGAATTCAACATAATTTTCAATCAAATTTTTGATCAAAGCTTTGTATGTTTACATTCGTATCGATTTACATGTCGTTTAAATTTCATTATTTTTTGGTGTGTAGTACTTTTAAGAAAAAGACCTACGGCTCAGTTATGCTAACGCATGAAGCCGTGCCAAATATGCAAGAAACAAAAAATGAGGTCCACAAAAGTTAATATAATTTCGATTTTGATTACATTTTTACACCTAAAAAGTTGTATTGAATACTGAACGGGTCGTGAAATCCATATACGGGTACTGTAATGAGAAATTGGAACTATGCACAGCGTTACGTTTTAAGACATTAATCATATATCAGTTTGAAAGGGTACTTTTAATTTCAACAACCCACCTATTTCAAGTATCGTGGTGTATCAATAATTGTTATTAGATTGTGATGAAACCAGTAATTATCACCCAGTAGAAGCAACATTTATTGTTTGATCTTGCATTATCTACTATCCTCATAGGCATCAATCCCCAGCATAGACCACACCGGTGAGTGACTTCAACTCCCTCTCGTCTATGCGAACACCGGGAGAGCGCTGAGTGGCTTACCTCTTGGCACGCGCAGTGATTGGAAGCAGTAAAACTTAAAGTTTAATTCCTTCTCAAACCAACTGATCAGTCGTATCGCGACAGCATAATAAACCGCAAGCAGGCTTTCGATGGTGGAGAAAACTAACGTCTCGAGTCGGGTTCGTCGATTAGTACGTGAAGTGTTGTTTCCTCGCCAGGATATTCATCAAATAGAATCAGTTATGTTGATGTACTATATGCGTGAGCTTAGTAATTAGTGATACATTTGCCGCCATTGTCCCCGAGCGTGTCCCATTATTAAGTCGTTGACGATCGAGCGGTAAAAAGTGGAAGTGAACAAACAGAAAGCCATCATTGTAACACATATGCAATACGACAAAAAGATTCGTGAGAAACAAGAATCGACCGATCAAATGTGTGCTCAAGCCTCGAAAAAACCTGGCCATCACGTTCCCGTTCGACACTAGGCCTGTGTGTTCCGATCAGGCCGGAGGAAAAGAAGAAGAAAAAGAGGCTTATTAATATATTAATTTCTTTTTGATTGATATGTTGTGTGTTGAATGAAAACATAAAAACGTGAAAGAAAGCAAAAGCCCGTGGTGTCGGAAGACCACATTTCGCGCCTGGTCCGGGTCTATACGGTGTGAAGCTCTTCGGACCTGCGGACGGAAGCTAGGTACAGAGGGGGTACAACTTTTGCGTGGTGTCCAAAAACGGCGTCGTGCGATCTGTGAGGGGTCCTCCCCGAGAGTAGTGTTGTTGCTTGCCACCCCCCGCGTGAGATCAACAGAGTGCGCGAGTGTTCAGTGTTTGGTCGCTGTTCCTGCCCAAGCTGCTTCTGCTGCCGGCGGAGAGCAAGGAGTGCCAGAAAAGATATACTTTGCCGGGCTCCCTCTGAAACCCGCCGCACATTGCGACACAAAAAAACATCATCATCATCCAGAGACAACAACCGGGGGTCGGGCACAGCTTTTGCTGAAGCACAAAAAGAGTATCAAAGCGTTAATAGCGTCGACCACCACTAGCAAACAGTTTGGCGCAAAGAGTTCGGGAAGAAAAAAAAACGAGTTTTGTTTTATTTGGAACCCACGACCAAAAAAGAAAAATATTGATTTCGGTCAAGTTCAAAGTAATTTTTTGCAACGTTTACACAAATACACGAACCCTGCCAGCTTGGAACAAGTTTATTAAATTATCTACAAAATCGGCTCTTGCCGGACCCTTCTCGCCGGCACGGCAGAGTGGGGGGGGGAGTGGATACGCACGGTTTCAGTTTTGGAAGGAAGTGAAGTTTGCTGAGAGCTTTTAGGCGCGCATGGCGTGGAAAATGGATTCAGTGCTGGGAAAAGAGGCAGCCGAAAGAAACGCGTTTGTTTGATTTATGCGCGCCAAAGAGGATTAGTCTCTGAAGTGGAACCCGTCGAATGCAGTGCTAAGCAAGCCTGGGACTGGTTGGGCCGTTTCGGTATCGTGTATTTAAGAACTTGTGATCGGTAGTATCGCTGTGGAGGGATTAGGTGCAATTATCAGTATTCGTAAGCTTATTGAGGATATTTATCGTTAAAGAGGTGAGCGGTACTCGATCTGTTGTAGGTGGAACCTCGTGCGGTAAGTCGAAAACTATCCATTGAATGGAAAGTGTATTGTGGTCAATTAACACTCTAATTTTATTCTTTTAATTATGGGACTAGGAAAAAATGAGTTGATATTTTAAACTAAAACAAAGATTGATGCCATTATGTTTCATTTGTGTATTTGCCTTTTTTTCCAAAAGACAGCATGTGTACATTGTTTTGGCTGTTTTAGGGTTTGACACAGTTCGAAAAAAGATCAACTTTAGTGTTCTGTCACAGTATATTGTTTTTCGGGAAGTAGAAAGGGAAATTCCTTCTCTGCGTCAGAATCGGTATTTTTGAGAATATAAATTTTTTTGTTAGTTATGAAATTTGTGTTCCGAGTTCGTCTCATCAGAATCCGACACAAACTTAGTGAAAGCATTAAGCTAGAGCTTGATTAGCGCTAGCTCCATAAATGAAAACATGATTTGATTTTCTAGCAAACCTCTACGTGATGTCCCGCAAGAAAAGAAGTTTAATTTTAAGCTGATGAGAATGATTGAAATCGAACCATTTGGTTTGGCTTAGCAAAGATTCACTGTGCTATATTTCTCCCTAGTGGAGAAAATTTCGCTTTCGATTGCAGTAGTTTTCATCAACTTAAAATTGAACTCCTTTTCATGCGAGCCATCACACAGTGTTAGAGGTTTGCTCGAAAAACAGATCGTGTTTTCGTTTTTGGAGCTAGCGTCAATCCGGCGCTAGCTTAATGCTGTCACTAAATTAGTGTCGAATTCTGATGAGACGTAGTCGAAATGCCGATTCCATAACTAATATAGTTATAGATTTTGTGCCCTTTATTGTGCAAAGGTCGTTTTAAACAATTTTCTCCTAAGTGGACAAAAAATAGTTTTTTCCTAATTTTTCTCCACTAAAGAGAAATATAGCATAGTGATTGTTTTGTATTATCAAATCAATTATTAGAATAGCCACACCCGGTGTTATTTAAAAATAAGCAAGCTCGGTGGATAACATGGGTACTATAGGTAGTACCCCCCCCCCCCCTTGAAAACACTCGAAACTTTGGAACAAATCTTAAATTTGAAAGCGAATGGCGTAATAGGATTTTGTATACGAAACCGCGTTCTAAAATTGTATACTTTTTTGTCAAGAATACAGAAATAAATGTTCAAAATTTGTTTTTTACTGTCAAGATCACATGATTTCAAATAATTCTGATTAATAATCCCCCTAGCAGTAATAATGGAGAATGAAGTCTTCCTTAACATTATTTAGAGACTTCAGTAAAGTTATTAATAATGATATTTATGGTAGAAGACGAACTACTGCGGCTAGTATTTCGAACTATTGTGGTATGCCCCGTCCTCAATCTAAGTGTACTATCCACTACAACATATCATTATTGATGAATGATCTTCGTTTTTGAGATACACACTCTTCCCAGTTAGGCACTCCACTCCACATGAAGCTTATTACCTGTTTAGGATTTGTAGTCCAAATTTTAGGTTCACATACGCGACATCTGTTGATTGTAAGTTTACTAATTTTCTTAGGATTAAGTAGTCCAGTTATGATGCAAAGCTCCTTTTTGTTTAGTCTAAGCAACTCCGGGCTTTTTTCTCGTTGGATGAGATAAATTTATTTATTTGTCGTAATCCAGTTATGATGCTCTAATAGTGGTTTATAGCTGTGATTTTCCACATTTCCCAAGAATAGTGTATTTGGTAGTACGACTATAATAAAAAAAAATCGGAATCTCTAATAATTCAGGGTATGAGAGAATAGACATTTTCTCACAATTGTTGGGAAGAAGGAGGATTACGTATTGAACCGATCTTTTTGCTGATTCATGCTGAAAAGCCGTTTATTCAATCCACCCAACAATCTAAAAGATCGGTTCAAGATAACCACGAAGCAATGTCGAATTGTACAGGAAGTGCCCCCACCGTGGAAACACACTGTAATCAGTGTAATGAACCTGACACGGATCTGATGGTAAGCTGTTGTCACTGCGATTCGTGGTGGCATTTTACCTGTGTGGGTGTGAACGACAGCATTGATGCGACAGACCGACCGTTCACATGCCCAAACTGTCAGAGACCGTCGGAACAGATTCCGGTGATTGATGCACCCGGAAGCAAGGCTAACAGCGAAGCAGGAACGAGCGGAAGATGGAGCAAGAGAAGCAGAAAAAAGGAAGCAGAGTTTGAGCTGAGGCAATTGCAGCTACAGCAGGCGGTAATGAACGAGTCATTCCGTTTGAGAGAGGTGATTGATCTAGGTGGGGAAGGCGATGAAGACAACCGGAGTGTCGCCTCAGTGCAGAGTTCCTTCATCAAGGTACAGCAGTGGATGGACGCCCATTCGACGATGGTTGCCCCGACGGAGATGGCTCCAGCTATTGGTACGAGTAACGCGACGACCGCAACTGGAATACAAGCTAGGCAGGAAGGCATGCAGCAACCAACTAGCATTAACGAGGGTATTCTAGAAGCAGCGTTGGCAGGTATTTCGTTAGGGCAGTCAGGGTTTGAGCCAACGTTAGGGGGTATTATCGGTCGAGCCGAAAGCACAACAGCGCCAATAGTTGGTAGAGGTCAGGCTAACATTTTCTCGGTTACCTCCGCGCTCGCCGGGCCAAGCAAAGGCATCGCAAATGTAATCCCCAAGCAGCATGCTTTCCAAAACTATCCCTTTCCTCTCACCCAGCCTCCTCCAGCAGGCAATTCGTTTGTCATTCCGCGAGTTGGTAATCCGAATTTTGCAATCGCCGCGCAATCGACCGCAGTGAATAGAGATAGTGCAGGCCCGATTAGAGGTCCAGTGACAGTGGAACAATTACTGGGAGGAGAGTATTCCCAGTCGTACGCCGGCCAACCGTTACCGTCTGTGATCCCCACTGAGCAAAGGTTTTCGAGAAGGCAGACGGTGCCACCAGGAATCCAATTGGGACCGCAGGAGCAACCACGGTTTGCGGAGTTCCAGGCTGGTGCGCAGCAACCTCCGTTGCATGACGAGGAGGCGTATTGGGGACCGACACCGCGACAATTGGCGGCAAGACACGTGATGAACAAGGAGTTGCCAATCTTTTCTGGTAATCCGGAGGACTGGCCGCTATTCATTAGCTCGTACGTTAACTCTACTCAGACGTGCGGGTTTTCGAACGAGGAAAATTTGGCGAGGTTGTAACGGTGTTTGAAGAGGCACGCACTTGAATCGGTGCGGAGTTGACTGTTACTACCGGCGAGCGTCCCAAATGTTTTAGCTACGGTGGAGACACTTTATGGTAGACCGGAATTGTTGATCCATGCGTTGATGCAGAGGATCCGAGGGGTGCCTGCGCCAAAACAGGAAAGACTAGATACGCTAATCAGTTTCGGTATGGCGGCGCAGAATTTTTGTGATCATCTGGAAGCCGGGAGGCATGAAGCGCATCTCAACAATCCGATGCTACTGTTCGAGTTGGTAGAGAAGCTTCCAGCACATATGAAACTGGACTGGTCGCTATACAAGCAGCGCTGCGGGGAAGTGAACCTGCGTTCTTTCTCGCAGTATATGCAGACGCTGGTACGAGCGGCATCCGACATGACCGTGAACTACGATCCTAGGCCGCAACCTGTACAGCAGCAGCGAATAGTGAAGGAAAAGAACGGAAAGGACAAAAACTTCTGCGGAACTCACTCAATGGAGGATTCTTCTTTGATGGCGACGACCAAAGAAGCAGCTGGCGTTACGACGCTCTCATCAAGCTCAGCGTGTTTCATTTGCAAAAACCCGGGGCATCGGGTAAAAGACTGCTCAGAGTTCGACAAGAAAACGGTCGATGAACGCTGGGAGACAATACAGAAACTCGGCTTGTGTCGGCTCTGTCTTGGAGCACACGGAAGGCGCCCCTGCAAGAATCGCAAGCAATGCGATATCGACGGATGTCAACGGCGACACCACCCCTTGCTGCACTCCAAACGGGACATAAATGAAGCCCAGCAGGTCAGGGAAAACAGAAAGATGCCAGGAAATTGCTGTAAGAAGTTTGGGAACGACGTAAATTCGGCGAAGAATGGGTCCAGGCAAGAATCGAGTGAAGCTAGGCTAAGTAGTTCCAAAGCTGTCACCAACCATCATTTCGCTGGGAAGACTACGCTTTTTCGTATTATTCCAGTGACTTTGTATGGGAACAATCGATCTGTGTCCGTGTACGCTTTCTTGGACGACGGCTCGGAGAGAACGCTGATTGACGAAGAGTTGGTAAATGACCTTGGGGTTGTAGGAGATCCGCAACCATTGTGCTTGCAGTGGACGGCGAACGTGAAGAGGTCAGAAGCTAATTCTCAACGGGTCGCATTGGAAAGAGCAGGACGGTCAGGGGCATCCAAACATTCTTTGTCGGACGTGCGCACTGTAAGCAAGCTGGACTTACCACGACATTCCTTGCGGTACGCGGAACTCGCAGAAACATTTCCGTACCTAAAGGGCCTACCCATCGATGATTACGATCAAGCGGTACCTCGCATCCTCATCGGAAACGACAACGCTCACGTTACATCGACACTCAAGCTACGAGATGGCCGACCGGGAGAGCCGATAGCAGCAAAATCACGTTTAGGATGGACGGTTTACGGATCCAACCAGGACAAGTCAGGGGATATCGTTCATAGTTTCCACATATGCGAGTGCCAGGAGGCCGAGAAGACCCTACATGAGCTCGTGGAGAAGTTTTTCTCAGTCGAGAGTCTGGGTATAATGGAAGTCGCCCATCCTGAGTCCGCGGAAACTCAACGAGCAAATCGGATCCTGATGGAAACTACTAAGCGGGTTGGACAGCGATTCGAAACTGGGCTTCTCTGGAAGTACGATAGCTTCGAGTTCCCGGACAGCTACCAGATGGCGGTTCGACGACTGCAGTGTTTGGAAAGGCGTATGCAGAAGGATTTACTCATCGGCGAAAGTGTGAGGAGACAGCTTTCTGAGTATCAAGCGAAAGGGTACATACACAAAGCGACCCGGAAGGAGCTCGATGATTCAGATCCACGGCGTACGTGGTACTTACCTTTAGGAGTGGTCATCAATCCCAAGAAGCCGTCCAAGGTTCGTATCTTCTGCGATGCAGCGGCCAAAGTGGATGGAGTCGCACTCAACACGATGCTGTTGAAAGTGCCGGATCTGCTAAATACGTTGCTCAATGTTCTATACGGATTCCGGGAGAAACGGGTCGCTCTGTGCGCGGATTTGAAGGAGATGTTTCACCAGATTCAGATTCGACGAGAAGATCGACATGCGCAACGACTGCTTTGGCGAGATGATCCAACACAAGCCCCCGATGTGTATTTGATGGACGTCGCAACGTTTGGTGCAACGTGTTCACCGTGTTCGGCACAATTCGTGAAGAATTTGAACGCTAAGGAGCATTCAAGACAGTATCCAGTTGCAGCCGACGCAATTATCCGGAAGCACTACGTGGATGACTACTTGGACAGCCCTGACGACGTTGACGAAGCGGTGAAGCTGGCACATGAAGTCAAACTGGTCCACTCTCTCGGCGAATTCCATCTGCGGAACTGGCTTTCAAATTCCACCGAGGTTCTCGCACGGGTCGGGGAGAGAGACCCAGTCACAGAAAAGTGTCTCCAGCTGCACAAGAACAGCTCAACCGAACGCGTGCTCGGGATGTACTGGAAGCCGGTCGACGATGTCTTCACGTTTACAACGACGCTAGCGGTGGGTGCGGAGCATCCAACTTAGCGCCAGGCACAGCGAGTAGTGATGAGCCCATTCGATCCGGCAGGATTGTTGTGTTTTTTTCTCATACACGGCAAGGTACTAATCCAGGAGCTGTGGAGGGCGAAGACGACATGGGATCAACTGATTCCGGAGGAGTTACTTGGGAAGTGGATGCGGTGGCGAGTTTATTCAAACAACTGGACCAGATTAGCATTCCGCGTTGCTACTTTCCGCAACGTTCGGTGAAAGATATCTTGTCGCTGCAACTGCATATCTACGTGGATGCTAGCGAAGAAGCTTATGCGTGTGTCGCTTACTTTCGGGCGGTATTTCCGGATGGGATTTCTGTTGCGTTAGTCGGTGGGAAATCCAAGGTAGCTCCACTGAAGGCAAACTCCATCCCACGGTTGGAGTTGATGGCAGCGGTAATCGGAGTACGCTTGATGAAGACCGTCCTCACTGGGCACTCGCTGGTAGTCGAGAAGACAGTGTTATGGTGTGACTCTAAGACGGTGCTGGCATGGATAAGTTCAGATCATCGAAGATATCGCCAGTTCGTTGCTTGCCGAGTGGGTGAGATTTTGTCCAAGTCGGAGGCGAAGCAATGGCGTTGGATATCATCGAGAAAGAACATCGCCGACGATTCGACAAAGTGGGGAAAAGGGCCATGTTTGTCCTCAGGCGGCCGTTGGTTCCGTGGTGACAAGGATTTATATTTGCCAGAAGATCAATGGACCGTAGATGCAGATTCAGTCGGCGCGACGACCGATGAAGAGCTGAGGTCGTGTTTGGTGCACAAGGAGGTTATCGTACCACCACAACTTGTGAGGTGGAGCGATTCTCGAAACTGACGCATTTGTATCGATCGGTAGCACATGTTCATCGCTACGTACAAAATCTACGGCGATCGGTAAAACGAGAGACTCGACTGGACGGACCACTCACTCAAGAGGAATTAGCAACGGCCGAAACCACAATCTTTCGTTTGGTGCAGTGTGAGCAGTATCCGGACGAAGTGGCGACATTGTCAGCAATGCGGGACAAGCAGCCGGGACAACAGGCGCGGCTGGAGAAAACCAGCAAAATATACAAACTGTCTCCGTACTTGCACGAAGCAGGTGTTATTCGTTCTGATGGAAGGATATCTGCTGCGACCGTCGCCGCGTTTGACACTAAGTCTCCAGTAATATTGCCGAAGGCCCATCCAGTGACTAGACTGCTGGTTGAATGGTACCACCAACGATTTCTTCACGCCAATGGCGAGACTGTCGTGAACGAAGTGAGACAGCGTTTCCACATATCGCAGCTGCGCCCGTTCGTGCGTAAGGTGGCTAAAGAGTGCGCCTTGTGTAAAGTCAAGAAGCCAGGTCTGGCGACACCACGAATGGCTCCACTCCCGGCGGCCAGGTTGCAGGCGTACGTACGTCCATTTTCCTACGTAGGCGTCGACTATTTCGGGCCGATCGGCGTGCGGGTGAACCGAAATATTGCAAAACGATGGGTAGCTCTGTTCACGTGTATGACCACACGAGCAATTCATCTCGAAGTCGCTCACACACTTTCAACGGAATCTTGCAAGATGGCGATCAGGCGTTTCATCGGACGCAGAGGAGCACCTGTGGAGATCCGCAGCGACAGGGGCACAAATTTCGTGGGATCGAGCAACGAACTTAAGCAGGAGATGGGCAAAATCGAGCGCCAGCTTGCCGAAACGTTCACCAACGCGAACACGAAATGGGTGTTTAACCCACCTGGATCACCTCACATGGGTGGCGCCTGGGAGCGTCTAGTGCGGCCGGTGAAAACCGCTCTTGCTGCAATGGAGTCTTCTCGAACGCCGAGTGTGGTCAATTCGAGACCGCTAACATATATTCCTCTGGAGACGGCGCAACAGGAGGCTCTAACACCGAACCACTTTCTTCTAATGAGCTCGAGCGGTGTAACGCAGACTCCGAAGCGGCTTACGGATCCAAGACAAGCCTGCAGGAACGACTGGAATATATGCCGTACAATGGTAGATCAGTTTTGGCGCCGGTGGGTGCGGGAATATCTTCCTACCATCGCACGTCGTACCAAGTGGTTTGAGGAGACGAAACCGATCGAGGTAGGAGATTCGGTGATCATCGTGGAGGAGAAGATACGCAACGGATGGATTCGAGGACGTGTAGCCAAGGTCGTGGTGGGCCGAGATGGGCGAGTTCGCGATGCCGTGGTGCAGACTCCCGACGGAATGGTGCATCAACCTGTAGCAAGGCTGGCGCGGATCGACATAGAAAAGGTGGGGCTTCAGCTGGGAACAGCAGAAGGTAAAGCTGAACCGGAGATAGCTGACCAGCCTTACGGGTTGGGGAGTGTTACGGTATGTCCCGCTGATCCCTTCAACCAACTCCACGGTCGACCACCTGTCGGTGAAGGACAATTTTGATGTTGTGAGGACCATTTGAAATGGAAGGATAGGAAAAGGGAAGAAGGACCGTTTGAAATGGAAGGATAGAAAAAAAGGAAAACAGGATCGTTTGAAATGGTAGGATAGAAAAAGATAGAAAAAATATTGTTGAAATTTGTTAGATGTTGAAAATATAGAACATTGAATTGGTGAACATCACAAGCAAAAATTTAAATCCCGTGATAGTAGCACAAGAATACTGTCGGTCAGAACGGACGGTGTCGGATTGTTCAAGTTAAGTTTTAAACGGGATAGTATTCTACCTGCACAATTGATGGAAAGAAGAAGGATTACGTATTGAACCGATCTTTTAGCTGATTCATGCTGAAAAGCCGTTTATTCAATCCACCCAACAACGTGTTCCGGGCAAACAAGCTACGTGTTCTAGTGAATGATCTCGGCCAGGCAAACGCGATTGCTTGCTGTGAGCGCTTTACGCGGGAATTTAGGGCGTAGGTGCCTGCTATGGTCGTGGAAATCGATGGGGTAGTGTCCGAACCGGGCCTGAAATGCGAATAACTGCTAGAGCACGGGATTGGCTGCTTTAAGGACCCCTCACTTCAACAGATTATGATCTTGGAATGCAAACAGTTGTATACCGCAAACACCGAGGGAGGTAAGACTACCTACTCTCTATCAGGCTCGCTTCGGGTGACATTCGCCGGGTCCTCTCTTCCCAACTACATCCTCCTTGACAAGGTTCGCCTACCTGTTCGCCTGTTTGTACCGCGGGTTATAAGCTGCAGCAATTACAGCTGGGCCACACAGCCACATATTGTGGAAATAAGAAACGATGCGGCAAATACGAAGGAGAGCATGAGGATGACTCTTGCGGCAAAGAAACTGAAAAGTGAATTTGCTGCGGAGGCCCTTCGCATGCTCTTAAATCATGCCCTGCGTACAAACAGCGCAGGGATAAAATTAAACGCTCCCTTAATGAACGCTCGAGGCGCTCTTATGCAGAAATGCTAAAGAATGCTTCGCCATCTGTCCTGTCTGAAAATCCCTTTGCTGGTTTGGCTCGCTTTGTCGACCCTCAAGAGGGAACATCTCTCGTTAACCCGGGGGAGTCCAGGAAGAGGAGAACTCTAGCCTCCCCTAGACTACCTCGTAAGAGTCCCAAGATGTCCTCCTCTGAGAGTGCCATTGATTGCACAGATCCTCGGGACCATGCTGTGCGCAGCATGGTCCCGCATGTTCTTATCTGTCAAGCGGTAATTCAATTGACGCGCCCTTCTCGCACAAACCATCAGGCATTGCCTTAACATGTATTGGAAATTGCATTATTCAAATGGCTGGATCTTATCATTGGCAGGAGACTTTCTGTCCCTTCGGATTACGCATAAATTACTCTGTTTATGGATCCACTTCTTTTAGGCCCTTCATAAAGCGATAATGTAAATGTCGTTTGATAACATGATTTTATCTCTACCGTTAAAAGCATTTGCAGCCACCGCACTGATGGTGGATTTCTATATCATCATCATCTTCATCAGCACGAGGTCATTCAGTACCTTTATATATCACGAACTGGATACACACCATGCTTAGCAACCGACATCTGTGCTCATCGTTGAGTCAAGTAGAGATAGGGAAACTGAATGTCAGCGGGTGTCTTCAAGATGGTGTGCTGTTATGGAACCTTGTCTCCGATGGCTTGTTGAGGAAACTTGATGTGCTTGGATTTCCGATGTATGGTATCGCCGATAACACGGTGCGTTGAATGTACTTGTAAAGTGGTCTGTTAAAGGTTGTAGATACCTCATCTAATACAAAACAAAACCACGATTGATCAATGTAATATACCCCCAAAATCTTGATTTATAGCAAAAAAAACATCTTTCTGGATTATCAGTACGAAATAAATTTTTAAGCGGTAATTTTTCAGCAGATTTTAAATACTCTTAGTGTTTTTGAAAGAGGAAGAAATGGCTTTTTCAACGGTATGCTATGTTATGTACTTTTGTTAAATATACTATACGGTTTTGGGACAACAATATGAAACCTATTATTTTGCGATTTTTTCATTAAAAAATTGAGAATGGCTATACATTTTTATTAGGAAGAATCTTTGTTTAAATAGACATTTAGGGAGAACATTTGATTCCGCATCCAACGACCTATTTAAGATCAAAATTGGTTGAAAATTGCAGAGCTATAATATTTTTTCAAATTAGAAACTTGATCAGTCACAGTCTCATATAAAATTTTCAAAAAATTGATATTTTTTCTCGATTACGTTTATACTTAAAAGTATGGGTGTGAACCTTGAGCTTGAAATTGGAAAAAATAACGGAAGATATAATTATAGCATCTTATATATACCTCACTAACCCCTTAAGAGTTCATGCAAGCAAGTTTCTAATTTAGAAAAAAAATTAATAACACTGCCATTCTCCAATCGATTTTGATGATAAATTGGTCATTGGTTGCGAAATTGAATGCTCTCTCTAAAATTTTATTAAAAATACGACGCTTCTTTAGAAGAACTTTCCATAATTTTCATGGAAAAATCGCAAAATTATGGTTGATTTCATATTGTTGACCCAAAACCGCAAAGTATCTTTGACAAAAGAACATAACATAGCAAACCGTAGGAAAGGTCATTTCTTCTTCTTTCCAGAACACTCCAAAAAATAAAATCTGTTGAAAAATGCCGCGTAAAAATTTTTTAAATGCCGAAAGTCCCGAAAAATAGTTTTTTTTGCCATAAATCAAGATTTTGAGGGTATACAGCTTTTTTCAAACATGGTCTTGTGTTGATTTTTATGAGATCTTGAACCTACACTAGGACACTTGAAAAGTCCAAAATCACTGCAGCACCGTGTAATGAACGGGCCGATGAGTCCACTTTGGTCCTGTTGGTCCTAAGCCCACTTTGCCAATTTCAACAAGTTGGAGAAAGGAAAAAATATCCGGTCTTGGACTTCAACCGAGCACTTTAATTATTGGCGCAATATACGAACTTGTCGTCGAACAAAAGCTTTTCTGGAAAAAGCGTGCCCGGTGATTTCGACAAACCACTTTTCACAGCTACGCAGTGGCATGCTGATCAGGTCTTTAACCGGTCACTGCAAACTCAATTATCACATGGCTACTATTCAGTGCGCTGAGTCATTTTTATGTGATCTTTGTGATTCCGGATTTTCATAACATCTGATGTCCAACTGCCAGTAGCAACGCAATTGCGACTTCGAATTTTCAGCTGCTTATGTAAATAGAGGAAGCTGTGTTTGGGCGACTGAAAATTAGTAACACGTTAAAGTGTGCCTAATTTACCAGATGTTTGTATTTGTGCTGTACTTTTTTCCCATTCTACTTCCTCCATCATCCTTCTCCTCTCTTTCCGATAACGATGTTCCATGACCCATGATGAAAAGACACGGTAAGCCGCCAAAATTCGACTACATACGGAGAACGAGCCATTTGACCCAATACAGTCTGATTCCTGACTCACGGATATCTCATCTCTTGAGATGGAAAAAGGCTTAGACTTATCAGAAACAAGTTGTATGTTGTGTACATGAATTTTTAGAAATCGAATATATATTTTTAACACTAAATATCTATAAAATGCACTAAATTTTCTGATTAGCAATATAATTTGCGTGTGGCACAATTATGCCACCAGTTTTTTTCTGTTTTTATCATTATAACTTATTTTAATTCACAATTATGTGACCGCACTCTTGAACCGGTATCCCCAGAATCAAAGCTTTGATCAACAACAAAAATCTGTAACAGCCCATGGAAGCGTTTTATCGTTCGTTTAAAACAAAGTTTATGCTAATCGATTCAGCTACCTCTGAGAAAATTGTGTGAATTTAAATGACACATACCCATTACACATTTTCCAATTTCGACAAACTGTGTTGATTAATAGCTTTTCAAAGTAATTGCATATCCTTTCTACATAGGCAAAAAATATCGTACCTCCTCCCACACGTGCACAATTAAATGCGGCTTGTGTGAGAAATTTAATACCTAATAATCGAACTTTAACTACAGAACTGAACGACCAAGACCACCGAGGCGTGAATTCACACGCCAGAGGGCCCCTATATCCTCCACAGATCTCAAGCAGGTTCCGAAGCGAAAGTTGTTCAATCTGTTAACTGGCCATACCAAATTGTCTATTGCAATTCGTCGCCCCACGGCACTTTAGGGAATAAATCCGTGCCCATACTAACAACCAACAGCTGTTTACGATACGGCAATATGCGAACAAACGAACCGTTGCGAACGAAACGTTAGGGGAGGCAAAGTCCAAATTTCCGCCACAAAGTCTAGGAAAGCTGAAGCTTCCTACTATACCTATAGGATCGGCGATTGTGTCTTCCATCTACGCACACACACGGGGTGACGAGACGCGTGGGGACGGAACTCCATCAGAATGATTTATGATCGTGCAAACATCAACGCCTAACCTCACCACAAAAGAATTTGGGCATGAGTCATCTTTTCACACTCGGGACCCGGCAAGGCGACCGTGAATGGTACGCGCTCGCTCCGGTGACCCATAGCGATGCCATAAATGTTTATGATTGGATCGATGGTTGAATCAGCTCACATGCAGGCTATTCTGAACCACCCGTCAACCATAGCGAAACTAATAGGTAATAGCTAGAGTTACAGTTAGAGTTAGTAAAACAGGTTGGTTTCTAAAAATAGACCTCAACGTTTGCGATAAGGGTAAATTTGAACAATTTGCAATGAACAGCAATAATCCACAAATTTGCAGTAGTGTCGCTATGAGCCGTTTCGGCGGCCATAAGTTCGCCGCGTGCAGATAACCATAATGGTAAAAATAATACTGCTAATAATAATATTAATTACCTGTCCAACCTATCGGGTTAAATTTGGTCGAAAACCGCACCTGCATTCGAGCTTCTCACTTGTTACACGAAACCGCAATGAGTGCCATTACTTAAGCCAAATCTTATGGACACACGTGGCTTAAGTGTCCTAATAATTCAACATAACGATTCGTAAATTACGCAATATTTAAGATCATACAATTTCGGTGGAATTTAAATCAATTAAATCATCAAACCGAACCAAAGCAGGCGGCGGGGGCTCGCTGGAAAAGTAAAAGCAATTTTCCAATAAGTGGAAATGCCGGCTCTCAAATACCCGGCTTACAGGCATGCATCATTTGTCGGGCGTGTGATCGCTTTGAGCAGACTGCGATATTTTGGGATTTGAAGCGAGAAAGAGCAATTGAAAAATGAAGGCAAGCTGCACAGGTCGCAAATAAGCATGCTATACCACTGACTGGATAAGGCGATGATCACGCGGTGCGGTAGTAAAATTACAATTGCCCCGACGACGGAGCCCACGAGATGCGGAAGAAGCGATACGTGTATTTAGCGCCACCATAAAGTTACACAAATCTAGGTTACTAAGAAGGTTCCGTAATAGTTGCGTCAATTTTGGCTCTTGAAAAGGAACGATCGAACTGTGACATCACATGTCATATGTCTTCGGTTGTGAAATAGGTTATGTTTGGAGACGTTGCGATACCTTCGATACTAGTACGGAATCGATACTTCTGTTTACGATACTCGATTTTTTGGTATCGATACTTCAATCATTCGGAGTTCTGCTCGGAGTTCTGAACGATTTTGAAATGATTTCCGGGTCAAATACAATTACCTTTGCAGACTCAGCTGTTGCGAAAACGGTTGCTGCATTTGAGTTGGTAAAAAACTACAAGGAGCAGCCCTATGGGGTTGCACGAACTGTAGACGTAGGACAATACTACTTAATGTAAAATATTTATTTTCTTAGTACATTTAGAGTAATAATAAATCAAATATATTTCTTACGTATAGTTTAAGCACAACCAATCAACATCGAATGTTACATATTGAACCAAACCTTCTTGGTTATCAGGTCATTTCATTTGTAGTTGATGATCGAATCTGATTAAACTTGTTTGAGAAGAACTGAAGAAAGAGGACAGAAAAGTGTGGTAAAAACCCTGGACAGGTGAAGAAAAATCAAATTTTAGACAATATACTCACTTTTCATGTACAGACCAAAAATGTAGCGAATGCAGTGGTCTGAATCATATATCGAAATTAAAAATTAACAAGAATCGAAAACAATTTTATATATGGACTTAGATGCGTTTTTGCGGTTTTTCGAGTGGCAGTGTATTCATTCATAAATAAGCTTTGTAGTTTGTACCTTTTAGCAGAATCAAAATAGGATAGTCTGAGTGGAAATGAATTGATCGAACGTAAATAATAAACTTTCATTGTGCTTTCCATCGATCCGCGTAAATTTGTTGCTAAGATCGTTTTCGTCTTTGCGCAACGAAAGCACAGATTGCTATCATGCAGATTACGCCTGCGACCGCTAACAAACAGGAATGCCACATTGAAATCTGCGTTTCGGTCAAAATATCTTTTTACCATCTGTGATAACTGAAATAGGAAAAAAATCTGTGGTACATTTCCGAAAAATGTGTGAAAAATCACAATATTTCCAATAATCTGTGAAATTTTCATTAAAATGCCAAAAATCTGCCATCTGTGAAAAAGAATCTGTGATCAAAAATTGTGAAAAAATAACACTCGAATTTCCCCATTCGTCTCAAACATTAAACCCAAGCGCACAAAGCAAAATGAGTCAACGCTGAAGATGATGGGTAGAGCGAAAGAGACAACTAGTACCACGACACTATGTTAACCGTGTTTGCAAATGGAGCTCGAATGTACTAATGATTTTGTGTACGAATAATTGTATTCGATTTTGTGTACGAATAATTGTATTCGAGATTGCCCATAAAAGTGTGCTGAAAACGAGCACAACAAAAAAGAAACAAGCGTATGTACGGCACTGGATAGCGTTCCTCCACAGCCAGTGAAACAGACTTCTGACTCAGCTACACTGGCTGCGGAAACACACAGCGCAGTGATCTGCTCCGCCTGCCGTTCAACAGGCAACTGAGTTTGTTCGGCCAAATCCGTTGTTTAAATAGTCGATGATAACGTCACTCATAGAAGCGCAGCGCGCTAGGTACACAAATCTGTCGTGCCGGACTTGGGAAGCGCCATCTTCTGTGTGTAAATGCGCTATATTTTGACTAGGTTGCGCATTATTTTAATCTTTAATGCCATGATATCAAAATCATTGGGTTTATCTATTAGAATCGATTGTTAGAAGTATTTCGGGGCGATATGCGCAAAAAATTTGAAAATTTATCGTGAGATGGCTGAATTATATGCGTTTAAAATCGGACCACTTTTCGTTACATACCATTTTTGTAGAGTTTGCAAAGTGCACCCCCATCGAAAATAAAGACGTAGTCCTACGTCAAAATTTGGAGTACTGATCGCATTTGATGCTAACATTACCCATCGGCAATGACTGGGCAGTGCGTAAGCCTCTTGTACCTGAAGGCATAAAATAGACCCCACTTGCGGTCCTTAGCTTCCTGCCCAGTAACTCCTAGCCCTGGCCTCCTCGTGGCGTCGACTGGGATACGAGTAACCTTAGTGAAGATCGGGTAACCAACCCCGGTGGGAACTTTGGTCGTATGCTGGCAGTTAAAGGGGGTTACCCTTCTTCGGAAGGTATAAACCTGTCCTGGTGCCCAGGTGGGACCTTAAGCAGTCCTGGCACGATGGCCCACCGGCGAGACAGGTGGTTGACGTAGGCCCTATAAGCCGCCCCTTAAAAAACCCACATAACGAACAATACAGAAGAGAATACGACCCAGAACAATCGGCAACGACCCAGGCGACGAATTAAGGATCACGATTGGAAACTCGGAACATGGAACTGCAGATCGCTCGGCTTCGCAGGATGTGACAGGATAATCTACGACGAGCTACACCCCCGCAACTTCGATATCGTGGCGCTGCAGGAACTTTGCTGGACGGGACAGAAGGTGTGGAAAAGCGGGCATCGAGCGGCTACCTTCTACCAGAGCTGTGGTACAACCAACGAGCTGGGAACCGGCTTCATAGTGCTGGGCAAGATGCGCCAACGTGTGATCGGGTGGCAGCCGATCAACGCAAGGATGTGCAAGTTGAGGATCAAAGGCCGTTTCTTCAACTACAGCATCATCAACGTGCACTGCCCACACGAAGGGAGACCCGACGACGAGAAAGAAGCGTTCTACATGCAGCTGGAGCAGACATACGACGGTTGCCCTCTGCGAGACGTGAAAATTGTCATCGGCGACATGAACGCACAGGTAGGAAGGGAGGCAATGTACAGACCGGTGATCGGGCCTAACAGCCTGCATCCCGTATCAAATGACAACGGCCAACGATGTGTGAACTTCGCAGCCTCCCGTGGAGTGGTAATCCGAAGCACCTTCTTCCCTTGCAAAGATATCCACAAAGTCACCTGGAGATCACCGGACCAAGTAACAAAAAATCAAATCGACCACGTTCTAATCGACGGTAGATTCTTCTCGGACATCACAAACGTCCGCACTTATTGCAGTGCGAATATAGATTCGGACCACTACTTGGTTGCAGTATGCTTGCGCTCAAAACTTTCGACAGTGCATAGCTCTCGTCGAAGCCGAACGCCGTGGCTAAACATCGAGCGGCTACAAGATGGCAGAGTGGCTCAAGAATACGCGCAGCAGTTGGAAGTGGCACTACCAACGGAAGAGCAGCTAGGCGCAGTTGCCCTTGAAGATGGCTGGAGAGATATCCGATCCGCCATAGGTAGCACCGCAGCCACTGCACTAGGTACGGTGGGCCCTGACCGAAGAAGCGACTGGTACGACGGCGAATGCGAGCAGTTAGTCGAAGAGAAGAATGCAGCATGGGCGAGAATGCTGCAACACCGCACGAGGGCGAACGAGGCGCGATATAAACAGGCACGGAACAGGCAGAACTCGGTTTTCCGGACCAAAAAGCGCCAGCAGGAAGACCGAGATCGCGAAGCGATGGAGCAGCTGTACCGCGCTAAAGACACACGGAAATTCTACGAGAAGTTGAACCGCTCGCGCAGGGGCCACGTACCACAGGCCGACATGTGCAGAGATACAAACGGGAATCTTCTCACGGACCAGTGTGAGGTGATCCAGAGGTGGCGGCAGCACTACGAAGAACACCTGAACGGCGATGCAGCAGACGACGAGGATGGCACGGTAACGCACCTGGGAGCACGCGCGGAAGACATTACACTACCGGCTCCGGATCTCCAAGAAATCCAGGATGAGATCAGCCGGCTCAAAAATAATAAAGCCGCTGGGGTTGACCAAATACCAAGCGAGCTACTAAAACACGGAGGCGAGCCACTGGCTGAAGCGCTGCACTGGGCGATTACCAAGATTTGGGAGGAGGAGATTTTACCGGAGGAGTGGATGGAAGGTGTCGTGTGTCCTATCTACAAAAAGGGCGACAAGCTGGATTGCTGTAATTACCGAGCAATCACCCTGCTGAACGCCGCCTACAAGGTACTCTCCAAAATACTATGCCGTCGACTATCACCAATTGCAAGAGAGTTCGTGGGGCAGTACCAGGCGGGTTTCATGAGCGAACGATCTACCACGGACCAGGTGTTCGCTCTTCGTCAAGTACTGCAGAAATGCCGCGAGTACAATGTGCCCACACATCATTTGTTCATCGACTTCAAAGCCGCATACGACACTAGCGATCGAGATCAGCTATGGCAGATTATGCCCGAGTACGGATTCCCGGATAAACTGACGCGTTTAGTGAAGGCGACGATGGGTCGGGTGATGTGCGTAGTACGTGTCTCAGGGACGCTCTCGAGTCCCTTCGAATCACGCAGGGGGTTACGGCAAGGTGATGGTCTCTCGTGTCTGTTATTCAACATCGCGCTGGAAGGTGTAATAAGAAGAGCAGGGATCGACACGAGTGGTACGATTTTCACAAAGTCCGTTCAGCTACTTGGCTTCGCCGATGACGTTGATATTATTGCACGAAACTTTGAGAAGATGGAGGAAGCCTACATCAGACTGAAAAGAGAAGCCAAGCGCGTCGGACTTGCCATCAACACGCCAAAGACAAAGTTCATGATAGGAAGAGGTTCACGAGAAGAAAATGAGAACCGGCCGTTTCGAGTTTGCATCGGTGGCGACGAAATCGAGGTGGTTGAAGAGTTCGTGTACTTGGGCTCACTGGTGACCGCCGACAATGATACCAGCAGAGAGATTCGTAGACGCATCGTGGCAGGAAATCGTGCTTACTTTGGCCTCCGCAAGACACTTCGGTCGAACAGAGTTCGCCGTCGTACGAAGTTGACTATCTACAAGACGCTGATTAGACCGGTAGTTCTCTACGGGCACGAGACCTGGACCATGCTCGTGGAGGACCAACGCGCACTTGGTGTCTTCGAACGGAAAGTGCTGCGTACCATCTACCGTGGAGTGCAGATGGAAGACGGCACATGGAGACGGCGAATGAACCATGAGTTGCATCAGCTGTTGGGGGAGCCGCCCATATGTCATACCGCGAAAATCGGACGACTACGGTAGGCCGGGCACGTAGCCAGAATGTCGGACAATAGCCCGGTGAAAACGGTTCTCAATTGCAATCCGACCGGTACAAGAAAACGTGGCGCGCAGCGAGCCCGATGGATCGACCAGGTGGAAGACGATTTGCGGACCCTTCGCAGACTGCGTGGCTGGCGACGCGCGGCCATGGACCGAGTGGAATGGAGGAATCTTTTGTGTACGGCACAGGCCACTTCGGCCTTAATCTGTTAATAAATAAAATAAATAAATAAATTACCCATTATTATGCAGTCCATGAGACTTTCTGATCAGCTAATTATTTATTGTTTATCTCTTCTGACGTTACTGACAGAATCGTCGACTGGATCCTGGTTGCTGGGACTACAGAATTTCATGGGTAAAGGATTGCTCTGCCGTTATAAGCATATTTGTCCCATCTTCTATGGGGTTTTCTTATATACATGGGACAATTATGCGTAGAACGGCAGTGCTATAGATAGCCGTTTCAAACGAAAGAAGCCGTCGAAATTCGCTTCGAAGTACCTGATTTGGCAGGCCATATGCACTTGTGGAAAACATAGTGAACCATTCGTTGACCAAAAGCTCCATGAACTATTTTATGTTTTATGTCCAGCTTTTGCCGCTAAAAAGGCAGATCGAGCTAAAACAGTTCTTTTAGTCTAATTTGGTTCATTCCACTATTCCAAAACCGTACAAGGGTGAAATACAAATTAGTGATGGGCATTTTGAAAAATGATATCGATTTTGCTAGATCGATCTTTTTAATTCGAAAAAATCGATGTTGTCAAACATCGAATCGGGAAAAATCGATGAAAAAATCGATTTTACGCAGTAAAAAGATCGATTGTGGAAAAAATCGAGCGGATTGGAGGAATAGGAATTTTGAAAGAAAAATCGATTTCACCAAATCGATTTTATTGAATCAACAAAATGGATTTTGTCAAACATCGAACTGAAAAAATCGGATGCAAAATATCGATTCTTCAAGCTGAAAAAATCGATTTTGAAAAAAATCGCATGGACATCACCCATTCCAAATACAGATAATTCGGTGGTTTTTGTGCCATAAAGCCACCAAACTGTCCTAACTCCATCCAATCGAAACCCATTGGCCATGATTAGGCGCGAACTTCGAAGAACCAATTTTTATAAAGTTCAAAAACTCAAAACATGAAAAAATGTTAAGTTCAGCTAGAACAAAAATTCGTGTCAATAATTTTAAGCTGAAGAATGCAAAAAAATGGAGGGAACGTGCAATGACCCGCCTTCTAAAAATTTAAGACATTTTGGGTGGTATCCAAATATCAAAAGCAAATAATTTGTTTTCAAAGTCGCCCCGAAAACAATATTTTGATAACATAATTATATTAAGACGATTGTGTGAAAATTGTAGAATAGAACTCGAAGTGTTTTACGAGATTTTTTAATTATAACAAGCCTATCACTGAGCGATTAGTGTAAAATTGCCTTGTTTAAAGTTCAAGCATTACCTTCGATAAAGGCACTTAACATTTAAAACCGTTGCTGGTATATGAAATAGCATGCTTTGCAGTACAAAACACCAAAAAATTGCAAATGCGAAATTCTTTTATATCTTGTAAAGTTTACTCAAGAAATAATTTATTTTTAGTAAAAAGTATATATATAACTTTCTAACTAGAGAAGCTAGTGGTTCGGTATATTAAGACAAATTGTTCTCCTTCAAAATATCTGAAAGTATTTCCAAAGTGATCTTAATGAAAAATCAAAACTGCGAAAGTTATATAAAGAAAACCAGTTTTTAAGAAACACCTTTTTGGTAAATTTCTTGTAAAAAGAATAGTACAAGACATAGAGTTCCAGTGTCTTCGACAAAGTTTTTTAAAATTTTCTGGAAGACCAAGAAAAAGTTATTTTCAGATTTTGAAAAGAATAGAACCACCGTACCGACTATTTAAAATAATAGAAAAGTATTGTAAAATGCAATACTTTACATTGAAAACGAATCTATAATTTTTATATTGTCCACTAGGGCATTGTAAAAAAAAATTATGACTCTCATATTATGACAAATGTCAATATAAGCTCAGATGTCAAATTTCACATCATTTAGACAATTCTAGACCCCGCCCACCTCGCTGGAAATTTTTGAAATTGGTGCTATGGGAAAATATGAAGGAAAAATATATTTAATGCTATAACTTTTGAAGATCAGTCAGAAAATTACAATTAATTCCTCTTTTCAAAGGAAATAACCTTAGTATTTGAATGGAGATATTTCTGTTTTTTCGATGGGTACTGGGTCATTTTGTACCCAACATCTCCTATTTTTAATATTTTTTTTTGCTCCGTGATTCAAATCATACATATTTTGCAGTTTTCCTAATGCGAAAAAAATTCTGAAATCAAATGGAATCATTTGGCCTTTCTTCGAATACGAGAAGTTGGGGTTATAGGGTCTTTCGTCATTCATATCAAATTTTATCATTTTCTAGAGCATATATCTCTATTACTCTTCACTCAATTTTAATAAAGTGTACCTTGTTGAACGTTGAAAATCCTTGGGTTCAAAATAAAAATAGATTGATGTAGAATGAAAAGTATGATAGAGAGAGTTTTACATGTCTTCAGCAGACTTTTTTCAAAATTCGTCGTTCTACAACTTTGCTGAAGGTTGAATGGTTAAAAAGTTATTTTTTTGATCTTGGCAAATTAGAACCACCCTAACTGTTGTTTTAACAAAAAGTAGGGGCTCATAAACTACGAAAACTTCTCTAAAGACTTAATAAAAGTAAGTTGTTTAGTTTTAGAAAAATTTCAAAATTTCTGCTAAATTTGCATTCTGGACTGTGGAATGGTATCGTTCACGTCATCAATATCACGTTCTATAGGCTGTCTCTGTTCACTACCACTAACGATTTTGACGCATGCTAGGACGCTGTTTAGAGGATCTTTGGTCAACAAGGTTTAAAGGTTCTGTTTTATGGGTACTTTCAACAGAAAATCCTATTTTTAAGTGTCACTATACTGCCGTTATAAGCTTAACTGTCCCATGTTCTATGGGATTCCCTATATACATGGGACAATTATGCGTAGAACGGTAGTATAAGTTTATTTTGTCCTTTTAGTTTAGTTTATTTTATCCTTTTAATGCAGTTTCTGTAACATGAAATATAAATTTAATTTACGGATTGAAAACAAAGTCTGCGTCTGACAATTATTCGTTGAGTAAAGTTTATGATTTTAGAAACTAAAATACTATTTAAGAAATTTTGAGCTTACAATGCAAAAAGCAAATATTTTTGAAACGGCTCCTAGTTGAAATGTTCGACCCATTTTGATTACTTTTTGTATGAAGTCACACCGTGGTAGTTGATGTTAAGCAGGCCCGTGCGCAAGGAGGGGAGGGGTTGGGGGTTCAACAGGGACTCTAGAGTGTCCCTGATACTCGAACAACGCACATCACCCGATCCATCATCGCTGCCATAGCTGATCTCGATCGATTGTGTCATAAACCGATTTGAAATCGATGAACAAATGATGTGTTGGCACGTTGTATTCGCCGCACTTCTGCAGAACTTGCCGAATCGCGAATATTTGGTCCGTGGTGACGCGGGAACCCATGAATCCCGCTTGGCAGTGCCTCACGAACTCCCTTGAAAATCGTGACAATCGGCGGCAAAGAATTTGGGAGAGGACCTTGTAGGCGGTGCTAAGGTTTGTGATCGCGCGGTAGTTGCAGCAATCCAATCTTTCACCCTTTTGTAAAATGGGCTAACGACACCCTCCATCCACTACTCCGGAAGAATCTCCTCCTCCCAAATTTTAGCGATTACCCAGTGCAGCGCTCTAGCCAGTGTTTCACCACCGTCTTTTAATAGCTTAATAGGCAGCTTTGTTGTTTTTCAGCCGCCGATCTCCTCCTTGACATCTTAGAGATCAGGGGTCAGCAACCTATCGTTTTCTGCGCGTGTCACAAGATCCGTTGCCATACCGCCTTCGTCCTCAGCTACTTCACCGTTGATGTGCTCGTCATAGTACTGCTTCCGCCTCTCAATCATCTCACACTAGAAGGTTGCCGTCTAAGTCCCGTCACATATAGGCTTGCGGAACGTAGCCTTAGCGCGAACTGTTCAGCTTCTCGTAGAACTTCCGTGTGTCGTTTACGCGGTACAGTTGTTCCATCGCTTCGCGATCTCGTTCCTCCTGTTGGCGCTTCTTTCTCCGGAGGACCGAGGTTTGCATGCTACGTGCTTGTTTGTATCGCTCCACATTGTGTCTCGTTCCGTGCTGCAGCATCCTCGCCCGTGCTGCATTCTTCTCCTCTATTAACTGCTTACATTCGTCATCGACTGGTTCGTTTCCTCGATTCGGAATCGCTGTACCTAGTGCCGCTATAGCAGTACTTCCTGTGGCGGAACGGATCTCCTTCCAGCCATCTTTAAGAGTAGCTGCGCCCAGCTGTTCTTCCGTGGGTAGTGCTGCTTGGGCTTGGGCAACCCCGGCGTCCCGAGGTTGCGCGATGTTGGGCCTTGGCGTCCGACTACGATTAGTATTGTACACGGTCGAGAGTTTTGAGCGCATGCATACTGCATCTAGGTAATGGCCCGAATCTATATTCGCACTGCAGTAGGTACGAACGTTGGTGATATCAGAGAAGAATCGCCCGTTGATTAGAACGTGATCGTTTCAATTTACGGTGCGTTGGTCAGGTGATCTCCAGGTGGCTTTGTGGATATCTTTGCGGGGGAAGAAGGTATTCCGGACTACCATGTCACGGAAGGCTGCTTCCAACTTATACATCCTTGCGTTGATCGACTTCAAAGTTGCGTGGTTGGAGTTCGTCGTAGATTAACTTGTCGAAAGCTGGAAAGCAGAGTGACCTGCAGTTCTATGTTCTGAGCTTCCAATCGTAGTCCTTATTTCGTCGCGTAGGTCTTTGCCGATTATTCCGATTCGTATTTTCTTCTGCATTGTTCGTAACAGTTAGTTTTCCAGGGCGGCTTGTTGGGCTTTCCTCAACCCCCTGTCTCGCCGGAGGACCATCGTGTCAGCTCTGTTTAGAGTCCAACGCTGACACGTGGACGATACATCAGCCGCCTCTAACATGGAGAACAGACGCTGTTTTAAGCCGCCCCTAACATGGGGAACAGACGCTCGGATGGACTCACCCTCCGAAAAGAGGAGGCCCCCTTCCCTGTCAGCATACGACCATGGTCTCACTGGGGTTGGTACCGCGGACAAGCAGGCACTATTTTCAATGTCCAGACCACGCATAATAAAGGTAAGAAGGGTTGATGCGTGGCACTCTACAAACCTATAGGGTAAGCTCACTTTGTAATATTTTTTATTTTTTCCATATAAAAATCAACGAAAAAAATTTGTTGTGGTTCTTTTTTCGTAAAATTTTGTAATTGCTGGTAAAAAATGTTAAAATCTTCAACTTTGAAACGAATGAGTATTTTTACTTACAGTCTTCGACAATATTATGTGGTTTTAATGCCTCCACCCACATTTATTTGGAACATGGTTTGCATGAAAAGTCACAGTGGAAAAAAACGCTTTATAAATCGATAACTTTAAGTCCTACAAGTTCAAGTTGTTCAACAAAATTCTTCATTACGAGCATTTCTAAAACTTTGTCGAAGACACCAGCTTTCTACCTCGTCAGCATAAAAAGTTAATCAGGTTGTGGGGAATATTCTTACACACAATTCGGCCAAAGATACCCTGTGTATATATTCGATGTTTTGGCCTCTAGTGAATTAAGTTTGGTTCACAAAAGACTAAATCCAGGCCTCTGAAAAAATCTTCAAAGTTTGAGGGTTTCTGTACGTTTCTTTTAAAACAAATGTTAAAAAATCAAACCCCCCCCTTGAGAATTTTCTCCGCGCGGGTCTGATGTAAAGTATTGTCGTACCGTCTTTTCGTGACGATCATCACTGGGTACAAGAACGGCGACAGAGATGCACAACAAAGAGAAGTGGGATCGACTTCATTTAAGATTTGACAGAACTACTACACAGATGTTCTCAACGACGTTCGATTGATTAAATTGCAACATGCCTGACCAATAACTAGGGCCTTCGAGAACCGCGTCGGGCCCCAAGGCTTGTATTACTGCCGGGCCCTTCTAAGCCCTCTAGTTTAGCATGAGTTTTTACCTCTTCAGCCATGGGAAACTCGTGAGTCCATGGTTTCGATTAGTCTCCCGTTGACTGATATTGCTACATCCACAGATAGTGTGCCAGACAGGTGAATTTCGACAGAAGCTTATTCCGTTGTATCCAAATCGGGTAAAATACGAGATTTTCAATTTGTGGGATATACATAACGATTAATTGTCTAACGTAGGAGCCGGTTTTGATATGCTGTAAGAATATGTAGGACCCGACAACAATAGTAATACGCAGTAATCAGACGCAGATTAAACAACTGTGAGTACGGCGGGCAACCGAGTTGACTGAACTGAACTGATTTGATTTCGTTATTTCGCACATTATAATTGGGTTCTTATAGACATCACACGCATCTTTGGCGAGGCCCAAACCGTTCTATCTCAACACAATGCATTTTTAAAGGAAACATTCCTTGAACGTGCTATGAAAATACAAAAATTATCCATTTTAATCACCGATTAATTAAGGTCAGTCTACCTTCTCATCTCGCCGAGAGTAGAAGCTAAAAATCGTTCCGCTATAGATACACGGCAAAAACGACTGCAGACCAAATGTGTTGCTATTGATTTTTGGAAATGTTCTGTAAGACCAGCTACCCGAGAAGTGAAACCATTACTTAACGTGCAGATTATACTCAATCCGGGAGAAGTTACTGCCCTGCAAATGCACCGTTTCAAGCATTAAGAAGCACAGTCTTTTGTTTCGTGGACCAACGTAAGCACACTAACGAAAGCTGCCATGTTAACAACATCATCTCCGTATATATAGGGAAGAGCTCTAGAGAGATGCGCTTACATGAATTTTCTTCACACACTCCTGACATCGTGATTAACAAACTTATGTCAAGATACGGAGAAATGGCTTCCATAACAGCAGAAACTTCGCCTTTTCCTGGTTGTCCCTAACGATGTTCTTGTGGTGAGAATGCTTCCGTACAAACCAACTCCTTCATACGTAACCATTTTATGCATATTAACCGAAAATGGGACGTTTCATCAGACACACATGGTAGATTACTATACGCGACTTCTGCAAAAAGGCACTGCACCACGTAAAATATTGTGCAAAAGAAAATAAAAAAAATATAATACTATACTACTATAATCGTAAACAGCACATCTTTATCTTATGCTAAACAACAAACGGCTACAAAACCAATATCTAAGGATCTGACAGGAACAAATATTCACACAACAAGAATCGCGAGGACGAATGCGTTTGTCCGTGCACTCACATTTCTTTTTGACGCTCTATTGCTTCCTTCGAAAATACTTTGAATTGGCTTCTCAATATAGTGTATTCCGTCGATTCAAGTAATAAAACTCGTTTTTTAACTTGTACACAAAGTAGACTCCCTTAAGAAAGTTTGTTTTAACAACCTCTCATCGGGCCTGCTTACTGCCTGACTCTCTGCACTGGAATTATAAACCAAAATGCTTAAACCAAGCTACGCACGCCAGAAGTAATTTCAAATACCTTTTCAAAACAGCTTCTGGCTGAAAGGAGGGCACGTGCCCCCTGTGCCCCTTCTTGGATCCGCCGTTGCATATTATACCGTGAAAAGATAAGGTCGGATGCTATCTTGTCACAAAAACTTGGAGAGCAAACAATCATACATCATATGCTTGCTTTTCTTTTGCTGATAGAAGTAAATCTGTTTCTATTCACGAATGCGAAAATTTCAACCTCTGGTAGTTAGTCATTGATAGATCAAGGGAAATTCTTCGTCTTGGTAACAGATATCCACAAAAATTCAACGCAGTTAACCACTAAATTTCCATCTAGACTCGTCATCAAATTTTTCGCAAAATCAATCAAAAATCGATCGTGAAAAAAACTTTCATTTTCAACGCAAACCTTACGACCACTCACAATCGCACCATTGTCCAATCGCCCCAACCAGCCGGATCGACGAGTGAACCCCGCAGGGATTGTTCCATTGATTCGTTCATTCATGTGGTGATGATGATGGTGATGATGATGATGCTACGGTAAAGTTTGTTGATGATGTTACTCGGTGGTGCCGAACCGGCAAGTGGACTTCTTCACGAGCCGGAATTGTATACGCACGTTTAAACGATTAAAGACTTTTAGGAGCCGCTTGGCTTGTTCCATTCGCCGGCAGAAAAAAGGGAAACAATCTCTCAATCTTCATGTACTTAAGCCCCTGTCGGGATCGGAGGGATTGCTTACGAGTTGGAAGGAATATTTTCTCACGATGTTGAAACGTTCTCCAAAATCGACGCTTCATTACGCTGTGCATGATATTACTTCCAGTTAGAATGGCCATTTTTTGACGTGATTAGTCACACATTTCCTACAATAGATGCAGGACAAAAGTGTATAAATGAAATAACAATTTTAATTTTAATTAATATGACTCTCTCTAAAATGTTGGATTCAATCGCAATAGTCCTAAGTGTAGGATGTGGAAATTTCCGTAAAATTTGTGCATACTAGTGTTACCTTTGGAATTTTTTTATTATTACTTCGGGTATGAAATACCTGTTTGCCGCTGGTGCTCAAGTAACTGGACGTATTCCGAAAATTGTCGCTGGTGTTAGCCTAGAAAAAGAGGGATTTGAGATGATTTCGATCGTGTTTTTGTTGAAAGGAATTTAGCAAGCTTTGGCGGAGTAGTAAAATCTACATCGACGGACTCATGATTTGCGATTGCTGAAAAGTTGAACCGGTTTTCCAATGGAAAAATGCTGAATTCGTACCCGTAGGATCCGATCTCATAGTTTCGATGAATATCTATCAAGAATACTGAAATTCGGTGAGATCATTTTCTTTCATTTAGAAAACATCTCCAAATTGTTCCAAATTCCAACGAAAATATCGTTAGTCCCCCCCCTCCCCCAGTCTATCTTCTGACCTCCCACAAAACAGAGGCAAAAAATCACTTTGTTCTGTATCCAGTGCACAAACAGTATTGCGAAGCCGGGGTCGCAATGAAATGAGTCTGCCAAAGAAAACGCTACGCTACGGGATAACACATGGCTATCGAATGCAAATCACCGATGACGTAATCAAATAAGCAAACAGCGCTGATCACATACCGTGCAGATCCCAACATGCTAATTCTGTAACCAGGCTCACTACGAAAAAAACATGCGCCACAGCAACTAGTCAAAACTCATTTACTACAGCCAACTCTAACAAGCAGCCACCGACACCAGGAGCGGATCCAGAAAAAAATTTCGAGAGGGGTCTGAAATTTCGGGTTTTAAAAAACTTTGTACAGTTTGTTATACGTAATAACCATATTTAAAGAATATAAGTTCTGTTAGTGAAATTTGGTTTGGGACTATTTTGAGTTTAAAACTAATATAAACTTGAAACTAATTTAAAATTTCTCAACAAGTAAAAACATTTCGGAGGGGGTCCGGACCCCCAAGACCCTCCCCTTGGATCCGCCACTGACCGACACTTATAGATAAACCAAAAAGAACGACCCGATTAAGCAATATTGAAGGGACTACGACTACGACAATCGCTCTCAAACCAGAAGCTTATATCGATCTAAAACAGTGACCCGTAAGAAGAGGACACAAATAAGACCGTGAACAGCAAGAAAGCAGTACCTATGATGACATGGTCGTGGACGATAACGCGAGAGAAGGCAGACTGAAATATCGCCAAGCTGCAACGGATAAGGTAACTAATGCTTCACCGCAAAGGAAAAGGATCTCGACACGCAACAGCAAACTGCGTCAACAAGATCTGGCAGACAGACTTTCTTAGTATTTTTTAATTTTTACTCATTGTAAAATTTAAGATCCATGGCTCAGTTGTGCTAACGCATTGAGCCGTGACAAATAAACTTTTAGTGAAAAAAAATCGTTTTTCTCGATATGTATGTGCCAAATAGCGCTTCTCATAAGATAGGACAACAATGACGACATAGTACCACTATAACATACTTTGCACAGCAAAACAAAAACAAGGAGCACTGCAATAGATGATCGTGTTTTGATTTTCTTTTTTCTTTCCGTGTTGTATTTTTCAGTCGTCAGCCGCCGCCATCGCCCCAAAAAGCCACAACCGCTGACCATGAGTGTGCCACGATACAAACTAATATTCATACTGATTTTTTTCATCCACCATCGAGCGAACGCCAATGATCCGCACGCCCCGGTTTTTTCGCGGCCTGGCAGCCGAGGTGGTGCATCCAATTTGGCCCAAGGTAAGTGGTTCAGTTAGATTTGGGATTGGTCAGGTAAGAATTAAAATTACTTTTACGGTGTAAGTTCATGCTTCATAATGGCTGTAAAATTCACTTATTAGTTTATTTAATCGAATTGGATCAAATATACAGAATGCCCGTTGCTCTTCAATTTCATTGACATAGTTTTACAACTGCCATAACGATTATTATGTGACACCTCGCGGTACGCGCACTTGTTAAGCGCTAGGCGCATCTTGTTTTAAAGTGCCATCGAATCCAGCCGGTCGTCGCAACACCGCCCAACCATAGACCAATGTCTATGAGTGCACACTTCTCGGGTAATGTTTTTTCCTATTCAGGAAACCAACTAATCCAATCCATCATTCAGTCTACGGGCGACAGATTAGCGTAGGAAACGATGAGGTCCTCTGGACAAGGCGATACGTTATTATGAAACATGTTTATCGATTGCTTGAACGCTGCAGCTTCAATTGAATTAATTACGAGCATGTCGTTTTTATCCCCCCTATTCAGTGTAAATATTCAATTGTATATCAACTGTAGAGTACCTCTTTCGAATATTGCTGCTGTTGAGAGGAGTTCGGTTCGATGGGTACCTTCATGGGAGATGTGATGATGTATGTTATGCATGATACGGCTGGGAGTTGCTACTCGAAGATAGTTTTGCATATTGCATATTCGTGTCCACTAAAAAAATCTTTTTAAAAAAACTACTGTATCAATATTGTTGACTATTTTTGGCAAATTTTAAACTAAGAGAAATGAAAGATATGAAAATTGAAAAACGGATAGGTATTCTGGATCGATTCAGTTATAAACTCAGAACGAAAAACTGGAACTAAGCAAATGGCTCAAATGGACATGATCGAAAGGATAGCTAGCAACCTCTCGATCTAGTACACATTGTCTAAAAATCGAAGAAAAGTTTTTATCTTTTCTTGCCGTTATTGGTGAAACTGACGAAAAAGTATATGAGCAAGTCTTCGTGAGGTGGAATATTTCCTGAAGTTATAAATTAAGCTTAGGCTTACGGAAGTCGTCTATATTCAATTTCATCACCTGCGCAATGCAGTATTACTATTTTTGAACATTTTAGACCAAACAGAGCTATTCGTTTTACGGAACAATTTACAACACGTGATTGAAAGTTACCACGTGGGAATTAAGATTACACATGCACTCAGCCAAAAAATACAGTGAACTTCATAAGTATTTCGTATATTTTTTAGTCACAAGCAGGACGTATGTAAATCATAAGACTATCTTATGAAGCAGCATTTATTTCGTCAAATCGGTTTGCTATGATTTAATTTTCCATAATGCATCTTCGATTTTTCATAAGACAAAATTATATATTTCTCTTATGTTTATGTAAATTATAAGATGCTCGTACGAAACTCAAGCGAGTAACGTATGCAATATCCAATAAAGTCTTATTTTTTCATAATCATCTTATGAAAACATAGCTTTGTTATTTTTCTATACATCATAAGATAATTCTTATGAATTTCGCTGTATGATTTGGCTGGGTGTGGTTTTCCGTGGTGCAGTGTCTTCTAGCAATACTTGCAAACAAGAATCTGCCCTCGGTTCATGACCACTGTTGTCGGATTAAGCGTCCCATCTTCAGTTGATTTGCATAAAATGGTTATTAGACCTCTCCACATTTTGAAAAAGTTTTGAAATACACATGGGTCAGCTGAGATTTTTGTTCTAGGTGTGAATTTAAAAACTTTTGCCAAAAATGACTTGGACATGATTTAGAGGTGTCTCCAATGAAAAATCATGTTTTTACTATGTTTCCATAGTGAGATCACTTATACTCTGATTTAATAGGCCCTACATGCCCACAAATCATCAAAGGTTCTTCCTTAGACATATCTTAAGATGTTTTAACAGGTGAACTTAATTCTAATCGCAATAGAAAATTTGTTAAATGGATTTTTATATAGAAAAGTATATCAAAACCAAGGAAAATTAGTAGTATTTTTTCTTGATTTCCAAAGTTTCAAGTGGGTAATTACCAACTCGATTATTTTCAAGTGGATAGTACTACCTTTACTACCTACATTATCCACCGGCCCTGATTATTGAATATTTCATTACACATATGTATAGTGATATCAAAATGCATTCGTCTTGCTGAATATTTTTAGAAATAGGCCGCTTTAAAGCATGGCATGTACAAATAAGGTAATTTAAGAGCCAAATCGGATAACAAATAGTTTTTGGACTAACTGTAAATTGAACTCACTCTACAGCTAAGAGCCAGCAGAAGGGCATTTGCGCATGGAATGTCAGCATTAAAGAGTTAAGGCAAAATTCCCTATTCATAATTAGTTCAAACCTTCACCAAGCAGGTTTGTTAGCGTAGAGTTTTCGCAATAACCCTGCAATTGCCACGTAGGATAATAACCAACAACAAATGTAGTGCCAGTAAATTACTTTCAATGGAGCAATTCACTAGTTGAAATACGAAATAAGTAAAATCATTTAGCTGAACATAAAAGAAATAGGTCTTAATGTGGATGTACAAATCTCGTCATACATGCAGCAATTATACAATTAAACTGTGTTTATAGCAGCATATACATTAGAGTGCACAGGAAAATGATGAATTTTTGAAAACTCTATCGGCCCACCACTGAGTCGATTCCTAGTCCCACTAGTAGCCGTAAGCACAAAGCCGTACTAACTGTTTTTAAACCGCACTAACTTTTAAACCGGCCTAAAATATTTGGTAAGCTTTAATCAAACGATGCTGTCATCTATATGGCTGCGTTCTGATCTGCGTTACACGTCAAAGTTAAAAAACAACAAATTCAAGTTAAAGAAAATGAGTAAATTCATTCCGATATTTTCATGCAGTAAAATAGCTTTTCTTCGTCAAATATCTCGTTCCATAGGGTTTGAGAACAATTTTGTCAACTTGTTGCCGATATGGATTGTTGAAAGTAGGCCGATGATGTGCAGTACTTTGTAGTGACATAATATGCACAAAAGAAAATAAATTGAAATACGTATGCATGTTTTTATTCAGTTTGAATAGGCGCTCGTCGAGTTAGAGGTGGCTAAACCATCGGTTGTAATTGGTGCCATGATAGTAATTTCTCGACAAAAATATGATTACTGGTTAAAACCCAACTGTCAAAATTCTCTTTGAAAGTAAATTCCGGACAAACCGTCGCTGGATAAACACAGTTCATAGCAGTTAATGGAAGAGAAAATTTTTCTCTTTGTTTACTACCAACATCTGTGTTACTCGCCAGTAACGGTTTGTCCGGAATTCCCTTTCAAAGCGAATTTTGACAGTTGGCTTTTAAGCCGGAATTATATGTTTGTCGAGATTTCATACTTTGATTAAAAAATTGATTAAAATATTTCAATTTGAATTTGAAATGAACTGTGAGTGTCATTCTAATTGAACATGATACCTATCGACGTGGGGGAGAACATTTATTTTCGTTTCAAGTGAATTTTCACAAGTTTGGAGTAAAGATCAACTATCAATGAAGGTCTGCGAATTAAAATTGTACACGTTTTTCAGCGAGGTTTAAATAAAAAGTAAACAAAGATTAAACAGAAAATTAAACTTTGACAGAATGATCATTTATATTCACGAGCGTTATATTTATTTTTTTTTACTGTGGCAGGCAGAATATAGATATATTTCTATAATGCATCAATGAAAATTAGAACGATTTATGCCAAAAATCGAAATAAATATATTGATCACCGTTGTGTTCACAATAAATTTCAAAACATTGTGTATTCAGAAGTGTTATGTGATTTTATTCTTATTGGAACATTGCACATATTTAAAATCAATTATTTACTCTTAGCTTAGGGTATTTGTGGAGCTTATTTTTAAGCTGTTAACATTCTGATTCAATTTGCTAACGACCAGTGTAAGTAAATTCATAAAATATTGCATTTTACGATCTATATCCAATTGTCATTTGTTTGGATCTATCCCCTAAAAACAATAATTTTCTTTCGTTATTTACTTTCTTTGATGTGTGATACAATAGATATATGGGCAATAATTCGTGAAAATATGTTATCGATTTATATTAACGAATTAAATGGTCCCACTTATTCTTTTAGCGATTTAGCGTGCTCTACTGTAACCCTTTGATGTGCAATTGGAATCAAGCGTGTGGAGAGAAGGAAATAACGAGGAAATAAAAAAATGCGGGTAGACAAACACGGTAAAAAAAAACTTTACCCATTTTATGAGCTGTCAAAAAATGGGTATTTTATTGCTTTCAACAATTGGTGCTTTTTATTCATTTCACAACTACTCGATGAGATAATGTCAATGGATATACTGATCTTAATAATGAGTGAAAAGTCATTAAGAATTATTTTAAGCGAGTTAACCTGCAAACTAAGATTCGTAGCGGAAGCTGCAAATTACAGGCCTGCATCTGAGTACGTGGCGGAAACGGAACATTTCGGCAATGCTCATAAAAAACGGTTGTTTAAACTACTGAGGATGTTGCAAATATGCGTTTGGCATTTTTAGAGCAGCCAAAAGATCCAGCCATTAAAAATATATCCAGTTGGCAGTTTTATTTTGGTAAGTAGTTAAGGAGACAATAATGTGAAATGAATGTTATTTTATGTTTTTTTAATTCAGAAATAATTCTATTGACAATATTTTTTATTCTGGCGCGATTTTCATGAATGGATATTTTCAAAGAAATAAAGCGAAAAATAAAGGGTAAAACATACCCAGGTTGACGTACAAGAGCTGTATTCATTTATGGATACGAACTCTTTACCCACTTAATGGGTTATTCCACTTTTATTAAAAATGCGTAGTTTTTTACGCATTAATTGGTATTTTATTTTATTAGTGTAGTTCGACAGTGCTTGTCTTTCCTACCTGATAAACTGGCTTATTTATTGCCATCTTTATTGCGAGCAAAGAGAGCCATATTTATCCAGAAGAAAGCCGAAGAGAGGATTGAAAATAACGAAATGTGTGCAGGAGAAGCATGACAAATTTTTGCATATTTTTGTCTTTTTTCCGGTAACATGATGCTGCCATTTGCATTGCTGCGTTCTGATCAGCAATACACGGCTATTTTAAAAAAGTGTACAATAAAGTTAATTTAAAATTCACTGTTTATGCCATTTAATAGTCTGATTATTTCAAGAATTTTTTTTATTGCTCAATAAATAGTGAATCGACATCTTGTTGAATGGGATTTATAACATAAATATTGTATCAAATAAAATATTTTTTTCGAGTAATTTCATCACAAGATGGCGACTCTGCAGCATTTTCACCTCATGCGCGTTTTTTTGGAAGGGGTCCACGGTCGGAAATCTATCTCCCGTGATTTTTGACCTAGCGCCAAAAACTAAAGTTTTTCTGATTCCTCATGTCAATAGCAATGTACGTAGGACTTTTTCGATATTTTGATTTTAAGCGAAATGGCACAGTGAGTGAAAAAACGTAGAGAATGTCATAAAAATCTACACAAAATCGTTAATCAATAAAAAGGTAAGCAATAAAAAATTTAATCCTGCGTACGTGACTAGAAAAATCAATTTTGAATATACTGTGAAAATTTCAAAGCGACCAAAAATCATTTGCTCGAGTTACATTTCCGGCCAGTGGTTTCGAGAAAAACGCGGTTAAAGTTTGCAGTACACATGGGTTATTCATAAGAAGCGTTGCGGCAAAGTGAAAATTATATTTTTGAATTGTTTTCGTTCTCCATGTTTTGGGATATCATTTTTTACATCCTAAAGCACATTTTAGACTAATAAATAAAAAAAATCGATTGTTTTAAAATTCTACAGTGGAGTAGCCGCTTAAACAATTTATTATTTAAGAAAAAATCCACAATTGACTAAAACGTTATTTTGCTAATAATGGTGCATACTATCGAGAACGTTATAGAGTTGTATTGTTAGGCGCTAGCCACTCCAAGGGCTTGAAGAGCTTCTCTAACATTACACTTAGTAGTTTGTCAGTTCAGCCAAATCTGACTGTTCCAAATTAAATCAAATGCTTATAGAAAAAGAGTGGAAGCTTACATCTTTTGAAAAGTTTGTATCAGTTGCTGTTCTGCAACACATGAAAAAAGCCATAAAAATTATTTATTTGCTTCAGATAATTATGTCGTCCATGGAATGGAAATCTGAAATTTTAGCCTGGTGGGGCTTATTATACCATCCTACCCAACTAGTTAACTAACCATGCATATGGAATTTGGCAGACCTACTTTGCTGAAAATGAAGTAATTCAAATTATCAGCACGATTATCCAATCATGCCTGAAATACCAAAAGTCCAGTAATTTTAATTAATTAAAATTATAATTAGTTACTTCTTATAGTCTTCCATCTGTCGGATAATGAATTGATAATTGTAAATTTACTAATTGAACCTGATACTGGATGCAGACAAAATTTCTTGGACCAATCGTTCTGAATTTTGCACAATACTTCTTCTTCACATCATTGCCCAGGCAACTACTAATCGAATTTTAAATGCATTTTATTATTTCACAATAACATATTATTATTTCACAATAACATGTTAATCGTTGTTTTAGCAATAATCGGACTTGGTTACGAAAAAATCGAAAATCGACCAAAAAATAAAAGCTCCCTTAATTACTTGTGAAATGCTGTGAAAAACAACTGTGCAAATGTCTCAACGTTTGTCCAGTAGATTTTGAGTTATGGTGTATACCGCACAACAAGATTTCGATGTGGCGCCTGACTGAAAAGACAAAGAATCTTTGCACCGAAAAAAAAATTAAAGTATCCAATATTTTGCCCCTTAAGTTCCGACACGATTTAAGCGATTTTTCCGTATTCAACTTTTTGCGTCATTTTGCCAAGTCATCTGTCTAGTCTCAGCTTTCACAGCTCTTTCATACCCTGTGCATATCTGTTCTAGCATAAAGAATTAAACGAAAATTTGTACTACAGCGGAAATGCAAATCGTTCAAGATATGCTAGAAAATTATAAATTACGAAACAATACAGCAAGCTTCGATAACATTTAAATAACGATCAAAATATGGCTATATGGCATGGCTTCATTTACAATTTTTTATTCAATCTTAGTTTTGAACTCTTTCAAAAGCAGTAAAAATATAAATAAACTTCCACTTGCTTCTGGTGTTCTTTGTGAGAAGATACAACTAGAAAAGGGAACAAATTGTGATTATATATTCTTTTCCTCATGTAAAAATAACTAAAAAATTGTGAGCAAATTAAACTTCACTCATTTTGATAGCCATAGGTAAACTAACGAACGAAAACAATTTTCATTTCTGAATCCAATTATAAAATTTCGTTCGACAGTTTGTTTCAATATGATTCGACTTCTGCTAACCTGCAATATAACTCTTCGATGTGGCGTTTTGAAATGAGCGTGTAGCACCTTCTGGATATGCGATAATAAAGAATATTTAAAAAATGCATTTAAAATTCGATTACACCTGTTTTTCGTACGGGATAAAATTTGCTTACTTGCCCTCATATGGTTTGTGTGCAACATGGGCCATAATATTGCACATAAAGTTCGAAAAGTTGATTCAAATTATTGAGATGTATGCAAGAGGAACATTGCGGCCTTTTACACTGTTTTCATTTGGCTTCAGGATGCAGCCATTTCTGCAATAACAGGTACTAACGTCTTAGGCCGGACTAAACTCAAGCCTAAAATCAAAGATAGTACCGTGTGGCGGTACCAACTAGATTCAAGCTTACCGCTATAGGAGTACTTGCACCAAATTTGAAGCAAATCGGACAAGTCTAGCTACCAAACCAACGTGCCTGAAGTTTGTATGGGATTTTTCAAAAATTTACATGGAGAAAACACACTAACTCGCATTTTCGCCGCTAGGTGCCACTGTATGAATCGTATTATCACTGTAAGTAAAAATAAGCAAGATAATTTAATTGCCTACAACTTTGTCGAAGACTGCTAGCGAATACGGCTTTGTTAAAAGAAGTTATTAAACCTTTAACGAAGTGATGTCTGAGTCAGTTTTGCATGGGGCCTAGCAGTGCACGGTTGTGTATCGGTACTCGATTCCCACCAACTATACATTTTTGTCAGATAATGGTTAGATTTAGCTGAATAGTATGTTCAGAAGAAGTATAGTACATAATACGAGCTATGTTTTGGTTAGAAAATTTTAGTTCCACCTGTGACCGCATCGAGGGCGCCAACACTAACTTTTTATAGAGGTGAGATGGAATATTGAGATGTTCGGAAGAATTATTCAGAAATACTTGTTCTACAACTTTGTGGAAGACACCTAATCTCTATCTCTTTCCGGTGAAAAGTTAGTGTTGGCGCCCTCTATGCGGTAAAATATGGATTTAAAATTTTCTAACCAAAACTTGACTCGTATTACTTACTATAAATCATCTTAACATACTATTGACCTAAAACTAACCATTATTTCACGAAAATGTTTAGTTCGTGCGAATCAAGTACTGATACACACACAACAATGCACTGCTGCGCCCCATGCAAAACTGACTCAGACAAAACTTCGTTAAAAGTTTAATAACTTCTTTTAACAAAGCCAGATTCACTAACAGTCATCGACAAAGTTATAGGCAATTAAATTATCTTTCTTATTTTTACTTACAGTGATAATACGATACATACGGTGCCACCTAGCGGCATAAATGCGAGTTAGTGGCTTTTCTCCATGTAAATTGTCGAAAAATCCCATACAAACTTCAGGCACGTTGGTCCGGTAGCTGTACTTGTCCGATTTGGTTAAAATTTGGAGCAAGTACTCCTGGTGGGACTAGGAATCGACTCAGGGGTGAGCCGATAGGGGTAATTTTTTTCCTGTCACTCTAATATACATAGCTGATATGTAAACAGTTGTCCCAGTTTGCCCTGAGTCGGCAGAAACAAATTATATCAGTATCCAATAAGCCAACATCATCTCCTTCACACAACGCAACAACCAATGCTAATCAAATCGTTATCGTCAATCGCACTACCGCTTACCAAAAGAAAATTAACCAATTAATGAATTTATCTGAGCCCGCCACGCATAATTTAAAGAGCAAGAGAGGAGGTCTCTCGCATCCAGCCACCCCTTCGCACGCGCACTATTGCAATCCGTTTATTGAACTCCTAAAAAAGAGCGTTCTGCTTTTTCTGCGATGTGTGCCGATCATTATATGTATGAAACTGGCACGCCTGTGCATCATTTAATGGCGGCAGTCATTGATTCCAACCGAAGAGTTCGAGCTGACCCAAAACGTAACAACTACTACAAGGTCAGAAAGCAAACTGTCGAATTTTCTCTTATGTGCCGTTTTTATACCTGTCGCAGTTTATTGGATAACAAAGAGGCAGTCCTAGCACCGCTCGCTGATTGGTTGAATTGTACGGACCAATCAGCGCAGATAATTACCATCTTTACAAAATACATTATTTTTGTTATCTATAATAGACGTACATTTTACGGAATCAAATACAATATACGTGCACATATTTCCGATCAGATAGTGTAAAAATATAGCGATCAGTACAACGGAAGTTACTCGCTTTTGAAAACTGGGAAAATATCTCAGCAGAAATTTTTGAAAAGGGACCCCCATATTGAAACGTTAGAAGAAGTATTCTACTTCAAAAATTAATCACTATGTCAGAAGTGCGCGGAGATAAATAGTGTTAGCGCATCTCCCTAGAGCCGTTGTCCCTATATCGTCGCTGTTTTGCTATCTTATGACAAACGTCATTTTGGGGTAAACTGAGTTAGATATGCCGCATTACTTGTCTAACAATTCTCTACAAAATGGTGTTTCCAGAATTTTGACATTCTACTTGGTTACTGAGATATAGCGAGAAACGCGCCGTGAAATTTTTAATTTTTTGCTTCAAATGACTGTGTCTGGGGATTGGTTCAAGTTATCTTGATGTATAAGATGTTTTTACGTGTAAAACTATCTGAGAAACACAATGGCGTAATCATTTTCAAAATAAAAATACACGAATTGTGAGAAAAATGCAATTTAAGTTTTAAACTGGAAATTTAGCATGTTTGGCAACACTGTAACCAAAAATATTTATTTTTTCTAGGTTCCCTGACTCATTTTCTTGTAAATGCATCTCACTGATTGTTTATAGACCAAATGAAGCGAAAGATATTAATAAAAGTTAATAATTGCTGCGTTTTGTCTATGGAAAATTTTCCATGCACTATTATGACACGCCATACAAATTTTGTCATCAATACACGTCTATGACACGTGTGAGTGCAACTTTTGTTTACATTTTTAGTAAAAGCTCGCAACATAGTCAACCGATCTTCGTAAGATTTGAGAGATTAATACATAATAGATAGGAGCATCAATTGTCTTCTTTGAATTGTTTATATAATTTATAAGTTTCGAGACATTCAATCTCAAACTTTAAAAACCTGTTTTAATCCACCTAGCGGTGCAATTGTGCCTTTCTCATTTCTCTAAACTATGGCACGGAGGCTTTTTATGTTCAACATAATTGTGGAAATGTCCTACGGTGTCGACGGTGAAACACTTGAAACAAAAAAATATCATACTCCATTAGCCTAATCAGCATTAGATCAATGTTATCTGCTTGCTAACTCATTTTGTCATGCGGGGATGGGTATGTGAGGAGGGCGAAAGTCCCATGAACGAACGACTCCCCAGCATAAATTGGTATGCTTGGTAATATAGTGGTGGTTTAAAGATGATGGGGTTGAAAGGGAGGGGTATGAGGTGGTGGTCTGAGGGGTGATTTAAGGAGATTTTTAAAGGAGGGGAGTGAACAGTAGAGGGGGGGGGGGGTGTAACCCCTCTCCGTAAACCATCAACTACGCCCCTGTTAAAATCCAGAAACCTTATGCGAGTCGAAAAAAAATTAGGGTTTAGGGATTAGGTTGACGTTTTTCAGAGTGATTGCATAACCTTTCTATATGAAAAAGGCAAAAATGTGCAAAATCCAAAAAAGTGAATCTTCGTCAAATTTTTTTCGTGTTTGCATCAAATCTCGACGTTTTATGCACCTTGAATACATTTAGCATCAAAAATAAAAATTCTATTTTTAATTTTTCCTATAGTTTTTATGAGAAATTTCTGTGTGGCCGCACTCTGAAACCCGTAATTCCGGAACCAGAATTCCGATCGATCCAAAATTCAATAGCAGCCGATGGGAAGGTTACACCTTTCATTTGAGACTAAGTTTGGGCAAATCGGTCCAGCCATCTCTGAGAAAAATGAGTGACATTATTTGACACATACGCACATACATACACTCACTCACACATACACACACATACACACACATACACACACATACACATACACACACATACATACACACACACACACACACACACATACAGACTTTTTCCGATCTCGACGAACTGAGTCGAATGGGATATGACACTCGGCCCTCCGGGCCGGGATTAGGTTGACGTTTTTCAGAGTGATTGCATAACCTTTCTATATGAGAAAGGCAAAAACGCTTGGCAATTAAAAGATTCATGTCGTATTTCGGAGCAGAGGAAACTATTACGGAGAACACATGGAGAAACTACTTCCCAGGTATTTCAAATGGTGTCTTTGTGATGAGAATGCGGGTAGACCAACCCATTCCCTCCTACCTTACCCTGCAGTACAAAACAGAAGGGGGTGATACAATTACACAGCGAACTCTTTGTACATATCAAGGACAAACTAATACGTGCCAATTCTGTGAACAAACGGCGCACTACGGACAACCCTGCCCAGAAACTGCTAAGGAAAACTCAGTTGCAGAAAAAAATGCCAACACCCAAGCCCCAATATCTTTACCTGAACCACAATCGGTTGCCAAATTTGTGGCTGCACTTAAGGCAATAATGACAACTGCAAACGCTGTGTCAAGTACTTTAAACTTAACAACTAATACCACCAGTGAAGAAGCTGCCACCAAGGATGGAGTATTCACATTCGTGACCCGCAAGGCCAAGAAGTCAGGAAGAACATCTGAACGCGAATATCATGGCAGTAATCAAGATGATACGGACGTAAACAACAACGAGAGAGACATGGATAACCCTGAAGTTGACGAAGGAAGGAACATCTTCCCAACGCGAAAAAAGATTTCGCTCGCAATAGCAAGTTGCGCGCACGGAATCTTACAGATTCAAAATCAAATGTATTGTAATTTTTATTTTTTACGTATTGTAAGTATACAAAAGACCCATGGCTCATTTAAGCTAACGCATTGAGCCGTGTAAAATAAACGAATTAAAAGAAAATTAAAAAGAAACCAAAGTTTCGCCGACATCTTCAGGATTATAGAGTGTAGCCAACGACCAAGTTCCGCATTGCTCCACCAGGTCTACCATCACTCCAGTGTCCTCTGAGGAGAAATACTAACAAATTCGTTAAATCAAATGCATTAATCCACCTTATAATACACCCACCTTAGCTCAGGAGTTCACCTACTCATTGTCCAGAATGAGGCAATGAGGAAGGACCCAAACTAAGTTTATTTGGAATTATTTTTCAGATAAAGCACTTCTAACTCCCGTACTTTTCCCAGCAAATACGGGAAGCATTTTGCGGGTTTCATCGAACAGATATCGTCAATGGAACTAAGTCCATCCGACACGATGAAGAAATGATCCGTGGGCCTTTGCCAATGATCCCAAACTGTATTAAATAGCAGCTAATTTGGGAAGGTAAACTGAATAAAACGGTGATATTCTGTAATTGATCTGTCCAGATTTGATCCATCCTACAGAACCTAAATAAAGAGCGTTTTTATCATTGTTTTTATCTGCCAATCCTTTGTCAAAACCTAAAGTTTATCAAAAATTTCAAGTATTAGCGAATTTCTATCAAAGACCATTTTGTCCCTTGGCTATATATTGCGTGTTCACTAACTTCCTTCTCTAATAAACTTGTCTGCCAATACGAGATATCTTCGCGGAAAATCACAACAAGTTTATTGCATAACGAGTAATTTGTGGTACAAATGGATGTTCAAATCTTCCGCCAATTCTCGCCGCGTTTGATTCATGCGCAAATCGCGCTGCAATAAATTGTAAAACCATCGTCTCGTTTCGAACCAAACAGACAAAAAGCGGCAAAATTACCGGTCGCATTCGTATACGACACCGCGGCGTGACGGCGTGCGGCATTTACCCAGGAAAAGCCCATTTGTAAGCTACGGGTAAGCTTATGTCTGGATATAATCAACTAAATACTTTATTGATTTCATTAGTGAAACTTTTCCTCTTCCAAAGAGGATGAACACGAAAACGACTACGAGCGACGCATCAAAACGAATCGCAATTTTCACATCCAACTTGCCGCCAACTCGGTTGGCGGTCACTGGCTGCAACCGCAGCAGTCTATTATCGATAGCCGTCATGCCAAAACGCGTGGACACCGACGACGACGACGACGTGTGAGCGAGCGAGCGGCGGTGTGGTGATCAGCTATTTAGCCTTTTATGTTTATCTGCGGTTGCTGCCTTCAGCAGTAGGCTGCTGCTTTATTCACAAACGACGAAGCTTCTGCTTGTTGTATTCACGCTTGGCAGTGAACAGGGTTTGGAGAGCCTTTCTCGCAACTGCAGCAACATTCATCTGCCCGTGGCTGGTGAAAAATGATCACATACAGCACAGAGAAGAAGTGAAAAAACTTGCTAACGATCAAATATAGACGCAAAGTCTCGTCAGTACTGAAAATGTTGCGTTGGTGGCGTTACTTCGCGATGACATCTAATTAGTCACTCCTTTCTGTTCAAGGATAAAATGATGATGTTCGTGCGAGAGCAAGACGTTTGCTGAGGGAAAAGTGGGCGTGTTTCTAATAAATATTAACCAATATTAACAAATAATAAAAAGAGTATTTAAATTGTGTCCATCGATTTCTTCGCACGTAGTATATTAGTACATGCGGAGATTCTGTTCCACGGCGGTGAAGCAGCTTGAGTGTCGCCTTATAGCTCATGAGATATGTAAATTTAGTCCATTTCTTATAACGCCGATTTCGTCCATACTTGCATTACTGCTGCTGGCTTGGAGTGTTCGTTAGTTTCTTCGGTTTGCAATTCATGATCCATCTTTAATGCTACCTGTCTTCTCGTTGGTGGTGCTAGCTGCTCTTGCCGTAGCGCTGCACAGTGGTCCAAAATTTGAATTTATGGAGCTCGTCACGGTTGCGGCACTAGAGCTTCCATCCCGGGAATTTATTTCCCGGGAATTCCGGGATTTTTGGATTTCCCGGGATTCCCGATTCCCGGGAAATTGTATTGTCTCATTCCCGGGATTCGGGAATCCCGGGAAAAAAGATTTTTGATTTATTTCAAAAGGCTTAGGTTCTGCGAAAGAAATTCTGTAGGAAATATCTTTATCGGCAAACATTTGGAGTGAGCAGTGAATGCAGATTGTGCTTTTCCAACTGATTTGCAGATCTTTGGACTATATATCTTTAGGCTCGCTGATATGTTTTCATGATTTTTAGGTATATAGTCCAAGCGTTACTCAAAATACTACTAAAAATGTTGATATTTTCATGCAAAAATGGATTAATTTGCCGGTTAGTGATGCGCAGGATATCTCTGCAACCGATGAGCCGATTGATCAGATTTTTTAACAGTTCTTTTAATAGTTTATTTTAATAGTTAGATCTTGAATGAAAGATCTTGAATGAATGCAATCAAAGTAGTAATTGAAATGGCGGTAATTTCTTAAAAAAATCGATGAGTGTTTGTTTCAAAACTTGGGATGGTTTGTAGTGATATCATGCTTAACGCAAACGCTATTCAAAATAAAGAATGTTTCTAGAACGTCTGTAGAAATATTTGATCGGTTCATCAAATGCATATTTCGTCTAATTTGTTATACCGCCGAATGTCGCTTTCAACGATGCAGGCAGGATTTTTGAAGGGATAAGATCAAGCAATCCAGATACTCGCCCGTAACAGGAAATCGATGGTAGGCTTCATCCATCGCTGCACAGTTCGTCCATCATCTGCTTGATTTTGATTCACACTTAATTCGGAATGATGCTGATACTCAAGTTTTTTTTTACGCGGTTTTTTTTGCGCGGTATTTTTTTACGCGGTTTTTTTTACGCAGATTTTGAAATTTACGCGGTTTTCATTTACGCGGATTTTGAAATTTACGCGGTTTTCATTTACGCGGTTTTTGAAATTTACGCGGTTTTTGAAATTTACGCGGATTTTGAAATTTACGCGGTATCCATCAATGAGGTTCCCTTTATCGCGGATTCTTAAATTTAGGTGGTCTTCATTTACGCGGATTTTGAAATTTACGTGGTTTTCATTTACGCGGCTCGTATCCCCCGCGTAAAAAAAACCTGAGTGTATCACATTTTCTCATTTGATCGGAAATAACTGCACAATACCCTGAAGCAGCTTAATCTTTTCATTCAAGATTACCAAAGAAGGTGCTTTGCATTGAATTGACCCATCGTATCAGAACAACGAGTTCCAATTTTGGACAGTAACTCCAGCAGCCGCGTTTAGTATATCGTCCCAATCGTATCCGTGATTACCAAAATTTAGATTATACATATAACCAAGAAAAATCAAATGAAGTTGATGTTGCGTAAACTTATTGACGAGTTATCAAATGATTGAATGATGTGTAGGACGCCAAATCGCCTTTTTCTGACAACTGCTATTAGGACAGATATACATGCAATCAAACGGGTTTGAAAACTTTTCAATTTATTCTTTTTTTTAAGAAAATCATTCACGTTTTTATATTTCTTCTGTATTCCCGGGATCCCGGGATTTCCCGGGAAATTTATTATTTATTTCCCGAATCCCGGGAAGCTGAAAACCGTCGGGAAATGGAAGCTCTATGCGGCACCCGCACCGCAAAATCGGTACGGTGAGACACTTTTTCCCGAAGGTTTGGTACGGGACATGAGATTTTACCGCGTAGTATTACCGCAACTGCGTTTCAAAAAAAAATAATGGATAAAAATAAGTCTCACGCTTGCTTTAAAAGTGGATTAAAATAAGGACTTTTACCATTTGAGAAGGACGCAACTAGATTTATTGCCTTGGTAAATGCTTAGCATTGCATTGTTAGGAGAATACCGTAAACCGGGGTGACTTCGATCGTCGGGGTGACTTTGATCACTCGAAACTTTTTTCGTAGATTACATATTTAGCTAGAATAGTCTACCTAATCATTCAAATTTGTAATGAGTTTTACTCTAAACTTATGAAGTAGTGATTGGTTATACTTTTTGAGCACATTATTCGATTTTTGAGTACAAAATATGCAAAAATCTAAACTTTTACTTTATTTTATTTTGACTAAGCTTCTTAAAGTGTCTATTTTTTATACAACAAATAAATCATAGATTTTAGCAAGAATAGTAAATTCCAAGCGAGTTTTTATTTTTCTTTGGTATCAGATGTGCCAAATCGATTTCTGAGAGCTAGCTTAATTTAAAAAAAATTGTTTTGTGAAACTAGTTAGCAATTATTTTAAATTATTTCAAGCTTAAATTCACAATATTTTTTTATATGCAATACTCCAATATGTTAAAATAGATGAAAATCGTTGTTAATTGATAAACCACTGAAATAAAACAAATTTTGCAGTTAAACAAGTTTTTAGATACTTTTATTCAAGTTAGACCCGATTTATACGAATTTTGGTCAGTTGAATTTTACAGTATATTGAAATGCTGTGTACAATGCCAATTAACATCTATTTAACAATGGATATCTTTTTAACATTAGTTTAAACAAACATTTGAATGAAAAACATTGACATCAAGAACTTAATGTGGGTGAACATACAGGTTATCAAAGTCACCCCGAAATATGAAAACTTTTTTTTTTTTTATTTTATTTCCTTATCTTTGGTATACACCGTACAGACACATTTTAAAACTATATATTTCTTATTAATATCTTATATCTATGCTTGGAAATGTTAAAATCATACACTGAAGAAGCTTCGTTAAATCTGCGGCAACATCTTTCCAGTGGATTATTTTGTCCATATGAAGTACGGTGTCTAGGGATTCACAACATAGTGGGTTACGGAGAACACGAGGAGGTGCATACAAATTAACGCCCGAGAGAAGATCGGGACTGTCGATATTACCTGACAGCAAGTCGAAAATAAAAACTCTTTGCAGGAAGATACGCCGAGTCGCCATAGTCTGCAGACAAGGTTGCATACATCTATCGGCATAAGGAGGCAACACAACTGGATCATTCCATGGAAGTTTCCTGAGGGCGAATCGCACAAAACATCTTTGTATACGTTCTAGTCGGTCAATTTGAACGGCATGTACAGCATACTCCAGAACACTTCTGATCAGGGCACAGTAAAGTGCTTTTAGTGCGTAGAAATCATCGAAGTCCGCCGTGTTCCGCTTCAAGAAGCCCAGCATTCCGAAAGCCTTAGCAGTTGTCGCCGTGATATGGTCGGAAAAGCTCAACTTCCTATCGAAGAGCACTCCCAAGTCTCGGATCGAGTCGACGCTTTCAATTGTTCTTCCTTTTAGGCTGTATTCATAACGTCCTGGAGTAAGCAAGCGTCCGAAACTGATTACTTTGCATTTACTAACGTTGACTTCCATTCCGTTAAGCGTGCACCATTCTTGAATAGTACATATATCTTCTTGAAGCACTACGGCGTCAAGGGCAGAAGCGATAATTCGGAAGATTCTGAGATCGTCCGCGTACAGCAATTTCCCAGACTTGATCCGACTACAGATATCGGTAATAAACAGAATAAAAATAAGCGGGCCCAGATGACTGCCTTGCGGGACACCTGTGGGTGTTCTGAATGTGCTTGAGCGCGTGTTTTTTATACTCACGAATGCCGAGCGATCGGAAAGATACGACTGCAACCAGTTAGTCAGCCAGGTGGGAAATCCCAAACGCTTTAATTTCAAGATTGCGATGTTGTGCGGTACTTTGTCGAAAGCTTTTAAGAAATCGACGTAAATTGCGTCCACCTGATGACGCTTCTCGACGGCGGGAAACAACTTAGAAGTGTAAGCTATCAGGTTAGAAGTTGTTGATCGTTTTGTGACAAACCCGTGTTGATACTCCGAGTTAATGTGGAATGCAGCTGCATACGTGACATTGTAGACCAACTTTTCGAGAACTTTGGAGAGACAGTTTAATAATGAGATCCCTCTGTAATTTTCGACGTTGTGAATATTTCCAGCCTTGTGAATGGGAACGATAGCAGCTTCTTTCCAGGCGATAGGAAAAATGACTTCAGCGAGAGAGCGATTGAAAATGATGCACACCGGAAGAGACAGCACGTGGGCGCAGCTTTTTATAAATTGGGGCGAGAGATGATCGGGGCCAGGCCGCTTCGACGAATCAACAGCAGTCAGAGCCTTCAAGACGTCAGCTCGGCTTACAGTAGGACGAGGGAGATTTATGTTGTACGATGGTAATGTTTCCAAATACTCTTCCGAAGGGACGGTATAGTTGCTTCTAAACACTCAGCGAAAGAAATCAGCAAACAAATTTACGGTATCAGCTGGAGATTGCGCGCTTACGTTTCCAAGGAAAACGTCAGTGGGAGTACTACCAGATCGTTTTCTGCTGCTAACGAATTTCCAAAATATTGCGGGGTGATCGCGAAGGCTATTTTGCACATGATTCAAATACTCACGAAAAGCAGAATTCCGGGCCGTTTCGTATTGCAGTTCTATTCGTCGAAGAGTAACTTTGTTTTCGTCTGATTTATGGCGGAAATAACGCTTGCGTTGTTTTCGTAGTCCATTACGCAAACGGCGAATCTAAGCGTTCCACCATAGAAATTTGAAATCCACCCTCCTGTTGACTCGTTTCAGTGGAACCATTAGGCGGAGTATGTCATATACTTTGCCATAAAACAGCGCGACTGCTTCGTCAAGCTCATTACAACACATTAAGTCGGTCCAGTCGACAGTGGCAATCAGTGCGGAGATTTCGTCAAAGTTGCAACGGTTAAAGTCAAAATCAAGGTCGTCAATCGAATAAAATGAAGTGTTGGTACATACATCTAGCCGCAGGACAAACGGTTTGTGGTGAGGATCGACTTTGAGAATAGCAGTCGGAGGTTCAAGCAGCTCTACGATATCCGTGTTGTTTACGAATGCAAGATCGAGGATCCTCCCGTTCACATTCGTCAATGAGCAGATCTGGTACAGACCGCCTGCAACCATAGACTCCGTTACAGCTATTTCTTGTTCCGAAGAGGCATTAATAGGTAGGTAACATTTTAGATCATTATCGAGCGACCACTGAAGGCGTGGAAGATTGTAGTCTCCAAAGACGAGAACAGTGTCGGTGCTCCCAGCATTGTCTAGAATTGTTTGAACGGCATTAGCGTGCGCGTGATACAAATCCGGATCACTATTTCGCCTGAGATAAACACAGCTAATATATACAGATTGATTCGGGAGGGCGATATGCACGGCGATTTGCTCCAGGCGTTCAATTCCAGATAAGCTTAGCTGCGAGCCTACGAGGTTGTTCTTTACCGCTATTAGGACGCCACCGCCTCGACGCAGATGACTGGTTGTTGAGTTGCGGTCGCAGCGATATATTACGTAGTTTGACGAGAGCTCAGCGTTTAATATGTCTTCGCGCAGCCAGGTTTCCATAAGGACAATGACGTCGCACAGTGGCTGGAGGCTGGCCAAAACCTCAATAATTTATTTTTGAAATATTGATATTTTATATTTTTCCTAAATTTCTCATGTATTGAATGATGTATATTCAAAATTTTATGATCATTGGGTAAGAACACGATTAACATGAGTTTAAACGTAGCAAAATTCGGATTTTTTATTGATTTTCATTTCTGAAACCACCATTGCTCTGTTTACTTCAAATGCATGTTGCTCTTTTGATTTTGGTCCGATTTTAGCACAACTTGTTTCATTGTGCAGAGGAACAAAAGAACTTGGTTAGTGAATAAAATACATTTGGTAAATTTGCTTGGAACTATGACTTTTTTGTTTAAATATGTTTGAGGTGGTCAGATCAAAAATACTTTTTTCACTAATGTATTCTGTACGAATTTCGGAATCATTTCGGAACGGTCACATAGTATACATTCTATGGGAAATAACCTCTATTTTTCAAATATCATTGTCTCGTTCTGCGCCTAGGTGCGCAAAAAGTTTTAAGGAGATTTTGAAGCTTTGTTGCTGATATGGAGGCGCATGGTGTTTTGTTTAAAATACTTAGACAATCTACAGTAAACCAATATGTTATACAATGCATTTAAAGTAGTATTCTTCATTTTTATGATATTGCTGACATTGGTGAACAGTAACGGAAAATCTATCATGAAAACGGGATCATAGTTATAAGAAAGGTTCAATGACACTGTATGGAAAAATGCATTTTATTTTTTACGACTTTTGACATCAAAAATGAACTCAGCACCTCAAAATTAGCTTAAATTGTGATTTTCAGCCAAATTAGGTAATATTTGAGGTTTTGTCCGACTTTTGTTTAAAGACCCGCCACTGTGCGTCGTAGTCACTAGAAGAAAGCGCTAGATGGAATTCTTGTGTTTTCGTTCTCATTCCTCGCACGTTCTGGTAGTAAACGGAAAGAAACTGCTCGGAATGTGCGGTAACTTTGGGAACAGGCAATACAGGATGTGAAACAGGCGATGTAACTAGTTGGGAGGAGGGCGAAGAGCAGTGGAAGTAGTCATTGTTGCTGAGTCGGGCGCATTCGGTTCGACTTCTCTTCAAACTCACGATAAGCAATGCCAACATGTAGACGCCGTCATAGCCTTTTCTTTGAGATCCGTGGGCATGCCATCTTTGTAGGAGACAAAATTCAGCGTTCTAGGATCTCTGCCACGAGGGACCAACTTGACGACAGTGATGTTCGAATTTCCGAGTTTATCCGCAGCTAGCTTGGTGACGCTTTCATCAGGGACATCGGGCGAAATTCCTGACAGGTACAACCAAAACTTTTTATCTTCACGATTCACAGCGATGGATGGTGTCAATGAACCGGCGGCATCAGTACCACGTAGCAGCTTAGAAGGATTGGAGCCTGTATCGTCGTTGTCTCTGTTTCTTTTAGCAGAATTAAAGGAAAATTGTCGCGGTCCAGGAATCGGCGTTTTTGGTACAGCGTCGATCAACGTTTTGAAGTTGGTCCGAATTTCTACCTTTAATTCCTCCAGTATGTCGTTGCGAATTGAATTTTTAAGCTCCTCGATCACCATTTGGTTTGCGGACTCAACGGACACCAATGCGTTACGAAAACGTGCTTTGTCCATGATATTTTTGCAGGTGTTACACATCCAGAATAAGTTAGACTTGTTAACAACTGCGGCAAATAATTCGTCGTTTAGTCCGCAACATTTTGCGCAAAATAACGAAGAGCAAAAACCGCCACATTTTACAGCATTACGACCATCGGAAAATTTATCAGTACAACTCTCACAAAATCCAGGCATTTTACGATATGCGGTAGTGTAAGGGTTACTAGTTGAAATGCTCAGTAACAGATGGCGCCACTTACACTCTACAAGATAATGACAGGTATGTTTTTGGGTACGAAATTCACTTAGGTACAAGATCGAAGGAGCGCAAGAAAGTACTAACCAAAACAACTACGAATTACTTCTCACCTTTCTCGTTCTGGCACCTGGAGCTCAGGAAGGCGGACGACAACTGATGGATGTATGTTCTTTCGGTTGGCAGAAATAAAACACAGCAGCGGCGATGATGTTTATTTCTGCTGGATGATGAATTAGCAAATTGATGGGCAGTATTTGGTGGTGTGTTGTGTTGATATTTTGTTCAGGATGGTGAAACTTTTGTAAACTGCGAGTGGAAGTGATGGTGGTGGAGTGGCGAGGTGCAGAGTGACGAGGTGGTGGTGTAGCGGTGGTATGGCGGTTGTGGCAAATCAGCAAACTGCTCCAGCTTGTCCAGAATACCTTGATATTGCGGTCCTACCTTGCGTGTGAGCAAAACACCGCCATTCGGCAAGTGAACACGGAGGCTGGATAACAAGTTTGAACGGTTTTGCAGGATATCGAGGCAATAATTACAATGATATAAACAAAAATTGAGGAGCTCGGAAAACTAACTAAACTTTCACAAACAGTGTAGGCATTTTTTTCGGACGGACTTCAAATTGTAATGATTTTTGAAAAAATAGTGGTAAGCAGAGAATTTCAGGTAAAACCATCCAATCATGTCCTTCATACATCAGTACATGGTTTAAAAATATTAAACTTGAAAAAAATGTGTTACGTCGAAAAATATGTAATGATTACTTCGAAAAGTGATCAATGTCACCCCGGTTTACGGTACTTCTGTCAGACGGTCGAGTTTTACTTTTCACCCTACAATTCAGAAAATAATAATAATTTCCATTCAATTGTTTATGGTTTGAGAAGAAATCCGAATATAATCGGCATTCGACCTATCGTTGTGAATTTTGATTAATTTGAAGCAATTAGTGATGAACTAACAATGATGAACACAACCCAAAGAATGTAATTAATATGGAGGAATTGGCAGTAAAGGAGATAAAAGTATGAAAAGCGTCCAAAATAAGGAAGGGTCCATAGTAGGCTGATGAACCTATCATTCGTTCTTCAACATCAAATGTGATTTCTGTGTAACTTCATTGTGAATTTTTCTGTTGTTCGACTATTTTCCAAAAAATATAGTGCATAAATTTTTTTGGCGTACTTCCAATGGGAAACTGCGAAAATTTTATACGAAATTAAATCCTAATACTTTTCAGTTAAGTGTATTTTGTGACTTTATTGAAATAAAGTTATTCAAAGTTAGTGTTAGTTCTGTGATTTTTGTGTAATTCTCAAAACCCCTTCATGTGACAAAGTATCAAACCCAACAAACAACGAAAGCTGAACAAGCCTTTAATCCGAGAGAAGAAGCTGAACAAGAACTGTTTAAGCTATTATCCAGCTATGTTGTTCGTTGGGAAGTTAGCTCAGTTACGAAATTTCACATTGTTTGCACAATTTTTGACCCCCGTCAACTTCAATTGAAATTTTTACCAATTGGTCTTATGAGAAAACATTAGGGAAAATACATTAAATGCTAGAACTTTCGAGTTGGCCTTTAGAAAATTGCGGTTCATCCAATTTTTAATGAAGCAATTTTAGTATTTGAACGAGTGCACGATCGTTTCTTGAAAAATACAGAAGCTAGGGTTTTGGGATATTTTGTCCTTAAAATCTCATATTTTAGCAACATTTCTGTTGTATACTGAAAATCATATATAAGTTTTTGCCTTTCTCATATAAAGAAAGGCTATGCAATCACTGTAAAAATCGACCTTTTAACCGAGGCCCGGAGGGCCGAGTGTCATACACCATTCGATTAAGTTCGTCGAGCTGGTAAAATGTCGGTGTGTGTATGGATGTGTATGTGTCATTTAAACTCACACAATTTCCTCAGAGGTGGCTGGACCGATTTTCACAAACTTATTTTCATCTGAAAAGTATGACGCTCCCATAAGCTGCTATTGAATTTTTAGTTGATCCGACCTCCGGTTTCTGAGATACGAGTTGAAGAGTGCGATTACACAGTAAATTCCCATATAAACTGGTTCAACCATGATATCCAAATGATGTAAAACATATTAAAATTAGTGCAACTTTACTCCAGTTGACGGGTTTGCATCACTAATGACCAATCAAAGCAGCTTAGACCACATTGGCCACCTATGTCGGTTCATAATGCCTCCGGGGAACTCACCAGGTTCTTACGCTAATATTACACCTATTTCCCAGCGAATTCTTTACCGATTTTCACAAACTTTATTTCAAATTAAAGATACTGTAATGCCATTGACTGCTGCTGAATTTCATGTTTTGAATCTTGGTTCCGGAGTTACACGTTGGTTAATAAGCTTACACTGGAATTTCCCATATAAATCGGTAAAATCGTAATACCGCAGAGGCTAAAAACTAGTGAAATGGTAGCTAAATTACTTTGATTCGCACGTCTAGATCACTGGTTGCCAATGAAACATTCTTTGAATACATTGTCCACTATCGACGATTCAGGAAGTCCCGGATTCCGGGTACATTCCACAATTAAAATCACATCGGTTCTTCGGTGATGACTGAACCGATTTTCTCAAACCAAGTCTCGAATGAAAGGTAATATATGCAGTTTAGTATTGCGTCGCCACCCCCCCCCCCCCCCCTCTACCATCACACCTTATTCCTTCATCACTCCGCTCCTCTCCCCTCCCCTCACATCCGCATTTCCTTCATCCACCCCGTATACCGAAATAAGATGAAGGATTTCTGACGCATCCTCCACTCCCACTCTACTAAACCCCCACCCCCTCCACTTCCAAACCCATTCCACCAACATTTCAAAATATTATCACATGAAGATAACATTGAACTCATGCTGATTAAGCTAATTGAATATTAGGGATGCCCGGAGCTTATTGGCAGTTGGGGTAACCTCAAGTTGTTTAAAAGCCATTATCCAATGTGTTTTTGTTAAAAACATTTTGTTTTGTAGAAGTTATGGGCGATATTGTGTGTCGAGCATACCAATAAAATTTTCTAAATTCTAAACACTTTGTGTTATTTTAGGTGATTTTCAATCTATTACCAAAATGATTCTATTTTTCAATAGTGCGTAAAAATAGCTTTCAGTATCCGTATAGCTATTACATCACATTAGTTATTCTTAAATAGTTTTTTTGTAAAATATGCGGTTGGGGTAAGTTGGCGGTGACGCACGCGGGACAAGCTGGCGATACTATTTACAGTGCAAATATAGTCATCAAATATTTTTATTTTTGAAATTCACTCCAAAGTAAAACTTTGTGTAGCTCGTTAATACAGGGGATATTTGCATCGGCCAATTGCTTAAAAAATTTCGAAAATATGCTTTCGAATGTGGAGTACGCGTCAAAGAAAAATGCTGGGGTATTGAGACTGAATTATATTAGAAAATGTTGGTTAATATAGTTGGTTGGTAAATAACTGGGCTATGCGTAATATAGACCCGGTGGTTCGCCACAGTAGTCGTTAGCCTCTTATCCAATAACTCCTATCCCTACCTCTCCGCGGTGCCAGCTAGGGTACGAGTAACCATAGGACAGATCGGGTAACCAACCATGGTGGGCGGTCGTATGCTGACAGTGTCTGTTCTCCATGTTAGGGGCGGCTGATGTATCATCCACGTGTCAGCGTGGGACTCTAAACAGAGCTGACACGATGGTCCGGCGAAACAGGGGGTTGGGGAAGGCCCAACCAGCCGCCCTGGAAAACTAACCGTTACGAACATTGCAGACAATAACAATAAGGACTACGATTGGAAACTCGGAACATGAAACTGCAGGTCACTCTGCTTTCCAGCTTTCGACAGGATTATCTACGATGAACTCCAACCACGCAACTTTGAAGTCGTAGCACTGCAGGAACTTTGCTTGACAGGACAAAAAGTATGGAAAAGCTGATATCGGGCGGCTACTTTCTACCAGAGCTGTTGCACCACCAACGAGATGGGAACCGGCTTTGTAGTGTTGGGTAGGATGTGTCAATGCGTGATTGGATGGACTCCGATCAACGCAAGGATGTTTAAGCTGAAGATCAAAGGCCGTTTCTTCAACTACAGCATCATCAACGTACACTGCCCACACGATGGGAGACCCGACAACGAGAAGGAAGCGTTTTATGCGAAGCTGGAGGAGGTGTACGACGGCTGTTCGCAACGGGACGTGAAAATCGTCATCGGTGATATGAACGCTCAGGTAGGACGGGAGGTAATGTTTAGACCGGTAATCGGGCCAAACAGCTTGCACACCATATCGAATGACAACGGCCAACGATGCGTGAACTTCACAGCCTCCCGTGGCATGGTAGTCCGAAGTGCTTTCTTCCCCCACAAAGATATCCACAAAGCCACCTGGAGATCACCTGACCAACGCACCGAAAACCAATTCGATCACGTTCTAATCGACGGGCAGTTCTTCTCTGATATCACCAACCTACCGCAGTGCGAATATGGATTCGGACTATTACCTAGCTGCAGTATGCATGGGCTCAAAATTCTCGACGGTGTACAACACTCGTCGTAGTCGGACGCCAAGGCCCAACATCGCGCAACTTCGGGACGCCGGGGTTGCCCAAGACTACGCACAGCGACTGGAAGCAGAAATACCCACGGAAGAACAGCTGAGCGCAGCTACTCTTGAAGATGGCTGAAGGGAGATCCGTTCCGCCATAGGAATTACTGCTATAGCGGCAGTACAGCGATTCCGAATCGAGGAAACGACTGGTTCAATGACGAATGTAAGCAGTTAATAGAGGAGAAGTATGCAGCATGGGCGAGGATGCTGCAGCACGGAACGAGACAGAATGTGGAGCGATACAAACTAGCACGGAACAGGAAAACCTCGTTCCTCCGGAGAAAGAAGCGCCAACAGGAGGAACGAGATCGCGAAGCGATGGAACAACTGTACCGCGTAAACGACACACGGAAGTTCTACGAGGAGCTGAACAGTTCGCGCAATGGCTACGTTCCGTGAGCCGATATGTGCAGGGACTTAGACGGCAACCTTCTTACAAACGAGTGTGAGGTAATTGAGAGGTGGAAGCAGTACTATGACGAGCATCTCAATGGTGAAGCAGACAAAAGCGATATTGCAACAGATCTTGGAGCACGCGCAGAAGACGATAGGCTGCCGGCATCTGATCTCCAAGAAGTCAAGGAGGAGATTGGTCTGCTGAAAAACAACAAAGCTGCCGGTGTAGATCAATTACCAAGTGAGCTATTAAAATACGGTGGGTAAACACTGGCTAGAACGCTGCACTGGGTAATCGCCAAAATTTGGGAGGGGGAGATTTTGACGGAGGAGTGGATGGAGGTTGTCGTTTGCCCAATTTTCAAAAAGGGTGATAAGTTGGATTGCTGCAACTACCGCGCGATCACACTACATAGCACCACCTACAAAGCCCTCTCCCAAATTCATTGCCGCCGATTGTCACCATTTGCAAGGGAGTTCGTGGGGCACTACCAAGCAGAATTGGATGGATTCCCGCGCCACCACGGACCAAATATTCGCGATTCGGCAGGTTCTGTAGAAGTGTCGCGAATACAACGTGCCCATACATCATTTGTTCATCGATTTCAAATCGGCGTATGACACAATCGATCGAGATCAGCTAGAGCAGATAATGCACGAGTACGGTTTTCCGGATAAGCTAACACGATTAGTCAAAGCGACGATGGATCGGGTGATGTGCGTTGTTCGAGTATCAGGGACACTCTCGAGTCCCTTTGAATCTCGAAGAGGGTTACGGCAAGGTGATGGTCTATCGTGCTTGCCGTTCAACGTTGTGTTAGAAGGTGGAATTAAGCAGAGCGGGGATAGACACGAGTAGCACGAACCTCAGGAAGTCCGTCCAGCTTCTTGGCTTCGCCAACGACATTGACATAATTGCACGGAACTTTGAGGCGATGTCGGAAACGTACATCAGACTGAAAGCTGAAGCAGCCGCAGGATTGGACTTGCCATCAACGTTTTGAAGACAAAATACATGAGAGGAAGAGATTCTAGAGACGACAATGTGAACCTCCCATCCCGAGTTCGGATTGACGGTGACGAAATCGAGATGGTCGACGAATTCGTGTATTTGGGCTCACTGGTAACCGCCGACAGTAGAGAAATTCAGAGACGGATCTTGGCGGGAAATCGTGCCTACTTTGGACTCCGGAGGACGTTCCGGTCGAAAAAAAATCGCCGCCGCACGAAGTTGATTATCTACAAGACGCTGATTAGACCGGTGGTCCTCTACGACCACGAGGCCTGTAATATGCTCGTGGAGGACCAACGCGCCCTTGGAGTTTTCTAACGAAAAGTGTTGCGTACCATCTATGGTGGTGTGCAGATGGAAGACGGGACGTGGCGCAGGCGAATGAGCCATGAGTTGCATCAGCTGCTGGAAGAACCATCCATCGCGCATACCGCAAAAATAGGACGTTTGCGGTGGACTGGACACGTCGTAAGAAGGTCGGACGACGATCCGGTGAAGATGGTTCTTGAGGGCGAGCCTACAGGAACAAGTAGACGGGGCGCACAGCGGGCACGGTGTGAACCCTCAACCCCCCCCCCCCCCCCTTGCGCGCGGGCCTGATTGGGAGTGATAATGGTCTTCAAATATCCGAGGTTCGAAGCGACACGTAGGGAGATGCTTTAAATGGGAGGACCAGACATTAACCCGAATAATGTCTATAGAATGACTAGCGACGTAAAAACGCAGAACGCGGACGTCACGCTCCTACCAGAATCGCCTGATTAACCATGGCACCCTACCGGTTGGCCCGATTGAAATATAACGAAAACAGAACGAAATAAAAAATCTCAAAAAATGTAAAACTTTCCTCTTATCTTTATAACACGTATCGTTATAAGTTATAACAATACTTTATCATGTTTTACGTGAATTGTCTGTAAGAAACGAGAGTTCCTACTCTTCTATACATGAATAAATAAAAAAAACTTACTTGAAACTTCTCATTCAGAAGCATCATTTTAATCCTTAATCAAAGAGACACTTTTCTTCATCACCCAGTACAGACCCAAACTGACTATATCTCCAGAAATAGTGCGAGCGTAGTTGATTGAAGGAGTGAATTCTCAGCTGGCAGACGCAAAACGGTTTTGAAAAAACTCATCTGACGGATTGTTCATCCATTAAACACTTTCCAAATTAATGCTGCTAATGTACACACATTGTTCTAAAAAATCGCGAACTTCAATTTTCACGTTAACAAATTACCACCATTACAGCACTAGGTACACGAATTTAACTATATTCAAAAAATTAACTTGACGGGGAGCAAAACTTTTTTCGTAGTCCCCCATCGCTTGCTTCGATCTATTTTCAAATGATGCGAAAGAGAATAAGTCTCATACTTATTTTTTAAAATATCGCAGAATCCTTCTTTGTCGAGCTCTTTAGCTTTTTGTTTAACTATTGAAAAATTCACTTGGATTCCAATGATTCAACTAACCTGTTCTAATTTCTTCCGCCATTTTCAGACACCAAAAGCCGTTCTTCCATTTTTTCCCCAAGACTCGACTACAACGAGTGGCTTCCCGTCGGCCGAGGCGATCCTTTGAAAAATGATCCGACTTACGACTACAGTCCTCCAGTGCTGGACCGGGTGCGCTATTGGCCCGAAAATCTGGCCAACAAGGACAAAGGAAGCGACATCCTATTACTTGGAGTGCCATCGAAAAAGTCCAGCTCGAAGGCGGATCAACAATATCAACAGCCATGGGCAAACAGTGGTCCGGTGCGAAGGACTTACTATCACCATCAAATAAATCAGTTACCAACAGTCTTGATGCCGCCTCCGCTCAGCAATCACATACAGCAGGAAGGTAGTGATGGGTATCTGTGGGCACAAGCAAGTACCAACCATCCACAGCGGTTTGAGTCGCAAGCAGAAGGATTCCGATACAAACCAGGTCCAGCTTCTTATCCTGCTCACAGCTTCGTGAATCAATATTCAGGTAGTAGTGTTAGTTAGACTTCAAAATACTAAATTTTTCATTCTGCTTTCTCATTGTAGGCCCGAAACATACAGATGTACCATTACATCAGATGACTTCATATCAACCACAACAACAACAACAATCGCATCACAACCATCCCTACACAACCACCATTCGTCTAGTAACTCCCAATGACCTGAGTCAAAAGAAACCGATCCTGCACACAATTCTTCAAAATGAGAAAGCCTATCCATTCACAAAATCCACCGTGACCAGCGCAATAACCGAATACACCCCAAGCTTCTACAACCCGCAAAGCATCAACGCCATGGCCACGACCATAATTCACCCGCCACAAACAACGGAATATCTTACATCGGAAACCTCGAACGACATCCCGGCGGTCAGTGTGAACATTCGAGCCCCTGCAGTAACTCCAACCGCATTCATGGCTGCGATGACGACAACCAGATCTGACACAACTTCTACTACAACTGTGACACCTCCGCCCTCAGTGACCGCCGACTCCTTATTCTCTCACTACAATCAACCGCCCCGTCCACCCAAAAGTCCACTGTACCTGATAATCGAGGGTCACTCGAAGGTCAAAACCTACGGATTGAACAATAATAACACACTGCTGCGACCTCCGATGATGGTTCCGGTTGCAAGTTCCGAAGATCCCGTGAACCGGCGTGTAGTCAACCGAGCTGAATCGGGCGATGAAATGGAAGTGTCTCACATCTCCATGAAACTGACCACAAGCACCACAACTGCGGCACCCCCGGCATCCGATGAGGAAAGTAGTGCTGAAAAATCTGCGATTGACTCCCTGCTCGGTCTGCTGGAATCTTCCTTTGGCGGTTATCTTCTGAGAGGCGATTCCGGTGGAAATGCTATCGACAGTGCCGAAGGTGATAAAGATTCCAAAGCTCGTAGAAATGCCCGAGACATTCGGGGCTGGTCACAACAACAACAACAACAGCAGCGGCAGAAACAGCAGGTGTTCGTTGAAGGATCTTTTCTAGTCGGAGAAAAGTCCTGCTCCGAGTCGGCAGCTTTCGACTGCTACCGAAAAGGAGTCGTACTGGATGAAAGTGCCACTATTATCGAGGATGCATTTAAGTATTGAGGAGAAATGATTTTTTTTGTTTTGGATGGTAAAGGACCGGCGTTATTTTTTGTTTCTTCCTCGAAATTCGGTTCTGAAGTATTGTTAAGTTTGGATATTTTAAAAGTTTATGAAGCTGATGTATTTTCCACGGTTATTTCGTGGTAAGTTGTTCGAATATCATGTGACCATCTGTACATAGAAACAAATAGAATTAAGCTCTAGTCTCCTAAGATTCACTAGGCTAAGGATAAGCTCTCTCACGCGCAGCATCATCCAAAAGTTCTCTGTGTCATTTTTTATGTGAAAATGTAGCAAGTAGAGATAAATCATTGTATTGTTAGCGATGCTTTTAATGATAGAAGTACTACACACGGTTTAAATCTATTGAATATCACTGAAACCATCCGAATTCATATTCGAATTTTCCATTCACTACGGGTCAAGCCTCGTGAATATTTGGGGATTCACCGGTTGGTCATCTCCATGGGCTGTCGCCTCGCTCGCTGCTGATACTTTGGTAAGGCACGTTTGCATTCAACCCCCAGTCTTATCACGATCTCTTCGGATAGTCCCCATCGGTAAACTTACCCTACTCCGACTGAGAGTCCCTTAGCGGCGGAATTTCTCTCGGTACCGATAACTGTTTCGTGAGCCAATTATCTCCCAGCTAATTAGAATCTGGTGAATTTATCCCGGTGCTTGTTTTCGTGAGCCTTTTAGCTCCCCGTTTTGTCCCGATCTACTCGATCTAGTCCCTTGAGATGGTCCTAGCCCACCCAACGGGCCAGTCAGTAGGTGCCGAGGTATATCCAGTGATTCCGGGTGAGGCATAGTTTTCGGTTTAATTGCGCCTCAATGACCCGCTGCTGGCTGTTCGACGCGATCTACTTAATCTAGTCCCTGGCGGCGGATCTAGCTTACTCACGAGCTACGTAGTAGGGTGTCGATATTGGTTCGGCGATTCCGGTGGAGCCTGGCGTTCGCTGGCGCCCCGATAACCCGAACCCAGTGCTGCGTCGCGTAATACCTACCTGATCCCCGGCGGTGGAACTTGTTTCCTCCGCCGGAGAGTTCCCCAGCGGCGGAATTTTTCCCGAGCCCGATTTGTGGTTTCATGACGGCTTTCTAGTGGACGGCACTACTTTGTTGGTCCCTCTGAAGCTCGGAGAGCATACCTGTCACTACTCTGTTGACCGCATACCAGATATGCTCACCGTGGTACATCTTCGACGATTTTGTAAACCATATATGCCCCTTCGAACTACTTCTAACCTAGGGCCTTCAAAAACCACGTGTTCCGGTATCTCTTGCACTGTCTCAAACCCCTCGGGCAAAGGGGTGACAGAACATGTTCAAACCGATGCAGGTACCTCCGGAAGCATCCGTGCTCGGACAAAAACTGCATCAAATGGCTGTTCACTAGGGCATTGCAAAAAAAATTTTTTTTGAATTCTCAAAGGCCCCTCCTCTCATATTGTGACAAATGTCAAAGTAAGCTCAGATGCCAAATTTCACATCATTTGGACAATAATAGACCCCCGCCCACTTCGTTTGAAATTTTTTGAAATTGGTAGTATGGGAAAATATGGTGGAAAAATACATTAAATGCTATAACTTTTGAAGTAGCAATCAGAAAATTACAATTTATGCCTCTTTTGGAAGGAAATATTCTTAGTATTTAAATGGTGATATTTTTGTTTCTAGGAAAATACGGGAAAGTGGTGTACTGGGTCATTTTGGCCCCAAAATCCCCTATTTTTAATGATTTTTCTACTCCGTGATGCAAATCATACATATTTTGTAGTTTTTCTAATGTGAAAAAATCTCAGAAATCGATCGCAACCCTTTTGACCTTAGTCCGAATACGAGAAGTTGGAGTTATAGGGCTTTTTGTCAGTCATATTAAATTTTATCATTTTCTCATGCATATATCTTTATTATTCTTCAATCAATTTTCATAAAATGTAACTTGTTGAACGTGTAAAATTCTGAGGAATAAAACAAAAATGAAAACGTTAAAGGTAAAATTCAGAAACATCAAACTTTTTGATATTGACTCTACAAAACTCATTTTTTTCATTGTTTGTCCTAATACCTCAACTTCTCCTGTTTTTCCAGGAATGAAACTTTTCTCATGTGATCCCTAAGCATATTTTACACTAAAAGTAGTAATTTAAATAAGAATTTTGTTGTTAAATGGAGTTAATATGTGCGATTTTATGATAAAAATGTGAAATCGACCCTATATGTCAAATAATTTGATGTTCCTGAATTTTACCGATAACGAATCTATTTTTGTTATAATCCTAAGGATTTTCCACGTTTAACAAGGTATAGCTTATGAAAATTGAGTGAAGAATAATAGAGATATATTTACGAGAAAATGATGAAGTTTAATATGAATGGCAAAAGTGATTTTAATGATTTTTCTGCTCCGTGATTTGCATCACGGAGCAGAAAAATCATTAAAAATAGGGGATTTTGGGGCCAAAATGACCCAGTACCCCACTTTCCCGTATTTTCCTAGAAACAAAAATATTTTCATTCAAATACTAAGATTATTTCCTTCCAAAAGAGGTATAAATTGTAATATTCTGATTGCTATTTCAAAAGTTATAGCATTTAATGTATTTTTCCTCCATATTTTCCCATAGTATCAATTTCAAAAAATTTCAAGCGAAGTGGGTGGGGGTCTAAAATTGTCCAAATGATGTGAAATTTGGCATCTGAGCTTACTTTGACATTTGTCACAATATGAGAGGGGGGGCCTTTGAGAATTCAAAAAAAAATTTTTTTGCAATGCCCTACTGTTCACCTCACCATACTTCCTATGCACCCACGCCAACACATTTGGGATGAGTCGGTGAGTCCACCTTCCATTCTCCACGTCGTCCCACTTTTGCTGCCACTTAGCCAACGAGTCCGCTCGGACCATTTCATGTATTCCTCATATACACCTGCCAGGAGACGCATACAATGTCGACATGGCTGTTGTAATTTAACGGATTGTCGACCGTCGAGCGTACTCATCGATAGGATGGATTGTTCCCCGACACTGATCACGACACGCTGGATTTTTTACGGTTGCTGACCACATTGACTCCCGCATTGTCTTCTTGTGAGCCAGCTGCAGCTTGACGTCAGCTATCACCGATGCCTATTGTTTCTGTCGTCAATATCTCCACCTCCTCAAGGGTCTCGCCGGTTATCGTCAGGACAACATCAACTGCAAAGTCGACGATCTCAACTCCCCTAGGTAGTTCCAATGTTAACACACCGTTGTACATTATATTCCAGAGCGTTGGGCCGAGTATGGAGCCCTGAAGTACTCCCATACCGTGACCCTTATCGACCTCTTCCCCATGTTCGTTTCGTAGACCAGTACTCGGTTCTGGAAGTAACTTTTCAGAACCTTACATAGATAGTACAGAACCCACATTCTGTACAGCGCTACGGCGATAGCCCCCCAGCTAGCACTGTTGAACGCTTTCTTCACGTCTATCGTTACCACGGCGCAGTAGCGATTACCCCTTCTCTTTTGCTTCAATGCTTTCTCCGCGCTAGCGATGACTGTGTGGATGGCGTCCATCGTCGATATCCCTTTCCGGAACCCGAACTGCTTCTACGATAGTCCGTTCTCACTTTCAGCTTAGGTCGTCAGCCTATTGAGGATGACCCTTTCCAAAAGTTTACCATGAGTATCGAGCAGGCATGTAGGCCGATACGATGCTGGATCTCCGGGTCGTTTCCCTGGTTTTGGCAGCAACACCAGCTTCTGGATCTTCCGTCTATCCGGGAAATAGCCATCGTCCAGGTATTTCTATAGGACTATCCTGAGTATCCTTGCTCTCTCTGAATGGTCCATGTCGAAGTCCTTTATTTTCCACCTCCGCTCGCCAGTCCTCATTCTCGGTGATACCGTACCATTTCGCCGACCAATGGTGTAGTGGATCGCTTGGTAGTCACTATGTGTGTACTGATCACTAACTCGCCAATTCATGTTATCCATCAGCGAAGGACTGTAGAATGTTATATCGATGATGGATTCTCGACCGTCTTTACGAAATATGGTAGTGGAACCTTCGTTGCACAGTTCAGCAGGTCAGCCTGCTACCCCACTCCACGGCCCAAGCGTTAAAGTCTCCTCCTATAACAACCGGCGATCGTCCGACTAACGAGTCGGTTAGTGCGTCCAGCGTCATATTGTACTGCTCTGGTGTCCATCTCGGGGGAGCATAGCAGCTACAGAAAAATACGCTGTTGATTCTAGCGATCCCGAAGCCTTCGTTTGTGTTGTCAACCACCTCTTGGACAGGGAAACCGCCCATTACTTGTATTGCAGCCATTCCTGCACAATCCACCACCCAGTTACCGTTATCGGGAGGAACACGATCAAGCTTGTTGATTGCAGAGTGAACGTCGATTTTTTCCCGTTTCGCTTTGTGCTGTGATGATTCACACGTCGAATCTCATAATGGTTTGTTCATCCACAGCTATCTGTTCATGCGATGAATACAATGCCTCATGAGTGGCGTTGTTGAGTAAAGGCTGGCACAATCTAGCTTAGAATTGCTCACACAGCATTTCGTTCGATGGATGAAGTAAATTCTCCCGAATACCACGCTCACTGAATCTGGAGGCAGCATTTTCATGCGAATGCGACTCGTGAGATTTTTTTTGTAAGAGTGTGTGTTGCGTTTGGCTGTAGGATGAAGAGTCAGTGGATGAAAAGGCTACCAGATGCATAGCGTGTGCAGAGTGATTTTGATTGAAATTATCGCGCATCCAATGATGTGTATGTATTGCTACCATAGCGGCATAGCGGATTGCATTTATCCCCTCATTAAAATTTGATCAAGCATTACCCACTAACCATAATCACGAGCCATTGCTTGAAGAGTCAAAAAGGGATATGGGTGACAGGAATGAAATTATCGTAATCTTTCACTCTATAACAATACTGCTAATATATAAACTGCTAATGTTCATCAAAACTTTTCTCTTTATCAAATATTTGGCACAGCTTAAGATAGGGTTATTCGGAAATCGAGTCTACAGGTTTAATGCAAACTATCCTTGCAAGTGAAGAGTCGGAAACAGATTACTAGATTGTTAGTATAAAATTATAAAATACACAATAAATAGAGTGATAGAAACAAAATTTTTAATACTTAAATTATATGCAAACAAAGAAATTCACCTGAGTGAGATATTTGAAATTAATTATTAAAAAGTATTTCGTTAAAAAAATGCAAATCTCTAGAAAACATAGGAAATATACTATAATTTTGCCGAATAATTTAAATTGTTATACAGATAAATGAGAACGAAAAGATTTACTTTTAAGGGGAGGTACTTTTCCTTTTGGAAGAAAATAATGAAAAGTTTGTCTTTATTGTCAAATAGTTAAAAAATCTTTCGGTTTTGATGGTTAAATAGCTCAGACTTCGTAAAAATCAGTATCTGGGTGAAATTCAAATTGCCGGCTTCAATATGGCGAATTCCATCAGCCACTACGAGCGAAACATGGTCCGAAAATTACGAGTCTGCAGCCTCTTGTAGTAAACTAAAATCTAAAATCATTGTAATTTCCTTAAGTTAATGAAATTTTGCTCGATTTATACCTAATTGGAATGAATTTTGACGATGAAGTGATTGCATAACAAATATTTGAATTCTTAAAAGCAGTTTTTTATGTCACCTTTTTTCACTTGAATCACGTTGAAAAATTATAAATAAATAATTATTGATACTAGTTTTAGGTATAAGTCATAAAGAATTTCATTAGAAAATATAGACCTTTAGGAAATTGTAATGATCTTTGATTTTGGTTTACTATGCAAAAGAAACTTCAAGCTCGTAGGTTTTGGACTATGCTTCGCGCGGGTGGGCAGAGGGAAATCGCCATTTTTGATTTCATTCGGATACTAATTTTTACGGTCTTGAATAATAAGCGTATTTAACCATCAATACCTAAGGGTCTTTAAATTATTCCACAAAAAAATAACAAACTTTACCTTATTTACGTCCAAAAGAAAAAATGACCTACCCTAAAGAAGTGTATATATACTCCATAACTCTACCCAGTTATGTTAAACCGGAAAATGAGCCGGAATGCTGGCTGGTTCTAATTTGTATTCCGGCTCCAGTGACACAACTTGAATCGGTTGTGTAGGAGTATGAATTAGAACCAGCTGGCTCATGTCCGACTGAACTTTACTGGGTATATTTAAAGACAGAACGACTTTGCAAAAAATACTACCGCAGAAAAATCAAGTTTTCGCGAAAAACAAAATTTAGATTACCCAATTCTCGCTTTGGCTACTTTGTGCTCCATACGAAACGCTTTTCTTAGATAGAGATTGTTGATGGGAAGTACATATACTTTGTATGCTTTTGTATGTTTTGTATGTGATGATATCCCAAAAAATAGAAGACGAAAGCAATATATAAAAATTTAAATATTCAATTCCGCTGTAACGTCTCTAATGTACACTTCGAGTGTGTGTATTCAATCCATCCCCCACTGATCGGCAGTGTTTTTTATGGAAAAAAACTTGCTTGCACATATTTACTAATACTTTGTTTTAGTTTATTGATGCAAACATGTTTAGCCCTGGTTAGTCTCTTATGTACACTTCGAGTGTACTGAAAACTTGTGATGAAATTACTCGAATTTTTTTTGTTATTCATTACTTATGGCATAAATCCCATTTAATAAGATCTCAATTCATCTATTTATTGCGCTACGATAAATTACCGAAACATGCCTCTTTTTCGCGCTCCACAGTGGTGTAACTCCTTAACACTCGGAATACCAAGGGGGTAAAAAAAATGGGAACGCTTACTTTGACCGGTCATATCTCAACCGTTACATAATCAATTTTAAATCTGTCTTCACCAATAGAAAGATATGTCTTTTGAGAATACGTCAAATTAAAAAATAGAATAATAGAGTTGTCTACCGTAAGTTACAGTAAAAAGAGTATGACAAAGTCAGTGAGAAAAAAATGGGAACGCTTCTTTGACTTGCCATATCTTAGCTGTTTGCTCACCAATTTTAATTCTTTCTTCACCATTGGATAGGTAAATCTTTTATAAAAACAGTGAACAAAGAATGATGGAAAACAAATTTGTGTATCTGAAGTAATTGTAAAAACAGTAATTGAGAGTCAGTACAGACGAAATGACTTTTTCTGTTCAAACAATCGTATCACGACCGTTTGTCAACCAATTTCAATTTTCCTTACACCAATGCAATCCTTAGAGCTTCTAGACTTGTAATATATGCAATAAATAGTAGATTTTCAAAAATTACTATACTTTTTCGAGTTTTTAGGAGATAGGATTTTTACAATGTACGTGGCATACGGTTCATTGAAATTCTTTGCGACTTGTTAGTTTTACGGTTTAAAAATTACCTGTTTACTCAATAGTTCTACATATTATACATGGATATTATTATATCAAAATGTTTGCACGGACGTGGAGAAACACATTATTGTATGTAAGTTACTAAATAATAGAGTGTGTTAGGACGATTCAGTAAATACGAAGAAGTTCAGAATTTTAAAATATTCGTCATATAACTTTAAATTTGAAGCGATGACCTATACATTTTAATACACCAGTCGATTGTAATTGATGGCGGCTACAATTTCTGAAAAAACACATTTTTATATTTTCTCAAAAAATAGCCAAAAGTACGTAGAAGTACAGAAATTTCATTTAGTTGGCAAAAAACGTCGAATTCAAAGCGATGGCCTATACCTTTTTATATACCAATCGATTATAATTGATTTTGGTTACAATTTCTGGAAGAACAATTTGTATATTTTCTCAAAAAAAAATAGACTAAAGTACGTAGAACTACAGTAATTTCATTTAGTTGACAAATAGCTTCAAGTATTCAAAGCTATCACCTATTTCATTTATACACCAATCGATTGTAATTGATTTTGGCTACAATTTCTTAAAGAACAAATTTTTATATATTCTCAAAAAATAGCCAAAAATACGTACAAGTACAGAAATTTCATTTATTGGGCAAATAACGACGAATTCTAAGGGATGATTTATACTTTTTTATACACGAATCGATTGTAATTGATGGCGGCTACAATTTTTGAAAGAACACATTTTTATATTTTCTCAAAAAATAGACAAAATGCGAAGAAGTACGGAAATTTGATGTAGTTGGCAAATAAGGTCACATTCAAAGTGATGGCCTACACTTTTATATATATAACAATCGATTGTAATTGATTTCGGCTACAATTGTTGCAAGATAAACTTTTCATATTTTCCCAAAAAAACGACAAAAATACGTAGAAGTACAGAAATTTCGTCTGATTGGCACACAACTACAAATTTCCGTACTTGTACGTATTTTTGGCTAATTTTTGAGAAAATATAAACAACTGTTCTATCAGAAATTGTAGCCGCCATCAATTACAATAGATTGGTGTATAAATAGTGTAGGTCATCCCTTTTAATTTGCAGTTATTTGTCAATCAAACGAAATTTCTGTAGTTCTACGTATTTTTGTCGTTTTTTTTAAGAAAATATAAAAAGTTTATCTTGCAACAATTGTAGCCGAAATCAATTACAATCGATTGGTATATATAAAAGTGTAGTCATCACTTTGAATTTGACCATACTTGCCAACTAAATCAAATTTCCGTACTTCTACGTATTTTGTCTATTTTTTGAGAAAATATAAAAATGTGTTCTTTCAGAAATTGTAGCCACCATTAATTACAATCGATTGGTGTATAAAAAAGTATAAATCATCCCTTAAAATTCGACGTTATTTACCCACTATATGAAATTTCTGTGCTTATACGTAGTTTTGGCTATTTTTTAGAAAATGTGTTCTTTAAGAAATTGTAGCCAAAATCAATTACAATCGATTGGTATATAAAAAGGTATAGGCCATCACTTTGAACTCGACGTTATTTGCCAACTAAATGGAATTTCTGTACTTCTACGTACTTTTGGATATTTTTTGAGAAAATATAAAAATGTGTTTTTTTCAGAAATTGTAGCCGCCATCAATTACAATCGACTGGTGTATTAAAATGTATAGGTCATCGCTTCAAATTTAAAGTTATATGACGAATATTTCAAAATTCTGAACTTCTTCGTATTTACTGAATCGTCCTAACACACTCTATTATTTAGTAACTTACATACAATAATGTGTTTCTCCACGTCCGTGCAATCATTTTGATATAATAATATCCATGTATAATATGTAGAACTATTGAGTAAACAGGTAATTTTCAAACCGTAAAACTAACAAGTCGCAAAGAATTTCAATCAACCGTATGCCACGTACATTGTAAAAATCCTATCTCCTAAAAACTCGAAAAAGTATAGTATTTTTTGAAAATCTACTATTTATTGCATATATTACAAGTCTAGAAACTCTAAGGATTGCATTGGTGTAAGGAAAATTGAAATTGGTTAACAAACGGTCGTGATACGATTGTTTGAACAGAAAAACTCATTTCGTCTATACTGACTCTCAATTACTGTTTTTACAATTACTTCAGATACACAAATTTGTTTTCCATCATTCTTTGTTCACTGTTTTTATAAAAGATTTACCTATCCAATGGTGAAGAAAGAATTAAAATTGGTGAGCAAACAGCTAAGATATGGCAAGTCAAAGAAGCGTTCCCATTTTTTTTCTCACTGACTTTGTTATACTCTTTTTACTGTAACTTACGGTAGACAACTCTATTCTTCTGTTTTTTAATTTGACGTATTCACAAAAGACATATCTTTCTATTGGTGAAGACAGATTTAAAATCGATTATGTAACGGCTGAGATATGACCGGTCAAAGTAAGCGTTCCCATTTTTTTAGACCCCCTTGGTAGTCCGCGTAACTTTTTACCCCCTTGGTATTCCGAGTGTTAATGTATACAAGCCATTGGTCTCCATGCGATGTTTTTTTTTCACCAAATTAATAAATTATTTATGATTTATATTATTGGTATGCCTTGAACACTGCACTCCATTTCAAGACAGAAGTGCGCTCTTTCATTTAGTATATCGGGTAATTTTGCACGCAGTATTTCAATTCCCGGAGACAGCAGCCGCCCACCAAAATCAGTTCCTTCCTACTCATGGAACGGAGGCAGAACACATTATAGGCACCAGCCACTAGCAGTATTCCGAATCAATTAGAATCTACAACCAACGCGCACAAGAATAGCAGCAGCACCGGCATCGAAATGGCGCTCAAGAACGGCATTCATGCGAATACGATTCACTCAATTATTGCGAATTTCATTCTCATGATTCTAGACTCCGAAAATTCGTGCCAGTGTGGACTCACAGCCTAAACGAAAATGTATTGAGGAGAATGGCATATGAATGAACCTATGCTGTGAGTTTGTTTATACTCTCTCTCTCTCCCGAAGCTCTCACTACCTCGAGCTTCCCACTGAGACGTCCAAAAAATTGTTTCAAAATCGTTCAACACGATGGACGTTTGTTGAACGGTTATTTGGACGTTGTCCAAATTGGTCCAACGAACGTCCTTCATTGGACAATTTTGAAACCAACCGTTCTTAGAGGGTTGATTTAGGCTCTCGTTTTCAATCTGTGCTATGGTTCTTTCAAGTACACCCATATTTTTTTACGCGGTATTTTTTGCGCGGTTTTTTTACGAGGTTTTTTTACGCGGATTTTCCAATTAACGCGGTTTTTGCAAAAATATTCTAAGTCCTTTTGAATGCAAAAGACTTAGACTTTTTTCTGAAAAAAATTTCTAAGTCCTTTTAAATGCAAAGAACTTAGAAGAATTTTGGCAGTTTTTATTTTGCGCGGATTTCGCCATTAACACGGTTTTGGCAAAAAATATTCTAAGTCCTTTTGAATGCAAAAAACTTAGAAGATTTTCGGAAAGATGGAAGAGACGGGTCTGGAAGATTCCTTAAGGCCCGCACCCCAACAATATGGGTATTTTCGGAATGGTCTTAAAGAGGAGGTGCCAGAAATTGATTTTTGACGCCATTTTGAAATCAAAGATGGTGACTTCAGGTTTAGCGAAATTCGCTGTAACCCAAATAATATGGGTATTTTCGGAATGGTATTGACAAGTAGGTGCTAGAAATTTATGTTTGGCGCCATTTTGAAATCCAAGATGGCGACATCCGGTTTAGCGGAAATTCCCTACAACCCATGCAATATGGGTATTGTTGGAATGGTCTTGAAAAGTAGGTACCAGAAATTTATATTTGGCGCCATTTTGACATCCAAGGTGGCGACTTCCGGTTTAGCGCTATAACCCAATCAATATGGGTATTTTTGGAATGGTCTTGACGAGTAGTAGACAAAGATAGATGTTTGATGCCATTTTGAATTCCAAGATGGCGACTTTCGGGTTAGCCACATTCACTATAACCCAGTCAATATGAGTGTTTTTGATATGATCTTAACAAGTAGGTTCCAAAAATTGATTTTTGACGCCATTTTTAAATCCAAGATGGCGATTTCCGATTTCGCGAAATTCGCTATAACCCAATCAATATTGGTATTTTTGGAAGTTGAAGTTGTAGTACAAATAGTTTTAATTAAACAGTTGAATTTACTTAAATTTAAGCAATATGTTTAATTTGAATAAATTCAAACCCCCAACTCACACCACATACGTCTTTTTCTTCTCTCTCTTCCATTCTCACCGCACTTTCCTGGATGAACACATAAAAATATTTTGCATTTTGCTGGTTTATGGTTAGATCTTATATTTGAGGGTGATTAAGACGATTGCCCAAATTTTTCATGCGAGAATTTCGGTAAACCGGAAGTCGCCATCTAGAATTTTAAAATGACGGCAAACATCGACGTTTGTCTGCTACTCTTCAAGACCATTCCAAAAATATCCACATTGATTGAGTTATATCGAATTTCGCTAAACCGGAAGTAGAGGAGTGCGCCACGCCGCCGCGCCGCGCCGACGATTGCATGTAAAAATAGTAAGCACATCGGCGTGACGCCGGCGCGCCGCCGACTTTTTCCTGAAATCGGCGGCGCGGCGCACACCTCTAACCGGAAGTCGCCATGTTGGATTTCAAAATGACGTCCAAAATAAATTTCTGGCACCTACTCTTCAAGACCATTCCAAAAATATCAATATTGATTGAGTTATAGCGAATTTCGCTAAACCGGAAGTCGCCATCTTTTATTTCAAAATTACGTCAAAAATCAATTTCTGGCACCTACTCTTCAAGACAATTCCAAAAATACTCATATTGATTAGGTTATAGTGAATTTCGCTAAAACCGGAAGTTGCCATCTTTGATTTCAAAATGGCTTCAAAAATCAATTTCTGGAACCTACTCTTCAAGACCATTCTTTTGCATTCAAAAGGACTATTTTTTTGCAAAAACCGTGTTAATTGCGAAATCCGCGAAAAAAAAACTTCCAAAAATATTCGAAGTCTTTTGCTGAGAGTTTTTTTTTGTGCGGATTTTTCAATTAACGCGGTTTTTTTACGCGGTACGTATCCCCCGCGTAAAAAAACCTGGGTGTATTGCCTTCCCATAAATCTAGCACCTGAAGCCATTCGGCAGATGAGTTCATTTCGCATTCAGGCGAATGAAAATTATACAACCTTGAACACGATACGGTTCTGCAATAATTGCAACGTCGCACTTCGTTTCTGTTGTTGACTGGGTTATCTCCATCATCATTGGCCTGCCTACGCCTTTATGTATGCAGTGCATTTGAAGCCACCCGTCATGTATTCGTTTCCGTCCTCCGGTTTGATTTACCTAGGTTGCATCGTGCAGGCTCTAGCAACATGCCCCTTTTCTCCGCATTTTCTACACAGTGCAGACCTGTCCATGCCCTTGCAGTTCCTCGCCAGGTGTCCGAGGTCAAAACATCTGAAGCATCGCTCCAACTGCTTGGACACTCGCGGAGTGACTCTCAGCGAGCCCACCGACCATCCGACTTTTATCTTACCGGTCTCCGCCAGCTTGTTGGCAGCGGTCACCGATAGTCGAATCACCGCCGTTTGAGTTTCTCAAACAAAGTGGTTTATTACCATATTCCTTAGGGAAAACTATAACAAATTAAGCTGGGGATTCGTTCGTTCGTGGGTTTTTCACCCTCGCATGACAAAATTAGTTACCAAGAAGATAACATTGGACTAATACTGATTAGACTAATTAGGTATGATATTTCTTGTTTCAAGTGTTTCACCGTCGACACGTAGCTCTTCAAGTTCGTGGCTGGCGAGTCATTGTATACTAAGAATGTAATAGACATTTCCACAATTATATTGAACATAACCAGCCACCGATTCAAAATTTCTACTTGGACCTGCAGTTTTGGTTCGACGATTCGGTTTGCGCACTCAGTCATATTTGCCTACTTAGAGTTTGCTAACAAAAGCTAAAACTTTGTCTATCGTTTCGACGACGAATTTCGACGACGCCGGTGGTTCAGTTGTAAGCGTGGCCACTTCTCACACTAGGGTCTGGGCTCAATCCTAACCAAGTCCTTGAGATTTTTTGAGATAAACAATCAGTGGTCATGTCTTCCTTCGGAAGGTAAATACCACCGTTGGCCCCGTTCCATGTTTTGATGGACCGATATCTAGGGTCCAGATGGTGAAGTCGCCTCTTTGACACTCAGTGCAAACAGAGACGGATCGCTTCGCAGTCTTTGACAAAGTTGTCTCCCTGGTCGTGAAAACACGACGTGGTGGCCTTTGTCCATGTAAATTATCAAAAATGCTCAAATGAAGTCGCCATCTTTGTTTTCACAATGGTATTAAAAATCGATCTCTGGCATCGATTCGTATAGACCGTTCAGAAAATACCCATATTGATCGGGTTATAGAGAACTCCGAGATCATGTCTGCTTTCTGTCATAAGTTACGTCGGCGTTCCGACAACCGAACACTTTCTCTTACTATAAATATTTTGCAGAAAAATCAACAAAAACTCGCGAGTAAATCGGATAGCACAAAGTTGAATTTGCGAAAAACCCAAAGAAGCGAAGCGAAGTGACCAGCCGTTTACATGATTGTTCGACAGAAATATGATCGAGCAAAAGCTACACTCGAAATAGAAAATGTAAGAGAAGGGTTGCATACTTAAACGCCTTTAATTATGCACTGTTACAACATTTTACAGCAAGACACTACGATACGACGTTCCATCTCTTCACAGCGCTTCAAATTAGTGTTTTCGTGGTTGAAATTAAATAAATCCTAAACCATTCAGTTCTGAGGTTGCTAATAATTTTGAAGAAATTTTTGGGAAAATTCTAGCATTATATAATGAAATTGATCATACATCACACTCTAAGTGAAATGCAACATCTATTTTTCAATAAATTTAATTTTGATTGGTTTGGTGTGTTTTATTTTAGTGACTTTAAACTAGAAATGCGTTCGTCACGTAATAAATTTAGTGAAAAGCCTAATGTTTCTGGTACAGTTATAGAGAATACTACTTGCTGATTATTGATTATGTACCACATGTATAGATAGATTTCGTGTTTGTTGTATATCAAAGGTTTGTTAGCTCTCTTGCTGTTATTTGTTGTTAAGAAGTACCTAGACTGATTCCATTGAAACTATAGTTGCTTGGTTTGCTCAAAACCAGTATGTGAACCTCGAATTGCCTATTTCGGTCGTCAGACAGAATAAATGATTTCGGATTTGTATAAAAAAGAAATTCCAACATTATCTTGAGTATTGGAAAACTATTAACAAAATTATGTATAAAGTAAAAACATTAATGTTTGAATTGAGTAAATAAAATTCTTTACGATTCGATGTGATTGACTTTATTTCAGCAGTTTCGTGTTCTTAGGTTTAGCAAAGGTAACTGTGACTATATTATTACAGTTCGATTCCTCCTCGTTGTGGGTTGTAATATTTCCTATTACGTATCGTGTTAGCAAAAGCTGCCGAAACAGTTGTTTGCAGTCATCTGAGTATTACATCTGTACACCAACTCTCCTACTTTCTAGTTTTACAATTCTCCTACTAACTAAAGCTTATTGTACTATTGTAACATCGGTAAATAAATACTTTTTCCACGAAAGAAACTGGTTCATCAATATACTTCCCAGATTTCGACAATCTATGCACATTTCCACCCGGCCGGCCACGCAAACATTCCGCGGCTATCAACCAACATCCTACAGAGCCACATCGCGGTACTTCCGGAAGTCGTCCGACTCATTACCCAGCGATTGCCGACTATTGTTTGCACTGTTCAGATAAGCATTGTTGTACCCATAGCTGATGGTCGAGTGATGCATAGTGTTATAGGCTACCCGAGGTTCGCCCGGGTGGTGATGATGAGGCTGGTACTGGTGTTGCTGCATTTGATGGTGGGCAAAGTAGCCTCCTCCTCCTGCCGTCGGCACTGTGGACGTCGGAGGGAAGTTATTGTGATGCATCTGGTAAATCTGGTAGGGATGCATGTGATAGTGGAAGTAGGCCGGCGGATAGGCACTGTACGCCGGGTTGTACGCGATCACGTTCCACGGGTTTTGGGCGTAGTTCTTGAGAAGGTTATTTCCGTACCGGTACTGAGCAAAATCGTTCTTCTTGTATGGCAGTGGTGACTCGGATAGGGTGATGTTGCCTAGGTTCTCCAACGAAACGCAATTCCTGCCGAGAATTTTGTTGTTTTTCGTTGATTCGATCGTGTAGTAGATGGGGTCGTTATTCGTCGCCGTCGGATCGGTGTTCATATCTATGACACTGTTGTTGTCCTTGCTAGCTTTATTCGAAGTATCGTTCAGTTTGTTGTTGATCTTGTTTTTTAGATTATTATTTAACACACTATCCGTCTCGTCGGTTCCTTTTTCTTTGGCGTTTTTCTTCTCATTGCTAGTGAGAAACTTGGGAGGGAATATGAACCGCAGATCTAATAGCGATTGTGTTTTTTTGCATTCTGTTCCCAACTCCGGAGGTGGAGGACCAATGTACTGCGAAGGGTTCAGTCCGAAAATGCTCGCATTGAATTCACTGTGCGACCCATACAAATTGTTGTATGCCGTGTACTGTTGAACGATATCGACCGAGTTGGTTTCGTGTGGAACATAGCCGGGATTGTCGAACCCAGTTGAGGGCCGTCTGCTAGATTGACTCCGTTTGCTGGCTCGCAAGGAGTTCATTCCATTGGTGGCGTTGAACGGAGTAGTCGGTGTCGGTGTGGTCAGCTGAAGCCGCGATGCAAGGGATTCGAGCTGTGCAAGGACTTTCTTCTCCTGACGCCATCTGAAATGGAAATGACAAGTTGTTATTGGAGCGTTTCAGTAAAAAATCCTAACCAAATAAGAAATTAATGTATTCTAGACCCGGAGTAAAAAAGGTTTTTTTTACTTCAGGTACGGTATAAAATGTGGTAACACTGCTGACAGCCTAATGTCGTCTTTCATGTGGGGTTTTTCATTGAACTGTCTCCGGAAGACGCCAAAGCATCACAGAAGCATTTTAGCTGGTCTACAAGAAAATATTTGGGTCTGTTCAGAAAAGATATGCAATACCTCAATAAGTTTGATAAGCGAATGTTCGACAAAGCAAATTTTCAGTTCTTTCGCAAAATATACAATGAAATTAATATTGTTCAGTTAAATGCCAATATAATAGCGAAACAGTACTTAGGATTGGTGGTGAATCGATTGGTGGCTAAGCGTTCGTTTTTCTGCGGTGATTCGTCAAAGTATAGAAGAGATATTGTCATTCAAATTCGGCTTAAATCGATTTATGTTTATAAACGTTTGCCGTGACTTGTTGGAAGCCATAGTTCAGTTTAGATTTCTATATTTTCTCTATAATAGACTCGGTTCTCAGAACTTCCCAGCAAACTTTAACATTCCATGGGATTCCGCGAAATGTAAAAGAATACCTTATTCTGGTGAAGGCTACATGGTTCGAAAATAAAATGGAAGTCCTCTGCTCTTCCACTTATCTCCTTCAATTTTTGATTCAGTCAGCTTTGTTCGTTATCCAGAGAGAAGCCAAACAATACCATACAATAAGCTAAACCCACTGAAACTGGAAATAAAAGAGTTAGGAGAGATTGAAACGAGACATGAAAGGAGACACCCGTGAAGATCTTCTAATAAATCATTTTTCAGCGCAATCGAAAAGTAACCTTTCTTCAATCTTGTTTGTTCTGGATAAGTATTGAGACTCGAAGACTCTCATTGTTCGAGAAAGCTCCTCTGCGATTGTACCATTTTTAAGGGATTATTAGAAGCAGCACGCTTCTCGCGAGTGTCAGTATTCACACCTGATGTTGCACGCATCAACGCAACGCTCAAAAAGAATGGGAATTTACATCCTAGAAAAATCTACAAAATTAAATACAATTTTGTGTTTATGATCGGACGGTTCGAGCTCGTTGGGTACGAACCTGTTTGCCAACTCATGCGTAATACCGTCAGAACAGAGAGTTACATCTAACACCTTGCCTCTGCCATGATCGTACAAATGTTGGGCGATTTCCTACATTTGGTATAAGTAGATTTGGGCATTTTGTATAAGTAGATAAGGGGAGGGGGGGGGTAAGGGTTTCAGCGTGAAAATATAACTTTTTCGCGAAATTTTTATAGTAATTTGAACTAAGCGAATTGATTAAAACTTGTGTAATGTATCATTTCAATAACGTTATCTAATTTTTTCATGCAAAAATATCGACAAGCGACTCGGCGACGAAGCTTTTTGTGGAACGTCTCTAGAAAAAAACACGATTTGCGGCGTTAACTTCCATTCAAAAACTACTAAACCGATTTATTTCAAACTTTGCATACACATTCTCTGTCTAAAATACCTAACCCCTACTTTGAGTTTTTGAGATAATTTTTGGATTACAGGGTGTTTCAATAAAAAATGAGAATGATTTCTGCAATTAAAGTAAAGAGCGTAAATTTTTGTTCTCTCCAACAGAATTGCTCCCTAGAAATGGGTGGCATATTTCTTTTCGCTCGGGTGTTGTCAGTTCAATCGAAGATAGCCTCGTAACAGTAAGCACTCCGTGAACGTGTTGTACGGTTTTTACATTCCTTATAAAAGAAATGTATAGAATTCGCTCAAACTTTTCGATTTTTTCCGAGGCCCGGAGCGCCAAGTCTTATTCATCACTCGACGATTTGGGACAATGTCTGTGTGTGTGTGTGTGTGTGTGTGTGTGTGTGTGTGTGTGTGTGTGTGTGTGTGTAAGTAACGGACAAATTCTCATTCGTGTTTCTCAGCAATGGCTGAACCGATCTTATCCAAACCAATTTTAAATGAAAGAACTAAAAAACAGTAAGAACGCTATTAATTTGTTTTTGATTCTGATGTTTATTTTCCAAGATATGAATGTTTGAATGCGTAAAAATGGCGTTTTTCGCAGTTTTTTTGAATTATCTGCCGAAATTGACAATATATCTCATTATCAAAAGAGATATTTAACATTAAATGCGGACGAAAGATTTTTATCATTTCCCATTGCCAGAAATATGACCAAAAACATGTAATCTATTATTAACGCCAAAACGGCTTATTTTAGGTCAATAGTATCTTCGAAGAATTTAATGGAGGCAATATGCCCTTTCGTTTGGTATTATGCTTTTGCTGATTAATCCCCCTATAAGTGAGATATTTTCACACATTTTCTTGGAAGTGATTATATCGAAATGATGCCTTCAGCAAATTTGTAGCTCTTACTTTTGCGAAAAACTTGTGGATTACTGTTTGTCGCCTATTTATTGTTCAATATAGTAATAATCCATTGAAATAAGCCAAACATTATTTCGATAAATCGAATTTTGTATTTCATTTTTCTATCTACAACCGCTAGAAATAATCACCGAACACTTCCAAGTTGTCTGGAAGGAACTTGATAACCTATCAGTGCAAAAATGTTCATTTGTGCGAACCTTCTGACTGCAATTTTTCTAACTTATGACCATCGGATCGATCTGAAACATATCGGAAAATGAAAAGCGAAATAAATAACTCCAAGCAACGGCGTAGCCAAGAGAAGGTTTTGGGGTTTAACACCATACAACTCCCCCCCCACACCCAAAAAAATATTGGATTGAAGTTGAAAATTTATTGATGCAATTCCAGAAGTTCTGTAATCAATCATAATCCACAGATTTATTTTCAAATTGATCTCGTTTTTGTAGAGATGTACTGTAATAAGGGTCTTTATTTAATAGGAAGCGAAGTTAAAATTGATTTAATGTCTATGAAACATAGAACTGCCCACCAAAAAAAATGCATAACTTTCAATATTTGCTAAAAATGTTTTTGCCTTTCTCATTCACTCTAAAATTCGTCAATCTAATCCCGACCCGGAGGGCCGAGTGTCATATGCCAATCTACTGAGTTCGCCGAGATCGGAAAATGTCTGTGTGTGTATGTGTGTATGTGGAAAAAAAATGTGACCTATATTTCTCAGAGATGGCTGGACCGATTTGCACAAAGTTAGTCTCAAATTAAACAACCTTCCCATCGGCTGCTATTGAAGTTTTTATTGATTGGACTTCCAGTTCCGGAGTTACGAGTTGAAGAGTGCACAGCAAATTCCCATATAAACTGAAATGAAAAATTTTCAAAATCAAATTTGTATTTTTGATGCCAAATGACTTTAAAATGCATGAAACATTGAGATGTTTGACAAAAATTGACTTCTTTGGACTTTAGTACATTTTTGCCTTTCTCATATAGAAATGTTATGCAATCACTCCAAAAATCGTCAATCATACCGGCCCGGAGGGAGTATGCAGTGAGGGGTTGCTACTTTAAAACTAAAACTAGTTTAAAATTGCTTAACAAGTTGAAAATTTTTGGCAGGACCCGGACCTCCCGGATCTTTCTCGATGATCCGCCACTGGTTTCAAGCGATGTTTCAGTATCACATGAAAAATGACGATTTCCATTCGACTTTATCGATCTGATCGATTTTAATGAGCATTTGATTTTTGTTGTATTACCAATTATATGTATAGGTCAAATGTTCAAAAACAGTAATTTAAGGTCAAGATAGCATCATTTTGAAACCGCCAATTTCGGAGGTTTAGTATCTTCAATGACTTTTACAAACGTTAAACAGCGCATCATTTGATAAAATAATTTTGACGGTATATCGTCCAAGAAGTATTTATAGTGAATTTTCTCAGGTTAATATTCAATAAAGTCTCAACAAATTCGCTAATAGCACGAACTCTGTTACTATTTTCTGAAAAATTAATTCTGCATAATTTTAAAACTTCAAAAATTACGGTTTCGAAATTATGCCGTTTGGACAGAAAGATCGATTTTCACCAAACCCCCACCAAACCGAATTTCTGGCTACGCCCCTGACTTCAAGTAAGTAGAAACAAAGTCGTTCTACACTCGTTCACAAGAAACTTCTTCGAATGCTGAATATCTATTATAGTACATTGAAACCCCGATTTTATCAGCCAAATATGAACATATGTTTGATGGGTTCTAGCAGACGAACAAGACTGAATTCGAGTAAATCCTTTCTTGCGCATGTTTTCCTTATTATGAAGATGGAAATATGCAAAAATAAAAAGTTAATCATAATCAGAAATAGTTATCAGACTACATCATGGGACGGGAAGAATATTTTAACAGCTTCAGTTTATTATAAAAAAAAATTGCCCGATTTAATCAATGTCCCCATTTTGTCAGCCTAAAATACACCATGAGACTGATAAAAATGGGTCTTTATTGTATGTATTATTCGCTGTGTTTCACATTAATAGGTACATTTCATTTTTGGGGATTTTTTTATTGCATCGAACAATAACAATTTTTAGGTAGCTTTCAAGGGGCTATTTTATAGACTTCTTCCAAAATTTGGCGAACCTATTCCAATTCGTATACCAATTAATTGGTATACTTAAGGGTTTATATGTTGCAGATAGAGAAAATACTGAAATTTTCAGCTTTTTTCTTACACAATATTACGAAAGCTTATTAAACAATTTCTCCTAATAAGTTTGTGAAAATTATAAACTATTTGAAATTTTTTAATAGTTTTATTTTTTATTTAACCGTGAGTTTTTAATAAATAGTGACCATCGCTTCACAACGTAGTCTATTTTTCATGGCTTGTGGTGAGCACGATCTCTCGGATTTGCTGAACTGAAAATTATGGAATAGAAATTAATTTTTAGTATTCTTTACAGATTTAACTCGCCGCGCAGATAGCTCTGAATTAGACCCGCTAGTGCCCTAAGACGATTTCGCTAGATTTTCAGAAAACTGTGCACCCAGTGCATTAACGCAAGTGACGGAAGGTTATCGAAAAGTTTCGTGAAAATGAAAATTCCAGTAATGATGATGATTTTCCCAAACGGTTCGTTTTCGAGAGGTTTTTATTTGTTCGTTGGCATTAGGATTAGCGATAATAATTCAAATCAAGGATACTACTGGGAAGTCACCTTTAGAAAAAGTCGATGTCGAAGTAAAATTTGGAACTATGCACGCATGCACTTCAGAGATAGCGTGATATCAGGAGCTGCGATTTCATTTCAACGCTTTTTTGTGAAAAGGGCGATACTTACAAATGTAAACATAGGGCTTTTTTCATATATGCGACTGAGGGCTTTGAAACGCAACAAATTAACCTAAAAATTTGGATTCTACGATATGATATTGCTTTCTTAAACTACAGCAAAAAATACAACGGGCGAAACTGTATTTTTGTTTGTTTATTTAAAGTTTCGCCCTCCACGCTCCATGCAAACAAACAGGGCGATACTTTTTTTGCTAGCAGTTTAGAGGCGAAACTGTTATTTTCGTATTTTTTTAGGATTATCAAGCTGATACCAGCTGTAAATAGTAACAATGATCGCTATTGAAAAAACCCGGACGAAATCGGTGGTGTAAAACGGTAGTTATTGTAAAAAAACGTAAGGGCGATACTTCAATGCTGATAGGTGGGACCGAAAAAGTAAACAATCGCCAAAGGGGCGATACTATAATTTTGTCAATTTCAATAGCAAAAACAAATTTTAATTTAATAATTTCAAATACTTTATGAAGTTTTGGGTTTCGATCACTGAATCATGCAATCTAGGATGTAAAAAAACACAATAGTTCTTAAATAGGAAATAAAAGTATGGAAATCTTCACTGTTGATTTTCTTTGAATGGTATCACTGCTAGTATCGCCCTTTTCAAGAAAAAGCGTTGATTTCTTAGTTCTCAGTCGCGTTGGAAATTTGAGTAAAGTATAAACTTCAAATTGATTCGAAAAAATTCGATTTTTTTTGGCTCAGTACAATATATAACACCTTTAGGAAAATTCAGTTTTCCCCCCACAACTTAGATATTTTATTGTATGGACCATTTTTTTCGCTTTCCCATTGATTTGGTTTGAGATTTCTAGCACTGATGTTGTCCTATGCTGATTTGAGCGATTCTCTGAGTCCTATCACTATCCCATGTAGTATGTGTTATCAAATACATCGCGAAGCATCAAGTTCTAAATGTTCTCAAACGATATAATATCCGAAGAGGGTGATAAGAGTTATAAGAAATGTCTCATCACACTATTAGGTGGATTAAAAGCGTTTTTTTTTATAGAATGTGTATGCAAAATTTGAAACAAATCGTTCAAGTAGTTTTTGAATGGCAGTTAACACCGCAAATCGTGTTTTTCCAGTGACATTCTACAAAAAGCTTCGTTACCGAGTCGGTTGTCGATATTTTTGCATGAAAAAATTACAGAATGTTATTGAAATGATACACTATTATGCACAAAAGTTTTGGTTATTTCGCTTCACCCAAAGTTCTAAAACAAATTCGCAAAAAGGGTGTTTTTTCACGCTGAAACCCCTTTCCCCCTCCCCTTAAGTACTCTTTCAACTCAGTGCCTTTAAAATTGATTCCTGAGCAGCCCCACAATATGTGGTGAACATTTGCATCACTGCCGATTATGAATTTGAAATCCAATTCTGTCTCAGTATGATACAACCCTATTGAAATCATCAGAAGATTATATTGCATTATGCGACAAATATGCCATAAATAGTTCTCAGTTTATGTTATCAACAGTCATATTGACTGTGACAGCTTCCATCCCAGGAATTCTGGGATTTTCGGATATCTCGGAATTCCCGAATCCCGATAAATTGTATTTTCTCGTTCCAGGCATTCTGGAATCCCGAGATTTTTTTTTAAATTTATTCCAAGAGATTGTACTCAACGCCAACACTATTTAAAATAAGGAAAGTTTCTCGAACGTCTGCAGAAATGTTTGGTCAGTTCACCTAACGCTTATTTCATCCAATTTTTATACTGGAAGTGTGATATACGTTTTATCATGTATTATGCATTAAATTTTCTCTTCATAGTTAAAGTGACGTTTTATAGCTGAGACTCGGAAAATATTTCACCGAAAATCAGCAAACAAATTTCGCATTACTGAGATTTCAGTTTCAAAATTTACTGACTACAAGGCTGTTGGGAAATTACCGAACCAAATGTGTACATTCCCCCTAGAACCTCAGTTGGCCACCGACGGATCCTCCCTGCACCGAGGCTAGTTTTAGGTGATTTAATTCCCACGGTACGGTATGGAGTTGTCTTCAGGACGATAATCGATCTACGTCACTCCACGAGCTTTAAGACAACTTCAATATGATCATTTTGGACACCGGTGAAATGACACAGATTCCACTGCCCCTTCAACGTGTCCGTGCTCCTTAGACTTGTCCCTCGCTGCGGTTAGATTGTATGTGGAAGGTAGTATATGATCCACTCGGTAGCAACCATCTACCAATCGTAATTACTATTGCTAACGGTTCAGGGGTTACAGAATACAATCAATGTTTCGTATAACCTCACATGAAATATTGATTGGAAGAGCTACGCATCCGTGATATCGGGAAAGTTGAGTCGACACAAGAGCTTCCAGCCTCCGACCACAACACATATCGACCGATTGCAATTCTGTTCTGTATCAGGAAGTTGTTTGAGAAATAGATTCTATTCCGAAGTAAATTGCTTACTGTCAGATTCAAAATTTAGCTTCCGCAAAGGCAAAGATACGAACGATTATCTTGCGTTGCACTCAACAGAAACTCAAATGGCCGATGCTAGCAAAGAGCAGATGGCATCAGTTTTCTTGGATATTAAGGGGGCTTTTGATTCAGTCTCTATCAAAATTCTTTCTGAGAAACTGCACCAGCATAGTCTTTCAGCAACTGTAAACCGGTTTTTTCTAAACTTGTTTGAAAAACACTTGCATTTTTGCATGGTCATTTATCGACATCACGAATTATCTACATGGGCTATCCCCTGGGCTCATGTCTAAGCCTTTACAATTCTTTACAATTTTTAAGTGAATAACATTGACGAATGTTTTTACAATTCCTGCACGCTAAAGCAGCTTGCAGATGACGGTGTGGTCTCTATTACAGGTCCCAAAGCTGTCGATCTCCCAGGACTATTGCAAGATACCTTGGACAATGTCCATTTGAGCCCTCCAGTTGGGTATCTAATTCTCTACGGAGAAATATAAGCTAGTCGTATTTTCAAGGGAGAGTGGACTAGCGCAACTAGAGCTTCAATTTCTGGGTCAAACTATTGATCAAGTTTTAACATTCAAATATCTTGGGGTATGGTTCGACTTTACAGGTACTTGGGGATGTCACATTTGGTATCAAAAGCAGAAGTGCCAACAGAGGATCAACTTTCTCTGTACAATAACCGGAACATGGTGGAGTGCCCACCCAGGAGACCTGATCAGGCTGTACCAAACAACGATATTGTCGGTGATGGAGTACGGGAGTTTCTGTTTCTGCTTCGCTGCAAGCACACATTTTATTCAACTTGAGCGAGTCCAGTATTGTTGTTTGCGTATTGCTTTGGGTTGCATGTACTCGATTCATACGATGAGTCTAGAAATGCTGGCTGGCATCCTTCCGCCGAAAAATCGATTTGGGGACCTCTCATATCGATTGCTCATCCGATGCGATAACTTGAACCCGTTAGTAATTGCAAATTTCGAGAGGCTTGTCGAGCTCAATTCTCAAACTCGATTTACTGCCTATGATCGCAAGTCAGTCCCACAAAGATAGGAAATCTCATAGAGAACGAGACTAATATGCGATCATGGGTAGTTTATGTCTTTGTACTTCGATTAAATGACACAAAATATCAATCTTTCTTCATATTAACCATGCCAATCTCCCTCAGCCTTCTGATTCACATCTGATTCTTCTGCACATTCATGAAAGAAGTTTTTGGAATCCCGGATTCCACAGGCTTCGGTATATTCAATCAAAACCGCACCGCCTCATTAAAACTCAATGGTCCTGCTTCAGTTTACGATGCAGAACTTGCTGCTATTCAGTATACCTTTGGGATCATTGATACTTTTCCCACCGATCATTACTTTATTGTCTCGGATAGCCTCAGTTCAATAGAAGCTCTCCGTTCATTGAAAGCTACATAGGACATTCCATATTTTCTTGGGAAAGTATGAGAGTTCCTGCATGCTTTGTCTGTAAGATCGTACAACATTATCTTAGTTTGGGTTCCCTCGCATTGCTCCATCCCAGGTAATGAAGCTAAGCGGACTCTTTAGCTAAGGCGGGCGCATTAGACGGTGACTTCTACAAAAGACCAATATACTTTAACGATTTTTTTAATATCTCTCGTCAGAGGACGCTAGAAAGTTGGCTGTTATCTTGGAGCAATGAAGTGCTAGGACGATGGCTACATTCTATTATCCCGAAGGTATCAACGAAACATTGGTTCAGAGGAATGAATGAGGGAGTATTGTTCTGCCAGATCACAATTATTGGATTCCCCTCTGGCCAGAAGTAGATCCGATCTCCTCTATATGTCTCTCGTATACACCTTCCTAAAAACCATCAATATACATATTTAACTGCCCTTTTTATTTATCACATCGTTCTCAGAAGTGACCTCTTCCGCCTGTACCGTACACCATGAATGGTTTAATGTGACTTCAAGGTGACACGAAAAATCTCGATCTACAGCACAAACATCACACGCGCAATTCGATGTGTAGCCATACCAGGAAATCTCAGTTCATGATGTCTTCTGACGAAGGCCGTCCAAGTCTGTAATCGATACCGTTGGTCTGTCCTTCTTCCCGAAATTGAAATTACTATTTTGTCCACCCTCACTTCCCTGTCTGTGATACCCACATGCATAAATTCTTTCCCTGCCCCTGTAATACACATCTTTTTCCGTCTAATTCAGCCGACCACAGTTGAAGACCTATTTGCAGAGTTCGATTCTCAACATTTTGTCTTCAGCTGTTCCCACACGGGGCGACAGGACACACTGCCACAAAATTATTGACCAAGGATTTTGCTCTACCTATTCCAACGCTGTTGCTAGAACAAAATCCATTGTAAATATTCCATGTAGCGTGTGTCCTGTCGCCTCGTGTGCGTACAGCTTTAAACATACATTAATAGCGTAATGAATAATTGCAGTTACCTCAATGCAGTTGGAATAACACACAGCAACGCCAGACAGTTGACTATTAAACGTACTAAATATCCAATTAATTCCGTTAGTCCATGTGCTGACTGCAGTCCCTACAAAAATAAATCAACAGAGTTAGTCGAAGTCAATTTTAGGAAAACTTTCACCGAAAATACCAACCCAATATTGTATGGTCATGTACATCACGAGCGCCAGTTCCGGCACAGACAGCATCCCTATGATGATCGACCAGCAAAGCAGCCCCCATGATACTCCCTGCAAAGGTAGAAAAAAAAAACAAATGATTCAATATTTCTATAGAATGATTATTATTCTCAACTCACCGTCGATAGTCCATGGATCAGCACGGCCGACGAGATGAAGAGGATGAAAAACTCCGTGCACAGCAGGTAGGACGGTATCGGGAGGTTACCTTTCGATTCCAGTATCCACGAAACTTCGCAGGAAAATGCTATCAGATAGGTGATCTGCGAAAACGTAACGTAACGTAAGATGATTGAGTCAATGAAAACTAGCGCTATGAAAAGTGATCCAAACAATAGCGAAAGCGAAGATCACTATAGAAATAAAATCGAACCATTCGCCAATTCCGCAGAAATGATTAAAGAAACCCCGAATTTGCCGATGGCATAATAATGGAAACATTATCAAGTCATTGCCGCTTAGTTAGTTATTTGCAATTGTTTGCCAGTCTCCTGTGGCGGCTTTGATGGTTTTGCTAAAATTAAACTTTGCGCAATAAGCGGTTAGCAATTAACCCAAACCTATCAAGATTTCGCAGCAAGTTTATGCAACTGACGCTACTTTCAGACCTCTCACAATGAGAGCTAAGACGACCGTTTGAAGTTTGGTATAATGAGAAAATGTATTGTTTTCCACAATCGTTATTTAGTGACTTGATGGGCAATTGTTCGATGATACTCAAGAATTGAGTGAACGGAAAGGAGATATTTCAAAATTGCAACAACTACACTGGACCAAAAAAATAAAATTCGCAAGGATAGAACATGCTACGTAAACCCGTTTCAAATATATTAGAAAATAAAAACCGGATACAAACTTCAAGCATAACAATCGGACAGGGACTTTCCTTTGGAAGAGTCACATAATAAATATTTCCGATTCTTACAAAGTAGTTTTTGTTAGCCGACTTTTAAATAATCTTGAACATCAAAATATACGGATGCTCCTACGAGTGATTTATTTGCTTTAACCAATTTGTATACTGGAAGTTCATCCTTGCCGAATTTAACGGGTGAAAACTTTTTAAGCGATTCTTATGCTGAAGGATTTCTGGTTGACTTTTATTCTTGAAGTTTATTTCCGATTTTTATATTCTAATATGTTTGAAACGGGTTTTCCGATGCATGTTCTATCCTTGCGACTTTTCGGTCGCTCAATTGGGACGAACTGTTTTGGTTTTGTTCCGATTATAGGTCCTCAAGGTCATTTGCCTCCTCCTAAATAATCACAATGTTAATGCAAAATTAATGTTAATTGTTATTCGATTTCTTTTTGATGAAATCAACCAATTTACAAATCAAAGTATAGATTATGATATGTTCGGTTCACAACTCTTAACATGCATGATCGTGCGTTTGGCTTGATCACCGAGTCAGTCAAGGTTTGACAAATTGATATCTCTTAAAAGCACTCAAACAAATACAATTAGCTGAAAAGGGGTATCATTAGCTAGAAATGGAAAATGCTAGTTTTACACAGCATGTTATTCGCTATCTTCCACTCGACAATCTCTCGCAATGATTACTACTATCCATGGTTTCATATTAACTCAAGCAGCAGTAGCTCATTCAACCGACTCAACAGGGGCTAAGCGAGTCGAGCATAAAGAAATAAGTGAGCCATCACATTGATCACTTTCGCTGGTACTAGTTTTAGGGGTGGCATTAATTATTGTTTTTTGGAAGTAGTTGACTAAATTATTGATTGACGCTGAATGCTTTTGTATACCAAATTTTCATCGTCTTACGTCTTTCGGTAACACATTCGCACAGGGGCACCTGTCCATACAAAGTTGTGACAAAATTGTAAAAATTGGGTTTTGAACTATTTTTGGGTAACTGAATCCATTTCTGCTATCAGTTTTGAAATCTCATAATTCTTTTTTTCGCCTATTTTTATGTAAACCCATTTTCAGGCGGTGGTCGTTAAAGGGTTGCTATGCATGATAATAATAGTACATACCAAAAAATAATGAAATTTAAACGACATGTGAATCAATACGAATGTAAACATGCGAAGCTTGAATCAAAAATTTGATTGAAAATTAAGTTGAATTCGATGCACTCGATGGGAGCATCAAAAAGCATATGATTTTACACGTTCGCTCGTGTAATATTACATGCCATTTCCTCGCTGTTGTACTATCTTATGACAAGCGCCATATAGCACATTTCGAGAAAAACGATTTTTAAAGCTTGAGATTGAATATCTTAAAACTTATAAATGGTACAAACAATTCAGAGAAGACAATTGATGCTTCTACCTATTCTGTATTATTCTCTCAAATATTACGAAGATAGGTTGACTATGTTGCGAGTTTTACATTTCTTACAAAAGAAATATATAGAATTAGCTCAAACTTTGCAAACTGTTTTTCCGAGGCCCGGAGGGCCGAGTCTCATATACCAATCGACTCAGCTCGACGAATTGGGACAATGTATGTATGTGTGTGTGTGTGTGTGTGTGTGTGTGTGTGTGTGTGTGGGTATGTATGTATGTGCAGTAATGTCATGTAATTATCTCAGCAACCGCTGAACCGATCTTAACGAAATTAGTTTCAAATGAAAGACCAAACGTTGCTATTTGACACTATTATTTTTGTTTTCAGTTATGTTGTTTACATTCTGAGATATGGACAATTTTGTCAAACCACAAAGAGTTTGAAGCAAATAACTTTCGAAGAAAGCAGTGCAGCCGTATTATGTGCACATAATTTGAAAGCTTGTAAAAATACCCTTTAAACAAGTTATAGATTGTCAAAATCCGTTCACGAACGGGGGAGATATTAACCATTTTGTATTTTTATTCCTCGCTTACCAATTTCCACTAACTGAAAATGAGATCATACAGAGTATTGCTTTACGGATGTTTTAAGGGCAAAACTAAATCGATTTTGCATATTGTAGTATGAAAACACATCGGCGTGATTCAATGAATTCGATTCTGGAAATATTTTGTGAATTTACTTAATAATTAATTAACTATTTCTCAAAAATTAATACACAAATTTACTTCAAAGACAAATCAATGTTTAAGTTCAATTCAAAGTGAAAATTTCTCCAGAGTTGATGTATTTATCCGTTGGATTAAGCATTGCGTTCAATCGTGAGGTAGACGTTGGAAGGTATAAGAATGCACAGATCACCAACTTATCCACCTAGTAGTGAGAAAATAGATTTCTAACATAATTCATATTCATATTACACTCAAGAGCAACTGTGTTTTTGATTAATAAAATTCTAGTGAAATTTTATCTTCTTTTGCAAGATTTATGCTACCGCCACCGGGGGTTACTTTACGTCACGAGGGCTACTTTACGCCATTATTGAAGAATGATACTTGAGCTTCTAGTTCAAATTTTACGTTGTATTTTGACAAAAACAAAGCATAGCATTATTCACTGCTTCAACACAAAGATAAAAAATGGAAATAGGTTTAAGAAAATGATTCCAAATAATTGTAATAGGCGATGAAACTGAAATATAAAATATACGCAAAAAGCATTGTAACTTAAATTCTCTTGGGAAAGTGTGATATACTAGTCAAATTATTAGATAAGAAGATATAGATTACGTGAAATTAACCTGACAATGTAAAACAATTATTTGTGTTTGTACTTTTTGTCTGTATTTTTGATTTTTTGGTAATTGGTGACCTTCTGTCCATTTTATCTAAAATTGGGTTTATGCTAAGCTTTACTGAAGTCTATATTGCACAATCTGTATATATGATCCAAAATTTACTCTTATTTTGGGATTTGATTCTAATTCAAAGCAGATTTTTATTAGCGTACTAGTTTGACTGTTTTGAAAATTAACAGCAATCGATAATTTGAAAGTTGAGTAATGTAGTTGCAATGGAGGCAAACATATAAAAACGCCATCGTTTCTAGATGTATTTAAACTATGTGTATTGAAGCAATTTGTCGTGGAATGACAAAATAAGCAGCGGGGAATAGTTCTGCAGTATAGGCGAATGAACTTATGGTTAAAACCTTACTAAACAAAAAGGTCATCAATATCTCATTAAAGATGGATGAACTGACCTGACCATTAAATATAACAGTACCATTCGCATTTCTGTTGAAAAAACCTTTGCACTCCGGAATACGACTACTCCGGAATAAAACTACTTTTCGAAAAATACTAAAACAAGGTTGTCTAATTCATACACGGTGTCTTTTTCGAACAACTTCATTCAAAAAAAAATTCGGCATCCGTAAAACTTCGCGATATGAAAGAATGGACTTTTCCCTTTCATTTGAAAGTAAAATTAAAATATTCTATCGGGGGGTCTAGAACAACTTTTTATTTTAAAGTTTTTTGATTGAAAACTTATGTTTTGTAATGAAATTAATTCGCATATTTGGTACTAATCGGTACTATAGATATTCAAAAAATACTAAAAGTTAGAATCTGATGCACGATTTCATTGTCTACAACTTCGTAGAATAAATCGATGTAAAATCATTCGAGAAAGTTACTAAAATTTTATCAGCTTTTGGATGTGTGCGGGGTCTATGAGTTAAGAAGTCAATTAACAAGGACTTACAAAAAAAATGTTGGGTTTAAATGAACAGTAAATTTAGATAAATTTCAATGTATACAAAGTTCCATTCTAAAATAAAAATATAAAGAAAAATATATTTTCAGATTCCTCATTATCCACATTATGAACACGGAGGTGTGGAAAGGTGTTGTCCAAATTTATTCGATAATCTTATACCTTTTCAAGATGTTGATTAATGTCACTGATTTTATCATGCCTTTTTCATTTCTTTTCTCTCTCTAGGAAATAGCTAATGTAAACTAGAAGGATCCTTCTTCCTGATCCTATCTTGCCAGGTAAAATACAATTGGCTTAAATTCAAAGCTTTATATTTGAATGAACTAAAGCAAACAGTTCGAGTCATTGTAATAAACGACGGATTTTATTGCAATTTTGGGTTGAGAATCCTGTTTGTCCTTATCAACATTAAAAGAAAGATGATTGAAAGAGAAAAAAGCTCTTCGAGTTTTGGATCCATGTTTGTTATCTTTTGGGGTAGATTCATTTCATCAGAATTTATAGATGCAGAGTTTTGCTTGTCCTCAAATTTTATTTTCAAATCGAGCACACTTCACACAATCTTAAGAAAAAGAACAAAACCAAATTTCATAATTTCCTTTAAGAAGAAAATCCGGAATCGTTACTCGTTGAACACGGATCAGAACAGAAAACTAACAAGAAAATATCAGGCATTCAGTAAATTCTCAAAGTAATACAAGTTTGTTTATTGAAGATTTCCCTCATAATATAGGATAAGAGGAAAGACAACATATCAAGAAGACAGAGTTGCCAGTTCAGTTCTGAATCTGGAGACATTAACAGCAACACGTCTTTCGGGAAAAGGTGATCCTTTCTATATTTACTTTTATATTGAGATCGCTATCTTCGTACAATAGACAAACCCTTTATTTCTCATTTAGTATTGCGATTTCTGTTCAATGAACAGCGGTTCCCAAAAGGTTGATTCAAAATCATATCAAGCACAATCCCGAATAAGTGAAGAAATAAAAAAGAAAATACAAATATATCTGTGACAAAAAAGCGGATTCATTTTGCTGCATTACCCAGCATCTTTCAAAAGAGTCTTAATTTCGTTCAAATTTTATCTACTCTTCTCTATATCTCCTTGCTCCTAAAATACCATTGGTGCGCATGAAACGGTGGAATGTGGAATTATATTTTTTCCGCTTAAAGGTGGGACTTTGCTAGCATTCAGGTTCTTCTGAGTACACTGATAAAATAATGCAATCCATTTTTTTACTAATAAAAATGTTTTTAGAATAAAGCTTCTTTACCAATAGGCCCGTGCGAATCTAGAAACTTTGATAAAAAATTAATAGCTTTCTCTGACGATTTTAGATCGCGATGTAGTTTTCTACAAAGTTGTACACAATGAAATTGTCCATCAGATTCTCACTTTTGGTAATATTTGAATGTCTAAAGTATTATCTAGGGGCAAAAATGTGAAACAGTTTCATTGAAAACCCTAAGTTTTCAAACAAAAAAACTTTAAATAATAAGTTGTTCTGGAGCCCCCGACAGAATATTTTAATTTTACTTTCAAATGAACGAGAAAAGCCGATTCTATCATATACTGAAGTTTTAGCGATGCCGATTTTTTTCGAAAAAAATTGTTCTACCAAACACACCATGCATAAGGCTTAATGAAAAAGTATATTATGAAGAAAGTTTTTTCTCGGCTTGTTGTATTTAATTGTAGGACTTATTGACCCTCCAAAACAAGATTATTGGATGCGTGTAAAGCAGTTTTTGAACATACCCTTTTTATCTTTACGAGCACGACATTCATTTGAATTCACACATAAACGACGATCATAGTCTATAACAATAAATCAAGAAGTTAACATGATTTTGAAAAAAAAACTTTTTGGCGTAAAGTAGCCCGGGGGGCGACAAAATTTGTATGACGTGTCATAATCGTGCATGGAAAATTTTCCATAGAAAAGAACTGAACATACTATAAGACTGCAAAAAGTGCCAAAAACACGTTTTTCACAAAGCTCAAAAACGATTCTACGAAAAAGAAAATGGATATGATTTCCGCGCTCAGCACCCAAAATCGACATAGAAAACGCCTTTTTTCTTAGCTTTCTGCTACCACTCCAAAATTGGTAGTTTAATAAGAGAGCCCAGGCCTAGTTTGCGGAAGGCGTAAGTCAGCAGAGTTCCTTTGGCTTCATTTGTATTAGACATCTCTCGTTTTTACCACAAATTATGCGAAATATGTTTTCATATGTTGCATTTGATTTTGTTTTGTAAAAATCTTGGGTTACCGTTTTCGAACGTAATAAACGAATTTCCTTAATTTTGTGGAGTTTGTGTGATTTCCGGTGAGTTTTATTCTATTACGTTAATGATAATATTTTTCAATAGTACACAATCTACTTAAATAAATGAAATGAAAAATGAAAATTCCGTCAACTAGCACCGGGCTTCCCCACTCTTTATTCATTGAAAATCGCGTTCGGGTCGTACACTGTTTTTAATTTACTTTAATTTGGATGCGGGTCGGATTCGGGTCGGGTACGGGTCGGGTTCGGGTTCAGATTTTTTTTACAGGCCCGGGTACGGGTCGGGTTCGGGTTTTGTGTTTTAATAAAATCAGGGTACGGGTCGGGTTCGGGTACGAAAAATTCCATACCCGCCCATCTCTACAGTGCTTACCTGGGATCGATTCTCAACCCCGCACATAGTGTTAGAGATTTTTCCAAAAGAGATTTCTCTAACCCACAAAGAGGCGAATGACCAAAACGTTAGAACCTTTAAAATCAAAAATTTAAAAAAATCTTCCGCTGTAGTCAAAATCGTATTAATATTTTCGTCAAATGTAACGATACCTAGACACCCCCAGTATGCCTTTTGTTTACTTGTAAAAATAAACTCTCTTGTACTTGTCAGCCCCTGTTCGCTTTATGTGGCATCGTTTTATTTTCCCGAGAAAAACTAAACAGAGTAAAACATTACAAAGTCCAACCATCGGGCACCTAATTAATTCAGCTACTCATGGTGGCACTACTATTCAGGTCATTTTGGGCCACATGTTGAATGTGCAAATATCTGCTCATAACCTGCGCGGTATTCCCCCGCAAGAGGCTGAAGCAGGCGGCGGCAATAGGTAAAAATTAACATTGAACCCGCCGACAGTTGTTTTGCGAACCGTTTCATATTGTGCGCACCGCTGGTCACCGAGCGCGATGGGAGAAATTTCGGCCAAAAGTGAAAATCCGCACTTGTTCGGAAAAGCTAAATGACTACGATAAAAGGTTTCGGGTGGTATATGGAACACAAGCAGGCGATAGGTACCCAGTGCGCTTGTTTGAAAAATATGGAAAGTTTGTTTACAGCTGAACGAAATAGAGACTATGAACCAAGTTATAAAATTAATTATTGTATGAATCGTTGCACACTAGATACAGTTGGGAAATGTAAATTCGCCTAGAAATAGTTCACTTGGATCGGCGAAGCGGGCTGCATTGAGATAGCCAAACGTTCACGAGAATGTTCCCAGCTCGTTTCGACTACTCCGATCTAATCTGCTTCAACATATCCAGTCTGCAAATTGATTGCAGCCAGCTGAAATATGAGAACCAGTGCTCGATATTGTGCAACAACCGCGCACTAGTTCAGCCCCCGCAAACACCCTGTTACATATGCTGGAATTCTACTTCTGCGACGGCGGTCGGTCATGAATGGCACCAGGCGCATGCTGAACGCGGCAAAATATTCAAACAAAAACAAAAGAATTTTTCTTTGCACAGTACTTAGAAACAGAGCAATTTTGCCCCAGACAGCACGTGGTTTGGGGCATGGTGCCGGGTCACACCCTTAGCGATTACCTGAGGTTGATTTTCGTGGGAACTTTTCAGAACAAAGCATTGTTTCATCAGAAGAACAACACAACTTGTTGCCTAAGAGGGTTTCGATGTTGAAACTGAATCACTTTGCCTTTCTTCACGTGATGGGCTTATTTGAACTAATATTGCAAAACCGGCGACCATGGAAAATATATGTAAAAACAATTGACTTCTCTCGGTTCGATATATTACATACTAATATGCTGCGATCACTGAACCCCCAAATAGGGTAGAAGTGCCCTAATTGGTCATATTAATTGAGATCGTGTATTTCACAATTTTTTCGCCAGTTATGTTACCGTACTGAACCTGAGAAACTATTTAAACACAAAGAAACAAATTTAAATGCAACCAATTGATTTTAGGCCGAATAATTAAAATAAAATAGATCAGCACCATTACTAATGAGATGAATATGGGATCATCTACCCTACCAACTAACACAGGTTGATTGAGGCAGTGGCAAAACCACACAGCACTTCTTCGTGAAGCAGCCCAGCCAGAGCAGGTGGATGATTCCCACGGTCGATGATTTGGTGCGTGTAATTGCTCCGGCGGGGCGGCTCGGTGATGCTCTGTTCTTTTGGCCTTACTTGCCTTATACCTTCCCAAGGAAATTACTCGCTTAATTATGTAATGATGTAGACCGCCAAATTCAAAATACATTGACGGTTTGAGGTCGAAATTTTGCATTCGTTTTTGTTTTCGCTGATCCTACGGCAAACCATGGCTGCTTAACTGGTAATTTGATGAAAATAGAAGAACCGATGGGTGACGAAAGGCGTAGTTTTGTGTACGAATAACAAATATAGAACAAAAAATAGGTCACTGAATGAAGATTTTTTTGATGCTCTCAAGATCCTTTCAAATCTAACAATATATTTCCATTCATTGATACTTCAGAACGAATTCAAATTGATTTTCTTTGATAATGTAAACAGGCAGGGCCGTCTTAAGACCGCGCGGGGCCCTGGACACAACCGAGCTGAGGGACTTGTATAATTGAACAGATATAAACTTCTGTAGAGTGGGATAATCAAAAAATGATCCCCGGCATCAGGGAGCCATCTATGCCACCTACACATTCATTTTTCAAATTTAAGTCAAATCATTTAACCATGTGAAAGTATAAAAAATACTGTAAGAATCAAAATATATGAAAAAAATAGATTTCCGTCTCTATAGGTGGAATTGTAAATGCCCTAGTACCGCCGAAAACAGAAGATGATTTTGATAGATCTTAAAAAGATATAAAAATATTGATCAATCTGACCAAATGTGGCAAATGGCCTAACACACTATGTGCGATTCTGAGATTTCAAACTGAGGGAAGCTGCGTACAGTGTAATGGACTTACCAGCTGCGCTTTTCCCTCCCTATATGATATAATCTGATCTTCATAGTTGTAAGACGTTGTTTGAGGCCTAAATGGTGCCTTCGTCAATAATGAGGAACGATGGAGTAATGCGGGATGAATGTCAACACTACAATGTCACCGATTTCTTCAATAATTGCCCTTACACTATAACAATCTAGGAAAAATATTTAGCAACATGCCAATAAAATTCAACTTGTTAATAGCCCAAGTAACAATCAAAATGCTTGGAGGATCTATTATTGTTTTATCTTGGGTTTAAGAAGGATTCCTTGAAGCCGATGATTTCATCATGGTTTTAAGCAGTTGTCATTTTATTTGTTCCGTAGTTACGCTATAAAACATTATTATGACTTCCACGATACAACTTTAGGGTATCGCACCGGCCGCAAACTTCAAGCCGCCGTAAGTGCGGTGAGCCGATGGGCTGCATCAGTCGGCTTTAACATGTCTCCCACTAAAAGCATGATTACGCACTGCTGCAACACAAACCATATCGCAACAGGGAGGTCGATCCAGCTGGACGGGGTGATTATTCTCTACCGCATAGAACCGAAGATTCTGGAGATAACCATAGACCGTCGTCTTACCTTCCTGCCACACTTTCGACGGATCAAAGGCGAGTGCAGGAGCCAACAACGGCTAATTAAAACAATCAGTTCCCACCACAAGCGCTGCAACCGTCGCACTGAGTTGAATACCAGCCAGGCACTCATCCACAGCAAGATATTTTACGGGATGGAGCTGACGCCCTGTAATATGGAAGGCTTTATCAACATTTTAAGCCCTCTCACGGTGTTCCTAAAACCGTTATTAACAAACAAAATGATCATAAATTTGTCATACGGCATTCGAAAGATACAGTATCCAAGCATCTTCTTAGTGAATTTCAAAATGATCCATCGTGGGATTCGAGAGAAATTGCAATTTGAAGTTTTATGACATGTTTCATAAGGCTACCAGCAAACACCCACGGGTTTGGTCCTATCTCTACAAGCAAAAATTTTTTTGTCTACTTATTTAGTACATGGCATTCGAAAGATATAGTAATCAAGTATATCCCCTGCAAGTTTGAAAATATTTCATTGACGGAATCAAAATATATAACGGTTTGGATGTGGTATGCGGTCATAGATGGGTTTTCTACCAGACTTCAAGCGTGAATCCATGTTTGTCCATTGACTATTTTGATCGTTTATACGTGTCGCGGTTTCTAAAGGAAAACCTTACCATTTAATTACATAAATATGTACAAAAGGTGTTATTTATATGGTGCACTGAAAAAAATATGAAAATAGGGTTGTCTACCAAACGTTAAATATAATGTGAAAACTAAAAAAATGAATAAAAGTTGGAATGTTTACTTCAAAAGGCCATATCTCAATGGTTTGTTGACCGATTCTAATTATTTTTTTCATTATTGAACAGGTAAACGTTTCATTGTTGATTTACATTAAGAAGAATATAAAACAGAGTCATCTACATCAATAAATAGGCGATATAGTTGATCTCAACTATATGTATTATCATTATTTAGTAAATATTTTTGTTTTAAAAATAGCTGCCTATCCATTTTTATATACTAGTTGATTGCAATTGCTGTATAAACATCCGAATGTCAAATTCTCATGATAAGTTCAATTCGACAATAAAACTCACAATAGTTAGAGATATGAGCAGATGAACTTGTACTAATAACATCCCCTTTGACAGGTTTTAACATCTGTCAACCCAACCAGCGATTGTACAAAATTTCCAACAAAAACCGTATCATAACATAAATTGATCTGAATCAGCAAATACCTTCATATTTTTTAAATTTATGGTTTTATTTTTCCATCATTTGTAGTTTGCGTTCGTTGCATTCAACTAATGTATAGGTCATCGTTTTGAATACAAAGATATTCACTAAATAGTGATAATACATATAATTGAGGATAATTATGTTGTCTATTGTTTGAAGTAGGCAACTCTATTTTATATTCTTCTTAATGAAAATTAACGATGAAACGTCTACTTGTTCAATAATGAAAAAATAATTAGAATCGGTCAACAAACCATTGAAATATGGCCTTTTGAAGTAAACATTCTGACTTTTATCCATTTTTTTTTAATTTACACATTATATTTAACGTTTGGTAGACAACCCTATTTTCATATTTTTTTAGTGTACCATATAAATAACACCTTTTGTACATTATATTTATGTAATTAAATGGTCAGGTTTTGCTTTAAAAACCGCGGCACGTATAAACGATCAAAATAGTCAATGGACAAACATGGATTCACGCTTGAAGTCTGGTAGAAAACCCATCTATGACCGCATACCACATCCAAACCGTTATAAATTTCGATTCCGTCAATGAAATATTTTCAAACTTGCAGGAGACATACTTGATTACTATATCTTTCGAATGCCATGTACTAAATAAGTAGACAAAAAATGTGTTTGTAGAGATAGGACCAAACCCGTGGGTGTTTGCTGGTAGCCTTATGAAACATGTCATAAAACTTCAAATTGCAATTTCTCTCGAATCCCTCGATGGATCATTTTGAAATTCACTGAGAAGATGCTTGGATACCGTATCTTTCGAATGCCGTATGACAAATTTATGGTCATTTTTTGTTAATAACGGTTTTAGGAACACCGTGGCTCTACATCACGGGCCAATCCGCGCTGCTTCTGGCTTGCTTCCCAGCACGCCTGCTGAAGCGGCCTGCGTGGAGGCCGGGATCCTACCCCTTCGTTGAGTGGCGGCACTCACCATCGCCAGAAGAGCACTGGGATTTTTGGAGCAGACAACCGGAGATTACTGCTTTCTGTTACGGACGGTCAGCGAGATTCATCGCGAATATACAGACGTCGACCTGCTACCAATGGCCCGTCTACACCGAGTTCGTGATCGGGCCTGGCACGACCGCGGACCCAATCTTGACACAAGCTTGTCACGGTGTCTTTGTCGAACAACTTCATTCAAAAAAATTCGGCATCCGTAAAACTTCGACAAATGAAAGAATGGACCTTTCCCTTTCATTTGAAAGTAAAATTAAAATATTCTGTCGGGGGGTCTAGAACAACTTTTTATTTTAAAGTTTTTTGATTGAAAACTTAAGTTTTGTAATGAAATTAATTCGCATTTTTGGTACTAATTGGTACTATAGACATTCGAAAAATACTAAAAGTTAGAATCTAATGCACAATTTCATAGTCTACAACTTCGTAGAATAAATCGATGCAAAATCACCCCAGAAAGTTATTAAAATTTTATCAGTTTTTGGGTGTGTGTTGAGTTTAAATGAACAGTAAATTTAGATAAATTTCAATGTATACAAAGTCCCATTCTCAAATAAAAATATAAAGAAAAATAAATTTTCAGATTCCTCTGGGTCTTGGGCGAAAATGACACATTATGAACAAGGAGGTGTGGAAAGGTGTTGTCCAAATTTATTCGATAATCTTATACCTTTTCAAGATGTTGATTAATGTCACTGATTTTATCATGCCTTTTTCATTTCTTTTCTCGCTCTAGTAGATAGCGTATGTAAACTAGAAGGACCCTTCTTCCTGATCTTATCCTGGCTGGTAAAATACAATTAGCTTAAATTCAAAGCTTTATATTTGAATGAACTAAAGCAAACAGTTCGAGTCATTATAATAATTGACGCATTTTATTGCAATTTTGGGTTGAGAATCATGTTTGTCCTTATCAACATTAAAAGAAAGATGATTGAAAAAGAAAAAAGCTCTTCGAGTTTTGGATCCATGTTTGTTATATTTTGGGGTAGATTCATTTCATCAAAATTTATAGATGCAGAGTTTTGCTTGTCCTCAAATTTTATTTCCAAATCGAACACACTTCACACAATCTTAGGAAAAAGAACAAAACCAAATTTCAAAATTTCTTTTAAGAAGAACTTCCGGAATCGTTACTCGTTGAACACGGATCACAACAGAAAACGAACAAGAAAATATCAGGCTGGACCATACATTCAGTAAATTCTCAAAGTAATACAAGTCTGTTTATTGAAGATTTCTCTCATAATATGGGATAAGAGCAAAGACCAGATACCAAGAAGACAGAGTTGCCAGTTCAGTTCAGAATCTGGAGACATTAACAGCAACACGTCATTCGGGTAAAGATGATACTTTCTATATATACTTTTATATTGAGATCGCTATCTTCGTACAATAGACAAAACCTTTATTTCTCATTTACTATTGCGATTTCTGTTCAATGTACAGCGATTCCCAAAAGTTAACAAACTTGAACATAAATCTCATCGAATTATTTTTCTATCATTCATGAAACTGTCAGTCAGGATTCTAAATCAAAATAAAATCAAATGACTGAATATCTAATCGAGTTGATCAAATATAAAGTAAAAAATTTAGGCCAAATATATCTCACAAGGTGCTAACGAGCAAAAAGGTTGATTCAAAATTATATCAAGCACAATCCCGAATAAGTGAAGAAATAAAAAAGAAGAAACAAATATATCTGTGACAGAAAAAATAGGTTTCATTTTACTGCATTACCCAGCATCTTTCAAAAGAGTCTTAATTTCGTTCAAATTTTATCTACTCTTCTCTATATCTCCTTGCTCCTAAAATACCATTGGTGCGCATAAAACGGTGGAATCTGGAATTATATTTTTTTCCGCTTAAAGGTGGGACTTTGCTAGCATTCAGGTTCTTCTGAGTACACTGATAAAATAATGCAATCCATTTTTTTACTAATAAAAATGTTTTTAGAATAAAGCTTCTTTACCAATAGGCCCGTGCGAATCTAGAAACTTTGATAAAAAATTAATAGCTTTCTCTGACGATTTTAGATCGCGATGTAGTTTTCTACAAAGTTGTACACAATGAAATTTTCCATCATATTCTCACTTTTGGTAATATCTGAATGTCTAAAGTCCTACCTAGGGGCAAAAATGTGAAACAGTTTCATTGAAAAACCTAAGTTTTCAAACAAAAAAACTTTAAAATAAAAAGTTGTTCTGGAGCCCCCGACAGAGTATTTTAATTTTACTTTCAAATGAAAGAGAAAAGCCGATTCTATCATATGCTGAAGTTTTAGCGATGCCGATTTTTTTCGAATAATTGTTCTACCAAACACACCGTGTGTCAATAGAGCTGATGGCCGGCGCTGCCAGTAGTGAGGCCAGGGCCAAATATAACCGACTGATGGCTACAAAGTATAAAAATCACGTGCACCGATGGTTCCAAGAGCTGTGATGAGGTAGGAATAGGAGTGAGCGGAATAGGGGAAGGACTCTTCTTCCGCCTACCGGCGCCATGCTCGGTGTTTTCTGCCGAAGCGTCGGCTATCGCGCTTGCCTTGGTACAGAAACTGGAAGATAGACCCATCGTTGTACTGTCTGACTCTCTGGCGGCCATATCCGCCCTCGAGTCGGGGAAATCCCGCCACCCCTTCATCCAGGCCACCGAGGCCGAGTATGATCCACTCACCACAATTTGTTGGGTCCCCGGTCACTGCAGCATCGATGGTTATGAAAAGGTTGATCGCCTGGCAGCCAGGGGAAGACACACTAGCCAACGTCTCACTCGACTCGTCCCGACCGCAGCTATTTTGGGCCAGCTGAAGTCAGGGATTAACGAAGCGTTCGTACGCCACAGGCGTGGCAGCACCGGATACCTTCAGCGAAGCAGAGGCTCACCCGACCGCTGGACAGACCGGACTGATAGGAGGGAAGAGCGAGTACTGTCGCGGCTCAGAGTAGGGCATACGAAGGTCTCTCATGCTCATGCCGTATCGCGTGTTCCCCCACCAACATGCGTTACATGTGGTACCCGAACCACTGTGGAACACTTTCTAGTGAACTGTCCAGAGTTAGCCAACTTACGGCAGCACCACAAACTACAGCTCTCCATTAGAGAGATTCTTGCAAACGACCCCGACCGAGAAGAAGTGTTACTGGCCTTTCTGAAGGACGCGGGATTACTCGACCAGCTGTAAAGGTGTCACGGATTCTATACTTGTGCTACAAACCATGAACAATATTATGTGATGTAAATTATCGAAATTTCAAAGGCGAATGACCATTGGGTTAAAGCCTTTCAATAAATAAATAAATAAAAAATAACATACATTGTATAACATTCCACGGACACAAACTCGAGCAGTAGGTGTTTCAGTTCGATAACACAAAGTTCTTTCGTGAATTTGGAGTGTCAAAATAATGTCACAATGCAGTCGGATGTTTCCTCATTTATAGATAATTACATAAAAAGTTTTGCTGACTTGAAAAAACAGTTTCGGATAAAATCCGTTGGGAACGTCATCCCTTACGAACCCCCAAGCTTACCACATGTTTACAATTTATTATATTTCCCGTGATTTTTGTCTCAGCATTCGCACTTTTTAAATTTTCACTTTGTGCCGGCTCCAAGCCCGGAATAAACCCTCCTGAAAAGACCCAACTCCTGACTTGCCGTTTAAAACCATTGATTGAACTCGCTCGGACCATATTTGAGCTTCCGTCGGATCGAAGGCAATCCGCTAAGTATTCTAAAGATTTCGAAAGAACTGATGCAGACATATATAACAGTGACAGATATCCCGAAAAACGTCCACGTAAGTTCAGAATTGTGATGTTCTGTCTAAAGCAAGCAAATGACGTTAGTGGCGATAAGGCTTGTATGAAGGACTACAGTGCCTACATGTCCGCTCACAAAGTTGAAATCGACGGTGGGGTCACCGGTTCGAAATAGTGCTTGGATCTAGTGAAGCACGGGGTTGGCTATTTCAAGGTCCCTTTGTTTCATTGAGCGAAGGTTTTTGAATGAGAATCGCACTGAATTGGACAATAGCGTGTCCCTTCAAACTCGCATGGGATGACCTTTGGTGTTTAATTTGATTCTTCTTCGACAAGAACCATCTGCCTGTCGGGCTGTTTGTACCGAGAATCATAATGACTCTTGCATTGATAATGCTGAAAAATAAGTATGCCCTGAGACGTGCAAAGAGAAAAAAAAAAGTAAATGTCACCACGAACCGGCAATGGCCTGTATTTTGCGAACCGGACACGGTGTGTTTGGTAGAACAATTTTATTCGAAAAAAAATCGGCATCGCTGAAACTTCGGCTTGAGATATAATGGGTTTTTCCCTTTCATTTGAAAGTAAAATTAAAATATTCTGTCGGGGGCTCCAGAACAACTTTTTATTTTAAAGTTTTTTTGTTTGAAAACTTTGTTTTTCAATGTAACTAGTTCACATTTTTGCACCTAGATAAGACTTTAGACGTTAAAATATTACCAAAAGTGAGAATCTGATGGACAATTTCATTGTCTGCAACTTTGTGGAAAACTACATCGCGATATAAAATCGCCAGAGAAAGTTATTACATTTTATCGAAGTCTCCAGATTCGCACGGGGCTTATTGGTTAAGAAGCTTTATTCCAAAAACATTTTCATTTGTAAAAAATGGATTGTCTTATTTTAACGGTGTGCTCAGAAAAACCTGAATGCTGGCAAAGTCCCACCTTTAAGCGTAAAAAACATAATTCCAGACTCCACCATTTTATGCGCACCAATGATATTTTAAGAGCAAGGAGATAAAGAGAAGAATAGATAAAATTTGAACGAAATTAAGACTCTTTTGAGAGATGCTGGGTAATGCAGCAAAATGAAACAGTTTTTTTCTATCACAGATATATTTGTTTCTTCTTTATTATTTCTTCACTCATTCTGGAGTATGCTTGATGTAGTCTTGAATCAACCTTTTTGCTCGTTAGCATCTTGTGGGATATATTTAGCCCAAATTTTTACATTATATTTGATCAAACTCGATTAGATATTCAGTCATTTGATTTCATTTCGATTGAGAATCCTGATTAACAGTTTCATGAAGGATAGAAAAATAATTCGATGAGATTTATGTTCAAGTTTGTTAACTTTTGGGAATTGCTGTACATTGAACAGAAATCGTAATAGTAAATGAGAAATTAAGGTTTTGTCTATTGTACGAAGATAGCGATCTCAATATAAAAATAGATATAGAATGTATCACCTTTACCCGAAAGAGGTGTTGCTGTTAATGTCTCCAGATTCTGACATGAACTGGCAACTCTGTCTTCTTGATATGTTGTCTTTGCATATTATGAAGGAAATCTTCAATAAACAGACGTGTATTACTTTGAGAATTTACTGAATGTATAGTCCAGCCTGATATTTTCTTGTTCGTTTTCTGTTGTGATCCGTGCTCAACGAGTAACGACTCCGGAATTTCTTCTTAAAGGAAATTTTGAAATTTGGTTTTGTTCTTTTTTCTAAGATTATGTGAAGTGCATTCGATATGGAAATAAAATTTTAGGACAAGCAAAAATATGCATCTATAAATTCTGATGAAATGAATCTATCATGAAAAGTAAACAAACATGGATCCAAAACTCGAAGAGCTTTTTTCTCTTTCAATCATCTTTCTTTTAATGTTGATAAAGACAAACAGGAATCTCAACCCAAAGTTGCAATAAAATCCGTCGTTTATTACAATGACTCGAACTGTCTACTTTAGTTCATTCAACTATAAAGCTTTGAATTTAATCCAATTGTATTTTACCAGGCAGGATAGGATCAGAAAGAAGGGTCATTCTAGTTTACAATAGCTATCTCCTAGAGCGAGAAAATAAATGAAAAAGGCATGATAAAATCCGGCATGATAAAATTCTTATACCTTTTCAATGATCTGAGAATATCGAATAAATTTGGTCAACAACTTTCCACACCTCCTTGTTCATAAAGTGTCATTTTCGCCCAAGACCAGGAGGATATATTTTTTCAGCTGAGAATGGGACTTTGTACACATTGAAATTTATCTGAATTTACTGTTCATTTACACCCAACATTTTTTGTAAGTCCTTGTTAATCGACTTGTTAACCTTCCGGCAGTCGCGCTAGTGCACTGAGTGCACGCTGCTCTGAAAAACTAGCGAAATCGTCTTAGGCCATCAGCGGCTGCTCGTTCAGTGGTCCATATGCGCGACTTCCAGAGGGCTAATCCATAGGCCCCGCGCACACCTAAAAATTGATAAAATTTTAATAACTTTCTCGGGTGATTTTACATCGATTTATAGCATTCTACGAAGTAGACAATGAGATTGTTTATCAGATTCTCACTTTTAGTATTTTTTGAATGTCTTTATCATAAATTAGTAGCGAAAATACCAATTAATTTCATTAAACTTAAGTTTTCAATCATAAAACTTTAAAATAATCAAAAAATAAGTTTTCAATCATAAAACTTTAAAATAAAAAGTTGTTCTAGACCCCCCGACAGAATATTTTGATTTTGCTTTCAAATGAAAGGGAAAAGTCCATTCTTTCATATCCCGAAGTTTCACAGATGCCGATTTTTTTTTTGAATAAAGTTGTTCTACAAAGACACCGCGTAAGCTGCATTGAACAAAAAAATCAATATCAGTAGACAACCCAATAACCCAATTCCTCTGAATTGATTGATCTGAACGAATCAAACTCTCGTAAATATCATCCAACAAGTCACTTGCCATGACCACGCTTCGCTAATCAAAACCGCAAACAGTGTCAAACTCACCAGTGACAGACACGCCGATATGCAGCAGTAGATAAAAATGTTTCGCTTCGAAAAATATCCCATCCTTCAGTGGCCGTTCTTCGATGCTCATCGGGGTTCGGTGTCGGGTTCGTTGGGTGCTCCTCGTTGAAGTCCTTCAATCACCGTTCGCCAAATGTGTAGTACCGTCTTAACCTGTTTTATGCGCCGGGTTTTGTTTTCGACGAATCGATGTTTTTTTCCACCAAAAAATTCACACTCCACTTCTCGACGATATTCACTTCACAGCATTCAACGATTATTGCATTATTCGAGTAGAGGTGCAATACACTTTACACTTGTTTTTTCTTCTTTATTCTGTTTGCGCACTTGGCCAAAATTTGCTCACCTCATTATTTGCACTCGCGTCGTCTCGGCCTGCCTAGTGATGGTTGGTTCGAATTGATTATTCAAATTGTTATCGGCTTCCTATTTTCAACCGCTCGGTAAATTGTTTCCATTGTTGACTGCCGCGTGTTCATTCGTTTAAAGCTGGGTCCGAAGATTTCGGCTTTTCGTTTTGTCTCGGATCTTGTTCGATAACCGACCACAAACGGTCGTGGTGTCGGTCGATTGGTTAACTTATCGGCTGCGAGAGCTGGAATATAATGAAAAGAAAGAAAAATCAAGCGATCAGTGGAAGGTGTATGAAATTCATGCTCAATTAATGAACGAAACGAAAGAAGACACAAGGGGATCGAAAATTAAATAGGTACTGAAGCTGGACACAATGCAGCGAATCAACTATGGAGTGGAACTTGTTTTGGTTGAATTCATTTCAATCGGCATCGCTGTCTGCGCCGAGCCGGTTTGTTTGTGCTAATGCGCATCATGATTTTAAATAACAACACAACCGATTGCCATGACCATGCCTACCGTAGAAATTGAAAGTTCTGAAGTTTTGGTCAGACTACTAGACCGGTTGCACAAGATGTAAGAATGTTGTTTTGTGATCACAGTAATGATACATTATGAGCCGGAAATGTATTGCTCCTTGCTCGAGGACGAGCGAAGTAATCATAATTATAGTGCACGGTACTTTTTTATGTGAATTGGCAGTTCTTACTTCTTTCTGTTCTCCATGCGAAAGGGAAATTTTTTGATTTTTGGATGCTGATTAAACTTGAAGTTTATATAGTTTAACACAAATATTAAACCCCAAACACGGGTTCGCATGTCTTCTTTTTAAGACACTATCACTAGTTTAATCTCAAAAAAATAATCTAACGCACATGTACCCGACAGGGTGAAAGGCTGGCCAACTTCGAATCCGGACACATTATTAAATCTACAGCATCGTTGCTAGTCGTCGAATTTAGAATGTTTTGACGGCGATTTGGTTGGAAAGTACACGTATCTTATGGGTGAAATTTATGTGAATCAATACGTGCTGTATTTAAAAAGTTGTGCTATATGGAAGACGAAAAACGAAACTTTATCCTTCGCATACTCATAAAAAATCCGACGTAGTCCAATCGAAATATCGCGCAAATGTTGAAAATCGTTGTTTCTATTATGGAAGATGGTCTCAAGTGGTTTCGTGATAGTAAGAGTTTGGTCCGAAAGGCCCAAAGCAAATGTCTGGCAGGAACTTTGAACTAACAGCTGAAAACTGAAAGGTGATGAGGTCGGTCCAGTAAAACTCAGGACTTTAAGATTGGGTTGTTGTTAAGGAATACGGTGCAAGTAGTAGCATCGTCTGAAGGAGTCGTCTATAAGCAGGTTGCAGGTTGGTTCAAAAAAGCAAACCTTCAAACAATCGACCTAGACGAATAAGTAGAACCTAGCGGTCCAGATTCAACCGGTAGTTGTACGACCGCGTTCCGGCAAAGAAAACAGAGAATTCCTTCTCATGGACGATGAAGTTTATGTCAAAATAGTTTTCAGGCCAAAAATTTTTATTTCACCACACCACAGGTTGGTTTTCGCTGATAAAGTCGCACAGAAACTGATGATCAGGCAAGGAATTCGTAGTTGAGGAGTCAACACCAAATTTTTCATCACCAATCAAACGATGAACTCGAAGCTGTTTATGAAAGAAATGTATACTACCTTTCGTAAAGGCTCTTAACACCTTCATTGTCAAGTTGTTTATAAACTACAGCGTTTTCAAACAGCTATAAATTTAGACTGGAAAATGAACTGTATTTTTCAATATTAAGAGCCATAGTACTCAAGGGAGAGCAAGGGGTTAAAGGAAGAAAGTTTTAGAAAAGCGTGGAAAGGGTCATATGAGCAAGCTTAGAATTTAGCGACTTAACCCTTTGTCTGCTACCGCAGGAGTCAGGATCTTTTGGCATTAGAAATGCCATATGACCTTAATACCTCGTAAAGTCGTGATTCGCTGGTTGGACACTCTTTAACTGGACCGCTTTTTAGTTGGACCTCCGCTAGTTGGACTATTGTCCAACTAAAAAGCATCTGAATGTCAAAATCTCATGTCAAATTTACTTTGAACCATCTATTGCACTACTAACGTCTTCTTTGGAGAGTTTTTGACATTTGTCAGTCGGTCCTACTAGCGAATCAAATTCGTTAGTTGGACAGTGCCTGTGGCCCAACCAGCGAATCACGACTGTATACGATATTCTCACGTGTTTTGTTTGCGACACAGCACCTGCTAGCTGAATACCAAAGCGAGTTTCCAGATGGGCCAAATGTTTATACTGCGACAAGCGCTGATTAATTTCTTTCAACATAGCACACGTAGGTACAACAAAAGTAAGGATCACAGCCAGGGATGCCACATTGAAATCTGTGTTTCGGTCAAAAAAATCTTTTTACTTTCTGTAATGACTAAAAGAGGAAAAAAAATCTGTGATAAATTTCCAAAAAATCTCTGAAAATCACAGTATTTCCAGAAATCTGTGAAAATCTGTGAAATTTTCATCAAAATGCCAAAAATCTGTCATCTGTGAAAAAGAATCTGTGAACAAAAATTATGAAAAAAATCTGTGTCATTACAGAAAAATCTGTGAATATGGTAACCCTGATCACAGCAACAATCGACGGCTCCCGTCAAGATTTTCAATTCTTTCGCTGTTTTAACTGGTGATTTAAAATATTTAGACAGTTGTAATTAATTTGGAGATTTGTTCAGAGTTCAGTTTTCATCTGACTCTGAATCAATTTTATCTGCCTGTGGCAACCCGTTGAACATTATCAGTGCCGAGTGCCTGGTATGATGGAACTGGACAAAGGTAGCTTCAGTGAACCCAAGGTCTGAAAACTTTTGGCAAATTTTCCATCAAGCAATTACTCGCTCTAATATGCAACGACCTGTTTCCGACAAGGAACCCGGGTATCTTTTCAAATCTATGCAATCTCAGTATTCTTCCACAAACAATAAATTGGTATTAAGTGACATCTTACAATAACAGCAAGCATTGCTTTTGAGGCAATAAAATTGATGATGCGGGAAACGATGTCCTGAGAAGGGGCTTCTGCAATTTTTACCCCGTAACAAACCCATCGGGTACCCGGGTACCCGTAAACTGATTTTTTTTATAAAAATGGCAGTTTTCAACTGATTTGGACACTTTTAGATGTTTGGAGTCAAGAACTCATCTACTTTTAGACGTAAAAATCAACCAAATTAATTCTTCTGGTTCCCGGGAATTCGGATTTCTGTAAGTATGTTCCAGTATTTGGATATTATTTGCGTTTTTGCACTTTATACTTTGTACTATTTGTAGCCTACTGGCAATCTGCCACTATAAGCATATTTGTCCCATGCTCTATGGGATTTTCTATATACATGGCTAAATTATGCGTAGAACGACAGCAATATGGGTATCAAAATTCTTGGAATTGTCACCGAAAACTCAAAGCCCTTCAGTTTTTGATGATTTGACTGCGGAATGGATATTCCCGTGGTGCCGAGGATCTCCGTTTTTAGGTCAAAGAGCCAACCACTAGACCGAGAGCCCTTTGGTCCAATATCCCTTGGCCGAGCGCTGCCATTTGACCGAAAGGTACGATTGGCAGTATGGGTCATTTAACCGAATGTCGATTTGCCGAGAGAATCAATTGTCCCAATGTCATTTTGCCGAGTGCCGTTAGGCCGAAAGTTTTTGGTCCAAAAGATATTTAGCCGAAAGTGTTACTTAGACGAATGTTCATTCTATTTGACTTAATGACCGTAATAGAAAAGTACACCCAAAATCCGACGGGTATGTTTCTATTACTTTTTGGTAAGATTCTATTGTCTTTTCGGTAACAGACCACGAAATTTCGCATTGCGTTATTACCGCATAGGTAGTAAATGGTGTAATTTACGAATTTCGGTAGCTGTTCATGTATGTGCATCACAGTATCTAGGATAATTCGGTCGATTTCTATGATAGTATTAGTATCGAGTTAAACCAGGAATTCTGGCGGACCCCCGCTCTACTGTTCACACCCCTTCCTTTAAAATCCCCTTAAATCACGCCTCATACCACCACCCATCCAGCCCTCATACCCCCCCCCCCCCTCCCCGCCTCTTAACCCCATCATCTTTAAACCACCACTATATCACAAAGAATACCAAATTAAGCTGGGGAGTCTTTCGTTCGTGGGATTTTCGCCCTCCTCACACACCCACCACCGCATGACAAAATGAGTTAACAAGCATATAGCATTGAACTAATGCTGATTAGGCTAATAAAATAAGTATGATATTTTTTTTGTTTCAAGTGTTTCACCGTCGACACGTAGCTCATCAAGTTCGTTGCTGGCAAGCCATTATGTATAAGTGCAAAGTGTACTAAGAATGTAACGGACATATCCACAATTATGTTGAATATAACCAGCCACCGAGCCGTAGTTTAGAGAAATGAGAAAGGCACAGTTTCCGGATCCGGCACAGTGCCCGATCCGAACCAGTTCCCAGATTTGGACCAGTACCTGGATCCGGAGTTATGGAATTTGCTTTTCGACTTCGCCTCATCATAATCCGACACTGACTTAGTGAGAGGACTAAGCTAGAGCTGAATTGACGCTAGCTCCAAAAAACGATGACACTATTTGTGTTTCTGAGCCAACCTTTAGTCCTACGTGATGTCCGGAAAGAAAAGGTGTTCTGATTAAACTGATCTTAATCCTGTCCCTAAGTTAGTGTCGGATTATGATGAGTCGAAGTCGAAACGAAAATTGCATAACTAATTTAGGAGCAGATGTGATTTTTTGTCTTTCGTATTTATTTATTTGGAGCAGAAAAAAGCCTCCTGAAGGTAAAATTCTTACAATCTTACAAATTTCCTCGCACGAACCTCATATTTTGTACTAACAGACCATACTGTAACCGTTAAGGTTACAAATGCAAGTATAATGAGTGTCTGTGTTTGGGGAAAAACCAATAAATGTAACGATAAGAAGTAAGTGAAAAAGCAGAGAATAGGTGATAGACAGGATATTTTAGAACCCTATAGGGCGAGTTTCTTTGGCTGTAGGGTGTAGGAAAATGTAGGAGAATTTGGTTGTCGGAGTTGGTAAAAAGAAGGTGGAAAATGAAAAGGAAGCGGAAAAGATGGAAAGTGGAACAAAGATAGGCTGGTGATGTGTTGGCGATGGGCGAGGAGCTCTCTTGGGTTCTGACCGTGGGAGTGAACACATCGCATTCCGCTATTAATTGAAAGTGATCAAGTTTTGGACGGTCTGACCGGTTTGGAAAGCCCCGATCACGGTGTTAATAACGCCAGTTAAGAGCAAAGGATCGGCAAGTGCCTGTTTCGCCCTGACTGGTTTATCCAGTACGGTTAACCGTAAAGGAGTCATCCGACAGGCTGTCGTCGCGGGTCCGTGCTGCCGAGTGCAGTCCTTCATTCCGCCCGCTAATTATCAAGGACGACCGCGTGGCCCGTGGGCCAGATTAAGATCTCTATCACCTGAACGTCGAAGCCGAGAACGAAATCCCGAGAAGACAACGCTGAGAACCCATCGTTTCCCCGCTACTTTCCGACCACCTACCGCTACCACGCCGACCGAAGAAGCAGCAGGAAAGGGTTCCAAGAAATTAGAAGAGGATAAAATTTTGTAAGAGTGAGTAAATTATATACATTGTATTGTTACACACGTTGCAGGTTTGCTCCCTGAACCCAGATCCGAAATTCCCCCTCAACATAAGACGACCCTGGGACCCGAGGACCAAAAGAGGCCTTGCGTGCCCACCCCGGAACGCGTATACCAGGCGTTGGGGCTTTGAACCAGTTCCCTTCCGGAACTGGTTAACATCATCCTCGGGGGCTGAGAGCAGCCGCGTCCCAAAACGGTAACAATACACTCCCAAATGACTGTTTCAGATAATTGAATTTTTTGTCTATAATTTTGCTCTTGCGTTCCGCTTCGCATTTTTTGGCTATTTTTATTTTTGTCAAAAATAAATTGAAATTTTCTTGATACTCTTTGATTAGTTTCAAATAGTGGTTGTAGCACTCCAAGGTTGTCATACTTAACATACTGTATAAACGTTTTATGCTTTTTATCCGAAGATATAAAAATTCAATGACAAGTTTCCAATCCCTGGGGTATTTCCCCCCGGGCCCAGAGTTTTGAAGGGGCCCCGGATTTTTAACAGAAACTAAAATTTTGGCCAATACTTTAAACAAAAAATTTATTATCTCGTGTAGGATGCAACTAGAATAGCGAATATTATAAACTGCTGCATATTTGATATCAAATATATATTTGTAGTCAATCAGAATATCAGACCAGGGCGGGTATAGCTTAGTTGGTACATCGACTGCCATGTACGCAGCTCACCTGGGTTCGATTCCTAACCCCGCACATAGGAATGGACAATTTTTAAAGAAAATTTTCTATCCTGAATGAAGAAGCGAATGGCCCTAAGGTAAAAATTTCTACAATCGACAAAAATAATACCAGACTTGCTAGGGATAAAAAATAAATGATTTGATTAGAATTCATGAGGTTTTCTTCAAAGTTCGTCAATAAGAAATCGATTTTTTGATCTATTGAATTTTCTGTCTTCGCAACTGCTGGATTATTATCGAAAGTAATTATTTGAAAGAAAAAGAAAACTTCTCAACCTTCTTTTTTTCTTTTTTAAATTCGATTATAGAGGTTTTAACCTTAAGGTCATTTGCCTCTTCGGGTTAGAAAAATCTCTTATGAAAAATTTCTAACCCTATGTGCGGGGTCGGAACTGAAACCCAGGTGCGCTGCGTACAAGGTAATCGATTTACCAACTACGCTATGTCCACCCCCAACTCTCAATCTTCTATTTAGGGTTGCCACACCGGTTTTTGGAGGCGAATTCCGGGTCTTTGTTCAGGTAATTCGGATTTCGCCTGGAAGAATCCAGTGGATTTTTTTGCAATCTTTTCTTCATCAGCATCATTTTATAAATCGTCTAGCACACAGTCATCATCCTCGGGTTGCAGACCGTATTCGATAAGTAGGCCCCCCTGGCTAATATATTTAAAAAAAGTGTTCACCACCATTTGGGTTCAGATTTACTGTACCCCACAGGACCTTCACTTCAATGGATCAACGGATTTTATGCTCCTCACAAAGATTCTCGAAAGACACTGACGTGTGATTTTACGCCCCGGATTTATTTACTGTAGAGCAGAACAAAGTTCTCTCGAGTTATCTTTCACAGTGAGAGTGGCTGGTGCTTTTTGATTTTTTATGGATATTCACGGATGTGAAGTACTACCCCAACTTAATCAACAAAACTGTTCACAAATGCGAAAAAATACCCCTAAATGCTCTACCACAACAATACACTCTGCGGTGAATGTGAAGAATTTATGATACATTTTGTGTTACGAGCTACATAAGAAAAAAAAGCAGAGCCTACTTAGCTTTTATGAATGTTTTCGAAACCAACATAGCGTAAAATCGAACTACAACCCTTATTTGTAATTTGATTCATGTTTCGCTATTTTCCCCTTTTTATATGTTTACATGAATCTTTTGAAAAAAAAATTTAAACACTTTAAAAAGCAGTTTTTTTGGCGACTTAGTGGAATGTTATATTAAACACTTTTCTTTTTTGATGTCTTTCGCATATTGATACAAAAACTAATGAAATCTGCAAGTCGTGGCCGAAACACGTATCTGTGATATAAAAGTGCATGTTTGCAATTTTCATAAAATAGTAGAATTAAAACGAAATACATCATAAAAAAGTGTTTTAATTTTTTTCAAGCTGTACATTTTTTTTGTATTTCTGTAATTTCAACATTCAGCCTTTTTTATCTATTTCCATTGTTACCATATTTTTATTTTATCCATCTTTTCACGCTCTTAAATTTTTCACGCTTTTATCACTACCACTTACCTTAATTTATAGTCTTTGCTTTGTTATTCCGTTTTATTTGCAATTTTTCCATTCTATTTTATGTTTTCTGTTGTTTCATATTTTAATACCCTGCTTTTTTATTTGTTTCTTTTGTCATTCCATCCAACTTTTAAAATTTGTCTATTTTCTCCATTCATTCTTATCATCCTCTTTTTCTATTTTCTTTTTCTCCTTAGATTTTTGCATTATTCCTTTTTTTTTAAATTCAATCCAAAATGTCTTATAGTCCCTTTATTTACCTTTTTCATATTTTGGTACATGTTTTGTAGTTTTTAACTTTCCGTTTCCCGTAGTTTTATTTTTTCTACTGTAATTAATTAATTTTTGTAATTCTTCATTTTCCGTTTAACCTATTTTGAAAGTGCTTTTCTGTTGGCCTTTTTCCAATAGGTTTGCATTTTTTTCTAGAAAACATTAAATTTATCTTTTTTGCCATTATGCGCATTTTTTCTTCGTTTCACATTTAGGCTGTTGTTTGAATTTCTGTTAAGTTTCATTTCTAATACTGTTTTCCATTCATTAAATAATCTCATCTGTTTTTTCAATTTCTTCTCGTTATTTTTTAGATTTTGTGTGTTTCTACGGTATACCATTTTGGTTTTTTACTGTTTTTTGTTTTCCATTTTGTTCATTTTTGTTCAATCCATGCATTCCAAAATGCTTCATTTTTTTCGTTTTTCCATCCTTCCAATTTTCCAATTTTTCAAAATCTTCCGGTCCATTTTTTTAATTTCTTCGTGTTTATTTTATTTTTATTTTGTACATCTATTCCGCTACTTTTATGCATTCTTAATGTTTTATTCACTTTTTCTATTGCTTTAAATATTTCTTGTTTTTAATGTTAAATATATTTTGTTATTTTCGAGCTTTCCAATTTAATGCATTTTTATTTTATATCAATGTTCGTATTTTTTTAGTTGTTTTTTTTTTCATTTTCATTGATTCTCAAAAATTTTCAACATCTACCGATTTTTTTAATTATTTCCAACATTTGTTCAATAATGTTCGACTTCTTTAATCTTTGCAATTTGTTTGTCTAGTTTCCTGTTTTCTTTTAACGATTTTTGTAGGTTTTGTTTTGGTTTTTGTTTTCGATTATACATTTTCGACAATTGACTTTAACTTGTTTATGTGGTTGATTTGGCGATTTTTAGTGTTTCTGTACACTCTTTCAAGATTAAGTTTTCCCTTTGTTTTTTTTCTTGTACAATTGTTCCCCCTTTAGATAATGTTTTTTTTTGTAATTATTGCATATTTAAACTTTACTGTATCGATTTTGTTGGCTATTTTCGGCAAATTTGAGACTAAGAGAAACGAAAGCAATGAAATTGAAAGACGGATAGGTATTCTAGAGCGAATCATTTATAAACTTAGAACGGAAAACTAGAACTAGGCAGGCTCATATGGGCATGATCGAAAGGAAATGTGAAGAATTCTTTGCCTTATGCAGAGTAGGAGTTGGGCGTTGCACCCAAGTCTACCGCATGGTCTATGGTAGAACATAACTCATCATCATGTTTTACCGCCGACTTCACATTTCCTTTCGATCATGCCCATATGAGCCTGCCTAGTTCTAGTTTTCCGTTCTAAGTTCTATGCTATATTTCACCCTAAGGAGGAAAATTTGGTAAAAACCAAAATTTCTCACTAGGGTGAAAATTTGTTGGTAAAAACCAGTCTTTGTACAGGAGGGCACAAATCCTTATTTCATACTATGTTGCGTTTCGGCTTCGCCTCATCAGAAACCGACACTAACACATTGTCGGAATAGATTAGCGCCGGCTTGACGCAAATCCCTTAAAACTAAAACACACTATGTGTTTCAATCAAACGACTGATCAAACGTGATGTCCCGTTCGAGCAGAAGTTCTGTTTATGCCGATGAGACACAAGTGAAGCCGAAACTTGTCTTGGCTTAGCAGGCCTATGCGAAAGCACTATGCTATGACGTTCTAAGTTTATAACTGATTCGCTCTAGAATACCTATCCGTCTTTCAATTTCATTGCTTTCGTTTCTCTTAGTCTCAAATTTGCCGAAAATAGCCAACAAAATCGATACAGTAGAACCTTGCGGCAATTAAAACATAGTAACATATTTAAACTTTCCATTTCTTTACTTTAACTAATACTATTGAAAAAAATGGCTCTTTTCAAGTCACGAAAACTTTCGAGTAGGTATTCAAATTACTATAAAGTATTGACAGCCGTACGTTTTTGTCGTCATTGGCACTACAAACAACTAGAGCAAAAAACTGGTACAATATAATTTCAGTGTAATATACATAATATCAATAAGTACAATGGACTTCAAACTTTAACTTTGTGTTTCACGGGCAATATACAGTGGTGGGGGCCCGTAAAAAATTATACATTAGACCGATCATATGCTAAATATGAGCTTTTTCCGATAGCTCTAGTTTACCCACAATAGGTTTCAAGTTTCTATTGTAATATATGTGGAAACTCGGAAATACACACTTAAAATCCAATAAAAAATTCCAGAGTAACTCTACATACCTCAAAACTTATGGTCGCGTAGTTTTTTTATAACGAACAGCTTTGTTGAAGGAAGGTTGCATATTTATCGGAGATTCCCCGATAGAGTTATTTAACTTTGAAGACCAACCGATTTTTTTGAAAATTCCTATTCTAAGCATGTGCGAGAAAGAGAGGCAACACATAAATTTATATGAAAATATCTTTTTACTGCAAAAACGGAACAATTTACAGTCTTCGGCAATGTTGATCCAGGCACGTAGCCAGAAGAAGGGCTAGGGGACTAAAGCCCCTCCCGAAACTTTTCTGAAAAAAAAAATTTACGAAATTTCGAGTAATCCTACACAATTTGTAATATACTTCCGTTTAGTGAATACTCAAGAACTGGTTCAAACATTTTAACGTGAAAATGTTGTAGAAGATATTATATAGAAGACTTTGCGATAAAATTGATTGCTACAATCATAATCAACAGATTATTACTTATGCAGGTATTCAATAAAACTTAAGCGGTTTGCGAATCTAGTCATGAGAGCCTATGGTGCTTTCATGTTAGCAAGAATTGCGTACGTAGTAGTATAAGACAAAATGTTTAAGGGTAGGTCCTCATTTAAAATTTGCAAAAATTTGACTTTTTTCCATTTTTGGAAAGGTATTAGTGTCTACTATATTGTGTTAAACGGCGCATCAAAAATTTCTATACAGGCCATTGTTCGAAGCAGCGTGCTGGCCGCCATGGAACGCTCTTGGCTCGATACGCGCTCATCAGGTAGAAGAGTAGTGTACAGGTCTCGAGAACGTATTTCACGGCTTGATCTGTAGAGGCATCGCAGACTAAACGTGAGGTTTCAAACAACCACAGAAAACAGTGAAAAACGAAAAATGTTGGTCAAAATTGTTAAAATAACATTTTAGTTGGCCATATTGGAATCACCATTTTCATTTTTTTAAATTTTAATACATATTAAGGTTGGGTTCACATTCTTGTTTTTAAACCACAAATTCTTCTTTTGACGATTTTGGATAAAATACCACTTTTTTTAGGAGGGGTCCGCCATATTGGACCGGCCATTCTGCATTATGAAAAACTGACTTCAGATTCGTGATCAGCGATGTCCAAAACACAAAATTCTATGTAGTATTGACATTAGAGTGACAGGAAAAAAATGACCCCTATCGGCCCACCCCTGAGTCGATTTCTAGTCCCACCAGGAATACTTGTTCCAAATTTGAAGCAAATCGGACAAATCTAGCTACCGGACCAACGTGCCTGAAGTTTGTATGAGATTTTTCGACAATTTACATGGAGAAAAGCCACTAGCTCACATTTTCGCCGCTAGGTGACACTGTTCGTATCGTATTATCACTGTAAGTGAAAATAAGAAAGATAATATAATTGTCTACAACTTTGTCGAAGACTGCTAGTCAATCCGACTTTGTTAAAAGAAGTTATTAAACTTTTAGCGAAGTGATGTCTGAGTCAGTTTTCCATAGGGCCTAGCAGTGCATGGTTGTGCATCAGTGCTCAATTCGCACGAAAAAACATTTTTGTGAAAGAACCGTTAGATTTAGCTCAATAGGATGTTCAGAAGAATTGTAGTAAATAATAGAAGTCATGTTTTGGTTAAAACATTTTAGTGCCACATTGTACCGCATAGAGGGCGCCAACACTAACTTTTCAACGGAGAGAGATAGAAATTAGGTGTCTTCCACAAATTTGTAGAACAGGCATTTTGCAATAATTCTCTCAAACATCTCGATATTCTATCTCTCTTCTATGAAAAGTTAGAGTTGGCGCCCTCTATGCGGTCACAGTTGGAACTAAAATTTTCTAACCAAAACATAACTCGTATTATGTGGTATAACTCTTCTAAACATCCTATTGAGCTAAATCTAACGGTTATTTCACAAAAATGTATAGTTCGTGGGAATCGAGCACTGATACACAACCATGCACTGCTAGGCCCCTTGGAAAACTGACTCAGACATCACTTCGTTAAAATTTTAATAACTTCTTTTAACAAAGCCGGATTGACTAACAGTCTTCGACAAAGTTGTAGACAATTAAATTATCTACTTTATTTTCACTTACAGTGATAATACGATGCATACAGTGTCACCTAGCGGCAAAATTGCGAGTTAGTGGGTTTTCTCCGAAAAATCTCATACAAACTTCAGGCACGTTGGTCCGGTAGCTAGATTTGTCCGATTTGCTTCAAATTTTGTGCAAGAGCTCCTGGTGGGACTAGGAATCGACTCAGGGGTGGGCCGATTGAGTTTTCAAAAATTCATTATTTTTCTGGGCAGTCTAATTGACATTCTACCACGAATAAACTTTAAACGTGTTTATCTCAAAACATCATTTTTCGAAACGAAATCCTTTTTAACTGGAGGAACGACCCGTAAAATCCACAAATTCTTCGTATTCACCGTTTCTAGTAAATCCTTAAAGTGGAAAAAGGGCTAAAAATCAATTTCAAAGTTTGCGTTCGCACCATTACGTCAAATTTGAAGTTTTTTACTCATTCTTAGGTCATTCCTCCAATAAATTTAGTTTAATTTAGAGCATTATAATAAATTTGGTGTTCTAGATCGATCCTGAAGCAGCAGGCTCTATGCAGTTTTGGTATTCCACGCGCACCTAACCTTAGACAGAACGTCGCCACGGGCGCCATTTTGTTTTTTCGTCTTGAAAAAATTTGTAAAGAAATTTGTAAGACGAAAATATAAGTGAATCCTAATACTACTTCCTTCTATAATTTTGAATCCTAAAACTATTTCCTTCTATAATTTCTCATTGGCCCACAAAAATCCAAATTTTGCTGACTGGGTAGTTGAATGAAAACCTCCCCTTGAAGTAAGTTACGTGATTCAATCGTCTCTTTTGGTCGGATGCCGATCACATATAGATTTATTAGTCACGTCAATATGTATCAATTTTTGCCTCCATCATTCGCTCTTAATTTTATCATGATGAACCTAATGTAGCTATCAGTAGCAACATTTTAGTCGCTTTACATGATTGTAAATATACACACATGCGCAATAGAGTGGCTCGTGGTTGTATGGGAAAACTTCAAAATGATTTAAACTAGCGAGCACAGCACTTTTTGAGTTCCTTTTGTGGTCCCAAATGCCTGTGCAAAATTTGGTAGCGGTTGGTTGCTTCCCGGGTTTGCGCATTGCGTTCAAAGTTTGCATGGGATTTTATATGGGGAAATCAATCAAATCAATCAATTTTGCATTTTAATTAATAAAGATCCCTATTTCACTGATAATGAAAAACCAGCTGCATAAAACTATAGTTCAAACCTTGGTTAACAACTTTTTCGAAGACCGTAACTAGCTACGAGTTTTCAAAAAATAGTTATAACGATTTTAAAACTTATGGTAAAATCCAAATGCAGAAATTGATTAGTTTTTCCAACACTGCCGGTGCACCACCGACATCGACATTAAAAACTTAGATAAATGAGAATATATTCATCGCAGAGACTTGGTATCTTTGAATGAAATGCTCAGAATGAATTGCTGAATAAAATAGACGTAGTCAGAAAATGAAAAGAAACGGGGGTTGGGGGGGCGGTCTTGTGTACTCCCCAGTCCCTTTTTAGATTGTTTTGTATAAGACAAAGAATCATTACGTCCTTGTAAAAGTCAACGACTGAACTTTCTTAATATTTTGAGAGACCCAAATATGAATCATACTACAATCTTTGTTGTAAGAAAAACCATTTACAATATTTAGGATTTACACCTACAAATTTATGTTATTTTTGCTTGATGCAAAAACTCACTCAGGTCTGGAAATCGCGTTGGGTTCTAACCTGAAGTGTATTGCTGGTCCACCAAGATCACCTCTGTTTTGCGTGAACCTAACTCAATTTCATCAAAAAACACTTGTTTGAAGTAACTATCCTGGTTTCGTTCCTAGATTCTCAAACGAAAACTTTAAAAAAAACAATTCCGAGACTTCAAGGAATCTAAGGACATGCATTTTTTTAAAAAAATTCTGACTCTGAACGGATAAGAAATAGGGTTTTAAAATATGTAAAACTTATAAACCGTTGTACCATTTTAAATAAGATAACAGTAGAGCCCTTAAATAGTAGCACTCAAACACGTAAGATTAATTTTAAATTCGACGGTACAAACCTGCGTTGAAGATGTGCTCCTTATGTTATACTAAACTATCTAAAAAGGGAACTGGGGAGTACACAAGCCCCCCCCCCTCCGTCTTCTTTTCATTTTCTGACTACGTCTGTGTTATTCAGCAATTCATTCTGAACATTTCATTCAAAGGTACCAAGTCTCTGCGATGAATATATTCTCATTAATTCAAGTTTAAAGTATCGGTGTCGTGGTGTGCTGACAGTGTTGGAAGAAATAATTAATTTCTGCATTTGGATTGAACCATTAGTTTTAAAATCGTTATAACTATTTTTTGAAAACTCGTAGCTAGTTACCGGTTTCGACAAAGTTGTTAACCAAGGTTTGAATTATCGTTTTATAAACCTGGTTTTTCATATTGAGTGAAATAGCGATCTTTATTAACGTAAATGCAAAATAATTGATTTCCCCATATAAAATCCCATACAAACTTTAAACACAATGCGCAAACCCGGGAAGCAACCGACCGCTCCCAATTTTTTCACAGGCATTTGGGACCACAAAAGGAACTCAAAAAGTGCTGTGCTGAAAAATGTCATTTTCGAGCCACTCTAATGCGCAATGTATTATGAAACAGCAGAGACGCCAAAACGTAATCAGTCTAAAACCAGCGGTGCTCATATCCAAGTCAAACATAGTAGTCAAAAGCTGCGTCCGGTACCCTCGAATAAACTGCCAGGAGGATGCTAATATCACAGACGGCTTGTGATCCAGGAGTTGAAACAAGGAAGAAGATCTGAACAAAAACACCATCACATTATTAAAGATGCTAATAACGGCATCGAGAGTGATTTAAAGCCCATGTTTCTCCCAGATGCAAGATCTCCGCGGGTTGCGTGTGCGTGATCTATCGGACACCCACTTAACATTTTTTGTTTTAAGTTTTATACATTATAAAAATGTATGATAGATCCAAGGCTTCGTTAAGCTAGCGCTTTGAGCCGTGTTATGAGTGGATAAGTCAACGATACTTTTTAAAGAGTTCACTTTGCGAAACATCCCTACTTGGCTTTAAAAATGTCCAAAATTGCTATTAGGAGCTGTGATACATTAAAATTTGCAGGTTGTCGGTAGATTGTGTTCTTTTATGCACTAACCGAATCAGAATTATCTGATTAAAATACTTTTAATAATTTGGTGTTTATACTATTTAGAAATAAACCGTTTATTTTTAATTGCGGTTGTGTACTGTTAGTATTGTAGTCTAAGGTCAGATCACTTATGAAGCATTTTTAAAAGTCAGCGAAATGAAATGCATCTTTCCATCATAATAGAAATTCATCATGTTTCTTGCGTTGCGTGTAAAGCGTCAAAACACTATAAAAAATTAGTACTATATTCAATAACACGTCAAACAAAGTGGAGAAGCGTAGAACGTTTGTTAAACAAAACTTTTCTGCGAGGGAGTGTAAAGTTGATGCAAAAATAGAAATTAAATGCATTTTTGCTGATTTCATCCAAATTTGTTATACATCCCTAGAGTGATTTGTCCCTAGATTGGAGTAATAAAAAATTCATGAACGCGATCAAGATTTATCGAATATGTATCACGTGAGTTTACTGAGCAGATTAGTTTCATTTATGGTTTGGTATTTTCCACCCCCATTTTTTGATATTGGCGGATGAATTGAGTTGGATAGTCTATCGGCCCAGGCGATAATTCAAACATTTACTTGTTTTAATTCAAGAAAAATAAAAAAATGCAAGATTTATTCTCGTAATGGGAATTTAAATAGGTCTGTTGCATCAGTTGTGAAAAGTAGAATTCAATGCCAGTTTTACCACACCTGTAAATCGGCCGCAAGAAAAAAAATCATTTTATTCTTTTGAAATTACTCTGAAATGCCTTTAGATTGGCCCGCTGAAAAATTCTTGTTTACGAAGAAAACTGAAGTGATTTTTTACGCAAATTGTGTCATCGATCGCGATGTACATCGAATTGGAGAGTAACTGCATTTACGAACACGAACTTTTGTGATGACAATTCGGTTTGTTGTCTCCTGTACCTCATTTTGGTTTGCAACTTGTTCGGTCATCTCAAATCGTAAACACTTGAAAAATTTCATACTTTTAGCCCCTCCCGAAACAAAATGCTGGCTACGGACCTGTGTTGATCCAGATTTTGAGATGCACAAGATAACACTGGCATTTTGTACTGAATTTATTGTTTCTATTGCCTATTTTTCATATATTTCCACATACAAACTTCTAAGCTCTTGTGAGAGAACTAGAGTTTTTGAAAAAAGTTCATATTTGATAAATGCTATGTGAAGCCAATTACCGTTTGATTAAGCAGTGTTCCGAAAAAATGTCAAAATTGTTGCTGGTCTATTATACATAGTAGACAATTTTTATGGAGCGTTTATGTGTGCTATTGGTTGGGGATTATCTACGGCGCTTCGGAACAAATTGTGTTTTACACAATTTGTTCCGAATTTATTTCGTTGAAAGTCGCAGCAACGCGCGACGGATATTAGCTAGAAAAATATAAGCAGAACTTCTGATAATCGGCTATCCGGAGTTTATATGGCTTATTTCGAAAATTTTATGCCATACAATATATTAAAAATCTATTTAAATAATTACTAACAAATTTGTCCTTCCCGTGATACTTGGGAAGATGCAATTTTCACTAGCAGTAACATGTATCAGACAAACATTCCTTCAGTCCATGATGTTCCCGAACGTTTTGCTTTCAATAAACATTTTTCAATCTCAATTGCTCTTGGTCAATAACGGAATAGTTACCACGGATGATATTTTATTCTCACGTAATGGTTAAGTTACAATAAACCAACTATGTAAGTTACTTCCCAATTCAATCCATGCTTCGTCGGCCTCTTCAAATAACAATCAAATGCAAAATTATATTTGAAGAACATCTTTCTATAGAAGAACATTTTGAGATGATCTCATAATAAATATCGAAATTCTGTAATTTCAGAAAAAAATTGGTACATAGACAAAAGATTCATTCGCTTTGCATTTGTTATGCACATATTTTTCGCGTTCGGTCAAGTTTACTGCCAGCTAATATAAGTTTTTTGAACAACCAATCTATATGAACTCATTGAAACGCACGAACCCTATCGTTGAGTCATCCTAATATTTCCTAATGCATCACTATTTGCTGCAGTTAAATGAAAAACGCACAATGCATTCATTCGATTGCATAATGCATATACAAAACGCATGCTTTCAATTGTTTCATGCATAGGTAACCATCGGTAGAAAAACGGTAAGAAAAAATCCAATTCCTTAACAGATCCGTTTCATAAGAAACCTTGATTAGCACAAATGTACTATGAGAGAAGACGCAAATATGCAGACACGGCTTTCTCTAACAGTATATCTACACTTTTACCCTCGCATAAATTTTCTTCTCCCGCTTCGAACCCTGTGCGGCGGATCGTCCAAAACAATACCCTATCGGGTTGGGGCAATAAAAATCATAACCCAGCTATTGTACGCTTTTTTCTGCCATAGAACTTGACGGCGAGTATGCAGTGTAATTTCCTGCAACATATTACTACCTACATGTTTAGCAACCCCCCCTCCTTTCATGACTTACAACTGTTTTGTTTTGTATTTCTTTTTGTATTCTGCGGTACGCCTTAACATGCACCCCACAGTGTTCAATCAAATTATCTCCTATGATGTTCGATGCATCGCATCTTCACCGACGCGTTTTCGCTATTACTTAGGTACTCCATTGCAATGCAATAGGATGTTTGTTGCGTTAGCTTTTTTGTCCGCCACCGCTTGCGACCATTGCCTTGCTAGTGCAGACAACGGCAACCATGATGATGATGATGATCGGAATTCAATTGCATTGTTTTTCTCTTTTACGGTGAACATGTGGTGCATCTTAGGAATATCTTAAAACGAAGATCAACCAAACGGCACAGAATGAATGATTCTGACGAACCACGCGTTTATGAAATCCGCCTGCGGTCTCCAAGTGCAACCTGTAATACTGCATATGAAAACAAGGCAGCAAAGAGCCACGACGCAATGCTAAATGCAAATTTTTGTCGGTGTGTTCTCCGAGATTTGCCTTCGTTAAAATAATTAAGAAAAGGTCGGTAATGCAGTTTTTGATGATGGCTGTCACAAACTTTGAAGATAAATATCAAACCAGGATTTGCCAAAGTAAATATGAAGCGGAACTTGTTATTTTCGTGGTCAAAAGGAAGTGCGAAGAAAATTTCACCGATCAATTTACTTGTTCAAACACTTGTTTATGCAAATTTAGATTATGCAACGATAACAATCCAACCATCAAACCGAATCAAAATTTGCAACTGATGCATTTGAAGGTACATACCGTAATTTTCTTCCCGTACCAAAACAACTGACAACATAGCTATTACAAGTACGCTTTAACACCTGCGTGGCATTTTTTCCGGGTCGGAGACCTACCGCCGCAGTGCAAAATTCAAAAAAAAATTGTTTGTATAGTCGAAAGTCACCGCATAATTTCATTTCTGCCTGCGGTGTTCTCGGACACGTTTCGAAACTTGACCTTTATGGTGCCGACCAAGATAAAGGTGGGGCGATGTGGCATCTATACACCGACTCGTTCAACGGGGCGGGTGCCATCAGTTCCACTGCCAGTACAGATAACCAAGAATTTATGCTGCGGGTAGTGGACGAAAGACATGAAAAAAAACAAAACTGCACTAAATGTTTAGTAGGTATGGCAATTATAGGAAAACAATGGCCTGTGATGAGAATTAATGTGACAATGCCGACACATAAAAAGTTGACCTGCATTCATGGAATAAGTGACTCGTCAGTGGCGTAGTCTAAACTAGAGTGCTCTGCATAACGCAGGAATGTTCAGCATGAAAAAACTGCCTGATTGGTGGCACAGACATTTACTAGTAAGAGACAATACAAGTTAATGTTCTAATCCGATTTGAACACCGGAAAGAATTACTAAACTGTAACAATTCAAATTAGACAAAAAACTTGGTTTCCGATATCTAAGCAACACTTACAGACCCGTATCCAGGATTGCGCCAGCGGAAAAGCATGAATTATTTCTGATAGTCACTGAAAACGGGTTGAAAGACCAATTCGAAAGATAATAGTAACTAGAAATCCTAAACATATGTCCCCAGATACAAAAAAGTCTAATACATCGGTGAATCCCCCAATTTCAATGTGGTTTTTGTTATTTATGTACAACTTTCAACTATAAAACATGTTTGAGCTCTTCCGGATGTCGTACAAAAATGGCGAAAGTCAACATTTCGGATTTTTTGAACGTTACATTAATTTCCAGTATGAACGAAATACTACCCGCACCGCTCCGTACATGCTATAGGCATGTACATGTAAACTATAGACCACCAAAGTCTTGTTGTCCCCAACTGCGAGTGAAATGAGTGAACAAGATTCATTTCGTCCCTTACGGAAGACCACAATCACGATTGATTTTTCATAGACCCGTCTTAGACCTACAGTGCGCGAGGTGGAACAGTTGATCAATGTGAAAATTGAAGTGAAGTGTCACACATACAACTACATCAAACGAGACAAGTAGCGCTAATAACGTTCATCTCCTTAACCGTGACAAAAAGCTTCGTAGCGAGAAACAACATTCCGCACAACGTCGAACATGAAAACGTCAAAAATAAAACCGCCGTGTAAATGGATCTTGATCTGACGGAAATTCGCCTCCAAGATTTGGCACCTCGTACTAGCACGATTATATTATATTATATAAAAAATGGAATCCGTTACAAACAACACTTGGACGAACTTTTCCCTGCCATTCTTAACGGTGTTCGGGTGGTGCGAATGCGGCTTAAGGAGAAAACTCATATATAATTGTGACAAAAAGTACCTAATGTTTAATAATTTTTTTTAAGCAGTAAAATGATTTAGACATATGCGCTGTTTTGCTAAATGTTTGTTATGGTTTCATCCATAAAATAAAATTTTTCGAGTGTAAGGTGTCAAAAATGGCGGCTTTCTCAGAACAAGATTTTTCGAATTTGCGGGCATTCTCGTTTTTAAACCACTCAACCAATCAAATTCGGGTTTTGTCCGCCTAAAAGAAGACAACATTCTCGGGCGCTGTAACCTAGAAAATCGCAATATTTTGATCATTACCGATTTTTTACAACCGGCCAAAGTGGAAAAATCATTTAAAAACATGTTTTAATCCACCTAGCGGTGCAATTGTGCTTTTCTCATTTCTCTAAACTATGGCACGGAGGCTGTTTATGTTCAACATAATTGTGGAAATGTCCATTACATTCTTAGTACACTTTGCACTTATACACAATGGCTTGCCAGCCACGAACTTGATGAGCTACGTGTCGACGGTGAAACACTTGAAACAAAAAAATATTATACTTCATTAGCCTAATCAGCATTAGATCAATGTTATCTGCTTGCTAACTCATTTTGTCATGCGGGGGTGGGTGTGTGAGGAGGGCGAAAGTCCCATGAACGAACTCTCCAGCTTAAATTGGTATGCTTTGGGATATAGTGGTGGTTCAAAGATGATGGGGTTGATAGGGAGGGGTATGAGGGCTGGATGGGGTGTTGGTCTGAGGGGTGATTTAAGGAGAAAAACCACCAACTACGCCCCTGTTAAAATCCAGAAACCTTATGGGAGTCAAAAAAAATTAGGATTAGGTTGACGTTTTTCAGAGTGATTGCATTACCTTTCTATATGAGAAAGGCAAAAATGTGCCAAAATCCAAAAAAGTTATTCGTCGTCAATTTTTTTTTCAAGTTTGCATCAAATCTCGACGTTTCATGCACCTTGAAGACATTTAGCATCAAAAATAAAAATTCTATTTTTAATTTTTCCTATAAATATGAGAAATTTCTGTGTGGCCGCACTCTAAAACCCGTAATTCCGGAACCAGAATTCCGATCGATCCAAAATTCAATAGCAGCCGATGGGAAGGTTGCACCTTTCATTTGAGACTAAGTTTGGGAAAATCGGTTCAGCCATCCCTGAGAAAAATGAGTGACATTATTTGACACATACGCACATACATACACACACAGACACACACACACACATACCGACTTTTTCCTCTCTCGACGAACTGAGTCGAATGGGATATGACACTCTGACCTCCGGGCCGGGATTAGGTTGACGTTTTTCAGAGTGATTGCATAACCTTTCTATATGAGAAAGGCAAAAAACGATACTTTATTTTTAAGTGGCCGCCATTTTGTTTCTATATCGATTTTTTTCATGTTTTTAGGTCGGGGCGCCTCTACGGAATGAAATCTTCAAGATCGTCTTAGATTGTTGCTTGGAGACGACGAATTGCGACTTTTATCGGGCCCCCAGATGAAGTCGGGTTTCAAAACACGTTTTGCTGGAGCCGCCATTTTGGACGCCATTTTTGACATCTTACACACGAAAATTTTTATTTTATAGATGAAACCGTAATAAACATTTTGCAGAACAGCGCACATGTGTAAATCATTTTACTTCTTCAAAAAAAATTATCAAACATTAGATACTTTTTGCTCAATTATATAAGAGGACCCCCTTAACCAACCTACACTGACTTACTTAACTTTCAAGGGCAGATCATCTCAAGGTGTTAACTACCTACAAGGAACCCTATATACATACCCTGGGCAGATGCTCACGTGGCAGTTCTGTAATCAGATGGCACACTACGGTAAACCACGCGCCAAAACAACTAAAGAAATTTTATCTAGTTCAACCAACGCCACCAAACAACCTTTAACATTTGCTGATACACCACAGACATCCGGTCAAAAAATAAATGTCAGACAAACAATATTCCACTGTAACCCCAAGCTAAGGGACCATTCATAAATTACGTAACGCATTTAGGGGGAGGGGGGGTGGTATACCATTTTGTGACAATTTGTTACATATGGGGGAGGGGGAGTATGCTAAAACGTTACGTAACATATTTTTAGAGGAAAATAAATTTGACAATGAAAACTATAAACCAAAAATTTTACATTCAAACACAACAACAATTTTATATTAAAATATTTAAGTTTCTTCTTTTCATTTCCAATTAAAAAACATTCCGTGGTTAAATTAAGTTAAGTTAAAGTGGTTAAGATAAATTATCTATCCTAGCGGTTAAAAATGGTAAACCATCATCTACATCTACGCACGCTATTTCATATACTTATTCATCAAAATATTACATCAATAAATTTTCTAAAGGATTAATAATTTCTCGATGAAAACGCATTACAAAATCAATCGCATTTCAACTTGTTCCATCGATTGGATTGATTGCTAATTCATATTAGTCTTCCGCACACTTACTTTAACTGTCTAGTTACTTTATGCTGACACAAGAATCTAATCTGAAAAATAATAAGAAACAATCTGATATTCACATTCTATATAAACTCCAGCACATAAAACTCGATTTGATAGAATTACGCACAATGTATGTATCAATTAAGCTGACCAACTGTGACAAAAAATCCGCATGCCATGCGAGCTTTGTGTCTGAGCGTGGTGAATGATGTACGGTTTTTTCGTGAGAGTTGATCAGCTTATGTATAATTAAGCTGACCAACTCTGACGAAAAAATCCGGGCGGACCGGTATGACGAAAGCAAGTCGATTCATTCTGACATCACTCATTCTAGTCATGTAAGATTCATCTTACGAATACCAAAGTACCATCTTAGCCCTACCTGTATATACTACATTGCCGTTCACGGACACCAATACTCCTTCATACATATCAAATGCGAGCATTCACACTTGTCCGGCACGATGTCGTCCTGGAGAATTGTGAATGCTCACATCTAAAAGTAAAAACAATATTGGTGTCCGTGCACGGTACCGAACCGTGACTGAATCGGAACGGACAGGTGTAAATAGTGCTTAAGGTTCAACTGAGAAAGTCTGGAAAAGCGGCCATCCTGGAAAACGAAAAAGCAGTTTTTTTCTCACACCGTTGGAAAAATCTTCATGAAAATCAATCAATGCATTCGAGGCATTGGTAGAGTATTATTGATTAATTTTCATGAAGATCCTTCCAACGATGTGAGAAAAAACTGATTTTTTCGTTTTCCAAGGCGGCCGCCCTCCAGGCCCTCTCAGCTGAACCTTAATTGTATATAGAATAAGAACGTGTGCGTACACAAAATTTAACTGCAATCTCCATTGCGACAAACACAACCTCAACAGTCGCTTCAATACAACTACACATATATTGTAGTATGCCTAACTCAAGTTATGTTTATGAATGACATTTATAGCTCATTCATTTTGCTTCAGTGATTAGGAAAGTTCAGTCTTTATCAGTCAGAATATCTACACTGTCGAGGGAGTCAATTTGAAAGGATGCAACGAGGAGAACTTTTTAATACTCTGTACAATGCGTATGTGAAGGCTTTTCCCAATAAGAAAAAAAACAGTGTCAGATGCTGTTGATTTCTGGAGTCAATGGAAGGACAAAAACAACGTGGTACTTGAAGGGAAAGTGAATGAAAAAAATAAAGAGCTGGAAGGCTTACAGTTGAAAAATAAAGGGAAACTTCTTCAGTTCTGGGGAAAATCTTTGAGTGCTCCCAAAGAATTAGCTCCGGTGAAGAACCTCAAACAGCCTTCCAAGGAAAATGAGAATATTGTTGAACCATCAACAAGTACAACTAAACGCCCTGCACCAGTACAGGATCAAATTAAGACCCAACTCAATCATGTATGCTCTGAATTACTTTTTCTGAACGATAAGAGGTCTTCAGGTCTATTGACGGATGATGAACAACTGAAACTCGAGAGGCTCAAAACAAAAAAATCAAACTTGAAAAGAATCTAAAAATTAAGGAAGATGGGCTAGAGCGACAGCAGAAACATCGCGAGAAAACGAAGCAAGCTAAACTACATTTATTTAGAGACATCCCACAAGCAGGTAATTATAAAAAAGCTGAGCGATTTCTTCTTAAAGCATAAATGTTGAATTTCAGGAAATTATCTTTCTTTTCGAAATTCTCCTGGGCGCCCACGCATCGAGGAGCAGCAACCGGAGTTACTTAAGACTATATGTGATATTGCACTCCATGGTTCTGCTGCCCACGAAAAACGCCGCGATGAAAGCGTGAGAAGCGTTAAAACATTAGATGAATTGACTTCAGCACTGCAAGGGAAAGGATTTTTCATCAAAAGGTCAGCAACATAGTTGCGATTGATTCCAAAACGAGCCGATTCTAATGAAGGTAAACGTCACGTGAATACCGTACCTGTGAAATTGTTGCGTGCAAGCAATGCAAGCCATAAAGATCATTCTGATGGTCGATTCTGTACTGCGACCATAAGGGCATTGGAAGAACTAGCATCTTTACTAGGACCAAATGAAGTTGGAATTATCAGTCAGGACGATAAAGCGAGAGTGGCAATAGGCCTTACGGCTGCTAACAAGCAGTCTCCCATGCTTATGCATGTGGAATATAAAATCACGCTGCCTGACCATGATTGGATAGTTGCAAACAAACATAAATTAATCCCATCCGTTTACGCCGGTATTGAAATCAAACCAAATGGTCTTGGAAACCCGGATGCTGTTGGATATTCTGGCCCCACTTATATTGCCATTCGATCAGGCAAACATGCTTCCTCAACGGCATATTCTCATGCATTAGATTTCAAGCGGCTACTTGCCTTAAAATCGTTTGAAGGCATTTTGAAATTTGATGGACTAGTCAAACCAGTTCTGATTTTTACCGTAGATGGTGGACCTGATGAAAATCCGCGGTACCGTAAGGTTATTCAGATAGCAATACATCATTTTAAGGAATATAATCTTGATGCACTATTCATTGCAACGAACGCTCCGGGAAGAAGTGCTTTTAACAGAGTGGAGCGACGAAGCAGTATCGATCACGTGATCCGCAATGGTTTTTTGCCTCCACCAGTTTCTCTGTCCCAAACACCCAATGGCCTGATTGGGTCACCAAAGGACGAAAAGCAGAATTTCCCATCAATGTTTGTATTGAATTCGTTACAACTTGAACAATTTTTGCCAAAATCGATGTCGCGATATAAAACGATTCCATATGATCTTTACTGTCCTTCGGTTAAAGGTTTATTGGACGAACGAGTGTGTGCCACCTGTGGATTGTATTTTGCCTCAATAGTCATGCTTCGCGAGCACAAAAAAATTCATAAGAAGACATTTGTGCAGACAGAGAGAAAAGTGAACCCTGTTAGAATTTTGGCAAAACGTGAACATGAATGTATGGCAGTTGTAGGCCGTGGAGAAAACGTGGACTGCGAATGGATTGATAAAGAAGAGCTAGATCTGAGTGATGTATCAGAAATCTTAGAAGATGCTTTAGTTGATACCGTTATTTTCCCTGTCATTGATATAGAAAAACATCTGCGCAATCCTTGGATTGAGGATGATTGTTAAGTGTTTTTTCATCATAAATAAGATGATTTGTTTCTTTTGTACTTGGATATAATAAAAAAAAAGCTTTATTAAACAAATTTTCTAAACATAAATGAAACCAAACCGGTAAAAGTTTGAATGTAGGGGGGGGGGGGGGGGGCTTCGGATGTGTGACGTAATAACCAGAGGGGGGTTAAGAAAATTGTGACAATTTGTTACATGGGGGGAGGGGGGGGGCTTAATGTTAGGCATTTTTTTGCGTTACGTAATTTATGAATGGTCCCTAATAGTAAACATACCTAGGGAAGAAATAAACAAGGAAGAAGACGGCTACATCAAAGTCACTCGAAAACACAAGAAGTACCAAACATTTAACAGCAAAAATCAAAGCCACTCCAGCGACGACGACATGGACGCAAGCACGAGCGAGCGAGAAGGCAAAGGGAATGATCAGCAAGCGGCAGAGGGTAAATCTGTCCATTGTTCACCACCAAGAAAGAAAATTACTACAAGAAGCGGAAAGCTGTTCGCCCAGAATAGAGAGCAGCAATAATATTTGGTTTTTCTCTTCTATCAATTTTCAATAATTGTAATTAATTATTTCATAGAATTGTAAATTATTTTCAAGAAATTCAAAAGAACCTTGGTGTTAAAACCTTAATAAATAAACATAACACTTCAGATATCCACGGCTACTTATGACATCATGTTTCATATCAACATTTAGAGTTCGAAATCTAACTTTATTCGAGATTATAATCATCCTTCACAACGCTAACATTTGCATTGACTTAACCTGTATATATGCGTATACATAATCCGCATAACAGAGAGGTGCACAATGCACATATATCGCAACATTAGCCACTGAGTGAATGGTTAGAATATTTACAGTATGACATTATGTTTTTCCCCATTCCAATTCAAAGTACCTATACGAAAAATTAGATCATATTTGCTTATATCAAAACTATTACTTCGCCACACTCAGCGCTGTTAGCACTCTACCATTTGGCTTTGTGCATGAAGTGTTTACCCATATATTTAGCGAGACTTCACTCATTCAAACATCCAATTTGATTGAGCAACTGTAGGATGGAAGTACCTCTTCTTACATTAGAAATAAGTACTACATCATTACGTTTAGCTCATCATTCGATCATTCTTCTTGACGTGCAGCTCATCACACCGAGCCACTGGGGATTTGTACTAGTCATTAAAATTCTAATCGGCATTGTTCCCAACATAGGGTGGACGTGCCCTTATTCATCTCATTAGTCAGTATGTCACATTATTCAATTGATAACTCGACTTATAGTGACTGGATTGCGCTTAAATAGGTATCATCATCTTTGCTACGTACCTAAGAAGAAGTACAGTTAAAAAATTTGCCTGTAAAATGTAAAATGCTCCCGTTTGAGCGAAGCGAAAAGTCGAGTACAACGTACCCTTATTCATCCTACCATTTAAGCTAATGCGTTGAATAGAGATAGCAGATACTGCTCTAACTAACGTGTTCAAATGGGTGAGATAAATAAAGGAGCTAAGATGAATTAGGGAGCAGTAACCCTACTACAAATAAACATTTGATAAGTATTCAACCATCATGTGAACAACCAATAAAAATCTTGAAACGATCTCATATTTTGAAACAATTTCCGAATCATCAAATTATTTCGATTATTTTGTCGACACATAACTGTCCTGTCCAATAAAAAATGCACCCAGTTTTGTGCATTTTTAATATCAACGCGATTTGGTTTTTAGTGAACGGCAAATGACACCTACACGATCGCGATGATCATGAAAAGCTCCAAGTTCACTGCCTCATAGGCGTTCCGTTTTCGATAGTAATCAAAGCCATCATAGCTTCTTATAAAGTATGATGATGTGCACAATAGTCGCTCCATACAGTTTGGCGAAGGTGTTGAAAAGACACACCTTCCGCATTATTATGCCAGCCGCTGTATAAGTGTTATAAGTTTGATGTTGATGGCCGCTTCGTGGGCTAGCTCGTACACAACACCCATCATAACACAGGGTAGGTAGGTAGTTACGACGTAAACCGAAACTCATCTATCCGTTTGTTTTGGCAGTTCGAGTGGCGGATGGCAATGAAAAACGCCCTCTTCAAACATGAACATCACATCACATGTAATTAAAACTGCCATGCCGGTAGAGGAAAACATTTCAAAACACTTCGAAGAAGAAAAAAAAAACAATCCTGTCCGCTTACATATGTGGGCTCGCAAAACTGTACTTTGCCGAAAAGACAGGAAGGTGTGTGCTGGCTTGCACACGATGCGATGAAGTTGCCCATCGAAAATGATGATCCTCGTCAAGTTTACCTTCGGTGGGTCATTGGACAGGCGCGATTCTCTGGGCGGTTGGCCGCCGGGCATTTTATTTAAATATCGGTGAGATCATTCACCGTTCGTGTGTGTATGAGTTTGACGGGGGTTTTAAAGTTTACGGAACATGCTTCAATCGAAGGAGGACAAGTGATCAAAGTTAAATAACAAACCATAAGTTGGATATAACTGTTAATAAACGCAAATGAATCGATTGTAACTCACATAATCAATTCTAGTGGTGTCGTCTTGGAGGGTCTTATACCTATTTAGGTGCTAGTGGTATACATTTTGTTGTGGTTGGCGATGTCAGGTATGTTTATTTAAATTAGTTCTGAAAGTGTTTCTGATCACGTAGGTGAATATAGGAAAATTGAAAAAAATGCCATTAAATTTCTATGTTTTCGTGTTCGTCTATGAGACCGTGTTCTCGCAGTAGATACACGGAAAAAAAATGTTCACAAAATCGTGAATAAAGTGCCATGAATTCTGGAACAATCACTTTTTTACGTTACGAAAACAGGACCATGACCAAAAATCGTGGCTTTTATAATTATGTTCAATTTCCCTTCAGTAACGCCCGCATAACGCTTTCATTAGTGGAGATATTTGATTTTGTTTTGTGAACTTCAGTCACGGTTTCCGACAAGAACTAGTTCACAACTTTATGAACATTATCCATAAAACCAAAGGTTGACTCATGATTTTTTTTCATAGTTATAGGAACAATAGTTCACAAAATCAAATTATTCTGGCTGTTTTTTCGTCAACTTTTTCACGAAATTCGGAATTTTATTCATGAATCCATTCAATCCTCGAGAACTAATTCATGATCCCTAATATATTAGTCACGATCCAATATCCGTGCTCGTGAAATGGTTCACAAAATCATCAAATATTATTCATGCATTCGTGAACTGGTTCATGATTCCTAATATATTAGTTACGATCCAATATCCATGCTCGTGAAATAGTTCATGACATCATGATATATTATTCGTATATTCGTGAACCGGTTCATGATACCTAGTATAACAGTCACAACTTACCATTCGTTTTCGTAAAATAGTTCACGAATTCATAAAATATTATTCATGTATTCGTCAACTGGTTCATGATTCCTAACATACCAGTCACGATCCAATATCCGTGCTCGTGAAATAGTTCACGAAATCATGAAATATTGTTTATATATTCGTGAACTGATTCATGATACCAAGTTTAATATTCACAACTTATCATTCATTTTCGTGAAAAAGTTCACGAAATCATAAAATATTATTCATGTATTCGTGAACTGGTTCATGGTTCCTAGTACATGATTTACGTTCTATCTTAGTATCTATTGGCGTGCTGGTGATATTTAGAAGATATCCCTAATCATTTACAATTTCATGCAACATGGTAATGAATTTTTACGTGAACTCTATCACAAAACTTGGAGTATTATTCGTGGAATCATGTTTTGTTCCATGCACTTTTTTATGAAATACCCAGCTGCTAGCGACCAGTAATAGGTACGAGCAAGGATGCAAAATGCCTACCTTTTCTGCGGCTGTAATTTTTCTGCCTACATTCTCATTTCTCTCTTTATGCTGCTGTCGTCCGCTAGTGCAGGACGTCCAGCGCTGTACGGCTGCCTGTGTGCAAAGCAGTAACATGACAAGAAACTACTGTCCCCAGTACAGCCATCAGACGCGAGCGGTACAGCTTCTCTTTCCTTATTTTACATTTTTTAATATTTTCAATCTTTTTAATATTTTTATTCAAAAATGACTACAATGAATGCGGCTCACTTACGCCACGGCTGGCATTAACGCTTTCGTGTGCGGGCCTCTCCCTTTGACTATGCAGAGAAAAATGTACAAAGCGAGAGAACAAACTTTACTACGCCACACTCTCACCGAGCAGTCGGAGTACAGCAGCAAAACAAAAATGTATTCTACTGCTGTACGGGAAAATGTACTCGGTTAGGTTACCGTTCTGGCAAGAGCTGTAGTGATGCGTCGCTGTAGCGGGCTGTACGGCTTGTGCAAATGTAAATATACCGAAAAAAATGTAGTTTATCGGTACCGTTGGCATCCCTGGGTACGAGCAGTAGATATAAAAAAAACTTTAAGAACCTCGAACATCGTTATTTATTTGATTTATTTGATTGTGATATCCGGACAGAAAGCGAAAACTGCACTGAGAACCCAAAATAGTATGCGTGATATAGTACACCGAACCAGATATCGCGAATGAGTCTTATTTTAATGATCCAGTTCATATTGTCACGTTATTCCGAGTAAAAAACCTAATCCACCTAGTGGTGTAATAGTGCCTTTCTCATTTCTCCACTTTCTTTATTTCTCACTATGGTTCCATGGCTGGTTATGTTCGTTTCAATTGTGGAAATATCTAGTACATTCTGAGTAAACTTTTCACCTACACACAATGGCTTACCAGTCACGAACCTGATGAGCTACGGGTAGACGGTGAAACACTGGAAACAAAAAAATATCATTCTTAAGTAGCTTAATTAGCATTAATTCAATGTTGTCTGCCTGCTAACTAATTTTGTCATGCGGGGGTGGGTGTGTAAGGAGGGTGAAAAACCCTCGATCGAACCACTCCCAGGCTTAACTTGGGATGCCTTGTGATATAGCGGTGGTATAAAGATAATAGGGTTGAGAGGGGGAGGGGGTATGAGCGATGGATGGGGTGGTGGGCTGAAGGTGGTACAATGAGGGGTGATCTTAGGGGGATTCAAAGAGGGGGGGGGGGTGACCAGTGAGGAGGAGAGAGGGCGTAACCCCTCTCCGTGCACTCCTAGCTACGCCTCTGTTAAAACTCAGAAACCTTATGCTAGTCGAAAAAAAATTTGACCCTCCGGGATTAGGTTGACGATTTTCAGAGTGATTGCATTTCCTTTCTCCATGAGAAAGGCAAAAATTTCTGCGTGTTCGCACTCTTAAACCCGTAACTCCGGAACCGGAAGTCGGATCAACTAAAAATTCAATAGCTGCCTATGCGAACGCTATACCTGTAAGGAATGAGATGGAGAGAAAGAGAGAGTAATTAAAATAAAATTGGTGGAGCGGAGAGACTGTACTGTAGAAAGGGGTCGAAGGAAAAGAGTTGGAAAACGTTCGGCAGTTGTGTAATAGACTATGAACGAGGAAGTTCGGCTGCTGCTACGTCCGGACACGACAATACCGTTCATTTGATAATTTCAGCGTGGTCGCACTCTTAAACCCGTAACTCCGGAACCGGAAGTCGGATCAACTATAAACTCAATAGCAGCCTATGTGAGCGTTATACTGTTCATTTGAAACTAAGTTTGAGCAATTTGGTTCAGCCATCTCTGAGAAAAGTGAGTGAGATTAGAAAATACATAAACATGATCTAGACGAACTTAGTCGAATGGGATATGACACGCAGCCCTCCGGGCCGGTATTAGTTTGACGATTTTCAGAGTGATTGCATATCCTTTCTATATGAGAAAGGCAAAAAACATTAGTAACCAAAAAGTAATACATCACGATAAGGCTAAGAGAATTTACGAATACCATGATAAAACTGCTGATATCATGAACATTAGTTACACTACTCTTTGAAAGTAAACTCTAAAATAAAATATCATGATATCATGAACAGAAATTAAGAAAATCGTGACTATCTTGAAATCATGAACACAAATCACACAACTAGTAACAAAAATATTTAAAATCGTGACCAAGATCCTGAAATCATGAACATGAATTGATCTATTCATCACTAAAATATCACGATAACATGAACAGAAATTACAAAAGTCGCGACTAAGATCCTGAAATCATTAACTTAAATCACACAACTCGTGACGAAAATATTTAGAATTGTGACAAAGATCCTGAAATCGTCAACATGAAGCATTCTACTCATGATTAAAATACCACGATAACGTGAATGGAAATTATGAACATCGCGATTAAGATCTTGAAATCATGAACTTTAATTCCGCTAACGCCTTGAGTATTCACAAGAATCGCGAATAAGCTCTTGAAATTATGAACAACGTTTGACTGTCGACTGTGTATTCCCAAATCATGAACAAGAATCACAACAAAAACTAAACATGTCCAGGGAACAACATCAGTAACCCAACCAACCATTCTAATGTAACGCTATGTATATATTCGGGGCGAACTGGTTTTTAGAAAACATTTCATAATTTCAGGAACTTGGTCACGGTTTTCGTAAATCGTGCAGTTCACGAAATCGTGACCTTTTGTTCACGAATTTATGAACGGATTTTTTTCCGTGTAGCCAATTCACAAGGAAGCCGAGGTCGTTGCCTATTCTGTCAGAGTAATTTCCAATATTTCAACTGGTGAAAAAGTTCTCAGGTATCGTTTCTGTTAAGACCTACCGTGCCTCCCTGTTTCTTTGTTCTGAAAGCGCCACAGCATAGGTACTCCATTCCGGTGTCTTTTAACCGTTTGCGACGCAGTGTGACGTATACGTCCCACCTACTTCTCCTAATTTTTTTATTAGATTTCTAGTTAGCGTGGACATTTAAATACGTTTTCTTTCTTTTAATCAACTCTTAGGGATGTACGGAGTACAACTAGTACAAAAAACATGTGAATTTGTTAATTACACTTCGGATTCTGCGACAAAGTGAATTACTCAAGCTTTATATCTAAATTTGTCTTCCTTGACCACTGTGCATTGGCTGGATTAGAACCTGCAACCTTCGGTTCTCCGGCCCAATGCACTAACCCTAATGCTATCCTTGGGCTATGACATCCCAGGAAGAACACATAATTATCACATTTACAGCAGTCGTACTTGTCCGCCTCTAAAACGAGATCACACAACAGCCCCCGCAAAAAAAACATTTCTTCTATTTCAATTTAATCCAACGCATTTCATCTATTTCAATCTCCCTGCTAAAGTTTACAAAGAATAATTGTCATTCTATAGCACAGCAGAAGATTGTGAGGATCATCAGAGTTAGCAGATAATATAACATTTACGTTGTTTACTTGCGAGGTATGTTGACAGGGATTCTTTCACTTTTCAAGATTCCTTAAACAAGAATTTTCCACAACAATTGTTACAACGAGTGGATTTATAATCCAATTGTTCGCAACTACATCAGTTCCTGAATCGTAGAACAAATGGTGAGCAGGTTGACGAAACTTGTGAAACAGAAATTAGTTCGACTGAGCTAACACAGCCAAGCCACCTGACATGAAAATAAGTCGGATACTACCAATGATGAAAGCTAACATTTGCAGGCCTGCATCTTCATTGACCCAAGCCAAGGGTCATATAAAAAGCCAACCCCGTAATGCGACCGAACCGCGCAATTAAAATTTGAATAGGATACCACCCCGTCGATCTTAACTTCGTGTGCGGGTAAGTACGCATGGTTCCCCGTCGTACACGTTCGATTACAATTCTGATGGAAAATTGCGTGCTGAATCCGAAAATGAGGTCCAAAAAAGTTACAGTAGAACAGTTTTCGAGTTACAGTAAAAAAATGAATTTTATCTTTAAACTTAAAAGTACATTCAGTAAAATCCAAATATCTTCAGTTGTAGTGCATCGATATGAAATATTATTATGTTGAATTAAAGGTAATTGAATGCACTTTTGATCGTTAGAACATTTTGTTTTAAAGCGACTACTGGTTCTGACGCCATTTTCGAATCTAATGAACTTTTTCCTAATTTTTTGTCATTTCTTGGAAAAAATGAGCGTGTGGTCAATATTTTCGGCAAGATAAAGAAATCCTAAAAATTATTTTTATGGGAAATTAAAGCCTGCTAACAACTAATGAAAATAAACACTTATTAGTTTGAATCCGATGAAAATTACGAAAGTTCAATTTTTTGTAAAATGGCAATTTTTGTGTTTCTCTGGGTAACTCAACCGTCTCGATTACAATTTTTTGTAGGGCTTGTTTAATAATATTTGACGGACTCTCTGTCAGAATTCTATTAAACAAGTAAATGGAAGAGTTTTGAAAGAATTTAATGTGGGGTAATATTCGAACTCGTTTATCTAAATGATTAAAGACTTCTGATAACAATAATTTCAGGCTCACTGAAATTATAAGTCATCGAATGATTAGTATGCAATACTGCGTGTAATATTTATAAGTGTATTACATAAAATAACACTCTTATGATACAAAATTCGTTGTGAACTAAACCCGCATACGTTATAAAATTCGTATTTTGAAACGCTAGCTGCTCAACTGGGTTTTGTACAATATTAATACAAACTATACGAATCCGTAGAAATATGTGATACTACATACGTTAAGTATTATAAAATTAATAATTTGTAAAACTTTTAAATTGTGTTCCTTCCTAGAACATCTAGCGTGTTTTGAAATTATGTAGGACATCGAACAAGACTTATTTTAGGTTTGAAATCTCAAAACCTTGGAGCTTTTTAGCTTAAGAATGATTTGAAGAACGTAGAATATTTTGTAGTTGCACTTAGATGTTTTACGCAATATATTGTAGTATGTTGATGTCTTGTGAACCAGTACAGTAAAATCGGTACATCGTAGAAGCCAATGTGAATCCAATATAATTTCAAATTATAAACTTTTAGATGTTTCAATAACGTAAAATAAATTGTTAGTAGAACAAAACGTGACGAAATAGGTGGATAAGTCATCATCCGTGAAGCTAGTGCCCGAATTTAGCATTTGAGTAAAGCCATGTCAAGTGATCCTCGATTTTTTCGCAAAATCACCGATCTTCTTAAGGTATATTTTATTGTATAGGGATTATGGTGAATAGCTTTTGGTATTAATATTTCGTTACAATTCCTTTTTTTCTTTAAGATATTAACCCTTAAACTTTATTGCATGATAAAATTGAAAATTTTATATCTCAAAAACTACTGAAGATAATTCAATGAATTTTTGCATACTTATGGAATGATATTTGCACTATCTTATAAAAATATTTTTACTTTATAATTGCGTGAATAACGGTACTTTGCATCTATTTAAAATTTTCAATTGTATTTTTCCTTGTGTTCTTCACGCTAAAAATTTTCAAAACGTATGTTAAGTTATGCGGCAATCTTTCACCTTCAATAATCTGTATTTATAATTTTTCATTTTTGTTCCTATCGAGAGTTATGGAGGATTTTGTAACAGTGCGCTGTTTCAACGCACGGCCCACTTTGATGCAGCCCGCGAGAACGTTCATATTGGCAACGTCGCACGTCACTACGTCAGAAAGCGCATCGTGTAGGAAGTGCGCATCGCATGACTAAAAGAAACCATATCTCTCGATTAGCGCAAAAGGGCAAACTTTTCAATACGAATTATCGAAGGTAATTTTTTTCCGGATATTTTGAGATGCGTTAAATTTTTTTGACTGAAGTGCACAACGAAAATTATAGCTGTTAAATATATTTTTTATTATTATAATTTAACGCTACTAACGATTAACATCTTTAAAAACACTTTTGTTAGTCAAAATACATCTACGTTATATCCAAATTCTTTTTTAGTCTACAACATTACTATATGAAAGTGGAAAATCTTATGCCAACAGCATTTTATTTCACGTTTTTATTTTCACCGAGTGAACAACGATGTGCTTTTGAAAAAAGTTTACGTAAAATCTGTTGTTCAATCGCATCGATGTTGGGGTTTTTTATCACTATTGCTTCTGTTAATTCTGTTGATTGGTGGTTCTCCAAGTTCTGGTACGATATTATTTATTTTTGTCGAATTTCAATTATTCATCAACGATCTTTATTTCAAAATCCTCGTTACAGTTTTCCGCATGTACCTGTTGAGTCATCGAATATTCCAGTTCCATTACTTTGGCAAACACTATAAGAAGAAAAATTAAACGCGTAAATTTTCCTATATTTTAAACGCGTTATAGAGGAACCCATTACTATAAACATTGGATGTAAAATCGAAAATTTAAGGAAAATTGTGTTTTGTTCATGTCCATATTTATTTTCGTTGTATTTTTTGCGCCCATTACGACATATGCTACACATGTGTTGACCAATATAATTTTTAAATTTATCACTCCACATGGATGCCATAAAAACAAGATACGACGAACATATTTATGAATTTTTTTTAACGGAATACATCATTCGTGTGATCGACCCATATTTATAACATAAATCAATCGAATGTTTTTTTGAGCAAATATTGTATATCTTGAGATAATATAGCATTTCGTCCAGTTCTCTCTATATGGGAAACACCCAAGTGCGATCGAAACAAAAACAAACGTCAAAACGTTTTCTCACTCGCACTGATGCAAATTAAATGAGCGCGTAATTTAACGCACGACCCGATGACGCATGGCTGAAAAGGCGCTATGTGGATTTAAGAAAAGATTCACAATCTACCTCTTAGACAGAACCAAGTGAAAATAAAACGTGGTGAAGTATGTCAATTTGTGAAAAATATGCTAACGCAGATTAAAACATGCCCACTGCTCAACTTTGCTCATCGGCTGGCAATAACCGAGCGCACTTGTCCGAGGTATTGAGTGACAGAAAATTAAATAACTCTTGAACAATATAATAACGCTAAAGAGCATGCAAATTACTCAGAAAAAATTCACTTTCAATTATCCATAAAGAAAAGCTTGTCTTTTTGCTTTAATCTCAGAGATGCCATTTTTGAACATGAGATACGCTCCTTCAAAGCGATGCGCATTAGGACGTTGCGACGTGCGGCATTGCCAATAGGTACGTTCTCGCGGGTTGCATCAAAATGAGCCATGCGTTGAAACAGCGCACAGTTACAAAATCCTCTATAACTCTCGATAGGAACAAAAATGAAAAATTATAAATACAAATTATTGAAGGTAAAAGATTTTCGCATAATTTGACATAAGTTTTGAAAATTTTTAGCGTGAAGAACACAAGAAGAAATACAACTGAAAACTTTAAATAGATGCAAAGTACCGTTATTTACACAATTATAAACCAAAAACATTTTTATAAGATAGTGCAAATATCATTCCATAAGTGTGCAAAAATTCATTGAATTATCTTCAGTAGTTTTTAAGATACAAAATTTTCAATTTTATCATGCAATAAAGTTTAAGGGTTAATATCTTAAAGAAAAAAAGGAATTGTAACGAAATATTTATACCAAAAGCTAATCACCATAATCCCTATACAATAAATTATACCTCATGAAGATCGGTGATTTTGCGAAAAATTCGAGGATCACTTGACATGGCGGCTTTACTCATTTTGCACCGTCATAAGCTTCCAACGTGTGCGTCAAGGCATTGTGGAGCGTGCAGTTTACAACGTATTTTGTACATATACGTTTCTGTATGACACATGTAAATATCATGCGTATTTTTAATGCCAAATTTTTGATGACATTACTCCACTGAGCCTGAAAACATTGTTATCAGAAGTCTTTAATTAAACGGGTGGGCGTAGCGTAGTTGGTAAATCGATTGCCATGTACGCAGCGCACCTGGGTTCGAGTCCCGACCCCGCACATAGGGTTAGAAATTTTTCTTAAGAGATTTTTCTAGCCCGAAGAGGCGAATGACCTTAAGATTAAAACCTCTATGATTGAAATAAAAAAAGTCTTTAATCATTTGAACAAATGAGTTCGAATATTACCCCACATATATTTCTTTCAAAACTCTTCCATTTACTTGTTTAACAGAAATCTGACAGAGTCTCTCGTATATTATTAACCCTTTCATGCCCAACTTTTTTCTAGTGCATGTAGGGTTACAAAACTATTTTTCCTTCAAAACGGCGGGGTCAAGAAACTCGAAAAACTTTTTTTTCATAAAGGTAGGTGCTTTCCCTGCAGTGCTAGAAGCTGCTCAATTTTTACCTTCCAATGCTCACTACAATTCTCCTAGAATATTTATAATAGCTCAACTGCGTGGAAAACGTAGTCAAAAATAGTCTAAATTGATAACTTTTATCAGTTTTCACTAATATTGCAACATAACGAAGTTATATGAAAAATTCATTTTCCGTCGTCAACGTAAACGGTCCCTGGCAGCACTGCTCCATCGGAGTTCAATCAGACTAATTGCAATAATTTCAGTTCTAGAGCTGATCCTTGTAACTGTTAATACTCAAATAAAAGCTAATAGTCACATTTATTAGCCTTACTTGTTTTTGTGAGCAAATCTTGCCTCAAACAAAAGTTATAGCTATTTAAAAACGTTGTTGTCCACAAACAATATGGGCATGAATGGGTTAAACAAGCCCTAGAAAAAAATGGAATCGAGACGGTTCAATAAGTTGACCCAGAGAAACACAAAAATTACTATTTTACAAAAAATTAAATAACTTTCGAAATTTTCATCGGATTGAAACAGGCTTTAATTTCCCATAAAAATATAATTTTTATTCATTTTTCTTCAAAAAATGACGAAAAATTAAGAAAAAGTTCAATAAATTCGTAAATAACGTCAGAATCAGTAGTCGCACTAAAACAAAATGTTCTAACGATCGAAAGCGCATTCAATTACCTTTAATTCAACACAATAATATTTTATATCGATGCACTACAACCGAAGATATTTGGATTTTACTAAACGTACTTTTAATTTTAAGGGTAAAATTCATTTTTTCACTGTAACTCGAAAACTGCTCTACTGCACACGATTTTACATTATAAAATGACCACTAGCTTATTTAGTTCAGAAATGCTGTAAACTAGTGTAATCAGAGCGAATATTTGATATTTCAGTCCCTGCCGAATATCATTACGTCAGGGCTCTGGTAATCTCAAACAGATTTAGAGTTTGTTCGTCTTTGAACCGTCTTTGAGGATCATGGGTCCATGACGCTGTGACGACGATCACGATACTGTTGGCAATCTATGATGATATCATCACAGTTCCTCGATAGCGAAGTGGTTAATGCGCTCAACTAGAGACAAGGAGATCGCAGGTTAGGTCCAAATATCTGCTTGAGATCATATCTTTTCTCAGTGCGTCCAATTAAAGGTGAATTGTCACCGCTCCGATCATTCTTTCCCTGTCTATTTTCCATTGGACACGATCGTATCGTTGATTTGAAGAATCGAGCAAATTAGTAAAATCGTGCGATTCGATCCAAGGTACTCCACAACCATTCCGCTCACGCAAAAGCAACGGATGGCATAGATCTGGATAATTTTTATTTCACTTTTAGTGTACTTTAGCCATCCGGAAGTGAAAAGTCTAATAAATTTTACACTAAAGAAAGAGCATGAAAGTTCATAAACCGTTCATATTAGCCCAGCGAAACAATGGGAGGAAACGGCGATGATTAGTTTGCGCGATCCTCATCGAACTCCAACCGTACCACATGGCGAAAGAAAGTTTAACACAAAAAGTAGTAAATCAGTCAAATAGTTAGTGGTTTTAGTAGGTAAACCTAAAACGCAAAGCCTCGCTTGCAAGCAAGCGATGTTTTCACGTAACACCCTTCGCAGCGCGCACTACCTAATCTAAAAGCTAATCTCTACCGGCGGATCCGATAAACCCGCCACTCAAAACAAAATCATAACCGATCGCGTTCGAATTGAGAGATCAACTTAATCTGATTTCGGTTTGCTGGCTGTTGTGACGAATGGGCTTGTCTCGTAACGATCACGATGGATGGCATGGGGAACCTAAAAGTGGTCCAGTTGTTGTTGGATGGCATTATCGATCATCAGCAAAGATATCACGATCTAACTTCGAGTTACGTGAATTGTTTACTATTAGAGTTATGATAGGACAATACTTAAATTCCAATCTGACAGCGCACATCGAAACGAAATGAACGAAAGTTCTTAATGGGGCAATAGCAATTGTAATCGCAGGCAGTAATGAACCAACCGAATATAACGAAACTAACCTTGGAACCTGTGGTTAGACCCTGATGGTCTTTCCTTCCAAATCAAAGCCTGCCTACTTTCGATGTTGCAGCATGCCGCATACCTAGGTGTTGTCGTGCGTAAGAAGTTCGCTGGCGTTACGTGCATTCTCCATTCGGGCAGCTAGGAGGAATTTGATTTCAATTATCGCATCGAAATCGAAGGTTTTTGTTTCATGTCGAATTAGAGGCGTTGTATTTTTTATTTCTTTACTCAATGCGGCGATGGTACGCCGTTCACCAGCCAGCCGCATTCTTGCCATTATTTATTTTTGCCTAGGTTGAAATTCCGCTGCAACGCAACGTTAGAAACATTCGAAAAGCGGTGCGTAAAGCCGTGCCCGAGCGGTGAAGGCTAAGCTAAAACACTGGACCTAACCTAAATAACCGCCCGGTGAAGCATTTTCGGGAGTGGTGTTCAAAGTAGCGGATGAAACTAGGCTGATTTTCGCATACAAGTGCGAGCACGTGAGCTCTTGGCACATTTATTTCTGTTGTTTTCTTTGTAGATCATTTAGTAATAAAAAGGAAATCCCGTTCGAGAAGGTTTTTTTGGGGAGCATTTGAGAGATTTTGAAGAAAAGAGCAAAACAGAAAGTAATCATGGTTGCTTAGAAGAAGTGCAATTAGTTCGACGGTGAGAACTTGTTAAATTCATCAAGCATACTGTAAAGCTTATTTGTAAGAAACGTCAGAATAACCATCAAAACACACTTTTCGTTCATCCGAAACAATGACCTAATTTCAGCAGGTCGATCTTTTCTTGTAGTTTTTTTTTCTGTCCTACCCTTTTGGTAGCCTCAGCCCGGGGACAACTTGACAGCTCCCATATATTTAGGGTGACCATACGTCCTGGTTTCCCAGGACATGTCCTGGTTTTGCATTGACTGTCCTGGTGTCCTGGGAAGTCGATGAAAATGCTTTATTTGTCCTGGTTTTTCTACTGTAAGCCTAATATATGTCTATTTATTCAGTCTTCGATTTTCACTATGCTCTAGATCGCAGTAACGACCGACCACAATCATAACTGCAACGTATACTCATTAGGGTGGGACAAAAATAGATTCCAGCTCCGAACAGCTTTTTGGGTACCATCTGTGCAAATTTTTAGCTTGATCCCTGATACTATATTTTTGCGCCAACCGTTTAAAGTTTACATGGGATTTTGCTTGGGAAAATTAACTTTCACAAAATAATTCCTCCAGGACTCGCCCATTGCTCCCTAAAAATAAACCGTTATGTGGCTTTTGTAGGAAATTTAACAAAGAAACAAAGTCTCGAAAACTACAAAACGATCTGACGCTTGAGAAAAAAGTTATTACGCAGAAACCGATTGATGCTCTGACGATTAATAAAATATTCATTTTTTCTAGCACCACTGCTGTTGGTTGTCCAATTATACGCAATTTTGTTTTAATCTTCTCTTAATGTGTCTAAATCGTTTATCTATACAATTTGGCCACTTCGCAAGGTTTTGAGGGATAAATAGAGGCTTCTTTTGTACATAATAAGAGAAAGTTCAAAAATTTGTTTATAATTAGACCGTCAGAAGCAGTGATGCTATGAAAAGTGAAATTTTCATCAATCTTCAGGGCATCAATCGGTTTTTGCTTAATAACTTTTTCCACAAGCATCAGATCGTTTTGCAGTCTTCTAGACTTTGTTTCCTTGACAAATTTCCTATAAAAATCAAAAGACAAGAGTTCGTTTTCGCTTTCTCGTCAACAAACCTGAGCTTCTGTATTTGCTTCTCGGGACATCACTCGGGACAAGTCAGTTCTTTTGAACGTTAACATGTGTCGTGCGATCTGTTTGGATTTTTTTTTGTGTCTAAGGGCCGATTTCTTCACCCTCGCTTAACGCTTAAGCCAGGTTTAAATGCACTGGTAAACCTGGTTTAAAAGTTAAGCGAGGGTGAAGAAATCGGCCCTAACTAGTGCTAGTTTGGGTACTAGTTTAGATACATCGTCTAGCTAGACACCCAGATGGTGCTAGTTACTGACGAGATGAATTCGAAACACAAAAAATAAAACTTCATTTATTTGTTTTTATGTGGACAGTTTGAAGGCAGAAGCTGGCATCTTCTACATTTTCGAGCATAAGTGAACTGCATGATCTATATCTGGTGCACTTTTGCTCAATAATCCCTCTCATAGGTAGAATGGATCCTGAATGCGCTGTGTCGGGAGAACGAATGAAGAGGAAACGAACCAAACATTTCATTCATTGCGACGGGCATGAATTGAATTTTGCTTTCTTTCAAGTTTACGCAGGGATGTCAATTTTTTCAAGCTCGGGCTCAAACTGATATTATTTATACCGAGCTATCCGCCAGTTTTCATATAACAATCGATTAACGGAGAAATTTTTGGTAACAACGATAGGTTTTGCAGCTCTCAAAGATAATGGTTGTCAATGGAGATTGCCAGGCATAGCGCAGGGAAGCTACTTGGGATCACTGATGTTTCTGATTTACGTCCATGTCGTGTTTTAGTACTAAAACACCTCGCCGGTCCTGCACAGACCATCTCAGCATGAATCGTTTGCTTATGGTGGTGTAGCAAAAACTGCCCCTGTGGAATTCCGATGAAGGACTTTCTGGAAGGGCTCTTCCTCCCAGACTCCCATAACTTTTTTACTGTCCAAGCTCCGCCTGCCAGACCCCAGAACTTTTTAACTGCCGAAAACATGCGGAAAAGGCAATGTCGATTGAGAGGTAACGGGGGGAAGCAGGACCCTTTCGGCTGTCCTGGTTTTTTACTCGTCTGATATGGTCACCCTACATATATTGAACTCCGAAGCAAATTTTGTGGTGATTTGATGATGTCATGGCGGCTCGAATGGAACAAAATTTAAAAAAGGCGCATCCCATCTATTATTTTCTATATCTGTAAAAAATTAACAATTTAAGCATTTCTATCACCAAATTTATTTCGCTCTTCAAATTAGTCCATACCTTAACAGAAACATAGATTCCATTTTGGATCTACAAAATCCAAGAAAAATAAATCGATCTTCAGAAATACAAGATACTTCCACTTGTATTGAAATTTCCGAAAATCTTCGGAATCGAACCAACATGAAATCCTCCGGTAGACGCCGTTCAATTAGTTTTCTGTCGGGCTGGAGCTGAGTAATATGCGAAATGAATTCTGAAGGGATCAGTACCAAAACCATCGCACAATCTTTTGGAAAGAATTATTGCAAAAGTCGAACAAAACTCTGACAAGAGTCGAACATAATTGTATATTCCTGGCAGTATTCTTGCTAAAACCAGGCACTACCGGTTTGCTGCCAGACTTCTGGTAAAAGCGCACAAATTACATCCAAAACCAATTTTGCTAACTGTGCAAAATCCTACATATTTCGTTTATATTCCCAAACGAAATTCTAGAATTCTTGACGTTCTTAATTAATTTGAAATAAGATGTCATATGTTCACGAATTGTTAGGCTTGGTGATTGGCCAAAATGATTTTCATTTATATTTCTCGGGCAAAAAGCACAAATGATTTACCGATTATACACTTCACACAACAATAAAACAAAAAATAACGACTTCCAGTTAAATTTATAATAAGATTTATGTACCTTGCTGACAGTTTCCAGTACAGACACTGTATATAACAGACTAGCGGAGAGAAAACAGTAAAACTAGCAACCGTGGATGTAAACTGGCATCACGGAAGCTCCCATAAGCTTTGCATGGGCTTCCTCTTGCACTTCCCCTACAAAAACCCTCATGCTCGTTTGGCTGCACTTTTTGACAGTCCGTTTGGCTGCAATTTTTGACACTTCGCTAGTCTGTGTATAAAGTGTCTGTAGTTTCCAGTTAGGGATAAATTTATTCTCTAATAATTGTTTTCTTTATCCACATTTTGGAATACGCTTTTTCTAAATGTTGTTCTTGCTGCATTGACGGCGTTCATAACACACGTAACGAAACACGCTTTTCTCTTGAAACAATTTCGTTTCGTTGTTCGTGGTACTCGTACGGAGAAGGCATACTAGCGCCACCATCAAATTAGTGGTACATATATGAAACAAGCACTATGTGTCAAGTTGTCCCCGGGCTGGGTAGCCTGTACTTCGACCGTTGATGATCCAAAATATATATAAAAATAAATGACTTATTTGGAATTTTGCAATAAAATGCAAAATATATGCAGGAATAAGATGGACCGTTTTAGACGACGTAATAGCGCCGCCATATTTTGGGCGCTGTTTTTTCGTTTATATTATAAAAGATGCTATGAAAATATGATAGAATGACATCACAGATGTATTGATCAGCGAAACCGATTAATCAAATCGAATCAGTGATCCACATCGTTAACATATCCATCAAAAAAGCTTTCATTGGATTATATTAATTCTCGAACTACCACTTTACTTGAAAATAAACACATTCACTGGCGCCAAACCGCAAACTTTTGATTCACGCTACCTGTTTTCAATCAACCCTTAGAGCAAGGATTAGCAACTCATTACTTTTGAACATATTTCGCACAATTCTTATTTTAACGTAGATCTGCGAAAAGTGGTTAGATTTTGAACGCCTATGATTCAGCCATGTCACGACAAAGTTCCGAAATTTTTGCACATATCGCTCAAAATTTAAGAACAGATTACAACAGATAAGACCAGAAATGTGTAGGACGACATAAATCTACGGATTAGAAGGCTTTTTATGGATTTTCAGACGATGAAATCTACTGAACTGATCCATACTATACATACATATATTACGATCGATAACGAAAAATATTTAAATATTTTTCATAACCGCATGCTCGAAATACTAATGGAATTAGTGGTACGTCCCAATCTCGTAATCTTTCACCACGAAACCTTCTTTTTTAAATTTATTTCTTTATCATCTGACCTAGTTGGTCTTAATGAATATGGGGATGTAAATATACTAAGATTATAGAATGATCAATAACGTAGATGGCCACGCCCATGCAGGTCAATTTTAGGATGGGAAGGAATGTTAGTTCAACACTTGTGACTATTATGACCGAGGAATTCTCTGCATCATCCACAAGTGTCACAGGACAGGATTGGTGTTAGTAGGTAGGGAGATATATCTTGGTAGATATTGTGATTTAACTAAGTACTCACGCGCTTTGTCGTTTCATTTTAGATCAAAGTTTTCAGGTGTGCGACCTCCAGTAGAAATATGAATCCATTCAAATAGGCATTTAAAAATTATTCTTCCGGGGGGGGGGGGGGGGGGGGTAATAAAAGAATACAGCCGCATGGAATATGATAGAGATCTATTCATCTATAGACAATATGATCTAGGCAATATGTACGAAGTCGCTCGCGATCAATTTCCGAGAATTCGAAACGAACAATTTAAACTCCGAACAGCCGGCCATCGGGAGTAATGCTTCTTATTAACACTTCAATAATCATTTTCAAAGTTTTCAGTACAAAGAAAGCGTACAAATGTATAAAAGATATCCCAAATGAATGTGAAAAAATTCACTGCGACATGATAATGACAAGTTGGCATCTCCATTCTCCCTATCAGATACGTTCCCAAAATTGGGTTAAATACCAATTGCAAACGATATGTTTATTATGCGTAACAAATATAATAAACACTGCGACAGGGGATCCCTCGGTGACCCAGACGAAGAATGGATGGGAGAACAGCAATACTAGCAAATACCGACTACCATATGAGCGGTGCAAATTCGAACGAGTGACGTAGAGTACTGCACTGGATGATTTTGAAGAAAGAACCAGGAGTGCGATTTTGCGAAGTTTTAGCTTCCGATGACCCTACATTTTCCGACAAAGTGAAGTTCTGGAATGTTGAGATTTTTACCACTGTTTAGGAAAGCAAAAGTATAACAAAGCTAGTGTCAAGCCTTCATGAGACCTCAAGAAGTTACTTTTGGAGGTATTCGTAAATGTAGATTTGTCGCTAGACGGTTCCAGATTTAATTAAAAAAATACCTAACTTGATACATCTACAGATCGCTTGCAACATAAATAACTTTTTGTGTAATTCGACAGCTTCATCTTAGGCCAATTCAATAAATTTCCTACATGAAAGTTTGCTTTTTTTAAAAAAAGGGGGTTTTAAACCAAAGCTTTGGAAGTTAAACCTTGGCGTGGAAGAGCCGGTATATTAATATATGCTGTTGCTTAGTGTAGAATTAAACTTCGTCCTTTACGACTGTTATACAACCGCCAGAAGAAACCTAAAACGTTGCTACACAATCGGGAATAGCGAATCAAAAAAGGTGACTATATGTCAGTGATTCACTAAATACAGAATGGATAAAGGTTATGATGTAAAACCTTAATGTCCGTCCAGGTTAAGTCTTCGGTACGGAGCAATACCTTGACCTAGGAACTCCTAGCATGTTGTTAGTCGCCTCTTACGACATGGGAGCAGGTTCCCAGAGGTTCTATTCTTGGCTGAAATAGTGCAAAAAGATTTTAGCCCGCCGGACACCACACGGCTTATATCTTTTCAATTGCATGCACATTACAAAAACTTCAGGGGTTACATACCATTTTTATTTAAAAAAAAACTACAAGGGGCAGCCCTATGAGGTTGCACGAAATGTAGACGTAGAACAATACTACTTAATGTAAAATATTTATTTTCTTAGTTCAATTAGAGTAATAATAACTCAAAATCTATACGTAAGTCACAGATTAAGCACAACCAATCAATATCGAATGTTGCATATTGAACCAAAACCTTGTTGGTTATCAGGTCATTTCCTTTGCAGTAGGTGATCGAATCCCATTAAACTTATTTGAGAAGATCTGAAGAAATAATATAAATAATAAATAATAAAATAATAATAAATAATAAACTTTCGTTGTGCTTTCCATCGATCCGCGCAAATTTGTTGCTAAGAAAGTTTTCGTCTTTGCGCAATGAAAGCACAGATTGCTATCATGCAGGTTACACATGCAACGGCTAACAAAAAGGGATGCCACATTGAAATCTGTGTTTTTGTCAAAAATATCTTTTTACCATCTGTGAAACAGGAAAAAAACCTATGATAAATTTCCAAAAAATCTGTGAAAAATCACAATGTTTCCAAAAATCCGTAAAATTTTCATCAAAATGCCAAAAATCTGCTATCTGTGAAAAAGAATCTATGATCAAAAATTGTGAAAAAAATCTGTGACATTACAGAAAAATCTGTGAATATGGTAAGCCTGAAAACAAATGAGATGTACCTACCAACACATTTGCCTCAAACATTGAACCCAAGCGCACAAAGCAAAATGAGTAAACGCTGATGATGATGGGTAGAGCGAAAGAGACATCTAGTACCACGACACTATGTTAACCGTGTTTGCAAATGGAACTCGAATGTCCAAGCGATTTTGTGTACGAATTATTGTGTTCAAGATTGTACATAAAGTGTGCTGGAAACGAGCACAATACAAAAGAAAGCATAGTGTTTGAATGGACAAGCTCAGTCGCGTGTTGGACGGCACTGGGTGGCGTACCTCCACAACCAGTATAACGGACTTCTAACTCAGCTACACTGGCTGTAAAAACACACAGCGCAGTGCTCTACTCCGCCTGCTGTTCAACAGGCAACTGAGCTTGTCCGGCCAAAACCGTTCTTTAAATAGTCGACGATGACGTCATTCATAGAAGCGTAGCGCGTCAGGCACTGTCGTGCCAGATTTGGGAAGCGCTATCTACTGTGTGTAAATGTGCGATATTTTGACTAGGTTGTACATTATTTAAATTTTTAATGCCATGATATCAAAAATCTTTGGGTTATCTATTGGAAACTATTCTTAGAAGTATTTCGGAGCGATATGCGCAAAAAAAATTGAAAATTTATCGTGAGATGGCTGAATTATATGCGTTTAAAATTGGACCACTTTTCGTTACATACCATTTTTGTAGAATTTGCAAAGTGCACCCCCATATCGAAAACAAAGACGTAGTCCTACGTCAAAAAATAGAAATATTTTTATTATTCTATCTGAAAGTAGGGGAACCGGCAAGTCCGATACCGTGGGTAAGCCGACACTCCACGACTTTTCCCAGATATCAAATTTTAAATCATACAATAATAACAGGCAATCATTAGTACGATTATTTTGAGCATTTCGAGACACATAGATGTCATATAGATTCATCCAACGTCACAAAATAAACAAAATATGCGAAAAGAAAGTTGATGTGCACTTGGATGTTATTTTTAGTTGAAACATTTTCTAGTGCTAACAGCACAAAAGCTTTGGAAATCACCAGTATTTTGCCGCACATTCTAATCTGCTCTCCATATCATTATTCATCTGCGTTGAGGATAAGTTTGAGTATTCCAACACTGTTTATTGGGCATTTAACAAAAATGTGCACTGTTGGGGTAAGACACACAGTTTTAGGATGGGTAAGATCGACACGTTGTTTAGAAGGTTGAGTTCATTTTTGATTCAATGCGAACGACTGGGAGTTGTTTATGGTATTCAATTACACTATTATAACATCATGTTAATATTTGAAATACACGGAAACTCCGGTATTTGCATTTATTCCTTGTCAGTATTGTCTTAAACCGACCAGAAAATAAAAATTTAATTGAGCGCGATTCATAGTTTTATTGTAAAGCGAAAGGAAAAAGGATAATCTAATACAAGATTCTAAAATGATATTGAAGAACAATTTCCATCGACTGCCGAATTTTGATCAACGGAGTTCCGAAAAATCATAATACGAACCGAATAGCTTACTATAAAAGCGTATGTTACTTCTAAGTGAATGAATCCTAGTAACAGGGGATATATTCTTTTTGCAGAACGGATCTTACTCCTTAGAATGGCCTCACAAGCGACAATAAAGCTTGAAAAGATTAAAGGGGAAAATTTTTACCATAATACAAACCAAGTGTTGAACATTAATTATTCACACCACACATTCGTATGCTCTTCCTCTTGCTACGCGACGAAATTCCAGAAAGCATGCATTTGCATCACACATACTCATATACACATCATTACACTTTATCACACATACACAACACAATTTTAATGAAAAAAACCTATTTTAATCCACCTAGCGGTGCAATTGTGCCTTTCTCAATCATGAATCACGAGAATGTGTACGTTGTTTATATTCATTAAAAACTTTTAAATGCATATATATTACATTTTATTATTATACATCATATGACAACTATATACAGGAAAATAAATCATTATTCGAGTTCTAAAATTTTGAAAAAGAAAAAACAGCCACGGCAATATTGAACTGAAAAACCTGTTTTAATCCACCTAGCGGTGCAATTGTGCCTTTCTCATTTCTCTAAACTATGGCATGGAGGCTTTTTATATTCAACATAATTGTGGAAATGTCCATTACATTCTTAGTACACTTTGCACGTATACACAATGGCATGCCAGCCACGAACTTGATGAGCTACGTGTCGACGGTGAAACACTTGAAACAAAAAAAAATATCATACTCCATTAGCCTAATCAGCATTAGATCAATGTTATCTGCTTGCTAACTCATTTTGTCATGCGGGGGTGGGTATGTGAGGAGGGCGAAAGTCCCATGAACGAACGACTCCCCAGCTTAAATTGGTATGCTAAAATCCAGAAACCTTATGCGAGTCGGGATTAGGTTGACGTTTTTCAGAGTGATTGCATAACCTTTCTATATGAGAAAAGCAAAAATGTGCCAAAATCCAAAAAAGTGAATCGCCGTTAATTTTTTTTCGAGTTTGCATCAAATCTCGACGTTTCATGCACCTTGAACACATTTAGCATCAATAATAAAAATTCTATTTTTAATTTTTCCTATAGTTTATATGAGAAATTTCTGTGGGCCGCACTCTGAAACCCGTAATTCCGGAACCAGAGTTCCGATCCAAAATTCAGTAGCAGCCGATGGGAAGGTTGCACCTTTCATTTGAGACCAAGTTTGGGCAAATCGGTCCAGCCATCTCTGATAAAAATGAGTGACATTATTTGACACATACGCACATACATACACACACATACAGACTTTTTCCGATCTCGACGAACTGAGTCGAATAGGATATACACTCGGCCCTCCGGGATTAGGTTGACGTTTTTCAGAGTGATTGCATAACCTTTCCATATGAGAAAGGCAAAAATGTTTCTAGAAATGGTAGTACCTCCTTAAGAAAAGTGAAGGTGCTAGCCGATTTATAGGTGTAACCAAACTTCATGAAACTCAGCTGAAGACACCTAATCACAAAATCATCAGCGAGAGCAAAAAAATACTTTTGTTCACCATTTTTCAGTTTGAGACCAAGGTGCGGCGTCTCACCCGCACAAGCGACATCTATTCCGCAATGACCTTTTTGCCTTTCTCATATAGAAAGGTTATGCAATCACTCTGAAAAACGTCAACCTAATCCCGGCCAAATTTTTTTCGACTCGCATAAGGTTTCTGGATTTTAACAGGGGCGTAGTTGATGGTTTACGGAGAGGGGTTACACCCCCCCCCCCCCTCTACTGTTCACTCCCCTCATTTAAAAATCTCTTTAAATCACCCCTCAGACCACCACCCCATCCAGCCCTCATACCCCTCCCTTTCAACCCCATCATCTTTAAACCATCACTATATCACAAAGCATACCAATTTAAGCTGGGGAGTCGTTCGTTCATGGGACTTTCGCCCTCCTCACATACCCACCCCCGCATGACAAAATGAGTTAGCAAGCAGATAACATTGATCTAATGCTGATTAGGCTAATAGAGTATGATATTTTTTTTGTTTCAAGTGTACTAAGAATGTAATGGACATTTCCACAATTATGTTGAACATAAAAAGCCTCAGTGCCATAGTTTAGAGAAATGAGAAAGGCACAATTGCACCGCTAGGTGGATTAAAACAGGTTTTTTTAAATGTTCTTGGAAATTTGATGAATTTTTTTTTTCATGGCAAAAACCATTTCACAGTAGTCGCAATTGATATAAATGATTTAATCAAATATTGAATGGTTTACTTTGATGTAGGATCGATTTTTAGAAATGTACGGCATCTCTCCCCAAATTACCCTACCACTGCGATGGCATTTTGTTTTGAATGTAACACTTGGAAAAAGACTGACTGACAATTCTAACGCTATATGAAAGTACAAAGCCAATACTTTCCTTATGATGTTATTCGCTCCTTAACAGTGAAAATAACCTTACAATTATCGGAAAATTTGGAAAATCTTTTTAAATTCTACAGATAGGAGGCTACTTTGTTCTCCAAAAGTACGTGTTTTTATGCAGCGGACAACTTTGCACCAGATATAAAGAACGTAAAAGAATGGCGAATTAAGTTGGCAATAGAAAACTAATTTAAAAGAGTTAACCTATAACTTTAGATTTAATAATTCAAGATATACAATATAGTCAGCAATTTTGTTGCAATAATATAAACTATTTACAATTTTGCTGAAGATACAAATTTTCTTCATTGATTTCGCCGCCTCCAAGAACATGGCTATTCGTAGCACCTTCTTCCAGCACAGCCTCCCTTATCGTTACACCTGGAGATCACCGCTACATACTGAATCGTAAATCGACCACGTCCTGATCAATGAACGGCACTTCTCCGAAATTATCGACGTCAGGACCTATCGTGGCGCTAACATCGACTCTGACCACTACCTGGTGATGGTTAAATTGCGCCCAAAACTATCCGTCATTAATCATGTACGGTACCGACGGCCGCCTCGGTATGATCTGGAGCGACTGAAGCAACCAGATGTCGCCACTGCATACGCGCAGCACCTCGAGGCAGCGTTGCCGGACGAGGGAGAGCTCGATGTGGCCCCTCTAGAGGACTGCTGGAGAACAGTAAAAACAGCCATCAACAACGTAGCTGAGGACATTGTCGTTATGATGAACGGAGGCAACGGAACGATTGGTTAGACGAGAAGTGCAGGGCGGTTTTGGAGACAGAATGTGGAACGATACAAACAGAAACGGAGACAGCAGGCATGCCTCTTCCGGGAGAAAAAAACGCCACCTGGAAGAAGCGGAATGCGAGGAAATGGAACTGCTGTGCCGTTCTCAAGATACACGGAAGTTCTACCAGAAGCTCAACGCATCCCGCAAAGGCTTCGTGCCGCAAGCCGAAGTATGTAGGGATAAGGACGGACGGTGATCGAAAGGTGGAAGCAGCACTTCGACGAGCACCTGAACGGCGAGGAGAATGTAGGTACAGATGACCAAGGCAACGGAGGATTTTACTACGTCAGTGCAGTTGAGGACGGAAATGAACCAACTCCCACGTTGAGAGAAGTTAAGGATGCCATCCAACAGCTCAAGAACAACAAAGCAGCTGGCAAAGATGGTATCGCAGCAGAACTCATCAAGTTGGGCCCGGAAAAGTTGGCCACTTATCTGCACCGGTTAGTAGTCAGGATCTGGGAAACCGAACAGCTACCGGAGGAGTGGAAAGAAGGGGTGATCTGCCCCATTCACAAGAAAGGCGACCATTTGGAATGTGAGAACTTCCGAGCGATCACCATTTTGAATGCCGCCTACAAAGTGCTATCCCAGATCATCTGCCGTCGTCTATCACCTAAAGTAAATGAATTCGTGGGAAGTTTTCAAGCCGGCTTCATCGATGGCCGGTCGACAACGGACCAGATCTTCACCGTACGGCAAATCCTGCAGAAATGCCGTGAATACCAGGTCCCAACGCATCACCTGTTCATCGACTTCAAGGCGGCATACGACAGTATTGACCACGTAGAGCTATGGAAAATCATGGACGAAAACAGCTTTCCCAGGAAGCTGATTCGACTGATCAAAGCAACGATGGGCAGTATACAAAAGAGCGTAAGAATTTCGGGTGAACTTTCCAGTCCATTCGAATCTGGACGGGGACTGAGACAAGGTGATGGACTCTCGTGTCTACTATTCAACATCGCTCTGGAAGGTGTGATGCGACGAGCCGGGCTCAACAGCCGGGGCACGATCTTCACAAAACCCGGCCAATTTGTATGCTTCGCGGACGACATAGACATTATCGCACGAACATTTGGAACGGTGGCAGACCTGTACATCCGCCTGAAACGCGAAGCAGCGAAGGTCGGACTGGTGGTAAATGCGACCAAAACAAAGTATATGCTGGTAAGCGGAACCGAAAACGACAGGACCCGGCTAGGAAACAGCGTTACGATCGACCGGGATACCATGTGTGCCACTTCCACTCTGCACAGTGTTTTAAAACGTCGTTTTCGTGTTCAAAATTAATAGCGTCTAAACCCTTTAATTTTAGAAGTATAGATTGTTCGGAGAAGTTGTTGCCCTTATGATTGCGCATGCGATCTCCAGAAGTATATCGTTTAGTTAATTCACCTAAAAGTAATATAATGGAACGTTATTTCGGAGCTTAAGCCAGATGTCGGTGTGGCGAATCCCGAGGAGCTGCCGGAATCCGATATACTGATATGATTCGCCTCGAATCGTGTCCCGAATCATCTCACCTTCGTCGATCTCGCAGTCTCCAGTCTCGACCAATAGCCCTGATAGTAGCGGAACAGATCGGCATTTCTCTAGGTCAAACGCTATGCTGATGTCGCCACTAATTCTTTCGGCTAGTTTGATGACTACACCCAGTCGTTCTGTCGAGTCAGCATAGATCTTGATGTCGTCCACGTAGAAAGTACGTGTCCTACTGTGCGGGATAAAAGAATCGTCTTGGAAGGTCCCCCTCAAGATGCGAAGCATTCTAGACCGCATCACGTCTTTTCCACTTCTGAGCTGAGCAGTTTTGTCGTTCCTCTCTCCATCACCTACCGTAGGAACCTTAGACTACAGGATCAGCTTTATACATCTTTAATACCTTGATGAGGAGCGAGTGCGATATGGAGTTGTATGTCTTCTTGTAATCGGTATACTAATGTTCCGTTGGTTACACATTACTTCTCCAACAACATCGCAGACCTCTTCTCCATTCTCGATTGGCTAAATTTTCTGGACCCCGAAGATGTTCATACGGCAGTTCAAACATTTTCCAACGTTTTGGATTATGTTATTGACAGGCACGTCCCGAAATTCATCATCAACAAATTGGCCATCCTTGGCAAATGAGCACGATGCGACGGCTGAAGTCCATTAAGAGAGCTGCTCTGCGGAGGTTGACCAAGTATCGCACAATTCCACTTAGAAACTTTTACGTCAGTCTCAACCATGCTTATTAACGAGCTAGCCAGGATTGTTTCTTTCGATATCAGCAAAACATTCAGCGTATTGCACCCAAAACGTTTCTGGAAATATGTGAGTGAGCAGCGCAAGGAATCCGGGCTGCCGTCGTCTATGACTTTCAACGGGCACACAGCTATCACAACCCAAGATATGTGCAGAATTTTTTCGGAGAAATTCGCGAATGTGTTCACATATGAGGCCCTAACAGTTGATCAAATTGAACTCGCTGTTAGTCAAGTTCCGGTTGTGAGCCAAACTCGAAGCGCTATTGATGTCAATGAAACGTTGATTACCAGAGCTTGTTCTCGGTTAAAATCGTCTTTCAATCCGGGACTCGATGGTTTCCCTTCAGTACTTTAAAAAAGGCACATCGACGTTTTAGCACTTCCCCTTCTTCGAATATTTAGAGCATCTATTGCCATTAGGCAATTCATGAGGCATTTCTGATTAGATGATTATTTCTTCTGACGTAACTCGGGTGGGTGCGATATCTGACAAAATCGCCGATTTGATCCAACATCAAACTATCGGGCTATCGAAGTATGGTCATCGGACGGGTTTTTCTGTTCGCTGGAGCAAACTTGTTGACAAAACCACTCGCTGAATTCTCAATCAAACGTCGTGGTGGATTGCCGAATTGGCATCTTTCCATCCTGCTGGAAGTCCGCGAACATGTTCCCAGTCCATAAAAAGGGTAATAAGCGAAACGACAATAATTACCGGGGAATTACTTCATTGAGTGCTGTCTCGAAGTTGTTCGAGAGTTGGTGATTATGGAACCTCTTCAGGCTCACTGCAAGCAGTACCTAAGTGACGGTCAACATGGCTTCATGTCTGGCCGTTCGACAACGACTAACCTGCTTTGCCTAACATCATACATAACAGAGAGTATGGAACGTCGCGCTCAAAACGGATGTTATCTATAAAGACCTATCTACCGCTTTTGACAAAGTGAACTATGAAATAACAATCACTAAAATGGAGAGATTTGGAATTAACGGTAGTATTGTTGCAGTTGTTTCGATCCTACCTTTCAGGTTGAGAAATAGTGGTTGTCATTGGAGATTGTCAGGCACCCACATTTATTTCTACGTCAGGAGTACCCCAGGGAAGTCACTTGGGACCGCTGATGTTTCTGCTTTACTTCAACGACGTTCATCTAGTTCTGAAGATTCCACGCCTGTCCTTCGCAGACGATCTCAAGATGTTTCTTCTCATCAGCTCTACTGAAGATTGCAGATTACTCCAACCGCAGTATGAAGCCTTCGCTGACTGGTGTAACACGAACCGTATGTGTGTAAATCCAAAAAAGTGCTAGGTGACATCGTTCTCACGAAAAAAGACCCGGTTTGTTTTAACTACTGTCTACCTGATATTGACATTGAACGTGTTAGTCAGGTGAAGGATCTAGGACACTCGCAACTTGCGTTTAAACAGCACGTCTCCTATACAGTTAGCAAAGCATATTGAATGCTGGGATGCATCTTCTGGATAGCGAAAATTTTTACTGACATGTATTTTCTCAAAGCGCTGTACTGCTCTTTGTCGTGGTCAATCCTGAAGTACTGCTGCGAAGTTTGGAGCCCAAACTATAACAACGGTATTGAGAGAATTGAGTCCGTGCAACGACGCTTTTTACGTTTTGCGCTTCGTAGTTTGCCGTAGAGAGATCCCGTCCGTCTGCCAAGTTACGAAAGCCGGTGCCAGCTGATTAGTTTGGAACCCCTGCTTGTTCGATGGAATACAGCAAGGGCTTTGTTTGATGCTGATACTTTGTGAGGTCATCTGGATTGCTCAGCCATCTTGGAACAAATTAACATAAATGTTGCACCTCGAACAACGCGTAACAACCTCATGCTCCGATTGCCATTTCGACGCACTAATTCTGCACGGGGCCATTACGGGCCTACAAAGGATCGTCAACCGAGTCGCATCAGCTTTCGACTTTAATTTGCCTCGCCCAACGCCAATGATTTTACCTAGCCTTCAACGGACCCGTTAATTTCGGCTGATTCCTTCATTGTTGATTTTTTCACTGTATTGTTATTATTTTTATCAAAGTTTGTAACGATTTGACTGTTAGCAATAAGTTTAGCATTAAGACATCATTGTGGTTTTGAATTGCCTGTTGGTGTATATATGATAAATACAAATACAAATACAAACAATGATTGCATGGAGGATAACTTGATCTTTTCAGTCTTGTGTATTTTTTTACATCCCTTCTGTTCCTCTGGTCCTGATCTGGTGCTATTCTTCTCATAGTGGGCTGTATGTAGTGATGAAGGTGCTCATGATCTTGTGCAGACTTGTTAGACAGGTAATTGGTATGTCCTTGGGGATGAGAATTGTGGTACCACGGGTGATGAAATCCGGCGATTAACGGGGTTCGCGTAACGCCCAATTTCTAAGATACTGTGTACCCTCGCATACATCATTGGTTTCGACGGAGACAGCTGACATCTCGTCGATTTCTTCGCCTGGTCTTTTCTCCACGCGCCTAAGCCACTGTTGCCCTTCACGATATTGTACGGGGACCTCCCAAATACTGATTCAAAGCTATAACATCGCTGATATCCGGTAGACCTTCGCTGAAATTGGACTTCTTGTGGCTGATTTGGTCATAGAAGTAACATTAAAAAAAATAGATAAAAGACTCTATTACTGAATTGGTGTGTTGTGTTTTTTCGTCAGCTGGCGAGCTCCCAGCATGCGAAGCTCAGTATGTGGAATGATAGCGGCAGAGTTGTTCGAGATCCGACTCTCCAACGCTACCTTGTAGGTAGTTACTTTTCCCGGTAATATTGAGGCGGGTTGCCTCTAGGTGTAAGTCGGTATCGTAAACATCTTACGGTTGCCACTGTAGTAAGTTCTGCACAAATTCCAGGTGAATTGGGAGCACGTTACCATTCATGACCTGAAGTTCACAGGTCAACTTAAAAGAATACTTCAGCTTCTGGATCCTGGGGCGTGACATTGGATCCGTGTCGCGACATTGCGCAATTGCTTCATCCACATTAAACACCAAATCGTCTTGAGTACTGTGGTTCTAAATATTAAAAATAATTTTACTTCCAGTCCCTTGCTTTAAATATAAGTTAAGTTTAATAAAAAAAATTTGCCCCCTCACGCAAAACAGGATTGCTACGGCTCTGGAAATAATCACTGAACGGTGTATTCATATAGAAGCACAATCCCAAAGGCAACAACTTCTCCGAACAATTCATACTTCTGAAGTAATATTTTTTTTGTGACCTATCGTTTTTGTTAAATTTATAAACAAATAAACGTGGTTCACCGTTAACACTTTAAAAATGGGGTGACAGATTAGCTCAAATTTAAGACAGCGTCGCAGGATGACATGGGAAACAAGTGGCTCCATAATGTGCGGAATTTTTAAAAAAATTCAATATCTCTCAGCTGAGCGTACTAACTAGCACACTGCATATGGTCGCAAGTCAGTCCCATAAAGATAGAAAATCCCATAGAAATTGCGAGAAGTATGCGATCATGAGTAGCACAGCACAGTTAAACTTTATAGTTAAACAAACAATACGATGCAATCAGCTGTAATATTTTTTTCTGTGTATTAATAGAAACTCTAAACATGTATTCTCTCAACCTAGGATGTCATACTTTATGTATTTCTCAAACTCCACGTGTCTCACAATTTCTACGATGATGAAGATATGAGCTGTCCAATTATAAAAGGGGTTTTTTAACGTTGTTCGTTACATGTACCTACTTACTGATCATTGGATAAAATATAAACACTCACGTTGCGGCAACCTCTATTCCATCGAATCTCGCTCAGCGTACGCTGCCAGGCAGTCTCCCCGACCGTCCCCAGCCCGGCAACGGTAGTGTGATGAAACTGCGGGCGCTTGCTGCTGGTGGAAGGTTTGTGCCTTCCCACATGCGATCGGAGCTGAGCACATGGCTGTCCGGTGACTCATATGCCAACGTGAATGAAACGCAACGCGGCGTGGCTCGGGCGGGTGTGGAATGAATTGCAATCAATACTTCGACTCTGACCATTGGATGGAATTTTCGTTTACACAAATCAATCCGTCATTATTAAATACATAATTGACGTGCCACGAGCGGTCCGTTGTCGGTGAAAAGCTAACTCCTTGTGTGTTGATAAAGGTAGATGTAAAAGGTAGCAACCGGCAATCGGTTGGTGTTTAATAATTTTCCAACCGCAATCAACAAATTTGCAGGTGATTTTACAATCCACTCAATTAATTGCAGGTATTGGTTTAGTGGAGTTGATTACATGTAGGTTTGGGGAGCGGAAGCTATTATGAACATGAAGTGAATATAAAATAGTTGTAACGGAACGGAACTTATTATGTGCTATGCATCTAAAGCGTGAGTCGATAAGTATTGTGACATTTTTAAGCTAGCGTAACTTTTTTCGTACTTGACCGAAATTAACCAAACTTTGCCCAGTTTCTTTTTAGAGTGTATTGTCTACATCCTCTCAGTTGTGAAGATTTAAGAAAGATTCTGGTCGAGGTAGAATGAAATCAGTACATCCGTTTGCGCAAAATCATTGCGGAAAATGACAGCCAATTGAAGCTGTCTAACAGCATGAGTAGTGCCGATATTGCGCTTTCAATTATGATAGTTCTGCATTGCGGCTAAATATTAACGTTAGTAATGCAGAAACTACACACCAAAAAATTCTGAATTTTATCGTTGACGTAATTGCAAAAATGACACAATTTAACAAGCCGTAATTCACTAAATGCCGAAAAACAACCGTGTTTCGTTTAATTTTACATGAAACATACACTTTACATGTTCAATGACACAAAATTACAGTTACTACCATTCAGCACAAACGCCATATGTGAAGTAAAATTACGTGCTTTGTGAAATTCAACGTTATGTAAAATTGGAATCAAACATAAAACTAAGTCATTTTTGATGCTCGTATATGTCAGGGTCAGGAGACGTAAATTTACACGATTTTTTCTAGGTGTGTAAGCTATCAATCCCTACTCAGTAATAGCACTTTATTTTGCTTCTTTGGCATTATATCAGCATTGAATCGTATTATAGGCCGCAATGGCTCTTTAAGACCTCTATGAACATTTAAAGCAAATCTAAGGCTACTTTATAATGGTAATTGATTGCTTGGGTTCCTTGGCGGAATTTTCGAAACTTTATTCAAAGCCGAGAATTGAAAAGAATAGAAAAGCAGCGATAAGGACTAAGAAGTGCACAGTCTGCTTCCACATCTCTGTAGAGAACAGATGATAATGTAATAAAACTAAAACAAATAAATAAATAATTGTAATAAATAAAACTAATGAAATAAATCGAACTATTACAATTTGTATATAATGATTTAACACATATTAATAGTTATCTAGCTTTCTATGAAGCCATTTATTAATTGATTATATTCCTTCATACATGTTGGGACTGCAGTCAGTAAATGATCAAAGCGTGCGAACATACCATGTTTAGATGGGTTAGCAACGAACTTGGTATGAAAATTCATTCACTTGAAGAAATTCAGGAAGAACAGTTCAGTTTTCCATTGCGCAGAATTTAGGTTCGGTCACTACATTGGCGCAGTCGAAGCTCTGGAAGGTGAGTTAAATGAATTAAAACGCCTACAAGAACAAAAAAAAATTGTTTCGCAAATGTGAATGTGAGCGAGTGGTCTCACAGATTGAGGATAATTTCAGTATCGTGCGATAGGTCACGAATACTGTTAAATTACAGATTCTTGCGAAAGGTCAAGATCCTGTCACGAGCACTGTTAAACTAGATTCTTGCGAAAGGTCAAGATCCTGTCACGAGTACTGTTAAACTAGATTCTTGCGAAAGGTCAAGACCCTGTTTTCTAACGTTGCTTCCGCGGTTGGTTGGACAGCTCACAAAATTCGCCTGACTTAGGGGCAAATTAACAAAAAAAGAGAGAAAAGATCATACTCTTGCGATAGGCCAAGATATGAACACACCAACTTTAATTTCGATAAATATGTTACCTTGTCAACCGTTCTCTTAGTGATCATCAGCTCATTTTCAAAAGTACATGTAATGTTCATATAAAAGAATAGGTTTTTCAATGAAGTAATGGAACTGTGATTACTTCCATACATTGTAGATTCTTGCGATAGGTCAAGATTCTGTTTTTAACATTGCTTCCGCGATTAATCGAGCAGCTGTTGAAATTTGCTTGGCTCAAGAGCAAATTATAATTAAAAAAAAGAAGAAGAAGAACCTTCTTTTGTGATGTTGTCTTGCCAACCGTTTTTCTTGGTGCTACATAATTCTCAAACTTAGATGGAATGTTCATATTATTTTTAAATAATGGGTTCTCCATGAAGTGAAAGATTTTTTTGCCTCGATATATTACAGAAAGGCGTAATAATGAAGCCGCAAAAATTGTCGGTGTTGCAACGCTATCAAAAGAGCGCAAAGCTGAATGCACTCACACAAGAACTACAGGACGAGAAAATGCTCAATGCACAATTGGCTGAGGAATTAAAGAAGATCCGCGAAGAAAAGAATGCACTTGAAGCGAACATTGGAATACTCCGTACGGCTACTGAAAAAGACAACAATGATGATAGTGTTGCTGATTTTGAGAAAGAAGTGGGACTGTCAAGTACTAGACGTGAGGGAGTGACTCTGGATGAGTCCCGTTTCGTATCTTCAGTTAACCAGCTGTCGGTCTCCTCCATCAGTGTCCCCGAATGCAAACCGTTAGCGGACGACGAAGAAATCCACCGTCACACTTTCGAGCTTTGGAAAGACCTTTTGGTAGATTCATTGAAATTAGCGGGTATTGCTGACGAAACAACAATGTTCACAATTTTCAAAGTCAAAGCTGGTCAACGCTTATTGGAGATATTTAGAAACACGAAGTCCGGAGAGGGAGCACCGGATCCCGTCTCTGAACCATTTAAAAATGCTTTATACCGTTTAAAATCCTATTTCGGGTCAGGCTCCGATGTCATGCTGCAGCGTCGTAAATTGGCGTTGATGGTACAGAAACCAGGTGAATCCGATTTAACATATATCACGAGAGTTGGGTCCACCGCTCGTCTATGTGACTTCGGCGCTGAGAAAGAATTTGAAGAGATTATCGGGACTATCGCAGAACATGCGTGCAGCAAGGAGGTACGCACTACAGCTTTAAAGATATTAAGTCGCAAAGGAACGTTTACTGATCTCGTCGATAAGGTTCGTGAAATCGAAGCAATACGCATTAACGAGGAATTCTTCAAAAAAAAACATGGTAAATTCGAACAAGGAATCATAGCACCGGTCAGCGCCGATTTTCCCACCAATACAGATCGTCACCGAAAAAATTATCAGCGCTTTGAAACTCGTGGTAAACCCTACCGACGCAATCAGACATATCGAGGTGAATTACGTTACAAGCAAACGGATAGATCGAGCAGCTCCAGAAACGGGGAATTCAGTCGCCGCGAATTTTACAGAAATACTGATCCTAATCATGGAGATCGATGTTGGAGATGCAGTAGTGTATACCACAGATCATCAGAATGCGAAGCTCTAGACAAAATTTGCAGAAGATGCGGGCAAATCGGCCATATTCAACGTGCATGTCGTTACAGAACTACAGACAGAAAAAGGCCGGCTGATGAAAATAGCGGAGAATTGAATAAAAAGCCGTTAAAGATAGCAACCGTAGAGAAAATGGAGGAAATTCTTTCAACAGTTGAACCTGATGTGAGTGATTCAAATGATAATTAAATTTTGCAATATTGTAGCTTAGTTTTCTAATAATGTAACTAAATAATAAACTCAAATAAAAATAAATATTTCAATGGTGATAGATAATGAAGTCTGAACCAAATCGTGTGGAAATAATAGCATCAATTGCTGAATGTACTGATGGAAGTATAATTGCGGCAAGAGTGGCTGGAATGCATTGCGAATTCTTAATAGATTCGGGAGCTCAAGTCAACACATTTACAGAAGATATGTTCTATAAGCTAAGAAGTAACTCTCAATATAGCTCTGGGATTTTCAATATTCAAAAAGGTTCCGACAGATTAGAAAGCAAAAACGTAGCGCAAGCGAACAGCACACCAACAAAAATACCAGCCCGCGCCGCTCCACTCTGGCGTATATGTTTAGCAAAGTCCCGTTACCCCCAACTGCAAGTGAAATGAGCGAATTGCGAAATAAATTTCGCACATTACAGGAGAACACAATTGCAGTTGACTTTACGCAAACTAGTCGTTGACCTACAGTGCACGAGGTTGAAAAATTGATCAAGGTGAAAATGGAACTTGTGCGTACTGAAGTGTCACACCTACAGCTACATCATACGAGGCATGTAGTACTAATAACGTTTACCTCCTTAGCCGAGGCAGAACATTTCGTAGCGAAGAACAACATCGAACACGATATCGAATACGAAAACGTCAAAACGAAGAGCCCCGTGTGTATGGACCTTGATCATACGGAATCCACACATCCACGATTTGGCACCGCGCGCTAGTACGGAATGTATCAATAGATTGATGTCGAAATATCTTGACTCCTGCGGTAGCAGACAAAAGGTTAAGTCGCCGGGAAACTCTAAGCTGGCTCATATGACCTTACTCCACGTATTTCTAAACTTTCATTCTTCAACTCATTGCTCTCTCTTGAGTATTATGGCTCTTAATATTGAAAAATATTTCACACCTTCCAGTCCCTTGCCAATTTAGTTTCGTTAAAACATAAAAAAAAAACAAAAGTGGCCGCGTTGCTAATGAGCAAATAAAAACGCTTCAGATTAATCAGTCTGACCTCCTTCCTTCTCAAATCAGTGAAACGTTTAATCGACCACTACATTCGGAATGTTAGATCGTGTGAGAGCCCGCTGCATGCAATGCACCATGCATATCAGCGGGGGCAATCTACTATCACCCTGTTACACAATGTTGTCTACAATATTGAAAAAGATTTTTCGCAAAAGTATTCAAGTTTAGGAATGTTTCTTGTTATTGAAGCTGCTTTTGACAACGTGTCTTACGAATCCATTTTGGAAGCAGCACCTTCATAGATCTCGAACTGCATATACGCAATGCTGAGCAACCGACATCTGTGCTTATCGTTAAGACGAGTAGAAATAAGAAAACTGAGTGTCTGCGGATGTCCTCAAGGTAGTGTACTGTCATTATTTCTATGGAACCTATTTCCGATGGCTTGATAAGAAAACTTAATGAGCTTGGGCTTTCGACATATGGTTTCGTCGATGATTATCATATGCCGATGACCGGTATTTGCGATCATACACTTTTTGCTTTGATGAAGCAAGCTTTGTGTGTTGCTGAGCAATGGTGTCTTCATGTTGGACTATTAGTAAATCCAAATAAAACATCAATGGTGCTTTTTTACGCAACGAAGGATTACAACTCGAGCTCGTCCATTGCAGTTCTTTGACTCTGAAATTATTGTCGCAGATCTAGTTTAGTACGCTGGGGTAATTCTTCACTCAAAACTTAATTGGACAGATCACATCGATTTCAGAAACAAGAAGCCTTCGGTCAATGTAGACTGGCTCTCGGCAAACCTTGAACACTCAAACCATAGTACATTCAGTGGATCTACACAACAATTGTTAGACTAATACTGGCATACGGGTGCCTTATTTAATGACAGAAGGAAGAAGTCATGACAATTCAATCAAAGTTACACCATCTTCAGAAGACGGTCGTGCGTTCTTGACAACACCTACTGCTGCTCTAGAGGCACTCTTGAAAATAAACACAGCAACCCAATAGATCGTTCAACTAGCCACACAAGAATGTGGTTACATGAGTTGAATACATTCTTGCTCCCAGTGACCTTGCACTCACACGTAGTTTTCCTTTTACAACTTTCCATGTGAGAATTCCTCCTTGTGAGCGATGGTTGTCTGATTGGATGGAGCAACAACTTGAAGAATGCATAGTTTGCAATACTGACGGTTGTTGGAGGACTGAGCCGGTGCTGGTGTGTATTGTCGTGAAATGAGATTAGGCCTATCTCATGCGCTTGGTAGGTACTGTACCGTATTTCAAGCAGAAATCTTCGCGATTCTGTGTAGAGTCCAATCGGCACTTCAATAGGGAGTTTGCGGTGAAGACCAGGTTGGCCCCCGCCAAAGGTGCCAACCTCAAAGGGGGGGGGGGGGGGGGGGTTCTCAAATCTTGATCAGCTTTATAAAATAAGTGAGGTTAAGCCATAAAATAAATCAGGTTAGAAGTATCATTCTCAGGTACACACAAAATTACTGTTTGAAAGTTGAACTGTAAAAGAAAGCAGACAGCAAAAATGTGCATAACTGAGACTCTACCAAAAGTGCCAAACGACTACGCTACAGTCGTGTTAGTCCAGATTAAACAAAGAACAAGACTTCAAATTTTAACCAAAAAAAGCGAAAATAGGTGAACCAGCTCAAAGCCTCTAAAATAAAGATATAAAAAAGCGAAAATTATTGCGAACATTTTCTGCTCGTTTGCTCAGTTTCATAGGAACAAGGGAAACGGAAATGTGGTCATGAGCAGTAAAGTAGGCCACCTTTTTAAAGCTGTAGCAAAGATCGTAGAGTAAGCTAGATCAATTATCATCGAGAAGATAACCCCCTGCCGAACCATAAAAAAATGAAGTCTCCTCAATACTGGGAGAAGATCCACAATACCACAAAATTGTAAATTCCCAACCTAGGTCCAACTAATCCTGCACTAAGTTTAATAAGTTGAATCTCTGGTTGACATGTCACATGAGATTTTTAGTGTTCCTGGAAGCGTAGGAAATTCTTTGTTTCTTCTCAATTGTCTAAGACCATTTAGCTTCAAATTTGTGGCAGAGCTTTCTCTTGGTAGTGTATTTAGCGACTTTCAAGAGAGAAAAAAAATATTGTTACAAAGACCCATTTGCTTGCAATTAGTGCAATACTGCATGCATGACGCGCGGCACCAACAACCGATCATGCAGACGATCTTTGTCGAAGAACAAGCAGTCTCGCCTGTTGCGATTGTCACTTCAAATCTTCGCTCACTGGAGCAGAGGGTTTTTGAAACAGCCAATCCCGTCGGTCAGTAGATCCACGCATGCCAAGTTCAAATCGATAACTACACCATCGATCTCAACCTGTGAGCGGGTATGTAAACGCTTTAGTTCTTCATGAATGTCTTGTCGCCTGTAACGCCATTTATTCTCTTTAGACAAAATATCACAATTCTGAACTTATCTAGGCGAACTTTCGATATATCTGGCACAGCTTAATATTTCTGCGTCTTGTGGAATATTGGAATACTTCGCGGACTATCTTTGATCTGAAAGAAGGTTGGATATGGTGGAACCCAGTTCAATCTGTTTGATTTTAAATGGGAACTCGGAGTCTTTGGAGACGAATCTTGTTCGACATCCTTTTTGGGATCTTTTGGGTCGATTCAGCAGAGTTTATTGATGCACGAACCTAGAGCCAGACGCAAAGTGAACACTGAAGTATAGGAAGGAAATGACAGAAATCATGGGGGATATAATTTGAAGAACAAACTGAATTTGATAGTAGACTGTAATTATTTATAATAGTAATTTATTTGTGAAGATATTCGTTTTGGTTTTGTGAACTTCAGTCACGGCCATACCAAAACTAAATCGATTCTCCGTACGTGAACTAGTTCATAACTTTATGAACATCATTCATAAAACCAATGGTTGAATCGTGATTTTATTCATAGCTTTTGTAAAACATTTACTCGTGAACTATTTCACGAAACCCAGAATATTACTCATGAATCCTTTCAATCATCGTGAACTAGTTCACGATTCCAAATATAATAGTCACGATTCAATATTCGTGCTCATGAAATCACACAATGTTATTCATGTATAGATGAACTGATTCCTGATTTCTAAAGAATTGGTCACCATTGAAGATCTTGAACTAGTTCACAAAACCATGAAATAATTTATATATTCGTGACCTAGTTCATAATTCCTAAGATACTAGTCAAGGTTTACCATTCTAGCTCGGGCAATAATTCACAAAATCGCGAAAATATTATTCATGTATACGTGAACTGATTTATGATTCCTAGCGACTGACTATGCTTTTGAAATAGTTCACAAAATCATGAAATCTTATTCATAGAAACGAGTGCTGATTCATGATTCCTAATATAATGGTCACACCTGACCATGCGCTGTCGTGAAATAGTTCACAAAATCATAAAAAAATCATGAATATGTGAACTGGTTCATGACTCTTAGCACATGGTTCACAATCTATCTTGAGTGCTTGTGATATTTAGAAGACATCATATATAAGAAAACTATTAGGATCATGAACATCATTATTCATTCGATAAGGTTCAGAAAACGAAAATTACACTGAACATCAAAAATATATTATAGAGCCACGAACCGTGTTCGTAATGTAGTCAAAACAAGTTAATCCTTTACGGTTTTCTGAACCAAATCATATTGTCACGTTACTCAGAGTAGAAAATCCGATAGTAATTAAACAAGAACAGTAGTTACATTACTGCACGTGTCAAAATCGAACGTGAAGTCAATAACGAAATAAAATATCACAATAACGTGCATATAAATTACGAAAAACGTGACTAAGATTCTGAAATCATGAACATAATTTACACTGCTCGTGATTAAAATATCAAAAATCGTGACTATGATCCTGAACTCATGAACACAAACTAAAACTAAAATATCACGATAAAGTGAATTGAAATTACGGAAATCGTAATTGAGATCCTGAAATCATGAACATAAGACACACTACTCTACCAGAAAAATTCAACGCGAAGCTCAGGCACGTAGCTAGAGGAGGGGGGGGGGGGGGTTGCTAGGAGACTAAAGCCCCCCCCCTCCCCGAAATGTTTTGAAAATAAGTTTCAAAACCATTATTATGTTACTATGGCCGGCGTCGGCGGTAAAACATGATGATGAGTTATGTTCTACCATAGACCATGCGGTAGACTTGGGTGCAACGCCCAACTCCTACTCTGCAGAAGGCAAAGAATTCTTCACATTTCCTTTCGATCATGCCCATATGAGCCTGCCTGGTTCTAGTTTTCCGTTCTAATTTTATAACTGATACGCTCTAGAATACCTATCCGTCTTTCAATTTCATTGCTTTCGTTTCTCTTAGTCTCAAATTTGCCGAAAATAGCCAACAAAATCGATACAGTAAAACATTATTATCAGCGTCATTAGCTTGTAGCTCGTTTGGTTTGAGATAAAGCTAGAAGATTGCTGCTTCCAACAACCAAAATCAATGGTCACGAAATTCAGTGTGGTTTATGCTTCTGTCCCAGCCGGTGTGAAGCGAACGACAAATAAAGTTACTTTTATATTGTGTTCCTTGTCTGAAGAACAAAGGAAACTTCTACTATACTATGCCCTAGTAATCTGGCGAGGTGAGTGAGTCGCAGCAGCAAGAAGTGGTGCACCTGCCAAATACTGTGATTAGTGATGATTCGCATAAGACCGAGTATTTGTGATAAGGAACATTTTCTGAAGGTGAAAATGGAGGCTATACTTACGATAGCCACCTTTATTGAGTTCTACCAGCGCTCATAGTGTTTAACAAATTGGATCAGGCGAAATCATTGATTTTGAATGATTTAAAGCCATGAAATTTTAATATTTTTGTGTGACAATGCTGCAATTAAGATCATCATATAAATGGACGATGAGAGAATCAATGTTCGGTAACAAGATCGGATACCGCTTACTTGCAGATACATAAACATATGGGAGGAATGCAGTACAAAACATGATGCGATAGTACAATTACACATAGTATTCTTTGCACATATCAAAGGCAAACTAATACGTTCCAGTTCTGTGAAAAACGTCACATTACGATTTATTTACCGCTGAACACAAACAATTACCAAATATGTGGCACATGTTCAGGAAATATTGACAACGGCAAAAGCTGTGTCAATATCTCAAAATCTACAGCCAGCACAATCATTGAGGAAATTTACAATCATAAAGACAACAAGCAAGCAAGTTTGCGAACATAAAGGCAGCAACCACGATTATGAAACGGAAGATTTCAATAGCGAGATAGATATGAACGACCCTCCATACGCAGTTGGCGAGAAAAAAATATTTCCCTGCTTCGTTAACAGGCATCTACGTGCAATGGTTAAGAGCTTGCGTGAGATCTGTTGGACAACTAGTAAAACTCATTTTATTATTTTTATTGTTGGAAATAGATATAACAGAACCACTGTTTCGATTGGTTAAAGCATTGAACCAAGTTCACTTATGAATTATTTTAAAAATAGTAGAAGAAGTTTAATGGACGACTGAGTACTAAAACTCTGCAAAAGTGAACGCATCATCGCAAGTGATTGTCCCTTTTAACAAAACTCAGATGTAATACTCGATATTGGCAACTCTATTTTAAATTTAAATGACAGGTTTTTGAATTGTACCCAATTTGAATTACTGTATTAGGTCTGTGCACTCTGTACTCTTAGTATAAATACTAGACATCACATTCAAGCGTACTAAGCAAAAAAATATTTCAATTTGCTGAGAATGATATAGCTGAGGCAACAGTTTTTGCTTTCGCTTCATTTTAACGCATCATCATTTTCATTGGCACTTAATTTCACTTTCATGCGAGGAATTCGTTCCGTTCATGCGAGTTCGTAACACCGTTGCGACTAAAATGTTGTGACTGGTTGAATATATTAGTCAAATAATTTCGATTCTATTTCTTCAGTATATAGCAGTCTCACGATCTGTTTTTTATTCATTTTGGACTAAAATGAGAGATGATCGGAAATCACGGAGGAGGAAAAAAGAATCAGCTAATCTAAGAAGCTTCTAGAGCACCTCTTCTATCTTTTCCAGTGCGGTAAAATATCAATTTCAAACGAAAATATTCGTTTCAAGTGAAACTGCGAGTCTTTCACTGTAAGCATACCACCACTATATCAATTGAGTTCTGCTGCCGTCTTCGTTTGAGTCACTCAGAGTTCACTGTCAATTGAATAACAGGTTCTGGTCATTTGACGTTTATGCCTGTTTAGTTTCTACCACCAGAAAACCAGAGGAGGATCAAACGAAGGAGGTTGAATATGAATTGCAACTCATTTGAAAGCATCGATGAGTGAAGTGCCACGAACTGAGCTTCAGATCAACAGCAACTGATGCGTTAAATGAATATGAATGCTACCGTAGACGACTGATTGACTGCGTTCATTCAGTTTCGATTGAATGAAATGAAATTTTACTGCACTGATCTTTTCTATGCACTCAGAACGAGTGCTTTCAGAATTTCGCTCTGATCCTCTCAATTCGGTTTGCATAAAACAGCATTTTCGAAAACACATTACGTCTTCGTTATCCGCACAACATTCAACGTTAGGTGGAACAACGTTGATTGAAAATTGTTTCCTAAATTTTAGTAAAACAAACCTATAATCAGAAAGTATTACAGCTTTCTTCAAGAAGTAATGCATCTCTTCCAAATTTGATGATGAATGTAAAAAATTTTTAGCTATTTTAAAACGAAACAATTACTGAGATGATTGTTTGAATTTACTTAGAAAGTCTAACTGCAAGCATCTTCGCATCACGAAAACTGCCGCTGATAAAAATTTTTGCAAAAGATTCACAGAAATCGGATAATTTAAAAACATAGAAATCTTAAAGAAAGTCTCTTCGGCACAGGAGAAGCAAGTGCGATGTGTTTTCTATGATTTGTCGGAAGCAAGCGTGATGCTAAAATTATTTAGCTCACCCATATTTATAGTTTCGAGTAATTCTAGTGGTATCATCAATGTTACATTCAGTGCTTTCAAAATCAGTTAACTATTTCTGCTTATCGAAACTGACATTCAGATTCAACGCCTCGGTCATTCATTAACTTTCCAACTGACTGGAATTTCATGCAGAATCGAATGTTTGAGTGCAGTGGAAATAGTAATTCCTTCACCAACCAAAGCATTCATTTGTTATTATGTAGACAGTTCGAGCATTAGTGAGCTGCGTAATCTATGTCTAGTGCATTTTCGCTCAATAAGCTAGCATAGAAACAAAATTCAATTTGCTTCTGAAACCGAACATATACGAACCCGAATGCGCTATGTCGGGAGAATGAATGACGAGGGAAACGAACCAAACATTCCATTCATCGCGGTGGACAGAAATCAAATTTCGGTTCTCATTCAAGTTCACGCAGGGATGTCAGTTTTTTAAGCTCTGGTTACATTTAACAAAATTTACGTAAATTGCTTGATAAAAGTAATCAGGCGATTTCCTTTCGATTAGTGAGCAGTCCTATAGTAGATAAAATTCCGGCTAGTTTAGTAAATTAATTCATTGAAACATCTCTTTTTTATTGTCCAAAAATCCATGAATTCCGAAATGAAACCTGTAAGCTTCGAGTGTTCAAATATAATCTTTGCCTTATCTAGGTAAATACAACTATAATTCTTGTTTATGCTTTGTAGAGTAATCAGTAGTATTTTTGTACATCCTTCACATGTCAACAAACAAAATTACTGGTTTGTCTTTTGCCATAGTTTCAAGGATCTAGTAGAAGAATTGTCTAAAAAAATAAGCCTGTCTAATGATATAAAAAGTATCAATTTCATAAAAGAATAGGATCTGTGAAAAATCTGAATACTTAAATAGATAAATAATTAGTGGTCCTCACTTGTCTGAAAATAGTCTTTAATGTAAATTTAAATTTAAATTGAAAATTATTATAAATTTGTGTTGAATAGGAGTTGAACCGTTTCTGCGGATCTACAAATCGCCTGCCTAATCAGAAGATTTGGAGTGAATTTCGACATTCTCTTGTATTTGCATTTGTATTTAAATAATTGAGTCTTAATGCACTATACTAAAAAGAAAAGACCTAAAGTGGCATGCGCGGAACTAATGACGAAGTCGAAGATGTCGTTATAATCGTTGAAGCTACGGGTCATTTCTAATATCGGTTGTTGGCAGCGTAGTTAGTGTTGTGCATTTCAGAGTGCAGCAGTGTTCGAGAACAAAGGACACGGGTTGGTGTGATAGAAGATCGGGAACATCATATTCAGCCATAAGAAGCTTAGACACGAAGGTAGTTTACGATGCGAGTCTACGATCTTCTAAAGTGTGTAGCCCTGATAATCGACTACGATCTTCGTATGGTTCAGGTTCAGCGGACCATTCCAAAGCAATTGACGTAACGCATATCGTATGAATCTGCGCTGGACAACCTCACTTCGTTGGCTTCAAGTTGTATGATGGGAGCACCCACCAGACCACGTTTGCAAATTCCAACGGTGAAAATGGTAGCTTATAAATTAATAATAAAAACCAAATTCAAAAGCAAGAATTCGTCGATGTACTATACCATTATGTATTAGACAACATATTGTCTATTGCCTTAGTTTTGGAACTGTTTTCACTAAGATATTTTCAAAATTACATTCAGTTTCAAGTGACTATCTCAAGTCACCAGAACAAGTTTTAAGCCCCTCCCGAAACAAAATTCTGGCTACGGGCCTGACGAAGCTTAATGAAATATCACGAAAAAGTGAATATAAATTACGAATATTGTAACTGAAATCCTGAAATCATGAAAAAGAAATCGTGCTACTCGGCCAGAAAAAATGCGATACTAAACTCACGAATAAAATATCACAGTACCGTGATGAGAAATTAAGAAAAACCGCGACTAAGCTCCTGAAATCATGACCACCGTTTTAGTTTATATAGTAAAAACCAGTGTATCCCCAAAGTATGAACAAGAATCATAACAAAAACTAAACATGTCCAGGAAACAACCACAGTAACCCATCCAAAACTTGCAATGTAATGCAAGGTGCATTGTTGCGCGAACTAGTTTTTAAATAAAACACACATAGTTTCATGAATACGAGGATTATTATCCGTAGTTACAGGAACATGGTCACGATTTTCGTAAATCGCTCAGTTCCCGAAATCGTAATTTATAGTTCATGATTCATGAACAATTTTTTTCTGTGTAAATTCACTTATCGAAAAGTGTCGTTTAGTTCCCTTGAGAGTGAAGAATACTTCGGTATTGTCTAGGTTCTATGTATCGATATTTTCCTTATCCCTAACCTAACCACCTCCCCAATTCTTCCCATTAAGAAAATGATCCGTTAAAACAGTGCTGCCAAGAACAGTTTCGTCAAAGGTGAAAAATGAAGTTTTGATATAACTTCGTTGTCTTGCAATATTACGGAAGACTGATAAAGCCTATCAATTTAGAGTGTCTTCGACGATCTTTTCAATGCAATTGGGGTATTGTAAATATTCTTGAATTGTATTGAGCATTGGAATATAAAGATGAGTTGCTTGTAGCACTGCGAAAGAAACACATATCTTGCTCAAAACTGGAATTCCAAGGAAAAATAGTTTTGGAACCCTATATACGGTAGAAAAAAAATGATCAAGACATAGTTGAAAACAAGCTTTCTGTGTTCATCGACTCCAGATATTAAGGAAAAAAAGTTTTGGAATCCTGTCTGACCAAGAACAAAGTTGAGCATGAGTAGATTATTTATACCAGCGACAAGCGCAGCTACGAATATTCCACAATTGTGTACATGTAACTATCCAAGCTAAAGGAGCAAACCACTAGCAAAACTACATTAACAAACCCAAAATAATTCGAAAAACACGAACAAACGCCGGGCCAAAGTGGTTCAAAAATTTTCAACTCACATCACACATAAATCTTACAGAAATTACCAAACACATATCACGCATGAAACTCACCTCTCTCAGTGTAACGTCCAATTAGCTGATATTCCTTCAAGCACCATATTTATTATTCACGCCTTCCACATTTTAGTATTCAGGTGACATATCTCGAAACGTTATTTCTCCTACATTTACACTTCGTGACGGTTGCGTTGTTTCGATGTGTTAGCTCGGTCAGTTGGGAGGGCAATCAAAACCTTCACTCCAAGGCACTAGCTGAGTGCAGCGTTTTCAACTGTATGCACTGATTGACGATGGAAGATAAGCGTTAGTCAGCAATCATAACTCACTACTGGTCTCTTCTCTTTCACTCACTTTGCACTGTGCCTTATCGATTGATCTCTACGGTCAAATCCCGGGAAACATCAGAGACACTTGGCCGGATTTCACTCCAAATGGCTAATATCTTTCCACCGTCGTCAATGAACGCTATCTCGTTCCAACAAATCTCGCACCTAATTATCGATCGTCAAGGTCTTCGCACCAATCGGGGGGCGATAGTGAAAAACAATAACCGAAACTATTAATATATTACACAGCGCAGTAGAAGTCGATCAAAACAGTGAAGTTATTTCACTTATGTTTAATCGATTGTGTACGTATTATTGGTTTTTACGTCTGTCGAACCGAGCCTCAATTACTCGAGCGCGCTGCACGCCGGAACAGCCAAAATGGAACTGAATATTATTGCGTATAGAAAGTCTCGCTCGGCATTGAATTCAGCCCCCAACTCGCGCGACGATCGACCGACCGGCTGATTCGCTATCCGCGGGAGACCCAAACGATCGCCGCGTGGTGTGCCGAGCAAACAAAAGAGCGCACACGATGCGAATGTTTTACATTTTTTTACGGAGAAAACTAATGAGGATTAATATTTTGATAAATTATGCACTTAAAATTTTAAAAACGTGGTTTCAAAAAATTTAAATTGAAAGCGATTGATTTACTGATTGTAGAGTTAAGTGTAACTACAAGTAATTGATAAAAAAAACTTATGTCTTTATTATGTAAACAAATCAAACGGAAATATTTTCAACAAACAGTGCTTCTTAAACGAAATATACATAAAATTCAAACGCCGTCCACTGACCGAAACAGCCCGAGCGAGGAAGAAGTAGGTGGCCGCGGGGTCGCACACCAAAGGAAAAATTAAGCCAAACGAAACGAATCGAATCCGCGATCCAAATGCGAAAAATACCACAGCAGCGCGCCAAAGCTTAAACCTAACCACCAACACACACACACACATTTAACAACAATGCCGCAGCAAAACGACAAGACACAGAAAGAAAATCCGCATCCAATTCGTGGGGGCTACAGGGACCCCATTGGGTGAGTAATCCAATAAAAATATAAATAATGCCTGAACACGCGGAGCCAACAAAGAAACTGATCAACCAACCGAACTGTCAAAAATGAACGAACGAAAACCCGAAAAAAGTTGATCGGCGGCCACAGGCTCCAAGTAGTAGGCGACGAACCCGTGCGCTGGATGGCGTGATGGAAACTAAAACGTCTCGAATCGAAGCACCACAGAAAGAACAAACGCGCGAACCGATACGATCGGACGGTAAGGTATGACTGATCCGAGCGGAAAGTGATCGTTGCCGGACACAACTAGCAATCAACGGTGTTCATCACAGGTAGCATGAATTTGTATGCTGGTGAGCTTTAGGCAGAGACGCCATAAAATGCACCATAATGTGGAATACGAAAGCTTTCAAAAAAGATCGAGTTGAACAACACCAGTAACAACACCGTCCTACAGTGATTTTGTACTTCTCAAGTAACCTGGTATAGGTTGTAGATCTCATCAAATGCAGCACAAACAAATGTATGAAAAATGTTGCATACCGTCAAAATCTTGATTTACAGTCGGGTTTCCTACTACGCGAATAAACGGGGACGTAAAAAGAGTATCCGTGTAGTACGAATCCTATAGCTTATGCCATTTCGACTGATTGGGGTTGTGGCCGAATATTTCGTCTACGTTAACATTTAGCGCCACGCTTTCTTTGGTAAAGTTGATATGCTTACTTAAACCTACAATTTAGAGTAATTTGGATATTCAATTAGTAGAAAACTGTGCCGCCAGGGGTGCTATAAAAGAAATTATATAAATCGAATCTCTCGTCGTGAATATGACAATCATTGATTACTTTGAGTATTTGACACGGCTCAAACCGTTTGCAAAACTGAGTTGTGGATCTTTTAAGTTTTTACAATAAGTAAAAATAAAAAATACTAAGAATGTTTGCTGCTGCGTGTCGAGATCTTTTTCCTCGACGGTGAATCATTAGTTGCCTTATTCGTCGTCGTTTAGTCTGCCTTCTCTCGCGTTATCGTTTTCACGTCTATGTCAGCATCGGCAATGCTTTCTTAGGCCGCTTACAGAGTGGCGGCGAGAAGCTGAGCTGGTGCTGGTACTGACATTAGAATGCGAGATGCGAGAAACCTGCCTGCAGCAAAGTAAAGGGATGATGTCAGAGTGAAAGCGGGCAGTCGGCGCAGATCCGCTCGGCTTTCACTCTGACATCACCCATTTGGTTTGCAGCAAGCAGGTTTCTCGCATCTCGCATTCTAATGTCAGTTCCAGCGCCAGCTCAGCTTCTCGCCGCCACTCTGTAAGCACCCTTACTGTTCACGGTCAGAGGTTCTTATTTGTTTTTTTTTCGTACGGGTCGCTGTTGTAAATCGATGTCTTCATCGATATTTGCTTCTTTATTGGCGATACAAGTTGTGGGTTTGGGAGCGCTTGTCGTGGTCGTTGTACCTGCATTATTGAATAATTGGATCATTGTTTTTGGTTTATCTGTAAGTGTCGGTGGCTGCTTGTTAGAGTTGGCTGTGGTAGATGAGTTTTGGCGCATGTTTTTCCGTAGTAGGCTGTCTGGTTACAGAATTAGCATGTTGAGGTCTGGCCGTGATATGTGATCAGCGTTGTTTGCTTACAGGTTACGCCTTCCTTCGGTGATTAGCATTCGATAGTCATGTAAGAAGGTATTGGTTAGTTACTCGCATCCTCGCAATACGAACGCCGTTGGGAATGCCGGTGAAATTTTTTTTCCAAGTGTCATTCGAAATAGATTCCACTTCTCCGTATTGCGGCATAATTCGTTTGATGTAATCTTCCTTCCTGCACGGTGCCAGATAATGGCTACGAACGTCCACCATGTCGTTGTCCATATACACGGGGATCTTGATTCTTGTGTTATTAAATTCGGCCTCGTGTTGCATGTTGTTCTTTTGCAATAAAGTTTTCTGCCTGAGCTAAATTTCTAAACGTTATCAAAACACAGTTTCTGACTTGTATGAATGTACGTAACTCCCGATTAAGCTCTATTGTGACTTAAACTAGTTGTTCCACTTCCTGAACTGTGGGTCTAACACAAGTTTTATTAAAGTCAATCGAAATTGTATTATCCCGTAACACGGACACTTTAGTTTCCTTTAGTAGACTCATTTCACGGCACAGCCGGCGGCAACGATACAATACTGCGTTATTTTATTTTATTTGTCATCTGACCTAGTTGGTCTTAATGAATATGGGGATGGGTAAAAGCCAATTTGAGTGAAACATTATCTCTTCTCAAATTGACATAAAATCCCCATATCTTTTCAATTGAATACACAATACAGAACTTAACAATAACAATAATAACATAACAATAAAAATAAAAGAAAAAAAACAAGGGGCAGCCCTATGGGGTTGCACGAGCTGTAGACGTAGGACTTTACTACTTAATGTAAAATATTTATTTTCTTAGTACATTAATAGTAATAATAAATCAAATAAATTTCTTGCGTATGGTTTAATCACAACCAATCAACATCGAATATTACATATTGAACCAAACCTTCTTGGTTATCAGGTCATTTCATTTGTAGCAGGTGATCGAATCCGATTAAACTTATTTAAGAAGATCTGAAGAAAGAAGACAGAAAACTGTGACCGAACTAATATCTGGAACTAAATCTTTATAGAATAAAATTAGCTTGTAAAAAATTTTCGATTGTGTGTGGTAAAAAACCCGGACCAGTGAAGAAAAATAAAATTTTAGACAATATAATCACATTTCATGTATATACCAAGCATTCTAGTTATATTTTGCCATTATTTGTAACTTTCCTAAAGTACGCATACTAATATAGCGAATGCAGTGGTCTTAATCATATATAGAAATTATAAATATGCAAGAATGGAAAACAATTTTATATGTGCACAAGATGCGTTTTTGCAACGGTTTTTCAAGTGGCAGTATATTCATTCATAAATAGACATTGTAGTATGTATCTATTAGTAGAATCAAAATACTATAGGCTGAGTGGAAATGAATCACGTGATGGGGAAATGAATCAATGAATTGATCGAACGTCAATAATAAACTTTCGTTGTGCAATTTAGTAACAAATTAGATCGATCTACCTACACATTCGCCACAAACATTAAACCCAAGCCATATACGCCCGCAAGTGGTCCCCAATATATTTTATAATAAATTCCGAGAAGTCGACTGTGACAAAATGTTCTACACTGACGGATCAAATCTCGATGGGTCCACTGGCTTCGGTATCTTCAACAATACTATCACCGCTTCATTCAAGCTCAATGATCCCGCTTCAGTTTACGTCGCAGAGTTAGCTGCAATTCAGTACACCCTTGGGATCATCGACACTCTGCCCACAGATCACTACTTCATCATTTCGGACAGCCTCAGCTCCATCGAGGCTCTTCGTGCGATGAAGCCCAAAAAGCAATTCCCATATTTCCTGGGGAAGATACGGGAGTCCTTGTGTACGTTATCTGAAAAATCTTATCAAATTACCTTTGTTTGGGTCCCCTCTCATTGCTCTATTCCGGGCAATGAAAAGGCCGACTCATTAGCAAAGGTGGGCGCATTAAATGGTGACATATATGAAAGACCAATCTGCTTCAACGAATTTTTTAGTATTTGTCGTCAGAGGACACTCAGCAGTTGGCAAACCTCGTGGAGCAATGGTGAACTTGGACGATGGCTACATTCCATTATCCCAAAGGTATCAACGAAGCCTTGGTTCAGGGGGATGGATGTGGGTCGGGATTTTATTCGTGTAATGTCCCGACTTATGTCCAACCACTACATCTTGGATGCGCATTTGCGGCGTATTGGGCTTGCGGAGAGTAGTCTGTGCGCTTGTGACGAGGGCTATCACGACATCGAGCACGTTGTCTGGGTATGCGCCGGGTATTTGGACGCCAGGTCTCAGTTAAAGGATTCCCTTCGGGCCCGAGGTAGACCACCCAATGTCCCAGTCCGAGATATGCTGGCAAATCGTGATTTCCCCTATATGTCCCTTATTTATACTTTCATAAAAACGATAAATATCCCAATTTAGCCCCTTTCTTTTTATTTCTCGTTTTAGAAGTTTTCTCCTGCCTTTTGGGACCGATCAGCTCCAGACTGCAACTATGTAACCGCCGTCGCACCGTCGCACAAAACTGAAGCGAGAGCGACTCGAGGTCCGATGACTTTTGAAGGATTCCCCGCGGGTTCGAAGAATACCATCCGCCAATCCGACCTACTAGACTGAGGCGCTAATTTGTCTCGCTGATCTCCCGTTTGCCCGAAAGTTGCAAGTTTTGCTCTTCTCTCCCGGTCACCATCTACGCTTTCTCTCCCCTGTCCTTGATACAACTGCTTCTACAGCCCCCTCTGAATATCTTGACCAAGCATAAGTCTCCGCTAAAAAAGTTCAAATTTGTATTCTGTATTCCTAGTTTTAAGATAGTTGTAATTTTACCTCTTTGTTAAAACTATTGTCCCCCATCTTGTAAATAGAATTGTATCCCTAGTTTTAAAACACCGGTGAATTTTCTCATAAACATTTGTTCCCCCTTTTGTGTACCAAACTATATTGTTAGTTTTAAGATAACTGTAAATATTTCCTAAAAAACTATTACTATTGAATTCCTTGTTTTAAAATTTTTCATAAAAAAAAAATCTTTTGCTCCCTCTCTTGTATATAGAATCTTATTTCTAGTCTTAAGATAGCTGTAAAATTTTTCTTTAAAAAAAATAATATTTCACCATTGTAACCTCCTAGTTTTAAAATATCCAAAATGTAAAAAAAAATATTTCACCATTGTAACCTCCTAGTTTTAAAATATCCAAAATGTAAAAACAAAAGAATTTGGCACCGCCAAGCTAACGCATTTGTGCCTATCAAATAAACGAAATGAATAAAAAAAAAATTAAACCCAAGCGCACAAAGCAAAATGAATGAACGCTGATGATGATGGGTAGAGCGAAAGAGACAACTAATACCACGACACTATGTTAGCCGTGTTTGCAAATGGAGCTCGCATGTACAAACTATTTTGTGTACTATACATAAAAGTGTGCTGGAAACGAGCACAACACAAAAGATAGCATAGTGTTTGAACGGAGTCGCATTCACTGGGTAGCGTACCTCCACAAATAGTGTAACGGACTTCTAAAGCGCGATTCAGACGATACATCAGCTTCCGTCAACGGAACGTCACCGTTCCGTCAGGATAAGTTAAATACTTTTCTCTTGCGTCCGTTCACACATGCCGTACGTCAAAACGTTCCGTGCCATTGATGTTGTGTGTGAATGCCTCCATTTAACTGCATGTAACTTATCCTGACGGAACGGTGACGTTCCGTTGACGTTGACGGAAGCTGATGTATCGTCTGAATCGTCCTTAACTCAGCTACACTGGCTGTGAAAACACACAGCGCAGTGATCTGCCTCGCCTGCCGCTCAACAGGTTACTGAGCGTGTTCGGCCAAATCCGTCCGTTTAAATAGTCGATGATGACGTCATTCATAGAAGCGTAGCGCGCTAGGTACACAAATCTGTCGTGCTGGACTAGGGAAGCGCTATCTTCTGTGTGTAAATGCGCGATATTTTGACTAAGTTGTTCATTATTTAAATTTTTAATGCCATGATATCAAAAATCTTTGGGTTAATCTATTGGAATCTATTCTTAGAAGTATTTATATGAATTATATGCGTTTAAAATTGGACCACTTTTCGTTACATACCATTTTTGTAGAATTTGCAACGTGCACCCCTAAATCGAAAACAAAGACGTAGTCCTACGTCAAAAAATGTAACTAAACAGGCTAATACAAAAAAGTAAAGAACAAGTAAAAAAATATAAAAGAAAAGCAGCAAATAAAACTACAGAATAAAAAGTCGTCGGTAAATAACTGTCAAGTCAGAGACTCCTGAGCAGCCGGTTCTTGAAAGTGGTGGATGACACGTTGAAATCGAAATCCGCAAACACATCATTGAATATCGCAGACATGAAACGAATCAGATCATGATCACCATATAGGGAGTTCCTATGTTCCAACAACAAAAAGCTTCGTTGACGGAGCATACGTTCTGGTGCATAGATGTGGAGTTGACCTAATAATTCCAGCGTATCTAACTCACCTAGAAGAATATTAGCGACGAAAACAGCTTGGGCTACTCTCCTTCTCGTTTCAAGCGTGTGTAGACCTAATAGTCTACAGCGGTCTTCGTACGGCGGAAGATTAATAGGGTCCTGCCACGGAAGGCGTCTTAATGCATAACGAACGATTTTTGTTTGAATGGCTTCAGTTCTTGCTATCCATGTTGCTTGATACGGACACCATATTATGGAGTTAGATTCCAATATCGACCGTACCAATGCGCAGTACAGTGAGCGAAGACAAAGAGGGTCGTTAAATTCATTCGAAATTTTAAACATGAATCCCATCTGGCGGTTTGCCTTGTTAACGATAATGTTAATGACACTTGTCGTACACGCTCAAGATGTTGATCTCCAATACAGTAGTCGTACGAAATTGGCTTGTGCTTGCGATGATACGATATTACGCTGCACTTGTGAATACTAATTGTAAGCGAGTTTAAGGAGCACCAGTCATTTAAAGTGTCCAAGAGCTGTTGTAAAGCTAAGCAATCCCTGATGCAGCACTTGATGATCATATATAATTTAACGTCATCAGCGTAGAATATACGACAACCCGGAGGTAATACCGTGGCTAGATCATTGATAAAGCGTGTGAATAAGAGTGGGCCCAAGTTACTTCCTTTGGGAACACCCGAGTTGTTCGTAAAAGGAGCAGAAAACACACACCCAATTTTTACTACAAGTGTTCGATCTATCAGATATGGTTCGAGCCAACGGATCAGATCAAGAGACACTTCTAATAACTTCAGCCGTTCCAAATGTATTGCGTGATCAACTCTGTCAAATGTTGATTTCAAGTCGGTATATATAGTGTTAACTTGAGCACCAGCGTCCATATTACGTAAGCAGAATGACACGAATTGGGCGAGATTCGTGGAAGTTGATCTTTTTGGGATGAATCCGTGTTGATCAGGGGAAATGTAGCTTTGGCAGGATGCAGAGAGCACATCGTTCATTATGATCTCAAAAATTTTGGAGCAGGCACACAACGATGTAATTTCTCTGTAATTTTCAACATTTCGCCGATCTCCTTTTTTGAATACAGGAAACATAATTGATCTTTTCCAGCTGGAAGGATAACGACACTGCCTAAAGGAACTGTTGAATAGAGTAGTCAGCGGTAAAATTAGTACATCCGCGCATTTTTCGAGAACACATGAAGGAATGCCGTCAAGACCAGGAGTGACTGAATATTTTAGCTTGTTGATTGCTACAATAACCTGCCGATCTGTAACAGTGAAACTTCTCAAAGGACAAATATTTAATGGAGTGTCTCTACAAGCGTGCGCAATTTGATCAGCAGATGAAATTGTTTCATTGAATGCGCTTTTAACGTGAGTAGCGAATAGGTTACACTTCTCCGAAGCCATATTGGCAGTCTGCTCCTTCAAAAACATATCAGTAGGTAAGCCGTTCTCCTTTCGCTTGGAGTTCACAAATTTCCAAAACTGTCTGGAATTACTGCCCAGGTTTGCTTGTGTTCGAATGGAGTAGCGTTTGTACAAGAGAAGGTTATAAGATCGATAATTATTACTCGCTTGCGCAAAATGATATTTGGCGAAACGACAGCGTGTACGGCAATACAATCGAAGTGCCTTAGATCTGAGCCGTTTAAGATATCGTAGATGTGCATTACCCCACGGTGGCTTACGAGCTGGCCTACGCAAAGGAACATAATCAGCCATGAGAGCATTGATCACGGCAGTGAAATGTTCAACGGCGCAGTCAATATCTTCCGTATGCTCAAGTGAATGCCAATCAGTATGAAAGAGTGCTGATGGAAGTCCCAAGAAATCAGCTCGGTGAAAGTCAAAACCAAGATCATTCGGGATATCCTCAAAAATAACAGGTTTCGGCAGACTGATAGTAACTTCTACTGGTGGATGATTTGCATTAATCACAGAGATGGATTCCAGGATACGACCATAACGGTTTTCCATGCTATTAATTTGTGTGAGACTGTTGAAGCTGAATCCATCTAATAGCTCAGCGCAAGCGTTAGAAATGTAAGAGCGAAGTACGCTGACTACTGTACTGCGACATTGTCATGTGTGTTCCAAATAAAGCCAGACTGATTGTAGTCTCCAAACAATAATGCGCAGTCATTACTTCCAAGGCAAGAAAAAACAGCATCAATTGATCGCACATGGTTGTTTGCACTGACTAGATCACTCTTACGATCTGATGGTAAGTAAATTATGCTGACAAAACGATCATGTAACTTCAGTTTAACGAACAGCTGTTCAAGCGAAACATCAACAGGTGTTGGATCAACGAAACTATTCAATGCAGTAGATACAGCTATGCGCACGCCCCCTTCGCGTGATTTACGGCTGTTCACAAAACTGCGATCGTTTCTATAAACAGCATATTAATCACCAAAAAGCTGACGAGAATGAATTCTATCATCTAACCAAGTCTCGGTGAGAACAATTACATCGTAATGGGAGGCAGAGATTGCTATGAAAACTTCGTCGATTTTTGTGCGTAGGCCTCGGACGTTCTGGTAATAAATCATCAGTTTACCATTCAAGTCAGCGTCGAGAGTCAATTCCTCAAATTCCCCCACATCACTCCAAAGATGATCACCTAACGGTGTAACGCTGCAGGCTTGAAGACCAAGCAGATCTGATAAAGCGACAATGTTTTGATGATCGGATGACGTCACGCACGCCTGGAAGTTATCACTACTTAAAAGGCGAGCAGTACCAGTCGAAGCTTCAGCAGGACATATACTGCTGCAAATGTTACCTGACGGAGTAATGCTGCATACTAATGGGATAACGCTGGATGCTTGAAGACCAAACAGATTTGGAAACGTGTCGGAGCATTGAAAGATGGTGACCAGGGCCGCAGAGAGAAAATGCGGGCCCGGGGGTCCAACGTACGGGCCCCCACCACTATGTATTGCCTGAGTAAAAAAAGTTAATGTTTGAAATCCATTGGAGTTCACTAATATTATGTACACTCAGGTTTTTTTACGCGGTTTTTTGCGCGGTATTTTTACGCGGCTTTTTTACGCGGTTTTTGAAATTTACGCGGCTTTCATTTACGTGGATTTTTTAATTTACGCGGTATCCATTAACGAGATTCCCATTAACGCGGATTCTTAAATTTACACGGTCTTCATGTACGCGGATTTTGAAATTTACGCGGTTTTCATTTACACGGATTTTGAAATTTACGCGGTTTTCATTTACGCGGATTTTGAAATTTACGCGGTTTTCATTTACGCGGCTTGTATCCCCCGCGTAAAAAAAACCTGAGTGTATAATGCACTGAAATTTTTTATTCATGTACCAGTTTTATGCTCTAGTTGCTTGTAGTGCCAATGAAAGAAAAAACGTAGTTTTTTAAACTTTGGGAGTTTTTTAATACCTCTTCGACAGTTTTGGTGACTTTAAAAAGCGCCATTTTTGTCAATTGGAAAACTAAATATTAAAAGAATGTACAAAAGAGCTAAAACAACAAAATCAACCAAATAAATAAATTAATGTCAATTGTCAAAAAATGTTTATTAAAAAAACCAAAACGAAACCTATAAAAATTGATAAAAGAAAACAGGAAACTAGAAAAACATATTGCGAAGATTAAAGAAAGTAGGAAAATTTTAAGAATCAATGAAAATGAAAAAAAAACTACAGAAAACTTTAATATAAAAATGCATAAAACTGAAAAACTCGATAAATCAAGAATAATAAAATTTATTTAACATTAAAAACAAAACATATTAAAAGCAATAGAAAAACTAAATAAAACGTTAAGAATGCATAAAATTAGAGGAGTGTATATAAAAGACAAGAATAAAATAACCATAGAGAAATTAAAGAAATGGACGAACTGGAAAATTTTGAAAGCTGGAAAAATGGAATGATGAAAAGACGAAAAAGTAAAGAAAATTGGAGGTATTGAACAAAAACGGAGCAAACAGACAAAATGGAAAACAAAAAATAGTAGAAAAAGTCAACTATAGAACTATAGAAACACAAAAAATGAAGAAATAACAATAACGAATTAAATCTTAAGAAAAAGGTATAAAAATAAATAACATTATATTAAATGAACAATGGGTAAAAATAAAATTGCGAAAAACTGAAAGCTAAAAACTAGAACATAAAGAATAAAATAGGAGAAAGATAAAACATTACACTATAAGACAAATTGGAATGAATTTAAATAAGTGAAATTGCTTTTGGAAATGCAAAAAAATAGAAAGCGGGAAATAGAAAAAAGCTATGATAAGAATAAATGTAGTAAATAGAAAAATTCTAAAAATTAGATGGAGTGACAAAAGAAACAAATAAAAAAGAAGGGTATTAAAATATGAAACAATAAGAAAAATAAAATAACGAGAGCAGAATTTTCTCGAAAAATTGCGAATAAAATGAAATAACAGAGAAAAAACTATAAATTAAAGTAAGTGATAGTGATAGCAATAGAAAAAAAACAAAAGTAAGGAACGTAAAAAGATGGATAAAATAAAAGTATGGAAATAGGTAAAAAAGGCGGAATATCATGTAGAAATACAAATACAATCCACAACTTGGAAAAATAGATCAATGAAATTTTAACAAAATAAAAAAATCCAAGTAGGAAGAAAAAAATGGGAAAAAGTGAGACACATGGATCAAATTAAAATAAGGGTTGTGGTTGGATTTTATGCTATGCTTGTTTCGAAAACATTCATAATCCTATAAAAACATGAATATTTTTTTTGTGTTGGTGTGTTAGCACAACTTAAAATATTTTACAAGAATGTTGTAACCGATTTCTAGTAAATAGCTCAAAAAAAAAAATAAAATCGTTACGTTCAAAACGAAAAGATTTTGTATGCGGATTTAACTTGCTACATTAGTTAGCTAATCTTGCTAACTAGTTGATTTAGTTTGGTAGCAGAGTTGGCATATAAAATTCAAAACAAAACTATTAGCAGTATACTCGTCATGAAAGGGGCTTGTTGTATACGTAATTTGCTGTTATAATGAATTAATGAAAATTTCTAAGCCGTATTTGAAAGAATTGTAAAACGTATTTATTTTTTTCTATCCCTGGCATCTTTGCAAGGGAGAATTGGTAGTCGAAAATCGCCAAAAAAGCTACGTCATTTTAGTACGACCCCTGACAAAAATGTTTCAGTATCATCGCGTATCTGAATATGATTTTTTTATGGATTTTGTAACAATGAACGGTAAAACACATATATTAAATTTTAAATTGAAATTTTTGGATTAATTTCAAATTCTTTTGGAATATCAAGAGTATTTGATGACTCATTTGACCAATTGAGCTCTCAAATAGAGGTAGGGTTACAGCCTCTAGTGGTATTTTGACCAGAAGAGTTTTACTGGGCAGGAAATAGACTTCAAGAGACACGTGGGCTTACGTTGAAATCAATTAAAATTTCGAATTAAAGTGATCACTCGACAGAATTTTGAAGCACTTCCATTGCTTTTTATTGTATAAAACGCTTACAAACAAATAAATATGCACTGTTTTATTTCATATGTAGCTCGTAACACTAGAGGAAAAATATCTTATTTTCTTCACATTCACCGTAGAGTGTAATGTTTTGGTAAAACACTCCACCTTTCTGTGCCATTCACCTTTTTGTTGTATAATTTTGCATTTGTTAACAGTTTTGTTGATATAGTTGGATGTAGTACTTCGCTTCCACGGATATTCACAAAGAATCTAAAAGCACCAGCTACTCTCGCTGTGAAGGATAACCCGAGCGAGCTTTGCTCTGCTCATCAGTAAACAAACACGGGGTGTGAAATCACACTTCAATTTTTTCTAGAATCTTTGTGAGGAACATTGATCCATTGAAGCGAAGGTTCAATTTTAACCTTAAGGTCATTCGCTTCTTCATTCAGGTTAGGAGTTTTCCTATAAAAATCTCTATTCCTGTGAGAAGGGCTGGGATTCGAACCCAGGTGAGCTGCGTACATGACATTCAATGTACAAATTCCGCTATGCCCAATCGAGTCTGACCTTATTTCGATGCGATAATTAGGTTGGTATAAACATATTTGATATCAAATATGCAATAGTTTAGAACTTTCGCTATTCTAGTTACCTCATACACAAGATATTAAATTTTTAATTGCATTCTCAAAAAAAATTTTGTCGAGAAAGTATTTGTCAAAATTTTAGTTTCTGTTAAAAATCCGGGCCCGCTGCAGAACTCCGGGCCCGGGGGGAAACGCCCCGGTCCCCCCCCCCTCTCGGCGGCCCTGATGGTGACAGCTGATGGATCGGCAGTTACGGGGTCGGAAGGGGCTTTCACCGTACGGTTTTTAGTGCGTCCCGGTGAAGATAAGACTGCCAACTCTAAACATCCAAATGTGACGGCTCCATCGTCGGCTCCATATGGGACGTGGGTTTCCTCTCCAACGTTACTGGCCGATGTCAACCTGATAATTTGCACACCGTTTTTTGAGCGGATATCTTCAAATTCCCGAAATCGAACATTTTCTGGCCATGATTCATTTGAAAGAGCTTTGTCTTTGAATTTTTCATCGATGCCTTTGAATGACACAAATTGAAGCGAGCTAACGTCCTTTCCTCTGGGTACTAATTTAACTACCTTGGGTGTTACGTTCGATAGATCGAGGCATTCACTAACCAGTGAGGCAATCTGGTTCTCTGCAGTAGCCGGATGAAAGGCAGAAGGATATATCCAAAGCAAATGATCATCAGCACGATGGTTGAGATTCACAGTCTTGATCACATTTGGTGCCTTCGTACCTACATTATTCGTTACGGCGGTGAAGCTAAATGAATTCTCATCGTTTGCTCTGCGACGTTTTGGTGTGTTGATTGGTATATCGAAGCGATTTACATTTGGCCAGGAAATCGGTGTAACAAAAGGAGAAGGCGCACTCGATTTGGAGTCTACTTTTGCAGTTAGTGATTCAAATCCTGAGCGCATTTTTTCTATTTCCGTTTGCATGGATTGAATAGCGGTAGGCAAATTTGTCGTCGAATCTGGTCATCAATTTGTGAAAGTGCGCATTAGAGAAAAGAAGAGCACAACCGTCGCACATCCAAAATACGTTGTTTTTGTAATTCCTCGTCTGGTCCAACAAAAGACCATCAACATTGGCACAAACTGCATGAAAGGTTACACCGCAGTAGCCCTTACATATTACTGCCTCTTTATCTTTCACGATCTTCTGGCAGCGGTGACAAATTATGATGGTAATAATGCCACTGAATGACGTTGATAATGACGATGATAATGGTGGGCAACTATCACTTCTACTCAGTGCTGTAGTAAATATTGAAACACCAGCCAACAGCGACTTAAACACACAACACTTTATGTTGATAGCACAGCAAGAGGTCACGATAACGAATTGGAAGTAAAACTAGTATTCAACAACGCAAATTACATAAACAAATCAGTAAAAATCTGTACGCGTAGTATGAAAACAATAATCGTTAACAACCGTGTTGCCAAGACATTACATTTGATAAGTATATATAAGTGCAGTGTTTGTGCATTGGATATAGAACAAAGCGCTGCGTTTTCTATGACTTACCTCTATTCTTTCATTCGATAACAGCGCACTTTCAAATTTTATGATAGACACATTCATTGGTTTTGATAGGTTTACGCGAATTGCATTACCCGCTGTCACGGTGCTCGTGCCTTGCACACAATATTTAAGGGGTTATATATGTTGAGGTCGGCCAAAAAATCGAAATTTTTTATTCTTCTATCGTAAAGCTCAGGTTCTTAAGAATTATAACTCAAATGTTTATAGAGATCGGAGCAGTGGACCAAAGGTATAGCGTTTTTCATCTTGCTTCCTTATGGAGGTGTTGCTTATACTTGAAATTTTAAACGCGATTATCTCGAATTCATGTTTCCCAAAAGCGTCTTTGCGGTGACTACGGTAGCCGGAAAATTTTTCAACCAATCTCAATTTTTTTTTGACTTGTTCGTAATTTAACTGCCGTGTCCTTGAACGATTCCATTTTTTCGTCAAATTTTCATATTATTGTTAAGGATTTTTTAATAATTTTTTTCAGGTGAAAATAGTGATTTTTTTTTGGAAAAATCGTCCCCGTTTTCAAAAAGAAGAATTTTTTTTATCGATCGTTCAAGGACACCACAGGTACATATACTAATGATTTTTTTTTAGTTTGATGGTTTCTGTTGAGCTGTTGGATTGGAATCGTAGTCACGGTAAACCTCTTTGAAAAAACGCGTTTTACGGAAATTACGGAAATTAGGGAAATATTTTTTTTTTTATTTTCTCAAGTGGATTTTGCAAATTGGACATTGTACTACGCTAAACGTATAACAAGTATTTCATAAAAATATGGCCACATACCTTTATAAAAATTCAAACTTTTCCCTTTTCTCCCGCATTTCAACATATATAACCCCTTAATATTGTAACTTTCAAAGCTTATTATAACTTAAATGGTACAAGGCAATCACGAAAGAAATATAACTTTTCAGAAAAGATTTATTGCCCAAAAAAAGTTTTTAAAGAACATCAAAATGATGTTAACTTTAACTTAAACCTGTATAGAAACAACACTACTGATATTAACGCTGCAAAACAACAGCCCAATTCTAGATGGGAAGCTTTGACCGTTCCCTTCGACAAACGCAAATCGTCCGAAGAACTTTGGCCAACACTGTCAATGAAAGAAACAGAAGTGGCACAGAAATGACGACCAAGTAGGAGATCAGTTGATGAAAGCGATTAGTGGTCCAGAGAACCGTGTAGCGTAGTGTGGTGTCATCTGAGGAAAATTTAAAAAAGAAATATGAATCAGTATTTGCAAGAAGATCTTTTCTATAGACAAACTTACCTATGACAGCGAAACCGTAACCGATGTCCGGTACCCCCATCCGATAGGAGCTGGTCGGTATCACAATCTCGAGCAGTTCCTGTGTGTCCCGGTGGTAGCGTAGATCGAAACTATGCACCTTGTAGGCTGTCTTTTTATCGCCACTCAGTGGCATGTACGAAGCGGACTGAAGATGATTGCGGTGTATTCGGACAACACGGGAGGAGTGCAGGTGGCCGGAAAATATTACGTTTGGTTTAAGTCTTCCTATTGCCTGGAAATAATTAACACACATTACTACAATTAAAATAAATCGGTGTTTGGTTTCAATAAATTAAACTAAAGTCCCATCGCTTGAAAATATACTGCGATATTAAGTTTTGGGTACAAATTTTTTTCATTATTTGAGTCGGTAATCTTTTAAGGTTTTACAAAATGTAAAAAATGTTATCAAGACGTTTAAGATGCATCAGACAGCCAAACGGAGTCATGGTAGCGGTAGGAAATGTGGCACTGCATGACCACGGTAGTTTTGAGCCAATTCAAGTCAATCCAACATTTCGATTCAAGTTTCAATTTTTCGAAATAATTTCATGATCTGCTACTGTTAAAGCTCTTAACACCTTTTCATTGGTGACATCTAGCCATACATCAAGAAAAGAAAGGTGGTTATTTTTGCTTTACAATCTCCTGACACGACTTTCCATTTCTTATATCTTCTGTAATTTATGTCTTTTCCTCCGTACTATTGTAGTGTTCACTTTGCGTCGAGCTCAATGGATGCTTAAGTGAACTCTCCTGAAAAAGAATCTGCCGATGATAAAATGGTTGTCGAACAAGTTCGTCATCGAAGACTCCAACTTCCTACTAAAATCATATGTATTGATCTAACTAGGACCATACTCCATTTTCTTTATAATCGAAGAGCTAGTATTTTGAAGATTTGGACAATTTGCTCAGCATTTCAATATATTACTATTGTAATATCCAACCAAAAGTAAGCAAATGGCATTACCGGCGACAAATATTTTATAAAAGACTACCTCACCCACGCGCCCACCCACAATGCTGAGATCGACGGTGTGGTCATCGATTCGGGCTTGTCTGGTTTAGATCTACTAAAGGACGGGGTATCAAGGACCCCTTGCTCCAGTGACTGAAGATTTTGAATGACAAAAGCCTGGTGTGGCAAGTGAGCAGAGAATCGTTACGATAACTCTTGCATTGCTGAAAAGCGTGTCTACTGTGGGAGAGTCGTGGAGCAATGTGAATCATGTTCATGATATCAACAGTTTTATCATTATATTCGAAATTTCTTTTATACTACACTACGAGCTTAAACGTGTCTTAACGCTATCTTGATGACATTTTTCTTGCAGCGTGTTTTAACTCTGTAGTGTGAACATATTATTAGTCTTGTCGTATTGTTATGTTTAGGTTACCATGGGATTTTTTATTCGGAACAACGTGACAGTATGAACTGGATCACAAAAGTGTGACTGTTCGCGGTATCTTGTTGTGTGAACTGTATCACGAACACGACTCGCGTCTCTATAATGTATTTTGGTACCTAGCCCAGTTTTCGTTTTCTGAAACAAACAAACCGCCCATTCATCCATGCAGATTTTCATTCGTCTCCGATTATTACACGAAGCGAACGTGCAGCATCGAATCAAGCGTATCAAAATAGGCCCTGGCACAATGTTATCGATGATAATTGTTATTTTATATGCTTTACCGGCGAAGGAGAGAAGCGTGCAGGCATTGTTAACTCGGACTAAATGCGAAATGAACAGCTGTGCTGCAGAAACTCGATAGCTGGTATATACGAGAAACCGAAAATATGAAGGTTCTATTTCTGAGAATTAATTGGCTTTAGGAAGAACTCACATCAGCATATTAACGATCTTTCAAAAATAATAGATCAGTGACATGAACGGCAGATCCAGGCTGGCCAAGATATCACGAATATGGACATTGAGTGATCTAGCTCGGACTTTAAAGGAATCTCCTGACCAAACAACACGCTCAATGTCATGGTAACCCTTGCCATACACGCACAGCTCACTATCAGTGGTCCCAATATGAAAGAGATGTACATAGTGTGTATAGTAGAGTCACAGGAAAAAAAGACTCCTATCGGCCCATTCCTGAGTCGCCGCTAGGTGGCACCGTACACATCGTATTTACACTGTAAGTGAAAATAAGAAAGATCATTTAATTGCCAACAACTTTGTCGAAGACTACTAGTGAATTCGGCTTTGTTAAAAGAAGTTATGAAACTTTTAACGAAATGATGTCTGAGTCCGTTTTTCATGGGGCCTAGCAGTGCATGGTTGTGTATCAGTACATGATTCACACGAACTAAACATTTTTGTGAGATAACGGTTAGGTTTAGGTCAATAGTATGTTCAGAAGATTTATAGTAAGTAATACGAGTTATGTTTTGGTTAGAAAATGTTAGTTCCACATTTCACCGCATAGAGGGCGCCAACACTAACTTTTCAACGGAAAGAGATAAAGATTAGGTGTTTTCCACAAAGTTGTAGAACATGCATTTTTAAATAATTCTTCCGAACATATCGATATTCTATCTCACTTCTATGAAAAGTTAGTATTGGCGCCCTCTATGCGGTCACAGGTGGAACTAAAAATTTCCAACCAAAACATAACTCGTATTTTGTACTATAATTCTTCTGAACATACTATTCAGCTAAATCTAACCATTATCTCACAAAAATGTATAGTTGGTGGGAATCGAGTACCGATACACAACCATGCTCTGTTAGGCCCCATGCAAAACTGACTCAGACAGCACTTCGTTAAAAGTGTAATAACTTCTTTTAACAAAGCCGGATTCACTAGCAGTCTTCAACAAAGTTGTAGGCAATTAAATGATCTTTCTTATTTTCACTTACAGTGATGATATGATGGATACAATGCCACCTAGCGGCGAAAATGGGAGTTAGTGGGTTTTCTCCATGTAAATTGTCGAAAAATCCCATAAAAATTTCAGGCACGTTGGTCCGGTAGCTAGACTTGTCCGATTTGCTTCAAATTTGGAGCAAGCACTCCTGGTGGACTAGGAATCGACTCAGGGGTGGGCCGAATGCGTTTCCAAAATTCATCATTTTCCTGGGCACTCTAGTGTATAGCCAGCGAACGTAGATGATCCGGACTCCTCCAAAAATTCTCTTTCATGCACGTGTATTCTATTTAGAAAGTGTAATCTGAATGTGGCTGAAATACACTGAAGGGATATCCCAGAAATGGAATTCAATCTCGGGCAATACGCAAACAACGCTACTGTATTCGTTCCACGTTGATAATATGAGTCAATTTGCGGCTGAACCGAAACAGTAGCTCCCATATTCAGTTACAGAGAGTATAGTTATTTGATATAACCTTGGTAAACACCCTGCCAAGATCAAATCAATGTACGAATAAAATTAACTCCTTGGTGACATTTAGTCTATCGATACCGGATGTATCCTCTTCAAATGCATTATGAATCGAACTACCCTTTAGGTACTTAAATGTGAAACTTCAGCGATCATTCTATCCACTATTAGAAGCTGAAGTTGAGCTGAACCACGCTTCATTGAAAACCAGCTCAATTTCTTCTTGGAGAACTCAATACGCGAATTTGCACCCAGAGTGCAAAAATATTCAAAGATATCTTGCATTGTTTTTTTTTTTTGCAAATCTGTAACTCTGTACTATGTATCTGTACCACGGCTTGTGGGAACAACAAATTATACGACTAGTTATTTAAAATTATACGAATAGTTACTTAGAATGGACGGTTAAGTTTATTCGAGATAACAATTTCTACAGAATCGCATGATCCTTTATTGGCCACGAATACACAAATCAGTTACTCTTTAGGGCGTATGCTAGTTGGATTTTCGCGGCGTAGGAAAATCATTCGTACCCTAACGAAAGGCAAATTGACTTTTGATAATAAGCCGTTAACCTTCATCAAATTGTCTGGGCGTAGTGTATGCAATCGACCGATACGAATTGTGGTCGAAAGCTGGTTATGAATAACAATCAAAGTTTCTTGTCTGCAGTCCCGTGGACCAACGCTCCTCTGCAAAAATCAGTGTATGAATTCAACTGTCGACTCTTCGTCGGATCAGCAAATACTTCAAAAATTGAGTTTGATTCTGTCTGACCCAAGAGTATTATTTTCGCATGACTCTAGTGTATCTAGGAATTCATCGTTAAATGTGAGTTAATTATGTAGTTCGTCGGAGACATGGCACGCACAATTTTCTGCATATAAACGGTACATTGGCATACCTTTCTTGGAAAGTCTAAAGTTTATCGCATTGAATTACCTTGTGTGTTCGAAAAAAAACTAGTTCGAAAAAATGCAATCATCGTTGTGTTGGCATGACGGTTTCTGCCTAAGATTATGTACCAATTTTGAGCAAAAATGACTAACCTATTTCTCGAGTACGGGATCTACACCAACGGCATCCAGATTCACAACTGTACAGAGCTTTAGTTGTTTTCCTTTTCCTGCAAACTAGCTACATGCCCTGCCAACTGTAGTCTGCCGCACTTTATAGGCCTTGCATGTTTGCATACCAGTTGATATTGTGCCTTGCAGGATAATCGCTTATATGCGATTATATGAAAGCTCAATTGAGATAGGCGCGCGACAGCCGCCTATATAAATTTATAGACAGCTTTTTCCTTGAAGCTTTCGAAAAGCACACAGCTGGCAGAAAAAAAGCTCCACTGAAATCTGCATGCGGAGCAACTGCGGCTATATTTGATGCGCCTTTCAGACGCCCGCTATGTGAGATTTTATTATAAGCGCGACAATAATCTATTTCTTTCAACTACCGCATCTCATATCCGAACAGAGCAACGGGGTGTACCAGCAATATGTATGGAGAAAGTTTTGTGCGTGTCCGCAGGCTCCAATTTTCAGTTGAATGCGCAAATCGTATAAAATGCCATTTATAGCCGCAAACCGCTTTTTATCTCACGGTTGTATTCGTTATTACATGTCGATATCACTAATGTCACTAGTCTTCCAAGGTATATGAACTCGTCGACAAGCTATTAGGTTCTTTACTGACACACTTTCACTTTTCTTGACAGTTCGATTGTACTGTTTACATGGACTTAGAAAAATTTGTAGACGACTAGATTCGCTCGAAGCAAATCGTAAAGAATTTTTCTAAGGCCATGTAAACAGTACAAGCAAACTGTCAAAAATGAACACTGAGTTCGTTTGTGACGTCACCGTAAAGTATTCAATTGCCGCGTGAATTTCTATCTCGGAACCAACACCGTGCTGGCGACCTGGTTCTCTATCAACTACAATTTATTTTCAGTCTACTTTCTACTTCTGCCCAAGTCCAAGTGAACCAAGTGAACAACAACTAGCAACCTCTCGATCTAGTGTGCGTTGTCTCGAGAACAAAAAGACATTTAGTTTATTCTTGCCATCATGAGTAAAGTTGACGAAAAAACTCTGCTCCGACCCAACACAGCGGTCGTTGACTTTAAATTTTGTTCAATACTGTTGAGTTTTCGTGAAGTGGATTCCTTGCTGAATGTAAAGATGCAGCTTAGGCTCAAGGAGGTTATATATCTAGGAGGTTATCTTCGCAAAGTAGTACTCATAATTCAACACGTTAGCCAAAGCCGAATCCTTCGTTTTGCAGAACAACTGCCACGTGCTTCAGCTGGAAGTGATAAAGTTGGAATTAAGATCCCCGTGTATATAGAAAAAGATTATGTAGATGTAAAGCAACATGACCTATCACCACGTACCCCTCTTGATTTAATTGCAGATTACATTACATTACATTACGCAATACGGAGAAGTAGAATCCGTTACACCTGATAAGTGGAGAAATTTCTTCCCAGGTACACCTAACGGTGTTTTTGTGATGAGGATTGCGGATCGAAAGACCTATCCCCTCTCACTTGACTATAAAACTCAAAATCCACGAAGCTACTACTAACCAAACAACGTTTTTTTGAGGGACAAACTCCTACGTGTAAGTATTTCAATCAGACAGCGCACCACGGGCAACCTTGCGCGGAAGATACAGAGGAGAATGCATCTCTACCGATTGCCAGTGCATCCACGGCAAATCAGCCCAAAAAGACTTTTCAATACCAATACCTGAGCCACAAACGGTTGCCAAATTTGTCGCAGCTATTCAGTCCATATTGACAACAGCAAAAGCAGCATCCAGTACCCCGAAAACCACCGTAAGCAATATCGGCGAAGAAGATAATAACAATGACGACGCATTTACATTGGTCACCCGTAAGTGTAAGAAGCAGGAAAGAACATCTGATCGCGAGCACCAAGACACTTTTACGATGATGACCTTGACGTGAAGGACAGGAGAGAATTAAATGATCCCCATGACGCAGTAGGCTGTGAAAGATCTCCGCTCGCAATCAAAAGTTACGCGCACGAGATCCAACGACCAATCAATAATATTTGTTTTTATTTCTATATTTTACATATTATAAACACATGAATGATCAACGGCTCAGTTAAGCTACCACTATGAGCCGTGTCAAATAAACGAAATAAAAAAAATAGCAATTTATTTTATTTTGCCAGAGTTTATACTCAAATCGATATTGGCAGCCCCTCTTTTAAAAGGCACAAATGCCTCTTTCACAACTCTACGGTCGACTCCAATGGTGTCTAGTCACCCAGAAAGGGGTCATGCATAAATGACGTAGCATTTTAGGGGGTAGGGGGGGTACACCAAATTTGTGATGAAGTGTGACGAGGGGGAGGGTAGGGTCAGAAGTTGTGCGACGTAGCATTAAGTTTTAATTTTTTGGCGGGCATCAAAACCCATTAATTAGAGAAAAAAATTTAATGTTCCTCCATTCCTAAGTTGATTTTCACGCGGTTTTTTCATTTTGTAAATTTTACTGTTCGCGGAATGGCAGGCTCGCAAAGAAAATGATAGATTTTTCATGCGGATTTAAATTTCCACATTAGTTAGCTAATATTGCTAACTAGTAGACTTATTTTAATAGCTGAATTGAATTTTCTTTCGGATTCAATCAAAGAAAATTTAGTAATTTAGTTGAGCTTATGCTTCCTAAAATCGTTGGCAGCTGCAGGATTGTGAACTTTTCTTCGTGCTTTATGACATGTAAAATTCTAAACAAAACTATCCACACTATATATGTCATGAAATGGGCTTCTTTTGTAGGCAATTTGCTGTTACAATGAAAATGTCGATAAAAGTCGTCAAACATTTTGTAAGGACATATATTTAAAAGAATTGAAAAACATATGAAATTTTTTCATCTCCCGGTCGCGTTGCGTGGGGGGGGGGGGTTAGAGATATGCTACGTCATTTACAAGGGGGAGGTTAGAATTTTGTGACCAAATGCTACGAGGGGGGAGGGAGGGGTCGAAAATCGCCAGAAAAAAGCTACGTCATTTGTGTACGGCCCCAAACCAAGAAGCATGCGAGATTTTTTAATGATAGTGTCATTCTTTTGCACAGCAGTTCTTGGAATCGCACTTTCAAGCACTCTTGAACAACAAATCAGGAAGTGCATTGCTCAGCTTCAATACAGCAAGCGTCACCAACGAGTCGGATGTCTAATAGCTAAAGATGTGACTTGTTTTTAACCCAAACTATTCAATTTGTCGGGAAGTAATGTTCAAGAATTATCTGGTTCCACAACTGATTTTATTGCACTGAATAATGGACTGCCTTGAAATACACAAAGAGATGATAAGTTCACAAGTTGTATTCACAAAATACGGGGTAAGTCTCTAAAGAGCAACTATTAAAATCGAGAGCCAGTACTTTGTTCTATTGGTTTGCATTCCTGTAAAAAGTTCAATCTTGAAATTCCGGATATAATTATAGATGGATAACTCAATACCGATATCCTAACAACTTCTTCGAACCTGTTCAAAGGGTTTGGAGTTGGTTTCAGTAACTCCACAACTTTTAGCAAGATTTTCTGGGTCCACAAAATATCCCAACGTTTGTTTCACCTTCAGTCTTCTATCATATAATACTATTTCAGACTTTTCCGATGCGAAATATCTGTTGAGTTAATCGGTGATCTATCACACTAACGTTAGAAATGTAATAAAGTTTAGTTGTAGGATCCGATAGTATTTTACGAATCTGTTTATCATTGAAGAAATTATCCACGTTTTCAAGCCAGAGTTTATATTGGCTCAAAGGTACCAATAGCATTCCCCATTTACTTCATGGAAGAAATCCCTCTTCGTCCATTATAGGAATTCTCGTTGCTCTGTACTCCAAATGAACGAACTTTACGAACTTTAATTAAATTGTTTTAAATTGAATACCAGTCAAATTTTGTAGAAATACCATTCGGAATTCTCATCTATTCCTGCTCAAATGCATCAACCGATTACGGTTCGATTGGTTTCGGAATTCAAGTGAACAAAACATGCATGATTGTTTATCGGATGCCATGAAATGAAAAATGAACAAATCTTGAGTGATTTAAAAAATCAAATACGTATTATTTTTACAAAACTTCCGTAGCATTCTGAAGAAATTTTGAAAATTCCGTAGATTTCACGAGTTAAGTGGAAAGATCCTTAGAAAAGATAGTAATCCGTAGATCTACGGAAAAATCCGTATGGTTGGCCACCCTGCATTGAACCTTATGAAATGAATAATGATGATGGAGGTCCTAATAGTTTTCTTATATCTGCTGCTCACACCTATTACTAGTCGCTTGCAACTGAACATAACTATATGATATTTCATGAAAAAAACTCAAATTTTGTGAAATAGATCACGTGAAAATTTCATGATCATGGTACATGAAATTGAAAATGATTTGGGATATCTTCTAAATATCACAAGCACTCAAGATAAATCGTGAATCATGTACTAGGAATATTTTACGATTCCGTGAACTATCTCACGAGTACGAAGGGTCAGTAGTGGTTACTATAATACTAGCAACTAGTAAACTTGTTTACGAATACATGAAACTTATTTCATGGTTTTGTAAACTATTTCACGAGTACTAATTCGCTAGGAATTATGATTCACTTCACGTATACATGAATAAAACATTATGATTTTGGAAACTATTTAACCAGCACGGATATTGAATCGTGGCTAATATATTAGTAATCATAAACTAGCTCAAAATGATGGAAAGGATTCATGAATAATATTTCGAGTTTCGTGAAATACGCGAAAATACGTCTTGATTTTGTGATCTAATTCACAAACACGAAAACCGGATCATGTTCATAATGTAATAAATCTTTAATCAGCACACGTCGTATAGTCTGACTCTGATTTATGTTCCTAAATCTATGAATAAAAGCCCGAGTCAACCTTTGATTGTATGAACAATGTTCATAAAGTTGTGAACTAGTTCACGTATAGAAAATGGATTTGGTAATGTCATAGCAGAAACCGTGACTGAAGTTCATAGGCGGCTCCAGCCGGTTGGGAAAGGGGGGCACAAGGCTGTCCCAAAAAAATTGATGTTCAATATTTTTTTCGCCATGATTAAAAGGTTCTATAATTAATATAAGGATTTTTTGAAAAAAAAACTTTTAAATGGGATTTATTCTCTAAGGTCCACAGAAAAATAAAAAAATATTTTGAAAATAATTGGGCTTTGAAAAGGTTGCGAAAACCACTTATATACGACAATTTTGCTCAAAAATGACCTTTTTTCATAAATCGCATTTGCGGAACCCCTAGATGATTTTTCAGAAACTTGATTTGTTCTCCAAAAGTGCTTAAAATATGCTTGTCTTTCATTATAGGGTTGAGCACCATGGCTTTTCGAACATCGTTTTTTGGGACAGCCTAGGGCACACCTTTCTGACAAAAAAAATGTCAAATTTTGGAATGTTACTTCGTAACGTAAAACTATTCTTTTTTCACTACTAATCGTCAGGGAGTTCATTTCGCCACTGATTTTGCGCAATCGGTCAGGATACAATGGGTGATATGAAGGGTTTCACTATAGCAGGTCTGTTAGCGTCACACTTTACAGAAAAGCGAAATAATATTCTGATATTAGCTTCAGATTTAAATATTAATTTAATTTTAGGATATGATTAACAAATAGCATTTCAAAGTTTGTTCTCGTTTTGTTGCGCTTTTTTGTTTATTTGTTTTTCCTCGGCAAAACATCAAATTGAAATACTTGCTCAACAAAAAATTTCAACATCTCAATGATTTTTCGATTTACTTTTACTGATTTCACAATAGAAGTTCTGTTTGATTTCATGGGACAATTTTCTGACCCAACACAACATATAAATTCTGCACCCTTGAATCGTGTACAGCAGTGTACCCATATTGCTTCCTAGTCACACAAGGTTGTTGCTAAACTGAGAAGGAACACGAAGATCTGGGTATCATTTTTTTTAAACAAATGCTTTGCAGTCAGTGGACGTCTATTCGGCCGAATTCATCCTTTAAATTGGCATCCTTTGCATTTAACTGATTTGGGCGAATTCCACGTTCCACAAAAAGCAGATTTTCGTAAAATTTAGACAATTGACTATAATTGACTGAAATCCAATATCTTAATGCCTTTAAAGGATTAGAGTTCCTCGGGCTCAATCTCAGTTGAAATGCCGATAGATTTCACTCAAGGAAGTCACTTAGGACAATTGATTTTAGGTTTATTCGCGGAAAATCCGTCTTCGAGGAGGCTACAAATGCGAATAAATAACCTAACAGTAGGTCCAAACAAAAGAAACTGGTCAGAACCCGGGCCCGTTAGTGGTACGGCCATGTGCTGACGAAATTTGATGGATGTGTCCTGATCGACGATGAAATTTATGCGAAAACCAATTTCAAATAAATCCCGGGGTTCACTGCCCACATTTTTATTAGGAAGCGTCTTTGTTTTAATAAAAACTAGTATCCCGACAACCTTATGATGGTGGTTCGTCGGTGCTACACAGCATAGTCCCCGCCGGTGGAGATAGCCTACCTCGGCAGAGTTCCCCGAACAAAGAATATCTCCCGAAACCGTTGACGGACGCGTTATTCTTGCTTCCAGGCAGTCCGGCACAATGCCGAGATTTGTGCGGCGATTCCAGGTGGAGGATTGCGTCCGGTTCACTGCTGCCCCGAAGATTTAAGCCGGGGATTCCCTACGGACTACTTGGAGTAGTCCCCGACGATGGATCTTTCCTACTCCTATGAAGAGTTCCCCGGCAGTGGAAGATTTTCCGAAACCGATACTACCCAGGCATATGCCGCGGTCGGTCCTGCGATTCTAGGTGGAGCGTTGACTTCCAGTTCGCTAACGCCCCGACGACCTTTTGCCAGTGCTACTTCTCGATCTACTCGAGCCAATCCCGGGCGGTGGGCCTAGCCTACTCCGAAGGAGAAATTTGTCGACGTCGAAAGTTCCCTTGAAACCGTTATCTCGATTCTGGTTGGTTGAGTACCGAGGTCAATCCTGCGATTCCGGAAGATGACTTTCGGTTCTCATATGCCCCGACGATTTATCGTCGACGATACGTGCGCTCAGTCTAGTCCCCCGTGGTGGATCTAGTCTACTTCGGTCGCGTCTGCTGGTCTCCTATATCTCTCTTCACCAGACTGACTTTTCGAGTGCCAAGGTCGGTCCGGCGATTCCAGTTGGAGTGTAACTTTCGGTTCATCGGTGCCTTGACGACCCGAAGCCGTGAACTGCTACGTTGTTGGTCGTTTCTCCTTTCACCATCTTTGTTGCAATGCTGACATGATCTGAACATTTTTTTTTCTCACATTCTTTGGGCAATATTGTTCATGCTAACGTCCTCACCGACAATGGTTCTCATTTCGTTTTGCTCGTGCTCGAATCGCGGGCATTCGAAGACCACGTTCTCAGGCGTTTCTTCTGCATCACCGCAAGCGATGCAGTACGGCGATCTCGCGTGGCCGAACCATGCCCAGCCAAGACAAGAATGTGCCATGTGGAAGTTCACTTCATCGTGCGCTCTGTTCATCCACACCCACAAGCATAGACTTAGTCGATGTGTCCATCTACCGTTTACAGCGTTATCCCGCTGATGTTGCTACTTGCTTAAGGTATCAGCTCGGGCTTGTTTATGGATTCCTCTTGTGCCTCGATCTCTATAACACTCGCTATATTCTTTGAACAGAAGGTTTATGGGAATTATTCCAGCTATCACGTAGGCTGCCTCTGACGAGATAACTTGATACGCGCTAGACACCCGCATGGCCATCAGCCTGAACGTGCTATTCAGCCGAGATGAGTTCCTCTTCGTCTGCAGTTCCCTCACCCATACAGATCCTGAAAGTAGTCGCATTTTACTGCTGCTGATCGCCGAATTGTTGGGCATGATCCATGATAGTGCCGAGATCACTCTTACGGCTCTCCCGCATACGTGGTCGGTGTGGCTATTACAGCTTAGTCGGTCGTCTATCATCATTCCCAGTTGTCTAACTTCCTGCGCTGAGTTGATGGTACTCTCTCCAACCGAAATTCTGCACTGCCCTGTCGTTGCTTATCAACACCTTCTCAGTTTTGTGGTAAGCTAACGTCAGCTTCTTCATGCGCATCCAATCTTCCACAACATCTATTGCCTTTATTGCGAGTACTTCTACTTCCTCTAGTGATTCGTCGATCACTAAGAGCACCACGTCGCCGCAAAATCGACAATCTTCACGCCCCTAGGGAGGTTGCGTCGTACATAGCATTGCAAAGAGTTGGGCCGAGTATGAAACCCTGTGGATCGCCTGCTGTTACACTTATTTTTCCCACTTAGGTATTATGTTTACCTATACTGCGCCATTCTACTGATGAGTGTGTCATTTAACTTTAGTTATCACCGGATACATTTCTGGAAGCGATGGCATTTTGATTCTCGTCAAGCTTTAACTCTAGATTAGATATATTCTAAAGAAACGTGACGCGCGCGAGACAGGACACAGCTTACTATAGATGGGCAACAACCAGCCCGTCGAGATTCCCGGATTTTCGTTACCGGTATTACCCTAGTAGAAACTGTACTTTGCTTGTTATTAGCCAAAATTAGAAATTACTTTTGTTACCAAATTTAATTCATTGTCTTTTACTTAGTCAAAAAAGTGTTATAAAGAACAAAACGAACTGATCACCTTGTTGATCACTTCTAAAATATTAGCATGTTGAAATAGGAAAATGGAAATATCTTTTCACCAAAACGGTTTCTGGTCGAATAGGGGGGCAAGTGCCCCTCGTGCCCCTCCCTGGAGCCGCCAGTGCTGAAGTTCACAAAACAAAAACTTCCTCTAATAAAAGCGATCTTTACTATGCTATATTTCACCCTAAAGAGAAAAATTGGGTAAACACCAAAATTTCTCACAAAAAAAAACATGATTTTTGTTCATAGTCCTGTTTTTGTGACGTAAAAACATGGCATTTTTTCCTCGCATTATCTGCAACGTTACAGCATAAAGTTTAGTTTTCAATTTGATATTAGGCTTTGCTCGGATAACGTGAGAGGTGATGATGCCACAATTTAGCAATATTTCGATTTTCCAATTTGGGCCTGAAGCTGAGTCAGTGACGATGCATTCTTTTCGACCCTTAACACTTTGCAAATACTGCCTTTGCCTCAGTTTAACAAAAGTCACTGCGGTGTTTGCAAATTCAGAAACAAAATAACCCATCAGTATCGTACTTACATCATAAGTAAATGAGCCTGGTGTACTCAGAAATGGCATGTGGCTTAGAAATATCCTGATATACTGGTCGGACACGTCCGCCCCATCGCCGTTCGCCGAAAGTCGAGGATCGTTCATTGGCATCTCGTGGGTAATTCTGTTCACGTTGTAGATGGTAACATTCTCGTTGATAATCCATGCCGGCTTTTCGCTAAAATACTGCCGAAATCGTCGCACTATCGAAGGTTTCACTTCCTCACCCGCTTCGCCACCGATATCGTTATCGCCCGGTACGTAAATGGTCTATCGTTTGTTAAAAATTGCATCAAAATATAATTGAAATATGTTGCACCGTTAAATCACTCACCTTAGCAGTGGGATGTGTAGGAAAGATCGCTCCGAAGCGCTCGTAATACTCTTTGAAGTACGCCTCATTGGAGGTGGTACCCTCGTCCATCAGATCTCCGAGAAAACAAATGACGTCCGGTCTCACGTGTTCGATGGCTTTCTCATAGTACCACGCCAGGTACCGATCCGAATCGTAATTTGCGATTCCGGCATAGAAATGAGTGTCAAAGGATTTGCCCAGAATCTGCGGATCCCCAACCAGCAATATTCGCAGGCAGTTTTCTGTGAAAGGACGAATTGTGTTTTCATCTATTTATGTAATAATTCAACCGATCCTTCTACTACCTCTCTTACAGTAAATATTCGACCACTTGAACTTTTGAAGAATGTAAATGAACACCTCGTTGTACAGGATAAGTATTATGAGCACCATGCAATAGATGCGCCATACCGGGTGCAGTCTGGAATCGCATTAATCTAATTAATCGACTATTTATAGACCACCAGGATGACCTGCCAAACCACACCTCATGAATTTCTTTCTCATTCTGGACAGTGAAGTTCTACCCATCGTCACCCTGGACCTCGCAAATGGCCCGTCATACTTCGTATCCAGAGGCCACAGATCACACCAAATTGTGTGATATCTAGTCCTGTAAAAAGCACGAATCGATTGTAGCAAATAGTGGTAGGTAGCTAGACCGTATCGAAACTGAATGTGTAAACAAACAAATCGTCAAGTGGCTTGTCCGATGTTGACTGCAGTGACTGGCCTGTCGTGTTGGTTATGTGTGTGGCGGGATAAATGGCAGCTGATCTCAGTTTATGCTGTACTATCACTGGCGTCGTAACCGAGCAGAAAGTGCATAAACTCACCAACACTATAGATGGGAGCATGCTTGTTTGAGGAAAGGACCGAAAAGGTGTGCTCAAAAACATGCTACCATGTCGGTAGAGTGGCAGTCAAGCAACGGTAGTCACACATACCAAAAACCAGTGAGATTGGTGTGAAGAAATAGCGAACGAGTAATGAGTAATGAAAACGATGTTTGATGAGCAGCTAATTTACAGTTCACCTAGCACTATAGGTGCAATCTTCGTGCTAATGTTTTTAACGAACGATTTTTACAATCATTTGAAGTAGATGATTTTTCATATTTCTTCTCGGTAATCAATAACAATATTGAGCGAATAAACATAAACGATAAACATGCTAGTGTTCAAATAATCGGAATTTTCCTGACTAAGAAACTCGGATTTTATCTTAATATTGGCTCGATGCAGTAGGGTGAAATGATTATGTTATATGCCCGGTTAAAATGCGATCGTTTTGAATTACACTCAGGTTTTTTTTTACGCGGGGGATACGAGCCGCGTAAATGAAAACCGCGTAAATGAAAACCGCGTAAATTTCAAAATCCGCGTAAATGAAAACCGCGTAAATTTCAAAATCCGCGTAAATGAAAACCGCGTAAATTTCAAAAACCGCGTAAATGAAAACCGCGTAAATTTCAAAAACCGCGTAAATGAAAACCGCGTAAATTTCAAAATCCGCGTAAATGAAAACCGCGTAAATTTCAAAATCCGCGTAAAAAAAACCGCGTAAAAAAATACCGCGCAAAAAAAAACCGCGTAAAAAAAAACTTGAGTGTATTCCACAAAAGTTAGTGTCAGCGACTTCGCTTTTTGATTCACATTTGAATTTTTGATAACCAATCTCAAACTTTGAAAACTTTTTCCGAAACCGGGAGGGAGGGAGGGTTAAAATGGAGCTTAATCTCGCTGTAGCTACGTACATTCAGCTACATCACGTTAAAAACTGTGTTTGATCACGTTTAGGTTTAGCACAGGCAGAAAACTTCATTGCAAGGAACAACATGCAACACGAGGTCAAATATAATTACACCAGAATCAAGATCCCCGTGCAAATGGAAAACGACATGGACACATTCCAGCGTTAGGGGACAACGTTTGCACGCATCATGCAACTGTTAACAGCTCGTCGATTGAAAAATCCTACGATGTACGCTCAAAAAACTGAATTGAATACTTTAAAAGGTTGTCATTTCATTCTGAGAGGTGAAAATGTCGCGTAAGGGGACAACAGAGCAAAATATTGATTTTTCAACCTACACTTGTATTTATCAAAAAACCTGCTCTATCTTAAACTTTAGAGCATTCATTTGTTCTAGGAATTTGATCAATGATAGTCACAGAACAATACTGTATACTTAGATTTTCGAGCTTTCATGAAAATTTTTCCACGACCGATGCAAACGCTGCGTTAGGGGACAACACCAAAATGAACACAAACGGTCGCACATGAAGTGTTGTCCCCTAACGCGACTGGAGTGTTTGTTGAAGCTCAAACAAAGCGATGTATATTACCTCTAAACCTGTTGATAACTCAAAATAAAGATTTGAAATGTCAAACTATATGTATTTCTAGTTTTACCTTCATGTGTATTTGACAAATGATATTTAGAAGTCAAATTAATATTGATTGAGAACAGGACACACTGCATACCACAGTGTGGCCCGGTATTAAAGAGTTTGTAGACCACAATCGCCACATTCTAATGGTTCGAAAAAGGTGGTTTCAAGTAGTTTTGGTAAGTTGAATACATTATTGACATCGGAAAATATATGAAATAAAATTAACTGTTTATTAGGGACGTTGTTGACCAAATAAGTTTATTTCAAGTAATTTTGGTGCGCTGGCTTTGTTTTTTGACATTATAAAATCTTGAAAATAAAATTTACTGTTGATTAGGGTAGATCAAAAAATCGCCATTAGGGTGGTTCAATATTTATTTTTTTGTTTCGTTAAAAATAGACAAAGGTGACTGAAGCAACTCAACAAGGCTGTCAAACGATTATTCTCAGTCAAGCAGTTATTATATTTACAATTTGTATATAATGTTGTCGCAAAATACCTGAAATACGGTTGAAATAAACATTTCGAAAGAAAGCCCGAGCAGAGTCTGATATCAAATTGAGAACTAAACTTGATGTTGTGATGTAGTAGGTAATGATTGCTTGGGCTGTTATCGTTTTGGTCGTTTTAACGGTTAAAAGATCAAAACCGAAAACAAAAAAAAATTGTCCTATAACAGCAAACAGAAAACTATTTATGCTATCACTGAAAGCAAATTGAAAACTCAATGAGATGTTGAAATATTCCATTGATAACAAAATAAGTAATCCATTTGATGTATGCCAAAGAAATAGAAACCAATCAATTCGAAAGAATATTAAAGGAGAACGAGTGAGTGTCATTCCCTAAGACCAAATTCGTCCGTGCGCTCTCATACTTGTTTGGCATTCTAATGCGTCCCGTTCTATATCTTTGAAATCACTTCTAACTCTGTTCTAAATTATTGATTTATCCTTAGATAGTTTATCTATTGATAGATGAAATAAAAAAATAGATTATCTTTCGATATTATAAGGTAGGCCCCCCACCCCCTCTCTTCGCCCCTTAGGCCCTGCCACTCCTACCACTGCATGGCTGCGCTATTACTGAAATAGGTTGCTTTTATCTTTTATGTCTACATCCTGTTCTGTAGGCTCTCAAAGTAACTGCAGAAGGATTCATCGTACTGTAAAAGAAAGCGTTAGGGGACAACACTTCAGTGCACCCCTGTGAGAGAACGATTTCAAAGATTTTTATATACAAATAGCACATTTTTAGAAAGGTATTGATGAGTACTAATAGCTTCTGAAAAGATTTCAAAGTTCAAAAGTTTTCGTGAAAAATTGAAAAAACCTGGTTTTTGCGTTAGGGGACAACGCCAAAATCATCAATTTTTGCCCCCCTTTTATCCGGCGATTCATTCACTCAATAAATCTGCGTCCAAAGATAAAATCTTTGTACAATATGTAAACAATAAAATGGCATTCAAGATTATTCCAAATTAATTTTATTACAAATCTACCGGTGTGGTACGGAAAAAAACAGTTCAAATATTAAAATTAAATGCATTACTGGTTTTCATTGACGACCGTCATTAAATTCTTTTAAAAAAAATTTATATATCTATGATTTGGCTTAAACCTATACCAACATATTTCAGAACAACTTTTACTTATCTTAGCAGATTTATTTTCATGAGGTAAGCGATACAAGTGCGTGGAATGTGTCATGGTGGACGTGCGTATCCATGATTTGGCCCCGCGCACTAGGGAAGATTACATCAAAAGAATTATGTCGCAATACGGAGAAGTAGAATCTATTACGAATAACACCTGGAGAATTTTTTTCACCGGCATTCCCAACGGATTTCTTACATGACTATCGAATGCAAATCATCGAAGGAAGGCTTAACCTATAAGCAAACAACGCTAATCACATATCCCGGGCAGCCCCCAACATACTAATTCTGTAACCATCCAGCCCCCTACGGAAAAACATGCGCCGAAGCAACTAGTCAAAACTCATCTACTACAGCAAACTGTGTCAACAAGATCTGGCAGGCCGACATTAACAATTTTTTTTATTTTTACTTATTGAAAAAAAATTAAAAAACCCACGGCTCAGTTGTGCTAACGCATTTAGCCGTTTGAAATAAATCTTTAGATGAAAAAAAAGTGAATTTTTTATCCAGAGTTGATTTATTTACCCCTTGGATTAAGCGTTGCATTGAGCTGTGAGGTAGATGTTGGATGGTATATGAATACACAGATCACCAAGGAATCCACATAGTAGCGAGATAATAAATTTCTCACATAGTTCATGTGCATGTTATACTCGTGGCATCGCATCGTGGCATCTTTTTTTTTACTTCTGACTACGATCGACATCAGGTCACTTTCGGATTTTAATAATTATCGCATTGCAAATGGCGGCCCAGCAGCAAAGTGATCGTGAGTCCAACTCGGAACGAGACTTTGGTAAGACAAAGGGCGGGCTATTCTACTCCACCTAATTCATTTGTTCCCAGCTTCAGTGGCTCAGGCTTAAGATTCGGAGCTCTTTAGTTTTCGCCAGAGAACGAGGAAAGTTGTGCCTGGATTAAGGAGAAGCTGGGAATAATCAATAAAAAGGCTGGAGTTTACAAGTTCGTAATTGAACCATACTGCTTGCATCAAAACAAGATATCACTCAGTATACCATGGGATTCTATGGAAAAGTTGAGTGATATTGATGTTTTGAATCGACTGGCAGTACAAAATGTTAATATACAAGTTCGGAAGTGGAAGATTTTGAGATCCACACCAATCAATCCAGAACATCGCTTGATTTTCTTCGGTATTGTTGACGAATCTCTGAACCTTCTAGAACAGCAAAAATTTCGGCTAAATTATGGTTTCCAAAAAGTTAATGCAAGGCCGCTCAGCAGAACTCCTGCTAACTAACAATTTAGTTATCTTTTCAATACCTCTCAGGGGGTGTTGGAATGTAATTGTATGTCTTATTAGACCATGTTTGATATCCTTTTGGGGGTGCCAGCTCGGAAGGAAATCTTTATTTGTCGTAATATTTTAGGCGCATACGAAAATTTCAATGCAAAGAGCTTGCAATGAGCTAGAGGCTCTTTAAGAAAGGTTGATTATTCCTTAGGGAGTGAAGGATTAATTCTGTTTGAATGACAATATCTCTTCGGGGGTGTTGTCGTTCTGTTATCTCAATATTCCCTCGGGAGTGTTGATATATCCGCTCACTGTTTGAATTAAAAATTTTAAATCCCTCCGGGGGTTGGAAGTTTTATTCCTGCTTTTGTGGCACCTGCAGAGCGTCCAGCATCCTTCCGGATGTGCAGAATGTTCTGTTGTAATTGTTCAGTGTCGTTATTTCCCTTACCTCTAACCTTACCACTTCCCAATCCTTCCCATCAGGGAAATGATGAAAAAGCAGATCATGGAAAGGCACAAATCTCCAATCAACATGGGGAACGTGCCCTTTGAGCCAGTCGCTACTGATTCCTGATTCCTGATATGAATACACAGATCACCAAGGAATCCACATAGTAGCGAGATAATAAATTTCTCACATAGTTCATGTGCATGTTATACTCGTGGCATCGCCGAGTGCAACTGAATTTTTGAATCTCAAAACTCTAGTGAAAATTTGACTTCCTTTTCAAGATTTAGGTCATACTGGTCAAGGGGCAAAAATAAACAGTTGCATTATTTATAATATGAATGTAAGGAGTCAAAATATCGCATAATATATAATATAAAAATAATGTCACATCTATTTTGCTATTACTCTATCTATTTCTAAGTTGCGCCGTAAGATTTTCTACTAATGTGAAATTTTTGTTAATGTCCATGGCTTGGGCAGAAAAAAATTGTTTTTATCTGCTGTTCCCCTATTAATACGGGGTAATTTATCATTTTTCAATCCAGCAAAAAATTGAAAAATGAATTAAATCGCGAAATCTTTATTATCACTAGAAAGAACATTCTTTGTCAATTTATTGCTTGAAAACAATTTCTTTTGACTGTTTAACTTAGCAGCGCTTGAGATGGCCCATTCGAATGATCTATTTCTTGATGAAGCGCTCAAACATTTCAAGTGATATTTCGTCGCTGTTCTGCTATCTTATGACAAACGCCATTTTGGGGAAAACTGAGTTAGATATGCCGCATCACTTGTCTAAAAAATCTCTACAAAGTGGTGTTTTCAGAATTATGACATTCTGCTTGGTTAGTGAGATGTAGCGAGAAACGTGCTGAGAAATATTCAATTTTTTGCTTCAAATGACTTGTGTTTAAAACTATCTGAGAAATAAAACTACACATATTGTGAGAAAAATGCAGTTTAAGTTTTAAATTGGAAATATAGGATATTTGGCAACACTGCAACCAAAAATTACTATTTTTTCTAGATTCCCTGAATCATTTCCTTCAAAATCCATCTCATCCGATTATTTCTATCAAACTGATTTTAACAAAATAAAACTAAACACTTCATTTTAAACTTTTAAACGCACCATATTAACTTCTAACTGAAGCGTTCGGGTAAAGTCGTTTGAAATTTAATAAAAAAATAAAAGGTTGCCAAAATTTAAAAAAATCCAATGATTGATCCAATGTTGCCAATGCTTTTTGCGCAACTCTACCATTAAAAATTCTGACGTTACCTACCCATATTTTTTAAAGCTAGAAATGAGAATTTTTTGGAAATTTGTGATCGATTAAATATCGGTTTTTGTTTTGCAAATAGCGAAAAAGATGGGTAGATAATGTCAACGACTTTACCGAAATAAAGTAGTATACATTTTAAGCTATTAATACGAATGCTGCAATTTTTACTAATTTCAGAAAGATTTTATTAAAATAAGTTATTTCGGTGTTTCTAATGGAAATAGCGAAATAACGGTACAAGTATATTCGATTTTCTGCTGTTGCCTAATGAATTGTTTCGCTCTCATTAAATGCTCTTTTCAGGGTTACCATATTGTCGCATTTTGTTTGTTTCCCGCATACTATGTAGGAGTATATTTTAAGACCATTTATTTTAATTTATTATCAACACTTACTATCTACACATGTGAGGATAAATATGTTCGAATATTTTAGGTTTCGATGTACGTGTACTGACATTTCGGTATTTCCATTAGAAATAAAGAAATAGCTGGTTTTAATACAACCTATCAGAAGATAGTCAAAATTGTAGCATTCGTATTAACAAACTAAAGTGTATCCTACTTCACTCCGGTTATGTCTCTGACATTACTCACCCATCTTTTTTTTATTATATCCTATATACTCATTTTTCAGTTTATTCGTTTCATGTATTTTATTCGTTTAATCATGCATTTCATTCAGCATTTATTTAATCATTTTCTTCATATGGGTTCCTTTTACCTATTTTGTTCGTTTCATTCTGTTGATTCATCCTGAACTTGTATTTTATTCATATCTTTGATTTAATTTTAATTGATTGATTGTTAAATTCATCCCAATTATTAATTTGACACAATTCAATTTATTCTGTAAATTTTTCCAATATCGTTTAATTTTTTATTTTATTTATTTATTTATTATTACGTCTTCGGTGTATACCGTACATTTTGCACATAAAGCTATTGCTAGTGTCAATGTAAAAATGTCTAATAGCTAACTTATAGCTAGATTTAGTGGTATTAGTGGATTATTCTGACAAGATACTGTACGGTGCCTAGGAATCGACAGAAGCGGAGTTTGCTTATACTACGTGGAGGAATAAATAAATTAATCCTTGAGGGAATGTCGGAACAGTCAATAATTGTTCGACTACACATCAAAATGAACATTCTTTGCAAGAAAGTCCAGTGTTGGCAAATCTAGCAATATGCATGTATTATTATACGGCGGGAGACCGATAGGGTCGTTCCAAGGCAGTTTTCTGAGAACAAATCGTACAAAGTTTCTCTGAACGCTCTCCAGCCGGTTACTTTGGACGACGTTGCACAGTGGTCCAGATCCTGGAAAAGCTGGCCAAAAGTCATTATCTCGCGAGTGTTGCATTTTAGACTAGTGATGTCTTCGGCAATGTTTCTGCACATAAGTAGCCCCTGCTTTCGCCATTGACAGATCAATTATTAATCGCCCTAACAGTGGGATCCGAATTTTATTTTTTCAAATATTTCTTATTCCGGATCGGTATCTTCGGCAAAATTTTAGCAAATATCATCACAAGAAATTTTGCTGAAGACACCAAGTGTCCTTTTCTTGAACTAATTGAAATATTAAACGTTTTTTACAGAAAAACTACACAACGGTTTTTACTTAATAATTATTTTTCTTTGACATTCACATGTTTGAAATGTTCTACAAAATTGTTTCATACTATAATACGCAAAAAATCTATTAACATTTTAGTACACTTGATCGTGAATCTGACAAGTTATTATTTGTTCTACGCAAAAAATATATCTAGAGAAAATTTTCAATAGGACGTAAGTAATATTGAGAGCCTCTCTTTGTTTACTTTTTCTTTCGTTTATTACGACGTCATTACAACACTTTGTACTAATTTTCCAGTACATGTCGAAAGTCGACGGTTTTTACTACAATATTATGCAAAGAGTAGAATAGCAAATGTTGAATTGGCCGAGTAATTAACAGAAGAGAAAGACCTCAAAGAGAATCTCTCATTGTTACTTACGTCCTATTGAAAATTTTCTCTAGATATATTTTAACCACAAAATTACGAATAACTTCCGTTCCCCAGCATACCCCACGACATAATCGATTATTATAGAATTGTTTAGGTATCTTTTATTAGAAAAATTTAACATTTCATGCAGAAATATGCAGATACGCGAATTATATGTGAAAACAACAAAAACGGATGGTTTTCAATGGAAACCGTATTATAGTTAGTTTATTTGTTTATTATACAATATTTGAACAAATAATACTTTGAAGTAGTGTAAACAATAGAGTGACTAAAATCACAGAAAATGCTTTAAAAACCATTTTGTCGAATCCAGTGACATCTGCTACTACGGAAACATTATCAAAGAACTCGCGAGATATTGACTTTTGGCCAGCTTTCCCAGGATCTGGACCACTGTGCATTGTACGGCACCCATACTTGTACAGCACATTCCAAAGTGCTTCGGACCAATGCGCAATATAAAGATTTCGGTGCGTAGAAATCCATAAAATCAACTGGGTTCCGTTCAAGAAAACCCAATATTGCCAAAGCTTTCTCCGTTGTAGCAGTGATGTAGCCGGCGAAAAGGACTTTTTCTGTCGAATAACACTCCCAAACCAAAGATAGAATCCTCCCTCTCGATGACACAGGCTTGAATTGTATAGTCGCAACGCCTTAGAGTTGTCGAGCGTCCGAAACTTATCACCTTAGATTTATCGTCGTTGATCTGCTATACCTATATATTGGCTATATCGTCTTGGAGCACAGTAGAGGCAATTGAACGAAAGATTTTCAGATCATCAGCATTGAGTAGTTTTGTAGACTTGATCGCATCAAGTGAGAGAGCGCAGATGAATAAGAGCAAAATCAGTGACCCTAGATGACTTCCTTGAGGCGCACCAGTTGGCGCTTCGAATGCGCTTGAGCGGAACGTTGTAAGAGATAAGAGTGCAGTCATCTGGTTACCCATCCAGGAAAACCTAGTCGCTCCAGTTTCAAAACAGCAACGTTGTAGGGCACCTTATCTAATGCTTTCGCGAAATCAAAACATATAGCGTCCACTTGTTGACATTTTTCTACAGCTGGAACTAGAAAGCTTGTGTACGTCATCAAGTTTGAAGTGGCGGAACGTTTTTTTTTAACAAATCCGTGTTGACGTTTGTCAATTACGCGATGCTACACAATACAAAACTGAATGTACTTTTCAAGTTAAGGTTGTAGATCTGGTTAAATACAACTCAAAACCACGTTTAATCAATTCAATATACCCCCAAAATATCGACTTATGGCCAAAAAACTATTTTTCAGGACATTAATCACTAAAAAGTTTTCTACGCAAACATTTCTCAACCGATTTCCAATTATTTAAGTATTCTGAGAAGAAGAATAAATGATCTTTCCAACGGGCGTAGTCGCAGGAAGTGAGGGCAAGCAAGAAGACCTGCGTTTTTGTTCTCATTCCACAAACGTTCAGGTAGTAGACGGACAGGAAATCAGGCGATGTACGCAACGGTGTGGTATGAATCAAGAGGTTTTCAGGGAGTTGTGATATTCTGCAACTAAATAAGCAATTTTTTTTTTTTTTTCATTTCGTTTATTTGATAGGCACAAATGCGTTAGCTTGGCGGTGCCGAATTCTTTTGTTTTTACATTTTGAATATCTTAAAACTAGGAGGTTACAATGTTGAAATATTTTTTTTTATAAAAGAGAAAAAATTTACAGCTATCTTAAGACTAGAAAAAAAAATTCTATATATAAGAGAGGGGGCAAAAGATTTTTTTTTATGAAAAATTTTAAAACAAGGAATTCAATAGTAATAGTTTTTTAGGAAATATTTACAGTTATCTTAAAACTAACAATATAGTTTGGTACACAAAAGGGGGAACAAATATTTATGAAAAATTTCACAGATGTTTTAAAACTAGGGATACAATTCTATTTGCAAGATGGGGGACAATAGTTTTAACAAAGAGTAGAAATTACAACTATCTTAAAACTAGGAATACGGAATACAAATTTGATTTTTTATCGGATACTTATGCTTGGTCATATCCAAAATCGGTGTAGAAGTAGTTGTATCAAGGACAGGGGAGAGAAGGCGTAGATGGTGACCGGTAGAGAAGAGCAAAACTTGCAACTTTCAGGCAAACGGGAGATCAGCGAAACAAATTTGCGCCTCAGTCTAGTAGGTCGGATTGGCGGATGGTATTCTTCGGACCCGCGGGGGATCCTTCAAAGGGAATCCTTCGGACCTCGAGTCGCTCTCGCTTCAGATTCCGTAGTGATAAGGGCGACGGCGGTTACATAGTGGCAGTCTGAAGCATATCGGTTCCACACGGAAAGAGGAAACTTCTAAAAACGAGAAATAAAAAGAGAGGGGCTAAATTGGGATATTTATCGTTTTTATGAAAGTATAAATAAGGGACATATAGGGGAAATCACGATTTGCCAGCATATCTCGGACTGGGACATTGGGTGGTCTACCTCGGGCCCGAAGGGAATCCTTTAACTGAGACCTGGCGTCTAAATACCCGGCGCATACCCAGACAACGTGCTCGATGTCATGATAGCCCTCGTCACAAGCGCACAGACTACTCTCCGCAAGCCCAATACGCCGCAAATGTGCATCTAAGGTGTAGTGGTTGGACATAAGTCGGGACATTACACGAATAAAATCCCGACCCTCATCCATCCCCTTGAACCAAGGTTTCGTTGATACTTTTGGGATAATCGAATGTAGCCATCGTCCAAGTTCACCATTGCTCCACGAGGTTTGCCAACTGTTGAGTGTCCTCTGACGACAAATACTAAAAAATTCGTTGAAGCAGATTGGTCTTTCGTATATGTCACCATTTAATGCGCCCACCTTTGCTAATGAGTCGGCCTTTTCATTGCCCGGGATAGAACAATGAGAGGGGACCCAAACAAAGGTAATCTGATAAGATTTTTCAGATAACGTACACAAGGACTCCTGTATCTTCCCCAGAAAATACGGGAATTGCTTTTTAGGCTTCACCGCACGAAGAGCCTCGATAGAGCTGAGGCTGTCCGAAATGATGAAGTAGTGATCTGTGGGCAGAGTGTCGATGATCCCAAGGGTGTACTGAATTGCAGCTAACTCTGCGACGTAAACTGAAGCAGGATCATTGAGCTTGAATGAAGCGGTGATAGTATTGTTGAAGATACCGAAGCCAGTGGACCCATCGAGATTTGATCCGTCAGTGTAGAACATTTTGTCACAGTCGACTTCTCGGAATTTATTATAAAATATATTGGGGATCACTTGAGGGCGTATATGGTCCGGGATTCCACGAATCTCTTCCTTGATGGATGTGTCGAAGAATACAGTAGAATCAGAAGTATCTAGGAAACGAACACGGTTGGGAGTATACGTAGAAGGATTAATGCTCTGTGCCATGTAGTCGAAGTACAAGGACATAAATCGGGTTTGAGAATTAAGCTCGACGAGCCTCTCGAAGTTTTCAATCACCAACGGGTTCAGAATGTCGCATCGGATGAGCAATCGATATGAGAGTTCCCAAAATCGATTTTTTAGCGGAAGAACGCCCGCCAGCACTTCGAGACTCATCGTATGGGTCGAATGCATGCAACCCAAGGCAATGCGCAAGCAACGATACTGGATTCTCTCCAGTTTGATGAAGTGTATGTTCGCAGCGGAGCGGAAACAGAAACACCCGTACTCCATCACCGACAATATCGTTGTTTTGTACAGCCTGATCAGGTCTCCTGGGTGAGCACCCCACCATGTTCCAGTTATTGTTCGGAGAAAATTGATCCTTTGTTGGCATTTCTGTTTCAGATACCTAATGTGACATCCCCAGGTACCTTTAGAGTCGAACCAGACCCCGAGATATTTAAATGTGAAAACCTGGTTGATCGTTGCACCCATTAATAGAAGCTGGAGTTGCGCCGGCTCACGCTTCCTAGAAAAAACAACCAACTCAGTTTTCTCCGTGGAGAACTCAATACCCAGCTGAAGAGCCCAAGCAGACAAATTGTCCAAGGTATTTTGTAATGGTCCTTGCAAGTCGGCAGCTTTGGGCCCTGTAACAGAGACCACCCCGTCGTCTGCAAGTTGCCTTAGCGTGCATGAATTGGCAAGACAATCGTCAATGTCATTCACGTAAAAATTGTAGAGCAGGGGACTTAGACATGAGCCCTGGGGAAGACCCATGTAGCTAAATCGCGATGTTGTTAAATCGCCACGCGAAAAGTGCATGTGCTTTTCAGACAACATGTTTAGCAAAAAGTTTAAAATTGGTGAAAGACCATGCTGGTGCAGCTTCTCTGACAGAATGTTGATAGAAACTGAGTCAAAAGCCCCCTTAATATCCAAGAAGACTGATGCCATCTGCTCTTTGTTAGCATAGGCCATTTGGATTTCTGTAGAAAGCAACGCAAGGCAATCGTTCGTCCCTTTGCCTTTGCGGAAGTCAAATTGTGTATCTGACAGTAAGCCATTTGCTTCAACCCAATTATCGAGGCGAAACAAAATCATTTTCTCGAACAACTTCCGAATACAGGATAGCACTGCAATCGGCCGATATGAGTTGTGGTCGGAGGCTGGTTTTCCTGGTTTTTGAATGGCGATGACCTTCACTTGCCTCCAGTCATGAGGGACAATGTTACCCTCAAGAAACTTGTTAAATAAGTTCAGCAAGCGCCTTTTTGCAGTGTCAGGCAGATTCTTCAGCAAGTTGAATTTGATTCTGTCTAACCCTGGGGCGTTATTGTTGCATGATAAGAGAGCAAGTGAAAACTCCACCATCGAAAACGGTGTTTCGTTCGCGGTATCGGGAGGAGACGCGGCGCGGCACGTTTTCTGTACCGGGACAGAGTCCGGACAGATCTTCTTGGCGAAAGCGAATATCCAACGGTTTGAATATTCCACGTTCTCGTTGGTACTATTACGGTTACGCATACGTCGAGCCGTACCCCAAAGAGTGCTCATCGCTGTTTCTCTCGTTAACCCGTCGACGAACCGGCGCCAATAACTGCGCTTTTTGGCTTTTATTAAACTCTTCATTCGCCTTTCTAGCGACGCGTACTGTTGATAGCTAGCGGGTAACCCGTCTTCCCGGAAGGCCTTATATGCAGTGGACTTCTCCGCGTACAGCTCTGAGCACTCTTTATCCCACCACAGTGTGGGAGACCGTCCATGGGTATTCGCGCTGGGTACTGGTTTAGTCTGAGCTTGATTCGCACTGTCGAGAATCAAGCCAGCCAAAAACCTGTACTCTTCCTCCGGAGGAAGTTCTTGAGTGTATTCGATTTTAACGGATATCGCGGTCGCATAACTCTTCCAATCAATGTTCCGTGTGAGGTCATACGAGGCATTGATTGTTTTCGATGGTCTTGAACCGTTAGCAATTGAAATCACGATAGGCAAATGATCGCTACCGTGGGGATCAGGGATCACCTTCCACATGCAATCTAACTGTAGCGATGTCGAGCAAAGCGATAAATCCAACGCGCTTGCGCGTGCTGGTGGTGTAGGAATCCGCGTCATTTCTCCCGTGTTTAAGATGGTCATGTTGAAATTATCGCAAAGATCTTGGATTAATGTTGATCTATTATCATCATGAAGACAGCCCCATACCGTACCGTGCGAGTTAAAGTCTCCCAGAACTAGCCGCGGTGCCGGTAAGGATTCCGTGATATTACAAAGCGTTCGGTGCCCTACCGAGGCTCTAGGAGGAATGTAGATGGAAGCAATGCAAAGGTCTTTACCTTTGATTAAAACTTGACAAGCGACAATTTCAATGCCTGGTGTCGAAGGGAGGTTAATTCGGTTGAAAGAATAGCACTTTTTGATCCCCAAAAGTACTCCTCCATAAGGGTTTTCTCGATCCAGACGGATTATATTAAAGTCGTGGAAGTTGAGATTTATATCAGAAGTTAACCAGGTTTCACATAATGCGAAAGCATCACATTTTAAACTGTTTAGTAAGAATTTGAAGGAATCGATTTTCGGGAGGATACTTCTGCAATTCCACTGTAGAACAGTGATCGAATCGGTGACCTCGTTCGATGACTTAGCCATCGAAGGATACGATCGCTGCAAGGAGGGGCCATTTAGTAGTCAACTGCTTCAAAAATGTTTGCACTATAGGGAGAAAACGTATCAGAAGGCTTTTAAGAGGATCAGTAACATTGAAAGCTGTGAAAATTAAGTCCACTATGTCAGAAAATTTCATTAGTCCGTTACTGGACTGAGTATCTGTTTGAAAAACGGGGACACTTGGGGTTTTTGGTGTCCCTGGAAGTGGTGGGTACTCCTTGTTAGAATTAATATTTCCAAGTCCTGGAGCAAATTGCTTCGGCTTTTGTGCATGACTTCCGTTGGATTTATTGGTTGTTGATGGCGCACTCTGAGTGGACGACACCTTGGCACCCTTACGAGGCAATGTAGGGGAGGCTAGATTTCTCCTCTTCCTGGATTCCCCTGGGTTAACCAATGATGTTCCCTCTTGTGGGTCGTCAGATTCTTGCTCAACGCCAGCCAAAAGAGCAAAGGAATTTTCGGAAGGGACAGATGGCGAAGCATTCTTTAGCATTTCTGCATAAGAGTGCCTCGAGCGATCCTTAAGGGAGCGCTTAATTTTATCCCCGCGCTGCTTGTACACCGGGCATGACTTAAGAGCATGCGGAGGGCCCCCGCAGTAAATACACTTCTCAGTTTAGTACGATTCAGACGATACATCAGCTTCCGTCAACGTCAACGGAACGTCACCGTTCCGTCAGGATAAGTTTAATACTTTTCTCTTGTGCCCGTTCACACAAGCCGTACGTCAAAACGTTCCGTGCCGTTGATGTTGTGTTTGAATGCCTCCATTTAACTGCATGTAACTTATCCTGACGGAACGGTGACGTTCCGTTGACGTTGACGGAAGCTGATGTATCGTCTGAATCGTACTTTTCTCCACCGCAAGCGTCATCCTCATGCTCTCCCTCGCATTTGCCGCACCGTTTTTTATTGCCACAATAAGTGGCTGTGTGGCCCAGTTGCTTGCAATTGCTGCAGTTCATTACCCGCGGTACAAACAGGCGAACGGGTAAGCGAACCCTATCCAGGAGGACATAGTTGGGAAGAGCAGACCCGGAGAAAGTCACCCGAATCGAGTCTGACGGAGAATAAGTTGTCTTATCATTTTCTGTTTTTGCGGAATACAATTGCTTGCATTCCAGAATCTTCACCTTTTGAAGTGAAGGGTCCTTAAAGCAGCCAACCCCGTACTTCAACAGGTCTTCGCACTTTAGACCCGGTTCGGCGACTATTCCATCGATCTCCACTGCCCTACAAGGCACATACACTCTGAATTGTTTCGTAAAACGCTCGCTGCGAGCAATCTGGTTTGCCTGATCGAGGTCATTTACTATAACGCGTATCTTATTAGCTCGAACACGTGTTATCTGAGCTACGGCCGGGTAGTTAGCAGTCAGCTCCCGTGATATTTCTAGAATATTGGGCGATTTCGTGTTGGGCCGGAAATACACCACCCAGGGTCCATTTGAATTGGCTGGGTATGTTTTAATACGGGGAGGACTGGGGGAATCAGGGGAGGGAGTAATATCGGGTTTATCCGGTAAATCCATGGGAATATCATTCCCATCCAATGTTCCTTCGCCCTCGGCCATTTAGGCACGAGGATAGCACGTGGTGTAAACGAGAGATGAAACTTGTATTCAGGGGAAAGGGAAAAGTAGACCGATCGGGGAAAGGGAAACGAAAGAAAGAAAAATGATACTTAGCTTATATAGCGGCGTGTCCGGCAATTCTGGTATTCACTTCACCAGCCTGGGCACCGGCGAACAAAGACTGCCTCAAACAATAGTTGACCTTCACTGTCAATATATATTCTTGTTCACTTTATGCACAGCACCAGAAAACGAACTGCTTCGATCGAGAGCTCGGAGAGTTATGACTAAATAAGCAATTAGTTTATATATTTGTTGTGTATTTATTACCAATAATCATGTATTTCATCCTTACTCTTAACTCATTATCGTTAATTTAACAGTAACAATCAGTATTAAATTTCGAAAAAATCCTCCTGATGGTTCTGCTTGTACGGGTTTCGACTTTTTCAATAAGGGAGGTATTTGGATAGATATTAGATGCTTCAAACCATCTCTAATGCCGCTATGAACGTGTTAACGTACACACGTCTTATTTTTTGTTTTGTTTTAGGCGGTGTTGCTTATTTGTATGATCTTTATTCATTCCGTGGGACAGATATTCTTAATAACTCTCATTTTATGGGAGTTAGAGAGAGATAGACGCTAAAAACTACACGCGCAAATGGTATGTTCTAAGTTTATCCAGCTTAGTATTTATGAGGATGTTTACTGCGGATGACGGAAGCTCTTGCCGGCGAACTTGGCGTCGGCGCCGAGTTCCTCCTCGATACGCAGAATCTGGTTGTACTTAGCGAGACGCTCCGATCGGCACGGAGCGCCAGTTTTAATCTGTCCAGTGCTCAGACCAACGACCAGATCGGCAATGAAGGTATCCTCAGTTTCACCGGAGCGATGCGAAACCATGGTTCCCCATCCGTTCTTCTTGGCCAGCAAGTGAGCGTTGATGGATTCGGTCACGGAACCAATCTGGTTGACCTTCAGCAGCAAACAGTTGCAAGCCTTCTTCTCGACGGCAGTGGCAATACGCTTCGGGTTGGTAACAGTCAAATCGTCACCTACGATCTGAATGTTGGTGTTAGCGGTAATCTTGGACCAGGCGTCCCAATGGTCCTGATCGAAGGGATCCTCGATACTTGTAATCGGGAAGTCCTTGATGAAGCCCTGATACATTTCCTCCAGAGAGTCCGGAGTCAGCCAAGCGCTCTTGTCCGAGTTGGGGTTCTTGAAGTCCAGATCGTACTTTCCGTCCTTGTGGAACTCAGAGGCAGCAACATCCATACCAATTTCAACCTTGCCGGTGTATCCAGCCTTTGCGATAGCATCCTGAATCAAGTTCAAAGCTTCTTTGTTCTCCAGAATATTAGGAGCGAAACCACCCTCATCACCGACAGCGGTAGCATCCAGACCGAACTTAGCTTTGATGACATTCTTCAGATGATGGTATACCTCAGTACCGATCTTCATGGCATCGGTGAACGATGAAGCGCCGGTGGGCAGAATCATGAACTCCTGCATGGCCAACTTGTTACCAGCGTGGCTGCCGCCGTTGATGACGTTGAATGCCGGAACAGGCAGGATGATTTTGCCATTTCCAGCCAGTTCGGCAATGTGCTTGTACAAAGGAATGCCCTTCTTCGCTGCACCGGCCTTGCAGATAGCCAGTGAGACACCGAGGATAGCATTGGCACCGAGCTTGGACTTGTTCTCGGTTCCATCCAACTTCAGCATCAACTCGTCGATCTGTAAAAGGCAAAATAATCGTCAACTACAAGCGTCATTTGAAAACAAAGAGTTAAATCATCGATGTAATATTGCGCAATCTTTCGCCTGCTGGCGGTAGGACACAGACAGCTGGGGTGACAGTAAAAATAATCCCTCGAACGATCACAGAGGCGACACCGTGTCTATTATTAGGACGCCCCCCGACCGCACCAAAAATCAATCAATACCAATTCATTCAGTTTATAATGCTTACCTCCTTCTGCTGAGTAACGCACAGACCGGAAGCCATCACTGCTGGAGCGATCGTTTTGTTGATGTTGTCGACGGCCTTCATGACGCCCTTTCCATGCCAGTCGGCCTTGACATTGTCGCGCAACTCCAGCGCCTCGTGGACACCGGTGGAAGCGCCCGACGGAACGGCTGCACGGAACAGACCCAGATCGGTAATCAGGTCAACCTCGACGGTTGGGTTACCGCGCGAGTCGAAGATCTGGCGGGCCTTAATACTCTTGAATGGCATTTTGGATCTGTTGGAGAGACGAACGGTGATGTGTTAATAAACCAATGGTATACCTGCAAACAATTTAACTATATAGGTTCTTATCAGCGATGTTGACGCGAGACAATCGTGTTATGAAAAGGTTGATATTAGTGCTTCTATGGTTACTACGCAAATATGATTTGTTGCTTACATAACACTGCGGATCATTGAATGATGCAAAGTAGTGACGATTGGTTGCTAGTAATTTTCCGGTTTACTCTTTATCGCGAACTGCAGGACTTACTGTGATAACATATTAGCTTTACGACTGAAAGGGTAGGTTTGCAAAGGAGGACCAGATATGGAAAACTAACAATTATAGCAATATTTTCTAAACGCAATTCCCTGCAGTCTCGATTACCGGTTAGACACGCCCCCTTTAGATTTCCACGAAAATTCGTTCATTATGTATGGCGTTTTCGTATTGACCTGGTGGTACACCGCTGTGGTGCAAAGAAGAGATAGACTGATTACACCCAAGTTTGAATGAGTGTGACACCGACTACAGAATGCAAACCACATTCTTTCGAAAATGCGATCTGTCATGATGCATAATAAGGCTGATTAAAAAAAATAATGAACGCAACAAAATATGGGCGACGAAAATTTGGTTTGCGTTCTCACCCCACCGCCTGACCGTATTGTGCTTCTCATTTAACTAGCAAAAGTCGAATGAAGCACAACAATACTTGCAGTCCTTATATAACTTTCCAACATTCGATTAATTCCCTTAGGTGCTCCATATTGACGGCACTGCCTTAAATAGACGGGGAAACTTTGGTTTACCGTATTGCTTTCGAAATCTTTTCTAAAAACAAGTTTTTTGCGTTGTTTATAGAAGTCATAGATGGAACTGGGCCAATTCGGACCTACTAAGGCAATAGAACTGGAACGTGTCAACCGATTCACAAATAAATATTTTTTCTTGAAAGCCTGATCAATTGCGCTCATTTTTCTAAGCCGACATTTTCCGATCTTTAACACTGAAAAAGCTTAACACGTTAACATCATGTGGAAATCTATTGAATTATTTTAATCCACAAACGCATGAAATGCACACGGTTGCCACTTGAATATTCATTCAAGTGTGGGAACTATGATTTTCAAATGAAATTCATGCAAATATGGTGTGAAAATCACATCAACATCATAAGAAATACCATTGTCTAATACTAAAATGTCCAAATGAATTACACGTGAATTTGTTTTGTTTTGATTATAGATTTCATTGGCAGAAGAATCGGTGACATTAATTGTTTTACATGTAGAAATGCACTACATCTTTTCCATGCGAAAGTCATGTGGAAGGTTCATACTTTACGACTCATTGCAACCGAAGCAACAGCATGAGGAATCAAAAACAGGAACGAATGTATTCGTACATACTTGCATAAGCACGTATCATTATAACGATGAACAGTTGTGAGTATCATTGAGAGAGAGAGTATATCAGTATCCTCTTCTTTATTGAATAGTGGTCCCTTGTTGCTTGGTTGGTTATTTGGTAGACGTGGTTCACGAACATACAAGCTGTTGAATCATTCAGGTTCATTGTGTAATACTGAATCTGAATATAAAATTTATCTGGCCATATTAGCGGTTTTCAGCGTACTTCGCTACGTCAGTTAAGAACATATGGCTTGTGGAGCGGACATTAGGCAACAGGTACCTGCTGCGCAGACTAGTTAAATGCTGACAAATATAGTATTAACCACAAATGCCTACCAACGGAGTGTTTAAACTGTACAGCATATTGTGGAATATTTAATAATCAGAAAATAACTTCGAACTTCGTCTAAGGTTGAGCAGGAATAGTAAAATTCTAGCCGTACTGCGTGCGATGTGTTAAGTGCCGGAATAAATCAATTCCCCGGAAAGATCTTCCCGGAACGTTGAGGTCAAGTTTTGCTAGAAGAACTAGAATTAACGAACACAAAGCGTCTTCTTGTCTAGTACCAACACAAATATACAATAAAATAGACACGGGAAGAACAAACCCAAGCATAATCCATATCTATTATGCTTGGGTTTGTTCTACTTGTTTTGTCATTCCACACGAAGTGATCAAAAAAAGATGCAAACTTGAAGTCGACCTTCACGGATTTGAACCAAATTTGGAGGAATCGTTCGCCAATATATAAAAACCCAAATTTTTGTGTTAATTGAACCACCCCTCGGGTCATGGGAGCACCCCCCGTTTTGACAAATTGCCATAACCCTTGATTTTCTTTTGATCATATCTCCGGTTCTATTTACTCTAGAATCAAACCGCAAAATGGTTTTTGAAGAAAATTATTCAAGGAGTCTAGAAAAAATATTAGCTTTTGGCGGTAGTGCTGCCAACTATGCGATTTTTTCAGTTAAATACAGTGGTGATTCGCTGGTTGGGCCACACCTCTGTCCAACTAACGAAGTTGATTCGTTAGTTGGACCGACTGACAAATGTCAATAACTCTCCAAAGGAGACGTTAGTAGTGTAATTGCATCTATTCACATCTCTAATAATTGTCAGATTGATTGTCAAAGTAAATTTGATATAAGATTTTGGCATTCAGATGCTTTTTAGTTGGACAATGGTCCAACTAGCGGAGGTCCAACTAAAAAGCTGTCCAGTTAAAAAAATGTCCAACCAGCGAATCACGACTGTATTAAAAAATAATTTTTCTGTCAGTACATATATTTTAATTTTTAAAATTCTAATGCCATCGTGTTCCTCAGACATTTTTACATAAAGCTACTTATAATCTCAATATAATTTGAGCGAATCCTGAGATATACCGTTTTGAAGGAAAAAACTAGCATTTCTCATATAAAAATACATTTTTATTGGCCAAAACTGAGAAAAATCTTCAAACGGTCATAAAAATCGACCCTGATCTACTATAAGCAAACCAAAAACGTAGTTTTTCATCATTTCTCGTCTTCTTCACGAAAAATCATGTTTGAACTCATAATACTCAAGTTGGTTTTTCAGTGTTATGCGCTTGCGATTTAATATGGGAAATTGTGATTTTTTTCCTTCAAAGCGGTGTATCTCAGGATCCGCTCAAATTATATTGAGATTATAAGTGATTCTTACGTAAAAATGTCTGAGGAACACGATGGCATTAGAATTTTCAAAATTTTCAGTATATTTCAGTATCCAAGCAGAATGTCAAAATTCTGAAAACGCCACTTTATAGAGATTCTTTAGACAAGTGATGTGGCATATGGGTCATTCCACGTGAAGTGATCAAGGCACGTGTAATCGACCTTCACGGATTTGAACCAAATTTGGTGGAATTGTTCATCTAGAACCAATATATAAAAACCCAAATTTTTGTGTCAATTGGACCACCCCTCATGGGAGCACCCCCCGTTTTGACAAGTTGCCAAAACCCTTGATTTTCTTTTGATTATATCTCCGGTTCTATTGACTCTAGAATAAAACCGCTAGATAGCTTTTGAAGAAAATTATTCAAGGAGTCTATAAAAATATAAATTTTTGGCGGCAGTGCTGCCAACTATGCGATTATTTCAGTTAAATATTAAAAATTAATTTTTCTTCCAACACATATTTTAATTTTGAAAATTCTAATGCCATCGTGTTCCTCAGACATTTTTACATAAGAAACACTAATAATCTTAATATAATTTGAGCGGATCCTGAGATACTCCGTTTTGAAGGGAAAAAATCGCAATTTTCCACATAAAATCGCAACCGCGCAACACTAAAAAACCAACTTGAGTATTCTGAGTTCAAACATAATTTTTCGTGAAGTAGACGAGAAATTATAAAAAACTACGTTTTTGGTTTGCTTCTAGCAGATCAGGGTCCATTTTTATGACCGTTTGAAGATTTTCTCTATTTCGGCCAATAAAAATGGATTTTTATATTTTATATGTTTATACACTGTCTAGCTTTAGCACTTTCTTACAAAACCATGCTGATCCGAAGTAATAATGTGTTTTAATGCGGGATAAATAACATCTAACAATATGCGAAAATTTTTGGGAGACAACTCAAGATTGGAATTCCTCTATAATTGGTAACATCATATACGTTGGTTTGATGTTATCAAAGCTTTCTTCCACTTCTTCGTGGGACAAACATTCTCAGTGAAAGAGCGATTGAATAGTAGATGCCGGTAGCGCAAGAGATAAAGAGCAATTCTTGATGAATGATGGTTGGGGCCCGTCCACAGTGGTCGGAAACGCCAAAAACGTGAACTTAATTCACTAGAGGCCATCGAATATATTCACAGGGTGTCTTTAAAGGAATTGTTCGTATGAATATTCCCCACAATCTGATTGTTGGAGATAATTTGATAAAAATCTAAAATAAAATAAATTTGATTGCACTGCATATAAAAACCACACATTGTTAAACACTACACACAACTAATTTGAATATGATACACAATACATGTTTGAGACACTCACGAGAGACAGTAATCGACACGAAACAGATAACGAATAATGCACAATAAAAGTTAGTTCTAAATCAATCGTCATACGAGCAGGATCTATTTATTCTCGATCCCACAAAAGAAAATCCACAGCCACAGAACAAAAGGGTTCTATTTGGCCGAAGAATAAGTCCGCGTTCCCAGTACCGTCCGCGTTGTCCGAAGTCGATCTGTGGACAAAATTTGTGGCTACCAGCTCTACAAGGGGTAGGTCAAAAACGCTAGTGCGCGACGAGGAATTGCGCCTACACTGATAAAAATTGAAATAAGGCATAGCTTACTAAGATTGAACTAAAAAAAACTTTATACTGACGAGGTAGAAAGGTGCTGTCTCGACAAAGTTTTAGAAATGCTCGTAGCGAAGAATTTCGATGAAAAACTTGAGCTTGTAGGACTAAAGGTTATCGATTTATAAAGCGTTTTTGATGGTAACCCCCCTAAAATCTAGTTTTTTATATAACTTTTTTCATTGTGACTTTTCGTGCAAACGATGTTGCAGACAAATGTGTAAGTATTGAAACTACATAATGTTGTTGAAAACTGCATGTAAAATACTCATTTGTTTTAAAGTTATCAAAGATGTTTACATTTTTTTACAACAACTTCAACTACGTATAAGAAAGAAAGGGGAAAACCAAAGTGCACGAACATGCACTTTTTCACTGTATAAACTATGCACAATAAAGGTAAGAAAGTTTGTATATTCCTTGTTTGGACGTGAGTCTTTGTTTTTTCCTTTTTCAAGGATTTTTATGAACGTTTCCACTGGAAAACAGACAGAGAAAGAATGACTGGAACGGTGAGAATGAAGAAACGATGAAAATTCACCTTTATTGGAAAAACTGAGAAAAGATATGTCCTCAAGCAGGAATCGAACCAGCGATCTCCCAGTCTCTAGTTGGGCGCGTTAACCACTCCGCCATCGAGGAACTGTGATGATGCCATCACATATTCCCAACAGTATCGTGATCTACGCCGCAGCCTCCAATACCTACTCATCGACCCCCAATGTCTCCTATAAGCAGATCGTCACCTCTCCCTCTCATCGATCGGGCCAAATCTCTCTCGTTATCTATTTTTAGGTCCAGTGGACTGCACTCAGGCTTGAGATATTTATTATCACTGTTTGCCCCCTTAGCTAACTCAGTCGCCGCCAGACTTTTGGCAGTTAAAGAGCTATGGAGGGGCATGTTGATGTCCACCCTCAAAGCATATCAGCAGATGCTAACGACAAATTATGGGCAAACAGTGATAATAAATGATAATCCTGAGCGTAGTCCACTGGACCTAAAAATTAATTGTACTACTAGTATAGGGTTGCCGACCGTCCTTATTTTAAAGGACATGTCCTTATTTTCGACGACTTTGAAAAGTGTCCTTATTTTAGTCTCAAGCCGAGGTAGGCATATTTGAAATCCTTCAGATCAAATTTATTACGAGAGAATTAAACTATTCAATCATTTTCATTCGTCACTTCTTTCCAACGAGTTTTTCGTCAATAAATATGACTACTTTTACCATGTTGATATTGACCAATTTAACAAATTTTACTCATGTTTGAGTTAGTGTTTTTCTAGCAGTAAGCAGCGGCGGATAAACCAAAATTCCGACATAAGCCAGCCAGAACTCCGGAACGTATTCTGGCTGGATGGGCTGAATTTACTGGGGAAGCGTATGTACCCAGTAACAGAAAAGGCGACTAGGCTGGTTTAAATAGACGCCGACGAGCGATAAGCTATTGAGACTTTGTCTAGACCAGAGATAACAAACATGATGAGATGCGCGAAGACTGAAACTAAAAGTTCCAATCGAACCCAAACCAACGATTCCAATCGAGCAATGTGAACAAATATGCCGGATTTAGGTTTGACTTTAGGATTTGACTTCTCGATCAAAGGAATGCTCGTTTGCGAAAAAATGTTCTCCCAATTTAAATATTAAACAATAGGTACATACAATAGGTACATGAGTAATGGTATCCATATTACATAAACACAGATATTTATTTTTCTAAAATAAAAAAGTTCTAGACCCTTGGAAAGAACAATTCAAATCTTGTCTCATTTAAAAGAGAAGCAAATCGCCGGATAGTGAGTAGGGGAAGATGGGGTAAAACGCACCCCCTAAGGAAATTTGATCATAACTCAGCTATAGAAGATCAATTGGGAGATTTTAATTAATGAAATCGTTTTGCCAACATTTTCCTCTGTAATTACAATCATAACGCTATGCAAAATAATCAAGAACATGAAAAATATTCGATTCTTCAAAATCATTAAAAATTGCCTTTTGAAAAAAAATTTGTTCGGGGGTAAAATGCACCACAACAATGGGGCAGAATGCACTACAATAACGGGGCAGAATGCACCGCAACAACGGGGCAGAATGCTCGGTGAACAAGCGAGCAGTTTTGTTTTCTCACGAAATTTCACAAAAGTGTGCCATTAAATAGCCTTAGGTTATGCAATTAGTAGGTTTTCAGAACAATTTTTCTGTTTTCGATTAAAAAATCAGCCAAATCAAAGAATAGGGCATTTTGCCCCCGTTGGAGCAGAGATATAAATTTAGCAAAAAGTGAATTATTTAGTAGATTTTTCATATATAGTGCGACAGAATAATGACCAACAGTATAAATAGAACTAGAATGCACTGATGTAATAATTCAAATTGCATTTATAAGAGCTGAAAATCCTTGTTGCACGAGCCACGATAATGACGTGAGAAGAGCACGTTATTGTCTTTTGTTTATTTCTCGAACTGCTGTTGATGTACGGTTATCAAACTTTGACAAAGTATTCAGCAGTTTTCGATATAAGCAAGGGATGCATTTTGCCCCGGCAGGTGCGTTTTACCCTATCTTCCACTACATCAGTGATATTGATTTGTTTGTGGTAATATTGTTCTACCACAGACAAAAAAATATACCGAATTAAAATATTATTCAAATTTAAAATGTGAATTAACGCGAAATTGGTTAAATGTCGGTCATTGGTGTCTTCGGAGATATTTATTAACGTAACAAGTCCCTCCTCCTGATACTGAATATCTAAAGATTCATCCCCCTAAAAGTGAGATATCTTCTGAGAGCTATTCATTGGAACGCAGTGTTCAAAAATAATCATCAAAATGTAAAAATATTGCTCTAGACCCCCCGATAGAACATTTCAAATTTAGTCTTAGATGAAAGAGGAGTATCTAAGCTTTCGATTAGTGAATATTTCAGCAATACTGATTTTTTTGTATAAATATTGTTCTACCAGAGATACCGTGTTGTATTCAAGTAGAACTTTAACCTACACTAGGCCACATAGAAATGACACAGACGGTGTACTGGCTGTACATTGGTTGAAAGCAGTTCACTCATCATTATACTATATTTTGGAAGATTTTCATCAATCTTAATTTTACATTTATTATTTTAGCTTATTTTGAGAAAATTATCGAAAAATTGTTATAATTTTGAGTTAATGGCCATTCCAAATTCTATTTTTTATGGCTTTTGCACCCTATCATGTATTATTTGAGGTATCCCAAATATCATTTGAAGTTTCATGGCATTAATGAACGAACTCATAAAAAATTTAAGGAATATTATACCTAAATTTTTGCGGTATATTTCAAAATTACTTTCACTACACGTAACTGTTCCCCCAATCACTTTTCCATACCAAAGCAAAAAAGAGCAAGCACGTCTCTCGTTTGACCCTCAAGCACCTTTAGAGGTCATAAAGATTGCTACTATGCCGGCTGATTATTGCTGCAATTTTTTCTAGCTTTCTTTTTGAAACGAAAACGAAATAATCAACAGCTAAGTGACGTAAACCAATGGTTCAATGATTGATTTACAGTTCGAACCCTTATGTAATCGAAGGGACTCCATAAGGATCCACCATCTTTTTCCATTCGTAATAGTTTGCACTGAAGAAAAATTGCAAGTCGCGTGATGAGAAATTAGCGATCAGAGAAGGCGCGTCTCAATATCCAGAGAATCGAGATAGAAATTTTACAAGTCTTTGACATGACATTGTAAAATGTTAAAAAATAAAGTAATATCAACCTATCGTATAAGCTATTCGATATATTGTTAATCCTAACACAACATGCACTTGGCACAGCACACAAATCACTATCCTTTAGAGAACTTCGTTATCACTGAAATCACTTAACAACCCTTGCCGCTTTCTTCAACTGATAAGAAAACCTTTGCTAGCACTGCAAAAACAGCCCTACCCTAATATGTGTCTAGTTAAAACAGAAAAAAAAACTAGCTAATCATTTGCACTTACTTTTCCACAGTATCTCACTTGAACCGAATGACACAATACCTCACAGCACGAGCTCACTGGACAAACTGGTGGGTCGAATTTTTCGCTCGTTGCCGAACAGATAGATTCACAATCGCTTACGAGTGCTGACAGGCTGCTAAACAACGAATATAGTAGCTCGGTGGCGGCAATGGATGCGCGAAATCCCCCTTTTCATAGTGTGCCGCACGGCGATGCGTTGATCAACCGAAAGCCGCTACGACCTTGCCTAAGGTCATCCGGGCAGGGTTGGATTTGGAGCCCGGCATGCCGACTGAGCCGGTGACATCCAATGGTGAGATGTGAGACACGTGCGATGAGCTCATTGTTTGCTCGCATGTAATGGTGTATTTTAGGTTCAGATTGACCGTTATTTCGTCATTTTTATGCAAATCGCGTATTTGTATTGTGACATTTCGATCAAAGTGTGTAATGTATAGTTAACAGCTCTTTATCAAAGCGATATCGCATGCAGAAAATTAAAATGTACATATGCACGGAAAGAACAGGTATGGAAATTGCTGCCAAAAAACTGGTTATTTTTTTAAATATTTAAAGTTATTAATTTATTGGCGTTCTCCATCAAATCTTTAGCGTTTCGAGGATGCCCTAAATAAATAATTTCGATATTATTAACGTTGCAATTTCATGTGAACTGGTCTTCTTATGACAGAGGTAGTAGCTTTCATTCATACTAGGATAAGAGGATTGTCTCAGAATTTTACAACAACGGTACAGAGTCATTGCTTCTTTGAGGTCAGCGTGATCCTGCATGACATTATATTGATATAATCTGGTATACAATTCATAATAGTAGGGTAAGGCGGGGTAAATCCGACCTAGTAAATGGATTTGACAGTAAAATGCTCATTTTACATCGGATCAAGTCGATTTATATACCGTAAACCGGGGTGACTTTGATCACTCAAAACTTTTTTTGTAGATCGCTCATTAAACCAGAATAGTCTACCGAATCATTTTAATTAGAGGTGTGCGCCGATGCATTTTTAATCGGCGGCGGCGTAAGCGACATTTTTGGCCGGCGGCGGCGGCGTTGGCGGCGTCACGCCGTTGGACCCCATCGGCGGCGGCGCGCCGGCGTGTGTCGGCGTGACGAATATTAACGCCTAGGTAACTAAAAAAAAATCTTGACAGTACAGTTCCTTTCCCAAATTTTCGGTTTCTATTGTAACAGACTTCACAGCACATACAAACAAACGTTACAGCTTAAAAAATCTAAAAAATCATCTCCCACGATGTACTAGCGACATCTGTTGAACACATTGCACAAAATGTAATTCTCGCAACCATATCAAACTTTTTTTTTCAACTAAAGCTCCAATAGTCCCCACCCTGCTTGTAAAATTTGAAGAACGAAATAGAAAAATTGTCGATGTCGCATACTACGACTTCGCATGAAATAATGATTGCAATGGACAAATTTGAAGAATGCAGAGTAACGACTGTATTTCAATGACCCATAATAATTATTTATTGTTCTATATTTAGGAAATTAAGCAACGGTAAAAGAGTTTTTGTTTTGCTTGAGGAAATTAATTGTTGTTGTCTTTTCATTGTTTTTTGTTTCTATTTAGTCATCTTTACCGTAAGCCCGGGGACAATTGACAGCTCTTATATATTGAATTCATAAGCAAATTTTGGGGTGATTTGGTGATGTCATGGCGGCTCGAATGGAGCAAAATTTGAAAAAGGCGCATCCCATTTTTTATTTTCCATATCTGTGGAAAATAATCAATTTAAGTATTTCTACCATTTCTACAATTTCTTTTTGCTGCTAGAATTCTGATAAAAACACAAATTCTATTCAAAACGAATCGTTAAGCTTGGTGGTGATGTACTTTCATTGGCCAAATGTTTTTCATTTACATTTCTCGAGATAAATAGCACCAATGATTTAACGATTTCAAACTTCACACAACAAGAAAACCAAAACATGTTTAGGGAGGAAGAGAGCCGTTTGTTAAAAACAACGACTTCCAGCTAAATATATAATAAGATTTATGTAACTTTGCTCGCGTAACGAAACACGCTTTTCTCTTGAAACTTTTTCGTTTCGTTGTTCGTGTACTCATACAGAGAAGGCATACTAGCGCCACCATCAAATCGGTGGTGCATATATGAAACAAGCACTATCTGTCAAGTTGTCCCTGGATTGTTTACTGTCGCTCTTTTAGAATCCCACAGATATCAGGAACCCTTACTGCGCAGAAATGTCACTTTTAATGATCGTGTAAGGACACCTTTCAAGGTAGACACATTACTTCATTTTCCAGGCTGGTGTTTAGGGTAAGGTGGGGCAAATCCGACCTAGTGAATGGTTTTGACTGTAAAATGCTCATTTTACATCGGATTAAGTCGTTTTATATATCAAATTGAAGGTAAGACTGCTGGGCAACTTTCTATATATAGCATTTTATTTAGATCTTGGGAATATCTTGCGATACAAGCGTTTTACAAAAATGTTCATTTTTGCTGTTTTCAAAAATGGTGGGGTAAACCCGACCCCATATGTTTTTGGTTGATTTAGTGCAGCTATTATCCAAATTTTATGGTTTTTCAATGATAAATCAATGAATGTTGTGTTATTAAATTGTAATATGAAGAAAATGAAGTTCAATGTCAATCTTGGAATGCTAAAATCACGAGCAGTAGCACGTAATGATATTCCCATTTGCATCGGAGCAATTGCTCGACGAATACTATAACCATCATGTTTTTGTGTCTTTCGTTTGTAATTATGAACCATTTTGCACAAAATTAATAAATAATAACAATTAAAATATATTCCAATCTGAAAAATAAAAATTGTCTTAGCAAAAAAGCGGTCGGATTTACCCCACTATTTAGTGGTCGGATTTGCCCCACCGCGTCATTTTTCATTACGATGCAATTAAAAAAAATATGAGAAAGGTTGAACTAAATTCTTCTAGGCACTTTGTAGGACTTTAATCAAAGAATTTAAATCCACTTACATTTATTATTCAATCACTTTAACAATTAGAAATATCCTGTAGTCGATGATGCACAAAAGTCAAATCAAAAGTTCTAAAAACACACATTTTGTCGTTTGAGCATCTCAATGTAGACTGATCAAATGCTGTCATACCACCATTATGATTATTTTCGATGCTCTACACGACAACATTGATATTAGTTCGCGTAGTGCTTCTGATTTTCGGTAACAGAGGGGGGTCGGGTTTACCCAACGGTCGGATTTGCCCCACCTTACCCTACTTTTACTTCTTGTTAGTACAACATCGCCACGATGATAAGGAATACGATTCCCTGGCACTACATTTTCTTACAACGTACGGTCTGCTTCTATCTTGAGTGCACAGTGTGCTCGATGTGCTGGAATCATACAGATCTACACCCTGACGAAACCTAAATATACAGTTACTATCAATCATAATCATTCCACGACTTGACGTGTTAGCTCCTGTTAGGTTGAAACTGATCACTAAACAAGTCTGATTGAAAATGGTCTGAGTGTATCTCTACTTTTCGTAGCACCTGCACCCCGCCCTCCAGCAGTTCTCCAGCAGTTCCGGGGACCAACAAATTCTAATCCATTGCATACATTCGATACACCGAATCAATTAAATTACTAACATCCTGTTATGTGCTTACTCACTGATCGGCATCGTGTTGTAACTTAAGAAATGGTTGTGAACAACTCCCACCTTGGGCACTTCGACAAGAATGAATTTCACATTTTCGGCCCATATTGTTTGTTTTGCTTTGCATGAGATTAAAAAGACCGTAACGTTTTCGGGTGAGTGCGGAAACTAAGTAACGCATTTAGCTCTGTGTCAAAATCTCTTCACTAACGCCACCGATTTGTAATTAAAATCGACCGTTTTTTTACTACGAGTGATGAAAATTCATCTCGTGTTACGTCTTATTTGTCTGTGATATCGGGCTGGTGCAACTGACACTGAAAATATTTTTTGAGTGGGGCTAGATCACACGATGAATAATTTATGAGACTAGAAATCTTACCCTCTCAGGTCACGATTCAATCAATTATAAATAAACCTCGTATTGAAAATAATTTTTGTGTTTTCACAAAACTAGTTCACGCAAAAAAGATGACATTATACTCAAATGGTTAGTAGGTGGTTGTGTCTGAAAATGTTTAATATTTTTATGATTCTAATTCATAACTCGATGAAACATTGATTTGCATTAACTTTATTGATTAAAACAGTCACGAATTGAACAACGTGCAACGATTTTCGTAAATTCTCGTCGTGTTATCGTGATATTTTAGTCTTGAGCTTACCGTTGGATTTTTTGCACAGAGTCACGTGTCTTATAGTTTTCTAAATTATTTCACGGACATGAATTGTGGCTAGGTAATGTATTTTGCTCAGCGCAGTTTCATTTAATTCCGAACATTTCTCTGAATTTTAACAAAGGAATAACAGGATTACAGGTCCTAGTAATGTCTTTGTATCTAATGCTCGTGCCTATGAGACTGGTTGCTAGCAGTTGTACACAATAGCTCACATAGAAATTTCAAAACCAAAAAGCAGAGCGAATAATCCATGAATAATAGTCAGAGTTCCTTGTAATTGTTTACGTAAGTATAATAAGATTATGTGGAAAATTAATTACTTCATGAATTACATCATGAAGAGTTTCACGAACTCGACTGGTGAACCGTGTGTAGCATGTTAGGAATTAAGAATCGGTTAAAAAATCAATGAATAATGCACTGCGTTCCAGTGAAATTGATTACGTGCAAAGATTAGGATCAGGCACATAATCGTAAATTTCACGCACATATATCTTGAAAGTGGAAGTGTTTTTTTAATTTGTGGACCATTTCACGCACACGAATGGTGAACTGAAACTTATATGCTCACAATCATAATCAGTTGACGAAGCAAGAATGGATCTTTGAATTATATAACGAGTGTCGTGTAATGGTTTTCGAGAAAATATCAAGATTATTTTAATTTTGTAATCCAATTGACGACCACTAATACCAAAGAATGATCTAGATGTGATAAATCATCAATCAGTTAACGTCGTATATTCGGTCCATAGACAATGTTCCTAGATTTGTGGGTAAAATTATGAGTCAACAATTTTAGAGTTCGCGAATCGTCGGCGCGGGAAAAATGCATCGGCGGCGCGCCGCCGATCTACCGTTCGGCGTCGGCGTACGTTAAAAATTACCGGCGGCGGCGGCGTGGCGCGGCGGCGCACAGGTCTAATTTTAATTTGAAATGATTTTTATTCTAAACTTGTAAAATACTGATTTGTTATACTTTTTGAGTAGTTCGGTTTTTGGGTACAAAAACTTCAAAAACCGAAATATGACTTCACCTTAATATTTACGAAACTTCGTAAAGTGTCTATTTTTTAAAAAACAAATAAATCTGATATTTGAGCAAGAGTAATAAATTACAAGCGAGTTTTTATTTTCCTTTAGAGTGGGATGTGCCAAATTTACTTTTAAGAGTTTGTTTATTTTCAATACAGTTTTTTGAGAAACTAGTTGGCAATGATTTCAAATTATTTTAAGCTAAAATTCGCAATATTTTTTTTATTGTTCAATATTCCAACGTGTTAAAATGGATGAAACTTTTTGTATATTGATAAAGCACTGAAATAAACAATTTTAGCAGCTTTAAAGGTTTTCACAATCTTTTATTTTAGTTGGACACAAATTATACGAATTTTGATTACTCGAATTTTACAGTACTTTGAAATACTTTGTATAATACCAATTAACATCTATTTAACAATGAGTACCTTTCCAGAATTAGTTTAAACAAACATTTGAATGAAAAACATTGACATCAATAACTTAATGTGGGTGAACATGCAGGTTATCAAAGCCACCCCGGAATGCGAAAACGGACTTCAACTTGAAATCATTTTTGGAAAATTAACTGTAAGCGGTCAATTTTAGGTAAAACCATTCAACCTTGTTCTCCATGCATCAGTACATGGTTTAAAAATACTAAACTTGAAAAAAAATGTGTTGCGTTTAAAAATATGTAATCATTACTTCGAAAAGTGATCAATGTCACCACGGTTTACGGTAACAAAATTTAAGATTAGACTTCTGGGCAACTTTCTTTTTACAACATTTTATTCGCATCTTGGAAAAATTTTGAGATACAAGCGTTTTACGAAATTTAAATTTAATTTTTAAATCAATGAATGTTATGTTATTGAATTGTAAGATGAAGAAAATGAAATTCAATGTCAATCTTGTAATGTCAGAATCACGAGCAGTAGCACGCAAAGATATTCCTATTTGCATCGGAGCAATTACTCGACGAATATTATATTCATCACGTTTTTGTGTCTTTCGTTTCTGTAATTATGAACCATTGTGCCAAAAAAGAGTAAATAATAATAATAAAAATAAATTTCAATTTGATTAATAAACATTTTCTTAGCAAAAAAAGCGGTCGGATTTACCCCAATGTTTAGAGGTCGGATTTGCCCCACCGCGTCATTTTTTTATTACGATGCAATTAAAAAAAATATGAAAAAGTTGGACTAAATTCATCTATGCACTTTGTGGGACTTTAATCAAAGAATTTAAATTCACTTACATTTTTTATACAATCACTTGCATAATAAGAAATATCCTGTAGTCAATGATGCACAAAAATCAAATCTAACGTTGTAAAAACACTTTTACTGTCGTTTGAGCATCTCAATGAGGACTAATAAAATGCTGTCATACCACCATTATGATTATTTTCGATGCTCTACTCGACATCATTGATATTAGTTCGATTTTCGATAACAGAGGGGGGGGGGGGTCGGGCTTACCCAACGGTCGGATTTGCCCCACCTTACCCTAATTATTATTTTGAAGAATTTTCTTTCGATTTTTTTGTAGTTTGTATTTGCCAAGATTTATAGCTAATTCAAATACTAGATAATCTATATTTATAACATTATTGTGATTTATGTACTTGATGAATCTAAAAATTTATTTTTGGACCTTGTAGTTTTGATTGTCGTCCTATGTTGCTCAATACTGGTCTTAAAGCTTCAAACCACCGCTTTTTTATTATTCGAGTTAGTTAATGTATCGAGATTCTGGGTGAATAAAATATAATAAAATTATTCATAGTCGATGTTAATTCAGCAGTACGTACAGCGAATGGTGTAAGTATGGGCGACAGACATCGTATTCTGGAGGACATACAAGTATTTAGGAGAATTACTTTCTGGATGATATAGAATGATCGTGCAGAATGTTGCAAAATCAGATTTGAAAATTTCCGTACAAAGCGAAAAAAACTCCTAAAATCTTTAGCGATGTAGTTGTTTGTAGCCACATAATCAATGTAGTTCCGTCAATGAAACCGACGTCTATTGATGTTGTTTTCTGCAGGTTTAGCTTAACCCCCGATACAATATCGAAACGACGGAACAGTTTCTCATTTCTACGATTTGTCACTGTGATCATTATAATATCATCGGTGTAGTTCGTCGTCGCATACTCTCCCAAGTCTGCTTATTATTGGATATATGAATATGACAAATAGATGCATATTGAACGGGTCCCCTTGTCGTGCAATCTGGAATGGAGTAGATAGATGACCGTTCACGAGTAGGCGAAATGAAGATAAATCTTTTTCGGCTGACCCGCTTGAAGGCATGATCGAGGTCAAATGAATTGAGTTTGCCTTTTTGTAGTCGTGCTCTTAGCTGTGCGATTCTATCTTTGATAGCAAGAGTAACTTGGAATATATTCCGCTCAGTGTTTGGGCCTTTTTGTGTGATTCATTTAAAATACGATGGGTTTTCATCGCTTCATCTAGTCTTCCTTTCAGTATGCGAGAGGTTTTTATAATAGCAATTAAAAAGCGATAACTCTCTACGAATGCTGTTCGGGCCGGGAGACATTTTGGAGGCACTCGACTAGGAAGATTTCATTGGTGGCTATTTCGTTCATACAGATTGAATTGGTGTCGTCATCTTCTGGAACGATCCTGTCACACTATAGATCGTCGTTTTCCTGTATCTCTTCTTTGTTTACATACAATGAAGAAAAATATTGGAATATGTGTTTCTCGTTTTCTGTAGGGTGTTCGATGAGCTCGTTTCTTTTATTCCTAATTTTTGTAATAATTGTTCTCTTTCTTCTTTGCTCGTAAAAATATACAGTTAACTTTCTCTATGTCGATATTCTCTATCTCGATATCTCTCTCTATCTAGATTATTTCGAAGTCCCTTCAGATTGCTTGTGAAAAATCCTCCGTATCTCGATATTTTCTCTATCCCGATATCTCCCTATCTCGATGTACCTAGCTTCAGATTTGCCTGCAATTTTCTCTCTCTATGTCGATGTGATCTTTTTTTCTGTCGGAACATCACAAAATAGATGTATAATAGAATGAAAATTGATGATTGATGCGTTTAGTCCGTTAACTATCTGCCTGATTGTGTATTGATATGTATGATTAGTAGTGGTAGAGTTAACAGATCCTTATCTGAACTTAATAATGAACATATTTTCTAAATAGGGGACACAGATATTGCACGAAACTAGGGTTTGGTATATTAATCTTGATCTATTATAGCTTCACCGCAAAAACTTGCTATTGTTAGACATGAGGATTAACGTGCTTTGTAGGAAATTTCACACTGCTTTAAATGTTTAATACAAGTTGAAAATAGTTTGTAGCATGCTTTAAAAATTAATATTCATTTGATCGATTTTGTAGATGAGAAGAGAGCCACTTTCAGTGAAATATATTTAATCTCCAGAAAAGCGAATGATTTCCTTGCAAAACTAATTCTCATTCAGAAATCTAAAACAATGAAGATTAAGAAATATTGCCCTTATATGGTAATTAGCTTATTTTCACCATGTTTCTATGACCACTACTCATTTGAAGCCCTTGGTTAGAGTAGCGTCTGCCATCTTTGTGCAACACTGTGGCTGAAATGGTAATGGGAATAGTTCTTAGTAACGAAGCTGATGCATATTTATACGCATTCCATCGATTGCAGACAGCAGTAATTAATGAAATTTTGCACCCCTACCCTTCATAATACGGCTAAAATTGACCTTTCACCCTAATAGCTATGAAATAGAAAATATTTAGTGCTGAAATGAAATCTTTGATCATTTAGTGAAAATATTACCAAACTTATACGAAACACTCTGAGATGTCTACGAATTTTCGTACATTATGCGAATGATTTTTAAGGTCATTTTTGCGTACTGCTCCCGAAACTAACATTTCCATCATTCGCGTAAACGAGTTAAGCGAAATATGCAACTACATTTATTTTTCGAGATTAGAAAAAATCCCTTTTTGAAATATTTCGGGAACATTCGGGAACATTTCGGGAAAATCGTCAAGTGTCTTCAGCAAAAAATCTTTTTTCTACCCAATATAGTCAAAAAAATGCATCCGCATGCAAAAATAAGCAAACCACAGCTTACTTCTCACATTCAGGGAAATTGAAAATATATAGGGTGATGAGCCTATTTTCACCATACTAAGCAAGGTGCCTCACTAATTCGATAATTTCTTGCCTTACAATCAATAGAATGCGTAAAAATTGACATCAACCGCTTTGCTTCGTTGTTAAGAACCAATATAATAACACAAATGCGTTGAGAACAGTAAAATTCTCGTGTTTGATCACAATGAAAACTCGAATCGAGTGCCCCTATTGTTGCGCTACCATTTGACTCAATGCGTTGAACAAAGATGGCAGACACTGCTCTAACCAACGGCTTCAAATGGGTAGGGTGATAATAGAAACATGTCGCAAATAGGCTCATCACCCTAATAAATTCCGACACTACAGTACTCGAACGAAATTTCCATGGTCAAAACAATTTCGACTCCAATGTTGCACATTTATTGGCTGTGGCGCATAAAAATGCGAGACAAATGTTTCCTCCTGACGCACATTTTACGCCGCCTTCTATTATTACCCCCTAAGGGCATGTTCAGGAGCGCTTTATTTTATATAGGAGTTTCAAAGTAGAACTGGAACTGAAACATTCACATCACCAGCAGAGCGTTTTGTTTTATAATTTCGAACAGTTTTGTTTCAAAATTTAAAACTGTTATACGACGCCGTTCTATTTGTTGATGATTTTAAAACACGTTTAGAACTGTGTTTTAAATACATGCAAAGTTTTCAGCACAGACACTTAGACCCGATGGACTGGGGAAAAATAAATTTGAATGCAGTAACGGCATGGCGAGACATAAATTTTAAACTGAATAGAACACCCGCTAAAACTGCTGCTGGGGACAACATATTATAGAACTGTCAAAATTATGAATCTAAAACTGAAACACTCCTGAACATGCTCTAAGACGAGCATCTATCTTCGTTTCCCGGCATGCAGTATGATGTCCTTAAGGTACAGATATCCTGAAAAAATACCATTCTGTTCTATATCTCGATCTCTCCCTATGTCGGTGGTCCCTTCAATATCGACATAGAGAGAGTTAACTGTATATCGATATCGGCTCTCCAGCATACAAGGACGTATCCAGCTATATGGCAAGAAGAGTCCGGCCGTCACCTCCGAATCCAAATAAAAAAATTGAAATTTGTGCTCCTAAAACATGCGGTGAAGTTATTTAAAAATGGAACATACCTTTGCAGTTAAGAACTAAAGTTAGTATGGACATGTTTCCTCATAGCGGCTTAGTAGAAACCCTAAACTCGTAGTAATTTTTGGTTTTGTTATGTTGTGCAGTTCAGTTCTTTTGAAGAATTCGATGATCAAAAATGTTCAAAGCCCTAGAAAGATGTTTTTTTTAAATTGCCTTCAAGAAAATTTAGTATTTCAAGATGTCTATTTATCACAATCAAGGTAGCAAAATTTATTTCCAAAGCTTGTATTTTTACTTTGACATCAGACCGCAAATTTCAATGCACTTTGAAATCATCTGGCATCTAAATGAATTTTTTGATTTCCGAAAGTCATAAGAGTTCTTTTTAATCGAAAATATAGCGTCTCGAAATGTTTGTTCATCATTCACAAGAAAATTTTTTTTTCACATATTAAGCATTCTGCGTGCGTTGAAACTGAAGAAAAGCAAGCTGGCGCTACGAATGAACCCGACCCAAAGTTGCACCAACAAATGCAGAAGCAAATGAATTGTTTTTTGTTCGATCCCTTCACAGCATGGATGATCTCGAATGACTCGTGGTTTGCATCGTGTTTTCATCAAACGATTCTATTTTGATCATTTTTCCACGTTACAGGAAATACTTGGATAATCATTAATCGTTTATTGAATAGTCAGTTGGTGTCCACTAGATGGTTAATATCACTATTATCTAGCTCAGAACAAACCCAGTCTATAGGCCGTATGACATCCGTATTGATCCACTGAGTTCTTGCTCTCATGTCGTATGAAGTGACAAAAAAAGGGTGGGTAAAGTCTGATACATGACCGGAGTGTCGTGACTACACGTCGGGGTGTTAATTCAAATCTATTCTATATGATATTCAACTGAATCACGATTGCACGGGAAATATTCCAATTATTCTTTTAGATATTCGTGGTGGTTCTCAAAAGAAGCTTTGATTAAGGACATTATACATGCGAGCCACAACATAGCTGCTACGCCGCACACACCCCTCTCCCCTGCCTAACCATGTATCTGACATGAGCAAATATAAAAATGCGTTTTTCAACACACTAACCTTGCTGGTGTGCCACGAAACTGCTACTTAAGGAAGCTAGAACATTTTCCTATACAATCAATCCGAGTTTATGACGGAATGCCATCTGTAGCTCCTATTTTGTGCGAAAATATCACCCCTCTTCACTTGGGGTTTCTTTTCGAAACACTCTTATTTTTCTTCTTCTCGTTTTCATTGCACTTTTTCAAATGCACTTTATTCACACACCACTGCAAAAACACTCGCGAAACTATAATCGTTTACTAACAAAAAATTTCAAATTTTCTGCCAATGTGCAGATGACCAAAGGAAAATGTTTGGAAACTCTCATTTGTGCGTTTGAATTTTCACTTCAGGGCCCCTATTCTCAATGTCACGTCACTCAGTGACTAGAAGAAAATTTCCTTCTAGTCACCAAGTGACGTGACTGTGAGAATAAGGCCCCAGATTTCAGTTTTTCTCAATGTAAACAAGCGAGCCGGTGCCTAGCAACGTGGCTTCCACATATCTTCAGCTTAAGGCGTCTGTGTTGGTGGGCGATCTCCACGTAAATTGTCGAAAAATCCCATAGAAAATTCTAACACGTTAGTGCAGTAGCGAGGCTTGTCCAATTTGGCTCAAATTTGGAGCAGAAACTCCTGATGGTACTAGGAATCGACTCAGCGGTGGGTCGTTGTGAAGAAAAATGAACTTTTGATGCCACATGAACGGATCGCTTGCCAAACTATCAATTGATACAAACACTGAAAAAGTTTACAAGTAGTAGACAAAATACCGGTACCTATTGTTTGAAGTGCAAGTGCTATTATTTGAAGTGCAAGTGCAATTCACTACAAATAAACATAGTGGAATTAAATAGTAGGAATTAAATAGTAGAAACCTTTTGATCGGATTTTACCACCCTGATTAATCTAACGTCATCTGGAATCTCATCCCATAGTACAGTATTATAACATTGTGAGCTGGGTATGAAATTTAGCAGAGGTCTCATTGGGCATTAGAATACATCGTTTCTGCTTTGTTATACAAAGATCCAGACCGTTTTTACCTTTCTCGTATAGAAAAATCATACAATCATCGTTAAAATCGACTTTTTAGCGGAGACCCAGAGGTGCGATATCACATACCATTCAAATACAAAATCTCGTAAAATTGAGGTTGTCTAAAAAGGAGATGTTTATGAACATAGATCGACATTGTATTTTGGGTTATCTGTTGGACTAGCTTAGACTTTTAATATATAGTATCTCGACAATTTTGGCCCGGAGAACTAGATGCCAGCTTAGAATTGGATTCACGACAGCAGAAACGTGTTGTTGTGTTAAGTGCTCCGTGGAACAAAGAACACTGAACCGTTTTACGGAGAACAGTTGGCAAATTTCCTTAGTGTCGGTGCTAAAAGCTACATGTCATGGCATACAAGATGTTAGTAAACTTCAAGAACGCCTTAGGTTTAGATTGCAGAGAACAAATACCCTTATTCTTGTTCACGATTCGCATGAAAGCTGTTTACGATAGCAAAATCCAGCAAAGAACGAATCTCGCAAACAAGAATAAGGGCGACTAACACTAACATTCAAATATCATTTATTTATGAATATCATTTATGAACAGTTCGTTGGTTTTGGACTGGATAGGAGTATAAAACAGCACATAGCAATGAACCCTCCCGGCCTACTCGATACACCACTAGCGAAGCGTATTGCACCTACATGTACCGTACTTGTCGGATTAGTTTCTAGAACCATTTTTACCGAGTTGTTGACCATTCTGACAATATTCCCAGCCCACCGCAGCCGCAAATTTTCTCCAAGAAACTTTTGCAACTCATGGTTCATACACCGTCTCCACATTCCGCTTTCCATTTGCACTCCACCGTAGGTCGTTCGCAATAGCTTATGTTGGAATACACACGGAGCGCGTTGGTCCTTCGTTATGCTGACTTCGTGACTGTATAGAACAACTAGTTTTGTAGACGGTTAATTTGGTGAAGTAGCGTACTTTGTTCGACCGAAGGGTTTTTAGAAGGCCAAGTCTCTGAATTTCTCTGCTGCTGTCATTATTGGCGATCACCAGTGACCCCAAATACACAAACTTATCATCCACCTCTATATCGACACCATCAATCGATATACTCGGTGAGAGGCGCAATATTGCTTCCTCTTGCTGTCATGTATTTTGCCTTCGACACATTTGTGACTAGCTGAATTCGATTTGCTTAAACCTTCAGTCGGATGTATGTCTCCACCATCGTCTCAAGATTACGTGCCACAATATCAACGTCGTCAAAGCCAAAAAGCGGAACAGACTTCCGGAGAATTGTGTTCAACCTTGCTCTTCTTGTACCATCTTCCAAAGCAACATTCTACAGTGGTCGTAGCCCTTTCCGAGTTTCAACTTTGAAATATATAAACAGATGATGAATGCACGCCGTATTCGCGACGCGGTTCGTAGTGGCGTGTGCACAAGTAAAACCTGCTTGATATTGATCTACGAACTCCCTTGCTAAGGGTGCTAGGCGACGACAAAGAAATTGGAAGAACATGCAAGGCGTTCAGCAATATATTTGCGTGGTGCTGGCAGCAATCCAGCAAATCACCCTTATTCTAAATGGGCCATACTATTCCGTGGATCCAATCCTCTGGTGAAATCTCCTCCTTTCAGATCTTCGAAATCACCCAGTGGAGTGTCAATGTCCCTCGTCCGTGTTAGAGCAGCTCATATGACAGTTGATCATTGCCAGCGTCTTTATTATTTCTCAGGTGGATCCGATGTTGGTTATCTGTCGTTGACTGGGTGCATTCCCGGGTATATTCGTGCGTTACTCTCGTCGTATACTACTTCGACATTTGGATCACCTTACACTCGTTCATAAGAAGTCTTCCATTGGCGTCTTTGCACATGCCAGCTTGTGGCACATAGCCTTTGCGCGAGAGATTCACTTTCTCGTAGAATTTCCGTGTCATAAACGCGGCACAGCTGCACGATCGCCTTGTTATCCCGGTCTATAGGCGTTTTTCTCATCGGAAAATCAAGTTTTGTCTACTTTTCGTACAGTGAATTTAAATGTGAATTTGCTTATATAGTTTTCTTATAGCACATTTTTGGAGTAGAGCAGGTCTGATCAGCATTCAGCCCTACCCAACAAATGCGTGCCCCCCTCAATACAAGTTTAAACTAGGACGGATCAGCGCATGGGCGCCATATACCTTTTTCAATATGAATAGATTCATTATCATTGTTATTATTACTGCTTTTTATGCATTCTTACCTTTCCATTTCCATAATTTACCTTGTCGCTGAAATAATGCACCTATTTGTCAGTATTCCTTTGTGTATTTCTTTTTTCCTTGATCCTAAGATTTTAGTCATCTAGTTTTCTTTTTCTGTTTTCCATAAATTATGCTATTGTAGATCATACAACTTCTTTTTTAAGATTTCCTTGTTTGGGTTTCAATTTCTGCTTTCTTTTTCTCATCCTTCGTTTTCTACCTTGTGTTATTTGTTGTTTTTCAGTGAATTCAGAAGTCCCCGAAGTTTGTGTACTATATTTCATCACCTTTGGTTATATATTTCTTTGTTTTTACTCAGCGTTTCTACTTCTCCAAGGATAAAAAATACTAAAATGATATAGAGATACATTGGTGATATGAACGTATAGTAGCATGTATGTTGGTCACACAGTATGGTTCAACAGATATGAAACGGGAACATGGTTAGCCAGGTTTTGAGATATGTTCGCCAACTTGGACATCATTCAAGGCTTTTAACTATGTTATAATTAGTGTTAAACTAGTATTAGTTGAAGATAAATTATTCCTCAAGTATATTCAGTCTGATTCATGTTATATTACTTGATGATATTTGCAATACTGTCAAGCCCATCATCCTAAGGGAGAACGTGCTTTATTTTTATATTCTGAAGAATCTATTTAAAGCAACCGATTCTGAAGAACCAGCAAGAAATGCTAGACAGAGAATGCTAGAATAAAGGTTGCTTATGGTAGTATGTAACAGATGTTGTGATACTGCCGGCACCCGTCTCGATTGACCATTGACCCAACAAATCTAATTTTAGAGATCAACCGGTAAACGCATTCACTCTCAGCTAGTTGTGCGGCATTCCTACTTTCACTGCCCTTTTAGAAGCGCGACGACATAAGTGTGGGTTCAAGGCAGTCTCAGTTTCACGATTCCGCATTTCAAAGGAAACTTCTTTTCTTGTAATAGCAAAAATAGCTGCTGGGTTTCACATACAAAAAGTACTTGTTATGGTAGATATGTCAAAAATATTGTCTAACAGCTAGAAACGGTTAATGTAATCAGAATCGTCAAATGAAATTAAATACACACAAATCGACACAATAATCTACTTTTAATTAGCATCAACCGACACCTCCATCGGCTGGGACATAGCAATCGACGGTTGCTCCGCCGTAGTATCCTTTTGATAATCGTCCTTTTTACTTGCGTCGCCGCCTCCGGACTGATCGATACTGATTTCCGACTGTAAGCTCAGATTGGGATTGAAGGTGAACGACTGCTGCTGTTGCGATGCGGAATGGTGGAACTTCGGAGGATCATTTTTGATCGTTACTGAGTTGGTGCAGTCAGTCACCTTATAAATACCGACCAGGTAGTCCGACAGTTCGAACATATTGGAGCGAAGTGATATGATTATAAACTGAGCGTTTTTCGTTCGTTCCTGTGAAAATCAAAAAAACATTTCGTTAATAAGATCCGTCAGAGCAGCACAGCATTTCTTGGGCGATAATTACCTTGATATAATGTGCCACAATGGACACGTTTTTGAAATCCAACGCAGCATCAATTTCGTCCATTACGTATAGCGGAGATGGTTTATAGTAATGCAGTGCAAAAACAAGAGCCAACGATGAGAGAGTTTTCTCACCTCCGGACAGATTGGAGATCATCTTCCACGATTTCTTAGGCGGTCGAACGCTAAACACAATACCCTCGTTGAAGGGATCCATGGAATCAACCAGTTCCAGTTCAGCATCCCCACCAAGCGTGATCATCTGGTACATCTCCTTCAGCTTCTTAGTAATGATGTGGAAACCCTGCATAAACTCGGTGAACCGCTTCTTTCGCACATCGTCATACAACTGCCGCATTTCATTACGCTTGGCGGTGATCTCCTCCAGAATTGCCACCCGCTGCAGATAGGCTTCCTGTTTCTTAAGGAACTCCTCAATGACGGACAGATTTGGTTTGCTCGAATTGAGCTTTTCCTCTTGAATGGAGATTTGGTACTGCAGGTCGGCTAATTTGTAGCTGTCCAGTTCCTCCTCGGTGTACTCTCGCAGCGGTTCGGGTGTCGGTTCACCGGGGATTGCGTGTAGCTTGAGAGGTTTCAACTGAAAAATAATAGAGCGCGATATGTTTAATATGATGACAAAATCTACAAACTTTTTATTATTAACTTAATTTATTATTAACTTTGGACATGTTTAGGTGTCACCTAACTTTTGAATCAGAATAATTTTATGGAACTGCAAAACAATTAATATGAAAGGTTTGATTTTTTTTTCGAGAGTTGTCCTACTGGAGCTGTAGAGCTAGGTTCTCGGAAGGGCTCCCCGTCAGAATCACATACCACAATTTGCAGACGAGACAGGTAATGTCGCCCACTAAAACACTGCTTTAGGCCAATTGTAGCGGGCTGTGATTCTGAATGTGATATTCATTGTACGGTTCAGGTATGTACGGGCGTAGGGACTCGCGATCGCGTGTATCATCGCGAAGAGCTCGGGCATTTGTAGTCAATGTGTTCGATCGCGTGTACGTTTGTATATCGCGTGTGTTAACGTGTATGTAACTTCGCGTGTATAAATTCTATTTTATAACCGTGTGCCTTTCGCATATTCGCGTGTGTTCTTGGATAATCGCGCGCGGACCGTGAGTCTAATACTTTATTTTTTGGTGTACTGCTAAGATGCTAAAAGAGTGTGAGATCTTTCATATAACTAGAGTGCCCAGTGATGTCGCCATGGAACGTATTGTCTGGTGGATATGTGCTTTATTTTTTGATTGGTCCTACTGAATGTATGGATCTAAGTTATTAGGACAGAGAGAAATGGTTTCCGGACGAGACAGATTCATGAGCGCGCGAAAAAGGACGTTTGTAGGTTCGTGTTTGAGACAGCGTTTGAAACTTCGTGAGTGCTAAAACGTTCTCCTTATTACCGGGGTGTTATTAAGTTTGCGCGATCGCGAACGTAAGTGTGCGTTGTTAATCGCGAAGGGCTTAAGCGTTCGTACGTTAACGTGTTTGTCACGTGTGCTCGCGTTCATGTGACTTCGCGTGTACAAGACTGGATTTTGTAACCGAGTGGCATTTCCTATATACGCGTGCGTTCTTGGATGGTCACGCGGACCTTCATTCTGATAGTTTTTGGTGTACAATTCACTTTTTGACAGGGAGTAAGTTACCCCATATCACTAGAGTCCTCGGTCATGTCGTCATGTAACGTGGTGTCCAGTGGATATGAGAGCTTTCTTTTTTTAATTGATCCAATTGAAGGCAGATATCAAGGATGGAAACGTCTGGAAGTGACCGATTCAGGATCGTGCAATTGCGGGAGTTTTTAGGTTCACGCTTGAGACCGCGTTTGAAAATTTATAGGAGCTGAGACATTCACTTTATCATTGGGATGCCATCATGTTTACTAGATCGCGGGTGTAGATGCCGGGGATGATCGCGAAGGGCTCAAGCATTTGTATATTAACGTGTTTGTCACGTGTATGTGTCTTCGCGTGTATAACTTCGATTTTATAATGACGTAGTGTGTAGTTTTGTTTGATCGCGCGGATCGTGAATCTGAAGCTTAATTTTTAGTGTATGGTCCAGATGGTAGTACGTTTCCCTATGCGGAAACTTGAGTTCCAGGTCATGTCACCATGGAACGTGTTATTTAGTGAATATGAGCGTCACTTTTTTGATTGGTTCAACTGAAGACATTAGTCCAGACTGGTAAAACTTTCGGACGTGACCGTTTCATGATCGCGCGAGTGGTGGGTTAATGTTTGAGACCGCGTTTGAAAATTTAAAGATGCCACGTTTACTTAACTACCGGGGTGTTTTCATGTAGGCGTAAGTATATGTGGATTATTGCAATTACATGGTCGCGTTTGTGGCCAGGTTTGTGTTATTGGGAAGGCCACGAGCGTTTGTACCTATATGAGTATAGATAGCGTATAGTAGAGATATACTAATAAAAGGAATCATAATATGCCGAATAAAGAAAAAAAGATGCAAAGAGCTTGACTAGAAGTGTGTAAATTGAACAATACTATTTTGGTATACATAAATAATGGAAAATAAAACTAATAGTTGTATAAAAGAAACTAACTAATAGTTGTATAAAAGAAACAGACTAATGAAGTAGAATAGAAAAACATATGGAACATGCAATCAAACTCGTCTAAATGCAACAAATAATGTATATTTATCATTAACGATAATTGCATGCTGTTAGACTTTCATCATGCTATGCTGGCCGGGAATGGATGACTCGCGTACGTCGGTAAATTTATTTTACCCTAATTTATCCAACCCGATTTTTCCGAATGAATAGAACCAAATGCTTAGATTGATCACCAGAAGTATTAGCCACTATTCTATCATATATGTCAGTTCTGCATCCATTCCCTGACCAAACTGTCACAAATACTCAGACGAATACATATATAGATAGATGGCATATAACAGTTGTACACTAGTACGAAAAACTACGATTATCACAAAGCTACAACTAATAGGTTTCTACTTATTCTGCTTTATTAAATTAATTTAATTATTAAATTAATTTAATTAGTATATGCATGATGACGAAGTCGATCGATAAATGGACACACAATGACTCCCTCCGTGAGCCCCGTCCACGAATACTACCAATAGAACTATATTTGCAAACATGGCACACAGCAAAAGTCAATCTACGTCGATCCGCCAGTCGGCCACGACACCGTGCATAGACCAGTGGTTTAGCGTTGGTATGCGCAGGTGCAGAGTATGAAGAAACGTATAACATGAAAAAGGCGCATAAGCCCTCTCGGTCTCCTCGATGCACCACTTTCGTGTGTGGTTCAAATTCTAGAAGAAAGTGGGTTCTTCCATATCGCCAGAGTTCCCAGTCATGTCGCTTTGGAACAGGTTGTCAAGTGGATATGAGCTTTATTTTTTGATTGATATAACTGAATGTATGTACTTAAGTCGCTAGAATGGAGGGTAAAGATTTCCGGACGTGCTCGGTTCATGATCGCGCGTGTTTGCAGGTTCGCGTTTGTAACTTCGTAGGTAAAGGGCGAACACGAAATTATTGCGACACCGAAAATGTCATGCCAATTTTCTTATAATGTTTAAAATCAAACCAAAATTTTAGGGTAGTTTTATACATATATTTACTTCAAAAATCAAAAGAAAAGTTAATCGATGGAGTCTTGAGTGTAAAATTGAACGCATTTTTGCTTGATGCCCTCCATCAAAGTCTTTACAGTGTCATCCGGTACCAGTTTCATAGTTTTTTCCCATTTTCTTAACATGTCCTTCTCGTCTTTGACTGTCTTCTTGCTCTTCCGAAGTTCCCGCTTCATCATTGCCCAGTACTGCTCCACCGGGCGCAGCTCCGGACAGTTTGGCGGATACATGTCCTTTAGAACAAAATGGACAGAATCGGCCTTATACCACTCCAGGACACTTTTAAAATAGTGGCATGATGCCAAATCTGGCCAAAATAGCGGAGCTTCGTCGTGCTGCTGCAAGAACGGCAAAAAGCGCTTCTCGAGGCACTCAGATTTGTAGATCTCGCCATTTACTGTGCCCTTTGTCACGCAAGGCTCACTCCTCAGTCCGCAAGAGCAGATGGCCTGCCAAATGAGATATTTGGAGGCGAACTTCGACATTTTCTTCTTCTTAAATTTGTCGTCCACATAGAACTCTTGCCGGTGAAAAACTCCAACTCCGGAATTTGCTTAAAATCGGCTTTTATATACGTTTCGTCGTCCATCACACAGCAGCTATATTTCGTCAGCATCTTCTCGTAGAGCTTCCGTGCCCGAGTTTTAGCCGTCGATTGTTGCCGCTCATCGCGGTTTGGGAAGTTCTGTACCTTGTATGTATGTAGTCCAGCTCTCTTCTATGCATTGTGGACGTAGCTCTGCGACATGCTGATCTTTTTAGCCAAATCACGGCTTGAGACGTTGGGATTTGCTTTAATCATCCGCTTCACCTTTCCCTCCGTCTTTTTGTTCTCCGGTCCCGGTTTTCTTCCAGTTCCTTTGCGTGGTCCAACGTCAACCGTTCCTGGAACCGCTTCAACACTCTGGAGACGGTTGAATGGTGAATGTTCAACATTTTTCCCAACTGTCGGTGCGACAGATCAGGAAATTCCAGGTGTTTGGAAAGAATTTGTTCTCTCGATTAGCGTTGGTTCACCTCCATTTTCGTTGAATCGAAAAACAAAACTTCGAGTTTAACAGCATGTAATCAATACACATCAATGAGAAAGTGTGCAAAATTTGGTTGATTTTTACCCAATGGTAAAAAAGTTATGTTCTGTTGAATGTGTCGCAATAATTTCGTGTTCGCCCTTTACTAAAACGATCACTTTATTACCGGAGTGTTAAGTTTGCGTGATCGCTGGCATAGGTGTGCGTAGAAGTATGTTGACATGTGCTCGCATGTATGTGACTTCGCGTGTATAAATACGATTTTATAATCCAGTGGCCATTCACATATTCGTGTGTAATTTTGGATGGCGCCGCGGACCGTCATTCTGATATTTAGTTTTCGGTGTACGGAGCACATTCTGAGAGGGAGTGAATTACCCCATATCACTAGAGTTCCCGATCATGTCGCCATGGAGCGTCTAATGGTCTCTAGTGGATATGGGAGTTATTGCTTCCTAAATTTTTCAAGTTTTTTCTATTAATTGACATGGGCCTAGACTGTTGGTACCGAGTATAGAGACTTCCGGACGTGTCCGATTCATTATCGCGCTAGCGCGGGAGTTTGTAGGTTGACGCTTGCGATCGCGTTTGTAAGTTAATGAGTGCTGAGACGTCCACCTTATCACCGGGGTGTTATCATGTTTGCGAGATAGTGGGCGTAGGTTGCATGGATAATCGCGAAGGGCTCAAACGTTTGTATGCTGACGTGATTTTATAACACATTTGCGTGTGTTCTTGAATGGTCGCGCGAATCGTGAGTCTGATATTAAATTTTCGGTGTACGGTTCAGAGAGTGTGTTCCCTTATATCGCTAAGGTTACGCGTTGTCTAATAGATATTAGCTGATATCAGCTGAAGGCATGGATTTAGGCTTCTAGGATCGAGGATGAGAGATGTAGATTAGATAGATACAAGATACAACTGAAATTATGATCATCACATTTGTCATGTGTACATTAGTACTTTAAACACCACTAATACTTGAATAGCCAACCACCACACATAGCACATCCTTTCTCAATTATCTATTTGTTATTGGTTAATTTTGTGACCCGAGCAAATACTCATGGGTTCAAACACTACATAGGGCCTTGAAAAGACCTTAAACATGGTCCGTGCCAAAATTCACAACCATCAAGACACCATAAAATAGTCACGAAAACCCATAAATACACCAACATATGGTATTTTATATGGGATCTACCGGACCATGGTGATGGTGTTTTCATGGGTTGAACCCATTTCAAACACCCATGTCAGACCCCATGAGCATATGTTTATTATGGGCTTTTCGTTCGCTTGGGGAGCTAGAGGAAAAATATAGAACAAAAAAGCCCCCATCAGCCCTCCCGGCCTCCTCGATACACCACTATCGTTGTAATCAACATGTTGGAGCGGGCTTCTTATATAAATCAAATCCTGAGTATAGGCATAATGATTGGTGAACTTTTAACATGAGAACTAATCAACCTCCAGTAGTAGAATTTGGTACAAAAAGAAACTAAAAAGTGCGAAGGTCCTTATATTTAGATAACTCTATTGAATCTATTGTAGCTTGATGATTTTTACAATACCGTCATTCCCATCAACATGCGAGAGAGAACTAGCTGTTTAGTCTACCGGAGACTATCTACAATATTCGAAGAAGGAAAATTCCTCGATCAAAGGCAGTTTGCATTTAGAAAAGGCAGAGGAACTGGGGTCTGGGTCAATTGGCATAAAGTCATTTGGTATAAGGTCATTTAGCATAACGGACATTTGGCATTACGGACATTTGGCATCATTTTGTGAAGTGGTCACAATGGAGGATATTCGCCATTTCTTCTACTACAGAAAAACACATAATTTAAGACTGTGCGAGAGGTCAGGTAATTCGGCATAATTTTGAGCCGTCATACTGTGCAAGGTCTTTCCGTATAAATATCTTTATGTTAAGGAAAACAGTAATTTAGCATAACGGTCGTTTGGCATAGGTATATGTAGTGATAAAGCTATTAATTACCAGGATGTTTTTTAGTATATCCTTTCCTGTATGTATTATATATTTTGATTGTATGTTGGCAGTAACGTTCATTGTTCGAGGGAAAGTTAGTTATGCAGTTGTTAACAGCTGGCAAGTAGCTCAAATGTGTGAGAATAACGGCAACTACTTAAATATTTAAATGGCTTTTAACGAGTTTGTTTATTAATAGCACTGCAATTGAACTTGAACCAAAATTAATTGGATTATTCTTCTTTACCAATTAAGGGGATCCTCTTATATAATTGTGGCAAAATGTACCTAATGTTTAAACATTTTTTTTGAGCAGTAAAATGATTTAGACATGTGAGCTATTATGCAAAATGATCATCAAGGTTTCATCTATAAAATAAAATTTTTCGAGTGTAAGGTGTCAAAAATGGCGTCCAAAATGGCGGCTTTCTCGGAACAAGATTTTTCGAATCTGCGGGCATTCTCGTTCTTGAGCCATTTAATCAATCAACTTCGGGTTTTGCTCGCCTAAAAGAAGACAACATGTTCGGGCGCTGTAACCTACAAAATCGCAATATTTTGATCATTAACAATTTTTTACAGCCGGCCATAGTGGACAAATCATGCGAAAAAACGATACTTTATTTTAAGTAACCGCCATTTTGCTTCTATATCGAATTTTTTCATGTTTTTTAGGTTGGGGCGCCTCTACGAAACGTAATCTTCAAGATCGTTTTGGATTGCTGCGTGTAGAAGACGAATTGCGACCAGTATCGTGCCCGCAGATGAGATCGATTTTCAAAACACCTTTTGCTGGAGCCGCCATTTTGGACGCCATTTTTGACACTTTACACTCGAAAATTTTTATTTTATGGAATAAACATTTTGCAGAATAGCGCACATATCTAAGTCATTTTACTTCTTCAAAAAAGATTATTAAATATTAGGTACTTTCGGCACAATTATATAAGAGGACCTCCTTAATAAAAATCATTTGCGCCTGTTGTGGCTACGTCACATCGCTTCAAGTCGCGTGCTGTCCGACATCGCTGTCGCTCCGTCGGACTTAAACTAATTTATAGCCCCTATGATTGAGTAATCCGAGCAAACGAGTGGATTACAGGTTTGCTTGCGAGGGGCCACCGCTAGGCTTTACTAAAACTAAGTCATAGCCAAGTATCCATGACTGCAAAAATAAACAAGCACAAAAATTTCAAAAATGGAACTCAAAAGAACTGCTCATATTTAAAGGCAGGCAAATTTATTTTTTTTCAAGAGTTGTCCTACTGGAGCTGTAGAGCTAGGTTCTCGGAAGGGCTCCCCGTCAGAATCACATACTACAATTTGCAGACGAAACAGGCAATGTCGCCACTAAAACACTGCATTAGGCCAATTGTAGCAGGCCGTGATTCTGAATGTGATATTTATTGTACGGTTCAGGTATGTGCGGGCGTAGGGACTCGCGATAGCGTGTATCATCGCGAAGGGCTCGAACATTTGTACGTTAACGTGCTCGATCGCGTGTGCGTTTGTATGTCGCGTGTGCTAACGTGTATGAACTTCGCGTGTATAAATTCTATTTCATAACCGTATGCCTTTCGCATATTCGCGTGTGTTCTAGAATGATCGCGCGCGGACCGTGAATCTGATACTTAATTTTTTGTGTACGGTTCAGATTCCAGAAGAAAGTGGGTTCTTACATATCATTAGAATTCCCATTCACGTCGCCGTAGAACGCGTGGTCTAGTGGATATGAGCCTAATTTTTTTTATTGGTCCAACTGAATGTATGGACCTAAATTGCTAAAATGAAGGCTAAAGATTTCCGGACGTGACCGATTCATGATTGCGCGCGTTTGCGGGTTCGCGTTTGAGACCGAAATAACTTCGTAAGTACTAAAACGTTCACACAATTGCCGGAATGTTATCAAGTTTACGCGATCGCGGGCATAGGTGTGCGTAGATGATCGCGAAGGGCTTAAGCGTTCGTATGTTGACGTGTTTGTCGCGTGTGCTCGCATGTATGTGACTTCGCGTGTATAAATTCCATTTTGAAACCCTGAGGCCATTCATATATTCGCGGACCGTCATTCTGATCTTTAGCTTTCGGTGTACGGATCACATTCTGACAGGGAGAGAGTTACCCCATATCACTAGAGTTTCCGGTCATGTCGCCATTAAACGTTTTGTCTAGTGGATATGGGAGTTATTTTTCAATTTTATTATTTTTTTATTAATTAACAAGGACCTAAATTGTTGGTACCGAGGATAGAGACTTCCGGACGATCCCGATTCATGATGGCGTGAGCACGGGAGTTTGTAGTTGACGCTTGAGATCGTGTTGCTAAGTTTTTGAGTCCTGAGATTTTCACCTTATCACCGGGGTGTAATCATGTTTGCGAGTTCGTGGGCGTAGGTTGCTTGGAAAATCGCGAGGGGCTCTAACGTTTGTGCGCTGACGTGATCTTGTAACGTGTGTTCTTGAATGGTCGCGCGAACCGTGAGTCTGATATTAAATTTTCGGTGCCCGGTTAGAATTCTGGCAGAGAGTGGGATCGTTTATATCGATAGGGTTCTCGGTCATGTCGCCATGAGACGTGTTGTCTAATAGGTATGGCCGTATTTTCTTAATTGGTCCAGCTGAAGGCATGGACCTAGGCTTCTAGGATCAAGAATAGACTTCCGGACGTGATCGATTCGCAATCGCGTGCGCGAGGGCATTTTTGTAGGTTCCCGCTTGAGACCGCGTTTGAGAATGTGTGAGTGTTAGGACGTTCACTATCACCATCTTTGCTGACCCAGCTGAAGGCGAGTGTAGAATGGCAGTATAGGACTCGAAAAGAAGAAATAAAGGACAATATATGAGAGACGTAATAGATTAGATAGGTACAAGATACAGCTGAATTTATGATCATCACATGAAAGACATACATTAGTACTTCAAACTCTACCAATACTTGAATAGCCAACCACCACACATAGCTCATCCTTTCTTTTTTTATGTCGCTAGCCGTGCATTGAAGAATGCCTAAAACTAGGCCCCGTCGAGTCCAGTCCGTCATCTCTCCGTCGAGTCCTGTCGTGTCTGGGGCTTCCAGGTTACATGCATTCACCAGACGAGACTAGCTTATGTCAGCTTAATTGTGCACTGGTTTCGTAGAATCGAGGCGATCATCGAAATGATAGATCCTGCGAGTGAATGCACTTGGCCCAGTCATCTGTCGAGCATTTGTATATTTGCGAGTTTGAATGTTTACGTGTGTATGGGAAGTGTTGTGTGTTCAGATATGTGTGTTACCTGTAAATAATAAGTTAATACAAATAATGTTTAATGTGTTAAAATAAGACATGTGTAATATGCTACTTGCAGTTTTTGGTCGTTCCTACTTATCTGATTCAATTGAGTATGAGAGTACATCTCAATTCTTCTAAAACCTGGCGACGTCTGATGGTAGCGAATAGTCATTGTTGGCAGCAATGTTACCCTTTTTTGATGAATGAACTCGAAGAGGTCATCATAGGAATGTGACGCATGAGACCGAAAATAAATAAACCAAAATGAAATGAATAGAAGAGTTAGTATTATTATTGAGTATTATTTGAACAACACACATGTAACATGCAATAAAACTACTTGGAATCGTCTAAATGCCAGAAAATGATATATATTTACTATTAACGACAATTGCATTCCGTTAAAAGTTTCTCATGCTATGCTGACCGGGAATAGATGATTGATGTGCGTCGGTAAATTAATAATACCTTCATTTATCCAATCCGAATGATTCGAATCGAATGCACGAATTGAACACCGATAAAAAGTGATCCAAAGAAGGATTACCCACTATTCCATCATATAAGCCAGTTCTGCATCCATTCCCTGACCCATATGTCACAAATACTCAGACGAACACATACACAGATAAACATACGACTAGCACGTAACAATTTTACACTAGTACTAAAAACTACAATTATTACAACACAACACAACTAATAGGGTTCAACTGTTATTTTTTTAATGCGCCTGTGCACGTTGACGAGGTCGACCGATAAATCGACACACAATGACTCCCACTGCGAGCCATGCTCAAAAAGACAGCCGTTAAGCAGTTGAACAATGTCTGCAAACACAGCCCACAGAAAAAGTCAATCCATGGCGACCCGCCAATCGGCCACACCAGTGTGCACAGGATCTTAGCTGACTGTTAGTTTGGGCTGGTGCAGAGTATGAAATAACAAAAAACATAAAAAAGACCCATAAGCCCTCGCGGTCTCCTCGATGCACCACTATCGAGGCGTAATGCAATAACCATCTTAAAGCAGGTGTCTGCTCAAACATGCTTGAAGATGTTTGCAATACCGTCAACCTAGGAGAGGGATATTTAAAGGCAGGCAAAATTAGTTATAAAATGTATTCACTCGAAATATAATTAATATCAGGTAATGGATAACAACACATTATTTCTTAGTGCAGCTTTAACCTTATGGGTCAATCACCCGATAAACTACGCATTCGGCTGTTATGAAAAAATGACCTTCAGTAAGATCACTTTGCAAAATTATGCCAAATGTCCGTTATGCCAAATGTCCGTGATCAATTCTCAAAAAAAAATTATGACAAATGACCGAAAAGCCAAATGGCCTTTATGCCAAATAACCGTTATAATGGAAATTCGTGCAAAGCTTCCTCAACGAAAGAAGCTTTCAGGTAGCAGTCGGCGGGTCACTCTTCTCAATACAACAAGAAGAAAACGGAGTACCCCAGGGGTCGGTGATTGCGGCAACTCACATCTACATCCTCGTTTATGCGCACGATATTGTTTTGTTAGCCACGGGTCAGAACGCTCGAAAGGCAAAAATAAAACTGCAAACAGCGATGCGAATGATTACAAAATGGGTCGATAAAGTCGGATTCAGAACGACGGCAGAAAAAAGCCTAATATCCCACGTATGTAAACACAACCCAAGCCATGGCGGCAAAAAATCACGATAGGCAGAACGACGGTTCCATTCAGAAAGACGGCAAAAATAATAGAAGTTACCATCGATCGTAAATTTTCTTTCAAACCACACTTTGCAAGGGTAAAAGCGGAAACTCAATCCAGAACTCGTCTCATTAAAACCATCAGCAGTATGTACAAGAAGGGGACCCGGAGCTCTCTTCTACAGGTCGGTAACAGCTTGGTGACCAGCGAACTGCTATATGGGATCGAAAACACGGCAAGGGGGTTCGACGACATGATAGTAACTCTAGGACCAACCTACAATAAAATGGTCAGGAACTGTTCTGGTTTATCACCAAGTACCGCTGCATTAAGCAGTTGTATTGAAGCAGGGGTCCTACGTTTCAATGCAATCGTAGCCTTATCCACAATTCGAAAAACAGCGGGATTTCTAGAAAAAACGGAAGGTAACTACGACACCACGATTGCTGTCACTAAAAACATTGTAAAAGTCTTTCCCTAAATTGCCCACCTTCCAATCATTCGACTTCCTACTATCTGGGATCGACGATGGAATCGTAGAAGTCCCACAATCGATTAGTCCATAAAAAATACACTGAAAACCGGAGACCCACCCCAAAAATCGCAATATTTAACGAAACCCTGAACACGAAGTACAAGGACAACACAAGGTAATTTACACCGACGGATCCAAATATGAAACGGCCGTAGTCATTATATGTAACAACATGGGGAATTGCTACAAATTACCTAGCACCTACTCCATCTTTTCTGCCGAAGCGTCAGCCATTCACGCGGTACAGACTCAACACTCGTCGAATGCAAACCAATCAGTTCTACTGTATACAGACTCAGCTAGTGTGCTATCCGCCTTGGAAAAAGGATCAAGGATGCAAAATGCCTACCTTTTCCACGGCTGTAATTTTTCTGCCTACATTCTCGTTTCTCTCTCGATGCTGCTGTCATTCGCTAGTGCAAGACGCCCAGCGCTGTACGGCTGCCTGTGTGCAAAGCAGTAACATGACAAAAAACTACTGTCCCCAGTACAGCCACCAGACGCGAGCGGTACAGCTTCTCTTTCCTTATTTTACATTTTTTAATATTTTCAATCTTTTTAATATTTTTATTCAAAAATGACGACAATGAATGTGGCTCATTTACGCCACGGCCGGCATCAACGTTTTCGTGTGCTGGACTCTCCCTTTGACTATGCAGAGAAAAATGTACAAAGCGAGAGAACAAACTTTACTACGCCACACTCTCACCGAGCAGTCGGAGTACAGCAGCAAAACAAAAATGTATTCTACTGCTGTACGGGAAAATGTACTCGGTTTGGCTACTGTTCTGGCAAGAGCTGTAGTGATGCGTCGCTGTAGCGGGCTGTACGGCTTGTGCAAATGTAAATATATCGAAAAAAATGTAGTTTATCGGTACCGTTGGCATCCCTGAAAAGGATCCTCGAAACACTCTTGGATCCAGGCGATAGAGAATGTCAGTGACGATAGAACAACGTTATGTTGGATCCCCGGTTGCTGTGGAATAAACGGCAACCATGAAGCAAACCGCCTCGCAACGCTCGGTAGGAGAAGCACACTGCTAACAAACGAAGTACCGGGAACAGACATCAAGCACAACGTCTATGGATTGCTACGCAATGAAATAGAAAGGAGATGGAGAACTGAACAAGCATTGTTTCTTCGGAAAATCAAAGGCAACCTGACAAGATGGGATTATCGTATTTCGAGGAGAAAGCAGCAAATCTTCTCCTGGCTGCGGCCCGGGCACACCATGCTGACCCACAAAAGCCTATAACAGGGCACAAAAGCCTATAACAGGAAAGCAATCGCACAATTTGCCACATATGCAACGTGCCACGCACTGTTGAACACCTCATCACCAGATATCCTGAATACTGTGAATTTGGTGAACTATATCAAATTCGAATTGTTGAAATGTAGTTTACCATCCAGAAGTGATAAATGAACGTAAAGTTTAAAATCACTCCTTAATGAACACAGTAATCAATCAATCAATTGCTTCAGTACGCCGAAAACAAATCTTTAGCAGCAGTTTAAAATCAATTGGAATTCGAATAAGTGTTAAATTAGTTTAATAATTACTGTTAACAAGCCGATCTACATCAGGATGACGACTGGACGACACGGCTGTCAATATACATTTCCAAACAAACCAGTCCAACATTTCAATATTGCAAAACATACAATCAATTCTTATTCAAAAACTGGAAAATTGGCAACCTTCCATACTGGCCTACCTCAACACATCCCCGAAACAGCCTTAGAACGAATAGGATGCAGCGCAATGCATTTATTTTATTGTACAATGCACAGAACAGCAGAAGGAACAACAAACAGCGACATTACAATCAGAAGCTATTTTATGAAGGTGTAGACAGAGTGCAGACACCGGAAGCGCGCGACTGCGCAGTACACGCAAAACATGTGCTATTGCCAGCTCGAATCATAGATACATCATCAGCAGCTTCGGAACATCGTCGTCATTATTTTCTCCAGCTAGTGTTGCATATCGTCGTAATAATTCGTTTCTAGACAATACAAGATTTAGAACATAACATTTTTAATATATAAAAGTAGAATCAACCGGATTTCGCGATTGTGATTAACTGAAAGCAAGTTAACAGTAGTTTCGAATCACCATGGGAAGCTTTTTGTCACACCCAACAGGGACGGAAGTTTTGAAGAAGAACCAGGAATATATCTCCGAAATGAACAAGATAAAGGTAAATTCATTGTCACAAAAGTCAGATACATTACTTTCGCTTTCGTTGACAGATGGAACGCTGGATCCAGATGCACTACCAGATCAAAGAACGGGAAGCAGCGATGGAAATATCACGAGCCCGGGAACTGTTCTATTGGCTATCGTCCTTCTACTGCGTCTCAACTGTTGGCTTTATCGGTCGGTTCAACACCACCCGGCGACCCGCAGTGCTAGCACCAATTGTGCCGTTAACATTCCTCGTGGCTTACTATGCTGACCTGGCGTATGGAACTAAAGTTCATAGGATAATAGGTTAGCCACCCTTCGGATCTGCTAACTAATAAATAATTAATGAGCCTTGTTTCAGCCGAAGCGGAAATGATAATGCAACACGAGCCCGAATTGCTTGAGTGGCCCAGTGGCTTACCTACGGTTTCGGAAATTGATTCGGCACGTCTGGAGAATGATGATAGGATCCGTATGCATCCTCATCAACTGTAAGTGCTAGAAAAACGGGGAACATACCGCACAGACTCTGAAGTGCTCATGTAGGTCAACCAAAGCTTTATCACAAAGATGCGATTACATATATCATACCGAACTTCGAGAACGGGTAAGCGAAATAGAATGGGACAGAGGAGGATATCATAAATGTAATAGGAACATTTCCTCTTTCAAATTGTTATGTGTTTTAACCCCTACTGACAGCATATATGTACATATCGTGTTGAACGTCTGGTTTGTAGTATTTCGTGTTTCGTTCGATTTTTGGTGTTGGTGAGTGTATCGTGTCGAACAAGTAAACCATTCGAGAACACCTGCTGAATCATAATAGGTTTTTACAGCTTGGCTCATATTTCCAGCTCGCTTCTCTATCATGAAAATAAATGCAAAGAAATATCACAGTAGGTTTCATGCAAAGGCGCCTCCCAGGATGATATGTAATACATCTAGGAAAACTATCAACTAGTATTCATCGTTAAGTGTAACTTCCAACTTCAATATTATATAAAAAGCATTTCAACGCGTTCATCTTATTGAAAAATAATCCATTTATCGGTGTTGTTCCAAACATACAAGAAAACAATAACATTCGTGCATTAACGACTATTAAAAATTGTTAAAACTAGTCCATTGTTGAAAAACCGATAATAAACCTTTTAGCTGTTTACTGTACTAAATTTTCCTCAAGGTGCTGAACTTCTCTTCGTGTCCAAGTATTACACGTTATTTAGCTAAGCCAAAAAAACGAGTCCCTTTATAATTATTACTCGAAGCGACCACTTAACAAAAAAGTTATAAACTTACGATCGAAATAAAATCATTGTACACATTTAACAGTTCCATAACGAAAGAAACAAACATACCTTATTCTTCCAGTGCGGAATGGTGTCCTTCACTTCGCTCAGCTTCTTCTCGATCGCCTGCAGAATCTGCTCGAACTCCAGCCGCTTCATCTTGCCCTCGGATTCCTTCTTCTGTATCGCCACAATCTCCTTCTTGATGCTGGACGATCCGTCGTGGGCTTTTTCGATCTCCACCTGCAGTTCGTCGATTTCCCGCTTCAGCTCGGTGGCTTGCTCGTCCAACTTTTCCCGTTCGTCGTTTCCCTGGCGGATGGCGGTCTGAGCCGCCACCACTTCCTCCTCCATGCTTTGGATTTTATCTTCCGCCTTTTTTACGTTGCGCTCCGACGTTTTGATTTCCACCGTCAGCTTGGAGATGTTTGTCGTCAATTTATCGATTTGTTTAGTCAGATTGTTAATTTTTGTCTGCAGGTCTTTCACTTTGCTGTTGGTGATGTCGGTGATTTGGGCAGTTATCTGATCGACCTTCTTTTGGATGGTGTTGGCCGCATCGCTAGAGGTTTTGTGTTCCGCTTTGCATTCTTTCACCTTTTCCTCTAATGCACGAACTTTCTCCGGATCGGAGTGAGTTTGGGCCACCCGAGCCTGCTGGCGTTCGACTTGTTCCTTCAGTCGAGGCAGCTGTTCGGACAAACTGTTGACATCCATCTTCAGTCGTTTGACTTCGTTCTCCTGGTGCTTCAATTGTGCGGCTAACTTTTGGATCTCATGTTCCAGTTGACCCTGTTGCTCTTGCAGGAAGTTTATCTGCGACTGTATTTCCTGTGCCTTGACTTGCAAGTGTTCCACTTCCTTGTTTGATTTGGGTGTATCCGAAGCGGACGTTTTGGTTTGCACCTTGGTACCCATGCGGCCTCGCTGCATCGAACGACCACCACCGGACATCGTACCGGAGGTTTCGATTACATCTCCGTTTAGTGTTACCACGCGGTAACGTTTCGCACCGTAGGCGATTCTTTGGCCCTGGTCAAGATTATCGCCGACTAGTGTGTCACGCAGGGCGAAATAAAACGCGGGTAAGACACGCTCGTCTTCGACGCGCACCAAGTCGAACAGGCGGGGCACGTTTTCCGGTCTGAAACGAAACAATGGAATTGCGGTTCTTTAATAAAATGCAGAATGGAAGGATGAAATTTTTAAGCCTACTCTTTTCGGAAGACTAGGAAGTGAACTGACTGCTTTTATTAGCTTAACAAGTTCCATGTTAGTAGCGACGCTAAAATTAGGAAAATGAATACCAGGTGAGAATACGATTATTAGGATGATTCCGTTGAATATCATTTAGTTTGAATTAACAGCCCGAAGTGTAGTCAAAACACTCAGGTTATGTCACAGACACTACTAACCCAAATTGTTTCAAGAACATATATTGTGGACTGGCAAATTTATTACTTTTTATGGCATTTCTCGAAAAACTTTCTTTAATTCAAGTAGAAGTAATTTTTCGTATTTTTTAAATTAAATACTAGGCACCAATAGAAATAAAATGTTCATATTGTTGGTTACTTCACACGCCAGGCATTCGGTTCGATTGGACGTGTTCTACTGCTTGCATAATCAAGCCAGCGAACTATTCATATTGTTAAATCGAAGGTAGCTCTTCTGTCGAACCATGAACAGTGGAAATTAAGGTTTCTTTTTTTACTGAGTGCTTCAGACCGAATTTTGGGTGAAGTTAAAGCAAATTCGTGGAACCCGTACCACCGTTGATTGGGGGCTAACCTATTTGGCATAAAGTCATTTGGCATAATGCCCGTTTGTCATAGAAAAAAAATTATAGTAGGCCATTTGGCATACAATATACAGTATGTTGAATGCTATTAAAGTCGTTTGGCATAAGAGCCATTTATTTATTTATTTATTTATTTATTTATTTATGAAATTCAAGGTTGTTGTTGTATGGGAAAAGCCCATTTTAAGGTTCACTTCAGAAGCAGACCTCGAATGCGCGTAAAAACTCATCATCTTTTCGTACGTTTATTCTCCTCATTACAATGATCTCACATTACTAATTAACAAAATTACCTACGTATTATACAGCGATACAATAAGATTACAGAAATATTTTATCTTAATCTTTTTTTTTATCCCTTTATGGGCAGCTAGGGCCGAGGGTGGTGGCTAGCGGGTTTCATACATCCTTGACCTGACGGACAAAGCTATGGTGCCTTGAACACAGGCAACGCAGATCCAAGGCCATCATTGAAATGATAAGTTCTGCGTTTGAGATGTACTTCCCCCGGTTTCCAGACGAATGCCTGTAATTATTACTTGTTGCTTTGTATGTATGAATCTAATGTTCAGTCCTGGGTGGTGTATGCGTGGAAGGTGTGGTTTTTAGCGTGCGAGTCCAGGAGTGCATATCTGTCTGGGTTAGCGTGGGCGTTTACTAATTGTGTAATAGTGTGATCGCCAAAGGCTCGAGCATTTGAATGCTAGCGTGTCTCTAACTTTGCGTGCATAAATTCGATCTTAGATTCGTGTGGCCATTCGCATATTCACGTGTATTCTTGAACGATCGCGCGCGGACCGTGAATATGATAATTAATTTTAGTGTATGGTAGAAGAACGTGTTGTTTGGTGAATATGCATCATTCATTGCATCATTTTTGATTGGTCCAACTGAAGGCATGAGTCGAGAGTAGAGAATTCCGAACGTAGCTGGTCTATGATCGCGCGAGTGGTGGGTTAATGCTTGCGACCGCGGTTGTAAAGTTATAAGTGCTGAAAAGTTCACTTAAGTAAGGGGGTGTTTTAATGTTGGCGAAATTGCGAGCGTAGGTGAGTGTGGATGATTGAAATTGTAATGTAAATTCGCGTTGTTTGTGTTATCGCGAAAGTTAAGGGTGTTTGTGCGCTTTGGATGTGAGTGTATATGGGAGAATATGCTATTGGTTGTGTTAGTGAGTATGAGTATGAACCTAACTTAAGATATAGTAATAAAAGGAAAAATAACATGCCGAATGTTTCTTTCTTTAGGTCGCTAACCGTGCATTGCAGAATGCCTGAAAACTCTGAACTAGGCCTCGTCGAGTCCAGTCTGTCCGTCTCGTCCTGTCGTGTCTGGGGTTTCCAGGTTACATGCATTCACCAGATGAGACTAGCTTATGTCAGTTTACTTGTGCACTGGTTTCGTAGAATCGAGGCGATCATCGAAATGATAGATCCTACGAGTGAATGCACTTGGCCTAGTCACCTGTCAAGCATTTGTGTATTTGTGTATGTTGAGATATGTGTGGAGCCTGTAAATAATATTTTAATGCGAATAATAATTTATACGTCAAAATAAGAAATGTGTTATATACTACTTGCAGTTTGTTGATCGTTCCTACTTATCTGATTCCATCGAGTATGAGAATACATCTCCATTGTTCTAAAACCTGGCGACGTCTGATGGCAGAGAAGAAGCATTGTTGGCAGCAATGTTGCTCTTCTTGGATGTATGAGCTCGAAAAGGTCATCACAAGAATATGACGCATGAGACCGAAAATAAATAAAAATTAAATAAAGAGAAGAGTTAGTATTGTTATTGAGTATTAATAATATTCCGATTTTTTTTCGAGAGTTGTCCTACTGGAGCTGTAGAGTTAATTGATTCAATTAAGGCGTGGACCTAGACTTCTGGAATCGAGGATAGAGACTTCCGGACGTGAACGATTCATGAATGCGCGAGTACGGGGGACTGTAGGTTCACGCTTGAGACTGCGTTTGAGTGATTACAAGTGCTGAGACGTTCATATTATCACCGGGATGTTATAATGTCTGAAAGAGCGCGAGTATAGGTTGCGTGGATGGTCGCGAAGGGCTCAAGCATTTTTATATTTGTTTGTCGCGTGTATGTGACTTTGTGTGTATACATTCGATTTTTATGTAGTTTAGTGGATATGAGCATTATATTTTTGATTGGTCCACCTGAAGGCATTGGACTTATGCTACTAGGGCCGAGAATAGGGGATTCCGGACGAAACCGATTCATGATCGCGCGAACACGGGCATTTGGAGGTTCACTCTCGAGACCGGGATTGTTAATTTATAAGTGCTAAACCATTCACTTAGTCACCGGGGTGTTATACTTTTAAGAGATCGTGGCTGTGGTCGTGCGTGGATGATCGCGAAGGACTCGAGCGGTTGTATGTGGACGTTTTTGTCGCGTGTGCTAGTATGTATGTAACTTCGCGTGGACGCATTATTTTTATAAGCGTGTGGCCATTCGCATGTTTGCGTATTCTTCAATGATCGCGCGTGAACGTCTTGTCTAGTTTTTATTTCTATTGGTCCAACTAAAGGCATGAATTTGGGTTGCTAGGATCAAGGGCGGAGACTTCCGGAAGTGACCGATTCATGATTGCGCGAGCTTAGGTTCTTAGGTTCCAACGTTCACCTAATCAATCGGGGTGTTTGAATATTGGCGAGATCGCGGGCGTTCGTATTTGTGACCAGGTTTGTGTTATCGCGTAGGCCACGTTTGTACGTTTGGAATGAGAGATTGTTAGTGTATATGAGAGAATAAGCAATTTGTGTTAGTGAGTGTTAGCATGGATCTAATTGAAAATATAGCAGCAAAAGAAGGGTGCCTGCAGAGAGAATTGGGCCCTAAACCCACATTGTATATTATTTGACCATGGCAGTGAATAATAAAGGTCGCCAAGTTAAGTACTAAAATTGATCACAATGTAGCTTAACTAAAAAGAAATTAATCGTATCCCAAGTTTCTGTGATATAATCACTGTAATACTGCTTTGGTGGAAAAGCCCCCGGACCACATCAAGGTACAGTATCATGCCGAGGGAGAAATATTTTATCTTAATCTTATAAACTAATTCAATCTTCTAAGTCTATTCATGAAAACATCACTGGAAACATAAAAATCAAAATGGTCATACACACTATTGAAAACATTACACATCGCCCTTATGGTTACGAGATCTAAGGTTTCTCGGTAAATTGATGTTGATTTATTAGAGAATATCTGGGACATTTATTTTGCCAGTCAATATTTTCCCAACAAATTGATTGATTGGTTGTGAATTGCCTTCGATTAAAAATATTACATCGCACGGACTAAAAAACTATAATCTAATTAAAGCTATTTTTAATTAGAAAGACTCTACTAATACTAAGATCAAAACGTGGATAAACGTTGTTGAAGAGTATTCTGTCCGTATAGTGTACGATGTGTTGAGCGCCGGAAAAAATCATTTATCCGGAAAGATTTTCCTGGAACGTTGAAGTCAAGCTTGGCTAAGAGCACAGGGGAATCCATGTTATCTGTAAGCAAGTCGAAGATGAAGAGTCGTTGCAGAAAGATTCTCCTATTTCGCAGCGTAGGGAGATTAATGAGAGCGCAGCGATCTTCGTATAGAGGTAATTGTAATCGATTTTGCCAGGGCAGCCGACGAAGGGCAAACCTGATGAAGTTCTTCTGTGCCCGTTCAAGACGATTAATGTGGACGGTTTGATACGTGGCCCAAACGGTAACTCTAGATTGCAGAATACTGCGTACCAGTGCGATGTATAGAGATTTTGGACAACAAACATCAGTGAAATCACAGGTGTTGCGCTTGATGAGTCCAAGTATAGCGTAGGATTTAGCTATGACAGAAGAAACATGTGCGGTGAACCGTAGTTTACAATCGAGAGTGTCACCTAGATCCTTGACGGATGCGACTCGTTCCACAGGAGCAGAACACATAAAGTATTCGAAAACAATGGGTGATTGTCAGTTTGTACCGAACACGCGTCGCGAATAGGTCGCCTACTGTTAAGCTCCGTAAATTGTCGCTTATACACAGTAGTGTATTGTGCCGGTTCAATCATTCGATCAATAGATATTTGGCGCTGCGAGTGATTTACTTAAAAAAGATTGTAGTGTGGTTACTTAACAACCGAAAAGGTGTGTATATCGCTGCGGAAGCGTAGTTCAACCATTTGTGACGCCGGTGCTCTGCCACCCGGACATCGTGAGACAATCGTTCAAAAATAAACTAATACAGAACAGCGATCAAGAAAACGTGTGTGCAATAGCGAATAGGTGGTGATACAACACAAGGTGGAACGCAAGATTGAATACAAGTCTACCAAGTTCGATACAGGTGACTTGCGCAGGATTGAAAATAAAGCTTGTGAACAAGTAAATAGATAACCGAGGCCAATAGGGCTGCATACGCCTCCTCCCGATAGGGAGGGAGGACCATCCTCTAGCCACGCTATACCTGATTATATGAACTCCGGGGATGTAACACTCTTAATGCGGGCGGTAAATGAAGAGGGGGAGGCGGAACAACGACTACCCGCTAACCCATTCTTGATCCTCCAATCCGTAAGGACGAAACTTCAAACCGATCCCTCGAAGATTATATCTGCAGTCAAAGAATCCAGAGGCATGCGGTATGTATTGAGAACAACGTCGAGAAAAGCATACAACGCGTTACTAGAGATGAAATCCCTCTATAATGGACAACTCATTGAAATTATCCCCCACCCAACCCTAAATTTCGTCCAGGGTGTCGTATACGATGTGGATACCAAGAATATTAGCTCCGACGAATTGGTCAAAGAGCTGAGCGGACAAAATGTGGTGGCCGTCAGGCGCATCACCAAAAAAGTCGAAGGTAAGGCGATAAACACTCCCCTAACCGTGCTTTCATTTTCGGGCTCATACCTCCCCGAAACGATCTTCATGAAACTAGTCCGCACCCCCCTTCGCCAATATTTTCCGACACCTATGATGTGCTATAATTGTGGAAAATACGGTCACAGTAGCCGCTCCTGCCTCAACCCGCACGTATGTCTGACATGTAGCGAAAAACACGAGATCAATAAAGAATACCCGTGCAAAGCACCAAATAAATGCATTAACTGCGGTGAGGAGCACTCAATCCGCCATCGTGAATGTCCAAAATACATCGACGAGCAAAATATTATTAAAATAAAAGTTTCCAATAACCTATCATTCTCGGAGGCGAGAGCAATCGTAACGAAAAGAAAGACAGGTGTTAGCTACGCAGACACTCTAAAAGAACTATTGAACCCCAACCTAGATGACAAGGACAAGACCATAAAACTGCTACGAGATGAGCTGACAAAGCTTAAGCAAAGTAACTTCAATCAGCAAGTGGAAAACGCAAAAGATAACGAGATACGCAGCTTGAAAACCCAACTGGCGGAGACAAGACAACAACTTGAAGAGGTTTTATGAGAACTCGCCGCCCTTCGAGGTGCATTCAAAGACTTCAGTAAACAAAAATTTGATGGAAAATTCGAAGACAGCAAGGAAAAACAGTAACCTACTATCGGTGCTTTCCCAAAAATAGCAAAACTTCAGAACAGATGGACTCCAGAAAAAGGAGAGCTCCAAACAAGAACGCAAAAGGAACATGGAGCGAAATCACAAAAGGGAGGACAAATCGAGGAGTCCAATCAAGAAGAAGGCGGAAGCCAACTCGACAATGGAACAACGAAGGAATACGAGAATCAGACCTAGCTCCATAGAACCCATAGAAAAATTCAACCAGTATCGAAATAAAGAGGGTACAATCCCTATTGAATTCTCCGACTGAAACAGGCAATAACGAACTACAAATTTCACCGCCATCAAATAGAGTTAATTCTGGATCAAGAAGAAAAAATGAAACAAATATCATTCGAAGTAACATCAAACCACTCGCCTGCGCTGACCCCGACCGGGGACGTTCCGGCACACCCCGATGCACCCCCGGCGGCTGTCGGCGTGGGACCATTGGAAAACCTACAGACAAGTACAAATAATACCATTATAATGCAAATCAGTACCCCGTTTCAAAATCTCCCAGCAGACACCCCACAAATTGGTACTACTTTCGGCACTCAACCTACGGCGGACTTCGTGGTCCTTTCCGCTGCCTCAACGGCTGTCGAGGTATCGAGCAGGCGGGCCGCCCGCTTAGAAAAAATCACAAGAACAACAGCATACTCGGTGGAATCGACCTTGACAACTACTCAGGCAAAGCAAACAGACGAAGCATTAAAATTGTCAACCAACGAATGCAATTTTGAAAGCACGCAAGAAAGCATTACGACTGCTTAAAAAAATTCCAAATCACCATCCAAAATGGGATGATAGGTCGGCAGACTTTCGAAAGAAAAGGAATGAGAGAAGAGCAGCTATCCAGAAAGCAAAAGCAGACCGTTGGTCAGAATTCCTTGGCGGCATAGGTCCAGAGTCCTCGACGGCCGAATTATGGAGAAGGGTAAACGCAATTAGTGGCAAACGCCGACAGAACGGACTGTCTCTCGAGATTAGCGGCGTAACGACCGTGGATCCCGAAGAAATTGCGAATGAAATAGGGCGACATTTTCAACTCATGCCATCAGATGAATCTTTCCGTCTAATTTCGCAAACCGCAAAGCTATTCATGAGGCGACACCGACAGTGTTCACACCCGATTCCAGTCAACATTACAATAGGCCGTTCTCTGGACCGGAGTTAGCAGTAGCACTCAGTGCATCCAGTGGAAATTCCGCGGGTCTCGACGAAGTGGGATATCCTCTCCTTCGACACCTTCCGCCAGCCGAGAAAAGGGCGCTTCTAGACAGCTTCAATAGACTGTGGGAAGGTGGACTCTTCCCAGACGACTGACGGACGGCTCTCGTCGTGCCGTTACCCAAAAAATGCCATAGTAAGAGATCAGTAAGGGATTTTAGACCGATAAACCTGTTACCATGTACTGCGAAAACTTTCGAAAGGATGGTTACCCAGAGATTATCAACCTTTCTGGAAGATAACGAACTGCTAGACAAACGACAATTTGCCTTCAGAAAGGGCTTAGGACCGGGTCTTCACCTGGGCTCTCTAGGAGAAGTAATCCACCAAACACTAAACAGCGACCAACACGCCGACATAGAAATATTGGATATTGCAGAAGCGTACAACACTGTTTGGCGAGCAGAAATTCTTAAACAATTACACAAATTGGGGGGTAAGGGGGAATCTTGACCGTTTCGTGAAAGAATTTCTCGGCAACCGTCGCTTTAAAGTAGGTATTGGGGGAAGCCTCTCTGAAGAATTCGTTGAAGACAACGGAGTCCCCCAGGGTTCGGTGCTAGCCGTTTTTAGTTGGAATGAACTCCCTTTTTTTCGTACACCCGAAGGATATATACATATTTGTATATGCTGACGATATCGTCTTAGTAGCTACCGGAAAAACAAAAGCACGCATCAGGATCAAAATACAAGCTGCGGTTAATGCCGTTAGTCGATAAGCTAACTCGGTCGGTTTCAACATCGCTGTAAGCAAGAGCATTATAACCCATTGCTGTGGATCTCACCACATAGCCACCGACAGACCTGTCATTTTGAACGGATCCGTAATTCCGTTTCGGAAAGAACCAAAAATTTTAGGAGTCACTCTGGACAGTAAAATGACGTGCATACCTCACTTTCGGCAGATCAAGAGAGACTGCCAAAGTCGAAAGCGCTTAGTCCGGACGATAAGCTCGCGTCATCCGAAGTGCAATCGTAAAACCGCTCTAAACATATCACAAGCAATCATTAGTAGAAGAATCTTCTACGGTATAGAAATGACTAGTAGAAACTTAGAGGGACTCGTAGAATATTTGGCCCCAGTCTATCACGGAGCGATTAGAATGGTCTCAAACTTACTACCAAGCACCCCAGCCGAAGCTGCATGCGTTGAGGCTGGCATTCTCCCCTTTCGAATGGGAAGCGGCTGCGACGGTGCTCAGAAGAGTTCTTGGATTCCTTGAACGGACATCAGGAAATGAGTGTTTTCTGCAAAATATAGCAAACGATATCTACGAAAAGTACTCTGGGAATCTACTACCATTCATTGGCCGGCGGCATAGAAATTGGCCACGCTCCTGGTCGGACAGAGGTCCCAACATCGACACCAATTTGTCGCGGAAAATCAAGGCAGGAGATTCCCCCAATGTCGTAGGAGCCGCGTTTCGGCAACTTCTGAATGGGAAATATCTTAACCATGTCCAAATTTTCACAGACGGATCGAAATCGGACGAGGAGGTTGGAGTGGGAGTAAGTGGCATTGGAACTGGCCTTGCCCTCCGCCTACCATCCTCCTGCTCCGTATTCTCAGCCGAGGCGGCGGCTATAGCAACGGCAATTGCAAACAAAACGGAAAACATACCCACGGTGATATTCTCTGACTCACTAGCCGTACTCACGGCACTCGAATCCGGGCAATCGAAACACTTCTACATACAGGCGATCGAGATGACCTCCGATATTCTCACCACACTCTGCTGGATACCCGAACACAGCGGCATTCGGGGAAATACCGACGCAGACAGACTAGCAGCCAGGTAGAGCTAGAAAACTGCTATCGAAGGAAGTTCCAACCACAGATATATACATCGAATTTACAAAAAAGGCGAAAGACAACTTCACACTGCGCTAGAAAGCATCGTATGGGCATCTACAAAAGATCAAGGGATCGCTGGAGACATGGGAGGACCGGAGGAGCAGAACTGAGCAGAAATATTATCCCGGCTCCGAGTGGGTCACACAAAGATCAGCCACACCCACACCATATATCGGGTTGATCCTCCCTCATGCGAAATCTGCAAAACTAGGCGCACTGTGGAGCACCTGCTCGCAACTGCAAAGAGCTGGAAGATCTCCGAAAAACATACCACATGTCTTCGTCCATTCTAGAAACACTTTCTTTCTTTTCTTTTCAACAGTCAACCAACAAAAACCAACAACTTTTCCAAAACCACATTCCTCCTAGGGACTACCTTACGGTATTACTTCGAAGATGGGTTTTTTTGTGCGTAGCACACACTTTAATTCAGTAGTTAGGTAGTAGTTAGTAGTGGGTTTCTTCAGTAGAGTTACAGCACCACTCCTCGACACACCATCAGTTCTCCACCATCCACATAGACTAGGAATTTCTGCATGACAGTCAGAAAGCTGGCTGTGAGTCGAGACTTAGTGCTCTTCCCTTACGGACAATCTGGGTGGCATGCTTCAGATTGTCTAATTCACTGAGCCCTTCGGCTCCCTTGTGCCATTCAGCACGGCAACTCCCTTCTCTCCCATTCAGTCCCCGACGATGGACCGGTTCGCTGGTGCCTCGACGACCCGCGACTGGTGGTGTCTCGTCACGGTCTACTCAGTCTAGTCCCCGGCGGTGAATCTAGCTTACACCGGCGAAGAGTTTCCCAACGAAGGAAGTTCTCCCGATACCGATTCTTCTTTGGTTTTAGCACAACTTCTTGAGCCCTTTGGCTCCCTGTCCGGTGCCATTTAGCACCGCAACTCCTTTAGGCCCTTTGGTTCCCCTCTCGTTCCATTTCGCTGAAATTCCCCGATGTGCCATTCAGCTCCCGACTTTACAAAAATCTTAATTGCGAACTACTTGTTCTAATCCCCGATGATGGATCTAGCCTGCTAAGACGAAGAATTTCCCGGCGAGAAAGGTTCTCCCGAAGCCGAGCGGTAGATTTTCTGTGACCCATTTAGCTCCCCACTTCGTCTCGATCTACTCGATCTAGTCCCCGATGATGGATCTAGCCCACTCAACGGACCAGCCAATAGTTGCTAAGGTCGAACCAGCGATTTCGGATGGAGCGTAGCGTCCGGTTAACTGGCGCACCAACGACGCACTGCTAGCTATTCTATTCGGTCTACTTGGTCTAATCCCTGAAGGTGGATCTAGTCTACTCACGAGCTACCCTGTAGGGTGTCGAGGTCGGTCCGGCGATTTCGGTGAAGCCTGAAGGCCGGTTCACTGGCGCCCCGACGACCCAAACTCGGTGCTACATCGCGTACTACTCAACTGGTCCCCGGCGGGCCTAGTCTACACCGGCGTCGTGTACTACTCAACGAGTTCCCAGCGGCGGAATTTCTCTCGAATACCGTTTTATGGCTTCACGACGGTGTTCTAGCCATAGGCGCTACTTTGTTGGTCCCTTCGTCACTTCCTCTGCGCCTTAAAGAGTATGCTCGTAAGCACTCTGTTGACAGCCTCCCAGATATGCTCGTAGTGGCACATCTCTTCAATGATATTGTCCACTGTCACACCAGGCATACTCCTACAAACTTCTGCGAAACTAAGGCATTTAACGACCACGTGGTATCTCTTGCACGTTCACACACTCCGGGCAAAGGGGTGACGAAGCATGTCCAAACCAATGCAGATACTTCCGGAAGCATCCACGCCCGGACGAAAACTGCGTCAAATGGAAGCTCACCTCTCCATGCTTCCTATGCACCCAAGTCGACACATTTGGGATGAGTCGATGGGTCAAATGAAATTGAAACATTTCTTGCCTTAAAATGAGCTTCTATTCTTGCGAGACATCACGCTTGACTAGGGGTTTGCTCAGGAACACAAATTGTGTCTCCGTTTTTTGGAGCTAGCATCAATCCGGCGCTAGCTTAGTCCGTTAACTAAGTTAATGTCGGAATTTCATGAGACGAATTCGAAACGTAAATTCCATAACAAATTTAGTTATAGGTTTTGCGCTCTTCACGCGCAAAGAGGGCTTTAAACAATTTTCTCCTTAATGTAGAAAAATAGTCTTCCCCAAAATCGTCGTGGCGTCATTGGCTTTGACGAACACGGCTTCTCTCTTTGGCGATTTTTGACAAACCGGTGGTTTTTTTCTCTTCTGATCTACTTTTTGCTCTTGCTTCTGCTTTTGCTGTTTCCCTTGTATCTTCTTCGGACCTATAACGGTCCTGCAACTTTCTCCCTGTTGGTTGACGTTCTTTCCGTCGGCAACAATGGCGTCTGCTAGTGTCTGCCTCTTGGTTCTTGTTCCTCTGCCTTGAGGGGGGGCTAAGACGATAGTAGCCTTAGACAACGCCAAAAAGAGCAAAAAAAAATCAAAAAATTGTTCGAGTGCTCGCCTCTGATGTGAACCCAAGGCCTTGGGCTCCCACCGTCCACAGAAGGAAGACCAACCAAATGAATTCAGAAATATGGTAACCCAGGAATTCAAATCGTATGTGTTCCTTTGTCAAAAAATCATTGGTTACCGTATTTTATAAAGATTTCAGAACAAGATTATTATATGATTATTTGACATATTGTCCACCAAAATATAATAATAGCAAACTTAATAACCCCCCAAAGTCAAAAATCTGCAACACTTCCTACTTACGTCTGAATCCGGCTGTGACAGTACTGCTCATATTGCTGTATTTTCTCCAGCGCAATGAACGAAGCTCGCCCAATATCGTGCTTTTTCAGAAAATCGATGCACGCCTGGGCATCGTTAACCTTTTCCACCACGATAAAATCCAACTGACCGCAGCACGTTGAAATCGCCACGTCATACTTGGAATCGATGCCACCGAGATTGCCCAACCGACCGAGAATGCCCGGAATGCGACCTTCGTTTTTCTGTTTCATCAACGCATCCAGAACCTTACCCTGAGAACGGGTAGCCTGCATAGCCGACATCGATTCTTGCAGCTTTGCCTGCACACCCCGCAGCTGCTGGCGGAGCTCTTTCTCTTCGGTCACGTTTTCCTGCAGTTTTCCCTGTGCCGTCTGCAGATCAATTCGCAATTGAGGAAGGTTTTGTTCCAACTCTTGCAAACGCGTCTGCTTTTCCTCGTACGATTTGTTTGAATCTTCGTAGGAATACTTTAAAGTTTCTAGTTTTCGCTTCTCTGTAGTTTCATTATGTTGGCAAATTTTTAGTTCGGATTCTGCCAGCGCCAAAGCCGATTTGCTATCGTCGACTGCTTTTTTCAAATCGATCAGCTCCGTTTGCTGTTTTTCCTTTTCCTCCAGCAGAACTTTAGTCTCATCTTTTAAAGTAGCCAAATTTGCCGTCAACTTTGTTTCGATGTCGGTCTTCTGCTTGGTCAACGATTCAATTTTCTTCTCCGACTCAGCAATTTCCTTGGTATTTTTCTCCGGTATCAGTTTTAATTCTAGTAACTTTTTATTTTCCGTCTCAATCTGAGCCATCGTCTTTTTCCGGCGTTCATTGGTGGCCTTCATATTGGCCTGCACTTTCGTGTACTTATCAAGCGATGCCTTTAAAGCGGATTCTTTTTCTTCTTTTTTCTTCATCATCCCATCGTACTGTTTAATCTCTTCCTTCACCAACGCCTCTTTCTCGAGACGTTCTTTTTTCAAAGCCTCGTACGTGTCGTCATGTTTTTTAAGAATATCACCCGCCTGATCTCGCTCTACCTCCAGCTCTCCAATCTTTTTTCGTTGCTCGCTGAGATATTTCTGAATTTGCTGGTTTTTAGTTCTGGTGAGAGAATTTTCCAACTTCAGATACTCGACGGCTTCGTGCATCGGTTTCTCCAGATCCTTCATCTCACGTTCGGCCAGCTTGCATCGGTTATGCTTCTCCGTGCGTTCCTCGTTCAGCATCTCGACCCGTTCGTTGATTTTAACTAACGGTTGCTTATACCTGGTCGTTCCAACGATATCCTCCAAATACTCCAGCAGACCACAATCGTTCTCGGTCAGTGCTTTCGGTTTCATCATTGAGATCGATTCGACTTCTCCCTGCAGAATCAGGAACCGATTGTGATCCAGATCGATACCATGCTGTTTCAGCAGTTTCGACACCTCCTTGAAATGAACTCGCCTATTATCGATCGTATAGTACGAGGAATTATCTCTGGAAGCCGTCCTGGCAACTACAAATTCTGAATTGGGAACTACCTCGAAAGAACCGTCTTCTTTGTCGACAATTTGCTGGAAATGCACTCCCACCGTGCAAGTGGGAGTATTCGGATGCTTCGATGAACTGTGCAACAAAACCGATAGCTTTTTCGAACGGATCTTCTGCGCTCGATACCCGAACACGAAAAGCATCGAATCGATTACATTACTTTTGCCACTACCGTTCGGTCCGATGATGGCCGAGAACCGCTGATGGAATGGTCCTAATGTTACATGACCAGCGTAGCTTTTAAAATTGTAGTTTGAAATGTTTGTGATGATCAATCGTGGGCCCTTACATTCTGTTGAACAGTACGGTGGAACCGGCGGGGGAATGTAGATGCCTCCGACGCGAGTTCCTCCTGAAATAGTAAAGAAACCAGTCAAACTATGCTACAGCAACCAGCATCATCGTCATTTTACCCTCTTCATCGTCCGAAAGATTGGCGTCATCGTCAACGTCAACTTCCATCGCCTCCGCCGGAGCTTGTTGTGCCTTTGGCGAAGCCTCAGAGGCTCCACCGGAGCGGCGTTTTGTTTTACTCATTGCTTCCACCAATTAGCTGTATGTTGCTTGTTTTATTTTCACTTAATCACTTACTAAACATTTAACAATCAGCACAAAACCGCACTTGTAATTATTCCACAAAATACACAACGGCCGGAGACATCTCCAGCTTCTGTTTTGACAATTTTTGAAAAACTTCACCAACTGACGTTTAGCTGCATCCCAGCCAAACCCATGCGGAATTTGAGCCAGAGTTTTGGCTTATTTCAGCTCAAATAAAACTGTGCGTTCTCAGATGAAATCGGTTATGCTATTTGAACCGGTATGTTGGCAGAAACCATACAGATAGCCGAGTATGGTTTGATTGGGATGTATCGTCGTCGGTGTTTCTGAAGGGAGCGAAATTCAATACATCCGCAAACAGTTGAAAAGGGCCGAACTGCAAATCGTAAACAAATCGAATTTTTATTTTCCATTCAAAACTATCTAACCACCCGCATAAATAAAAACTTTATCTGGAATCCTCCATATTATACAAAAATCATAAGTGCTATGGTAACCACATACGTTAAGGTCTATTTATGATATTACGATAAATGCGTTTTCCTGTAAAATTATAGAATGAAGATACGAGTTATTGTTACAATATAGGGAATGGTTATAATATTTGTATGTTAGAAAAGAATTGAGGTGCTTCCGCAGGATTATTAAAAAATATATCGAAACGATTTGAATTGAAGTCACGATGATGGCAGTCGTTTTCATATGGTTCTGTAAGGTTTGCTTTAAAGAAAAACGTGTATCGTTACAATTTCCTTACAAGATAACCATAATGTTCACCTCAAGTCGAATCGTTTGGTTACTGTTTTCAATAATCCTTTATATTGAATTGAATGTGTTGTTAAAATGAAATAACGAATCTTTGTTTATTGCACATATTTATTAGGAAAAAATAATAATTTATCGACGGATAAAGTGCTTTAATACTTTATTATTATTTCTTACCAAGGTTGGATAAAAGAAATTCCAAATTTAATTTTTGGCGTACAGGTTTCGTTTTTGGACAAAATCTAAAGCTTCATACATTTCTGTAAAAGGTGAAATGAATCCACAAGGCTTTCAATAATGTTTTACTCAGCGAAGGTCGATTAGATTAATTCACATTTCATCTATAGCAACAATTTGTTTATAATCACATTCAGCAAAATGGTAAAACTAATCATAATCAAATTTCGTATATGGCAAAATATATCACATCGTAACACTGCCGTTTAAGAAGTTCTGTTAGTAGGAAAGAGCTTCACTAATTTAGGATGGACTTCTAAAGAGGGGCTAATACCATGTATTGCAGTACTAGCAACTCAAGAATTTCAATCCTCCTCTAATACCCGAGCTTATACCTTTTTCTTAAGTGGATCAATATAAATGTATTACATTTTTCGTATACATCATGAGTCTTTTTAACAACGTAAGTACACAGCTGTCGGAAGTTGCTACACCTATCAAGACGAGGAGAGATGGTCAATTCTAATAACGGATGCATCATCCAGATTCTCGATTTGCTTAACCAACCAGATTCAACGGTTTATATATTATATATGAATGCATTGTATCAAACACACGGCTCACCATCACCGAAAGGCTCGCAAACCTCCTCTTAAACCAATTCAAGGAAAATTAAGGGAAAATTTGAATTGAAGTTCCAACCATATACGGTATGCTCCGTGATTAATCAGCTCTTACAATCATGGTCATTCGTAATCATCAACAGTTTATTAGTATATGACATGTCGATTTACCCTCTTCCTAAAGTCGATTGTGGGTAGATTATTATGAAAACCAAATGACGTTCCACTAGATTACAGAAATAGCTCAATTAGTAAAAGCGGCAGTACCACCACCATAAGATGTCAACAACCGAACATGGAGGACGGCATGCAATCAAATCACAGATTACCATAAATCGATTGAATAAAAAAAGTTATTCGAACTGATGAGTGGGGAGGGCGAAGAGGCTTTTGGGTGAATCAGAAAAAAAAACATTTATAAAGTTCTTTTTACATCAGCCGCATTTGATAGTGTCGATAAAGTAGTTTATTATACACACGCATCACATTTTGCCCATCGCATAGTATCACTCGAAAACTATAACTGTACTATTCGAGAAATGGTTATCTGTGGTTACAATACACCAAATGATCGAAACGATTTGTGGTATGGTACCATGTTTGTTTTGCGTCACGATTTGTCATATTGTAAAAAAAAACATTAAATGAATTGTGTGTAGTGTAAGATTATACTAATCGCACAGCATGGTGAAGAAATGTTTATGGTAGAATGTTTAATGTACCTTGTTATATCCAATAACAATGTAGCGCCGCAAAAATGGATTATAAGATCACCATTCACCTTATAATATGCCCTAAAATTTGTTTGAGGAAATTGGCATTTTGGAATGGTAACGTTACTTAACGACCTTTTCGGCAAATGGTACAAGTGGCGCTGACCATAAGTAGAATCAAGTTGCGCATCATCTACACCAGTTGCGCTTTAGTTGCGTGCGCTGAAAATAGGAAAAAAAAACCGAAAGGCGCAAGTTCACTATTTCGATTTTCAACTGCTACCAGAATATTTTAGCGCTGGGAGAAAGTGTTGATTGTGTATTGCTTGTGGCACTAAAAACTGGATTCTAACCGCACTGCGCACTTACCATTCTTCCAATAAATTCTTCTCATAGACCGGTTAGTTCGACTGGTCTGTCTATGAAAGTACCATCTCCATCACTTGAAATACATGTTTTTGACAGCTCGCAGTTTTGAGATCACTCGCACTTTAAAAGTGCGGAGTCCAGGTTGGTGGGAAATGCGCAATAAACGGTTGCATTTCCGTTGCGCCCTTCAGAAGTCGACAATAACTCTACTTTCAAATGCGGATTTATATCAGTGTGTGTGAGAATGCACTTTGAAAAACTGTCATTTGAAAAGTGCATTCTAGTTTCTGTTGATTTTTTGTGTAGTGGAGTTGCTGTTTTCTTGGATGGTTAAGGTTTGTAAAAATAAATCTCAAAATTTCGTGAAAGAAGCTACCAAAAATTCATCCAGTTGTAGAAAATACCAGTCTCAATCCGTTTAGGATCACTTTATCCTGAAGAGGTAACTGAGTGGTTAAAGTAATTAAACCTATCAGCGGTAACTAAAAAGGTTTGTAATCGTTTTCGATTTATTGGGTGAGAAAAACTAATTTTGCTCCTGTTTCCAGGACACTACTGATGGCCGGCGATAAAAAGCGCCGTTCTCGGTCACGAGAACGCATTGATCTGGAACGCGATCGAATTCGTGATCGCGATCGTTACCGGGAACGAGAACACCTAATTGAACGGGACCGAGACCGTGAGCGTGAGCGGGATCGGGACCGGTTCGAAAGAGAACGTGAACGGGAACGAGATCGGGATCGTGGTCATGTTGACAAAGGACCAGTAGCGCCCAGGGAACGCATTGGCGAGGGAATAACCAAACGTCGGTCATCGGGTGAGTGGAACCGGGACAAAAAGAAAAAGAAGGAGGAAGCTGACAAGAAAGATGAATCCGAGGAAACAGAAGAAATGAAGGCACTGTTGAAACGGGAAACGAGTTCTAAAAAGGAACCGCTTTCGCTGGAGGAATTATTGGCAAAAAAGAAAGCCGAAGAACAAGCTAGAAGCAAGCCGGTTTTTATAACGAAGGAACAGCGGGCAGCCGAAGCTCTGAAGAGAAGACAAGAGGAGGTGGCTGCCATGAAAGCTGCTACTTCCAATGTTGTGGCCAAATTCGGCGATGTGCCAGTAACGGTTCTGCTTAATCGAGAGAAGAAGGATCCTCTGGAGAAGTATGACCGCAGGGAAAGGGAACGTGAGCGGGAGCGGGAACGAGAAAGAGCCAGAAATCGTGACCGTGATGGCAAAGAGAAAGAAGGGGTCGACGATAAGAAACGATCGACAACGGAGGATCCTACCGTAAAGGACAAGGAAAAAGAACAGGAAGCAATTCGGGAACGATATTTGGGAATCATCAAGAAAAAGAGACGAGTTCGAAGATTGAACGACAGAAAATTCGTCTTTGATTGGGATGCAGCAGAGGACACATCTGTGGATTATAATAATCTTTACAAAGAACGACACCATGTGCAGTTCTTTGGCCGCGGAAACATTGCTGGAATTGATATCAAAGATCAGAAGAAAAAGCAAAGCAAATTTTATGGAGATCTACTGGAAAAACGTCGAACCGATGCTGAAAAGGAGCAGGAGAAGGTCCGGTTGAAGAAGGTGAAAAAGAAGGAAGAGAAACAAAAATGGGATGATCGTCACTGGTCGGAGAAAGACCCTGATGAGATGACTGAACGAGATTGGCGTATATTTCGGGAGGATTACAACATTACAATTAAAGGAGGCAAGATTCCTAATCCGTTCAGAACCTGGAAGGAATCCGGCTTCCCCAAAGAAATTCTGGATATTATTGACAAAGTTGGTTATAAAGAACCAACACCCATTCAGCGGCAAGCTATTCCAATTGGTCTGCAGAATAGGGATATTATCGGTATTGCCGAAACCGGTTCCGGCAAGACACTAGCCTTTTTGATTCCGTTGCTTAATTGGATTCAATCGCTCCCGAAAATTGACCGCTTGGAGACGGCTGATCAAGGTCCCTATGCGATTATTTTGGCTCCAACTCGAGAATTGGCGCAACAGATTGAGGAAGAGACGCAGAAGTTTGGGCAGCCGTTGGGTATTCGCACTGTCGTCGTAGTCGGAGGTTTATCTCGAGAAGAGCAGGGATTCCGTCTTCGGCTTGGTTGCGAAATTGTCATTGCTACCCCTGGTCGTCTTATCGATGTGCTGGAGAACCGTTACCTTGTATTAAATCAGTGTACCTACATCGTTCTGGATGAGGCCGATCGTATGATTGACATGGGTTTCGAGCCGGATGTCCAGAAAATTCTGGAATACATGCCAGTAACTAATTTAAAACCGGATACGGAGGAAGCAGAAGATGCCTCTAAACTAATGGCCAATTTTAACACCAAGAAAAAGTATCGTCAAACGGTGATGTTCACAGCAACGATGCCTCCGGCAGTGGAACGTCTAGCCCGTACCTATCTTCGTCGCCCGGCCACAGTCTATATCGGTTCTGTTGGTCGCCCAACAGAACGAACCGAACAGATTGTGCACATCATGACAGAGAACGAGAAACGCAAGAAGCTGATGGAAATTCTTTCTCGAGGTGTCGAACCACCGTGCATCATCTTCGTCAACCAAAAGAAGGGCGCGGACGTTCTCGCCAAGGGCCTGGAAAAGCTGGGTTACAACGCATGTACGTTGCACGGTGGCAAAGGTCAGGAACAGCGAGAGTACGCTCTGGCTTCACTCAAAAACGGTTCCAAGGATATTCTGGTCGCGACGGATGTCGCTGGTCGTGGTATCGATATCAAAGACGTCTCGCTGGTCATCAACTACGATATGGCCAAATCAATCGAGGACTACACGCATCGTATCGGTCGTACAGGTCGTGCCGGAAAGACTGGTTGTGCGATATCTTTCTGCACGAAAGACGACAGTCATCTGTTCTACGATTTGAAGACGATTATCATGGCCAGCCCGGTGTCGGTTTGTCCACCGGAGCTGATGAACCACACCGATGCGCAGCACAAGCCCGGAACGGTTGTCACCAAAAAACGAAGAGAGGAAAAGATTTTTGCGTAAGGTATCTCAACAGTTGACTGTAAGACAAGAATGTTTTAAGAAATGAAATTTCTGAAGTTGGGTTATTTCTGTTGATATCACATGCTTTGTTTTGTTTTATAATTTCATGTATGATGATACGTGGACTAATCTTTTCGATGGAAAACTGTCTGAGTTTAGATTGAGTGACTGACGACCTATATTCCAAATAATGGAGTTATTCACAAACTTTGCGGATAATCAAGTCACTGGTCTTTGCACAGGGGCACTAACGATTTTTCTAAAACGAAACCGCGATGAATTCTGTACGTTGGCTCTGGTACAATTTCTTTCGACTGCTGCAATGCGCATTTAGACTGACAATCTAGGATTCTAAAGCGAAAAAATCGGTAAGTAATGTCAGAGACATTACAGGAGGGAAGCACAATATTTATTAGGGTTTTAACCGATTGGTCATTCACCCGTATGAAAGAATATTGCAGTGGTACTAATTACATTTCATTATAAATTGAATAGAGTTTGCTTCTGATTTCGGAGTTTTTTTCTTGAAGGTGGTTGTTCTAAATTTGCTCGTCATTCTGTAGATAGCAGTCGGCCGCAGGTGGTCCGCTGATCCAAAGGGCCATTGGCGACCTCTTCAGTACCGCAAGGTATAGCCGAGGACCCATAGATGTTGTGGTTATGGTGTGCCGCTGTCCTGACTGTGAGTGCTTTGAATTGGCTCAACAATTCTGTAGGGATGGGTTGCGAATTTTCCGCTGGTCCTAAGGGCCATGGGTGACATCTCCAACACCGCAATGGTGTGACAGAGGGCCCAATAATAATGTGGTTGTAGTGAGCCTCTGTTGAGATGCCTTGGTACTCTGATTGGTATTTGTAGTAGGTTGGGATTCGCTGGAAGAAATTCGGGTTATGGTTATCTTGCTGAGCTGTGGGCGTCCTCGCCACTGTCGCTGCGTTACGTGGCAGAGGGCCCTTTGCTGGCGTGATGGTTGTTTCAAGATGGTTCGTCGCTTTTGTAAGTGGGGATACTCGCTGCAGGAAGTCCGCTGGTCCGAGACATTGGCGATTTCATTTCTGCAGCACCGTAGGAGTATAGCAAAGGGATCTGTTGATGATGTGGTTGTAAAGGGCGAACACGAAATTATTGCGACACCGAAAATGTCATGCCAATTTTCTTATAATGTTAAAATCAAACCAAAATTTTAGGGTAGTTTTATACATATATTTACCTCAAAAATCAAAAGAAAAGTTAATCGATGGAGCCTTGAGTGTAAAATTGAACGCATTTTCGCTTGATGCCCTCCATCAAAGTCTTTACAGTGTCATCCGGTATCAGTTTCTCAGTTTTTTTCCACTTTCTTAACATGTCCTCGTCTTTGACTGTCTTCTTGCTCTTCCGAAGTTCCCGAAGTTCATTGCCCAGTACTGCTCCACCGGGCGCAACTCCGGACAGTTTGGCGGATTCATGTTCTTTGGAACAAAATGGACAAAATTGGCCTCATACCACTCCAGGACACTTTTAGAATAGTGGCATGATGCCAAATCTGGCCAAAATAGCGGAGTCTCGTCGTGCTGCTGCAAGAACGGCAAAGGGCGCTTCTCGAGGCACTCAGATTTGTAGATCTCGCCATTTACTGTGCCCTTTGTCAAAGAAAGGCTCACTCCTCAGTCCGCAAGAGCAGATGGCCTGCCAAATGAGATATTTGGAGGCGAACTTCGACATTTTCTTCTTCTTAAATTTGTCGTCCACATAGAACTTGCTCTTGTCGGTGAAAAACTCCAACCCCGGAATTTGCTTAAAATCGGCTTTTATATACATTTCGTCGTCCATCACACAGCAGCCATATTTTGTCAGCATCTTCTCGTAGAGCTTCCGTGCCAGAGTTTTAGCCGTCGATTGTTGCCGCTCATCGCGGTTTGGGAAGTTCTGCACCTTGTATGTATGTAGTCCAGCTCTCTTCTTTGCATTCTGGATGTAGCTCTGCGACATGCCGATCTTTTTAGCCAAATCACGGCTTGAGACGTTGGGATTTGCTTTAATCATCCGCTTCACCTTTCCCTCCGTCTTTTTGTTCTCCGGTCCCGGTTTTCTTCCAGCTTCTTTGCCGTGGTCCAACGTCAACCGATCCTGGAACCGCTTCAACACTCTGGAGACGGTTGAATGGTGAATGTTCAACATTTTTCCCAACTGCCGGTGCGACAGATCAGGAAATTCCAGGTGTTTGGAAAGAATTTGTTCTCTCGACTAGCGTTGGTTCTTCTTCTTCTTCTTTCTGGTCTGTGTGCTGATTTTGTTTATCTCATCACACAGTAATTTTATGGCACAGCTGTACGCTATAACGCCAGTACGTTTTTTAGTCTGCATGAGTTTTCCACTTCTCTGCCGTACTGTTATCCTTGGTGGACGTGTGTTTCAGTTTGTTACACTTGAATTTTGAGTTCGTCGAGTAGTTTTATCATGTTTTTCATTATATCGATATTTTTTGTGTCAAATACTTCTTGAATTGTGCTGTATTTAGTTAGTGCATACTTATCACGGGTCATGATGTGCTTCACACAGTGTAGGATGATGTGTTCTGAAGTGTTTCTTTTTTCGCATATATCGCAGTATAGATTGTCCGCGATTCGCATTACGCTAAGCCAGTAGGGTGAGTAGTCATGTCCGGCAATCAACCTGTTTAATGTCCGTGTTTCAGTATTTGATAGTTTGAGATTGTGAAACCAAGAGTATTTGTTGATGCCTGTCTGATAATTGAAGAACTTCCTTCCTTTTCCATACTCTTGGGTGTAATTAACATACCATTCTTGAATTTCATTTGAGTTGCTCTCCTTTAAAATGTTGTACACATCGTGCGGGAATAGCATGTTATGTGATATCGTATTTTGATTAACGCCATTTCTTGCCAAGGCGTCCGCGATCTCATTTCCGGTTGTTTTGACGTGTCCAGGAATCCACTGAATAGACGTTTTCGTGCGTGCTGCTTTCTCGATGATCTCTTGTATTACTTCGTCGCGCTCTAGATTATCCAGCTGATTTTTGATTAATTCGCATCCTGATTTGGAGTCCGTTAATATCACTGCATCTGTAATCTGATTCCTTTCCACATATTGAAGTGCCACATATATCGCTTCCACCTCTACTGACATAGAACATACCTCATTTTCGAGTTTAAGGCTTAGCGTTGGTTCACCTCCATTTTCGTTGAATCGAAAAACACGACTTCGAGTTTGACAACATGTAAACAATACACATCAATGAGAAAGTGTGCAAAATTTGGTTGATTTTTACCCAATGGTAAAAAAGTTATGCCCTGTTGAATGTGTCGCAATAACTTCGTGTTCGCCCTTTAGGATATACCCAGTTAAGCTCAGCCAGAAATGAACTGGAATTCTGGCTGGTTGTAGTTCGTATTCCGGGTCCAGTGACACAACCGATTCTAAGTTAGAATCGTTTGTCACTGCACGCTTACCAGCCGTTACTTAATTTTGGGTAGAATCCTACCCAACATGGACTAAAGTGCATCTCCTCACTTTTGGGTAACAAGCTTTGAACTTAAATTTTGGGTAGTGTGAGGACTACCCAAAGTTTGGGTTACGGATAACCCAAGCGTTGGGTACAGAGCGGGTAACCCAAAGTTTGTGTAACGATGAAATAACCCAAAATTTGAGTAACTAGCGGATAACCCAACATTTGAGTAAAGAGCGGATAACCCAAAATTTGAGTACTGAGCGCATAACCCAAAATTTATAACGAGCGGATAACCCAAAATTTCTGTAACGTTCGGATAACCCAAAATTTAGGCTTCCTATATGTATTATATGGATGCTTGGCATTCGCACTAAGAACAACCATCAATATGGGTATTATTTGAAAAGTAGCCATTCGTAGATGCTGAAAATTGCTGATTGGCGCCATTTTGAAATCCAAGATGGCGGCTTCCGGTTACCACAAAACACTTGAAACTACAATAAATATGGGTGTCATTTGAAAGGTATTGATTAGTTGAAGGCGAAAATTGATGATTGGTGCCATTTTGAAATCCAAGATGCCGGCTTTTGGTTACCACAAAACACATAAAAACCACCATCGATATGGGTGTCGTTTGAAAGGTAGTAATTAGTAGAAGGCAAAAATTGATGTTTGACGCCATTTTGAAATCCAAGATGGCGGCTTCCGGTTATCAAAAAACACTGAAAAATCCCATCAATATGGGTGTCATTTGAAAGGTAGTAATTAATAGGAGTTAAAAGTCGATTATTGGCGCCATTTTGAAATCCAAGATGGCGGCTTCCTGTTACCACAAAACACTAAAAACCACCATCAATATGAGTGTCATTTGAAAGGTAGTAATTAGTAGAAGTTAAAAATCGATTATTGGCGCCATTTTGAAATCCAAGATGGCGGCTTCCGGTTACCACAAAACACTGAAAGCTACCATCAATATGAGGGTCATTTGAAAGGTAGTAATTAGTAGAAAGTGAAAATTAATGTTTGGCGCCATTTTCAAATCCAAGATGGCGGCTTCCGGTTACCATAAAACACTTAAAACCACCATCAATATGGGTGTCATTTGAAAGGTAGTAATTGTTAGAAGGCGAAAATTGATGATAGGTGCCCTTTTGAAATCCAAGATGGCGGCTTCCGGTTACCACAAAACACTGAAAACCACCATCAATATGGGTGGTTACCCCTAGGTTTAAGAACAGTTATTCACTAGTGGTCTATCCCCCATACGCTTGATCATATATTTAAAATGGTTTAATCACCAACAAAAAACAAAAAAAAAATAAATGCACAATTAAATTACTTGACATTAGACAGCCAGAATTCTATATTATATTCCAGCCGGTATGACTAATGTCAAATGGAATTGTAGTGGCTCGGAACTCGGATAAGCTACAGTCTTGTTCAAATGTTCCATATTGCTCGATGTATCCGATGTCAATAACCGAGATGACGTTGTTTCACCGGTGTTGATTATTGGAAGCTTCAGTTTGACATGACTGAATAGTTTCCTGCAAAAAATGTTATTATATATACGTTATACCACGACCGATCATCTTAACCATACCTGAAGTCACCACGCAGATGCGAGATCAGCTAAACGCAACCAAAGCCCATAGCAACAGGTGGAATATCGAAACAAGCCACGCGGCTCGCTACCAACGAGTTGACGATCCACGAGGCAGTACGTCGAAGCCACGTGACCGGAATCGAACGACAGCAAGGAGTCCGTGTACGAACTGGAACCAGCCAGAATTCCAGTTCATTTCCGGCTGAACTTTACTGGGTCAGCGAGTAGGAAGAAAGAAAGATAACATTAAGGGGTTATATACCTTTTTATTTTTCAAAAAATCGAAATTTTCGATTATCTCGAAATGTCGTTTTTCCAAAAATGGTTTTCCCGCGATCACGATTGACAAAAAACCATTCAACCGATTTTCTTCAATTTGTTTTCAATTGATCGTAAATAATTTTTCTCGCACCTAAACGATTTTTTTATGCATTAATTTTTGTTTTGTAGATGAGCATTTTTAATACAAATTTTGGAGCGCAAAACAACGGTTTTTTTTACAAAAAAGTTCCGGAATGTAGGAAAAAAATATTTATTTAACTAATTGTTAAGGTACTAGGTTTACTTATATAAAAAAGGGCTTTTGTAAGTTTTGGGATTTTAGTTGATCTATTGGTCTTCAATCGTGATCACCGTAAACCTCCTAAATAAAAAAGGGTTAAGGGAAAAAAGCCATAACTCCGTCCATTATCAATGTATTTTTATAAACTTATGCTTGTTCATTTCACTGAAAAATGTACTACCAATATACCATAAGTTTGATGAAATGAAATCATTTCTTTATACCTTTATGTAAATTCAAACTTTCGTGACATTTTTCTCACAAAAAGGTATATAGCCCCCTAATTTATCGATATATCGCAATATATCTCGGGTGTTTTTTAGAAGGGCCAATAAGCATACTGTCGAAATTCACTTTGAGATGAAATTCTGGACAAACCATTAATCGCCGATTATAAATCACAGCAACAAACGAAAGAGAAAACTTTTCTCTTTCATAAAATGCCAACATGCTACTCAAAGTGAATTTTGACAGCATGCTTATTGGCCCTTCTAAAAAAACTAGCGAGATATATTCTTTATAATGTACTGGTTAAATTTTATGCAATTTCCTAGTTCCTATACTTCCGTTCTACGCATAATTGTTCTATGTGTCTAGGGTAGGGTGACCATATCAGACGAGTAAAAAACCAGGACAGTCGAAAGGGTACTGCTTTCCCCCGTTACCTCTCAATCGACATTGCCTTTTCCGCATGTTTTCGGCAGCTAAAAAGTTCTGGGGTCTGGCAGGCAGAGCTTCGACAGTAAAAAAGTTCTGGGAGGAAGAGCTCTGCCAGAAAGTCTTTCATCGGAATTCGATCACCAAGAACTTTTTCGGATTTACACAAAGGTAGTTCTTGCTACACCACCGTCAACAAACGTCTCATGCTGAGATGGTCTGTGCAGGACCGGCGAGGAGTTTTCAGCACTAAAAACACAACATTGACGTAAATCAGAAACATCAGCGATCCCAAGTGGCTTCCCTGCGCTCTGCCTAGCTATCTCCAATGACAACCATTATCTCTCGATTTGAGAGCTGCAAAACCTACCGTTGTTACCAAAAATTTCTCCGTTTAATCGATTGTTATCTGAAAACTGGCGGATAGCTTGGTGTAAATAACATCAGTTTGAGCCCGAGCTTGAAAAAATTGATATCCCTGCGTGAACTTGAAAGAAAACAAAATTCAATTCATGCTCGTCGCGATGAATGAAATGTTTGGTTCGGACATGTTCGGTTTATTGAATTTTGTTTCCATTCTACCTATGAGAGGGATTATTGAGCAAAAGTGCACCAGATGTAGATTATGCAGTTCACTTATGCTCGAAAATACAGAAGATGCCAGCTTCTGCCTTGAAACTATCCACATAAAAACAAATAAATGCTTCGGTTGGTGAAGGAATTTATATTTCCTCTGCACTCAATCATTCCATTCTGCGTGAAGTTTCAGTCAGTTGGGAAGTTAATGAATGAGGGAGGCGGTGAATCTGAATTCGGTAAATACAAGCAGAAATAAGAAACTGATTTTGAAATTTCGCAGCACTGGTTTGAGCGCGACATTCCATACTCCCTGTTATGTAGGATGCTAGACTCGGCGGTTAGTCGCTGTTCAGCGTCCAGGCGTGAAGGCATGTTAATCGTCCATTAGCTATTTCATTTATTTGACACACCTCAATGCATTACCTTGTAGCCGTTGATTTTTTAATATTATCAATGTGTAAATAAAAATAAATAAATCGAATTTTATTGTATATCCATCGGATCTTGTGTACGCGATTTGTTACTTTACGTAAAGATCTTATTTCTTGTTGAAGATCTATTTATTTCATTGCCTCTTGTTGCTTGTGGATCACTTAGACCGCTTTCTATCTGTTTATCGTTTTCGTTCATGCTATCCTCGCTGTTAATGTTGTATGGCCTTTCACGATTACCTGGTTTGAGTTGTTTGTGGGGCCTATGGGTCACGATCGCTTATCCGTGTCCTTTGTTATTTACTTTATTATCGGTGGTGCTGGCAGTTGATTGGGAAGTAATAGGCGCATCACAATGATCGTTCACGTTGTTCATAGGTTCTGTTGTTTCAGTATTCGCTGGTTCCTGAGGTGCAACTCCGGTGGTTTGTGATTTAGTTGATGTTGATGAAGGGCTGTGTGATAGGTATGCTTGCAGTTGAAATTGCTTAGTTAGAGGTTTATGTAAATGGTTTCTCGTAGTGTGTCTTCTTGTGTAACAACATAAGGCACGCAGGGGTCTGTCCTTCATAAGTGCTCAACGTGATTTGAGATTTAGTCACGCATTTTGCTTTGAATTGAAAGTTCAGATATGAAGGGATAGGTTCCGTCACTTCCACCGCTACGTATTCCGACATGATTATTGTAAAAAAATTATTAGTAGTACCCAGGTGTAGATCGTGCACACGCATATCAATCTTACCATTGTCGATATAAACGGGTATCTTGATCCTAGCATTATCATACTCAACGACGGATTGCATGTTGTCTTCCAAAGCGTAGCTTTCCGTTTTGGCCAAAGTTTTAAACGTTATCAGTAACGAGTGTGGTGGGCTTGTATAACGACGACTTCCGTTAGTCTAAACTGCATTTGCAAATATGCTGTTTTATTTTGCTGTTGAGTTTCAAACATCTTGAAATGAATGAACGATATCGCACCGATGAAAGTAACGCTGCTTTATTGCTCGCACTGGCTTGGGATTCACTGGTCACTGATTCACTGCACTGTTAGCAAGCAGAGCGACTGATTAGGTACTGGTAATTCCATGATCCCCAGCTCGAGAGAGCGCTCAATGCCATTATTCCACGATAGTTGGTATTTTTCTTTTTGTGGAATGGATTTCCAGTAAGAAGAAAAAAGCCACTAGCAAGAGAATTCAAATAGAAGCAGAGGTATCAAAGGGAATTCTTCGGGTCCCGGATTGAAAGACGATTTATGCCGAGAAGTAGCGCTGGTAAACATTGTTTCGTCGAGATTTACCAGGCACTCTAGGACCACCCATAAATGACGTAGCATTATATGGGAAGTGGAGAGTTTTGTATTTTTTGATGATGTGTGACGACAGGGGGGTAGGGGGTCATGCCATGCTACGTAGATTTTTTTAAAAGGGAATAACTAACATCGTTCTTTATTTTTTGAAAAAAAATTGCGGGGATAAAGGGGGGGGGGGAGTTACCGTCAAGCTACGTAATTACCAGGGGTATTTCGAGATTTGTGACGAAATGCTACGATGGGGAAGGGGGGTGTTAAAAATCACTCAAAAAATGCTACGTCATTTATGGATGGTCTCTCTTGAGAGATTAAAAAAACCATCGGAAGGTACAATTGAGAGATTCGACTGCATTAAGTTTTGTTTGTCGCATTCCGATTGAGGATGAGTATACGTTGCAGTTATGATTGCGGTCGGTCGTAACTGCTATCTGGAGCATAGTGAAAAGGGAAGACTGAATAGAAATATATTAGCCTTACAGGAGAAAAACCAGGACAAATCAAACATTTTCCTCGATTTCCCAGGACACCAGGACAGGCAATGTAAAACCAGGACATGTCCTGGGAAACCTACACGTATGGTCACCCTAGCAAGCCTTAGATATTTTACACTAGATATAAGTAGAATATTCAATAATTCTGTAGAATAATGACTGTACTTTCTGACTTGCACTTTTTTACCTCGATCGGCCGGTGTATGACAGGTAAGTAGTACAGGGTGGAGCTGCGGTTGTGCGACCGGTCGATCAATGAGGTGTATAATAAGAGGTGCGTCACAATCCATAGTGATGTGACATGCTCCTTTTGCAGAAAAAAAACCTTATGTGCAGCGTTGTATGATTTTTGATCCCGAAAAAACAACCTATTTGAAAGGTCCTATAATTTTCAAAAGGACGCATCATACTAAATGGCTCAAAAACGACATTAGCACTAAACATTTCATGTTTTTAGTATTATTTACCTAAAGAGGATAATCTTTGGACTATATTGGCAAAATTATTCCATCAATACACATGTTGGTTCTCAAATAGGGATTGGTTCTAGGTCCATGAAACTTTAACCTCGTTTTTCTCAGCTCGAGCTGAATATCATTTAGGACCTTTTGAATAAGTTCTCTTGATATACGATTTCTTTTGATGCTACGAAATCAAAATAGAAAAAAAAAAAAGATTTGAGATAAGCAAGGCTTGATTTTTGTGACCAAGCTCCAGTTTTTGGAAGGAAGTTGAAGAGAGCGGACACAAGTTGGATCTGGTCACGACAGTGGTTGTGAAATGCCTTACTTGAGATGTCTTCAATGGTTGATTTGGGCCGTGGAGAAAAACCTTTCCAGCACCCGGTGGGGGTGTGGTAAAGTACCCACAGTCGGTTGCGTTCCGTTAGTGGTAGGGTTAATTATAGTTGACTGGTAAGGACCGCGGAAAACCTGACCACAACCCGCCGAAGGTGTGGCAGAGGGCTCACGTTTAATCGGGTTGATTCAGATGCGATGAGAAATAGCAGAAGTACTTCCTCCCGGACCGGGTGCTTAGATAGCACGTCTCGTATTGAGTCTGCCAGATCGTATTGTCGGACGTCCTCCAGTTCCCATCAGTAGCAAAGTAGGTATTCAACAGAATCGGGTATTGCATGAGGTACATTCCGGTATCGGTTCTCTGGAGATGGTGTGGGCGTTAGTAATTCTCGTATGTCCCACTCGGAGTCGGGAAAGGATTCGCTGTTCTTCCAAACTCGCTCGGTCAGACCAATAGTCTGCAGATCTTTTGACCTTTTGTATGGCCCTCGGGATCTCCGCCAGTGGATAATGAATTCGTTCCGCAAATTCGTATTGAACTCTCTGTATATATCGATTAGTGGAATTTCTTCGGGTAGACGGATTCGGGCGCTTCTGCCGTGTAGAGCTAGCCGGTCGGCATCTATGTTTCTCTTGATGCCACTGTGGCCAGGGATCCAGCACAGTGTAATCAGTGGGTCTCCCGTAGAAATTATAAGGAGTCGGATAAGATTACAGTTGGTTCGTCTGCGTCTTTTTTAGTAATTGCTACTGCGATGGCTGCTGCTTTCACTATGAAAGTTGAACAGGATAAGACGCGAAAGGAGAGCCCGTTCGGCCCGTTTCCCAGTCCACTAATACCCGCTGACTTGGAACAGTCGGTGAAGATTTTCAGGTGTTGTTGATACTTTCGGTTGATTAATTCTTTATATTTTGTTATGATGCCATTTGGGGGAGGGGGGGCGCGTCGCCGGCTTTTGTTGTGTGGGTGAGGCTGTCGTCTATATTTGAACCGGAATCGTACCAGGCTCTTGGTGTCATGCGATGTACCCGGATGAGGATGGGGAGGGGTTTGTTGGAGAATTCTTGGTGGATATTGGCTGCGGTGGAGAGTAGGTGTCATTCCTTGCCAGTAGTCTGAGCGAGGAAGTTTAGTGTTCATTTAAAGGATACTCTAGCTGCTTCTCATTAGCAGGGGAGCACTTCGGCTTCTACACAGGCTTCAGCAGGGGGGGGGGGAAGTAGTCTGAGTGCTAGCCGCACCACTCCATGCAACAGTGGCCCGAGGATGGACGATAGTCCTAGATTTCAATTTTCCTTTGAATACTTGACAGTAGAGATGGTCGGGTTTCAATTTTTTCGAACCCGAACCCGAGAGCTTGAAAATTGAAAAACCCGAGCCCGAAATTTTAAAATTTGAAAAACCCGAACCCGACCAGATCCCGAACAATTTAGAATTGCAAAACCCGAACCCGACCCGAACCGAAGAATGAAAATTTTGTAAAACCCGAGCCCGACCCGAACCCGATAATTTCAATATTTAAGAACACGAACCCGATCCAAACCAGAAAATTTATAATTTGAGAAACCCGATATGAACCGGACTTGTTACGATTTTCCTTAACGAGGCAAACCACACAAATGTAAAGAGTACCATATAGAATTGGCGGGAGGGTCGTTAACGCATCTGTCACCTCAAGTGCGACTCTAAGAGGACTCGGCTAATCACTTTCAATCTATAGAGGAATACTACTAACCGATTAGCTTAGGGAAATGAAACTGTATCTCATACAAGTGAAATGGCTCACGTAAGGTAAATCAGTACGGTATCGTTAGCTACTTAAGAATACATCAATCTATCATTTCAAACTTATTTCTATTTGCTTCACATGATTTTACAGACCAGTTATCTTCAGCGTAGGGTGTCGGTGGGGGCCCCGTGTCGTTGCAACTGCTGCTCTGCATCTCTTGCCGTCGATTAATGCACCTGCTGAGTCGTGCGACCGGTCGGCTACACTGCTTGTCACGCCGCTACACTCTCGCACCGTGCATCGTCACGAATGCACTGCAGTGTGTCCCGTTGCAGCTTGCTGCAGACTGTGTCGCACTCGTGGTGCTTGCTTGCTGTGCGACTCCTTGCACACGAACGTGGTCGTCTCGTCCTTGTCGCTTGAACCAGAACGAATAATTTGGTAGACGAAAGTGAGTGGTGGTGACCCGTCCGGCTTCGTACTCGCTCCGCTAGCTTGATATTACTGGTGCGAGATCGTCTTCGCTATGGTAAAGATGAGGGGTCTGGACTGTAAATAAAAAGCCCTCTGATGATGGGCTTTTGATGATTTGTCGTAACTATTGCTTCGCTCTAACCTATCAGATGCACTATTAGATGGTATTGCGTGGAATTTATCACGATTCGGCGTGCTTTGACCTTGAGAGGTCGAGCTGAGCGAGACCTAAGTGAATATTGCTGTCCGTATCGTATGATGTTTCGGTTCTAAGGCAGGACATGCAGGAAGAGCTCAACGGGACGATCGTTAGATATGCCGCGTATTATCACCATCAATCCTTCGGTGCTCGATTAGCACGCGGAAAAATGCATCTAGGCCGTATGAGCCTTCAGTGGTTGTTGTAATCTGCTGAGGATGAATATAGTCCCGCGAAACTATTTTTAGTCGAGTCTTTTTACTGGCACGCACCATCCATCGCACACCACGTTTTGATCTGACCGCTTCTATTGTATCTGCACGGCTTTGTAGAAGAAGATCGCCATTGTGGTGCGAGAGCGAGATCAATATACTGTTTCTGATTCCATGCGAGAGGAAGATAACTGTATACTATACTGGAAGTGGCTGCATTATTAATTTGATCGTGGAGGATGCACTCCAAGAAATGATTCGGCATTTTATCGGCACAATCTCGATGTGTAACATTGTTCATACGGAGAATCAACCAAAGATCCCGAAGTTTTTAAATTTTTGAAACACGAGCTGGATCCAAGGCTCATCCAAAAGAATCATCCAAAACAATTATAGAATCACTTGAACCTCAAGTACGCGTACACCATACGCGTCCAGTTAGATATAACTGACAATGACTGCCTATGACAAAACGAATTACTGGCCAGAGGAACTGGCATTTATATTTACTATTATTCAACGTTGAGTTTGTAATGTTCTGTGAAACTAATAAATCGTCGATATCTTAACCGGAAAGTAGGATAAATCGGCGGCTAACGCATGGGGAAACAAGACGCATAATGATGACAGATTCAAACAAACTTGCCCGTCGTACTTAACCAAAATTCCTAATTTTTTTATCAAAAACCATACCCCCCGCGCTGCTGCGACTTTCAATGAAATAGCAGTAGAACACAATTTGTTCCGAAGCACCAAGAATTCCATCTAAAACATCAGTCTATATCTTTTAATACTATTAATCAAAGCTAGTAGTAATATGGCTAATTTATATAAATACAGATAATCCTTAAAAGGAAATACAGTTAAACAATCTAAATTTATGAAACGAAATTCTTTTATATTTTTTACTGCTACCTCGGGATCTTGACAATATGGCAAAAAAAGGATTACAGTATATTTTATATCATTATTTTTTGTCCTGATATTTTAATATTCTCGTATTCTCCCCAGGCCTTGGTCAAGTCTCCCAACGAAAAAAAAAACGTTCACAGAAAAACTTTTATAACTTTTGCAAAAGCAAATTAAAAATTCTGCAAAAAACACCTTTGCACATCATATCTCAATGAGTTTTGAAAGATTGAAAACAAGATTTTTTCAGGTTTAGCTGAAAAACTAGTCAAGTCTCCCCATGTTTCCCTATGTACCTATGTATGTGATTTGATAGTAGCGCTAGTATACCATTACTATATGGGTGTCATTGTTGATAGATTGTATCTACATCCCGTAGATTTCTACTCGCTTGAACCAATATTTTCCGACAAATTTACTTTGACTTGTTTTATTGATAATCATCATGAAAAATAAGTCGGATATATTTTAAACGCGAAACACTTCTTGTTGAATGATCTCTTATGAGTACTCGTTTAAAAAATAAATTAACTCGGGCAGTTTCCGAATCTGAAGAGAAGAAAAAACTATTCATGAATAAAAAATACAATATTTGAAAATCAGAAAATTGCCGAATTTTAGCGATTTAAATGTGGTAAAATCGGGAAATTCAAGTGTACTGAGGTGCCCTCTACAAAAGTTTAGAGAAAAATTAGAAGTATGTAAACAAACATCGTGCATTTTATTAGGGTTACCAACCGTCCTTATTTTAAAGGACATGTCCTTAATTTCTATGATTTGGGAAAGTGTCCTTAATTTTACTTCAAATGTCCTTAGTTTTAGTCAATGGTATAATCGAAATCAATCAGATGATGATTCTAAATTTTACCGCTAAGGAATTCATTTTTGTTGTATTCATAAGAATTTTCAGCGTTCAATTAGCTACATTTCATTAAAATTGATTGAAGAATAATAGAGATATATGCACGAGAAAATTATAAAATTTAATATTAATGACAAAAGGCCCTATAACCCATACTTCCCGTATTCGGACAAAGTTCAAAAAGGTTCCGTTCGATTTCTGAGATTTGTTCACATTAGAAAAACTCCAAAATATGTATGATTTGCATCACAAAGCAGAAAAATTATGAAAAATAGGGGATTTCGGCGCCAAAATGACCCAGTACTTCCCTTTCCCCTATTTTTCTAGAAACAGGAATCATCTCCCTTCAAAAACTTAGGTCATTTCCTTTAAAAAGAGGTATAAATTGTAATTTTCTGATTGCTACTTCAAAGATTATAGCATTTAGTATATTTTTCCTCTATATTTTCCCATAGTACTAATTTCAAAAATCTCAAGCATAGTGGGCGGGAGTCTAGAATTGTCCAAATGATCTGAAATTTGGCATCTAAGCTTACTTTGACATTTGTCACAATATGAGAGGGGGGCCTTTGAGAATTCACAAAAAAGTTTTTTTTGCAATGCCCCAATGGAGACGCCCTGTAGCTCATAAATCTTCTTACAAAATGGTAGCCTAAACAATATCATATTAAAAAAAATAATGATTTCTATTAGTTTTGTCAACCATTTCTGCTATCCGATGTGATTGACTACTACTATTAACGTGCATATTAGCCCTTTAACGACCAACGTCTTCAAATCGGTTTACATAAAAATAGTCGAAAAAAAGAATTATGTAATTTCAAAACTGATAGCAGAAATGGATTCAGCGACCCAAAATAAGTTGAAAACCCAATTCTTAGCCACATAAACCAATTTTTATAATTTTGTCACAACTTTGTATGGAGAGGTGCCACTGTGTGGCAGTGTAATGGAAATAGATTGACAAATGAATTAGTAGAATTGCGAGAATGAAACCGTGAAACAAAGCCTGCCAGAATTTGGCACTAGAACCTTCGAGAAACTAGAGCGATAATACTCTTCCTATATTACATTTGTGTATTTCAATCGAGTGTTAATCTCTGTGCCGCGAAATAGACATCGTTTCGATGTTAGTTTGGAATTATGATAATTATTACCTGTTACCCAGACCAAGTTTCCACCTTCGAATGACGCTGTGCATGATTGTGTTCAAAGATGGTAGATGCTTATTTGGGGGGAAATCCCCTCACATAATAACATCCGTACAAGACTGCGATAAATAAGCAAAGAAATCGCGCTTAGCACTTTCGGAAACGAGTAATTATTTAGCTCTAGGATGAAGATCTATGGTATGGACACTGAGTGGTTGCCACTGGTTGCAACTATTCCTATACCCATAGGAAACTCTATTTAAATAATGCTGCATCGGTGCACTATTATGGAGATAGTCAAAGATTAATACTAATACTCAATACTCACACTTGAATGCAGTCAGGACGAATTATTAGAAACTTGGAGGTGACATAATATCGTGACATCAATTTAACGATGTTTGATGAGACTGAGCAAGTGGTGCAACTTGACTGTGATCGAGGTATTAGCTAAAATATGGTACCAAAAATGACAGAATCATGAACTTTACTTTGAACAAGAAACGTCTATTATTGTGTTTTACCCTTCACTTTCCCAGCCTAGCATAGAAAAAGATATGAATGAAAGCTACGTTTATTCTTGGCTCGCCCCATCATCCATTCATGAAACCATATTCATTCAATCGAGTTGAATGGAGCAGATCGCAGAACTAATTGTATTTCTAAATCGATGAATTAACATCCGAAATAAATCTTAGCAACTTGGAATTGAAATAATGTATGCGCGTTGTGCGTACGCCTCTGCTACTATCTACAGCTTATGGTTAATTCGCATTTAATAGTTTTCGGAAGCAATGATCATCGATCGTAAAGTAGAATTTACCCACTCACAGACACACGCATACAATACAAAGAGAGAATCTCTGCTTCTACTTATGCCGGATAATTGTTCCTAATGAAAAGCGAAAGCTCATACGGGTACAAACCCAATCCAGATCCAGAATCCGAATCAGTTTCGGAAGGAAATGCACATCGAAAGCAATCGAATAAATCGGAAGGATTATTGAACTTTGCTGGGTAATTGCAGAAACAGCTAATGGGTTTGTTTGAACTCGAGTTCAGCCGAAGACGTTGCTCTTGCTTAAATCAGCTTTGCCGGGTAATTATCGGCAGCGTGTAGAATGGGATGGTATCCCCATGCTGAATTTGTTATGATTGCCGGTTTCAGTTATTTTGTGTTTGGAAAATTCGCGGCAACCGTTATGTGTGGCAATTGGTTGCATAAGCAAGTGTTTTATGTGGTGCAATATTTTTAGAATTGAACGATTGATTGCTCCGTCTGCCATCCGGTTGGAATGGAATTACTGCATCGATTACATGGTAGATACCTGTCGTAGGAAACATAGGTTTGCTCAATGAAACATCTGAGCTGCCTGGTCTTTGATCAACGGCACACTAATGCTCAAATTTGTTATAGACTTACAGTTGTGAAGACGTGGTGATAATGTTGTGGTCGCTCTAAAATGCATAGAAGAAATGGGCAAAATTAATAGCTGTCGCATTCAGCATTTCGGAAAAATTGCAGAATTGTTTCCTTAGTTAGAGCCTACGATTACAGAGACGATGGGAATTTTCAGAACTTAGAAGGTGCTTCAATTTTCAGAATTTAGAAGGTGCTTAACCCTCCGGAAGTCGCGCAAATGACTCACTGCACGAGCAGCTGCAGCTGCTCTAAGACGATTTCGCTAGATTTTTAGAGCAGCGTGCACTTCAGTGCACTAACGCGACTACCGGAAGGTGAAAAATAAGATACATTTTCTACCCAGTTCGGTAAACGACAACCCCATTTTGGAGAACCAGTGTAGGCGTTTGCAACTATTTCCTAAGCGTGGGGCGTTATAATCAATCATTGTGTGTGATAGCAATAATGCATTTATCAGTCTTGTTCTTTTGTGGCAAATTGATTACTAAAGGAAACGTAAAGGCGGTGGACAGTTTTTTTCGTCCGCATCCCTTATAACCAATTTTTATAAGGGTATTCATCAACAATGCCTTCTTTAAAAATGAAGCACCTTATTTATGGGACTAATTTTTCAGAACTTATTTTATTGAAAATAACTAAGTAGTTCATTTTATGGTATTTATAATTGTCCATATTTTGTCATATATAATTTTAAATGTTCTATGATTTGATGGCATTGTAAAGGAACACGTATCCGCTGAGTGGTGCCAACCGAGCTGTCATTGTTTTTGGATTCAAAAAACTGGACATTAATTGTGAGTATAGAATACGCATGTTGGACTACGCATGGTCAATGAAATTTAATCAAATGGATAATTTTTCTGTTGTGACGTATGTTAAAAAACTGTTTATTCGCAAAACAAAAATAATCGCTCGATCAAATGGTGCAAAAACTGGGGCAATGTCTTTTAGAAAGCTGGCATAAATTCATTTTTCGTCCGAATAACCTAAAATCTTGCCTAAATATCTTTGTTAGTTCAGCTAATACGCGAAAAAATACTAGTAAGAATATTGAATATTTTTCATATTTGGAATTAAGTCCTCGTCCCAGTGTGCTCTGTGCATTGTGCATTCAGTGCACTGCGCGACTTGCAGAGGGTTAAAATAGTCAAAAAATTATTGTGTTTCCCTTTAATAAAAGATTAATTCAAATTTTAAATAATTTCAAATTGTAAACTCCTTATTTTAATAAATGGCGCATCTTTGTTATTTACTCTTTTGCTAATGACTATTGATTTGGGAGATATCGAACGCAGCATCTTCAGTTTTCATTATATTGTTGTGCGAGCAGTACACACTTAGAAAAACTGAAAATTACATATGACGTAAACAATATCTATTTCATGGTAGAATTTTACATGTTTTGACATGTAAAAAAAAATTGTGTTTCTTTTGATGTAAAATTCGGCTAAAGAAATTAGAAAACATCATTATTTGTCATAGTTGGGTGGATTACTACAAGAATTCTTTCGAATATGCTATTTATATTGGAAAAAAATCTTTATTTGCATACTCATAGTTTTTTGTTTCTTTTTTAATTACTCTGAGCTTTCGGAACTCTATATTTTCCCTTGGAACCAGTTTTGCTGATGCTTTTGTTCCTAAACTACTCATGTCAGTCGTAATTTGACCGGTGAGCTCGCAGTTATTGAAGATGCTGGTCCCTTCTTTAAATCATGGAAGAATTAGTTAAATTTTTATATAAAAAGCTTCATTCGCGTCTTTTTATTGGGGAGGATATGATATGCGCACTTTTACCCCACCGTTACGAAAATTACTGAATTTTTTTCATCAAATCAAATATATCTCGCAACGAACCATATGTTGAAGATTTTTAGGGTACTGTAGTTTTATAGATCCTGATTTATTCAAATAGCCAATTTATGATTCAAAAAATTCAAAAAATTACATCAAAACAGCGAAAAATGGTCCTTCTCCCTTAATTTCAAGCCACTATATTCAAACCTTTCATGCTTATATGTGCGATTAGTTGACTTAATGATATACTAAATCCATACAGAGTTGCCAGGTTCTAGCGCTTGTGTGCTTCTAAAAGTCCTATGCGCACTTTTAGCCCACCATACTCTAATCCCAATCCAACTTATATTAAAACCTCAACGTTATGATAACCCTCTGTGTTGGATGCCCGCATCTAATAGGATAAAGGATAGGGTAGAAGGAAAGTGTTATGCATCAATTTTCCGGAAAATGCATCATGGTCGTCGAGAGACGTGTCGGGCCCAAAGGCTGGTATTATTGCCCGGTCCTTCTAAATCTACTTATCAACCGGTTCCACTCGAACTATGTTGCATCTGTTACTGTTTCTTTTGATTATATAGTATACAGTGCTTCTACAGAAATGAACGAATAAAAGGCTCATAAACCTGTGACTGTGGAACATTAACACAGCCGTGATCGATTTCAAAGGCTTTCATATCCGTCCGACCTTTAGCGAGGTTGAACTTCTGCTGATGCTGATAGGTAAAGTGACAATTGTTGCCAGGAAAAAAAACAACAAACAAAAGAAAAGCAAAGCATCCTTGATTACCATCGCGTTTTCTGTGTGACGTTTAGAGGGATCTTCTGGTATAACATGAGTTTGCAACTCTTGCGTCATGAAAAACTCGTGAGTCTGTCGTCTCTATTAGCTTCTGGATGACTCATATTACCACATTCACAGATAGCGTGCCAAACAGGTGAATTTCGTCAGTTTTTTCACGGTGTCTTTTTTCAAAAACTTCATGCAAAAAAAAAATCAGCATCTGTGATGCTTCAGGATATGAAAGAATGGACTTTCCCCCCTCATTTGCAAGCTACCTCAAAATAATCCGTTTGGGAGGTTCAAAGCCATTTTTTCGTGAAAACATAGGTTTTATACTAGAACATATACACATTTCTGCTCCTAGATGGTGTTTTAGGCATTCGAATAACACTAAAAGTGGGAATCTGGTAGATAATTTGATTGTCTACAACTTATTTAATAACTGAAAATCAATCTGAAATTATCCTGAAAAGTTGTTAAGATTTTGATCTTAAAGGGAATTATAAACGACCTAAACATGACTTAAATTATGCGACATATGTTCCCTTGAAAAACTAAATGTAGCAGTAATGTAACTAAACCCTTGCAGCTAGGCATTTATCGGGAAAGTTTGCAAACTTGAAACAAAAGCACATACAGTTTTATGTCTCTTCCAAACATCCTAATTTTGAGAAGGCCATTTGTAATCGTCGACGAAAAAGTTGCAATGAATCCTGTCAAATATTACAATGCCACGAAATGTTTGGTGGAGTTTGTTGAAATCTTAATGTTAAAAGCTAAGCCAAATTTAGTTGGGGCAGCAAATTCATTCAAGAATACATTCTTCATCGTCGGGATCAAGCAAAGAAACGAAAAAGAAGTCAAAGATATGTTATTGGAAAGGCTATTTCTGCATGAAAAATTACCCAGCATTAATATCGTACAAGTTTGGTTGACATTTGCCTGAATCCTTATTTCAAAGACATCAATGGAATTGGTGGAATTGGGAATTATAATTTGCAGCTAAAAGATAAGACTTTTCAAGCACTCAAATTCATCTGAATGCACTGTTGAACTAAACCTAACTATTTGGCAAATAAATTATTTGCGTGGAATTTCTTTACAAACAAGTAGACCTTGCACTAACCTACATAGACATAACTTTGTCAAAATCTTAATCAACTTTTCCGGATGAGTTCTGATCGATTTCCAGTTGTTAACTGTAGGATCCTGTCAGGGGAGTCTCGTTGCTCAATAAAACTACCGCATACTCCCGGCTTATTCGATACTATATTTCATACTGAGTGCACGCATGCGCATCATAGTTCAACCTGCTTTCTTGTCCGTTTCTCCTTGCTCTTTTATTTGTGCTTTCCTGTATATAACTCTCTCTCTCTCTCTCTCTCTCTCTCTCTCTCTCTCTCTCTCTCTTTGGGGACGATCCATAAATGATGTAGCATTTTTTGAGTGATTTTAAACACCCCCCTCCCCCATCGTAGCATTTCGTCACAAACCTCTAAATACCCCCCTTGGTAATTACGTAGCTTGACGGTAATTCTCCCCCCCCCCCCTTGTCACCGTAAAATTTAAAAAAATAAAAAACTATGTTAGTTATTCCCCTTTAAAAAAGCTACGTAGCATGACATGACCCCCTACCCCCCTGTCGTCACACATTATCACAAAATACAATACTCCCCCCTCCCCCATATAATGCTACGTCATTTATGGATGATCCCTTGTTACTTTTGCTCTCAGCTCTACATCTTTCGCCTACTCTACCAAAATAACATTTTTTGTAAATAGAAAAAAAATATTCAAGTATATCGTTTGGGCACTTTTTTTGCTCTCATAGGACGTTTTGGTTCCGATCCCAGATCATGCTCTGGCCACAGAGACAGACATATAAGTTAGAACAAATTTTCCTGAAAAACCTGTGTAAGAATTTAAATGAAAATACGTTTAAAATCACCATCGCATACAGGTTCGCATGCATGAATCTCCTTTGTATCCAAGTTTGCAGGCAACGCCCGTAAAGCATTTCTTTACCGATCGTAGCGCCGGCTACTGGCAAGTTGCTACTTACTAGTGAAATTTTAAAACAACAGTTTTATTTCGTACACACATTGAAAACTTAACTTGTATGTCAGTTCTCAGTGCTCTGGCTGCTTAGTTCTCTTCCGTGGCAGGCAAGTCATATCGCATTCGTTGGTATCCTCCTTCGCTCTTCTTAGATTCTTTTCCGTAGTTATGTGTGTTGGTGTCTGCAAATATCCTTGTTCCGAGGGTTGCTGGAAATCTGTGAAAGAATCAGAGAGATTGGAAGTTAATGTCGTAGACGGTCACCTTTTCAGGTGAGCAACTGGTCGCCGGTATTTCACTTCGTCTTCCTTGACGATTGTCGTATCATTGCCGGATCGCTCGGGTATGGTAAACTTTTCCATTTTAAAATTCGGCTCGAGTTTGTCGTATTCGTAACTCGCCATCATTACGACACCGAATCTTTTGCATGCCTTCGATGATCCGAATATATCATCTCTTGCATGTTCTTTATCGCATCGTTTTCTCGAATATCTTCATCTCGGTTCCAATGGAGATCTGTCCGCAATGACGGCAACAGGTCTTCAACCGGCCGTCCAGTTAGGAACTCCAAAGGAGCTTTCTCCGTAACTGAATGAGGAGTAGTGTTATACATATACACGTACTTGTCTAAACTCTTCCTCCAGTCTGATTTGAGGGCCTTCGAAATCCGTAGTGTCTTCAAAATCCCCTGGTTCTGCCTTTCCACCAAACCATTCATCTGAAGCCAATAAGATATAGTTTTAACTAACTTAATGTTTCTGCTAGCACAATATTGAGAAAATTGTTCGCTTGTGAACGGCGGACCGTTGTCCGAACGAATTGATTCAGGATACGTATGTTCTTTGAAAATCCTCGCAAGCGCTTCGATCGGGCTAGATGCAGTCGTGCTCTTCATCTCCATCACATCGAGATATCGGCTGTAGTAATCCACTACGACTTGGAAAGTAGCAAACTCTTTGGCTGATAAAAAGTCAATGGCAATCGCTTGCCAAGCTCTTTCTAGCATTGCCTTACGACTCATGGGTTCAGATGGGTTTAGACTACTAACAGCTATACAATGTATAGTATATATACTACTAACAACTATACAATGTATAGTATACATCCAACACACTCTTTTACGGTACTGCAGACATCGCTATCCATACAAGGCCACATATTGTCGCAGATTACGACGCATGACTATAATCCCGGGGTGGCCACGGTGCGCAATATTCAACGCTCGTCGTCGTAGTTTCAGTGGTAGTATAATTCTGTCCTCACGTACCACGAAACCTTCTATCAAACCTAGTTCTTTACTGAAGGCTTCGCACCGGAATAAATCTGATGACCAATTCTGTGTCTTCAATGCTTCCATAAATCCACTAAGTGTTGGCAGAAGGCGATTCACCGATTGCACAGAGGAAATGCTGTGTAGATCCATCAAACGCCGCATCCTTTTTAGTACACAAGCGAGATAGTACATCTGATATGTTGGTGGTTCCTTGGATGTGCTTTATTTGACAGTCATAGGGCTGAAGGCGTACAGCCCAATTCTGCGCTCGCGAACAGGCTCGCCTTCCATCCTTGTATTTCCCTTCAAAGATGTACTCAAGTGTTTTGTTATTCGTGAAGATCGTAAAGCGAAGTCCGAATAAATACAAGTAATATTTCTCCACCGCCCAAACCACGGCTAGTACCTCTCGCTGTGTCTGAGGGTACATTCGTTCCGCATCTGTCAGACTTTTTGAGGCAAAGCTTATGCTTCTTGGACATCCTACCTCGTTACGTTGAATTAGTACGGCTCTTAACCCTACTGGAGACGCATCTACGTAAAGCTCGGTCATATCTTTAGGATCGAAGAACCCCAACAATCTTACATTTGTTGTCAGATCTTGTCGAAGGTCATTAAAAGCTTACTGGCTTTCCCCGAAAGTTTCGTTTTGTCCACGGATAAACTTACGAAGAGGCTCAGTACGAGTAGACAGATCTGGAATGAAGTGGCCTATAAAATTTACGAGCCCCAAAAAACTCTGAACATTCTATTTTGTTTCTGACAGTTGAAAGTTTCTAATTGCTTCGATTTTTCTTCAGATGGGCGTATTCACAGGGAGCTCACTTCAAACCGCAAGATTTCCAGCTCTGTCACTCCAAATAGGCACTTTTCCAAATTAGGTTTTGCATTGTTGCTTTCCAAGACGGCAGGAGCGGATCCAGAAAAAAATTTCGGAGGAGGTCCGAAATTTAGATTTTGAAATTTCCATTATACAATTCGTAATAAGTAATGGCTTTATTTAATAGAAATCAGTTTTGGTGGTGGAATCTAGTCTGTAATGATTTTTAGTTTAGAACAAATTAAAATGAAACCCCCAAGATCCTCCCCCTGGATCCGCCACTGCAAGACGTACAAAACTTTCTGCAATCTGATGTCGTGTTCCTCACGAGTTTGCCCGGCAACTACGACGTCGTCTATATAAACTACAACTCCGTGGATACCAGCCAACATTTCCGCCATTACACGTTGAAATATTTCCGGGACACAGTTTACCCCGAACTTGAGTCGCGGATCTGCGAATCCCGTTCAGGAGAACCAACTTATGGCGCCAGAGCGCTGTTCCCGAACTTCAGCGTGTTTTTAACAGTTTAGCGTCGGCTTTTGAACTTCAACCTGATGAGGGATTCCATAAAAGCTAAAATAATGTCTATTTTGAAATGTAATTAGTTTAAGCAACCACCATTTGGGCCAAAGGGTCTGTTGAGTGTTTGTGACGGTACAACAAATAAACTAATAGACAAGCATTTTGGGTAAAAACATTTTTTTTGCGCTAAGGAAAAATTGGTTTAAACCACATATGGTCAAGGCTTCTGTCTGTCACGTTACATTTTTACGCATATTTCATAAGATAAGTCAGCAAAAACAATAAAACCATATTCTATCATAACTGCACATTATTAAGGTCACTAAACCGCACATTTTTTTACAAAAAGTTTTTTTCTATCATGAACCGTTTTCACTTTATTGTCATTTTGATACGTCTGTCACGTTACATAATTTTCGCAGTTAGTTTGGAGGTTGCCCGACTAAATAGAAAAAGTCTGTTCCGTGGGCCGCCAAATTTGCATGAAAACAGTTTTAAGTTGAAGCTTAGAAAGCAAGGAAGAGTTTGAAATATAGTTTTCGTGAAAAAAAAACTTTGTTTTCGATTTTATGGAGTTTTCTCAACGATCTGTCACGTTACAACCAGAATCTGTTACGTTACAGTTCTGCATTTTCATTGAAGCAAGGATATCAAGACAATCGTACACAAATCATCCTTAATCTAAGAACTGAGCATTAACGGGAAATTTCATGTTTATTTTGAAAAACATATTGGTTTTGATGAACAAACGTGAAAAACTTTTGAAAAGGTCGTAATTTCACGAAGTAACATATTATGTCGAAAGAAAATCCAAAATAACTTGAAAACATCTGCATTTTGAAGGATAATTTTTCGTGAGCATTTTGAATTGAAAACCCATTTTGAAATACATTTTATAACTAAATTATTTAAAGAAAAAAAATTAAATAAAAATTCACAATTAAAAGAATTATTGAAATATGTTAAAACTTTTTATTGTTATTTTCTCTACGATGCAATTATATTTTGAAGTTTTTTTATTTGCAATTAAATTTTAAACGTGCTATGTTTTTTTGCGTTTGGTATTTGTGAGTAATTTATTAAAAGCGCGTATTTTCACCACTAGATATTTTGTTGAAAAAAAAATCAAAACATTTCGAAAAAAAATTCTTAAGAGCATTTCGCTTCGAAATTATATTTAGTATTAATATTATATAAGAAAATCATGTTTATGACTGACAAATGCTAAGAAATTTAGAAGAATACTTGAAGTTAAAAATGTTTTCTTACTAATAACTTCCTAATAGTGCAATTATAGTTTCATCAGTTTACAGGCTTTCGTTAACAAAAAAAATTGTTTTTCTGTAATTGTATTTTCATTTTTTTGTTTTTTGACAATATATTTGTATTTTCAACATTTTTTTGCATTCTTTTTGAAAAATTTCACCAAAAAATATTCACACAGAACAATTAATTCCCTAGAACTCGCTATCATATAGTTTTGCTGCACAAATGGCGATTTTCGAAAAATATATATTGAAAGTAGTGCATTCAAGATCTCATACGCCCTTTTTAAATATTACTCTTGAATAAAAATTGTTTGTTTAATATTGAAAAATACATAGTCTCCCATATACATGAAACGTAAAAGGCTTCATCAGAATTAAAGATGGTCACCAATATTGACGCAATTGAATCAAACTTGATAGAATTGCTTTACAGCAGAAAAAATCTGTCACGTTACATAAGATAAACTGTGTTTTCTTAAAAATTAATGAAACTATAAAGTTTTCACAATGCAGTTTCAAAAAGTATACTCAAAGTAGTAAGAAAAAATGCAGGTTAGATATTGCATGCATGCTGTTGGTGTGGTCCACAAAACTTTTTTGAATTTTTGATCTGTCACGTTACAAGTTATTTGGTTTCCATTACTTCACAACTGAAAATAAGCAATAATCCATATTTATCAAAATTTTTCAAGCAATATCATCAAATTTAAATTAGACTACGATAGAAAAATGTGATATCAAGCAAAAAGTTGAAAATATGGATTTTGTTTACCTTTTTATCTCCTAACGGTCTTTTAGTCACTTTCAGGTGATGCAAGTAGCATCAACAAACTCATGAATGACACACATGAAATTTTTTTCTGGGATCACCATTCATATTTTTTAATATTAGAGGTTATATACATACGGAAAACAAACAGTTTGACGCAGAATTTGATAAAAAATAATTTCGCCCGTGGTTGCCATTTTCGGAGCCTTGACCATATGCGCAAGTAATAATGGAATTTGTGTTTAGAATTTGTCAACATCATTGCTCAAGAACACAAATCGCGTCTCCGTATTTCAAATTAGTTTCGGCGCAAGCTTATTCCTGGTACTATGTTAGTGTCGGATTCTGATGAGACGAAGTTTTTGTATTTCGAAGGATGGTACTTGTTGTTTGAGCTCTGCTGGTTCAAATTAATAAAACTTTACTTCACGGTATCTTGAAGTTATTGCTTATTGCTTTGAAAGTTGGATTTTTGATGCACTTCGCTATCACACTTTTTGTCACGGTTTCCAAATGAAATGATATGAAAACGACAAAAAATTAACTTTTTCCATCAAATTTATCGTGAAAACCGGGATACTGGAAACTGGTTGTTTTTTACGTTTTTCAAACATGGCGGCTCGTGTTTGGCTTAAGTTTAAAATTGTTTTTTAAACAATTGGCGTGTTCCCGCTTGTATTTTGTTTGTTTAGTGCACTTAATTTAGCCAACGAATGTGGAAAATTGTGGAATCTTGTGTAAGTATAGTGGAACAAGATCTCTGAGTCTAAATGAAAGTCAGATTGTGGTAAGTTTTGGTGTGCAAAACAAATTTCACCATCGATTCTTCCTATAGTCTGGTGGTGATTACCTAGTGTACCGATAAATTTATGTGAGTAGATAGTGAATCCGAAAATAATTATTGTTTTTAATTTTCATATCAGGAAATTAAGGGCGATTAAATGGTGCGTTCCCTGGGCGATTTAAGGGCGGGTAGAGCGGCAAAAAAATGACGGCGGCAAATCGCCCAAATGTTGCATATAAACTAGCCCCCTAATTGCCAGCAAATTGCTGGCAAATTGTAGGGCAATTAGCGCATCCTAGTTGGCAAATAGCCCCCCGCTAGCCAGCAACTTGCCCTTTTTGACTGGGATACGTTTATCTTTTAAAGGCAAGCAGTGTTGCCACAATTAAATCTGTTCAGGGAGTTGAAAAATCTTTGCTATCTGTACTCTTCTATAGAAAAATCTGTACCGAATTCTGTACCCAAACAATAACAAGGTCGTATAAAAAAATCACATATACATATTTTTCATTCGGGAAAATTAAACCAGAAGTTCTGACTAAGTTTTTTATTTGAGCTGGAATCCCGCAAGAAACCAGTAAGAATTGCGGATAAGTTTGACTGGGTAATGTCAATATCAACTCCAGCTCAAATTCTCGCCGCCACTTTGTTTGCAACCAAAGGGTGCTTACAGAGCGGCGGCGAGAAACTGAGCTGGTACTGACAGTAGGATGCGAGATGCGAGAAACCTGCTTGCAGCATATCAAACGGAACTTGTCAGTGTAAAAGCAGGCAGTCGGCGCAGATCCGCTCGGATCTTATTCTAACATCATCCCTTTAGTGTGCAGTAAGCGGTTTTCTCGCATCTCACATTCTAATTTCAGTGTCAGCTCCAGCTCAGCTTCTCGCCGCCACTCTGTAAGCACCCCAAAGGCCGTTAACAGAGTGGCGGTGAGAAGCTGAGATGGGGTTGGTAATGTCAGTAGGATGCGAGAAACCTGCTTGCAGTAAATCAAATGGAGCATGTCAGAGTAAACGTAGGCACTTCGAGAAGATTCGCTCGGCTTTCACTCAGATATCATCCTTTTGATTTACTGGAAGCAGGTTTCATTCATATCGCAATCGCTTCAGTTTAAGCTCAGTCAGTACCAGATCCACTTCAGATATTCGCCATACTTTTTTTTATTTATTTTGTATTACAGAGGTTTTAACCTTAATGTCATTCGGTTAGAGAAATATATTTTTGAAAAATCTCTAACCCTATGTGTGGGGTTGGGAATCGAACCTCTGTCAGCGGCCCAACTCAACGTTTACCTGCTGTATACTGGGATTTTTCGGCGGGGTAATTTTTTTACCCTGCTGTTGTGTAAAAAAATCTGTACCAATCTGTACTTTTTTACAACAATCTGTAATCTGTACCGTAAGTAATCTGTACTAAAACACTTCATAAATATGTAATATTCTAGATAAATCGGAATTGTGGAATCACCGAAGGCAAGTCCAGCTAAAAATTTGAGCTTCAGAAAATGTCAGATGAACTGAGCTTATTGATACAAGAGACTGATCTTTAATTTCGCAACCTTTAGAATTCTACATATTTTTTATAATATAATTAAGAATATAAACACATTTTTTCAAACATTCAATGAAAACTGAGGTTCCACGCCGCCTTCCCAGTATTAGATTATTTGCTAAACCAACAACCGCATTAAAGCTAAAAATATCTACCCCATTCTTTCTGCTTAAACATAATACATTATACTAAATTAGACTAAAATTAATAAAACTATGCGTATAAAAACGTTCATCAGGGGGCGAAAGCGCACCCCAACCGCCTTGGTGCTCTCCAGTGAGAGCCAGAGCAACAAAGTTCATAGAATCTAGAAACTTTACGGGATTTGGTAATGGTAAGGATTTATTCAATTCTTAAAAAAAAACAACATTTGATCTGGCCCCTCACAGAAGCTCTCAGACAGAATGTCTTCTCATAGCCTTCATTAGCAGACATCTCGGCTATTGTTTCAGCTTCCGAGTCCCATATGAGACTATTCCATGTGAAAACGAGCTCGAGAGTAGAATAATTATAGTTAAGCTCGACACGCCTTAGTTCAAGTTGGCACAAGGCAGCATAGGCTCTGCGCGCAGCAATCTTTAAAACAGTTATAAATTAGCAGCATTTTTCTCACCTAAATCTTTCCAAACCTAAAAGAAAATTGGAAGATAAACTGCTCCTAAGCGACCAAAACAAAACGAAACTTGAATAATTGAATCAAGCCAACCTCTCGACGACGAGGGTGCCAATAAAGGGAGTTTTGTGGGAACAAGGCGGCAAGTTGTTAGCGCAAATTCTCCGCCGTCCTTATGTGTCCTATACTTCTCCTTCTCCTGATGCAGTTTTCCTTCCTCGTTCTATCCGGAGTCGTTCACAGACATTTTGCGGCACTTGAAACTGAAGCGAACCTAGGACGAAATGGGCAAAAGGGGGTGGATCCGAACCGTTTAAGGCCTATAATTTTACAGCTAAGCGCCACTTTGAAGCTATCGATACTTTCTACTGCGGCATTGTTTGAGGTCAGTCAGCTCTTCTCAGATGTCATAAAGTCGGCTAGTAGAAAATTAGCCTCGGATAGGTAAAAGGTTGGATCGAAATTCGTTGCGGTTGTACTGAGAATGCAAGGAAACTGAGCCTGCCATTAGAGAACAGAAGGGATCGTTTGATAATATTTAGTTATAAATCTTGCATTGTTTGAAAATATTGGCGATTTTATTTTTTTTCCGAGGAATGTCTCAGTTGCCTCTTTTGGGCGTGAACCAACGAAACAAAAACCAAAATCTTTTATGATTCTGGCACGCGTGATTGTACCTACCTGGTAAAGAGAGTGTAGCGACTTATTCTAGTGCAAACTTTCAGCCGTTCAGTCTTAAGGACTCCTGTTCCAGTCGCTTTCTTCGTCATGGAAGCAGGAACACTGCGGGTCCATTCTTTGGAGAGATCTAAGATCTACGATCTTAAAATTTTAATGAAAAAGCATAGATCGACTAATATTAATATTGCTCATTGAAAAAAATCTCCGTTTGTATGAAACTCGAACGTCAATTTCTATGCAAGATCAAATTCAAATTAAAAATCTAATTCGTTGTTCAGTTTTAAACCCAATCATTCGAAGTGGAAATAGCGCCAGTTCTACAGAGCATCTCGTGCAAAATAATACAAAGTAGCGATGTACAGGAATCCAATGCAAACAAATTGATGGCACAACCAACCACGGCATCTGCGCAAGAACCCATCTGATTATAGCAATTTCACTTCCAAACTAATAACCGGCGTCTTTGGCACCTTCATCGCACCCAAATTCCAAACATGAGGTGTTGAAAAAATCAAACATATGTCTCCCCTCGGTAATAGCAGATTCAGCAAAACATGCAAACGGTTGCCCAATCACCGATATTGACAAAAATTGTGAAAAAAGATGATGAAATTGCACCGTTTCCGCACGCGACCATGTGCAAAAAGGATCCTATTCCGTTGAATGACTACCGGCTGGACGGATGGAAGAGGGCAGGGGAAAAAGTGAAAATCATCGCACCTCACTGTACAGTGTGAAATTGCTGGTTTCATGCTCTTGCTGGGTGGTGATCGTTTAGGGAACAAGAAAAGATAATTCTTAACTTTTGTTGGTCAACAACAATGGCAAAGATTCAGTCAAAGACAGTCAAATTAGCAAATTGAAAGGACTCGTTCATGTGAGCATAATTTGTTGCACCGCCTAATTTTGCTTCAGCACTGCGTGCGGTTTAGTCCTTCGAAAAGAATATATACAAAGGTCGAAGATTGTGAAATTATAAAAAATGGGTGGCTCGTGTGGATCCATGAAATAAATTGGGTAGATATTTAAAATAAATCCATAATCTCAAGCCGTAATAATTTTATCGAAGAGTCAAGGCCGACATCGTAACTAATTTCTGCATGCATAAACATGAACCCTTGTCTCGGTTGTTTTTCTATCTCGTTCTCTGTAGATTCAACTAAAAAGCTGAGGGCTCTGGTTATCGTCGAAGACGAAAAAAATATGTTTCTCTGTATCCCCAGTAGCATCAAGTCAGACACTTTTTTACGTCACAATTATGGCTACTTTTCCACCCCGGGCTACATTGCGAGCACCGTCATCACTATGAGAGGAACGGCAAAAAAATGCAGTGCAACTATATTTGATATCCCGATAGTGATCGACAGCAATCTGCGCTCACCTGAAAGTGCAGTTCTATAGAAGTGCAAGTTGGACATGTAGGGGTAGTCAATGGTCAGACAACAGTGAGATTTGTTGGGTAATATTTGAAATTGAGCACCATTGAATTAAGGGCCCCTCATAAGCGAACAGATACACTGCTGGCCAATAAAATAGGTGTGTTATGGATTATTTTGTTTTTCTCTTAATTACACATACCAAGTTACAGCAGTCTCAATCACACCTACCGCACACACAAGCCTTGGTATCTGTCAAGTTACTAGTGGGTTGTTGGCGCTGATTATATTTGCAATCTTTGTCAAGATGTAAAACAAGACTGCCACAGGCTTTTTTGTGTGGTCAATACAATAGGTGTGTGAAATATATTAACTGGTTATTATTTTACTCAATACCATTATATGTTTAATTTTGTTTAAGTTTGTATTCTGTGTGCTAATAAATGTATTTAAATGTTGAATAAGTCAAAGATTTGTTATAGAATGGGTCGAGCATCTCACTGTTCTCAAGTGGAACGAGTTTTGCTAAGAAATTTTGTTAAAGAAGATAAGACGTATAAATAAATCGCGAATACACTATGGTATTCCGAAAACTTCTTTACAAATGCCTTCAAACCATTGAAAATAGAAACACGCAAAAAAACTCAAGGAAACATCTACAGCAACTGACCAATGTATTGCATTATTAAACTATGACACTACTACTCAGTTTGGTGTGCCTTGCTTTGAATTGAAGTCAGAGCTACATGCGGATTCTTACTCCTTGGTCCGTGCATTACATTTAATCTGACATTAGACTGTGCCGTTTAACGAAAGCAGCCTGCCAAAATTCAAAAATTGTATCTATGTTTCGGTTGCGGTTCTATCATTTCTGTGTTTACATGTATAAACTATTGTATTGCTCACAATTTGTTCACTATTTTGCAGATTACGGCACTTCTAATGGTATGCGATTAGCTAATTCCGTTTCATGCCGTTCCTAACCACCTGCATGAGAGCAATACTAGTAACAGACGGCCGAATCTTACTACCCTTGAAATCAGTGGCAAATCGGTAGAAGTGATAATTAATTTTGAAAAAAAATCGATTGGATTGCATTTTCTAAAAGTTCAACATTTAAAAAAAATCTTTAAAAATTTCAGACAGATCGAACGTTTATAATCAATATTTCTGATGATGGATTTTGTGGTTCAAATGCCCAGCATTTTATTTATACAGAGTACCTCATTATAAAGCAACCTCGATATAAAGTAACCTCGACATAACGTAATTTTTACCTCTATATAACGTAACTTTATTTTGAAGACCAAATATTGAAAAAAATCAACTCATAATCGATTGTTTGTTGCATTTTAAATTATTTTGGACAGAGTTTTATTTACTTTTTCTTTGCACTAAAATTACCAATGTTTTATCATTGACATAATTATAAATATTTTATTTAATTAAATAAAACCCACAATTTAATAAAACCCAAATCTCGAAATGTCGAAAAATAACAGTGTTCCATTTTCACAACATGCGACCGAGGTTCGTGTGTTTCTGGCTATTCCTCAGTTCAGGAAAATTACAGTGAAAAATCTAATAAACTTTGATAAGGTTTGAAGTGAGAGCCCTATGTACTATCACGACACTCCGGTTATGCCCAAACAATACCTACAAGCACAAAAATTGATTTTTTTTTCGCCACACCGTTAAATCGAAAGATTATTGGCTCCATAAGTCTTATGCAAAATATGAACTTGCTTAGTTGCTTCTGATTTACTCACAATAATTTTTGAGTTTGTATACCTTCAAAAAAAACTTTGGCTATTGCAATTTTTTACAAAATTCAACACTTTTTGAGCGACTTGGTGGAATGTCACAATTAATCCTATTAAGACATATGTCTTCCGTTTGATTCCAGCATAACATAATATTAATTATAGTTTTTCATGTTTAATTAACGACTAAGAGTGAGTCAATTTTCCATTTTTTATGTTGTAACGACATTTAATTAGCAAGGGACTGGAAGGTGTGAAATTACATTCATGAGATTCGAGATCTTCGACAAAGTTTGATAAAAACATCTAGCCTTTATTTGAGTTCACGATTTAACATTCCATCAATTCAATCAGTTCAATCAATTCAATCACTATAACTGAAATCTAGGATAACAACTATAACAAACATCTAGGATTTCACAAAATTGCAGCATCATGTGCTATGTTCAACTTCATTGAAGAGTTTAAATGATTATCTTTAATTGCTAACAGCATTAAAGGTTATGTAGGGTTAATGTTAAGATAGGCCAAAATAAAAGTTATTGCAAGCGTCCAACGGTAAACTATTAAAATACAAAGTGATAACGCAACTGTATTAGAGGAATGTTTCCATTGCGCAGATTTCAAAATTCCACATACTGCTGATTTCAAAATACAGAGTTACTGAAGAAAATTGACTAAAAGCGGTTGATATTATTGCTTTGGGAACATATCAAGTAAATTTGAGAAAAATAACGTAACTCGATAAAAAGTAACGAAACAAATTTTTGCACTGACAACTTCAATTAGCCAGAAGTCAGTGGCGGATCCAGGGAAAGGGTCTTGGGGGCCCGGACCCCTTCTGAAATTTTTAAACTCGTTGAGAAATTATAAAATAGCTTCCATTTTGATTCGTTCTAAACTCAAAATCATTCCAGGCCAGATTCGACCACCAAAACTTATTTTTATTAAATAAGGTCATTACGTATTATGAATTGTAATCACTAATTTTTTTTGTTCACGACTAAAATGTGTTTTACAATATGCGTAAAATTCAACATATTTCGCCTTACCCTATTCGAGAAAAAAATTAAAGGGTTGTGTACAGGACACGACCACGGTGACATTAAAAATGTAGCTTTTTTCAAGAGCGTGCAAATGAATTTTATCTATCACACATATCGACTCACGTTCTTGTTCACTCGCCTGTTTTCATGTTACAATTTGCTATATACCCTCCCCATCAAAACATAATTTTTTGAAGGTTTTTTAACGGTAATCTATTAATTAATCAAGTATCTCACTAGGTGATTGGAATTATTTGGCTGATCCATCTAGTAAAAATAGGCTGGTCTGTCCAGAAAATATATTCAAAAGAAAAGTTCCATATTGAGAGCTGTGATGAGGAAGCCCACGCCCGCCAACGGAAATATACAGATTCTCCATGAAGTATGAAATTTCATTTTCCATTTAAATTTTCAATAATGTACTAATGAATTTAAGTAAACAATCTTAAGTTTAAGTATTTATTGATCAATTAGTGGTGGAAAAAATGAAATTATTTGATAAATTACATTGTTATGCAACGTTCGCACTACCAGTTAAAACGGGTTTTTATGCTATCTTGGTGACATTTTTCTTGTTGCTAATTATTAAAACGTGTTATAACTCTGTAGTGTGAACATTGTATTATTAAGCCAATTCTGCAGCGTTTTATGTTATATAGGTGTTTTATGTGGTAATAGGACTGACATAATTATATCTTCAGTACAGCGGTTTGCTTCATAATTTAAAACAGATTTATTTTGAAATTTAAATTAGTATACCCAACCGTTCTATTTGTTGTATACTTTAAAACGCAATTAGAACTGTGTTTTAAGTACATAGGGTAGGACAGATATTCTGACTGGATAAACTGGGAAAACAATTTTAAGTCCAGTAACGCTTAAGACATGGCTTGAATTTGAATCGAAAAAGAACACCCGCTTCAACTGCTGCTGGGACGGTAAGTTCTGTTTTAAAATTTTCCGTTGTGTGCAGTACGAAACAAAAGTGTTTGAAATTAGAAAACAAAAAGTTCTGCTGGGAATGTGATTGTTTCCGATGCAATTACACTTAGATTTTTCACGCAGGGGATACAGGCCGTGTAAATGAAAACCGCTTAAATTTAAAAAAAACGCGTTAATGAAAACCGCGTAAATTTCAAAATCCGCGTAAAGAAACCTGAGTGTACTCTCCTATATAAAATACTACGCTGCTGAACAGTGCAATAACTACAGAAGCACGTTGTCAGATGCCTTACTGATAAAAAACATATAACCGAAATATGAAACATGAAAACCAATAGGCTCTTTACCCTACGCAGCTACAAAGCGCCGTAAACATGGATTAACAAGTTATAAGCACACGCATGCATAAAAATAAATATATTTTTTTTAAACGCAACACTCTTAAGCAGCAAACACCGTATTGAATTAAATCCAAACCACCCCGCCCACCCACTTTGCAAATCATTCTGTGACACCGTGCTGGTACCCGAAAGATCCGCACACGGCCACCGCTGCCGAAAATGCATAGCGTCTACCGCTTATTGTAGTGCCCAGACGCTGCAGCCATGATCTTATCCGTTCGACATAAGAACAAAAACTGATTCAAACGGGTACGCGTCACCTCTATTTATAAACTAACAGTATATGATTTAGTCACTTAGGTGCGAGTGTGTGCAAATGCCAACGTTACCGAAAATCGATAGCGCTTATTGCATCACCCGGAGACGATGTTGCTCGTATGGGATAAGAGCAACAACTGATTTAAACGGACATGCGTTGCTTCTATTTATGACTTTTCGTGTTTCATTGAGCAACTAAGCTGCCCTCTCTTGACGGCTGTGTCTGAGAATTCTGCCTCACGAATGGTAATTTTCCCGTTTTTCGTGAACTTTTTAATTTTACCAATTTCCAAAAGTCTACTTTTATTGGGGGGATATTAAATTATTACCAATTTAAGTTAGGTGTTTCTGAATCGGTTGGTGTATGAATGATTAAAATCCATCTAGTAATATTGGAGTTATAAGCGTGCAAACCTTACATAGTTTCGTTACATGGGAGATAGTTTAGATTTTAGAATGACACCTAGCCCCAGATAGTGGAGTAAGACATTTTTAATGTCAAAATTAAATCAGAGAACATGGTAAAAACTCCTATGCCCGCTTAACATTCATTAATACCTCGAGGCAGTTGCACTAACTAATTTACTCATTGGCTACTGTTAGTAATACGGTCATATTTAACTTATACAGGGTGTTTGATTCATGGTTAAGAACCTCTCGAGGGATGATTGACTGTCTTATTTGGAGAAAAAAATCGTTCTACGCTTACCATCAAATCTCAACCGCTACTAAGTTATTGAACTTTTTGTGTTAAAAACTTAGTTGTCTTAAAATAGCTCTAACTCAAAAAGTATAATTTGTATTTCAATTCTTTTAGATCCATTAAATAGGTGAGAAAATTTCCCATTGACGATGTCCTCACATGTTTCAGTTAATTGGGTTAAGTAACCTTTTCACAGTAATTTATTTAAAATTTAACAATTTTGATCGATTTTTCGTTCATTTCGCGAAAATCTTAATAGTTGACATCACCATTTTAATAATTCAGTTTATTAGTCTTGAAGAGCTGCATAGTTTGTTCTTTGACATGATACACTTATCTTTTCTTGTTTTCATGTGTTTGCGTTATTGAACTTTGATATTTTTATCTCATTTTCACTAATACTAGCTCTCATTGAAAAAGTATGACACTTATTGTACCTTTTCTTATTTTTAATTTTTTTAGTAACACTGGGGGTACCTAGCGTCAAAAAGGGCTAATCCACAATTCATACCTTCTTTCCTTATCTTTCGTTTTAGAGTTATGGTGTCTGGCAAAGTTGTTGTGTGACATCTAACGCTTTATTTGATCATTTCATATTATTTCGGAAATGAGTCGCTAAGGCGGCGCTGTCATCAACTTTTTAATAAAACGAGACAGTAAGATTGTGTGTACGGCAAAATTGTAAGTCAGATAATTATAAATATATGTTCTGAAGATACCAACTTTATAGGTCCTACAGTTTGTGAAACAGGGGGCATTTTTGAAAACATAATCTGTAAGTAAATGTTTTAACTAAAACATCCTCTATCTCGAAACATACAGGACCTACACACTGCATTTATATATAGGTAGACAGAAGACACTACATTTCTATATAGCTTTTTTAATAGCTTATAACAGCGCCGCTCTAGTGACTGAATTTCGAACTATTATTATTCAACCAAATAGAGCGCAACTTTTCCGAAGACACCATAACTCTAAAATGAAAGATAATAATTGATTCTACGCACTTTAACTTTCCGACCACAATGTACAGTTTTTCTCTTAATCGCTTATTGCTCGGTGAACTTTCAATGTAGAGATATGAAACCTTCACTGGAATTTTCGAAGAAATATACTCAATAATGTATATTTGCGCAACTAATAAATATTTGATAGAGCAAATGTGTGAGCGGCCCTTACCTTCATGAACGACTGTTTAGGCCGAAACGTCAACGTACAATGCAATCTAAATGAAAACAGTATTCTAACGAGTTCACCGATATGTGAACTACAACATAAAATTTACTGATTGCGAATCGATAGACTACTTTTTCTTAAAACCTCGGAAAACGAACGAGAAAACCATAAGACTCAATGTGGGGTTAGCCCCTTTTGGACGCCAGCTAGTACTGGGATTACCTCCATGGTCAACTTTGACTGTTAGCAGTACACGTGGATTACTCAGAACTACCCAAAAAATGCAAAAATGTCGATTTCGGGAAAAAAATGTGTTTTAGCCCCTTCTGGACGCCAGCCATTCAACTGTGAAGGTCAGTCTACCTTGCCATCTCGCAAAGCGAAAGCTATCAGCAAAGTAAGCAAACAATACCACCTCCCACTTCGTTGCCTATCCACTGCACAAACAATATTGTATCGTTACCTCCGACTATGTAGTCAAATGAGCGAGCCACTAGAAATGAAAATGGATCTTAACCCTTTGCGACGCAGTGGGACGTATACGTCCCATCTACTTCTCCTAAGTTTTTATTGGATTTCTAGTTAGCGTTGGCATATAAATACGAATTCTTTCATTCTCTTAGGGATGTAAAGAGAACATAGCACAAAAAATTATGTGAATTTGTTAATTACTTATTAGTTATAAAAAATTTAAACTAGAAAATCTCGTTTTTACAATAACTTCGGTTGTGTCTAAACTAAAAGTCCTTGAGATCTAATTATTTTTGCAAATATCTCAAACATTGAACTAAATAATGGATTTTTTACATTCGTAGGTCATTTTTTTCGAAAAAAAAATAATAAAAATAAGCAAAAATGAAGTTTTATGTTGGTCTATAAAAGATTCTGAGAGACGGGGATAATTGCTCAACTAGCATAAAAATAGATTATGTGGTTTTTGAGGTCGCTGATTAAGATTCTGATAACAGAATTTGAGAATTCAAAATGGCGGCTACACAAGGGTGGCCCTTTTTTAGGAAATTTGGGAATTTTGAGCATAAAACTCGATTAACGAAAGTTTTTGGGGTCGCTGATTAGTATTCTGACGTCAGAATCAGAATCAGCGACCCCGAAAACCCCGTTGTAAGACGTTTTGGGCCAATATTTAAAAACATGTAATTCAACCAAGCACAGTCGCCATATTGGATCCGCCATTTTGAATTTTACATTTTCGACGTCAGAATCAGAATCAGCGACCTCGAAAACCCCCTTATAAGACGTTTTAGGCTAATATAAAAACTACAAGGGGCAGCCCTATGGGGTTGCACGAACTGTGGACGTAGGACTATAGTACTTAATATAAAATATTTATTTCTTTAGTAGGATTAAGAGTAATAATAAATCAAATGGGGGTGGACGTAGCGTAGTTGGTAAATCGATTGCCTTGTACGCAGCGCACCTGGGTTCGAGTCCCGACCCCACACATAGGGTTAGAAATTTTTCATAACAGATTTTTCTAACCCGAAGAGGCGAATAACCTTAAGGTTAAAACCTATAAAATAAAAAATAAACCAAATATATTTCTTACGCATAGTTTAAGCACAACCAATCAACATCGAATTTTACATATTGAACCAAACCTTCTTGGTTATCAGGTAATTTCATTTGTAGTAGGTGATCGAATCCGATTAGATTTATTTGAGAAGATCTGAAGAAAGAAGACAGAAAACCGTAATATCTGGAACTAAATCTTTATAGCACAAGATCAGCTTTTAAAAATTGTATTTCGATTGTGTGTGGTAAAAAACCCGGACCGCTGAAGAAAAATCAAATTTTAGACAAAATAATCACATTTCATATGTTTTATAGTTATATTTTGCCTTTATTGTAACTTTCCTAAAGTACGCATACAAATGTAGCGAATGCAGTAGTCTTAATCATATATCGAAACTATGGATATACAAAAATCGAAAACAATTTTATATATGGACTTAGATGCGCTTTTGCAACGGTTTTTCGAGTGGCAGTGTATTCATTCATAAATAGGCTTTATAGTATGTACCTATTAGCAGAATCAAAATAGGATAGGCTGAGTGAAAATGAATCACGTGAAGTGAAAATGAATCGATGAATTCATCGAACGTAAATAATAAACTTTCGTTGTGCTTTCCATCGATCCGAGTAAATTTGTTGCTAAGAAAGTTTTTGTCTTTGCGCAACGAAAGCACAGATTGCTATCATGCAGGTTACGCATGCAATCGCTAAAAAACATGAATGCCACATTTAAATCTGTCTTTCGGTCAAAAATATCTTTTTACCATCTGTGATAACTGAAAAAGGAAAAAAAATCTGCGATAAATTTCCGAAAAATCTGTGAAAAATCACAATATTGCCAAAAATATGTGAAATTTTCATCAAAATGCCAAAAATCTGCCTTCTGTGAAACAGAATTGTGAAAAAATCTGTGACATTACAGAAAAAAATTAGATGTACCTACTTACAAATTCGCTTCAAACATTGAACCAAAATCCATTGCAAATGGAGCTCGAATGTACAAGCGATTTTGTGTACGAATGATTGTGTTCGATATTGTACATAAAAGTGTGCAGGAAACGAGCACAACAAAAAGAAAGCATAGCCTTTGAACGTGAACGGACACGCCCAGTCGCGTGTTGGACGCACTGAGTAGCGTATCTCCCCAGCCCCAGGGTAACGGACTTCTAAAGTTCTAACTCAGTCACACTGGCTGTGAAAACACACAGCGAGTGATCTGCTCCGCCTGTCGTTCAACAGGCAACTGAGCTTGTCCGACCAAATCCGTTCTTTAAACAGACGACGTTGACGTCATTCATAGAAGCGTAGCGCACTAGGTAAACAAATCTGTCGTGCCGGACTTGGGAAGCGCTATCTAATGTGTGTAAATGCGCGATATTTTGACTAGGGTGCACATTATTTAAATTTTTAATGCCATGATATCGAAAATCTTTGGGTTTATCTATTGGATTCTATTCTCAGAAGTATTTAAGAGGGATATGTGCAAAAAAGTTGAAAATTTATCGTGAGATGGCTGAATAATTCAAAAAAATAAATGCGTTTAAAATTGGACCGCTTTTCGTTACATACCATTTTTGTAGAATTTGCAAAGTGCACCTCCATGTCGAAAACAAAGACGTAGTCCTACGTCAAAAAACATGTAATTCGTTGCGCTATTTTTATAATACAAACAATATTTAAATGCTCTTAAGAACCTATTCTGACATAGTAGAGAGAAACGGATATCGCCACAATATGCAGTTAAATGTTAAATTAAAATGAATCACTCATTTTAGAAAATGCGATAAATGGGTGATGTTTTATTGCTCAACAAGCCTCTGATATCAGCATGAATTAATGATATTTCAATAAAAGTAAATAAAACTGGTTAATTTTTATTTTATATCGAATTCAAGAAGTGTGCAAAGTAACCCCCAGCTAGTCCACATAAAATATTTTTAAACGCTATATAAACCTCTTTTCTATATGTGAACCAATTCTGCTCATATTTGGCATACATAATACATACACGATGACGATAGATCTGTGCTGATATGATACAAATCCATCGATTATTAAAGGAGTTATAATTTGTCAAAATTGAAAAGTTGATAAAAAATGCGCAAAGATACCCCGCACGACGTATACTGTTTATGTTAACTACAAGCAATGTTTATCATAAATCAATTTGATTATTAAACTTCCATTAAAGCAGGTATGACCTATTTGTTTCACTTGACCAAATTAACAGTGCCCGCTTAAAGTTTGTCTGGGGCACAAATGTACCCCCACAAAATCATTTACGTTAGTGTTTTGTCCAGTGGCGGAAATTAGTTTTAAAATTAGTTTTTATTTCAAATTCGTTTTAAACTCAAGCTCATGCCAAACGAGATCAACCAAACTTAGTCTCAAATGAAAGATGTTGCGTCCCCGTAAATGGGTATTAAATTTTGTCCCGATCCGACTTCCGGTTCCGGAGTTACGGGTTGTGGTGTGCGATCACATAGCAAGTTGTGATTCAAACCGATACTCCGATGAAAGCAAAAAAAGTAAAAATTTCGCTAAAATGTCTCTCAAACAACTTAAATTTTCAGTTCTAGGTCACCGACGGCCAAACAAACTTTCGCTGACTACATTGACCTCCATAGACGGTTCCGGAAGTGCCCGGGAAAAGCGGCCATCTTTCAAAACTAGCAAACTCATATCAGTTTCTCGGAAATGGTTAGGCCGATTTTCACAAATTTTGATAGCTATATTATCACCACAGATGTCTATAAAATTTCGCACGGATCGCTTATATGGTTCCGGGAATATAGACTGATCCGTCCGGTCACATATGAAATTCCCATATAAGCCGGAACTCAATTTTTTTTCTCAAAGGGGGGACCCCATGAAATTTCCGAAATATAATTTCGTCTATGTGATGATGAGCCGATATCTAGAGTCACATGGTGGAGTCACCTCTCTGGCGGCGGTGATTACACTCAGTGCGGATAACTTTTAATGCAGGCTTGCACCCATTAATTTAGAATAAAACTAATTGTTTGGCGTTGCAATCGCAGATTTTTTTGAAATATATTAAGGTTAAAAACCTTTAAATCAAGAATTCTGGTCAGAAAATTTTTATATTTATTTGGTTTTGTGGTAGCTCAGAAAGAAGGTTAAACTTGAGGTGATCGTTTTAATCATAATTCTAATCCGACAAACTGAGTGAATAAATAAACAACAAAATTCAGGAAAAAAAAGTAGTCCACGTTACACATTGTGTTATATTCTATTCCAAGTAGGCGTTTTCTCAGAACCCACTGAATTGCTATGGCGAGGATGAATTTTTCTCGATGCATATTTCACAGTAAGGACCGTATTTGCCTACCAGGCACGAGTGAAATTCTCTCCAGTCCTCTATACAGATCAGTGAGTTTGTTTTTTTTTTCTACCGATGCTATTCAAGAGAGTGAAAAATTGTAATTTAATATGGGGTAAATGGTATAATCTAACGAGTTGCAGCTTCCAGTTGATGTTTTCAATGTGAACCGTCTGATCGCACCCGTTGCGAGACGGATTATGCGAGATGACAGCTACAAATAACTGGAGGATATTTCTTTATAGCAACGGCATCAATGCTGTTCCGTTGTTTACTACGCCAAAATGCTTTGGTGTTGTAAGTTATCTCTTATTGGGCTTAATAATAACTCATTGATTTTACTAGCTCACTATTCAAATCAAGAAAATCTCATGGTTAGTAATAAAAAAAAAATCTTATCATCTTACATAGGGTTCCCAAGCGTCCTCATTTTAAAGGCTATGCATAGAGGAGTATTTGATCCAAAAAGCTGACTAAAAGCGAAAATTTCAAACTCGTGCAATAGTTTCTAATCCAACCTAGATAGCTACTACACAATTTGGAAGCCTTGATTAATTTATTTATTTCATTTACAACCGTCAGAGTTAGAATAAAATAAAATCGATGAATTCGTCAAAAAAGTCCATTGGTTTGTGCATTCGAAAATCGAAATTAACCACATATTTCAATAAATATGACAGTTATAATCGAGCTGAATATATTGAATAAATTTCCCAAATATTTTTGTATTATAAAGTGAAATTTATTTATGTTTTCAACATTTCTTACCTCAAATTTCAATATCATTAGATAAATCAGTGTCTGAGTAAGTGAATCAAGAGTAAAATTGCTGCCACTTTTTGCCATTTTGTGTTTAATAGGCATTTTACAAAACGATGTACTATTCAGTTTCCTACCATTTATTTACGCGATTTTAAAATTGATTGCTTTTTCAATATTTTTTAAACAGAAAATAATGATTTGTTGGTGAGGTTATATTTTCAGGGGCTCCCGAATCTTGACAACTAATATTTACTTAATTTTTCATTATTTTACCAAAATATTTATGTTGTTCAAAAGAAATTCAGGGAAAATATTTCAATCAGTATTAGAAGTAAAAAAAAAAATTAAAAAAAAAATCTTTCATATAAACTTACTTCTAATGTTTATTGAAAATATTTCAATAAACATTAGAAGTAAGTAGTAATCGCCAATAATATTTTTGCAACCGGTTCGCTGATCGGTGAGTTGTAGAAACTAACCGATCTATCTGATTTCTTGATTAGTTCTTTCTTATTTTAAAGGCTAGATCGTTACTAAAGGATTCGGAAATGGTGTCACCAAAAACCGACAAATTTTGTTTAAAAAATTGAGATGTTTGGAGCATAGATATGACATAAGAAATGAAATATGTTCAGGCCGCCGAGAGGAAGGGGGGACCGGGGCCCGGAGTTTTGAAGGGGGCCCGGATTTTTAACAGAAACTAAAATTTTGACAAATACTTTTTCGACAAAGGAGGAGTACGACAAATTGTGACATGTTGTGACATATGGGGGAGGGGGAGTTAGCTAGATCGTTACGTAACAGGTTTTTACTGAAGAAAAAAAATGCTTTCCTGGAATTTGTTACGTAATAAGGGAGGGGGTATAGAGAAATTTGTGACATTTTGTTACATGGGGGGAGGGGGGAGTCAATTTTGGGCAATTTTTGCGTTACGTAATTTATGAATGGTCCCTTATCTATTTTCATACTTTTATTTTATCAACCTTTTTACGTTCCTTACTTTTGCTTTTTTCTATTGCTAACACTATCACTTACTTTAATTTATAGTTTTTTCTCTGTTATTTAATTCTATTAGCAATTTTTCGAGAAAATTCTGCTTTCTTAATTTTTTTCTTATTGTTTCATATTTTGATACCCTGCTTTTTTATTTGTTTCTTTTGTCATTCCATCTAATTTTTAGAATTAGTCTACTTACTACATTTATTCTTGTAGCAGCCTTTTTTATTTCCTTTTTTTAAATTTTTTTGCATTTCCAAAAGCAATTTTACTTGTTCAAATTCATTCCAATTTGTCTTAGTGTTTAATTTTTTTATCTTTCTCCTATTTTCTTCCTCATTTTCTAGTTTTTAGCTTTCCGTTTATCGTAGTTTTATTTTTTCCCATTGTTCATTTAATAGAATTTTATTTATTTTTTTTACCTTTTTTCTTAAGATTTAATTCGTTATTGTTATTTCTTCATGTTTTCCATTTAACCTATTTTGAAAGTACTTTTTCAGTTGACCATTTTCCTGTACGTTAACATTGATTTTTTTATTTTTCTTCCTTTTCTTGACACTATGTGCACTTTTTCGTTCGTTGTTTGAATTTATTTCAAATTTCATTTCTAGTGCTTTTTCTATTCTTTAAATAATATCCATTTTATTAATTTTTTTCGTGTTAATATCTTCATTTTTGTGTTCCTATAGTATACCATATTGGCTTTTTCCTATCATTTTTTGTTTTCCATTTTGTCTGTTTGCTCCGTTTTTGTTCAATACTTCCAATTTTCTTTACTTTTTAGTCTTTTCATCATTTCAATTTTCCAGTTTTTCAAAATTTTCTGGCTTGTCCATTTTTTTAATTTGTCTATGATTGTTTTATTTTTGTCTTTAATATATACTCCTCTAGTTTTATACATTCTTAACGTTTTATTTATTTTTTCCTATTGCTTTAAATATGTCTTGTTTTTAATGTTTATTATTCTATTTATTATAAATTTTATGATTCTTGATTTATTGAGTTTTTCAGTTTTATGCATTTTTTATATTAATGTTTGTATTCTTTTTAGTAGTTTTCATCATTTTCATTGATTCTAAAAAATTTCCCTACTACCCTATCGATTTTTCATTATTTTTATCATTTGTTCAATAACGTTCGACTTTTTTAATCTTCGCAATATGTTTTTCTAATTTCCTGTTTTCCTTCATCAATTTTTTATAGGTTTTGTTTTGGTTTTTCTCGATTAAACATTTTTTGACAATTGACATTAATTTGTTTATTTAGTTGATTTTGTTGTTTTTATCTCTTTTGTACATTCTTTTATATTTAGTTGTCCAATTGTTTTTTTTTATCTTTTGCCGTTGATCGCCCTTTAGATATTTTTAATTTTTGTAATCACTACATTTTTAATCTTCCCATTTGCTTACTTTTATAAATACTATTAACAAAAATGGCACTTTTCAAAGTCAAAACTGTCGAAGAGGTATTAAAAACTCCCAAAGTATAAAAAACTCTACGTTTTTTTTCCTTCATTGGCACTACAAACAACTAGAGCAAAAAATGGTACATAAATATAAAATTTAAGTGTACTACACATAATATCAATGAACTCCAATGGATTTCAAACATTGACTTTTTTGTACTCAGGCAATACACAGTGGTGGGGGCCCGTACGTTGGACCCCCGGGCCCGTATTTTATCTCTGCGGCCCTGAATATGTTGGGTTAGTGATAAAAGTTTGTAAAAATATTACAATAAAAGAGGATAAATCAAAGAAGAGAGTTGAGATATGAGTAGGAATATCTAAAAGGTACTTGTGGTGATTAAGTTGGCTACTGATGAAAATAAGTCGAAAAGTTATTCCTAACTTATTATATCGATGTTAGCTGCGATAGAGTAACTTCATGGTACCCTTATGTCACGATACCTTAAACAGCACTGAAACCCTCCAAACCGGTAAATAATCACAAATTGTCACTAACTTCATTTGGCACGCATTCCGCCCAGCTTGAAGTTCATTTCTCCCATCGCATTAGCGAAGAACTGCCCGGAAAAGTTCCGTTTCTGCCGGGATCACCAATCGTAAAACCATCGCACGCATAAGTTTTCCTTTTCCTCAGGTGCTTCCTCCGAGGTGAATTATTGTGTGCTGAGTTGTTGTTTTTTTTTCGCGCTACCTTTCTACCTCTGGTACCTATGAAAGAGTAATTAACTCAACGCACATTAAAAGTGAAAGAACATTCAAATCCAACTCGTCTGTGTGTGTACGCGTAGAATCGGCGGAACTCCTCACTTGGTTTCAGGAAAATGGGAAGAAAAGCCAGGAAAATTGCACCAATTTTGATTGTGTTTTTGCTTTCCGCACATCGAATGGAAGGCGATTGACCTCCTCAGCTTATACAGAACCATAACGTGTATTCAAGTTTGAGTTCATCAACTCCTAGCCACTCGGTTGGGTTGTTTTTGGGGTGCGCCTTTGAAGTTGATACTGTGGAGTACCGCTGACTGTGTTTCGATAAACAATGTGGTTCAATTAAAACGTTACTCAAAAATGTTCTGACGCATTGATTGTTTAGGTACGTGTGTGTGTTTGTAGAAATTATCTTCAACTGTGGGCAATTATCCGTAGGCATAAGAGTACAGGTGTCGGGCATGGGTAGGAGAGAGAGAGAGAGAAGGAAGGGTTATGGACTGACGTTGGCCACGCGATGAATCAGAGGAGCCCAATCAAATTGATATAATTTAAAGGTGTCTGGACCGTTCCTCAATTTTTCGTATACAAATGCTACGATTTTGTGCCTGTTCAAACAATTCGGAGAGTTGTTATGGAGGATTTTTTGTCTATTTCGTTTAGGTGTTTTAAATTCAATATATAAAATCAGTTTGCAGCTATTTGGAAGCTGGAAATTGATTAAGCGCGAACAACATCTGGACCATATGATTGTTTCCATTTTCCAATTGCCACTTTTTAAATGGAACTTAATTCAATGAAGTTTACACTGGACGGTCGAAATTGTTTAATGGTTCGAAATGTATTTGGTGCGTATTCAAGGGGCAACCGATTAGTCCCCGTGTCGATCGCAAAAAATCAAGCCGATAGAAATAAGCGTGGGAATACATCCTGGATTTGAGCATAACACGAACAATTTAAAACGGGTTTTGTTTATATTTGTGTGACTACAATTTTGGCTAGATTCTTATTTGTGATAGCTTTACAAATAAGGATTTGAAAAAATAAACAAAATAGTGAAACGTTGTGTAGAAGTCACGAACACGGTTACATTGAAAATTCAGCATGCCTAGCGACTATCATGTGCGAATTTCAGATTTCTGGTTTATAAATAATTTCCAGATAGATTGAAATTTTTACAAAAAATTTCTCAACATCGCACATGTTGAAAAGAATATTTTTCATCTGAAACACAAATATCAATGTGGCAAAACGTTGAATGGAAAGAATGATTGAAATCAATTTTATATAATGATATACAGTTTGATTCAGCTGGTTTTCCAATTTTCATCAGGAAATCATTGCTCATCATTGAAAATCATGTAGCTTTCAAAGGATTTACAATATCAGACGCAAATTGATGAAAAATTTGTAAACTATAATGTATGATTTAAAAAACTACTAACCCGATTTATTTCAAACTTTGCATACACGTTCCATGTATAAAATTCCTAACCCCTACGTTGCGTTTTCGAGATAATTTTTCCATTAAGGAGGTTGTATATTTTTACGCTGAAACCATTACCGCCTCCTTAGGGGGAGCGCGCTATTTGAAGCCTCGAAAATGGTCACTTTTGGAATATTTTTGAAAAAGAAAACTACTACTGTATTGATTTTGTTGGTTGTTTTCGGCAAATTTAAGACTAAGAGACAACGAAAGCAATGAAATTGAAAGACGGATCGGTATTCTAGAGCGAATCAGTTATAAACTTAGAACGGAAAACTAGGACTAGGCAGGCTCATATAGACATGATCGAAAGGAAATGTGAAGAGTCCTTTGCCTTCTGCTAAGTAGGAGTTGTGCGTTGCACCCAAGTCAACCGCATGGCCATTGATAGAACTTAACTCATCATCGTGTTTTACCGCCGACGCCAGCAAAAGAAACTTCACAAATCTTCGCCTAGAATGACCATGCGATCATTATTTTCTTCTTCTGCCTCCAAATATTGAATATTTGAATGAATATTTTTTCTATTCTCCACAAGTCACATCATTTTTAAACCGAAAAACCCATTTAATCCACCTAGCGGTGAGATGAGACATTTCTTACACATATCACTGTTGGATCATTTATGAAAAGATTGGTCGCAGCACTGCCAAGTCGCTAGAAGGTGTTTTTGTTTTTGTCTAAACTTTTTTAAAGTTTTTGAGTGAAATACAGTGTAATTTATCGAAAAACGAAACCAACCTTTCACTAGGACGTGTCTACCATTAAGCTGTGTATTAGTTGGTGAAAATGTCGCGAGAATAGTGCAGTTTAACAAAAAAAAATTCGTTATTTTACCAAGTACGGGTGTGATTCTAGCCACTAAAATACACTCCCGTTCGTTCTACTCAGTGCCTGCAGCGCCATCTAAACCTGACTTTAAGGTTCATCGCTTTGGTTAATCGATGATAGAGGAGAAAATTTCGCAAAGGAAAGGCATCCCAGTTAAACCCATTCCGGAACCGGTTCGGATTTCTGAATGGAGTCGGAGTGGATTCCAGCTCAGATGCAACAACCGATTCCGAATCAATCGGTTTCGGCATCGGTTGTTGCGTTTGAGCTGGGGTCCATACTGGCTCCATTCAGGATTCCGAATCAGGTTCCGAATGGTTTAACCGGGATAGATTGATTGATTGTCGGTGAGATCGTTTTATTTGATTTTTGGGTGTATAGGGTAGTGAGCCTATTTTCACCCCGTTTCTCTTATCATCCTACCCATTTAAAGCAACAGTCTCAGCTGACAGCGAAATAAAAGGAACAGGTAGCTTCTAGGGAGATGGACGGGTGTCGATAGCCAACCCACCCCACAGGAATATACCATACGGGAACTGGTTTTGAAGAAACCAGCGGAAACTGAAGGAGGGATTGCGCTATACCTGCAAATGTGAGAAAGAGAAAGGATTGCTCGGGCTGTTTGTTGCGTGAGAAAGAATCTGGAGATTTTGAGGATATCTGGAGAAGGTTTGGAATGGGACGAAAAATGGATAAGCAAGTATCAGTCACTCGCGTAAGTAGGAGATGAGGAAGGAAATAGAAAAACTGGTGTATTTTTCTACAGACATATTCTTTTTTATGTATACAAGAATCAAATAAATACACTAAATACGCGTCGATTTCTTACCTCATGTAAGGAATCGAAAATCTTATTGTAATGTTATAATCCATTTGATACAAACATTACAGTAAGGCGGGGCTGGTTGATGGAACGATGACCTCGGAACATGTCTGGCGCTGTACATGAAATGGGTCATCGGAAAGTCAATTGAGCTAACACCTACCTAAATCCTTGAACCAAGTTATTTGCATGGATATATTAAAATACATACCAACATCTTTTTTGCTGTAAATCACTACCAGCTTGTGGGAGCTAGGATGGTTAACACACACATATCACTGTTGTTATTAGTTTGCAGAACTCATGCGAAGCAAGTCACCCAACTACGGGTGGGATGAAAACAGTTTCTAGTCTTGTAAAAATAAAACCTCGAATAAACCGAATTATTTAAAAATCAAAAAAACGAACGAAATAAAAAAATAAAGCAAAAGATGAAATAAAAGCTTTTCAAATTCATAAAACGAGTAGAATGATTAATATAAATCAAAATTATAAAACACGTAAATCCAATTAGATTACTTCATTATATATAAAATTAGACAATATTTAAACATAGTATTTAAAAATCAATAGAATAAATTAAATTGACTCAAACTTACAAATTGAATGAAATAAATAAAAGGAATGACTGAACATGAAATAAATAAAATTAAGGAAAATGAATCAAATGAATCAAATAAATCAAATAAATCAAATGAATCAAATGAATCAAATGAATCAAATGAATCAAATGAATCAAATGAATCAAATGAATCAAATGAATCAAATGCATCAAATGAATCAAATGAATCAAATGAATCAAATAAATCAAATAAATCAAATGAATCAAATGAATCAAATGAATCAAATGAATCAAATGAATCAAATGAATCAAATGAATCAAATGAATCAAATGAATCAAATGAAGCAAATGAATCAAATGAATCAAATGAATCAAATGAATCAAATAAATCAAATGAATCAAATGAATCAAATGAATCAAATGAAGCAAATGAAGCAAATGAATCAAATAAATCAAATGAAGCAAATAAAGCAAATGAAGGAAATGAAGCAAATGAAGCAAATGAAACAAATGAATCCAATGAATCAAATGAATCAAATGAAGCAAATGAATCAAATGAATCAAATGAAGCAAATGAAGCAAATGAAGCAAATGAAGTAAATGAAGCAAATGAAGCAAATGAAGCAAATGAAGCAAATGAAGCAAATAAAGCAAATGAAGCAAATGAAGCAAATGAATCAAATGAATCAAATAAAATGAACGAATCAAATAAACAGATCGAATAGAATTGATCAAATGTATAATAAGAAGAAAATTGGCAGAATAAAAAGAAAAATTTTACGATGCTAAAAAGTTACATTTATTTTATTTATTTATTTTTCATCTGACCTACATGGTCTACATGAAATATAGAATGAGGTAAAGCCCATTTGGAGAAAGTCCTCCAAATGCGCGTAAATCAATAGAAAAAATAAATTTTGTCAAATAAATAATTTGGATGGAATAAATGAAACTGAAAAAATAAAGAAACTAAATGAAATGTGTGAACTGGCAAATCCTTAATAAAATGCATGAAAAAATAAACTGATCGAAATGAATCCAAAAATGAAACGAATAATATTGATAAAATGAACCCAAATGAACAAAATGAATAAAAGAATGCTGAATGAAATAAATAACTAAAAACACTGATCATATACTTAAAATTAGTCAAATATTCAAAATGAATTAAATAAATAAGACGAATAAAGTCTATGAAATAAAGTGAAAAAATTGACCTTTTAGAATGAAATTAAAAAACATTTTTGAATAAAGTATACGAATAAACCATTGTATCAGAAAATTATGAAATGTTTTTGAAAATCCCATCACCTGAAAATGGCTAATTATTATACAGTGGACTTTCTAGGGCTTCCATTCTTTTTTGTTTTCACCTTTTCGTTTTAGTGCTTCTTTACTTGACGGCGTCGTTTAAGAGTATTTGTTGTTTCTACTTTATCAGGAACCTGGAACGTTCAATATTTTTCGTAATTTAAAATTGTCTGTTTGGTCACATATTCCCGAAAAAAAGATTGTTGTGCAGAGTAGAATTTTCTGGTCCAGTATTTAACGCGCAATTGAATATAGTAAAGTGAGGCATATGAGTGTCACATATGATTTCAAGCCCCTTAAACAGAGAATGCGATTCGTGAATGAGACAGGTAGATATTTCGACGTTTTCGTTTGCATTGAAGTAAATAGTGCGAAGTGTATAGGCTATAATGATAACATAAAAGCCATTCAGTTGATTATAATGCAGTCCCTTTTCAGTCATCCTTATAGCTTCCATATTGTTTCGTTCGGAATTCTCGTTCAAGAAATATGGATAAAACATTCCTATACAAACCAATACTGTGAAAAACAAATAGTTCAAACTATCAGGACGGCAAAAGTAGTCAGATCAACTCTCTGTCCAATGCATAAACTCTGATTGTAATTCTCGCTCATTTACTTGTACAATACGGAAAACTCGAACGAAACGTGTGCTGAATTCTCAAATGACACTCTACTAATTGTGGCTGCCATTGAAACATCAATTATAGTGTACTCAGCATAGAGCAGATGTAGACGACGATAAGTTAGAAGACTCATTATCCTTGCATTCCATATCGAGAGTGGGGGCTTTAGGAGACTTCTTTTCCCGGATATAATTCTTGAATATTACATACCAATACAACAAATGTGCATTTTCAATAATACCACCACGAAAAAGGCGTTCTTAGATTTCACACGACGTATTTGAGCATATTTCATTCAAATTTAAATAGCGATACGAAGAGTTTAAATACCGTATGTGGAATGTCTGGGTATCGAGTTCTCCACGGAGAAAACTGAATTGGTTGTCTTTTCTAGGAAGCGTGAGCCGGCGCAACTCCAGCTTCTATTAATGGGTGTAACGATCAATCAGGTTTTCACATTTAAATATCTCGGGGTCTGGTTCGACTCTAAAGGTACCTGAGGATGTCGCATTAATTTTCTCCGGAAAATAACTGGAACATGGTGGGGTGCCCACCCAGGAGACCTGATCAGGTTATACCAAACAACGATATTGTCGGTGATGGAGTACGGGAGTTTCTGTTTCCGTTCCGCTGCGAACATACACTTCATCAAACTAGAGAGAATTCAGTATCGTTGCTTGCGCATTGCCTTGGGTTGCATGCACTCGACCCATATGATAAGTTTACAAGTGCTGGCGGGCGTTCTACCGCTGAAAAATCGATTTTGGGAACTCTCATATCGATTGCTCATCCGATGCGATATCTTGAACCCGCTGGTGATTGAAAACTGCGAGAGGCTCGTCGAGCTTAATTCTCAGACCCGTTTTATGCCCTTGTACTTCGACTACATGGCACAGAACATCAATCCTTCTTCATATAATCCCGACCGTGTCCCTTTCTTTGATACTTCTGATTCAACTGTACCCAAACAACCAGAAATCGCATAAAGTTGCACGGATTACATCGTACAAAGAACAGTTTAAAATCATTATCGTATATCTGTATGGGTCATGTATATATTTTTTGGCATATAATGATATTACATGAACTTATTGCGACTAATATCACAGAATGTTATGTATGCTGAAACTCGTTAGAATTCCTTAAACTGATCAATATACGTGAGTTCTAACAGTTTCGTTTATCACACTGTATTGTGTAGGTAATACGTCGTACAAACTGATAGTTTATAATAGGGTTCGTCGCGGTGCGGATGTGGGCGGTAAATGGATTATCCGCACCGCAACCGCAAAAAAATAATAAAACCGCACCGCTTACCGCAACCGCACTTCATTTACCGCACCTCACCGCGCGGTAATGCGGTAAAATTTTTATATTTTTAAAAATAGTGTAACCATATACAATAGAATGTTATCTTATTCACACGAAATTTAACTTTAAGAGACTCCTCAGAATGTAATGTTTATGAAAAAATCAACTTTTGCATTTTCTATTAATAAAATTCCGTTCATTTTAAGGCAAGCATCATACATTCAAAAACGTTCTACTGCAGTAATATTTAGGAAAACATTTTTTAGCAACCCTTCAGTTAATTGAAAAAAGTGGAATATAAATGTAATAAGAAATAAAGTTGCATATTTTTTTCTTTAAATTTTAAAGTTTTCAATGTTTTTGACATATGAAAATGAAATGGATGATTTTCGCATTTACGTAGTAAAAACCACCTTTCATTCTTAAAGGAATTTCACCAAAAAAAGTTAAAGTCGAAATACCAGTACTTCTATATAGTAGCGCATATATTCCAATACAGTGAAATATATACATATTGTATTTTATCAATAAGAACGACGCCATATTTGACGAAAAAAAATTGCTCTATACATTACATCTAATCAGGAGTCCGATCTCAACCGGTTCAGAATTATTGAACATTAGAAAAACTGCAAAAAATGTATGATTTGTAGCATACAACAGAAATGATTTTTAAAAATAGGGGATTTTACGGACAAAATATCCCAAAACTCCAATTTCCGCATTCTTCAAGAAACAGATGTATTCAAAAACTTAGATTACTCCCTTTAAAAATGTATGAAGTGTAATTTTCTAAAGACTAATTCGAAAGTTAAGTTAATGTATTTTCCTCTAATATTTTCCCAAAGAGCCAATGGCAAAAACTTCAGCTGAAGTGAACGGGAGTCAAACTATGTGGTATTTGGCAAAAAAGCTTCAAAAGAGCTACAAAGTAGTCTTAACTGAAAAATATTAGGACTTAATTTGGTAGAAAATTATAGTAAATTTGAATGGAAGTACGCAAAAAAAAGCTATGTAGCATACTTTTTGAGAAAGAGTCCAATAAAATTGACTGCAGAAAAATTCACATTGAATTTACACAACAATCAAAGAAGATAGAAATACGATGTTGATGAACGAATGATAGAACAATCATCCTAATTTGGACCCCTCCTTATTTTGGACGCTTTCATACATTTGTATCCTTTACTGCCAATTACTCCAAATTCGTTTGGTTCGAATAAGATAATTATATTCTTTGGGTTGTGTTTAAGTCCCAGCATAATTAGTTCATCTCTAATTCCTTTAAATTAGTCAAAATTCACAGTTGAAAAATTGATATCGAAAACGATTCATAATTCCACGATTTCCATCAGAAATCAGAAGAAGTGGCGCACTTTTAAATTGGATTTAAGATCACAAATTTATTGTTTTTAAATGATCCAATAATTTTGTCTCTATTTGGATCTTGCATTTTATGTATTTGAAATGGTTAGTTTGTGAAGTTTTTCTTAGAAGTATGAAATAACTAGTCCAATATGTCGTAAAAATAATAGCGTCAAAATATTTCGGACACAGCTAGATTTTCTTTCGTAATAGCAGTCTGTTTATCAATTTAGAATAATCAAAATTATCACTTTATCAATTATTTTTTTGCGGTGCGGTTGCGGTAAAACCGCGCGGTAAATGCTCTTTACCGCACCGCATCTGCGGGAAAAGTGTCTCACCGCACCGCATATTTTGTGGTGCGGTTGCGGTAAATACCGCGCGGTTGCGGTAATTACCGCAACCGCGACGAACCCTAGTTTATAACAATAAAAATAATCGCTTGAAGTCGGATTATATGTTGCATCATTGTAGCAATGTGTAAATAAATTCAACCATTCCTAAATTTTTCATATTTACTGCATAAAGTGAGACATATAGAATAATATGTGATTATTTCAATAATAAACGATTTATAAATGCTCGAAAAAGTGGAACATACAGCCGATTACTGCAGCGATATAGGAAAAAATGGAAACTTGTGAATAATGTAACAATTGAAAACCCCGAACTTGATGTAAAACAGAATATAGTGCTTTCCACTGAAAATCAGTACGAAAGTTACTTAAAGTATCTACGAACATTGAATTACCAGCCATTGTTAATGAACATCGGGTTTTTATTCAAAATTGCAGCCATAATACTTATTTATATTCAATATTGCATGATTATTTACAAGGCAAACATTTGCAGCTGACAGGACGATTCTTGCTACTGACATTCGGTACTAGTCCACAGAGTTCCACATCACTTAAACCGCAGAGAAATCTATTGTAGGAATCCTCAACTTCTACTAGAATTGGAATCTGCCGAATAATGCCATTATGAGGTCCCCTAGAAACATACGCATAGTAGAAATGTCGGGAAATGGACAATACTGACACCAGGGATTTGAAAACTACTTAAATAAAGCATTGGAACAGCTTGACCGACCTTTGTCAATATCGTTGACTATTAACATTGACGGTTCACCAATTCACAAAAGTAGTACTAAAAACTTTTGGCCAATTCTCTTCAAGGTACACCCCTAATAAAAAAATATTATACATGAACTTTAACCCATATAGTCCTACGATTCCACATGTTGTGTGGATGATACCCTGAACAGGTTGTTAGGCTCTTGAATCATAAGATGTTTATTGGGGACGAGTTTCCTATAATTCACCCTATGGCCGTAGAAATATATTATGGAACCAGCAAACCTAAAAGTGCTACTGAATTTCTAAATCCATTTATAGATGAACTACTACCTATTTTAGAGCATGAGTTGGTGATTAATGGTAATCATGTTGCAGTCAGAATACGTTGTTTTATTTGGGATTCTGCTCGTTCTTCCATCAAAGGTGTGATAAAATTTTAACGGTAAACATGGTTGTCTAAAATCCACGACAAAAGGTATAAACGGTCATATCGCTAGTACAGTGGTATATCCGAAAAAACGGTAGTTTAAGCTTTACGGATTTCATTTGTTTTCGATGTCGGATACTTCATGCTTTGGTAGGTCTTCTGCGGCTTGCAGGCTTTTATACTTTCTACCCACTATAACCAGGTTTTTCTTTATAGCACCCTTCCGTTATTTCTTTGTCCAGCTTTTCGTTGGAAGAAAGTTTCGGTCACATTAAAAATCCGTCACGAACTCACGAAACATTGCTTTTCGAAAAATTGTGCAACAATAAACATCTATGAATAAATTTAAATCTTTATTAAATTTTGTATTCTTTGCATGAATCTACATATATTTTGAACTTACCTTTATAGATTTACGGGATCTTTAGATTTTCTTGAAAATTGAAGCAACAGTTTTTCAAGTCTTTTGTTTGGTTTGGCCTCTGTGAGATATGAATGCTGAGTTGCCATTGTGCCAGAAATATCTACACAGATATACTTTTATAAGTTCATTAGATAGAAAGGAAAAATTCTTTTACTATGTCAGATGTATAAATAATGTAATTTCTAAAGCACAACTTACCAAATACACGAGTTAGTTCAGTTAGTATCGAGAGAATATATGGATATCAGCAAATTTTGTGAGAAAATATTACTTATACCCCTTTAAGATACCACATGCATGAATGGTTATTGACTATAAATTCAAAGTTTCTGTTAACCAGAATATTAAGTACCCAATTTCGTCAGATAATTTAGTCTTGATTTAGCAATATTTAGTCTAAAAAGAGTTGGTAACCATACTGTGATGTATGTAAGTAATGTGCCTGCCTGTAAAAAATTTGAAATTAACTCGCGATATGAGATACAATGAAATTGGAATTAAGCAATATATCGTGACCAAACATATGCATATATAAGCAATATTTTCCTCGTACAAAGTAGCAAATTATATCACGTAATGACATCCGCAAGTAAATTGCGGTTACACGAAATAATTTGGTTAAATATATGATGAAAGAAGAATGTCATCGTCAAAAATCGGCATTTCTGATAAGTAGAAGATATATCAGAGAAGAGAGTTAAGACTAAGAAGTTCAAGGTTCGAGTCTGGATGGAAGACTAAATATGTCGGATATAAGAGGAACAAATACAAAATTAATGTGTGCACAGCTTCCAAGGTAATGACAAGAAAACCACGCCATGGATAGCAATATTGGTTTTGGAACTAATTTAGTTTATTTTTTCGTTTTTTTGGCACTGAAAAGAAATACGGTGTAAATCGTATATAACACCCAAAAAAATCGTAATTATAACTGACACACATCGCATATATTGCTAAAGTATTTCGTTTATAATGTTCCTTTGTATCGTAAATATGAGGTTCTAAAGTCGCAATGAGTATTTAAATTACTCGGCATGTAGTACATAATTCGCATAAACTTATTTTTTACATCTCATATGGTATATCTTTTTTTCATAATGCATATATATCGCCTCCACTTTTGCACGCATATGGCGCATTTGAAGCATCTTGTGCGATTTAATGTTCACGCATGAATGTACGCACAATGCGATCATAGATTGTGATATAAGTGTCAAATGGTTGTCTGGGTATTCTTCGACACATCCATGAAGGAAGAGACCCATGGAATCTCGGATCATATACGCCCACAAGTGATCCCTATTATCTTTTATAATAAATTCCGAGAAGTCGACTGCGACAAAATGTTCTACACCGACGGATCAAACCTCGATGGGTCCACTGGCTTCGGTATCTTCAATGATAATGTCACCGCTTCATTCAAGCTCAATGATCATGCTTCAGTTTATGTCGCCGAATTAGCCGCTATTCACTATGCCCTTGGGATCATCGACACTTTGCCCACAGATCACTACTTCATCATTTCGGACAGCCTCAGCTCTATCGAGGCTCTTCGAGCGGTGAAGCCTAACAAGCAATTCCCGTATTTTCTGGGGAAGATCTTACCAGATTACCTTTGTTTGGGTCCCCTCTCATTGCTCTATCCCGGGTAATGAAAAGGCCGACTCTTTAGCAAAGGGGGGCGCTTTAGAAGGTGACATCTACGAAAGACCAATTTCATACGTGTAATGTCCCGGCTTATGTCCAACCACTACACAATGGATGCACATTTGCGGCATATTGGGCTCGCAGAGAGTAGTCGGTGCGCTTTTAATGAAGGTTATCACGATATCGATCACGTTGTCTGGGTATGCGCCGGGTATTGTGATGCCAGGTCTCAGTTAAAGAATTCCCTTCGGGCCCGAGGTAGACCACCTAATGTCCCTTATTTACATCTTTATAAAAACGATAAACATCCCAATTTAGCCCCTCTCTCTAATTTCTCGTTTCCAGAAGCTCCCTGTCCTTCCTTGTCGACCCGACCAGTGCCAGAGTGGCACTATGCGACCGCCATCGCCCTGCATAGAAGGAAACTGAAGCGAGAGAGACTCGATGGTCTGATAACTTCCCCGCGGGTCTGAAAAATACCACGCGCCAACCCGGTACTCGACGACCTACTGACAAGGTACTGTGTCGCTGATCTCCCGTTTGCCCGAAAGTTACAAGTTCTGCTCTTCTCTTCATGTCATCATATACGCCTTCTTTCCCCTGTCCTTGATACAACTGATGCTACACCGATAATGGAAATAAGCCCCCCTTTCATATTCAGTTGCATTTCGGCTTCGCCTCATCAGAAACCGACACTAACTTATTATCGGAATAGATTAGCGCCGGCTTGACTCAAATCCCTTAAAACTAAAACACACTTTGTGCTTCAATCGAACGACTGATCAAACGTGATGTCCCGTTCGAGCAGAAGTTCTGTTTATACCGCCCTTTGAATATCTTAACCAAGCATAAGTCTCCTTCAAAAAATCAAATTTGTATTCTGTATTTGTTTCCGGATTCCTAGTTTTAAGATAGCTGTTAATTTTATTCTTCATTGAAACTATTGTCCCCCATCTTGTAACTAGAATTGTATCCCTAGTTTTTAAATATCTGTGAAATTTCTCATGAACATTTGTTCCCCCTTTTATATACCAAACTGTATATTTAGTTTTAAGATAGCTGTAAAATGTTTCGTAAAAATCTATTCCTCCCCTTTTGAATATCAAACTGGATTCCTTGTTTTAAAATTTTTCATAAAAAATTTGTTTGCCCCTCCTCTTGTATATAGAACTGTATTTTTAGTCTTAAGATAGCTGTAGAATTCTTCCTCTCAATATAAAAAAAAATATCTGAACATTGTAACCTCTTAATTTTAAGTATTTAAAATGTAAAAAAGCAAAAGAATTTGACACCGCCAAGCTAACGCATTTGTGCCTATCAAATAAATGAACTGAATAAAAAAAAATATGCTCAAGAATGGATTTACTCGAATTCAATTTGGTTCGTCTGCTAGAGCCCATCAAATTACCAACTATCAATTTTCATATGAAGCTGATAAAATCGGGTCAAAAATCTGATAAAATCGAGGCTAGATAAAATCGGGGGCTGAAAAAATCGGGTCTTCACTGTAGTACAATCACAGACTAACAAACATAACAATATGAGGAAATTCCTTCAAAAAATTATCGATCCGCCAAATTTACTAAAACACTAGCTCCACCTTTTCTTCATGGCCCCAATGGTCATCCCTCATCCCACCGATTTAAGGTAAACCAGCAAACAAAACTGAAGATTGCTGTGACGTAGACACCGTACATTATTCGAAATGGTGAATAATATACGTCGTTTGCTATGTATTGTTTGACCGAATCACCTAAAGCCATTATCAAAATATAGTGAAACATACAACATAATCAGAAGGTGCTTTTTTAACTTTGTATCTCACTTTCTTAAAATTATGCTCAATGTTTTTCTACTAAACAGTCGACAACCACCTTCACTCGTAAGGTAATATTGGTTAAAGACTTGATTTAATTTTGGGACATAAATATCGAATATCTTTCCAAGAAATCGACGAAGGATTAACATTGTAAAACGTCAACCAATTACATCGATACGGTCACCTTGATTTTTGATCCCGATCGCAAAGCGCCACTTGAAACGATCTTATACAAAGGATTGCATTCCACCGTACCTGGCTGGCAACGTCAAATAAAAAAAAAGCCCGATCGCTCGCGGATCGATCGACGAAAGAAGCAGAAACGGAAAAAATTAAAAGCTAATTTGAAACCGATACCGGCATCTAGACAGAATGCCCTAAAGGAAATCGCCGCGGTAGCGACCGGACAGGTAGATCACATGCCTCCTACGCCTCGATCGACATGCTTTTTTTTGTTTCAAAAACAATAAGAAAAGGAACACGGTGCCGTTAGGACTGAACGGGAAAGAGGGACCAAGAGAGACAACCTTCACCGATAGGCGGAGCTAGCAAGTTTGAACCGCACGTGAGAGAGGGAACTCTTTAGGGTCAGTTCGATAACCGGTGCGCGATCAAATCAAAGATCTCTCTTCCCGAGTGTTTTCGCTCTTCGAGTTTAGTGAGTAGTCACCGGTTATCTCGTTCCCGCTTGGGAAAGCGATTCGGGAATGGTCCAGCTGTTTTTTCCTATTCGCTCTTTCGCTTTCAACCGGTGAGATTCACCTGTTGTGCCGGTCTTGGATGTTGGGATCTTTGGAGGTTCTGAATGTTTTCGATCACGATCGAGCCCGTTGTTCAAATCAGTTGATTACGAAACCTCAACGCAATTCGACGCGTTTTTTGGTAGTGCGAAGTTTGCTTCAGTTCCTCCGGTGGATAAGTTTAAGTGAGCGAAGTTTGTTGGACTTTGGTTGAACAATAGAATAGTAGTTCGGTGAAGCGTGGAACAAGTTTGGAGCTGTGAACTGAACTTTAATGACGGTTAATTGCTTGGATATTGAAGAGTAAAAGGTATCGCAAAAAAGTCCTTTCGCTGCCCGCGACAGTTCGATCGGGAGGAATCTGATAATTGGATAAGTGATTTTCAAGGGCTCGGAAATGAGTTCAGCGTATTTGCAGTACAATCCGTCAATGATGTACGGAGGAGGAGGTGGTATGGAGTCGTCATATAATCACTACGGAATGACAACCAGTTCGCAGTGCTACGGGTACGCAACCGATGGGGCTTCCTCGGAAGGTTATCACAGCCCAGGACCGGAGCCTAGTCCGGAATCATATTACGCATCCCCTGAAGAGAGCAGTCCGGCCGGTTTCAATTATGGATACAATGGATCTAATTCAGCGATTAACGGTTACGTCGATCCGTACTACAACTACACGAGCAACAATTTCAAGACAGCCAGTCCAACGATCCCGAAGCTGATACCTGATAGCTTTACGTCGATTAATAGTAGCCTGTCGAGGTATTCTGGCGATTCCAAATCTGACAAAGTGCCCTGCTTCGACCGAATCTACAGTCCTTACCCGATACCATCGAGAAGTTTGGCACCTACCACCCTGCAGTCCAGTTCACCGACCCCGAGCACCCTCAGCAGCAGTAGCAGCAATGGATCTCTCTGTACCTCATTGCTCGCGGGTGGCTGCATCCAGCCGGAGGTCGTGAAAAAACGCCGTCTGGCGGCCAACGCACGCGAGCGGAGGCGTATGAACAGTTTGAACGATGCGTTCGATCGCCTCCGGGATGTGGTACCTTCGCTCGGCAACGATCGGAAGCTGTCCAAGTTTGAAACTCTTCAGATGGCCCAGACGTATATCGCGGCGTTGAACGAGCTGCTGTCGAGGAACTGATGATGAAGATGGGGAGGATTGGGGACGTTGGAAGTGAGTGACCAAGGCTGCACAAGTGTGATTAGAGATAAGTGGGCCATTCTGAGTCTATAAGAAGATATGCACATTTTGACAGACCATTGTAAATGATTTATTCTACACACGCAAATGTTTCTTAAATTGTTATTGTTTTTTTGACGGAAATCTTTAAACTGGTTGTAGTAGAATGTTTACAATCTCCTTTTGTCACATAACATTGCAGCCAGATATTTTTTGTTTGTATATTGATCATCATTAGTAGGCGGTTTTATCTAAATTTCAAACGTACCAGCCAAATTCGCATATTTGGCCTATTTGCTGTCAAATAAGTGAGTTCGAGTAGTACTTAAAAGCACAGTATAGCTTTCGCGTGAGAATGAACTATTGGCATAGAGGGATCTGTATCCCGATTATTGTAAATACAAAAAACTATATAAGCAGACGTAACACGTCTGGCGTATATTATTCGTGTGCTAGCAGACCAATTATTAGATTTGTACTACTTAGTTAAGGTCACGTCTCGTAACGTAAGAAATCGTTTGAACTGTATAGATTAACCACAAGTTTGCAAGTTCCTCGTAATTATCGCCTACCTAGCTTGTACCAAGTATTTACGCCGAAGAAGTAAAAAAAGGCGCCTAAACACTGTCTAAAAGTGTTTGTTCGATAAACATGTAAATAATATTTTAACGAACCACAGACAGCCTCCTCCGACTTCGGCGTGCTGGCTGAGCCAATGATGACTGGGCCCTGAAGTGACGATTATTGGCCAATTATCGAATTATCCGGCAGCGCTCTCGCTGCTCGCTGTTATGAGGCTCGGGCCCGGTCCCAGAAGCGAAGCCACCAAAGTCGTACGGGGCAGTCCCCGGTGTGTTCGCGCGCGCTGCACAGGAAAAATGTGGACTGATTCGATTAGGTTTAAATTATAGATGATGTGGAATATAGGAGGAAAAAAAAACATTAAAGCGTTTGAGAAATCTTCGTACGGAGTAAAAACGATAAAAGTAGCACCAAGAGACGAAAGACTTGTTACTTAAATTATATCGATTTAGGACACACAAACACTCCAGTAGAGTGAGCTTTTCAGAAGTAAGGGGGGAAATAAATCCTAAGTGTAAATACAAGAAAACGAACATGATTGTGCAATTCTGGACAGAAGGTAAGATACGATTGAGAAGAAAAGAAACAATAAATCCAAAAATACATTCATTATTGTACAGTATCGACCTTTTAAATTACTAGTTTTTATTGTTCGGAATATCCGAAAGCGCCATGATAAGTGGAAGCGTATCTGGGTGGTGGAACGTGACTCCAAGGAACATTCTAAAGCTTAGGCGAGGCTGATAAAAATTGGAAATTTAGCAGCATGAATTTGACACATCAAACTACTGTGAGAATTAAAACAAAAATGCCTTTATCTATCAGAAGCATCTACAATCTGCCATACATACATTTGGTTAGTGGATGGAAGGTGGGGAAGAGGTGATTATACAAGTGAAGGCTCTTGCAGTATTCCTTCGAACATGTTGGGGCTCTAGTTGAATTAGCTGACACCGGTTTTCATAGCGAGGTAGTCGGGAAGGATCTCTCCAAGGCAATCTACGAAGCGCGAAACGTAAAAAGCGTCACTGCACACTTTCAATTCTTTCAACGCCATTATTGCAGTTTGGACTCCAAACTTCAGAGCAATATTCTAGAATTGATCGCGATAAAGAACAGTATAGCGATTTGAGACAATAGATATCCGTAAAAATGTTGGCTATTCTGAAGATGCATCCCAGTGCTCGAGATGCTTTACCAATTGCATAGGAGACGTGCTGTTTAAACGTAAGTTGAGGATCCAGAATCACTCCCAGATCTTTAACGTGACTGACGCGTTCAATGTCTATTTCTAGTAGACGGTAGTTAAAATGAATCGAATCCTTTTTCCGTGAAAACGATATTACCGAACACTTCTTCGGGCTCACGCACATGCGGTTCGTGTTATACCAATCAGCAAAGACATACAGCTGCTGTTGGAGGAATCTGCAATCTTCAATTGAACGAATTAGGCGGAATATCTTGAGGTCATCTGCGAAGGACAATCGTGGAGTCTTCAGAACTAGATGTACATCATTGAAAAATAGCAGAAACATCAACGGTCCCAAGTGGCTTCTTTGAGGAATTCCTGACGTAGAAATGAAGGTGGGGGCCTGACAATCTCCTATGACAACCGCTATCTCTCGGTCTGTGAGGTAGGATCGAAACAACTGCAAAACACTACCATTTATTCCAAATCTCTCCATTTTTGCGATTGCGATATCGTGATTTATCTTATCGAAAGCGGCAGATAATTCGGTGTAAACTACGTCGGTTTGAGCACGATGTTCCATACTCTCTGTTATGTAGGATGTTAAACACAGCAGATTAGACGCTGTTGACCGCCCGGACGTGAAGCCGTGTTGATCGTCACTTGGGTACTGCTTACAATGAGCCTGAAGAGGTTCCATAATCACTTCGAAACTGCACTCAATGAAGTTATTCCATGGTAATTATTGACGTCTCGCTTATTACCCTTCTTGTGGACTGGGAACATGTTCGCGTATTTCCAGCAAGACGGGAAAACTCCTCTAGCAATAGATGCTCCAAAAATATGAAGAAGCGGAGTAATCAAAGCTTCAATGTGCCTTTTCAGGATAACGGAGGGGAACCCGTTGGGTCCCGGATTGAAAGATGACTTAAGCCGAGAGGAAGCTCTGGTAATCATCGTTGCATCGACATCGATAGCACCCAAAGCTTGGCCTACAAGTGGAGCTCTGCTAGCGGCGAGTTCGATTTGCTCAATAGTTAGTGCCTCATCTGTGAATACATTCGCGAATTTTTCCGAAAAAAGTGCACATATGTCTCGAGATCTGGTAGCTGTGTTCCCGTTGAAAGTCATAGACGACGGCAGGCCTGATTCCTTGTGCTGCTCGTTCAAATATTTCCAGAAACGTTTGGGATGCAACTTGAGATTACGCGAAATATTTTGCTGATATCGATGGAAACAGTGTTGACTGGCTCGTTTGTATGCATGGTTGAGACTGACGTAATAGTCTCTGAGTGATATTATGCGATACTTGGTAAACCTCCGCAGGGCAGCTCTCTTTATAGACTTCAGCCGTCGCAGTGTACGCGTTTGCCATGGAGGGTCGGTTTGTCGATGGTGAACTTTCTTTGGAACGTGCCTGTCAATAGCATACACCAGAACGTTTGAAAAGGTTTGAACTGCGGTTTCGACATCTTCGGGGTCCAGAATATTTTCCCAATCGATGGTGGAAAGAAGGTCTGCGATACTGCGATGATCAGCTTTACGGAAATTGTAGGAGACAGAAAGCGGTAATATATCGAAGTCATGCACCACAGAGCTATCAATCGTGGCGATCAGTGGAGGATGATGTGCCACTGGTTTTACTAGGGGAGAGAGAGCCGTCACTATTGATGTGGCGGAAACCTGATCGCTGACAAAACAAAGATCGAGATGGCGGCTATTCTCATTGGCAATAGGATTGATTTGTAGTAACGTGGCTGAGCTATAGCTGTCAAGTAGCCTCACTGCACATGGGTGGAGAACGGAATGGTCCGAGTCCGGATAAAGAAATCCATTAGGGGAAGATTTCCATGAAATGGCTGGAAGATTAAAATCTCCTAGTACCATGCGTTAGCATCTTCGAGGATAGTAAAAACTGAGCTGCAGTGTGCTTCAACGTATTCGGTATCACGAGCGCGGTCGGGTGGAACATACAAAGCACACAAGTACAACTTACGGTCGCCAAGCTCGATAATTGTCCAAATCTGCTCTAGACAAACCCAAAAAGTGTTCTCGACGATTCTTGCCTTCAAGCTGGTTTTAACCGCCTCCGGTGGTTTTTGCCGCCTCCGGTGGATTTTCGGCTGTTGCTAGGGCTCCTGTCACAGCGAAACGCCTCGTATTCAGTACCGAACACCTGACTGGAAAGCGTGTCATCGATCAACCATGTTTCGACGAAGACAATGATGTCAAAACTCTTATCGGAGACTGCAAGACGGTATTGCTCAACTATTGAATTAATACCACCAACATTTTGGTAGTATAGCAGCAGCTTAGCCCGTCGTTGACCAATGCTGGAAATCGAAGAGCTTTGAGGCAAGGAAGAGCTCACAGATGCATTGTACTTGCCTGAGGTAGGTTTGCGGAAGACCCCTCGTCCCATCTCCACCACAGGACCGGGACGGCTGCTGGTCGCTGGCAGGAAGGGCTCGACTGTGGTGGGGGGACTAAGGGCTTCCTCACGGCTGGCGGCAATTGTGCGCCTCGGTGACCGAAGAGACGACATTACGTGGGATGTATGCAATGCAGCTGGACTAGGTGTCTCTCGTAAACAGCTGCGGTTCGCAGGCAGGAAGAACGGCATCTGGTGCTGATACGGTGCAATTAAAGGAGAACATGAATCGGGGAACATTTCAGCGCTTGAATTATTCAGAAAGGATAGGTACTTGCCGCAGGGGGAAGTTTGGAAGACCCTTTCTCCACTCCCACACACAGGACCGAGACGACTGGTGAACGTTGGCTGTAGTAGCTGGACTGTGGCGGGGGGGGGGGGGGGGATCGAGGGCTTCCATAATACAAGCAGCGGTGCATCTCGGTATCCCATTAGCGAAATCTATCCTGCTTTGGCTGGTCGAAATTAGATTCCCGAACGAGTACTCCAGTCGGCCAAGTAGACGCTTTGAGTGCAGTGTACTTTAGTTCCCTCGGAAGCTTAACTCGGAAAGAAACAAAGTTGAGTTTCGTGAGATCGGTGTCCTTCTTGACCAAAAAAATTGCTTTGGGTGCATCGCTTATTCCAAGGCATTCTTGGGTCATGGCAACGATTTCCTCCACTGTATGGCTCGGGTCAAGACGGCTCAAATAGACCCAAAACTGCTCCCGCTCATCCGCAACTGTTCTGATTTCCCGCTGAATGGCTCTAGTACCACAGACAGCGGCTGCAGTGGCGCGAATTTTAGCATTATTCTCGCGACATCGTTTCGGAGTGGGCAGATCCTCCGGATGTCGCTTGACAAACAGCCCCCTTTGAGTTACAGAGCCGTAATTGGCTGAAAAATTATTTTCAATACGGCTCGAGAGATTTGAGACGACCGTGTTCAAATTATCTACAGCCTCACAAAATTTTTGTGTGTCCACAATGGGAGCAGCGGAAACGGATTGCTGCACCCACTCGTTGAAACAGCGAGCACAATCGTCACAGAGCCAGTACAGGTTGTTGTTGAAACTAGACAACAGGTCTAGTGCGGATCGCTGCATACCGGGGATACAGGTGCGGTGGAAAATCGATCCGCAATGGCCGCGACATGCAATTTTCTCAATCCCATTAACGGGAGAGTCGCATGACTTGCAACTATAACTCATGGCTGATTTCAACCCGCCTTTTGTCGCTTACGACCTTTTGAAAACCCACCCGAGATTTCGTCTCGCTGTGCGCAAAGTTAAAGTGTAGGGAACACTTTCCACTACTCGCGTGCAGATGGCGAAGTGAGCGCGTAAGTTTTTTTTGTGGGAAATTACACACAGGTTGCAGTCTCACAATTTCACCGTAGACTCACAAAGTTTTCACACGGCGAAATAAAGCACTTTAGCACAAGGATTTCACTGGTGAGCAGTACACGAAACAAAACAGAATGTCCGTCAAGCGACTGGAAACTTTTTCGCCGAAAAACGGTAAGTAAAACAGAGATAAAATGGAACTATCTCCAGAGCAAAAAAGCAAACACAATGTAAACAAACTGGTACTAAATGATGACTTTGACCACATTGGCCACCTATGATGGTTCTGGATGCCACCAGGTACTTCCCAAGTTCGGAAGTTAATCTCACACCTTTTTCTCAGGGAATTCTTGACCGATTTTTAAAAACTTGGTTTCAAATGAAAGATACAATACTCGCATAGACTGTTGTTGAATTTCATTCGTATCTGATATATGGTTCCGGAGTTACAGGTTGTTTATTGCGACCACGTAGGAATTTCCCACATAAACCGGTACAATCGTAATACTTCAAAGGTTAAAAATCCATTTTTCTATTTGCAAGTCTAGATAACATCATTTCTATTTACAAGACTAGATCACTGATGGCCAATCAAAGGATCTTTGAATATAATGTCCACTATCGACAGTTCCGGAATTTTCGGTTTCTGGACATATTCCAGAATTAGTCACATCGATTACTTGGTGATGACTGAACCGATTTTCATAAACCAAATCTCAAATGGTGGGTATAATATGCGGTTGGGTGTTGCATACTCCATCAGCCCCCTCTCAGATTCCCCTCACACCATCTCTTTCTACATAAACCCCCCTCCTCCCCTTTGACCTACATTCTCTTCATCCGCCATATACATTTTTAGAGAATTTCGTCCCATAGCCATATATTATAAGTGAATTTGGAGTCGCTCAGCTCAAATTTGATATCGAAAAGATCAGATCAATTCATCTTATAGTGATAAATTGATTTTGTCACACATTTTATGATATAAGTTTTGCCAATAGTTGGTAATGAATACGAATGAGAACATAAATAAACTATCCGATTTCATTATCGTCAATTCGGTTCTTGCGGATAGATTTCACCGTACTTTAGTGAACTGTAACTTTTTTTACTACAAATTTTATATTAGATGAGAAAGTCTATCGACATTCTTACTATTCTTATTATGACTTTCAGCTATCAACTCGGTATCGTTTTTTTTGGTTTTAATCAACAATTTTATTAATTGTGTGTTTAGGCTAGCCTCGATTCGACTGATTTCTTAGCTGTATTTTCGATTCAGGTATAACACTTTTTTACTTTTTAATGACATTGGGTAGGGAAAGTTATGAAAATTGAGAGCCCTAGTACTCCAGACGCCTTTCTACTACTTATGCGCAGATTAATAAGTATTGATGCCTCGTTAGCCTAGTGTCGACTATCAGAGATAGTACGTCATCAGCCTTTAACTTCGCAAATTCTGTAGCATAAGCACTCAAGTTAACTAGCAGAATTTTTATAATAACTTGCATCAACTTTAGACAAGTCCAACACAGTGAAGATCCGTTTTTCACAGCCCTTTGGTGAGTTTTAGGCTGTTAAAACGGGGATATTGACAAAATCGGGACATGTATTTTTAACAAACCGAAGCTCTTAAAATATTCTTCTTTAGTCCCTAGATATAGCTTCATAACCCTTTCCGATTATTTAGGATTAGTAATTAAAATTTGGATTTTTTCATATTAAGGATCTCTGAGATAAGCAAAATATGCTCAAGAAAAAAATTACTCGAATTCGACTTGGTTCGTCTGCTAGAGCTCATCAAACTACCAACTATCAATTCTCATATGAGGCTGACAAAATCGTGGGTTGATAAAAGCGGGTCTTCACTATAATCTATCAATCGTACAATGTAATGGTACAACAACATGACAACAATGCTCCATAAATATCTTCTCGTCTCATTGCGACTGTACTCTCCGCAAAATATATCTTTGCCACACACGTCCATAGCGAACTAGTCCATTGTTTACATTGTTCTTTCAAATTGATGTTCTTTGGGTGTTTCAAACAACTCGAATAATTAAAAATCATATTCAATTTTGTTCTGTTTGCTTTTGTCCATTTCTGGACAGCCAGTTTATAAAAGGAGCAAATGAGTTATTTTAAATCTGCAATCTTTTCCTATTACACTAGTTATAACAGTATTTGTAACTTGTATGGACTTGTCAGTTTCAGATTCACCCAAATCTGAAAAAATCAGATCCGTCCATATTTCGAAAATATATATTTTAGATAATTGTCAGCTAAGGGGTCATGCACAAATGACGTAGCTTTTTGCCTTTCTCATATAGAGGATATGCAATCACTCTAAAAATCGTCAACCTAATCCCGGCATTGACATAAGGTTTCTGGATTTTAACAGGAGAGATATACACCCCTCCCCACCCCCTCACCGGTCACCGCCAATTTAAATTCCCCTTAGATTACCCGTCATCATTCGGTCTATAAACGATTTTGAAGGAAATGAGCCAGGGAATCTAGAAAAAATAGTTAATTGTTACAGTGTTGCCAAATCTGATATATTTCCAGTTTAAAACTTTAAAAAAATTTCTCACAATTCGTGTATTTTTGTTTCGAAAATGATTATGCCATTGTGTTTCTCAGATAGTTTTACAAATAAAAACATCTTATGCATCAAGACAACTTGTGCTAATCCCAAGATGGGTGGGTAATGTCTAGGACATAACCGGAGTGTCGTGACCAGGCCCGATGAGAGGGGGGGTCAGCCGGGGCAATTGCCCTGGGGCCCGGGTCGCGTTTGGGGGCCCGAATTTTTATCCGGAAGATGGGTGAAAATGTCTGGTATTCATAGAAGAGCAAGAAAAATAAGAATTGTAATTTCTTTGTAATTATTCACCCTATTAAATTGTCATATGATGAAAGCGGAGAAAAATTTGAAAGACATTTTAATCTAATAACTTGAGAATTCGAAATTGTGGATACCAGAGCTTTATTTTATATTTAACTTTTTCCTTTTTTATTTCGACTATGTTAGTCACATTTTCTTTTTACATTTTAACGACATTCAATTAGCTAGAGATTACTGGGTAGGGAAAGTTATGAAAATTAGAGCCATAGTACTCAAGTGAGAGCAAGGATGTGATGTAAACAGATCGGAAAACTAGAAGTGGCTTAATATCGTACGGGCTTAATCTTTGTCTTCTGTTAATGAGGGTCGAGCTTAGGCAGTATAACTACGAATCACCCGAGTTCACTAACATGTGTCCTGGTATCGATAGACGTGTCCATCTTTACCGTGACAACCGACGATATATTTAACATTTGTTAAAACAAACGTTCTTAGAGGAGTTGTCTACTTTATGTACTAGGTCAACAAAACCGAGTTTTTTGTTTGAATTGGCAGAATACTTTACAAAACGTTCAGAAGCCAATTCAATGTATTTTCGAAGAGAACAGCGCCAAACAGAAATGCAAGCACACGGACGTATCCGTCCTCTTCTGCGTTCGTTTCTTTACTGGTGGAACCGGTTGTTGGATTGCAGACACTGGGAGTATTTTATTGAGTGAATATTTGTTTCTGTAAGATCCACAAATCTTGGTTTTGAAGCTTTTTGTGGTTTGGCATAAGATAACGATGTGCTGTTAGCGGTTATAGTAGGCGGACTTTTCTTAGCTACTGCTGTACAATGTTTTAGGTGGTGCAGTGTTTTTTGGAGAATTTGCGCATAGGAATCTGCCCTGGGTGCATAACCGGTGTTGTCTGATGAGATGTTCCATGTTCGGTTAATATGCATAAAATGGTTTTGTAAAAAGGAATTAGTTTGTTCACAAGCATTCTCACCACAGGAAAAGGATTAGAATTACCCTGGAAAATGTTCCTCAATGTTATTAAATCCATTTCTCCGTACCTTGATATAAACTTTTTTTTATCGCCATGTCAGGAGTGGGCAGAGATAAATCGTGTAAGCGCACCTGTTTAGAGCCGTTGTCTATATATACGGGGATGCTTTAGTTAACGTTGCCGCATTCGTTGGCGTGTTGTATGTTGTTTCGCGTAACGAATGACTGTGATTAATGTTTTATATGGTGCAATTGTAGGATATTAGCTCCTGCCACATTGAGCACCTTTTTCACTTTTAGTAATTGTTTCACTTCTCGAATAGCTGGTCTCAAAGAACATTACCAAAAAAAAACAATAGCAACACAATTTATCCACAGTGGGGCTAGTTTTTGCCGGGGATCTATGGCGGAACGATTTTAGCTTGGACTCCGGGAGGGATGAGAAGGTAGACTGGCCTTAATTAACCGGTAATTGAAATAAATTTTTATTTGTATATTTGTATTTTTATAGCACGTTAAAATAATTTTTCGCCAAAAATGCTTTGTGTTAAGATGGAACACTAATTTTGGGCGTCGCTAGAGATGTTTGTGATATCCATAAGAAGCCAATTGCTATGTGCCAAATAAGGAAATCAAATCAGTTCAATTCAGTCACCAGTACTAGCAGTCGTTTGCCCGCTGTACTCGCAGTTGTTTTATTTGCGTTTAATTACTTATTACTGCGTTCTGTGTCATTTTTTGTCTATTACTGCATATTCCAACAGCGTATTAAAACCGACTTCTACATTAAAACGTCACATTCCTTTCCAAAAAAACCTTCATAAAAGCAATGATTAGAAAAATTTCTCGGTTGTTCTATATTTATAATCCTACAACGGTTTTTTTGGGGTACATTTGTACCCCAGAGCTATTCGCAATCCCTGTTATTCCGTTACGGTTTATTTTAACTGCAAGCAAACTTTATCATAAATCAATTTGATTATTAAACTTCCATTAAAGCTGGTGCAACCTATTTGTTTCACTTAAATAACCTAACAGTGCCTGCTTAAAATTTGTCTGGGGTACAAATGTACCCCACAAAACCGTTTGCGTTAGTGTTTTATCATGTGTATATAATTCGGAAAATTTATTATATCTTTTTTATAAGCAAAATATCGATACATAGTAACTTGCGTGAAATTGTATAGGCTTCAACACTGCTGAACAATTAAATCTGTTATTTGATTTAATAATGCTACTATAGCAAAGTAACTAGAAAAGGCGCTTGGATCGTAATCGTATTTTTTGGTTTTGATGTCAAAATATGATTTGTATATAATATGTACTACGCACCACTCAATTCCTCATCTTCTGTAGCCCAAGTTCTGGAACGTATAATGCACTGGTCTGTTCCTTCATCGCCTATTTTAACTTCGTTACTGCATATTGCTGTATATTTACTATTTGTATTGTATTTGTATTTGGTGTTCAAACAAGCATCGGAATAAATGCACTTTTTGGTCGGTTTTTGAATTATTTACTATTTGTTCAAAAGGCAATTTAATAATATTTACAACGCCGTATAGATAGTAAAAATCGGTTAGAAGCTTCCGAAGTTATAGCAATATTAAGGTTAAAAAGGGATGTTGACGTATTTTTAGGACAAATTGTATAAAAATGAAAATGTGCATAAAAAATTTGCAAAGCACGATTATTTTTGAAAAGGCTGCTTTGATTGGCTTATTTTTGAATAAAACTATCTAATTTAATTATAAATTCAATAAAAACTAGGCATATTAGAGCGGTTTTAATTCTGGGGTACGAATGTAACCGTTTACGTATAGAAAAAGTTACGAAACCGTTGTAGGGTTAAACGAGAATTACGAGCTGAATTTGCTACCTTATTCTTGCTAACAACAAAAGCTAAAAACTGCTCCACCGCTACCAACAGATAAATCTACCCGTGTATCATTTTGTCTAAACCACAGAAGCAAAATGTCGTAGGGGAGCCCGGGGCTAGTTGGCGGTTGAGGTAATTTGGCGGAATCCCTTTTTCTCTGTTTCAATTAGACATATAGCGCTGGCTCTTCTTGTGTACCTCAAGTTAGGTAAAACCCGTTATCCAATGTGTTTTGTTGCAAAACGATTTGTTTGGTGGAAGTTGTGGGTGATATTGTGTTTTCGAGTATACCACGTAAATGTTCTAAATTTTAAATGCTTTGCGTTATTTAGAGTGATTTTAAATCTATTTCCCGAATGATTATATTTTTCGATAGCGCGTGAAAAGAGCATCCGTATAGATATTACATCTATCCACAAACAAAAGTAATTTTTTAAATAATTTTTAATAAAATATGCGGTTGAGGCAAGTTGGCGGTGCTGCACGTGGGATAAGTTGGCGGTACTATTTACAGTGCAATAAAATCATGAAATATTTTTATTTCTGGAATTCACTCCAAAGTAAGAAAATCTTTTTCTTGTGTATCTCGCCAATGTAGGAGACATTTATTCCGGCCAATTGCATAAAAAATTTCGAAAATTTTCTTTTGTATAGGGAGTACGCGTCAAAGTCAAAATTCCGGGGTATTGAAACTGAAATATAATAGCAAATGTCGGTTAATATACAGTTTTCTCGAAAAGACATTCAGCACGTTCCAAAAGGACCCTTGAAGTAATTGAATCTCCATTTGATTGCTTAGTTTTTGACGTATACTCACATACCGCCAACTTACCCCGGGGCCGGGGTAAGTTGGCGGGTTTTCCGCGTCACATATTTTTGTCTCTAAAAATGGAGACAATGCATCAAACACTTTAAAAAAATCGGCGATAAAAATTGAAACCAAAAAACCCCGCCAACTAGCCCCAGTCTTCCCTACTTCAACCTACTGTGTCGAACGTGAATAAAAATGAATGACGATCAAAGCGGAAAATGGCCGTACTGTGGTCAAACTGTATTCCTGTTTACTTTTCGAGGTGTCCCTTAAAATCACCTGTTGGAGAAGTTAAAAATATCAAATTTGCAAATGGAGGTAAAGATGATCAATGTCTATACCTTACAATTTCATAGTTGGACATAGTGTACTGATTATTTTTCAGACTAATAATCAAGTAGAAGCGTTTATTGCGCAAAATTAAATATATCATTGAATGTGGCAACATGAAGTCAGTACCTCTGTATATATAAAGGCGATGACACAAACGTGGTGCGAATACACGGATTATCTCCATATACCTCTAATAAGGTTGTTAACCATTGTGTACATTTTTAACAGGGCAAAAGAGTACCCGGGAATCCGCTAATTGAAAAACTCGTAACCATAGCAATTTTAGCAACAACAACATAGTTTGATATATGAATGAATATATACAAGTCCTCTAATCAAGATTCAAATAAGTAAGTTGAGAAGGGCCCGTCAGTAACACTAGCCTTGGGGCCCGCCGCCGCTCTCGACGGCCCTGGTCGTGACTACTCGTTTGACTTGTAATTCAAATCGAATGATACTAAATGAAATATGTGGGAATGTTTCAAGTTATTCTTTATAATAATTATGGTGGTTCTGAAAAGAACCTTTGTTGTTGGCGTCTGCGTTGATAGGGGATGCGCTGGATTTTAAGCTCGTTGCGACATTCATTCATGAAATGAACAAATTTCATATTTTCTTGCTTTGAAATATCAATGTTAAAATCTCTCGAAACAACCATCGGAATCTTTTTTCTAGCGTACAGAAATGAACACGCTTAGCGAAAAACTAGGGGCGGGTAATGTCTGGGATATAACCGCGATAATTATATTCTTAAAATTCTGCTTGTATCTCTTTCAAATGGCTAAATTTTACGCATTAAGTTCGATTCACCGGGTTCAGCGAAATTTTCCTGGGGATCCTGTTCGTTAGTATATTCAGTAAAACAATTTTATTACCGAGTTCTCCGCATTGAATACAGGCCAATAATTTCATATAATGATTTCAACAAGCAGACAATGTACATGTATGACAGGTGGGAGTGTTCTGAAGTGTTTTAGTGGAGGTAACAACATAAAATTGTGTATTGGACATTTTACAATGATTCTCCTTAACTCTGCAAAACCACGGGGCTGGCAGCGGAGGGTTAAGTTGTTTGGAAGAGATGACAGTTAATATATGATAACTAAAAATATAAAATTGCTCTATAAATTGCAAAGTTATTGCCGCGTTGACCTGAAAATTTGTCATTTCATTCATATAGGAACAATCATTGAAATTATTCCAATTTATGCTTTGCAAGATTTGAAATAACTTCGAAGTGTGGTCACGACACCCCTGTTATGTCATATACATTACGAACCCATCTTTTTCCATTTTGCATTCGTCCTAATAAGGACGGTTTGTAGATAACTATGTTGATACAAGACGAGAATCTTTTGAAACAATTCAAACCTTGCCGACGATTGTTTTTACTGCGTACACACATATGATCATTCCCCTTTCGCAGCTCACACCGAATGAGCACGCTTTGCATCAAGGCGTTCCTATTTATAAACTTTTCGTTGCAGATGGAAGGCAATCCTTTTGCGCGATAAATGAAAATATTTTCATCATTCGTTTTGGTGTAGCTTTCGCTTAGCGGTAGAGTTGCCACATTCACTGATTTTCTTGGAAGGATTTGCAAAAACCTGTTATTAAGGTTCAAAATGTACGTAACGCTTTCGCTAATATGCACTACTATCGCTTTCTCGCTCGTTCTCGTGCCGTGCATGAGCCTTTCCTTTCCGTTCGGTTTCTAATGGCATAACCAAAATGAATATGCCGGATTTCCCCCACCAACTACTCTCGTCAAGCAACCCAATACGAATAATCATAGGAACAAACATATAGTGGACCTATATTTAAAACTTTTCGTCATTGTATTGTTCGGTTGGTGCATCATGTTGACGGCTCTGTTCGGGATGGGCTGAAAATTTTCACATTTCCGAGTCGTTTTCGAAAGATTTTTCAAAACACTATTTTTCCAGGGGTGGGCGTAGCGTAGTTGGTAAATTGATTGCCTTGCAGCGCACTTGGGTTCGAGTCCCGACCCCGCACATAGGGTTAGAAATTTCTCATAAGAGACTTTCCTAACCCGAAGAGGCGAATGACCCTAAGGTTAAAACCTCTATAATCGAAATAAAAAAACAAACAAACTATTTTTCCGTTGATAATGAATGTCCTACATATTCCAAAATTTAATACAACATTGGTACAAATATTTTCGACAAAATGCCGAAGATATTGATTAAACCCATTTAGTACAACAAAAGATATAAGCGTTCAAAATCTTACATCATTTCTCTTCCGAAATTTTGAAAAGGGGCCCCTATATTGAAAGGTAAGTCGTTAGTCACGACAAAATAAAAATCTAATTAAAATAAAAGAAACATTAAAAGCACGTTTCTCGCTATATCTCACTAACCAGGTAGAATGTGAAAATTCTGAAAACGCCACTTTGTAGAGATTTTTTAGACAAGGAATGTTTACCCCAAAATGGCGTTTGTCATCAGATAGCAAAACAGCGACGAAATATAGCTTGCATGCCTTCAGTGAACCTTTCTAAAGTCTAATGTCGTTTTACAACTGCACTGAAGGTAGTAAGGGTCTATCTAGAATGGTTCAAAAGTTGATGTTTTGATCGTGATGAAATTAAAAGCACCCTAACAGCTATTTTTTAAAAGAAAGAAGGGGCTCACAAAATACGAAAACTTTCGGAAACAAATAATAAGGCCAAGTGGCAGAAACTTTCAGGACCACTGCATATCTGATTATGTAGCCAAAATTTGAAGAAGTCCGTTTTGGGGTGAATTTTTTACAATTTCTCTCTGGGGGGTTTGTCGAAAGCACGCTCCTTAGAGCTCCAGGAATATTGAATGCATTTAGGACAAAGTCCACAATTTCATAAAATTACAATAATCCGTTTTCCTTTCATCAGTAACTGACACCGACTTACTACCAGTTAGACTAACACTAAATTGGCTTCAGTTAGCCACTAAATCCAAAAAATTACACACAACGTGTGAGAAGGACTAACGGGCTGGTACTAAGTGACACATGCAAACGAACTGTCTTTTGTTATGAGAGCCAAATGCCTTTCTTTTTTCCTAAAGGAAAAAAATTATTAATTAATGCTGCGGCTACAAGACCTAACTTTGAATGCTACAACCGGTTGATTTTCGAATGAAGACGAAATATTATTATTTTGAGTCCAAGAAAATGCCTCCGAATATTTCAATTCCTTCATAATAAAATTGCAAATTGCTCATCCAATTTTAAAAGAATTTCAAATTGTTGTGCAAAACCAACTAAGACACGTTAGAACCTTTCACTGTCGCACACATTTTCACTTAATCATGTTCGCGTAGTCCAAATAAATTGTTCTCAATTAGCTGCAAACCATCACCAACCATGCACACGTTCGTCAGTTTAGGCTGCGGCTGAGGTCACATGAGGAGAAAATTGCGGTTACTTTTTTTTGGTATGCACTCTATTGCTTCGACCTTTCTGGCTTCAAGTTTGAATCGGTCTTCGCCTGATTTGGACCGTAATTTAATTATTAGTCGAAGAACAAGCGGGCACAGACAGAGAAAAAAAAACAGAAATATTTCGATAATCAATTGGTAAGTGTGCACAAATAGAGTCCCTCTCGTGCGGTCAGTAAATTAACGTAATTTTGAGTGAACTATTAGGATTCGGTGGGCCACCTCCGGAGTTGAAAGCCTCGTCTAATCTTTCTGCTGTATGATTTCTACCACTGGTGGGAGATCGATCGATTGATCGAGCAAAGTGTGAACTTTTCTTCGTTCGTTCGTGGGCATGACTGTTGATTTTTTCTCTCTTTTTTTCAGCTCGTCATCGTTGAAGAGATCCACGAACCACGGAACTGTTGTGATATCGTTTCACAATATAAATTGCGTGGTGATGGTGTTGTAGGCAGCGAACCACCTTTGGAGTTATGTGGTAGTACCAAGCTAGACGAAGATTAGCATCTTCATTGGATTATTACTGGGTGCAAGTGGGCATTCGAAACACTTGCTCCGCTCGGTTGTTGACGTTGCCTCCGAGGTGTTTATGGAGGTGGTTATTACAGGGAGGAGACCTAATTTCGTGATTATGATGATTTTAGGATCGGGAACTCAATATCGCACCTCAGTTCAGCTTGTTCGGGAAGGACACGTAAGTGCATGCCCATTGCCATGTACGGAATTGATTCGATTGCGCAAAACTTTTAGTTGAGCCGGACTTACAGTTAACGCTAGTTGCGGATTGGAATGCATTGGCTGCCGTAAGCAGTTAAACTGCATTTTGAGAAAAGTTTGAGTTTGAATTTGTTTTAAAGAATTAAGGGACATTGTATTGATTTCGCGAAAATCGAATTTAAAGTTTGAATCGCAGCATCCTTTACATTAAATTCTAAAGTAATTTTTGCCATAATTCATGCTAGTTGTAACATATTACAATTTTGGCAAAAGTGGAATGTAGCTGAAGAAATTCTTTATCCAGTGCTATCATTATCTCACTTTTGATATTTTTGATGACTTAGTCCGGTCTGACTTAACACCGACCAATTAATAAACGGTTTAGAATGAATACAACGCAAATGCAAGTGTCGTCGATTCTTATACTGTTTCTCCTCTCTTTAAAGGCACGAACTGTTCTAGATTTGCAAGTATCCTATATTGAATTTATTGATAAAGGATTCTATGCAGCATAGTTTTGAGCCTCGATCTTTTCAACTTTTACAGAGTAGATTACTTGAATGCCCCTAACGCTAATACATTATCTTATCTTAAACAGCGCTAAAGGGGCAATGCATCGATAATAACCCTAAAGCATTCTTACGAACAAAGCAATTTATATATCACTTAACATATATTCGAGGCAGCAAACTACACCGTACGTATAACATGCTGCGTAATATAGTCCGTTTTCCTACATGTTCTTTAGTGTCATTCCACCAACTGAAGAGCTGTTGACCGAAAAAAAGCGTCACGGGAACGTGCCCGTTTCAGTTTTCCTCGTACTTTACACGGCCGGAAAGCTCCGGGGAAACAACATCGTTTCGGGTGGCACAGGATACCACGGGCAAGCGAAGAGTTTTAAAGGAGATAAATGTTGCCGGCGCCAGAAGCTACACCCGTCCTCTCAACAGTGCAGGACAACGAATGCTCTCTGGAACCAGTTATTGTAATTAGGACGTGCAAAAAGAACGTCACTTCAGCAGAAGCGTGAGGGTGGACCGAATCCTGCTAGCATTGTGTTGGAGCATCATCGTGAGCTGAAATGCTTCCTGCGGTTTAATTACGCCGCAAAGAAAATCATTACCCCGACAATGATGACTTTTACGCATTGAAATTGCTTCCAGCGGTATTGTGATGGAGATTGTGAGTGTTTTGTCTAGGATAGAATATAATTAAATTTGTATGAATATTTATTATCGCTGATGCTTGTTGGAGGTGCAAAGGTCAAGGTCTTCGTGAGCAAGAGAAAGGTAGTTCAATAACCTAGCTATCTGTTATTTTGAAAAAGAAATGGCATTCTTCATATATGGTAATCATCAGCGTCGAAAACTAAGCTCGTTATTGGTATTTTCGATTTTGACAGTGATCCACACCGGCGTAGTCGGTGCTACGCTGATTCAAATTTGGGTTTAATCAGTATCTCTTTTTTGTGCACTACAGCGTCACAGAGAACAGACATCCATGATCGAACAAAAATATTTAAAAAACGTGTGTAAACATTTGAATTAATATATGAAAAACACTTGCGCCGCCACACCAACCTATCCCAACTATCCGTCAAATCGATTCCGGAACCGGTTCGAAATTTGTTATATAATGGACAATTACTGCCTAAAGTACACGTTTGACTCATGGAACTTTTTTTTGTTGCACCATTTCGTTTTTTTTTCATAAACCTGCGATAATTTATTCTCGCGAAAACGATAAAGGGTACAATAATAATGTCTTCTGAGATGGTCTAAGATGATCCAAGACCTTCGTTTTGGTGATATAGTTGCGGTGTTTACTCCACCTTGAAGTGAGATATTTGCATCATTTCATGAAAAATAAGATAAAGTGTTAAGAAATACTGAAGAGCTTTTTTTTGCGAACATATTTACTGAAAAAAATTTATCTCTGATTGTAATACTCCTGAAACTATAGGTGAAACTATAGGTGTTTGTCGATGACTTCTTAAACTTTTTTTTGCATAACTATTGTAACTAACTTTATTATGCTATATAGAAAAATTATGCAATCGGTTGGAATTAAGATTCCCGTGTATATAGAAAAAGACTATGTAGATGTAAAGCTACATAACCTATCACCACGTACACCTCCTGATCTAATCGCAAAATACCTGTCGCAATATGGAGAAGTAGAATACGTTACACGTGATACGTGGAGAAATTTCTTCCCGGGTACACCTAACGGTGTTCTTGTGGTGAGGATCCGGATCGAAAGACCTATCTCCTCCCACTTGACTATAAAACTCAAAACCTACGAAGCTACTATTAACCAAACTACGTTATGCACCCATGAGGGGCAGACTCCTACGTCCAAGTAATGTAGTCAGACAGCGCACCACGGACAACCTTGCCCGGAAGATACAGAGGAGAATGCATCTCTACCGATTGCCAACGCATCCACGCCAAACCAACCCAAAAAAGAATTGTCAATACCAATACCTGAACCACAAACGGTTGCCAAATTTGCGGCAGCTGTTCAGTCCATATTGACAACTGCCAAAACAGTATCTAGCACCCCAAAAACCAACGTAAGCAACATCGGTGAAGAAGATAATAGCAATGACGACGGATTTACATTAGTCACCCGTAAGTGCAAGAAGCAGGAAAGAACATCTGGTCGCGAGTACCAAGCAGAGCCGTAGCAACCTAAGGGGCAAGAGAGGGCTTTGCCCCCCCCCCCACGCGTTTTGCGCCGTGCGAAATTTTAGAATTATCAAATAAAAAGCAAGAGGACTATTTGTATATTGTATACTGTGTTAATTAGTATCGACCCGAAATTTCATCGCCGCAAATGGTCGCGCCTTATGAAACACCACGCCTAGACGATCTGTCATAATATAGAAAATTGCACAATGAAGAGCCGAATGAGAACACAAATTTTTCAAAAATTACATGCAGTCTTGTCGATGTACGGCTGCTCCAACTGGTGTGGATGGGCACCTTGCACAGCTAGCCACTTCCACTCTGCAGTGTTTTAAAACGTCGTTTTCGTGCTCAAAATTAATAGCGTCTAAACCCTTTAACTTTAGAAATATAGATTATTCGGAGAAGTTGTTGCCCTTATGATTGCGCATCTCCAGACGTATATCGTTTAGTTAATTCACCTAAAAGTAATATAATGGAACGTTATTTCGGAGCTTAAGCCAGATGTCGGTGTGGCGAATCCCGGGGAGCTGCCGGAATCCGATATACTGATATGATTCGCCTCGAATCGTGTCCCGAATCATCTCACCATCGTCGATCTCGCAGTCTCCAGTCTCGACCAATCGCCCTGATAGTAACGGAGCAGATCGGCATTTCTCTAGCTCAAACGCTATGCTGATGTCGCCACTAATTCTTTCGGCTAGTTTGATGACTACACCCAGTCGTTCTGTCGAGTCAGCATAGATCTTGATGTCGTCCACGTAGAAAGTATGGGACGTCTCTTCCGGTGAGCTTTCTCTATACCTTATCTGATAGTCATTGAGGTGTCCTACTGTGCGGGATAAAATAATCGTCTTGGATGGTCCCCCTCAAGATGCGAAGCATTCTAGACCGCAACACGTCTTTTCCACTTCTGAGCTGAGCAGTTTTGTCGTTCCTCTCTCCATCACCTGCCGTAGGAACCTTAGACTACAGGATCAGCTTTATACATCTTTAATACCTTGATGAGGAGCGAGTGCGATATGGAGTTGTATGTCTTCTTGTAATCGGTATACTAATGTTCCGTTGGTTACACACTACTTCTCCAACAACATCGCAGACCTCTTCTCCATTCTCGATTGGCTAAATTTTCTGGACCCCGAAGATGTTGATACGGCAGTTCAAACATTTTCCAACGTTTTGGGTTATGTTATTGGCAGGCACGTCCCGAAATTCATCATCAACAAATTGGCCATCCTTGGCAAACGAGCACGATGCGACGGCTGAAGTCCATTAAGAGAGCTGCTCTGCGGAGGTTGACCAAGTATCGCACAATTCCACTTAGAAACTTTTACGCCAGTCTCAACCATGCTTATAAACGAGCTAGCCAGGATTGTTTCTTTCGATATCAGCAAAACATTCAGCGTATTCTCAAGTTGCACCCAAAACGTTTCTGGAAATATGTGAGTGAGCAGCGCAAGGACTGCCGTCGTCTATGACTTTCAACGGCCGCACAGCTGTCACATCCCAACATATGTACAGATTTTTTTCGCAGAAATTCGCGAATGTGTTCACATATGAGGCCTTAACAGTTGATCAAATTGAACTCGCTGTTAGTCAAGTTCCGGTTGTGAGCCAAACTCTAAGCGCTATTGATGTCAATGAAACGATGATTACCAGAGCTTGTTCTCGGTTAAAATCGATGATTATTATTCTTATTCCTTCTGACGTAACTCGGGTGGGTGCGATGTCTGACAAAATTTCCGATTTGATCCAACATCAAACGAATCGGGCTAACGAAGTATGGTCGTCGGACGGGTTTTTCTGTTCGCTGGAGCAAACTTGTTGACAAAACCACTCGCTGAATTGTCAATCAAACGTCGTGGTGGATTGCCTAATTGGCATCTTTCCATCCTGCTGGAAGTCCGCGAACATGTTCCCAGTCCATAAAAAGGGTAATAAGCGAGACGACGATAATTACCGGGGAATTACTTCATTCAGTGCTGTCTCGAAGTTGTTCGAGAGTTGGTGATTATGGAACCTCTTCAGGCTCACTGCAAGCAGTACCTAAGTGACGATCAGCATGGCTTCATGTCTGGCCGTTCGACAACGACTAACCTGCTTTGCCTAACATCATACATAACAGAGTATGGAACGTCGCGCTCAAACCGATGTTATCTATACAGACCTATCTGCCGCTTTTGACAAAGTGAACAATGAAATAACAATCACTAAAATGGAGAGATTTGGAATTAACGGTAGTCTGTTGCAGTTGTTTCGATCCTACCTTTCAGGTCGAGAAATAGTGGTTGTCATTGGAGATTGTCAGGCACCCACATTTATTTCTACGTCAGGAGTACCCCAGGGAAGTCACTTGGGACCGCTGATGTTTCTGCTTTACTTCAACGACGTTCATCTAGTTCTGAAGATTCCACGCCTGTCCTTCGCAGACGATCTCAAGATGTATGTTCTCATCAGCTCTACTGAAGATTGCAGATTACTCCAACCACAGTATGAAACCTTCGATGACTGGTGTAACACGAACCGTATGTGTGTAAATCCAAAAAAGTGCTAGGTGACATCGTTCTCACGCAAAAAAGACCCGGTTTGTTTTAACTACTGTCTACCTGATACTGAAATTGAACGCGTTAGGCAGGTGAAGGATCTAGGAGTGTCTAGGAGACTCGCAACTTGCGTTTAAACAGCACGTCTCCTATACAGTTAGCAAAGCATATCGAATGCTGTGATGCATCTTCAGGATAGCCAAAATTTTTAATAACATGTATTGTCTCAAAGCGCTGTACTGCTTTTTGTCGTGGCCAATCCTGAAGTACTGCTGCGAAGTTTGGAGTCCAAACTATAACAACGGTATTGAGAGAATTGAGTCCGTGCAACGACGCTTTTTACGTTTTGCGCTTCGTAGTTTGCCGTAGAGAGATCCCGTCCGTCTGCCAAGTTACGAAAGCCGGTGCCAGCTGATTAGTTTGGAACCCCTGCTTGTTCGATGGAATACAGCAAGGGCTTTGTTTGATGCTGATACTTTGTGAGGTCATCTGGATTGCTCAGCCACCTTGGAACAAATTAACATAAATGTTGCACCTCGAACAACGCGTAACAACCTCATGCTCCGATTGCCATTTCGACGCACTAATTATGCACGGGGCCATTACGGGCCTACAAAGGATCGTCAACCGAGTCGCATCAGCTTTCGACTTTAATTTGCCTCGCTCAACGCCAATGATTTTACCTAGCCTTCAACGGACCCGTTAATTTCGGCTGATTCCTTCATTGTTGATTTTTTCACTGTATTGTTATTATTTTTATCAAAGTTTGTAACGATTTGACTGTTAGCAATAAGTTTAGCATTAGGACATCATTGTGGTTTTGAATTGCCTGTTGGTGTATATATGATAAATACAAATACAAATACAAACAATGATTGCATGGAGGATAACTTGATCTTTTCAGTCTTGTGTATTTTTTTACATCCCTTCTGCTCCTCTGGTCCTGATCTGGTGCTATTCTTCTCATAGTGGGCTGTATGTAGTGATGAAGGTGCTCATGATCTTGTGCAGATTTGTTAGAAAGGTAATTGGTATGGCCTTGGGGATGAGAATTGTGGTACCACGGGTGATGAAATCCGGCGATAAACGGGGTTCGCGTAACGCCCAATTTCTAAGATACTGTGTACCCTCGCATACATCATTGGTTTCGACGGAGACAGCTGACATCTCGTCGATTTCTTCGCCTGGTCATTTCTCCACGCGCCTAAGCCACTGTTGTCCTTCGCGATATTGTACGGGGACCTCCCAAATACTGATTCACAGCTATAACATCGCTGATATCCGGTAGACCTTCGCTGAAATTGGGCTTCTTGTGTTGGTCATAGAAGTGTAACGCCTTAGCCGTTTCGATAAAACACTCCATTACTGAATTAGTGTGTTGTGTTTTTTCGTCAGCTGGCGAGCTCCCAGCATGCGAAGCTCAGTATGTGAAATGATAGCGGCAGAGTTGTTCGAGATTCGACTCTCCAATCTCCGCTACCTTGTAGGTAGTTACTTTTCCCGGTAATATTGAGACGGGTTGCCTCTAGGTGTAAGTCGGTATCGTAAACATCTTACGGTTGCCACTGTAGTAAGTTCTGCAAAAATTCCAGGTGAATTGGGAGCACGTTACCATTCATGACCTGAAGCTCACAGGTCAAGTTTAATAAAAAAAATTTCCCCCTCACGCAAAACAGGATTGCTACGGCTCTGGTACCAAGGCACTTTTAACGATGATGACCTTGATGTGGAGGACAGGAGAGAATAAAATGGTCTCCATGACGCAGTAGGCGAGCCGCGAAAGAAGGACTCCGCTCGCAATAAAAAATTGCGCGCGCGAGATCCGGACAATCAATAATATTTGCTTTTATTTTTTATTTTTACATATTGTAAACACATGAAAGATCCATGGCTTCATTAAGCTACCGCTATGAGCTGTGTCAAATAAACGAAAAAAAGAAGAACCGCAATCGGGAGAACTTTCTTCGCCGGGGAACTCTCCGTCGGCGTAAGCTAGATTCACCGCCGGGAACTAGACTAAGTAGACCGCGACGAAATACCACCAGTCGCATGTCGTCGGTGCACCAGCGAGCCGGACGCCCTGCTCCACCGGAATCGCCGAACTGACCTCGACAACTGGTTGATTGGCTTGGTTTCGGGAGAACTCCTCTCACCGGGGAGTTCTCCGTCGGAGTAGGTTAGGTCCATCGTCGGGGACTAGACCGAGTAGTTCGTGAACAAGTCGGAAGCTCAACGAGTAAGTGGTGCTAAATAGTACGAGAAGAAGTTGTGGTGCTGAATAGCACAAGTGAACCGAGTTGTGGTACTGAATGACACAAGGAGGCCGAAAAAATCGAATTTGAATTGCCGCCCAGGTTGTATTCGTAGCGGAAGAGCACTAAGTTCGACCCACAGCTAGCTTTCCGACTGCCACAGTCTGTGTGGATGGGGGTGAACTAGTAGGATGACTGGAGGAGTAGTGTTGTAGCCCTACTGAAGAAACTAAATTCCAAGTAGTTGAAATAGTGGGTGCTACGCACATAAAACCCCTCCCCGAAGTAATACTATAATGTAGTGCCGGGAAGGAATCGGGTTCTGGGCAAGAGCAATGGTTTTTTCAGCGGGTGGGGTGATGGCAAGCCCAAACCCGTTCGCTGAGTAGGGTTTTGTACATTTTTTCCTGCATTCTCAGTGCTTCTTTAAAGTTTTTTCTGCTGTCTAAAAAAACATTTACACACATGCATACAGACTTTTTCCGATCTCGATTAACTGAGACGAATGGTATAAGAGATTCGGCCCTGCGGGCCCCGATTACAAAGTCCAAATTCCGACCGATTGCATAATTTTTCTATATGAGAAGGCAAAAAAATTATTTTTTGAAACTTGAATTCTCTGAGGATCAAATATTCGCTGCAATTACTGGAAGTAGGAAAAGTTAAATTCTGTTATTTTATTTATAAAAAATAAACGGAAGTGAGGAAAGGAAAGACGTTACGAGCAGGTTTCCCACTCGAGGCAAAACTATCTTGAACCACAGTAGATTGTCAATGTATGAAGTGATGTTTATTGTAGTCCTATTGAGTTAACGTCTCTGAAAAGCAGTTGTAGCCGTGAACTGTGACAAAAATGGAGGAAGTATTTATGTAACGCTTCAAATTCCAATTAGAACTGGCTGCTCGTTTTTGTCCATACAAAAATTATTACTACTGAAACTTTCGTAATGTTTATCACAAAATGCACAATAGCATAATAAAGTTAGTTACAATAGTTATGCAAAAAAAAGTTCTAACTTTATCACTTTCAGCCACGTGCTTCAAGTTGTTCTGCAAAACGAAACGTTCGGCTTGGGCTAATGTGTTGAATGATATAAGTACTACATTGCGAAGATGATGATACTGTAGATACATAACCTCCTTGAGCCTAAGCTGCATCTTGATCTTCAACAGGTATTCCACTTCACGAAAACTCAATCTTATTGAATAGAATTTAAAGTGAACGACCGCTGTGTTGGGTCGGAGCAGAGATTTTTCGTCAACTTTACTCATGATGGCAAGAATAAATTAAAAGTTTCCTTTGTTCTCGAGACAATGCACACTAGATCGAGAGGTTGTTAGTTGTTGTTCACTTGGTTCGATTGTACGTCTGATTCGGGCAGAAGTAGAAGGTAGACTGGCGATTCTTCTTTGGTTTTAGTACCACAACTTGTTGAGCCCTTTGGCTTTCTCTCTGGTGCCATTTAGCACCGCAACTTCTTTAAGGACACGCTGAATAGAGCCACAAGGTGGCTGCTAAAATGGCTACCGTCGTTTCTGCTTCTTCTTTTTATTTCATCGTCGAAATCAAAACATTGCATTGGCGCGCAAGACAAAATCTTTTGTAACTTGAGTGTCTTATCTCAGATTGCTTAGAAATTGTATCACTGTATGCAGGCATGTTAGCACAAGCTGATGAATAGGTTCTCTTCACGGAATTTTGATTCGTTTGGGAAATTTGTACCTTTTTATTTTTCAAAATAAATGAAACACGTGGTGCAAAAACCAGTCAGCTGATTGCTGAACGATACGCTTGTGTGCGTGCCATCTCATATCGGTATAGTACTTTCTAGCCGCACACAGATGCTGAACGTAACCCGAACATAACCGAACCTTTGTTGTGATTTTGGCATCGCTTCACCTTAAGCCCTTTGGTTCCCCTCTCGTTCCATTTCGCTCTACTTCCCCGATGAGCCATTCAGCTCCCGCCTATACTGGTTCGCGAACTACTCGGTCTAGTCCCCGAATTTTTTTTTTCAATGGAGAATGCAATTTACGCACTAACCCAGTACACGTGCTATTAGTAGATGCCAAGCTACCACACGGGGTGTACTGGAGTGTCGGGCTCTCATGGTGACGCCGCCATGACTAGATGATACCGACTAAACGCCACCAGGCACCGCCATTGTTCCCCCCAGGGACTACCTCTCGGTATTACTTCTGGGGGGATGGCTGTACTTGATGTACTCACTCACTCTCGCTCACGCGTTCATACATTCTGTATGAGGCTTACTTGGGTGCTCTCTCTCTCTCTCTGTCACACCTTAATTCACTCTCTAACACTCCACATGAGGTTTACTTTTGTGCTCACCTTTTTCATACCTTGTGAGGCTGACTTTTGTGCTCACCTCTAACATACCGTGTGAGGCTGAGTTGGATGCTCACCCTTCATTTCTCTGCCACGAGTTGTCGATAGCTAAGTCCCAACATACTACGCTACGACCCTCCCATCTTGGCATGAGGCAGTCCACATATACGCCTATATACTCGCTCTTCTGCCTTGCTTCGAGGTTGCTGGGTTTACCCCTTACGCGGTTGCCAGTCGCTGCGCCTAACCTGCCTCAGCATCATGAACATACCATTCACCAACTTTTTCTGCGCTCGGCCTTTTCGCTCCAACTAAACAATCACTAGTTAGTCGTGCCCGTCGTCTGTTGCTCGGTGCGCCAGATCCCATGTAGCCTGCAGGCAATCTGGGTGGTTACAGTCGAGACTGCGTTCCACTTCTCCACCGCTTGACACATCCGCTGAATAAGGGTATCAGGGGTTGTGTCCCAGCCGCAGACGTCAAGCATTGCTCTTCTTTCGACATCGAAACGAGGACATACGAACAGTATGTATTCGGCAGTTTCGTCGACACCTGGGCAGTCAGGGCAGACGGGGACCTCCGCGTGCCCGAATCTGTGGAGGTACTGTCGGAAGCAGCCATGGCCTGACAGAAATTGTGTCAGATGGAAGTGAACTTCCCCATGGGGTCTGCCTACCCAGCTCGATATGCTAGGTATCAGCCGGTGGGTCCACCTACCTTTCGAGGAGTTGTCCCACTCACGCTGCCATCTGGCGACCGAGGTCACCCTGGTGCGCTCGCGGGCTCCCCTATTTCCACGTAGCTCAAAGCACTTCTCATTTTCCCGAGTGACCAGCCCGACTGGCATCATGCTCGCTATCACGCAGGATGCATCGTGTGATACCGTGCGGTAGGCAGATATCACTCTGAGGCACATCACGCGGTAGGTGCTCTCCAGTTTCTGTAGGTAACTGGTTACCCTTAGTGAGGATCAGGGATGCCAAAGGTACTGGTACACTACATTTTTTTCGGTATATTTACATTTGCACAAGCCGCACAGCGCGCTACAGCGACGCATCACTACAGCTCATGCGGGCCAGAACGGTAGCCATACCGAGTACATTTTCCCGTAGAGCAGTAGAATACATTTTTGTTTTGCTGCTGTACTCCGACTGCTCGGTGAGAGTGTGGCGTAGTAAAATTTGTTCTCTCGCTTTGTACATTTTTCTCTGCATAGTCAAAGGGAGAGGCCCACACACGAAAGCGATGATGCCGGTCGTGGCGTAAACGAAGCGCATTTATTGTAGTCGTTTTTGATTGAAAATATTGAATAGATTAAAAATATTAAAAAGTGTAAAATAAGGAAAGAGAAGCTGTACCGCCCGCGTCTGGTGGCTGTACTGGGGGCAGTATTTATTTGTCATGTTACTGCTTTGCTTACAGACTGCCGTACAGCGCTGGGCGTCCTGCAATAGCGAACGACAGCAGCGTCAAAAGAGAAATGAGAATGTAGGCAGAAAAAATACAGCCGCAGAAAAGGTAGGCATTTTGAATCTTTGGTGAGGATAGATACGGCAACGCCTGCCAGTAACCTACGTCTACTGGCGCACACCTTTGAACTGTTGGACATCATCCTCGATAGAGCCGCAACAGCAGTCGACGCTCTCTTGCATGTATAGTCGACGTGGTTGCCGAAGGTCAGCTTGTCGTCTATAATGACTCCGAGAGATTTCACACTCCGCTGTGAGGTGATCACGACTTCTCCCACATGGATAACTGCATGTTGTGCCGACTTGTGGTTGTTGACGATAACTACCTCCGTCTTACGCTGAGCGAGCTCCAGGCCTCTCGCGCTCATCCATTCCTTCACCGTGTTGATCGCGTGTTCTACCTCAGGGATTGACTCCCCATAGACCTCCAAGGTTACGTCATCGGCAAAGCCGACGATCTTGACCCCAGGAGCGAACTTCAGTCTCAGAACCCCGTCATACATGAGGTTCCATAGCACCGGGCCTAGGATCGAGCACTGTGGGACTCTGGCGGAAATAGGAACCCTTTTCTTACCGGCATCGGTCTCGTATAGCAGTACGCAGTTCTGGAAGTAACTTTCCAGGATCCGGTACAGACCCACCGGTAGGCTAAGCCGGTGTAACGAGAGCGCGATGGCATCCCAGCTTGCGCTGTTGAATGCGTTCTTCATGTCAAGTGTCACTAATGCACAGTATCGAATGCCTCGCCTTTTTCGTTGGATCGCTATTTTGGCAGTCTTTATCACTGAGTTGATAGCGTCCACCGTGGACTTACCCTTCCGAAAACCAAACTGGTTGCTTGACAGGTCGTCCTCCCCTTCTGAGTACGGGGTTAGCCTGTTCAGGATGATCCTTTCAAGCAATTTGCCAGTCGTGTCGATCAGACAGATTGGTCTGTACGCCGATGGGTCGCCTGATGGCTTCCCGGGCTTAGGCAACAGCACCAATTTCTGCCTTTTCCATCTATCGCGGAAACGGCACTCGTCAAGGCATCTCTGCATAGCTAGCCTGAACATGTTCGGATTCGCTATGATCGCTGCCTTGAGAGCGCTGTTTGGAACTCCATCCGGCCCTGGAGCTTTGTTCATTGCTAGTGAATTAGCCACTGCGAGTAGTTCTTCATTCGTCACCGGAGCCACCATTTCGGCCGCGGCCACACTGTCTTGTGGTGCAGGTGGCCAGGGGCTTGTGACTCGAGACGGGAAGAGTACTTCGTTAATCCTCGCCAGCTGGAGACCGTTCTGGAGGTGGAAAGCCCCCTTTCATCTTGGCCCTCACGATTCTGTCGGCGTCACCCCACGGTTTCACGTTAGCACTCTCGCACAGGTTGTCGAAACGCGCTCTCTTGCTGCTTTTAATGGACTTGTTAAGGGCCAATTTCGCAGCTCGAAACACATCACGGTTGGTTCCTCGGTGCGGGCTCTTTGCATCCTACGTCTAGCTCTGAGGCAGGCTGATCGTAGGGCTGCAATCTCGGAACTCCACCAGTATACCGGACGTCTGCCGTTTCTTGGCAGGGTTTTCCTCGGCATAGTGGCGTCGCACGCGCGTCATAGGACGGCTACCAGCGCATCCCCGCTTAGACTGTCGTGTCGTAAGAGGCGACTAACAACAAATGTGGCTGTGGTCCACTAGGAGGTTGACAACAGTATATTATCTATTATTAGTACAAATAACTACTCGAGGAATTTCCGGTGCAAATTCGAAGCAAGTAGCTCCCAGTCCCAAAAACCTGAGCTTAGCCCTAGAACGTTGCACTTGCGGTTTTCCATCCTAGAATGTTGTACTGGGGTACAAATGTACCCCACGCGTTTGATCGCAATTTTCGAAGGTAAAATGCAAACAAAAGATATGTATAATACACAATTTTCTTCGTTTTTTATTTGCGAAAAGAGCTGTGTAAGTGAAAATACGGAATTTATTGAATGAATGATACATACATTGGTTTGAACAAAATAAAAAGTGAAGAAATCGCTGTTTTGACTTTTTCACAAAAATTACTATAATTTTGCGAATTTTCAACCGATTTGAAAAAAATCAAATGATTCTGTAAGTTGAAAGAATGATCTTGACACAGTATAAAATGGAATATCGATATTTTTAAATAAACGGCAATTATTTTGAAAGTTTAAAAATCGGGTTTTGGAAAATACCACGAAACGGGATGGAAATTGAAATGAAAAAATACCTCTGATCAGTAATACATTGGTAACACGCAATGTTACTGTTACAGCTGTTATTGTGCGCAAATTATAGTTGCGAGCCATTGCTTTGAAAAACTATAAAAAATAACTATAAAACAAAAAAAATCAGCAAAAATGAGAACGATTTTTTCTTCCGCTTCATAATTAAATTAAATTAATTAAATAAACGATTAAAAACGATTATATAATACTAATTGTTACTACCGCAGTAAAACAATCAGTATTTAAACTGGTATTGTCACGAATCACATTTCCACTGACAGCACGAAACCTGACGAAACACTAACGGCAACCGTACACTGGGGTACAAATGTACCCCACGCCAGCTTTGACACCTGCTTCCACGAAGGCTATAAGGGAACTGGCTATACCATCTTTTCCTACTCTTACTAGGAACTCTAAATTGAATTATGGTTAGGGTCCCAGGTCGGTAAATGCCGAATTCTCGTTTTTACACGGCCCCAAAGAAGGCGTGGGGTAAATTTGTACCCCAGTGCAACGTTCTAGGGTCAGAAAAGGAGTTTCCAGAACCTTCTGGAACATCAAAAAACCCCAAGTGGTCCCATGTCTCAGCCGGAGAAAGAAACCAGATCTAAAGTTTGCATAACTTTTCCTTCTTAGTAGCCTCTAGCCAATTGAATGACGTTAAAAGGAAAAGAGAAAAATGTGATTAAATATTAGTCGAAATAAAAAATTAAATTGAAATCTATACATTTCTTTTATAAGAAATGTAAACATGGAAACACAGTTCATCTTACTCAAAATTTATGTATGCATTCAAAATTCCCCGAATCAGTTTTTCAAGATCTACAGTTTTCAGAATACTAATTTTCCACACAAGCAAGGAATCCTACACGACCATATCTCATATTAAACGCCACCAGTCGTTCGTGCAGATTGATGAGTTTATGTGATTTATTAGATATGAACGTAAACGCTGGCTCGATGAAAACAGGTAGATTTCTGCTTTATTTTTTTTGTTGCTGTCCAACGTCAGAATGTGCCGTGACGTGATGCTGTGCCAGACCGAGACGAATCGAAATGAAAGTGTTAGATCCAGGGATATGACGAGCCGTGGTCTGCATGAAGTTTGGCCAGCCTTGCCAACCATTCTATCTACAGAGATATACGATGTGGTTTCAGGCGATGCAGAACGATTGGTTCGAAACACGGGATTCCAATCGGATGGTTGTGGTGGTGTAGGAAGTGAAAGCAAATTGAATTCAAATTGGTAGATGATATTTTTTCAAGCTGGTTTCATTTATGGCAGACCACGGTTGTTTGGAAGAAGTTTTCCAAATTTCTGCTCGCTTTGGCCGACACACATACAGAGCCTGTGGTATTTGGATAGAATTGTACTAAAAAATCAAAACGAATAAAATTAATTTGCATTCCTGCTTGGGCTTCTATTTACATTCTGAACCATTTAATTTCGCTTTTCAAAATTGGGGAAAATAAATATTCATGGTTTAGATTTCTTGAAGACAAGAGCAGCTGAAAAAAGCTAGATTTGGTTAAAATCTTGAAGGGCGGCTGTAGCAGCACTTTAAATGTTTTTTTTAAATATTAAAGTCTATGTAACCCAACATTAAATTTTGAGAAAGAGTATCGTAGAAAAATGTAAAATATGTCGACAATTACAATTTTCCAACTCGTGAAATCTATCGTTCTCACACGTAGCTACATACTGATATCTCAATGTTCAAAAGTTTCCTGTTCGCTTGGCACTATCGCCAAGAAAAACCAGACAATTTTCGCCGAATCTGAACACTATCTCCAGACATAATTGGCCTTGTCCGATTGATTTGAGAGCAACCGATTGTCCCGAACAAAGTTTATGGCTGCAAAACTCCCATTAAGATAAGCGTATACAGTATTTACACGCATTGTTGTACCAAAACTAAAGCAAAACAATCGTTTATGAGTAGCTACCCATCCGGGTCTCTTATCTGGCTACAGCTTCCCAGGATATCGGCAGATTCACAGGGCACGACTGTGTACGATATCGGTGCTAAGCGCCTAGGCGCTCCCGGAACGTGTAAGAATGACTTTATTGCGTCATAAATTTTGTCTAATTTGACAGATTTTAACAGCCGTAAAATATGAATCCCGAAAGCCCTTCTGACTTGCGTTGGGCTGGCCACGGAAACCCGCCCGCTTTAGGCTGTCTTTTTATTTTCGTTTGTTTTCTATTTTCCCTTTCACGTGTTGATTCTTCCGGCAATGTCCGGGTCTCACCTTGAAACTTATTGATTTTTTGCTTGGTCAATTTTTTATCCTTTTTGCCGTTTGCTGTTCGGAACATTCGGCAGCTAGCGATGGGCACTGATAACGCGCCGGACAGCATCCACTGACAAGTTAATTACCGTTCTCGGTCCGTTCGATGGATGGGACGATTTGGGTTTCAGAGCAGTGCATCTTTCGGGAGTGGGATTGATTTGAATAAAACAGTCTTGTATGATACGGTTTGTGTGGGAACCAGAGACGGGACGATAATGTTATTTTGCTTTTGCTGTAATTAGCAGCGAGGCGGAAAATGATCCGGTTAATGTTTTCTGTAAATTGATCACTCATTGGGTATGCAAAAGGACAAGGTAACTGTAAATTAAACACTAAACTCAAACAAGGTTTTACTAAACAAGAAAAGTTCGTGAATTGTCCGAAAAGTTAGAAATTTTCAAACCCAGTATCGATCATGCCAAAAAAAGATTGATGTCCACAAAAATAGCATTAAACCAGAAAGAACCAGAAAACTCAACTTAATTCACCTAACAGTGGGACGATTCATTTCTTACACATACAGCGAAGATCCGTTCTTATCCCCCTTGGTGAATTTTGTTCTGATAAAACGGGGACATTGATAAAATCGGAACATATTTTTCTTTTTTTTTTGAGAAACCGAAGCTCATAAAGTATTCTTCTTAAATCCCTACATATAGCCTCATAACCTTTCCTGATTATTTAGCTTAAACTTCCCTTAAGGGGGTCTGACAGTGCAAAACAAAAAAAGATGGGTAGGTAATGTCAGAGACATAACCGAAGTGAAGTAGAATACACATAGGCTGTTAATTCGAATGCTGCAATTTTTGCTACCTTCTGCATTAAAATCAGCTATTTCGATATTTGTTATGATGTATTGTGCCCCGTTGTTGTGGTGAATTTTACCCCTGCACAGGTGTGTTTTGGCCTGCCCATTTTTCAAGGAGCAATTTATGATGATTTTGAAAAATTTAATATTTATCATGTTCCTGAATATTTTGCAAAGTGATTGTGATTTCAGAGTAACATGTTGGCTAAATGATATCATTAATTAAATTCTCCCAATTGATGGTCTTTAGCTATGTTATGATTATATTTTCTTAGGGGTGTATTTTATCCCATCTACCTCTACATACGCTTGCATTACATTCACATAAATCACTTGCGACGCGTTTGTGCAAATGGAATCTTGATCATACCTTGAAAATTTCAAACGTGCACCCGAGACACATGCGTTGCAAAATTCAAATGTTAGGTTTGTTCCAAAGTTTCGAGTGGGTAATTACCAACTCGATTATTTTCAAGTGGATAGTACCAAGGAGCTTGTTTTAACTCTAAGCACCTTGGATAGTACTACCTTTACTACTCATATTACCCACCGGCCCTGATTATTGACTATTTCATTACACATATGAATAGTGGGATCAATATGCATTCACTTGCTGAATATTTTTAGAAATAGGCCACTTTAAGGTATGGCATCGGATAAAAAATATTTTTTGGACGTACTGTAAATTGTACTTACTTTACAGTTAAGAGCCAGCAGAAGGGCATTTGCGCTTGGAATGTCAGCATTAGAGAGTTAAGACGAATACCCTATACAAAATATATTCAAACCTTCACCAAGCAGGTTTCTTAGCGTGGAGTTTTCGCAATAACCCTGCAATTGTCATGTATGATAATAACCCACAACGAATGTAGTGCCAGGCAGCGATGCCACATGTTTTTATGAAATGTCTGCAGAAGAATAATTAAAATGTCTGTAAATGTCTCTAGATGGTTGTGTAAATCCTAGTTACACTAGAATATTAATTTAAAAATAGATTGAAATTAGAATACTATTAATGAAGGAATCACTCGTAGTCGAATACAGTTATTCTAGTACAATTTTGCTAAATACTATTACTCTTTTAAAAGTCTGTAGATTTCTTGCTACCTCTGTAGGAGGCTATCAAAAGTCTGTACCATGGTCCACAAATCGATTTTTTTGGTCGAAAATCCAGAACTTATGATCCGTTAGTACTAGACCTTCAGTGTCTTTGGAACAAATTTTTTACAATAAGTGCCCTTCATTTTAGGGAAAATGAAATTAGGGTGGTCCTCTCGATTTTTGAAATAAAAAAATTATCTCCCGAATGAAAAAATATAGGAGAATATGACCTTCCAAAGAAATATAGAGAAATAAATTTCGAGTAGCTTTGCTGAAAACGCTGAAACTCTATCTTCAACGGTTGTTATTTTACAGCGATTTCCCTTGTCCCTTTTAGGGTGGCTCTTAAAAATTCAGTTTTTTTAATATAACATCTTTGAAGTTGATTTCTCGTGAATGTCGTCTTCGAACAAAAGTTAGCTCTTTCAAATGCGCACATTTCTTCTTCAGAGACCAACTCATTAATTGTTATATAAACAGAATTTTTGACGATTTTATGATCAAAATTGGACAGGAAAGCTAAATAACTCCGAAGGTGGCAAAAAGTGGCAATCAATGTTATCACCATCTGATAGTACTTCAAAAATACTACAAAATAAGGGGTACATGGTTTGTCTTCTAGCGACTCTTCATGTGAAATGTTTGCTTATAAATTACCTCTGTTATAGAGAAGGTATGCGGTATTCATCTAAATTCGTACTAAAAATATATATTAATCATAGTCGCCGTTCTTATATACACACACATCCGGATCTCCGATGCAAATCAAATTTAATGGTGCTCTCGGAAGATGTTATTCTAAACTTGTTTCGTGGAGTGAAATTGTACATAAAACAACTGGACTACGGTTTATAAAATGAATGTTTGGAGTATTTGCATGGCATACGTTTTATTCGCTTGGCAAAAAAAGAAATTATTATCATCATATTACAATTTATTGAAAGCTCGAGTTTATGGTAAAGGAAGCACCCTTTGTTTAGCATTAATGATTTATTTGTCTTTTATTAATTATATTACCTCCTCTGTTTCAGTTTACTGTAATTTGCCCTAATAATTTCCCAAAATACCATTTCTTGCCTTCGGAAATTAGCAATAAAAAATTCCACGTGAATGTACGTTGGGGAACAAGCTGTTCAGCTCTCATTTAAAAGAATTTTTTATTATTATCAAACGGATAGATTGGTAGCCTCCTCTTTCGGATTTATTTTCCATACACGGCAAAAAAAACTTTATCAATGATATTAATATAAATTGCTTATTTTCGGAAGTTATTCGAGCTGTCAACTGTGAGTACTTTTTTGACTTTAACAATGAGTACTTCTAATCCATTTCACAATAGCTCGATGAGGTTACGCCAATGGGAATATTGATGCTAATAATGGGTCCTTTATGAATTACTTCAAGCGAGATAACCTACAAATTAAAAACGGCAGTTTAGACATCTAAGGATGGTGCAAATATGCAATAATTCAACAATTTCGACTGCTCTAGAAGATTCAGGGATTCTGTCAAGTGACAGTTTTTATGTTGGTTTTAGGCTTTAAGATAGAGATTCTATCAAGATTCAGGAAAATAGTGTAAAACTGGTGCTGCATAATTTTTTTTCGAAAATTCAGAATTTTTTTCATTCTGGGACGATTTTTCCACAAGAAATAATAGGTAAAAGGTAACCAGGTTGACGTACAAGCTCTTTACCCATTAAGTGGGTTATTCCACTTTTATTCAAAATGGGCAGTTTTCTACGAATTAAAAGGTACTTTATTTTATCAGTGTAGAAACTGCTGAAACGCAGAGAAAAAAATTTACCACCGAAAAAAATCAATATCCTAGCTTTTTAAACTAATAAGTTGGTCTCCAAAGAAAAAATAGACACTTCAAAATTTCAAAATTTTTGGAAAATTGACTTCAAAAGTATTTTATTGAAACTTTGTTTTTTTAAAAGTCAGGCCAAACCAATTAAAAGAAAACGCCGTAAAATAAAAGCCTCTGTCGATAGTTTAGGAATTGTCAACAAAGTTACTCGAACATGATTATTTTTTTAATTTTCAGTAGGGCTTTATACTTTTATTGTTATTGTTCAGGAGAAATTATTTTCATTCCAAAAATCAAGGAGACCACCCTGTTTTTACACCGAAATGAAGCGCACTTATTGTGAAGAAATTCTTTTGAAGACACTGCATATCTAGCACTTACTGGATATAAGAACTGGATTTTCAACAAAAAATCGATTTTTGGCCCATGGAACAGAGGTAGTTTATAAGCAAACATTTCACATGAAGAGTCGCTAGGAGACAAACCATGTACCCCTTATTTTGTAGTGTTTTTAAAGTACTATAAGATGGTCATAACATTGATTGCCACTTTTTGCCGCCTTCGGAGATATTTAGCTTAGAAAATGTCGAATTTTGAGCATAAAATCGTCAATAACTCTGTTTATATAAAAGTTAATGAGTTGGACTCTGAAGAAGAAATGTGCGCATTTGAAAGAGCTAACTTTTGTTCGAAGACGACATTCACGAGAACAAGGGACATTACTGTAAAATAACAACCGTTGAAGATAGAGCTTCGACGTTTTCAGCAAAGTTACTCAAAATTGATTTCTCTATATTTCTGTGGAAGGTCATATCCTTCTATCTTTTTTCATTCCGGAGATTTTTTTATTTCAAAAATAGAGAGTGCCACCCTAATTTTGTTTTCCCTAAAATGAAGGTCACTTATTGCAGAGAATTTGTTCCAAAGACACTGAAGGTCTAGTACTAACGGTTTATAAGTTCTGGATTTTCGACCAAAAAAAATCGATTTGTGGCCCATGGTGGTCTGTAGAATTCCGACATGTCTGTAAATCCCGTCATACATGCAGCAGTTATACAATTTATAACAGCATATACATAGTTGATATGGTCGGTGTTAAGTCAGACCGGACCAAGTCGCAAAACATCAACAAATGAGTTAATGATAGCACTGGATAAAGAATTTCTTCATCTACATTCCACTTTTACAAGATTTGAAATATGAAACAATAAACAAGAGTTAAGATAAAAATTATTTTCCAATTATAATGTAAAGGATGATGCGACTCAAACTTTAACCCTTAAATGCGCAATGTTGTTTTAAAACAACATTGCGAAAACCATCTTAAAATTATCAGAGTAACGTATTAATGCTGAGAGACAATTTTCAGAAAATTTGAAGAAAATTGCTTTGCGCCTTTAAGGGTTAAACGCGTTTTTCTCGAAATCAATGCACTGTCACTTAGTCCGGTCTGACCTAACACCGACCATATGTAAAAAGTTATCCCAGTTTGCCCCGAGTATCAAATCAACGGCAGAAACATATTATATCAGTATCCAATAAGCCAACATCATCTCAGTGTACAGTGTACATTCTAAAAATAGTGTAAACTGGTTTTTCAGAGAAAAAAATCGATCTGAACAGAGAAAAAATACGGCAATAAGAAAAATTGGCATATTCAAATAATTAGCGTTTCACCAGCGACTAGCGACTACCAGATATCGCCCCAAAATTCTTCGCCCGAAAAATAGGTGTCAAACCAGCCGGTCGGTGCTCAGCTAATTTCGTCCGCGTCCCTTGTCACCTTTTTTATTGCGTGTTTCATCGGCGGTGCTATCTTTGAAAATGAGCCGCCTTGGATATTCAACTGTTTTTTTGCTTTCTTATTTTATTGCAAATGAGTAGAGGTTTTGATTCTTTTATATTTGGGATTGCAGATATTTTGTCGCATGTAAATTTTGGGTGTTCGTTGATGTGATGGAACTGTAAGGGAACACGTATCCTCCGGTCGGCAAACTTTTCTTTGGACTGATCAAACTAATTTCTATGTTTGTTTAACGTTTGTTTTACCAACGGGGGAATTGAAAAAAATTGAATAAAAGTGAATAAAAGAGAATAAAAGTAAATAAAAGTGAATAAAGTGAATACAGTTAAAAAACTGAATAAAATGTATAAACAGAAAGATCAATAATTAATCGAAAGAATGAAGTGAATAAAATAGATGAAATGCATCTAAATGACCAAATTGAATAAAATGAAGACTGAATGAAATAAATGATTTAAATGAAATGATAACACTAATTTTTTCAGCATTTCTTAAATAATTAAGCTGGTGGTCATTTTCAATGTAAAATCTTGTGCTGAATCTGAAAATGAAGTCCAATAAATTAACAGTAGAACAGTTTTCGAGTTACAGCAAAAAAATTAATTTCACCTTTAAAATATAAGGTGAAATTGGTAAAATCCATATATCCTCGGTTGTAGTGCATCTAAATAAAATATTATTATGTTGAATTAAAGGCAATTGAATGCACTTTTGATCCTTAGAACATTTTGTTCTAGTGCGACTACTGTTTCTGACGTTGACGAAGCTATTGAACTTTTTATTAATTTTTCGTCATTTTTTGAAGAAAAATGAGGGTTTGGTCAATATTTTAGGCAAGATAAAGCAATCCTAGAAATTATATTTTTATGGGAAATTAAAGCCTGCTAATAACCAATGAAAATAAGCACTTACTAGTTTAAATCGGATGGAAATTGTGAAAGTTATTCAATTTTTTGTAGAGTTGGGATTTTTGAGTTTCTCTGGGTCAACTTATTGATCCGTTTCAATTCCATTTTTTTCTAGGGTTTGTTTTATAATATATGAGGGACTCTGTTAGAATTCTGTTAAAAAAGCAAATTGAAAATAATTTTGAGAAAATTTAATGTGGGGTAATGTTCGAAATCGTTCATCCAAATGATTCAAGACTTCTTATAACAATCATTTCAGGCGCAGTGGAGTAATGTCATCAAAAATTTGGCATTAAAATACGCATAATGTTTCCATATGCCATACAGAATCGTTTATGTACAAAATACGTTGTAAACTGCACACTCCACAACGTCTTGATACGCACATCGGAAGCATATGACGGTGCAAAATGTTAAATTCGGGCACTATAGCTATATAGCTTCACGGATGATGACTTATCCACCTATTTTGTCACGTATTGTTCTACTAACAATTTATTTTACGTTATTAAAACGTCTAGAAGTTTATAATTTGAAATTATATTGGATTCACATTGGCTTCTACCATGTACCGATTTTACTGTACTGGTTCACAAAACTTAAATATACTAAAATATATTGCGTAAAGCATCTAAGTACAATTACAAAATATTCTACTTTCTTCAAATCATTTCGAAGTTCAGATTTTGAGATTTGAAACCTAAAATAAGTCTTGTTTGATGTCCTACATAATTTCAAAACACGAACTGTTAGTTGTTCTAGGAAGGAAAACAAATGAAAAGTTTTACAAAATATTAGTTTTAAAGAACTTGACGTATGTAGTATCACATATTTCTACGGATTCGTATAGTTTGTGTTAACATTGTACAAAATCCAGTTGAGCAGCTAGCGTGTCAAAATACGAATTTTATGACGTGTAAGGGTTTTACAACGAATGTTGCATCATAATGATGTTATTTTATACAATACACTTTCTTAACTTTCACAAATTGAAATAAAAATGCGTTCTCACTAGTGTCACCTAACGGGTTAATCCAAAATATTTTTTACATTGTCAAACAGCACTTGTCTCCCTGGAGAACTTTATCAAAAACAGCGTTTTCCTAAATTATCGGACTTTAGAAATATATTTATAATGTTGAGAAAGTTGCATTCTCATTAGCGACGCCTAGTGGGCAAGTTCAGAACTAATTTATGCGCTTTAATACCTGTCTATGACTATTGCCAAAGACACCACCCTTCCAAATGATCATGATCTCGAGATACAGGATATGAAAAATAATGCTCACTAGCGCCAACTGGCGGGTTCATTCAACTTTAATCTATCCGTAATCTAGTAGCCTTTGATCTCCTCGAGAACTTTGCCGAAAACACCGTTATTAGACTTTTGAGATATATCATAATCTACCATATGTTGAAAGCTTCTACGCTGACTAGCGCCGCATAGTGAGACAAACTAATCTGTTACTGTTGGGTAGTCCTCGACCTCTCGAGCAACTTTGCTGAAGACAGTACTACTCTATCTAATCACGATGTTGAGATATAGAATTATTTTAACATGTGTTGAATATTTGCATTAGCCCAAGCGCCACCTGGTGGGGTAGTTGCGAGTTATACTTTGTACCATCCAGAAGCTCTGAACTTCTTTTATAAATTTCCCGAAGACACCATCTTTCAAAATAATCAGGGTCTTAATATATTTGACATTGAATCCATTTGATGATAGTCGAATTTACGACGAGAATTTCGATTTATTTACTCTTTCTTCATAGCCCCCCTGGCGACATAGTTCTCAACTAATTGGATACCCAATTACAGTAAGTTGTAGGCCTAAGTGAGTACAACAACTTTGCCAAAGAAAGTATGGCGCTACATGTTGACACGGACGAAATAATCGGCCACAGCCCCAATTAGTCGAAATCCCATAAGCTATGGGTATCCTACAACGCGGATTCCTTTTCCACGCCCCAGTTAATCGCGTAGTAGGAGACCGGACTGTATCTTGCCGACAAACTTGACCAAACGCTCATTTTTCTTTCAAAAATAACGAAAAATTAAGAAAAAGTTCAATAGATTCGTAAATAACGTCAGAACCAGTAGTCGCATTAAAACAAAACTAAACAGTATGTACATTCTATTACCTTTAACTCAACATAATAATATTTCATAACGGTGCACTACAACCGAAAGTATTTAGATTTTACTGAACACACTTTTTATTTTAAAGATAAATTTTATTTTCTGTGACTCGAAAACTGTTCTACTGTAAATTTTTTGGACCTCATTTTCGGATTCAGCACGCATTTTTACATCAGAAATCGTGTTACAATATTTAAGTTCAAATTTTTATTTTTATTTTGTAAACTAGTGTAATATATTTAAAATCAGTCATATACTCAAAATGAATATTCTAAACAAAACAAATAGAATCGATAAAATGAATAAACTAAAATAATGAGTATATAGAATGCAATTTAAAAGAAATGATTTAAATAAAGTAAATGAATAAAACGAATTGTACGAATTTGAGATTTATTGTTCGAGAAAGTTACGTTTATTAAAATACCATTTTTCAAGAATAGCCAATTGAATATCATGCACGTTCTACTGTTATATTATGTACAATTGTCTACTGAATATTATGCACTTTCTACTGTTTCCATTCTTTTCTGTTTTCACCTTTTCGTTTTCGTTCTTTTGTTATGGAGGGTGTCGTTCAATATTATCTAGTATTTATATTTTATTTATGGACCTTAGTTAGATTGCAGGAAATTTGAACGTTTACTATGTTTTGGAATTCAAAAATCTCTTTGGTCACAGATTCCTAAAAAAAGAGAATTTTGTACAGAATAGTACTTTCAGGTCCAGTATTTTAACGTGTAATTGGAAAAAAAAGAAGTAAAGTCCCTTAAAAGAAAAAAAAATCAGTTGTCATCGTTTTTCTGTTGTAATTTTTCGACCATTTGTGGTTGTCTTGATTAAATAATAGAACCTGCAATTTTAAATCCAGTTTCATCGTAGTACAATTCGCTTCGTAGCACGAAGTCAAGCGAAAGCTGTGTTCCGGTCATCAAATTGAGTTGCAGAGAGAGAGAGAGAAAGTGACGTGCAGCCCATTACACTTCCAGAACCGACGTGTTTATGGCAGTACATAGGATATGGTAAGGATCTTCGCATAATGGATACCGGTGAGACCGTTTCATGTACCACTTCCAAGTATGTATTTTTAATGTTATGGCCTATATTAAGCAATAACATTTTTTTGTGTGATATGGATTTTATATAATCTCCAGCTCACATTTTTTTTTCGCCTTTTTATATATCTGTCATCTAGGAAAACTGTTTCGGTTCCGAGAGTTTTCCATAAGTAGATGATAGGACTATTATGAACTAAAAACGCTTGAAAGGACGTGACCAGGTGTGTGGAACTGAGCGGGTTTCGTTTTTTTGCCATTTTTCAAAACAAAAATCATTATAATGGAAACACCGGGATTAAATCAACAAATAAAAATGAAAAAAATAAAATGTAAATGTTTTGGAAAGCTTGAGACTCCTATTTTATGGAATGATTTTTGTTTGGGTGAAAACATAGATATTTTCGAGACGCTCACCACTTTTGTGCGAAATGAGTGTACGGGGCTATTCGGACCCCCTATTCCGTCAACCAATGTTCAGCGGCTAGTGGCTGCGCACACCATTACACACGCCACAGCAAAGAAAATACATGGGCCGCCAATCGGTAGCTGTGACTTACCAGATCAAGTTTTTGTAAAGCAATTTATTTTTTTTGCTTCTTAAGGAGTGCCTCTTATAAATATTTCATAGGTAAACATAATTCCATTGTAAAAAAATTAAAGAAAAGCGACGGTCTGAATTGCCCCGTGGAGAGGTCCGAATTGCCCCTACATTGTAAAAGGATGGAAAATTGTAGACGTTTGCAAATCGTCGCCTAGCGCTGTCATTTAGTGGTGCAAATGAACCCTTTATGGCTCCAAAAAGTAGTTGAGATTTCAAACTAACAATTAGGACCTTTGACCGGTAATTTTTTTCACATCTATACACTTAAAAGGGCGATTTGATTAAGTAGGTCTGAATAGCCCCGGGTTCTCCTATATAAACGCGCAGTATAGAATTGAATGAAACTGAAGTTGATGTAGTTTTCGTTTTTTTGGGTCACATGTCTTCCCATAGTTCAACGTTTCGAAAGTATACCCCTTCATCTTCAGGGAAAAGCTAAAGTTTTCTCATAGAACAAACATTTTGCACATTTTCACAGGACTACAAATATTTTCTTTACCACAGAGGACGTAATATTAATTTTGTTTCCGTGAGTTGCTTCGCTGTATCCTAAAATGCAAAAACTAACAGCAAAAACAGGAAACAGCAGACATAAAGTAGTGTTGTCTGCTGAAACCTACACAATGTCATCACACGCGTCAAATAAGCTTAGACTTCAACAAAATATTCAGATTAGTAGAAGAGCCTATGAATCAACTTGAAAAATGGATTTTTATTCCCTATATCCTTATTATAACTGTTAATTTTTACGCTATGACCAGTATAAAAGAAATCTAGCAAGTGAAGACAAATTTTCACTAGAAATTTGTTATTCAAAAATACAGTTGTTCTCGGTGATGCTACGAGTGTAATATAAATGTGAATTATATTAAAAATCTAAGTTTCTCACTACTAGGTGGATTACTTGGCGATCTGGGTATTCATATACCATCCAACATCTATCGCACGACTGAACGCAATGTTTGATCCAATGGGTAAATACATCAACTTTGGACAAATTTTCACTTAGAAGTGAATTTACACATTGTTTTGTCATTAAAGTCAACTTGGGTATTAATTTTTGAGAACCCGATCAGAAACACATAACAAAAATATTTCAGAACTATATCTCGCATTGTTACTTGTTATAAATTTCTGTAATTTTAACTACTAACGAGACCTAATTTATAACACAATATGTTACAAAAATTGTATTCTGTCATAATCTTGTTATTTAATTCTGATCGGGAAACATTCGTTCGTTAATGAGTAAATTCACGAAATGTTTCCGCAATCGAATTCCATGAACCACGCAGATGAGTTTGAATACTTTGTTATTCAAACTCGGTTTAGATTTGCCCCTAAAACACCAGGAAAGCAATACGGACTCATTTTTAGTTATTGAAAATTGGCAAGAAAGGAATTTAAAAAAACACAAATCTCCGCCGCTCGTGAACTGATTTTGATAATCTATAGCTTGTTAGAAAGAATTTTTTATAAGCTTTCTTTACACCTAGCGCGACATAATTGCATCGTTCGAAAGTAATTTGCTTAAAACATGTTGAATTTTGACAAAATCACCCATATCGCAGAAAGTTAATAACATATCGAAAAACATAAATAATAATGTCAAATTGTCATGTTAGGCCTTCATTTTAAACTAGTTTCATTAAAATTAGTTAAGCCATTGCTGAGATAATTAATTGACATTTGTGCATATACATACACACTAGACTGGTTCAATTTTTGACTTTTAGCCCCACCAGGCTTTACTGATTCCTTTTATGGCCCTTAGTAATTGTGCAAATTTTGGTACCGATCGGTTGTGTCTACGGACCCTCCAAAAATTTGAAAGATTATATGGAAATTAGTATGGAAAATCGGTTAAATTAAAAATAAATTCTTAAAAAATCACCTCATCAATCAATTCATGAGAACACTACATATTTCTAATGGTATTCTTCTACGGAACACATTCGTGGAACATTGTAAGTTTGTGAAAATTCGCTGAGAAAAGTTATCAACTAAAGAAGTAGCATGGCTTCAAAACAAGTGGATTTTATTATTAATCATAGCAACCCTGTTTGAATAACTGCATCTGCCATACGGGAGCGGTGGGTGGTAAGCCTAGTTTACACTTGTATAACGATGAAGCTATGAAGACGCAACCGATCGGTACTAAAATTTGCACAATTACTAAGGGCCATAAAAGGAATCAGTAAAGCCTGATGGAGCTAAAAGTCAACCAGTCTAATACACACACATACATACAGACATTTTCCCGAGCTGAATCGATTGGTATATGAGACTCGGCCCTGTGGGCCTCAGAAAAGTTTTCAAAGATTAAGCGAATCCTATACATTTCTTTTGTAAAAATGTAAAACTTAAGCTTTTGGCTCTATATCAAAAATACGGGAGATAGTTTTTCGGCCGCGGACCCCTTCCAAAAAAAAAAAAACGCGCATGGAGGACAATACTGCACAGTCGGCGTCTTGTGGGGAAATCATTCGAAAAAATATGTTTTTGTGATTCATTATAGTTATGTTATAGATCCCATTTAACAAGATCTCAATTCATCTCTTCGTTGCGTCAAGAATTTTTTTTCAAAAAGTGCCTATTTTTGCGTGTTCTACAGTGGTGTAACCCCTTAAAGACCCCTTATATGTCCACGCCTCCAAAACAAGAAAGTCGGCAGGTGCTAGAATATCTAATTCACCCAAGATACACGTGCTAAAGTCATTCAAGCTGTCTACAATTGAGAAGATAACTTGCTAGCAGGAAGCAGATAATATGAAAGCGTTTCCTCAACTAACTTCACCCTCGAAGGTAGCGAATGTTACCAAAACACAACTACGCTCTAGCTTGCGGGTGGCTCCAGCAGCCGTGCGTACTGCTGATGTACATAATAATTTAAATTCCTACCGCCGTTCTTCCCTTAGGTTAATAAACTGCTCAGTTAGGAAGGCATTTGGAATTAAGCCAAATTACACAATCTTTTCTACCACTACTGCGTCAATGGAAAAGATCCAATAATACGAGACTCGGGGAAAACGTAGGAAAAAACTACGTTTCCCTAAGGCGAGAAAGCAAGGTAAGAATCATTAGAATATGTTTCCTCTCGTTCGAAAAGCGATTAGCTACATGGCGAGAGTTTCTGCACACACGAACGGAAGCTAAACTCTCGATTTTACCCAAAATAAAGCAAACCAACAACTAATAGCGCAAGCGGAAGGAACATTATCGCATTTTTACCACAAATGAATGCTAGGTAGGTACTTCTGTGCGGTTTATCATAGATCTTCAGCAAAAATTATCCATTCCGATCTAGGCTCTCCGCAAGCCCTGGTAGAACCGATTCGACAAAACGCGAGGAAAAAGAACGATCGCGCTCTTCATTAAAACTCCACGACCACGAGCGAACGTGAGTTCCACGTTCAGAGCTCCGGCGATCGGTGCCTGGAGATTCTACCGCATTTTTCCCTTTCGTTTGCGACTCCGCAAATCGGATCTTTCGGATCATCCATCGCGGCCGACCCTGCCAACATCCGTTCCTGTACGGAATCGATCATTATGTAAACAATCGATGCTGTGAGTGAATGCAGCGCGTTATGAAAACGAATAATGAGCGAATTATGTTTTGCGGTGGCCCGTGGAAGTGGAAAGATTGTTCCATATTGCCAGGGTAGTTGCTACTGGCAATGGTTTAAGTGAGAATGGTCTTTCAAATGGTTGTGGATTTGGAATTGGTTCGGCGTTTCTTTTATTATGAACATTATAGTTATTGCTTAGTTTGATTATGTTGGGGGACATGGTCCAGTAACCCAGAAAGGTATTTAAACTTTTAACGAAGTAATGTCCGAGTTAGCCTACTGCTCAATTTTCACGTTATTATTTCATTCGCGGAAAATGGTTGGCTAGATGCAGAGTATGAACACTGTGAAGGCTTACAAAGTTTCAACTTTTTGTCGAAAAAATATATTCCCGGGATCCACCGGATAAAAGTTGCATCTTTTAAAGTGCACTCTTCAAGTTCATTTTCTGTTCCCAAATGATTGTGTGAATTATGGGAGCGATTGGTTGGTTCACGAATTTGCGCATTGCATTTGAAGTTTGTATGGAAGTTAGCAGGGGAAAATGTACTTTTTTGAATTTCCGCTCATACAGATTGCTAATTCACTCAAATTGAAGAACCAATGCAATGAAAGAGTGGCCTAGAATGTGGTTGACAACTTTTCCAAAAACTGTAACTTGCTAAGACTTTTTATAAAAATGTTATTACGAATTTAAAAGTAGAAGGGTCAAATTAATTGCAGAATCTTATTAATTCTGACAACACTGCAAATGCAACACCAACGCCAAGTTTCAGTAATAAATATCTCAGAACCTGCTCATCGTAGAGACTTATACTCTGCGATGGAATTTTTCAGAATAATTTGCTAAAATATTTAAAGTAGATAAAAATTGTCGATTTAATTCACCTAACAGCGAGATCGAACTTCTCAGATACTATCCATCACATGTGTGATTTAGATTTGCTCAATCAATTGCCAAGATTTGGTGATACACACTTTTAAAAAAAGCTGTTATTTCTACGAAATCTAATTGGGAAGCATTCCCAGTATCAGTAGAAGCATTGTTTTAAATTTGTAATGGCCAAAACTTCGCTTAGAATCATTCTGTGTTTTGAAATTGTCATACAAATAAAATAGAAGGAGGATTTAATTTTTAAGAAGGAACCCAAAACAATTCACAGGCTAAATCGAATGTGAAATTTAAATACTTTTACTGAATCAGGAAATCCTTTCTGATCAAGATTCCAACAAATGACGGTTTATTGACGTGTTTTGTATCGATGGTCAACCAATGGCAAATGATTGAGTAAATTCAATGAAAATGTGATGAATGATACCAGCATGGTTCAATCTCACTGTTGGGTAGATTGAATCGGTTTTTTGATTCCCCAACTAAGTTTATGTGATTCAGAAAATCATTCTGAAAATTTTACTAGAGTCATCAATCTTTGTGATGGACGTATTCTGAGATATTTAAGATTGAATCGTAGGTGTTGGGTGTACATTTGCAGTGTTGGCAGTATTTATAAATTTTTGCGATAAATCTAATGCATCTTTCTGAAAATCGTAATAATATTTTTATAAAAAATCCTAGGTTTTAGTTTTGGCAAAGTTGTAAACAACATTCTAAAAAAAAAACTTTTTATTGGATTGGTTTTTCAGCATGTGTAAAATAGTGGTCTGAAGATGAAAAAATGTAGTCTTTTCCATACGAACTTTAACACAATGCGCTGATTCGAGGAGCACCCAATCGCATCTGAAATTTACACAGTCATTTGGAACCACAAAAGGAACTCAAAAAAAGCTATGCTGAAAAATGGCATATGTTGAGCTATGCTGGAAAACGGCATAGTAAGCCAATGCCAGGGCAGTCTTAAGACTACGCGGGGCCCCTGGGCTCTATTGCGCTAAGGGGCCCCAATCATTGAACATCTGTGTAAACATCTGTAGAGTAGGATGAACAAAAAATGACTCCCAGCATTACAGAATTATTTCTACTCCACGTCACCCTGCGACTCTGTTCCAAATTTGTGCCAAATCAGTGAACCGTGTTGAAAATATTTAAAAAATAAAGTTGGTATTCAAAATGTATTTAGAACAAAGAGTATTTCAGATTTCCCCAACTAGGTGTCGTTGCTGATGTCCAAACCGCCAAACACACTAAATGCAGTGTTGGGAGTTCGATCTCAGGTGACGTACAGTGTAATGGGCTCACTGCGCTATAGTCTTCCTAGACGATGTAATCTGGCCTTCATAGTTGTAAGACGTTGCTTGAGGATTAAAAGTGCCTCCATCAAGAAGGAGGAATGTTGGAGCATGGTCTGTTAAACGTTCATTAAACCAAAATGGAAGCGTACTGCTATTCATGATTTTGGGAATACTTAGTGTAGTTTGCACATGTTCATTTACATTGTTTCGTTTGGTGTTGATCTTGATATCTTCTTGATGTTCCTGATATGATGAATCTAAACAGAGTCAAATTCCGACTTTGGAAAAAAAGGAACATTTTTTCTTTCAATCGAATATTGTGAATTTACTTACAGGTGGCCAAATTTGAGAATCTTTGAAATCAATCGATATTATTTTGAGTCCAAGCGCGCGAATGAATGAAAATCATTCATTTTATTCGCATTCCTTTTTACCGGAATAGGAATTACGGTTCTTTAAAATAATTTAATTTTTTGGTGAGGTTGATTTTTGTTATATATTCCAACGGACGTGTTGTGCATTCAATTATTGTGACCGGTTCGGGGAGGTGTAGCATTTCAAGTAATAATAATAGTATCCCTACTCAACAAATTGGTGTTTTGAAGATTGTTCTGGTGGCTGAGCGGCAAGCCGGAATGTGGGTCTGGGTTCATTCCCAGTAGAAATCGTTGAGATCTTTTGATTTGAAAAATCTCTGGTTACATCTCCCTACGTGTGAGAAGTAAAACCGACCGATGTGATATTTAGGGCTCAATTGGTAGAATCGCTTGCCAGTTCGGAAAGGGACCGATGAAAAAGAAATGTGAATATTAACATTAGTTAGTTAGTTTTTAGTTTTTCGGTTTCTCCTCATCAGTAACTAGTACCATCTTGGTGCCAGTTAGATGGTTAATCTGGACTAGCACAAAAATTGGCATTGGTTAGAAACTAAAACCATCTAACTGGCATCAACATTATGCTAGTTTCTGACGAGGAGAATCCTAAAACGTTAAAAATTACCTTTAAATTAGGTACCCGATCAGAACGACATAACAGAAAGCTATCAAATTTATATCTCATGTTGATATTTATTACTCGCTGTGTTATTTTTGTGATATCCCAATCAGCAAGGCAAGCAAACTTATATCAAGATTATATCTTCTGGTGATATCATTGAACTGCTAATATGATTTTAATGTACGCATATAACGATGATGTTATAATATATTACATATTCTTTCACAATTATGATTGAACGCTAACTGTAAACTGTAAAGCGGGCAAAGGACAAGTTATTTAAAGCCCCAATAAACAAATCAATTATATTACACAAATGACTGTCTATTTGCTAATACGCTGAAGCCTCTTTTTATGCGTATTTATTCAACTTTTTAAACCAAATTTTGGAAGTTTTTATTGATTTCCTTATATTTGCGTTTTCCACATGGATATTCAAAGTTCCACAATTTTGAGAATAGATTAGTTTTAGATGCAAGTGGTCGGAAAACTTGAAAGTAAGGTGTTTAACTTACTTGGTTGCATTTTGATTAAAAGATTACCTATTTTCTGAGACACTTGTCTGACACGCAATTTCGAATATGTGGCATATGATTTCAATGTTGAAGCCTTTATTCAAAAAGTTTTGGAATCGTAAAGTTATCAACAAGCTATTCTAAAGATTATAATTTTCATATAAAACTTATTTTAAAGAAGATACATGAAGCATCAAGCATTCCAAATGGAATAAAGAGAATAAAGAGTTATCAACAAGCTATTCTAAAGATTATAATTTTCATATAAAACTTATTTTAAAGAAGATACATGAAGTATCAAGCATTCCAAATGGAATAAAGAAACGCGGATTCAAATTAAAAAGCATTTTTCAAACTATTTGTTACAGTTTAGTCAAATAATTATATAAATAATTTTCTTTTAATTAATTGTCCATATTGCGAAAACGAATTTTCAGAACTTAAAAAACTGATATATACTGATTTCCACAATACCGTTATGAATTTTGAGGATTTTCGAGGATCTTCAGTTCGATTTCTCGAATTTATGCGGGTTTTTCATAAACAACCGAAACTTGTCCAGTTTGTGGGTATCTGATTTTGTGCGTTCTCCGAATTACCAAAGCATTGCATTTTTTTATTTAAACCCCCGCATAAAAATAGTTGAGTTTGAGATTGTTGTATCTTTTCAATCCACCTAAGACAGTTTGACATTTACAATGAACTAACAATTACTTTGAATGCGCATATGTACTAATGATTCCGTTGTTATAATGCGACCTGTTCAAATTGTTGAATGATTAATATTTGTAAGAATGCTGCATAAAGCTATCAATATTTCAAATTGGCCTAGAAATCTCTGAATATATACATATCCCAGCTGGTATTATTGTTTGCTGTTATAATTTAAATATGTGTTTTAGATAGTGTCTGAAATAGCTAAAAATTTTAATGTAAAACTATTGAATAATTTCCTCCTTAAAACTAAATAAAATTTAGAAAAGAAAATGTATTTTAGAAAACATGAAATATTCCAAAATTCGTCACACCGAAGAATCCTCAACAATTTCTTGAATTTTATGATTATCTGTTATAATATTCGCAGTTGATAGATTGAACTATTGTAAATAATTGTATTTCTGCGAATTTATTGTATGTGAGATGATTGTACTGGTTTGCTTAATCTTCCTCATATTAAAAATGCCAATAACAAAACCCCGACAGCGACTTTACTTGAAATCTCAAAATGCAAGCCTCAAAACTTTGGTATTTGTTTCTTTGAATCTATTCGGAATCATAAGTAACTTTTGTCGTATTCTTCGTTAAATAATGTAGGTAAATTATCCGCTCAATGTTACCATATCGCATCGACATTATTTCTAAAAATCGTGTAAATCATGTTAACGTACAAGAGAAGCACTGAAACGCACTATTCAGAATCTAAAAATAGCTCCACTTTCTAATCTGAAAAGATATTATAAAGCTATTCAGTCTATCGTAATATAGGCAGCTGTAATAGTGAGAAAAACTGTATGAAAACAAAGCGTATTATACAAGGAAAACAAACAGTCCTTAGGCTTTGGGAAAGTTCAATGTGTGCGTTCTGGAAACATCTTCTGCATCTATAATCGTTTTGTCCTTGATGAATGCGTAGAATATTATGCTAACATTAAACATCGGTCGAAAGCAACGTCGTTGGTTCATGCAGAAAACATCCCCATAAAACTCAGAATACCCCGGTTCAAATCGCTATATCCACAAATAACAACAAGCGTCATATATTCATAATAACAATCAGCCAGCATGTATGCAATCATTTGACAAAACTATAAAAAGCTTTTGCTGTATGAAGCTTTTTGCTTCCAAGCTAAAAACGCCTTAATGTATGTTATATTTTTCTATTCTATTCTATTTTTAGACTTGCACGCTAAATTCGTTTGTACTATACAATAGGTAATAAAAGCTATATTGGCCGTGGGGGAACCTAACAAAATTTGTTATAATTCTGATAGAAGCCTATCACAGGTTGCTATATTTTTGATACATACTAGAAGATTTTCTGTTATGTTTTCTGTTATTTTAACAACTAACGAGACCAAAGTTATAACACAACTTGTTATCATAACAAAGTAGCTCAGCCTGTAATAATTCTGTTATTTCTTTCTGATCGGGTATGGTGCCTTCCGCACAAAACAAGGATCTACCAAAAAACTTTTTTTCTGCGCACCAACAATTAAAATTTTCACTATTCAATATTAGAAGTGTTCAATACTTCAATTGTCACGTAAAGTTCGTTTAAAATTGCGTTCAAAACGAGACATAAAAATTACTCGAATCTATCACTATCATCTGTATAATTCGTTTCAATGCTTTGATCATTTGTCCATAAACTGAGGCTTTGAATTTAGCAAGGAAAAACTGAATTTTAAAAATTATATTATTTCATTTCAACAGCACAAGAATGTTCTACTTGTGTGAAGCATGCTTTGAGGACAAAATATTGAAGCTACTAAATGTCCAAGATTCTACAAATATACCCAAATGCACGCACATTTACAGTGGCACATTTAGTCAAATCTAGGATAAAGCTAGGCTTGATACATGTACACTTTCAATTGCGCATTTAATTTTTTTTTTGGGGGATTTCATGAACGTAGTCAATATGGATTGAAGTGGTTGTGATAGGGCGGAGTATAGTGCAAAAACAACATTATTAGTTCTGTACCAAATCCACCAAAAAATGTCGATTCTTCGTAAGTCCTCGAGAAGTCAATTTTTGAACGCTTCCATGTGGGTTTGTCCGTAGACAGACTCAGATGTAACGAAGACATATAATTAATATTTTGCAACATTCACAGATAGCTTGCCAAACAGGATTTTCTTGTTGGCTGGCTAAGATCCGGTGCCTTCCAAACTTTGTATGGAGGGTGTACCAAACTTTTCATTGCTGTTGTTAAACATAAATTGAAACTTGAATCGACATTGGATTGACATTTGAATTGGTTGAATAGTCATACAGTGCCTCGTTTCCTGCTGCTCTGATGCTTCTTAAACATCTTGATCACCTGGGATACAGTGCAATGTACGATTCCGAGTTGCTACTAATCTATTGTTACCCACACATTAAAATGTATTGAACAATTGAGTGCGACTTTTCACTGAAATATAGTCTACAGCAGTGTTGGGAAAAACTCAAAATATCAATGTTCACAAGTGAACTTTTTCATCGGCGATGTTGATACGAAAACAGTTGTCAAGAAAAATATCGCAGTCGAAAAGTTCGCTAGTGAACTTTTGTATATGCGATGTTCGCAGCCTAGCATTCTGCACTGAAAACAATCTTGATGAGAGAAGTTCGTTCCTGAACTTTTCTACCTAAAATATTCTAAACAAAAATTCGGCCACCGAAATCATCTCGAATGATATTTGCATAAGAATTTTTTTCTTCATGTTATTTACTATCATATATTCAGGTTTTGTTGCATTCATGTTTATTTAGAAAATAAGTATCATGATTCTGATAGCAATTGCGTTTGACTACATATGTGCGTCAATAACAGTGCTGCTAGATGAATTCTGTAATATTCAACAATGAGTTAAAATTTTAAAAATGATTATAATATTTAAAACTATTGTACACTGTATACGGTCTAAAAATATACATATTTTGAATTATATTTATAACTAACTGGTGGACTTTCAAAAATTTTGTGTAAAATGTAAACAAACGATTTGCATACAAGATATGCATAGATTATTTTTATGATATAACTTTTGTTTACATTTTGAAGCATTTTTTTTCAAAATACACGATCATTAAACATTCAGATTCAATATTTATTAAAGTATTTGAATTTACAAACGTTGTTCAGGGATCAGTAAACTAATAAATAAAATGCTATCAAATGGAAACACCACCTCTTCGTTTCTTTTGTCTTCGATGAAGCATTGCCTTCCATTTTAATTTCCTGAGCAATCGACTAATATTTTGTAGGCAAGTTTATATATGGAAAGACACTTTTCTTTTTATATGGTTTCCATTTTTTTGGAAATAATGTGAATATTAAAAAGCAAAGTTTCGTTCGTTCAATGAGTACTGCGAGTCGTATGTGCAAATGATGTATGTACCTATAAATCAATTTTGTCAAATACTATTCCTGCTCTCATGCTTTTATAAAAAAATACCAAATCTTATCGCTTGGCAACGCTGGTAAAATATTTTAAAAAACCTACTTCTTCTTTTTAATAAACATCGCATTTCATCGCAACCACGTAGCTTTCGACAAACGATCATACGTATTCCGGTGGAAAGTATCAAAAATCGAAGCATATTATAGTGAGTTAAATGTTAAAAACTGAAAAACATTCAAAGTAATGGAGGAGAAAAATACTCAAAAATCAAAAATAGAAAAGGCTGTGCGAATAGAAAATGAGAACTTCCTATGCAATGTTAGTGATACGTGCGACTACGTGCAGAGAGGAAAATTAAATCACGGAAACTTTCTTAGGCATATCAGAACAAAACATCCAACCAAGTTAGGTATGCTTCAGTTGTCTCTTCCTGCACAGCCGAAAAAATCTAAAAACAAGGTCGTCGTTGAAACCGATCGAGCAGCAGTAATTCTTGGAACTATGCAACTTGCAACTGCTAATGCATTGCCGTTGAGTTTTCCTGAGTGGATAGGATTCCAAACACTCATGAAACCTCTTTGGGGTGCTGTAGGCTTACCGATGAACAGAAAAAAGTTATCGGATCTTTTAAGCCGCGGAGCATTGTGCGTACGAGAGATTATCGCTAAAGAGATGGAAGGTCATATCGTGAACTTGAAAATAGATAGTGCTTCCCGGAGAAACCACCATTCCTTCGGTGTAAATGCACAGTTTTTCTTGGACGGTCGAGTTGTCTGCCGTTCTTTGGGTAATATTGAATTTCATGATTGTATGAATCATGCAACATTATTGAGTTTTTTTTTATATCTTTCAGTAATCAAAGAGATGACGGTTAGCCAAACTGCAGATAACCTGCAACAAGCTTTGCAAGAAGAAGCGATGCGAAAATACAGAATCAGCTCTGATCAACTGTTTACCATTGCACATGATAATGGAGCGAACATGGTTGCTTCGGTGAAACGGCTGCAAGCACATATGTCGGAGAACATGTGGACCGACTCGGAACCTCTCCTAAAAACAGAGTTACAGGCTGTCGAAGCAATTTTGGACAACTCTAACCCTAATCGTTTGTTAGATTTCATGGCCATCGACGAGGCAATAGACGATGAATTGGATAACGAAAGTATTGTAGGGTTTGGCAGCGGGTCAGACACCGAGGAGTCCGACGACGAAACTTCCGAGAAGGTAGAGCCTTATGCGGTAGGAAGCACCAGATGCGCGGCTCATACTTGCCAACTAGCAGTTTGGGACGTTCTGAAATAATGCACCAAAAGAATAAATACTGTAAAGAAATTGGTGAAATCGACACGCCAGGGCAAGTATCGAGAGCAGTTCATTTCACACAAAGCGCACTTGGCTCCCATAGCAAACATTACACGTTGGAACTCGGTTTACATAATGCTCAAATCACTATGCGATCAAAAGTCATTCTATCTCTCTCTAGAAAATAGATTTAGTGAAATGGGTAACACTTTTTCTAATTCTAAGGTTGTACATTAAAAATGTAATAATATTCTTTTTTTAGCATTTTCCAAACATTGGAAATTTGTGGACCTTTACTGCGATGCCCTGCAACCCGTGTTTTTCCTTACTGTTAGTTTGCAGCGAGAACATGTGCCATTGTCGGAATTTTTTTGTGAATGGTTGATTTGTCAAGCAAGATTGAATGCCATTCCAGAAAACAATCTAGCTCAAAAGCTGCTTATAACGATGGATACACGGCTTAAAACGCTTACTGACACAATTCAGTTCAAATGTTGCTTATATATGGATCCTCGGTTTAATTATCTTGGTTCGAATCGTCTATCTGTCTATGATAAGGATCAAGTACAGGTAAAATATACATAGTCTATTAAAATACATATTATAAAACTATATCCATTTTTAGACTTATCTCCTAAATATGTGGAGCCGTTTGGATAGAATCGAAGGAAAAGAAATTAGCAGTCAGTCAGTACCAGTTCATGACGAATCGGATTTTCTTGAGACGTATCTTGAAAACTATTTTGGCAAGGATACGTCCCAGGAGAATTTACCCGAGGAACCAACTGAAACCCGTTTACTTAAGCTTGTTAAAGAGCTTGAGTTTCAAAAAAAAGTTCCTATAACGATGCCACCATCTGAACAATATGTTCGAAATCTTCACTCTACCGAGTCCAGTCCTTCAACATCCACATCATCCAGCTCACAAACAACTTCAACTCTGAAACGTTTCGACGTGCTTCGGTACTGGATTGATCGGCAAACCAGACACCCAGAAATGTTTCGCCTTGCTGTTGCAATTTTATCAGCACCTTCAACGCAAGTAACAGTAGAACGTGCCTTCAGCGCCTTGAAATTGATACTAACTGATCATCGGCAACGCCTGAACGACAAAAGTATTCAGGACTTAATGGTTTTGAAACTAAACCCCGATTTGTTGACAAAAGTCGCCCAATCTCTCAATATAGAGGAAGAAAGTGATGCGTAATGTTAATTTGTGAAATTTAAATAATATTTTTATCAGTTATAATTTAGATTCAACTGATTTTGTTTTTTGTTTTGTGCAAAACTACATTTGTCTTTTGCATTTTTGAATTTATCAATAAAATTATTCTGAAATTATTCGTATTTGTTTTTGCTAATCGTCATTGTTTTTACCCTGAAAGTTACTATTCGTACTAAAACCTTCTTACTGTTACTACAACCTCTACAGTGGGTTATGTAGACAATTGCGTACAAAACATCGGAACTAATTCTAACATTCTCACATATCGGCTTGCCGAATTCGCTAACCGCACCCAAATGTCCCTACACCCTTGGACAAGGGAGCGATGCCATCTGCGCCAGATGTAGGAGGACTGGGATTGGCGCATGTGGGGATGACGTTGACGAATCACTTAGAGCAAGCTCCGATGCCATGGACTACATATTTTCAACATAAACCACTGCAACTGTCCTGAAACCTTTTTTATGCTAAATTAGCATAACTAACATAACCAACTCTATACTGATTTACTTATCGTCCGAAAATTAGTCGAACAAGACAAATTTGCTCGTTTGGTTCCAAGAAATATTTGCTAGTTTGGTTCCACGCACAGATTCAATGGCGAATAAGATCGACAATAAATTCAGGATTTGAAATCGTGGCGGTCGGCGTGGTAGACAGATGTATTTCAGAGGAGTCCTCACAAAAGCACAGGCCAATAACCGACTCGGCGGGTATTATGGTATGCTATTCAATGTCGAATGAGAATAGGAGGTGTTACATCCACACTCGAGTACGTGTTCATGATTAATCAGATTTTCTTGAGACATATCTTGAATTCATTCATTTTACTTGAAATATATTTTCGTGGCTGAAAAAAGCAAAAAAGAACGACATATGACAACTGTTAACGCCACATTAATTAACGTACCAGTGATTTCGTATTTTCAAGTTTTTTTCTCGCAAAAATGGTAAATCAATGCGAGAAGATTTTAAAATGCTTCGAGTAGGGCAGAAAACTAAAACCCGCGCTTGAACTGTTTCTTGGTCCTCGGTTCGACGTTCTTTCCAATTTGCATCTGCCTCTGCATTACAATTAAATTTCATTTTATTCTGCTACACGCGTACGAAGTGAAAAACTGAACCTCAACTAAAACTGTTTTGACAACGACCAATAACACGGTGACTTGGATGCACCGAAAAACGAGAAATTATCCCCATATACTAGTAAGAAATTTCCGGTAGTAAAAGTTGCTGTTCATTTTCATTTGTATTTGTAGACCAGGTATATTTTCACTGATGATTGCCAAAAAAAAATACATTTTACTGTAGATCTTGTGGTGTGGTGTTTTGGGCTGAAATAAATATTTGGTGTTTCTTTTTAATCCTTCCATGGCTCTATCAATGAAAATTTTATCCTATGCGATATTGTCAACACGCAAGCTTTAATTCAACGAGTCATTGATACCAAAATTCACTTCCGAATGTTTCTTTTGCGATGTTTTATGGGAGCGAAAATTCGTTTCGTGTGTCATCCAAGCAAAAGTTCGCTAGTGAATTTCGATGTTTTGAATAATAGAACCTTTGTTCGGACATGAATTATTCGGAGACGATGTTTCATACTGCCGATGTTTTACATTTCTTATAAAAGAAATGTATAGAATTCGCTCAAACTTTCAAGATTTTTTCCGAGGCCCGGAGGGCCGAGTCTTATATACCAATCGACTCAGCTCGACGATTTGGGTCAATGTCTGTGTGTGTGTGTGTGTGTGTGTGTGTGTGTGTGTGTGTGTGTGTGTGTGTCTGTGTGTGTGTGTATGTAACGGACAAATTCTCATTCGTGTTTCTCAGCAATGGCTGAACCGATCTTATCCAAACCAATTTTAAATGAAAGAACTAAAAAACAGTATGAACGCTATTAATTTGTTTTTGATTCTGATTTTTAGTTTCCAAGATATGAATGTTTGAATGCGTAAAAATGGCGTTTTTTGCAGTTTTTTTGAATTATCTGCCGAAATTGACAATATAGATTAACAATTTATATGTTTTTAGACAGCTTTAACGAATACCTTTCGAACAAGCTATAGATAGGACTATTATCAAAAGAGATGTTTATAATTAATTGCGGACGAAAGGTTTTTATCATTTCCCATTGCCAGAAATATGACCAAAAACATGTAATCTATTATTAACGCCAAAACGGCTTATTTTACGTAAATAGTATCTTCGGAGAATTTAATGGAGGTAATATGCCCTTTCTTTTGGTATTGTGCTTTTGCTGATTAATTCCCCTATGAGTGAGATATTTTCACAAATTTTCTTGGAAGTGATTATATCGAAATGACGTCTTCAGCAAATTTGTAGCTCTTACTTTTGCGAATAACTTTGCTGAAGACTTTAAATATCTATTTTGAATACTTTAAAAGTTATGGATTGTTGTTTGTGGATTACTCTTTGTCGCCTATTTATTGTTCAATATAGTAATAATCCGTTGAAATAAGCCAAACATTATTACGATAAAACGAATTTTGTATTTCATTTTTCTATCTACAACCGCTAGAAATAATCACCGAACACTTCCAAGTTGTCTGGAAGGAACTTGATAACTTATCAGTGCAAAAATGTTCATTTGTGCGAACCTTCTGACTGCAATTTTTCTAACTTATGACCATCGGATCGATCTGAAACATATCGGAAAATGAAAAGCGAAATAAATAACTACAAGCAACGGCGTAGCCAAGAGAAGCTTTTGGGGTTTAACACCATACAACCCCCCCCCCTCCACCACACCCAAAAAAAATATTGGATTGAAGTTGAAAATTTATTGATGCAGACTGATTTAATTCAATTTTACAATAACAATTATCTGATCCGTGGATTGATAACCTGTTGTTGTAAACATCATGAGGACTTTTGATAAATTGTCGGAATGTGATCCTGATATGTAACTGATCTATTGGTCTTGATTTCACAGTTGTCTAATTGCATCAATATCAAATTCCTGCCTGAAAACATTCCAATAGAAAATTCCAGAGTTCTGTAATCAATCATAATCCTCAGATTTATTTTCAAATTGAGCTCGTTTTTGTAGAGATGTACTGTAATAAAGGTCTTTATTTAATAGGAAGCGAAGTTAAAATTGATTTAACGTCTATGAAACATAGAACAGCTCACCAAAAAGATGCATAACTTTCAACATTTGCTAAAAATGTTTTTGCCTTTCTCATTCACTCTAAAATTCGTCAATCTAATCCCGACCCGGAGAGCCGAGTGTCATATGCCAATCGACTGAGTTCGTCGAGATCGGAAAATGTCTGTGTGTGTATGTGGAAAAAATGTGACCTCTGTTTCTCAGAGATGGCTGGACCGATTTGCACAAAGTTAGTCTCAAATGAAAGCTACAACCTTCCCATCGGCAGCTATTGATTTTTTAATTGATGGGACTTCCGGTTCCGGAGTTACGAGTTGAAGAGTGCAATCACACAGCAAATTCCCATATAAACTGAAATGAAAAATTTTCAAAATCAAATTTGTATTTTTGATGCCAAATGACTTTAAAATGCATGAAACATTGAGCTGTTTGACAAAAATTGATTTTTTGGACTTTGGTACATTTTTGCCTTTCTCATATAGAAAGGTTATGCAATCACTCTAAAAATCGTCAATCATACCGGCCCGGAGGGAGTATGCAATGAGGGGTTGCTACTTTAAAATTAAAACTAGTTTAAAATTTCTTAACAAGTTGAAAATTTTCGGCAGGACCTGGATCTCCCGGATCTTTCTCCTTGATCCGCCGCTGGTTTCAAGCGATGTTTCAGTATCACATAGTATCTCAAGATCGTGGCTGTCGATCCGTTGTATGTATGTGCAAATCGTACTGAACATGTAATATTCATTTCCACCATTGTATTGAACATAACCAGCCATGGAATCGTAGTCTGGATAAATGAGACAAGCACAATTGCACCATCAGGTGGATTAAAACAGGTTTTTATGTTGGGAATGCGTCGAGTTGAGACGAAAACGTAATATGATTAATAACGAGGATAACAATTTCCGAATGTAGAGAGAAATTTATGAAAAATGACGCTTTCCATTCGACTCTAGCAGGTTCTGATCGATTTTGATGAGCATTTGATTTTTGTTGTATGACCAATTATATGTATAGGTAAAACATTCAAAAACAGTAATTTAAGGTCAAGATAGCATCATTTTGAAACCGCCAATTTCGGAGGTTTAGTATCTTCGATGAGTTTTACAAACGTTAAACAGCGCATCATTTGATAAAATAATTTTGACGGTATATCGTCCAAGAAGTATTTATGGTGACTTTTCTCAGGTTAATATTCACGACTACAATAAAGTCTCAACAAATTCGCTAAAGACACGAACTCTGTTATTATTGCCTGAAAAATTAATTCTGCATAATTTTAAAACTTCAAATATTACGGTTTCGGAATTATGCCGTTTGGACAGTAAGATCGATTTTCACCAAACCCCCACCAATTGTAAAATTGGTATTGTAAAAAAACGTAAGGGCGATACTTCAATGCTGATAAGTGGGACCGAAAAAGTAAACAATCGTCAAAGGGGCGATACTATCATTTTGTCAATTTCAATAGCAAAACAAATTTTAATTTAATAATTTTAAATACTTCATGAAGTTTTGGATTTCGATCACTGAATCATGCAATCTAGGATGTAAAAAATACAATAGTTCTTAAAAAGGAAATAAAACCAAGTCTGGAAATATTCACTGTTGATTTTCTTTGAATGGTGTCAATGCTAGTATCGCTTTTCTCAAGAAAAAGTGTTGATTTCTTAGTTCTCAGTCACGTTGGAAATTTGAGTAAAGTATAAACTTCAAGTCGATTAAAAAGAATCGATTTTTTTGGCTCAGTACAATATATAACCCCTTCAGGAAAATTCAGTTTTCCCACTACAATGTATTGATTGAAGAATTTAGATATTTTATTAACAGAGCATTAGCAATAATTCGTTTGTATGTCTAGTTTATGGGTCATTTTTTCGCTTTCCCATTGATTTGGTTTGAGATCTATCCCATGTAGTATGTGTTATCAAAAACATCGCGAAGCATCAAGTTCTATATGTTCTCAAACGATGTAATATTCGAAGAGAGTGATAGAGAGTTATAAGAAATGTCTCATCACACTGTTAGGTGGATTAAAAGCGTTTTTTTAGCAAAGTTCGCGAAGAGATTTTTTCATGAATGAATATGAAATGAACTTTTAACGATAACGATTTTCCCAACACTGGTCTACAGAAGGATTTTATATTCATCCTAAGAACGGGGCCCTCAAAATCCCGGGGCCCCTGGCCCTGGCCCAGTGTGCCCATGCGTAAAGACGGTACTGGTCAATGCAATATGCACTGTTGCTAAGCCAAACCATGTTGCGATTTCATTAATTCTTATCAACCTAATCAGAACTCCTTTTCTAGCGGGACGTCACGCAGGTCTAAGGGTTAGATAAGAAACACAAATCACAACAAAACAATTTTCTTCCCAGTGAAGAAAAAATAGTTTTTACCTAAGTAAATTGAATTCTCCGCATAATATCGAACACCCCCGCCTGGTCGAGCTTCAATTGTTGAAATGTATGGTTCCGGTCTGTCGGGCTGTGAATGGTGTTATGATACAGACAAATAATATCTTTTTTACATTTTAACGACATTCAATTAGCTAGAGATTACTGGGTAGGGAAAGCTATGAAAATTAGAGCCATAGTACTCAAGTGAGAGCAAGGATGTGAAGTAAACAGATCGGAAAACTAGAAGTGGCAGGGTCATTAGAACAGGCTTAATATCGTACGGGCGTAATCTTTGTCTTCTGTTAATGAGGTCGACCCTCATTAATAGAAGACAAAGATTAAGCCCGTCCTATATTAAGCCTGTTCTAATGACCCTGCCACTTCTAGTTTTCCGATCTGTTTACTTCACATCCTTGCTATCACTTGAGTACTATGGCTCTAATTTTCATAACTTTCCCTACCCTAGTAATCTTTAGCTAATTAAATGTCGTTAAAATGTAAAAAAGAAAATGTGACTAACATAGTCGAAATAAAAAACGAAAAAAGGACAAATAATATCTTAATCCCAATTGGGTGGCGGCTTGGGGCACCCTACGGCATGGCGATAAACTCAATTGTCGCGTAAGCCACAAGCTTATGAGATTCGTTGTTAAAATGGCCTGTGCAGTTTTGTCTTAGCACCAATTGTAGGATCCAAATAAGAAAATGGAAACAATGAAATGATATACGAACATTCTAAATTTCAGGTTAAGAAAAGAAGACGCCTTTTTAGTCACGAGTGTAATATGGCTATAGCTTGCGCGATAAAATGATTTTATTGGTTAGACGCAAAGGGTTCCAAATCATCAGATTGATTGGAAATATATTTAAAAATCGTTTGCTAAAATTAATGAATTCAATCTTTAAATTTTTACCGTAATGAACATTTTTTGTTCTTCAGATATTTATGCAAATACATATGTTATTGTTAGTAAGTGAAAATTGAACCCAACAAACGAATGCAGTTAAAAAAACAAAGTTTGGGGAACAGATCCTACGAGAGACAGTCTGATGGAAAATAAGTTGTTTTCTTATACTCCTCGATTTTAGTTGAACGCAATTGTTTGCAAACCAGAATTTTCACTCACTGAACCAAAGGGTTCTTGAAGGAGCCAACCCCATACTTCGCAACTGAGGCCCCTGTCGGAGACTACACCATCAATCTCTACTTACCGAGTGGGTACGTATACAAGATACTTCTTCGTACACGGCCGAGTGTTGTTTGGTTAGATCATGCATAAATCGATGATGTTAAATATCTTATCTTTCGTCCTGAAGTACACCATTCGGGGATCAATTGTATTAGATGCATATAATTTATATCGAGAAGAAGCCTATTGTACATATCGACCTCCATCGAGCCTGAGTATGTCGGTTGTCGAATATACCTTCCCATTAGTCAACACTATGAGGCGGGCTTAAGTATCCGTGAAAAGAGAAGGTTCTATCAGAGGAAACGAAAAATTAATGCAACTGGAGTAATTTGTTTACAAAGGGTTCAAGTTGGGCACTTTCAAGGAAAAAAAGTTATTTGACAAAAACTTTTCCTTGTTTGAACTGAACTTTTTTTCAGTGTATTTTTATCGAAAACTAAACCAATGAAAGTCATAATCATCTCAGAATCCATTTTCCCAACTGCTAGTTGCCTGGTACATGCTAAAAGTATCAGTAATGAATTTAGTATATTGTTATGAATATATACCTAATTCGTTGAATGAAGACTGTAAGACTGGAAGACTGGAAGACTTGAAGACTGCAGTTCATTTGTTCCTCTCAAAACTGATAAATTTGATGAAACAATTGACAAACTTTTTTAAAATTTATTTTATGTCTTTGCAAGCTTGTGTAGATTCCAGTCAAAGTATGAGTTAAGCGCAGAATGGCATTTTGTTGTAGCATCCCATGGAAAAGGATGCTATTGGTGGCACTGTCAAGCGAATGGCAAAAAGAGCCAGTCTTGCTCGCGACTATGGAAATACCATAACAAGTCCCCGAGAGTTGTATAACTGGGCAGTTGAACAAACTGATAAAAATATCACAAAATTAATTTTCTGCTACATATTCACTGAACAGTACAATAAAATGTCAGAAGCACTCTAAGAGTTGTATAATAACGCCAAAATAATATCTGAAACTCAAAAATTCCACAGTTTTGTGCATATTCCTGGGGGCAAAGTAGAGACGAAAAAGTATTCTAATTCAGAAGATGAACTAAAAATAAAACAAGCATAAGTTTGAATTTACGTAAAGGATTAAAACAATGATTTCATTACATCAAACTTGTATCGATTTTGTTGGCTATTTTCGGCAAATTTGAGACTAAGAGAAACGAAAGCAATGAAATTGAAAGACGGATAGGAATTCTAGAGCGAATCAGTTATAAACTTAGAACGGAAAACTACAACTAGGCAGGCTCATATGGGCATGATCGATAGGAAATGTGAAGAATTCTTTGCCTTCTGCAGAGTAGGAGTTGAGCGTTGCACCCAAGTCTACCGCATGGTCTATGGTAGAACATAACTCATCATCATGTTTTACCGCCGACGCCGGTCTCAAATTTGCCGAAAATAGCCAACAAAATCGATACAGCAGAACCTTGCGGCAATTAAAACATACATCAAACTTATAATATTTTGGTAGTACATTTTTCAGTAAAATAAACAAGCATAAGTTTATAAAAATAAATTGATAATTGGCGGAGTTATGGCTTTTTCCCCGAAACGCTTTTTTATTTAAGAGGTTTGCGGTGATCACGATTGGAGACCAATAGATCATCTAAAATCCCAAAACTCGAAAAATTCCATTAGTATATGAGTATTCCTCGTACCTCAACGATTAGTTGAATAATTAATATTTTTTCCTGCATTCGAGAACGTTTTTAGTAAAAAATCGCTTTTTAAGCTCTAAAAATTGTATCAAAAAATTCTTATGCATGAAACAAAAATTTGTGAATAAAAAAGGAATCGTTTAAGCACGAGAAAAATTAATTACGATCAATTAAAAAATATTAATAAAATTGTTTGCGTAATTTTTCGGCAATCGTGGTCACGGAAAAAACCATTTTTAGTAAAACGACATTTCGAGGTAATCGAGTTTAAAATTTCAAATTGCCACTGCTCTTGGTAGACGAAGCGCGCTTGGAAGTGCTGTAACTTTCGATCTATTTCTCGGATCTTTATAAAAATTTGAGAAAACATTCTCATGGAGTTGTACTTTTAGATAAAGTAATAAAAAAATCTATTTCATGAAAAATGAAAAAGTAGTTTACCCCTTAATAAAATATGCTTAGTTGCTAAATTAGACAATATCTTCTCACAAACTGAGTTTTATTGGATTCTGAAATGATTATGACTTTCAATGGTTTAGTTTTCGATAAAAATTCACTGAAGAAAAAATTCAGTTTCAACAAGGAAAAGTTTTTTTCTAATAACTGTTTTTCTTTAAAAGTTGACTTGAACTGGAATTAATTTTTTGAATTGAATTTTTGACAGTAGGAAGGGAACATAATTATCTATCTTGGAACAAAATTTCATCCAAACTTAAAATGGGTTTTTTGTAAACCGACTTTAAATTTTTAAAATCGATTTTTTTGCAGTGTAGGAGTCAAGGAAGAATTTTTTCAATATTTTTATTTGACTAATTTTGTGAAAATCACTCCTACAACATTTTTAGACTATAGCCATTTGAAAAAAATGGGTAAAAAATGTTTGGCTCTTTTCAAAAGACAGTCTAGATCATTTTTGGAAAAAAACAAAATATGCAAAGTGGCTTTTTATGACAAAGTCTTCATGTACAGAAAGTCATTAAAATATGAGAGGGTGCTGCCAACTCTGAATACGATTTGGCGCGAAATTCTTCATTAACCGACAATTGTCAATACATTTCAGTCTCAATACCCCGGCATTTTACTTTGACGCGTATCCCATATTCAAAAGCATATTTTCGAAATTCTTCAGGCGATTGTCCGAAGTAAATATCCCCTGCATTGACGAGATATACAAAGTTTTACTTGGGAGTAAATTCCAAAAAATAAAAATATTTGATGACTATATTTGCACTGTAAATAGTAGCGCCAACTTGCCCCGTGTGCGTCACCGCCAACTTACTCCAGCCGCATATTTTACAAAAAACTATTTAAAAATAACTTTAAATAATGGGTAGATTTAATATATATTTTAATATCTACTACGGATTTGAAATACCCTAAATAACACAAAGTGTTTAAAGTTTTAAAAATTTACTTGGTATGCCCAAAAACACAATATCGCCCACAACTTTTACAAAACAAAATGTTTTTTACCAAAAACACATTGGATAATAGGTTTCACATAACTTGAGGAACACAATGAGAAGCAGCGCTAAATGTCTAATAGAAACGAAGACAAAGGGATTCCGCCAACTTACCCCAACCACCAACTAGCCCCGGGTTCCCCTAATATTTAATTAACTTAATCAACATGAGTTCAATGAAGGAGGGTGGTGTGAGGGCAAGGGGGGGGGGTACTGAGTGTCGACACAATACTCTACCGCAAATGTTGCCTTTCATTTGAGACTTGGTTTGAGAACATCGGTTCACAGTCATCACCTAAGAACCGATGTGACTTAAATTGTGGAATATGCCCGGAATCCGGGACTTCTAGAATCGTCGATAATGGACCATATATCCAAAGAATGTTTGATTGGCAATCGGTGATCTTGACGTGCGAATCGAAGTAATTTGGTGACCATTTCAATAGTTTTTAGCCTCTGCGGTACCGATTTATACACGCGAACCGTATGAATTACATGCGAATTAGCATGATTCTAATGAGAATTTTGCATTGTAACTGGTATAATGCATAGAAAGCGATATTGATCCGGGACAAAAATGCATTAAATGGCGATTACACCACAGAAAGTTACACAAACCCACAGTTGGGAATGTATTAGTGAATTTAACGATATCGCAGTATTAGTATTGAAATGACACCGCACTAATACACATGTAAAGGACATCTCCACTCGGATACATGTGCGCTTTGTAAATACTAATACACGCTCAAGGACCTGTTTCCATTTCGCCTCTCTACTGATCACATGTTGCATATTGGAGAGAACAGTTTATAGCATCATCAAATTGATGGGGTGTGGGTGATGATTATGTGTTGATTTTATGTTGAGCTTTCAGCGTTCTCTCAACCCTGAATTTACCAGCGATATGCGAGTTGTAGCCACTAGATAGGTTCATAAATGTTAATAATGATTAATATTTTTTCTAGCGCACTATACGCAGGAGAAAGTTACCTATATGGGAACATTGGGCTAACAAATTTCAACATTTGTCTGATAGAAGCCGTCCGCCAATCATTTCTGGCATTCCTCATATCAACAATACTTTCAGGTGATATCATATCAGTATTTCGCAGTAAAAGTATTTAAGTTTAAAGTATCATAAACTATAAGGGCAGTGATTACATGGTTTTGCACTTTCAAGCCGCACTGGCAGTTACTCATTTCAGTTTGTATTATTTCCCGAACATGCGAATCCAGCGCACACAGGTAATTGGCATCCCTATCTCTACATACAGAGTTTGACAATTAGGTATTACATAACCCTACAAAATGAGCCGGATGAACTTTCTTTGACAATTCTCGATGGTTTGTTTACATGGGAGTTACGTGAGTTCGAATGTAACAGATGAGCACCCGTTGCACTCGCACTCACGCAATTGACAAAGTAAACAAACCACCGAGAATTGTCGAACATGAACTTCATTCATCATAAGCTCATTCGTGTCGTCATCTTGTAGAACTCAATAGGTAACATCGTTTTTCAACCGATCAATGGTCAGTTTGACAATCGCTTGAAATGTCATCAATAAATAGCAGTATACAATAGAAAACAATGCACACTTTCTCTAATTTGATCGAAACTAAAGTGCTTCCCGTTTGTAGACAAATTTCGTTATTTTGTTACAAAGTTTTGTATGTTGACTACGCCAATATGACGCCATGTCATCCTCTTGAGCGCACATCATCGCCCTGGTCAACGATCATCGCAAATCAATCTGAGCACAAATCATTTTCTACCACTCTTCTCTGAAGCGTAGAATGAGAGAGCGATGATTTTACTGCAAAAACCATTCGCTATGGAAAAATAACAACGTGTAGGTATATCACACACTCTCGTGAACGTAAACTGTTGACGTGTTTAGTGTGGTTGGAATTGAGATGTTCGCAGTAAAAAAGCGTAACTGTGTATGAAAACAGAAGTTCTTACAAACACCACAGAGGTATTCATGTATTAGAATACACAACCTTTTTGGCAGACTCAGCGAGCGAAACCAACTAATACTTTTACATGCGGGCAGATAATATGGTAGCGTGTATTCTAAATCAATTTGTTTCATCATGAATCAAGCTGTGTTGGTATAATGCCGTAGCTATGCTTGGTCTACAATGCGAAGAAGGCATGATTCTAATTCGGAATATGCACGAAAGGATGTAATGCCTTTTTGCATTGGGAAATTGTTTTGGGTGTATGTATAGGAAATTCCAGTGTAACCTTATTAACCAACCTGTAACTCCAGAACCGAATGAAATTCAGCAGTACTCAATGGCATTACTGTATCTTTCATTTGAAATCAAGTTTGTAAAAATCGGTAGAGAATTCGCTGGGTAATAGGTGTGATATTAGCTTAGGAACTTGGCGAGTTCCCCGGAGGCATCATGAACCGTCATAGGTGGCCAATGTGGTCAAAGCTGCTTTGATTTATCATTAGTGATCCAGAACCGCAAACTAGAGTAATGTTGAACCCATTTTAATATGTTTTACGTCATTTGGACATCCAGTTATATGGGAATTTGCTGTGTGACCGTACTCTTCAACCCATAACTCCGGAACCGGAAGTCGGATCAACTAAAAATTCAATAGCAGCTTATGAGAGCGTTCTACCTTTCAGATGAAACTAAGTCTGTGAAAATCGGTTCAGCCATCTCTGAAAATGTGAGTTTAAATGACACACACACATACATACACACAGACATTTGCCGATCTCGACGAACTGAATCGAATGGTATATGACACTCGGCCCTTCGGTTGAAAAGTCGATTTTTCAGTGATTGCATAGCCTTTCTTGATATGAGAAAGGCAATAAAAAATGAATAAGTATATAAATAAATTCATTTATGCGAAAAATCTTATATTTTGGGAACCCAACAATATTGAGCATACTTCAGGCAATCATACCGAAATACGCAGCAGCTCTAAATTTGTAGCTAATTCTAACACCGCAAACACGAGTATAGAAGAAATAATATCGCACAAAGCATATTCAATTTGCCAAATCCTACAGGCAGTGCCCCTTTCCATTCGTTCTTGCAAAATTGGTATATGATTTGCCTCTAACTCATCATTTGCCGAGAATCGTTATGACTGTTCAACCTGTTGTTGCAGTTACACACTTCCCCTTGTATGGTTAGGGTTCACCATCTAGTACAAGAAGCCGTGTGAACTTGGTCAAAATGTTGCTGCTACCTCAAGCTGGCGCAAATTCGCAAGGTGTTTATTGAAAGCTTTTTACCTCTCACGCCGACCGCGCTACTCGAGCTCAGGTGCAACCGCGCCCGAACCCAAGCGAGGCTATTGATCGTATTCAGCATAGCGTAACTGTTTATGATCGATTATTATGTCTGAAGGTCTTTCTTCATCCGGTACTTTTGCGCTCCTCGTCGGGCTTCGTCGGCGGTTAAACGAACCGCCCAGTCCCTCGTGTTTGAACAGTAATGTTTTGTGGATGGTTATAAGGGTCTCGTTATTAGGGATAGGTTTAAACTGTTTGCTACCTGTTTCCCGCAGTAACTGCAGATATCACGTTTTGACGTGAGAAATTAGTGCAATTCGAAGAAACTAAAAGCGTTAATGCCGGTACCCAAGCGCAGTCATAGTTCCCACGGCGGAAAAGTTGAACTAATTTGTTGGGAATTTTGATTTTTATGTGTTTACCGAGAATCGAAAATTTAAATGGTCGGAAAATCGGAGTACATACATCTAATAAATTTGACCAATTCGTGACTGGTTTCGGTCGTGGAGCACCATTTAAGTACTACTAAATAGCATGTTGACATCTAAATTACGCTCATCATTAGAGCAATTTAAAACAGCCGCTTAACGCGCTCATTAAGTGCTCGCCCACCGAAAAGGCATCCGTGCAAGTTCGCAGTAGGTGTCGTTCCCAAGCTACACATTTTCGGCAAAATTAAATGCTCAGCATGTCCTCAAACGCCTCCTGGTGGCTCATTTGCACTGGTACATGTGGCGGTAATAAATCAGGCTGCCCCCAGGACAGCTTCAAATTGATGAAAATGGACGAATTAGCACGTGTTTCATTCTCGGCTCACAGCTCGACGTCCTGCGGCGCCTTCGTGGCAAACAGCAGAAGTTAAACTGTATTGTGTTTCGTTGCCGTCAAGCGAATTTGAAGGATTGATTTTTTGGATATTTAAACAGAAGTTTACAAGGGATAAGTACTGGGCACTTAGCGCGTGTACCACCGGGCACTCGGACAGTTAGCCTTGAGACAACTGATGCAATCAACTCCCAATGTGTTATTGTACTGTTTTCAAAGAATATTTCCTTTTGAAAGCCGTATAAATATTTCACTGGTCTCTTGGGGAACAATTTATAATCCGACTGTCTCCGACTCGGAACACTTGAACACTACTCTTTTAAAGTACGGCAAAAATCGGTTTTCTTGTCTCCAAAGGGCAACGGGCCCAAGAATCACCGAGTCATTAATATCAAAATCGAATCGAAACAAACTCGTTCACTTCCCCCCACACACACACGCACACAACATTGGCATCGGTGGCGCGCGTGGTTTGATTGATAAAAGCCGACCGCGGATCTCCGCGAGAAAACGTTCCGCCTGTCTACAGTGCTCGCGGCTGCTCTCGGGTCTGATGTGTTCGCCGACAGGCAGGCAAGGTGGGAAGCTGGATGTGTGATTAAATGGCAATAATTGTAATCATTGATAATTGTTATCAATTTACTTGCATTAAAGAGAGCGGAGTTATTTTGATTTTTCAAAAGATTTTCTCGACCAGCGAGAGTCGTGCGACACATTAGGTACAGAGCGGCTCGGTTCATGTAGTCGTCGGCTGCACTGATAGGGTAGGTAAGGGTTCAGGTGGACTGGGTTTGTAACATTAGTTCGAGCAGTGTTGATTGAGAAAATCGATTTAAAAGAATGAAAGCAAAACAAACGAACAGTAGTTTCATTAGCTCTATTTAATGCCTAGTTCCCTTATTACTCAGCAGCGAATTGGATCGTGGGATCAAGTGTAGGAAATGAGAGACCAGAACAGTTCCGACCGTTAATCATTATTTTTCTCACTAGTCGATCCAAATTATAAATCGTACAGAACGGAACATGATCGAACGAAGAAAGAATAAAATTGTAATCGTACGAACTGAAAACTCACAATGAAAAATCTGCGACAACTTTAGCATTTTAAAAGCCAACTCGTCTACAAACTCTGTCACGGTTTACTACTACATAATTGCATCCGACGTACAATCCAGAAATGCACTTTACGGCAATTTATTTTGTGATGGAGGCTGTGAATTTCGCTGCCATGGAAATTAATTCCTCATATAGGGTGGAAGTTTTAAATAATTGTAACCATTTCGTTAGCTTCCAGATATCACAGAAGATTTAATTGGCGCATTTTACCAGAGGTTTGGTTTAACTTTACTGATTTATAACTAAATTCTAGTAGTGAGTATCCTGTTTTGGTGTTTTTGGGTACGCCATAAAACATGGTAAAAATGGCGAAAGACATTTGATAAGGATGTGTCAAATGTTCCGACCTAGTAAAATGTAGCACCTTGAATTCGGGTGCTTGTTATACAAATTTTTACTACTTCATTTTTAGTGTAGAGTTTAAACTGAATTCTTCCAGTTTTCTTCACAACAGCCAGTCAATCAGACAATTGGGCAAATCTTTCAGTTTTTTAAAACTCCGTGAACCTACCTGAACACTTCTTATGCCTACTTCTGAGTGAACCGATTTGGGCATGTACACATTTTAATTCAATTTCAAATGGATTTTACTAATCTGTCATTGTGTCAAATATTTTTGTGGATTTTTGTTATTGCAGTGGCGTAGCCTGGGGGTGGCTTTGGGGGTTAGACTGACCACCCCATACCAAAATTAGTCGGATTCAAAAAAAAACAAACAAATTAATTGATGCTGACTAATTTAATTAAATATTGCACAATAATAGTTTTGGAAGTCTTTTTACTACATTGAGGACCTATTGTTTTAAGCATCATGGCAACTGTTAGAAAATTATGGGAATCGGATTTTGTAACTGATCTCTTAGCCGAGGCCCCATAGTTATCAATTTACCATGAGCTCTTTTTTGGAGAGATATGGATTACGGACACTTCTTTGAATAGAAAGCACAGTTTAATGTAAACTTGCTCACCGTAAAGTGGGTTCTCTTATATAATTGTGCAAAAAGTACCAAATGTTTGATAATCTTTGATGATTTTTTTTGAACAAGTAAAATGACTGACATGTGCGCTATTCTGCAAAACATTTATTAAGTTTACCTATTATCTACGAAACAAAAAAAATCGAGCGTAGAGTGTCAAAAATAGCGTCCAAAATGGCGGCTCCAGCAAAAGGTGTTTTGAAAACCGACCTCATCTGCGGGCACGATACAGGTCGCAATTCGCTGTCTACAAGCAGCAAACCAAAACGATCTTGAAGATTAGGGGCGCGGTAAATATTTTAGTGTTGAATTTAATGGTGTAATAATTTTTTGTACACGAGAACTCGTTCTGAAATTGTGAGCTTTAATATTGAAGAAAAGTAAAATTTACGCTGGAAAACATTTTTTGCCTTCTCAATAGAAAGGTATTGCAATTGCTCTGAAAACCGACTTTTTAACGGAGGTCCGGAGGGATGAGTGACAAATACCATTCGATTCAGTTCGTCGAGTTCGGCAAATGTATGTGTGTATGTATGTATGTGTGTATGTGCGTATGTGTGTGTATGTGACCAAAAATGTCACTCATTTTTCTCAGAGATGGCTGAACCGATTTTGACAAACTTAGTCTCAAATGAAAGGTGCAACGTTCCCATAGGCTGCTATAGAATTTCTAATGGATCCGACTTCCGGTTCCGGAATTACAGGGTGATGAGTACGAACACGCAGAAAATGTCGATTTTAATAAATTCTGCAATGAATGTATAAAGGTGAAATTTTTTCCAACCACAACTGCTTCGATTTGTAGTATTAGGTCACTAATATCCATTCAAAGTCTTTTTGGCCACATTGGCCACCATCATCGGTCCTGGACGCCCCGGCGGAAGTATCCAAATTCAGAATAACAGTCACATCGGTTTCTCGCAGATGGCTAGACCGATTAAACCAAACTTAGTCTCAAATGAAAGTGTTGCGCCCCCGTAAATAACTATTAAATTTCATCCCGATCCGACTTCCGGTTCCGGAGTTACAGGTTATGGCGTGCGATCACATAGCAAATTGCGATTCAAACCGATACTCCGATGAGAGCAAAAAAGGTAAAAATTTCGCTAAAATGTCTCACAAACAACTTAAATTTGCTGTTCTAGGTCACCGACGGCCAACCAAACTTTCGTTGACTACATTGACCACCATAGACGGTTCCGGAAGTGCCCGGGAAAAGCGACCATCTTTCAAAACTAATAAACTCATATCAGTTTCTCGGAAATGCTTAGGCCGATTTTCACAAACTTAGTCCCAAATGATAGCTATATTATCCTCACAGATGTCTATAAAATTTCGCACGGATCGCTTATATGGTTCCGGAAATATAGACTGAACCGTCCGAAATTCCCATATAAGCCGGAACTCAAAATTTTTTTCAAAGGGGGGACCCCATGAAATTTCAGAAAGCGAATTCGTATTTTTGATGCCAAACATCTTTAAAGTGCATGAAACGTCGAGATTTTATGTTACAACGAATTTTTTTTTTTTATAAAAATCGACTTTTTTGGACTTTGTCGATTTTGCACCTTTTTCAGTTCAATATTACCGTGGCTGTTTTTTCTTTTACAAAATTTTAGAACTCGAATAATGATTTCTTTTCTTGTATATTTGTCAAGTCATGTATAATACACCCAGGTTTTTTTTCACGCGGTTTTTTTGCGCGGTTTTTTTACGAGGATTTTTAAGAGGATTTTCCAATTAACGCGGTTTTTTTTTACACGGATTTTCCAATTAACGCGGTTTTTGCAAAAAATATTCTAAGTCCTTTTGAATGCAAAAGACTTGGACTTTTTTTCTGAAAAAAAATTCTAAGTCCTTCTAAATGCAAAGAACTTAGAAGAATTTTGGCAGTTTTTTTTTGCGCGGATTTCGCCTTTAACACGGTTTTTGCAAATAATATTCTAAGTCCTTTTGAATGCAAAAGACTTAGAAGATTTTCGAAAAGATGGAAAAGACGGGTCTGGAAGATTCCTTATGGCCTTATGGAATAGACTTCAAGAGTAGGTGCCAGAAATTGATTTTTGACGTAATTTTGAAATCAAAGATGGCGACTTCCGGTTCAGTGAAATTCGCTATACCCCAATCAATATGGGTATTTTCGGAATGGTCTTGACTTGTAGTAGACAACGATCGATGTTTGACGCCAATTTGAATTCCAAGATGGCGACTTCTGGGTTAGCCACATTCACTATAGCTCAGTCAATATGATTTTTTTGGAATGATCTTAACGAGTAGGTTCCAAAAATTGATTTTTGACGCCATTTTTAAATCCAAGATGGCGATTTCCGATTTCGCGAAATTCGCTATTACTCTATCAATATTGGTATTTTTGGAAGTTGAAGTTGTAGTACAAATAGTTTTAATTAAACAGTTGAATTTAAGCAATATGTTTAATTTGAATAAATTCAAACCCCCAGCTCACACCACATACGTCTCATTCTTCTCTCTCTTCCATTCTTACCGCACTTTCCTGGATGAACACATAAAAATATTTTGCATTTTGCTGGTTTATGATTAGATCTTATATTTGAGGGTGATTTAGATGATTGCCCAAATTTTTCATGCGAGAATTTCGGTAAACCGGAAGTCGCCATCTAGAATTTTAAAATGACGGCAAACATCGACGTTCGTCTGCTACTCGTCAAAACCATTCCAAAAATACTCATGTTGATTGAGTTGTAGAGAATCTCGCGAAACCGGAAGCCGCCATTTGGGATTTGAAAATGGCACCAAAAATCAATTTTCATAGAAAACCTTGCGGGGAAGGTGCAGATTTATTTATTTCTGGTACCTACTCGTCAAGACTATTCCGAAAATACCCATATTGATTGGGTTACAGTGAATTGCGCTAAATCGGAAGTCGCCATCTTGGATTGCAAAATGGCGTCAAAAATCAATTTCTGGCACCTACTCTTCAAGACCATTCCAAAAATTATAGCGAATTTCGCTAAACCGGAAGTCGCCATTTGATTTCAAAATGGCGTCAAAGATTAATTTCTGGCACCTACTTTTCAAGACCATTCCGAAAATATCCATATTGATTCAGTTATAGCGAATTTCGCTAAACCGGAAGTCGCTATCTTTGATTTCAAAATGGCGTCAAAAATCAATTTCTGGCACCTACTCTTCATGACAATTCCAAAAATACCCACATTAATTGGGTTATAGCGAATTTCGCTAAACCGGAAATCGCCATCTTGGATTTCAAAATTATGTCAAAAATCAATTTCTGTAACCTACTCTTCAAGACCATTCCGAAAGTACCCATATTGTTGGGGTGCGGGCCATAAGGAATCTTCCAGACCCGTCTCTTCCATCTTTCCGAAAATCTTTTGCATTCAAAAGGACTTAGAACATTTTTTGCAAAAACCGTGTTAATTGCAAAATCCGCGCAAAAAAAACTTCCAAAAATATTCTAAGTCTTTTGCATCGAGTTTTTTTTCCGCGGATTTTCGAATTAACGCGGTTTTTTTAAGCGGATTTTCCAATTAACGCGGTTTTTTACGCGGATTTTTCAATTAACGCGGATTTTCCAATTAACGCGGTTTTTTTACGCGATATTCTCCGATTCCCTCTCAGTCATCAAAGCGCTGGAATCAGGGGAGTCCAAGCACCCCTATGTCCAAGCCATAGAACAATCCTGTGACTCATTAACTACCATATGGGTACCCGGACACAGCGGAATCCGCGGTAACGAGGATGCTGACCACTTGGCCGCGCTCGGTCGACGCTCTCGCGCTCTATTCTCTAATGAGGTACCGTCATCCGACATCATCAGGGAATTCAAGGCGAAGACCTCTGAGCACTTCATCACTCACTGGAGGACTCTCCGAGGCTACCCTCAAAAGGTAAAGGGAGTCCTCGAAAAGTGGACAGACCGCGAAAACCGAGTTGAACAAAGAGCGCTATCCCGCCTCCGCGTGGGACATACGAGACTCACCCATGCCCACACCATTACCCGCGTCGACTCTCCAATTTGTACATCTTGCAGCACTAGATTCACGGTGGAGCACCTACTAATAAACTGCAGGGAGTTCGACAACCTACGACGACATCACAACTTGCCCTCCTCGATTCGAGAAACACTGGCAAGAGACCCAGTGCACGAGGAGGCACTACTTGCCTTCCTGAAAGATGCCAATCTTCTCTAATCTATATATGACAGAACGCGAACCGGCTAACTTCACACCATCCTCTACTGCAACCACTACCACTACTGCTCAGCGGGCCCTCCGCCACACCCGGACCGGGTGCTGGGGAGGTTCTCCCGCGGCCCTTCTACAACCGCAATTCGTCAGCTCAACTACTACCACCGCCCAGCGAGCCCTCCGCCACACCCGGACCGGGTGCTGGGGAGGTTCTCCCGCGGTCCTTCTACAACCGCAATCCGTCAGCACTATTACTACCACCGCCCTGCGGGCCCTCCGCCACACTCGGACCGGATGCTGGGGAGGTTCTCCCGCGGCCCTTCTACAATGGCAACCCGTCAGCCCAACTACTACCACCGCCCAGCGGGCCTTCCGCCACCGCCCGGACCGGGTGCTGGGGAGGTTCTCCCGCGGCCCCTCTACAATCGAAATCCGTCAGCCCAACTACTACCACCGCCCAGTGGGGCCCTTCGCCACACCCGGACCGGGTGCTGAGGAGGTTCTCCCGCGGCCTTTCGACTGCGACAATCTGCCAGCTCATCAATCAGGAACGCTCAGCGGGCCTTCCGCCACATCCGAACCGGGTGCTGGGGAGGTCTCTCGACTAACCGAAAATAAACAAGTCACCCACCACCATCGTTCAGTGGGTCCACCGACATACCAAAACCGGGCGCTGGGAGGCTCTCCCGCGGCCCTGGCAAGCTGCCTTCATTCCGGAGCTCAACACCTCATCAATCCAATAGCCAATTGATCTCAAAGAAGAAAAACTAAATCAGTGAAATGTATTGCAATTATCTCCTTCTTATGGCGAATGACCCTGTGCGGTTAAAGCCCAATAAATAATAATAATAATAATAAAAGAAATTATAAAAGACCCCCCCCCCCCCCCCAACCAAATTTCTGTCTACGCCACTGAACTTTATTGAATACTCAGCGAGTTGCTGTAGAGGTATGCCAACGTTTGACGACGTGTTGATTGCTTTCACTCACAATTATTTAACAACGAAACTTTTGAGCGAGTCAGTGGAATGTCATAATTAACCCTTGCAAGGCCTTGTAAGACATTTCCGAGGAAAGTTAATTGATTTATCTTACTGCAAGGTATTATTCATTATCACAAGAACTGAACAAAATTGATAAAATCACTAAAATGAAGAAACTCAATAAAATGTATGAACCAAAACAGATCATTAAAATTAATGAAAATTATGAAATGAATAAAAAAGAAAAAATAAATGAATGAAATGAAGAAAATAAATACAGTAAGATTCCGTTTTTGGCATGCTCCCTTTTTGGCAGACTCCGATTTTGGCAACAAATGGGTTCCGTTTTTGGCAACATTTTTGTTGGTCATAATAAGTATTTTAGAAATGTGCAATAGATATTTTTTGTATAGATTGATATCAGATTTGACTTAATTTCCAAATATGGGAGTCATATTAACCCTCAAAGGCGCAAATCATTTTTTTTAAATATTGTGAAAATTGTCTCATAGCTTCAATACATTACTGTGATAATTTTGAGATGTTTTTCGCTATGTTGTTTTAAAACAGTGTTATGTATTTAAGGGTTACCTATATTTTACACTATACCTGTTTTATTTAATCATTACAATAACTGTAGAGATGCATTATTTATGTATAATATGGACAAGTTGCAAGTGATTTTTACAAAAAAATGGTTTTCTTCAAACCTAATTTTCTTCAAGCATTTCAGTTCGATTTTCAATCTATCAATTCCAGTTGAAAGATCAACGATTTGCTAGTTATGGAGTATCAATCAGTAAATTTATTTATTTTTTAAAAGAGCTGTGTTTTTTAAACAAAATTGTTCTATAATTTTCAGAAAGAACACATAACAGCCCCAGGAGCGAAATCAACACTACCATTCAGTGAATTGCTGAAGTTTTGACGGTCAGTGGGCCGAAGAAAAGCGATTCGAATTAAATGCTATTTTATATATTCGTAATGAGGAGAATTGCACTCGAGAAGTGCGCGAAGATTGTAAGAATTCTACAGGCTGGCACAGTGGACAGAATGCTACTTTCAACGCTCAAATGCTCTAGCGCCCTGGGTATGTATCCTGAAGGATTTCTGTCTTCGGAAAAGTATCTTGGATGAAAATGAGCATTATTTTGACAACTCGTCGCTGTTGTGCTATCTTATGACAAACGCCATTTTGGGGTAAACTGAGTTAGATATGCCACATTACTTGTCTAAAAAATCTCTACAAAGTGGCGTTTACAGAATTTTGACATTCTGCTTGGTTACTGAGATATAGCGAGAAACGCGCTGAGAAATTTTTAATTTTTTGCTTCAGATGACTGTGTCGGGGGATTGGCTCTAATTATCTTTATGTATGAGATGTTTTTATATGTAACACTATCTGATAAACACAATGGAATAATCATTTTCGAAACAAAAATGCACGAACTGTGAGAAAAATGCAATTTAAGTTTTAAACTGGAAATAAAGCATATTTGGCAACACTGTAACCAAAAATAACTATTTTTTCTAGATTCCCTGACTCATTTCCTTCAAAATGCATCTCACCGATTGGTTATAGACCAAATGAAGCCAAAGATATGAATAAAAGTTAATATTTGATGATTTTTTTCTATGGAAAATTTTCCATGCACGATTATGACATGCCATACAAATTTTGTCATCAATACACACCTATGACACGTGTGAGACCGACTTTTGTTTACATTTTTAAAGAAAACTCGCAATGTAGTTAACCGATTTTCGTAATATTTGAGAGATTAATGCAGAATAGATAGAAGCATCATGTCTTCTTTGAATTGTTTATACCATTTATAAGTTTCAAGATATTCAATCTCAAACTTTAAAAATCGTTTTTCTCGAAATGTACAAAATGGCGCTTGTCATAAGATAGCACAACAGAGAAGAACTGACTGATAAACATTTCATGCAAAGAATAAGCAAGAAAGCAAGAATTACTAGTCACAAACAAAATTCCAGCTGCCGCCATCTGCCGCTTCGTGGGTTATTACAAATTTTGTGGAACATATTTTTTTAATATTGTTGATGAAAACAACCTTAAAATGTCATGATAACATTTATCACTCTTTAAAGCATTTTTATTATTGCATATTTTTGAAGATTTAGGAATAAAACATCCATTTCTAGATATATTTTTCATAAACAAATATTAAAATTCATTTTCTCGAGTATTTTTTTAAATGTCATTTAGCGCCATCTACATACGCTATAAAGTTAGAAATATCAAAACAAACAACTTTGCCGAAGAAAGTTTTTTGATAGAACACCTCAATCAAAATATAGAACTGATCTAGATCAGTTTCTACTTATTTAGATCAAAACTAAAGTTGTCAAAATAATGATCATTTCCATCTAAGTTGCTTTGCTAAAGACACTAATCCTCTAGTATATATACCCAGGGCGGTAGAGGTTTTGAGCGTCGAAAGCTTGCCCCACTGTACGATGTCTGAATTTGATAAAATCATGCATAAAATTGAATTTGCTTATTTTTTCTTTCATCTCATTTCATTTCACATATGATTAAAAGTCCTTGAAACATTTTAAAAGTCGCAAATTGAAAATCCAAACTTTAAAAACAAGGTTCCATTTTTGGCACGGTTCCGGTTTTGGCAACTTAAAAAAATAAAATTGTTGCCAAAAACGGAATCCTACTGTAAAATAAATGAAGTAATTAAATTAAATAAAATTAATAAATTAAATAAAATGAAAAATATGGATACAATTAATAAAATTAATAAAAGGAATAGGAGAAATGAAATTAAAAAAATAAATAGAATTGATAAAATAAGTAAGGAAAAAAACAGGACAACATGATTAAATGAAAAATTACAGGATATTAAAAAGTTGTGAAATCGATACAATGAATAAAATTGTATCAAATTACTAATTTGGTGAATAAAATGAGAGACAGAAAAAAATAGATTATTAAAATGAAGGAACTAAATAAAATGAATCAACTGAAAAAATATGAATAAAATGTATAAATTGAAAACAGTGAAGAAAATATTTTAAATGGTAAAATGAACCGAACAGAATGAATCCAAAGAAAGCAACGAATAAAATAGAAAAAATGAAGCCAATGAATAAAATCAATGAAGAAAATGGCGAATGAATAAAAGGTTAATGAGAAAATTGTGAGTTGATCGAAATGAAATAATCATATGGGTCATTCCATGTCAGATTTACAACCAAAGATTTAATTCCTTGCAATTTTTTTCTTTCATTGTACTGATAACTGGGAAACAATTCGATATATGGAAAAAAATATTAAATAAAAAAAGTTGCGTTTCTGCATGATCTTACCGGAAAAATTTACGAAAAAAGTTTTCTTTGTAATATTCTGAAACTTATAAAGAAATTGAATTTTTCAAACCATTTTTTTTGGTTTATTTTTTTCTTGGAATAAAAATCACACTAAAAATATTGTGTAGAAATTTTGAAGTGGACAAATAATACAATTATACAGTGAAAACCCGTTTAAATCAGCCCCTAATTTTGTTAGCCTTTCGACCCGATTTCGTTAACCAGCCAGGTTTATGAGGCTATGTATACGGAATAATGTTGAATATTTTAACAGCTTCGGTTTATAAAAGAAAATAAATAGATATGTTTTGTCATTGCCTCCATTTTGTCAACCAAAGATACACCAAAGGGGCTGATAAAAACGGGTCTTCAGTGTAACATTGAAAGAAACACAATTTTACACTAAACGCCCAATATTAAGTCCATTATAATTGAAATATCTCGTAAAATACTTCGAAATTCATTCCGAAATTTTTACATGATCTCAATCAAATTATAAATATTTTCAAAAAAAATTCAGTCCAACTTGAAAAAAATATTTCATTTTTTTTCTAGCATTCGCAGCATAACTTAAACAAATTTAAACAGATAACTTAAATAAAAAATCAACAACAGAAAGATTCCGTTTTCGGCATGCTCCATTTTCGCAACAAAAAAGTTTCGTGTTTGGCAACAAACGGGTTTTTTTTGGCAACATTGTTGTTGTACATAGTAAATGTTTTAAAAAACGCTTAATACACATTTTGTTGTAATAATTGATATCACTATTGACTTTATTTCCAAACAATGCTATATTTTATGAAGATGGGCACAGCGAATAAAATTACATTGGCTGATTTTTTTCTTTCATTTCATTTCATTTCACATTTTTGTATTGAATTATTGTTGTAGTAACATTTATAATGTCACAAATTGAAAATAAAAGTTTTTAAAATAAGGTTTCATTTTGGCACGGTTCCAGTTTTGGCAACTGAAAAAAATATTGTTGCCAAAAACGGGATCCTACTGTATTTTTTTTAATGAGCTCATGCGAAAATGCAACTTTTATTATTTAATATTTTTTCATGCATTGAATATTTTTTGAGTTATCAGCGATTCAATTTTACAAAATTCAAAAATATGAAAAAATATTCCACCAAAACCAAAAAATTCCTATCAATTTTTTTTTAACTAAAGAATGCATTCGTTGTTAGGTGATTTATGCAGTGGGAAGTTGTTGTATTATGATGTAACAGAGATAGAAGATCCCCGTCTAGGTAGAGAAGTTGTATTTCTATTTTGATGCGATTAATTTTTACTTCTGATTAATTCACCTTTACTTATCCACATCCATTTGAAAAAGTAAATTTGTTATTTTCCGAATAAAAACTAGGGTTAAGTAATGTCCAAGACATTACCGGGGTGTTGGCGCAGGACAATTCTTTTGTATACAAGTTTTTCGGATTACGTTCAAAAACTCTGACTAAAACATGTTACTTTCACTGGTCATTCACAAAATTTAATTTTAAAATTACTGAGCTAGTCAGACTTTTATTGGCAGAAATTTACCGAAAACTATATACGCTTATTGGGAGATGTTTGTATATATTTTATGCGGAAAACTCGGTAATAAAATAGTCGTATTGAATTGATTACCGAACGGGATACTATCCAAATCCCTGCATAAATTCAACTGAACCCGTTGAATTTAATTTAATGTATAAATTTAGAAAGTTAGAAAGAGATACAAGCAGAATTTTAATAATATGATACACCAACGAATAGTTCTACGTCAAAACCGCTGTTATGTCCCGGATGTTACTCACCCCACCTTTTTGAAAACGCAAATAGTATCATGAAAACGAGGTTTATTATTTATAATTCCAGGAACTTGGTCATCATTTTGGTAAAGCGTTCAGTTCACGAAATCGTGATTTTTGGTTCATGAATTTATGGGTGAATTTTATTTTCTGTATAGTATCACTAGTCTGGATTTGGTAATATATTGATACTATGTTGTTTTTTGCAGGCATTCCTCCGAAAGTTGAGATGTATTCAGTAAAACAGATAAGTCAGGACATCGACCTTCGAGAATCAAAACAAATCCTATTCCTCCGTAAAAGGATAGACTCTGACTGAGATTTCGTTCCCCGAATCTGAAACCTACCTACCATTTTCACAATCAACAGTCCAACAAAAGAAAACCTAACAGTGGCTCGGCCGGGTCGTGATGACAAAGACAAAAATTATTAACTCATAATTAATTCATAACTGAGTGCTGGTCCGTCAGGTCCGCAAAAATGTTCGCCGGAGGGATCCAAATCGCATGGGGATAAGAAAGTGCAGCGCAGCAGATCCTGCGTTGGGCGCGAGATCTCACGAGTTTGACAGTAGCCGCTGTGCTGTGGCCAGCCAGTGCAGTAGCTGACGAAGGGAGGAATGTCGATCAGTGGAACAATGAAGGAATTTTTAATGCACGTGATTTGCGCTCGGTCGTGACTATAACGTCGGATCGTCTCCCACTGATGGAGCTTACGTGAAATAATAACTCCGCAAACACGGCTATTTAAATAATTTTGATTTTTAATTAATAATTTTAAGCATGAAGTTATGACGATTCCCTTCGTCGGTGCATCGATTCGCTTTCCATGTATGGTTGTAGGACCGAAGAGATTCAAAAACTCCGGCATAACTCGGCGTCGCAGACGAATGTGAATAAGAGATGTCGTTCGACCGATACGGTCTTGTTTATGGGCGCCAATGTTCGTTAGCCTCTGCTAGGTTTCAATCGATGGACTCTGACAAGTTTGTCAAGTGTTCGATTATGTGTAATTTATGATACAGTCAAGCAATTCCTGGAGCTTGAGCGGAGGGTTTGGACTAAGGACATTTTTGTATTATGTGCGAGAAAAAGAGAAACCCAAACTAACCAGCGGACATTAATTTTCAAGTGAAGAAATAATTAATAATAATTTGTTAATTTAATTTTTTTTTATTATTAGATTTATCCTATTTTTAAAAGACGTGCAACTCCCTTTCCAATATTCAAGACAGGTTCATCCTTCGTGGCACTAATTATACGATCATTCGGATATTTTCGGATTGCAATTAAGTAAACAATTTTTCAGAACTGGATCTCTAAACAACAGAGAAATACAGAACCCGGTAGAAAAAAAGCCCTCGAATTGTCGAATTATCGATACCAATCTTTCGCCAATTCATACCAATACTATTACTGGGTTTCATGTTACGCGAGAATTTTACTCTTGCTTCTATCCTCCGTACAACTCATACTGATGGTAAACCTTTCGCATGAAAGTAATTGACTTCATGAGAACAAGAGCACTTCCGGAACCGTCTCCCAAATCCCGTTCCCACCGGCTATTCCCTCGTTTAATAACCTTACCCTTTAATTCCGTCCGGAAAGCAGAGATCGATCATCGCGTTTATTGATCTAGCGAAGGGAGATAACCGACCGATAATAATGATTCGAATGAATCCGTTTGGCTACGGATTGAATCACGTGCAGTTTTCCCACCAACAGCAGCGCCTTAGTTTGAGACAGAAAAGCATTGGTCACAGAGCTTGGATATGGCTCTCGGTACTGGCCGTCCGTCGGTCGGTGTGGCGTAAGCAGAAAAACTCGATTCTCTCGTTGACGGTGGTCTATTCAAGTATAAAAAGACCGAAAAATTTCCTATAAATTACTCGCGTTATTTTCCATTTTTTAAAACCGGTAGTACACGCGGCTTTGCTGCTGGAGCCGGCCGATCGATCGTGGAGATAATTAATTTCTCAAGAACGTTCTCGCGTTCCGGCGTGAAGCATCGATTTGTGCGCCCAATCACGGGTAAGATGATGTGATGTGGTGGGGTTATTAGGAAGTGAGGGAAGCTGGAGTTGATCAAACAAGCGCCTGCCACTTTACGTGAGAGTATGCCGTACTTTTGACTCGGATCACGAGGAGATGGCGATTGGATCTTGAATATGGATACGATCATCACAAAACGGAACCGTGCTAAGTCAAACGAAGTAGAAGTAGGAACAGTTTTTGAATGAGTAGCTTAATTAATATGAACCCCATTTTTTTTTAATTCGTCGGATGCACATGCCTACATTTTGACATTCAGTTTACCAGAAGATAGTTAGCAAACGAATAATTACTCGAAAGGTTGGGAGTGCCATTCGTTCGATTCTAATCAAAAACTCGATGTATCTAAACTAGTAACAAAATTAGCACTAGTTAGACACAAAAAATCCCAAACAGTTCACGCGACGTATGTGAACGTCTAAGCAACTGACTTATGCTGGGTGATGTCCCAGGAAGCAAAACAGAAGCTCTGGTTTGCTGACGAGAAAGCGAAAACGAACTCTTGTCTTATGGCGCCCGGCATTATGCAATCTCAATTCCAAAAAGGGAAAATAGATAGATAGATTCGATACATCGTCTAACTAGATACCCAGATGGTGCTAGTTACTGACGAGATGAATTCGAAACACAAAAAATCAACACTTAATTTGATATGCAACATGTTTTTACTGAAAGAAAAAAAATGGGGCGGAAAAAATGGGATAAAGAAATTTGTGAGTATTCGTTACATGGGGGAGGGGTAGTCAATTTTGGACAATTTTTGCATTTCGTAATTGATGATTGGACCCTTACTCCATAGTTCCTGCGATGTGGCGGTCGGATTAATTTCACCTATGGATCTTTCCCAGCTGGCTCTCATAACTTCATATATCGCATTCCTTGCTTCTGTCCTTGCTTTTTGTAAGTCTTTCAGCGCCATATCCTTTCTTGTGTCCGGTCCGTTCAGACGCCGTAGTACTCGTTGTGTTTTTATTCTCCATTTTATTGCCTTTTCAACTGCTTCGTTCTACCACGGCGCAGTTTTTGGTCCTGGTAATCTTGTTGTTCGCGGTATCGTTTTATTTCGCCGAGTCAAAAACCAGCTGATTGAATTCGGCGATCGTGTAGTCCTTTGTAGGGTCTAGTTGGCTGCGTATTTCATCTTGGTACAGTTCCCAATTTGCGCCGTCGTATCGCCACCGTGGCTTTGCACAAACAGTTGGAGTCAACCGGCTAGTGACCAGTCGGATTGGAAGATTGGTCGCTACCGTGATTGTCATCAATAAGCTGTCAGTTAAATTTGCTTATGCTCCAGCTTCCATCATTTAGGACGACAAGACCGTAATCCGTGCTAAACTTCTAAATCATTCCTCCTCTTTTGTTGGGTGACCCACTCGGTGCTGGATGCGTTGAAGTCCCCCATTAAAATTATGGGCTCGGGCAGCTGACGAATCAGTTCTCTGAGTTGTTCCTTGATTTTGCTAACGAATGGTCAGCACCATCGTAGAGGTGTTAACTCTAGTTTTATCTCGTGTGAATCGTTGTACGTGCGTTACGCCCTGGGGTGCCAGCTCTCTCAGCAAATCTTCTTGCGCCATTTGGATCACTTCGGGGCAGTTGACAAAGCATCTGCTGTAGTTGAGTGATGGATGGCTGGTAATTTTCACCAGAGTTGCCACTATTTTTCCAAGAATATCTGTCAGATCAACTTAAAATGCTTGGCAAAATCTTTCAGTTGAAAGCGTCTTCAATGTCTTTGAAATGTATCAATCAATTTTTGTTAAATTTAAGAAAATATTATCAAATTTTGTTTGTGTGCAACAAGTTCTATAAATTAAAAATCTGGCAGAATGAGAGGTTTTTTTGTCTGCAAGCTGCCAAAATTTATGGCTGTGCTAGATAAATCTGGCATTATTGGTCACACAAAATTGTTATGTATTCGGTTTATTGTTTATTTCACCAAAAAACAGTAAACCGAATACATAACATAAGTTATGTGTCACTTTTTGGGTCTAATATCCAGCTAGCAACCCAGTCAGCTGACGAGGAGAATCCGAAACACAAAAATAAGACTTAATTTATTATTTTCTATTTTTATTATAGAGCGGAATGTAGTACAAAAATAAAAATTATTGGTTCTGTGGCAGTTTTATTTTAATTTTAAATTTGTTCGACCACGAAGTAATTGTCACATCCGCTGATCGCTTGCCAAAGAAGGATTTTGTGGCGAATTTTGATAAAATCTTCCTCCATTTTCTATACAGCTACCTTGTGCAAGTTTCATCACTGTGTTCTGGTTGCCGTTCGTGCTTTCGAACTTTGTATACTTGTTGCCCCAAACATTTAATTGATTTTACTCAAAATAAATTGGAGCTTGAATCGAAATGTTGGGTTGACATTTAAATTGGTTCAATACCATCATGGTCATGCAGTCCCCCTACCGCTACCATAACTTCGTTTGATTATCTGATGCTCTCTACACGTCCTGATCACATGTGATAAGGCGCAGTAAGCAATTCCGAGCTGCTACTGATCCATTGTTACTGACATGCTAACGAGTTATAAACAATTGAGAGCGACTGTTTTTTTTTTGAATATAGCCCATGGAATGTACCCATGCGTCACGACGGTACTGATCAGTGTTTCATACACGTCTGGCCACAGGAAAATGTCGCCAATATCTATTTGTTGATTTAAATTAAAAACGGTATTCGAATATTTTAAATGAGTTTTACGTAGCCAACATGGTATCTGTTATCAGCGTTGACCACTGACCATTTAATTGAAGAGAAAATATTAGTGGAATTGAGAGAATGTTAATAGGGTACAAAATGTACGTATAGCCTCCGTTGTGAGCAAATTAAAATGTCACACCGTGATGACATAGTGGAAGAGATATAAATCATATTTAGATTCAAAATAAAGATACCGACGAGAAGGAAGTTGTTTTCCACAATGCAAAACAAAAATTGCAGTTTCATTCGTATTGTGACTCACGGAGCGAGAAGTCGATCTTTCCAATCTGTGCAGTGTATGGCGATAAAGAATAGTGCTAGTCCGCTTTCAAGGTTATCTTGTGCTTTATCCGCCTTTTTGAGGTTCTGGACTTTTTTCTTCTTTTGTGTCCGCGCGTTAACCGTTAAATAGTCGATCAGTAGAGCAGTAGTAGTGTTTCGCCTCTTGTGAGCTACCGTTATGTACACAAGTTAAGTACCGCGATTATATTACGTTTCCCTCTTTTGATTCTCCTACTAACGTGCAAGGTGAGATCGACTCCCCGGCTTGAGGCTTATCCATGCTCGGCCAGCGGGCCGTCTGTGATCTTTTTCTGGACAAAAAGTGTTAGAATTTACTAAAGATGTCTCGAGTTCTGACTGAAAGATATTTGGCCGTGACAGAAATATCTAAAATTCGACCTCTTGAGCTTCGGGTGGTGGTAAATAGTTTGACTCGGGCAAATGATATTGCTGGCTTCGGGCCCTTTACGAAGTAGTACAGAATATATATACCAAAAAAATGGGGTCGTCCCCGTTTCGAGTTTGAAGTGCGAGGATCTGCTGACGCATGGGGTTTGCTGTTTTGAAGACCCCATGCTCCAACTATTGAAGATATGGACCGTTCATGTACTACGTGGACAAAAACCTTAGTTTTTGAGCACCTCCCCCCTCCCTCCGTGGACAATTCCTGTACCCCTACCCCCTTCCAACGATGTCCATGTGGACTTGAAAAAATGTTAGGTAATTTCATACAAATAGGTTTTCGGAAAATTTTTCGATGCTATGATGCAGAAGGACTTAATGAAAATCGTTCAAACTTCAACCACATAATGTCATACACTTCTTTAGTCAATTGTGAAATTCAATAGAAATATCTTATTTCTGAACGACTTATGCTTTTTTTATATTTACGTTTTAAAGATTCATCGCAATAACATAAAATTGAAGTAACCTGAGAATTCTTAAATCGGTTCACAATTTCAATAACAAGTTTTGAAATCTAAAATTTGTGGAATTTGACCATGTTACAGAACATTGCATCAAGTGATCCAGACAGAAATTTTTACTCGTTTTTTTCGTGCGGCGTCCTGTGATTTTTTTGATGATAATTGCCATTAATGTTTTCAATTTTCACACAGGCTTTAGAACAATAGAAAAAGGAGGAACATCTCCTCTCCTAAGCATTGTTGTAAAGCCCAGAAGGTGTCTCTTCAAGGTCCCCCGAAAGTTCTTCAGTTCTCGAGAAAGTACTGGTGCAAAACCGAAGCAAGTCGTTCCCGGTCTCAAAAATCTGAGCTCAGAAAAAGAGTTCCCAGCACATCCAGGAACATCAAAAACCCCAAGTGTTCCCAGCTTTAAATAACACTGACCCTCTTAAAAGCACTTTGATAAGCTTTCTCTCTGCAGTAAAAACAAGGGGATGCAAAATGGCCCCTCCTTTGGGGCCGTACACAAATGACGTAGCTTTTTTTCGGCGATTTTTGACACCCTACCTCCCCCTGTGGCATTTGGTCACAAAATTTTAACCTCCCCCTTGTAAATAACGTAGCATTTACCTACCCCCTCCCCCTCGTCCCATACAACGCGCCCGGGTGATGAAAAAAATTACATATGTTTTTCAGTTATTTTAAATACATGTCCTTTCAAAATGTTTGGCGACTTTTATCAACATTTTCATCATAACAGCAAATTGCGTGCAAAATAAGCCCATTTCATGGCAAATATAGTATTAATAGTTTTGTTTTGAATTTTATATGTTAAGTCCCCTGAAGACAAGTTCTCTCAGTTCACAATCGTGCAGCTGCCAATGATTCTAAGAACCATACGTTGATCTAAATTACTAAATTTTGTTTGCCTGAATCCGAAGTGAAAATTTAATTCAGCTTCGAAACTAAGTCTACTAGTTAGCAACATTAGCTAACTAATGTAGCAAGTTAAATCCGCATACAAAATCTTTTCGTATTTTTGCGAACTTGTTATTTCGCGAATCGAAAAATTTACCTCATGAATAACCACATCAAAAGTAACTTGTTTGAATTTAAATTCATTTCTCTTGGGAATGGAGGATCATTAAATTGTTTTCTCTAAACAATGGGTTTTAAACGTAATGCAACGTCGCACAACTTCTGACCCTACCCTCCCCCTCGTCACACTTCGTCACAAATTTGGTATACCCTCCCTACCCCCCAAAATGCTACGTCATTTATGCATGGTCCCTTTCAGCGACTGAATCCTGCGATGGCTACTTCATCGAAGGAGGTCACGGATCTGATCACCGTTCCACACTGGAATTGTAAAAGCATCATCCCGAAAATCGATTCTTTTAAAATTCTAATAAATAAATTGAAATGCGATGCATTTTTTTATTTCGGTTATAGAGGTTGTAACCTTAAGGTCATTCGCCTCTTCGGGTTAGAAAAATCTCTTATGAAAAAATTTCTAACCCTATGTGCGGGGTCGGGAATCGAACCCAGGTGCGCTGCGTACAAGGCAATCGATTTAACAACTACGCTACGCCCACCCCGAAGCATTTTTATTATGCGAAGTTATGTTTCTTCAGAAATCAGAAATACACCTAAACTTTTACGATTTTAATATTATTCGCTTGGATCGAGAAGACTCGTACGGAGGGGTACTTTTGGGGATCAAAAGTGCTATTCTTTCTATCCAATCGACCTACACTCGTCACCAGGTATTGTAGTTGTCACTTGCCCAACCAGAATTAAAAGCAATGCATCCACCTACATTCTCCTAGAACCTCAGTTGATCACCGACGGCTTTGCGATATTGCGGAACTCTTCCCCGCACCTAGGCTAGTTTTAAGTGATTTCAACTTCCACAATACGGTATGTGGTTGACTTTTTTTCGAGAGTTGTCCTACTGGAGCTGTAGAGCTAGGTTCTCGGAAGGGCTCCCTGTCAGAATCACATACTACAATTTGCAGACGAGACAGAAAATATCGCCCACTAAATGCATTAGGCCAATTGTAGCGGGCTGTGATTCTGAATGTCATATTCATTGTACGGTTCAGGTATGTGCGGGATTAGGGACTAGCGATCGCGTGTATCATCGCGAAGAGCTCGAGCATTTGTTGTTTACGTGTTCGATCGCGTGTGCGTTTGTATGTCGCGTGTGCTAACGTGTATGTAACTTCGCGTGTATAAATTCTATTTTATAACCGTGTGCCTTTTTCATATTCGCGTGTGTTCTTGGATAATCGCGCGCGGACCGTGAGTCTAATACTTTATTTTTTGGTGTGCTGCTAAGATGCTATTAGGACAGAGTAACGGTTTCCGGACGTGACCGATTCATGATCGCGCGAAAACGGACGTTTGTAGGTTCGTGTTTGAGACAGCGTTTGAAACTTCGTGAGTGCTAAAATGTTCTCCTTATTACCGGGGTGTTATTAAGTTTGTGCGATCGCGAACGTAGGTGTGCGTTGTTAATCGCGAAGGGCTTAAGCGTTCGTACGTTAACGTGTTTGTCACGTGTGCTCGCGTTCATGTGACTTCGCGTGTACAAGACTGGATTTTGTAACCGTGTGGCATTTCCTATATACGCGTGCGTTCTTTGATGGTCACGCGGACCTTCATTCTGATAGTTAGTTTTTGGTGTACAATTCACATTCTGACAGGGAGTAAGTTACCTCATATCACTAGAGTTCTCGGTCATGTTGCCATGTAACGTGGTGTCCAGTGTATATAAGAGCTTTCTTTTTTTAATTGATCCAATTGAAGGCATGGACCTAGTCTGCTGATATCAAGGATAGAAACATCCGGAAGTGACTGTGCGAGTGCGGGAGTTTTTACGACCCGTCGGTTCCGACAGCATGACGTAACAAGTTACTTTACGTTTGTCCGGACATGCCGTAGACTCAGGTGATTCGCATTTCTAATGCCAAAAGACCCTGACTCCTACGGTAGCAGACAAAAAGTTAAGTCGCCGGTGAGCTCTAAGCTTGCATATATGATCCTTCCACGCTTTTCTAAACTTTCTCCCTTCAACTCCTTGCTCTCCCTTGAGTACTATGGCTCTAAATATTGAAAAATATACTTCACCTTCCAGTCCCTTGCTAATTAAATGCCGTAACAACTGTTGACAAGCTGAGACATTCACTTTATCAGGCGAAATCGCGAGCGTAAGTATATGTGTGGATTATTGCAATTGCATGGTCGCGTTTGTGGCCAGGTTTGTGTTATCGCGAAGGTCATGAGCGTTTGTACCTATATGAGTATAGATAGCGTATAGTAGAGATATACTAATAAACAGAATCATGCCAAATAAAGAAAAAAAGATGCAAAGAGCTTGACTAGAAGTGTATAAATTGAACAATACTATTTTGGTATACATAAATAATGGAAAATCAAACTAATAGATGTACAAAAGAAACAGACTAATGATGTAGAATAGAAAAACATATGTAACATGCAATCAAACTCGTCTAAATGCAGCAAATGTTGTATATTTTTCAATAACGACAATTGCATGTTGTTAGACTTTCATCATGCTATGCTGGCCGGGAATGGATGACTCGCGTGCGTCGGTAAATTTATTTTACTCTAAATTATCCAACCCGATTTTTCCGAATGAATAGAACCAAATGCTCAGATTGATCACCAGAAGTATTAGCCACTATTCTATCATATACGTCAGTTCTGCATCCATTCCTGCATACACTAGTACGAAAAACTACGATTATCATAAAGTTACAGCTAATAGTTTTCTACTTACTCTACTTTATTAAATTAATTTAATTGGTATATGAACGATGACGAAGTCGACCGATAAATGGACACACAATGACCCCCTCCGTGAGCCCCGTCCACGAATACCACCAATAGAACAATATTTGCAAACACGGCACACAGCAAAAGTCAATCTACCTCGATCCGCCAGTCGACCACGACACCGCGCATAGACCAGTGGTTTAGCGTTGGTATGCGCAGGTGCAGAGTATGAAGCAACATATAACATAAAAAGGCGCATAAGCCCTCTCGGTCTCCTCGATGCACCACTATCGAGGCGTAATGCAATACCCATCTTAAAGCAATTGATGCTTGATGATTTTTGCAATACCGTACCCCTAAACCTTGGGGAGGGATACGGCATGTGGTTGACTTCATGACAATAATCGATTTACCTCACTCCACGAGCTTTGCGACCGACCGGTTCCGACAGCATGAAGTAACAAGTTACTTTACGCTTGTCCGTAAACTCAGGTGATTCGCATTTCTAATGCCAAAAGACCCTGACTCCTACGGTAGCAGACAAAAGGTTAAGTCGCCGGTGGGCTCTAAGCTTGCATATATGATCCTTCCACGCTTTTCTAAACTTTCTCCCTTCAACACCTTGCTCTCCCTTGAGTACTATGGCTCTAAATATTGAAAAATATACTTCACCTTCCAGTCCCTTGCTAATTAAATGCCGTAAAAACTGTTGACAAATTGACTCAATAGGTCGTTAACAAAAAAATGGTTAACAAAAAAAATAGTAAAAATAGACACGTATTCCGGCTCCCCGGCGCGTCCGAGCGCCTTAGACATTCCCCCCCCCCCCCTGCTCGACATCGCTACGGTTAGATTGCATGTGGTCCCTTTGCCCTAATCCCCCCGCAGTCACCATCTGCCAATCGTAATTATTATGACTAACGGTTCAGGGCCACCAAATACAATCAATATTTCGTATGACCTCACACGAAATAGTGAGTGAAAGAGCTACGCGTCCGTGATATACAGCAAAATTGAGTCCACACAAGAGCTTTTTCTGGAGCAAGAGCACGGGTTCCTGGCTGGTTTGTATCTCGATTCCGCGATTCAAGCTCAGACTAAACGCGTACCAGACGCAAACTCTGGCGGAAGGCCTTCCAACCCATGGTGGGGAAAGGTGTGCTCAGAAGTGTACGCGGAGAAGGCCGTCTCGTATAAGACCTTCCGGGATGACGAGTTACCCACTAGTTATCGACAGTACGAGACGTTAGACACGCAAAAGATGAAAGTTTGATGAAAGCCAAGAAACGGAGTTACTGGCACCGGTTCGTTAACGGACTAACTAGAGAAACATCAATGAACACTGATGTCTTAGCCTCTTCTCTACCACGATGAAGACCATGCGAGTCTGTAATCGATTCCGTTCATCTTCCGTTGCCGGAAACTGAAAGTTGATATTTTCTCCCCCCTTTCGTCATCGTCCACTCTCCCTTCCTTTGTTCCCCTTCGTTAATTACAATTAGTTGCCTTTAATATTCTTCTTTGCACAATATTTCATACTATATTACTACTCATAAAACAGCTATAATTGATCCCCATCATCTTAATAAAATTATATCATTCTCTCTTGTATATTTATAAAATAGTTGTAAAATTTCCTAAGATTCACTTAAAAACTATTTCAATCTGTAATCCTCTAGTTTTGAGACATTTTAAATGTAAAACGAAGAATTTGGCACCGCTTCTTTTCAAATAAACGAGTTGAACTAAAAAAACTATGTGACCAAACAAAACCAAGATTTTCTTATTTCATTGCATTACTCTCCGTGCTATCATGCCATCACATAAGATGACATGTTCTGAAAGAATTCTTTAGGTGTTGACCACCCCACATAAATCTTTCTTGTTAATTGAAAGATAGAATTTGATTTATGAAAATGGTATGTAACGAAAAGTGGTCCAATTTTAAACGCATATAATTCAGCCATCTCACGATAAATTTTCAATTTTTTTGCACATATCGCCCTGAAATACTTCTAAGAATAGATTTTTGATATCATGGCATTAAAATTTAAATAATGTACAACCTAGTCAAAATATCGCGCATTTACGCACAGAAAATACCATTTACACGCATTTACACGCTTCCCAAGTACGGTACGACAGATTTGTGTACCTGATGTCATCATCGACTATTTAAAGAACGGATTTGGCCGGAAAAGCTCAGTTGCCTATTGAACGGCAGGCGGAGCAGATCGCTGCGCTGTGTGTTTTCACAGCTGAGTTAGAAGTCCGTTACATTGGCTGTGGAGGTACGCTACCCAGTTCCGTCCAACACGCGACTGAGCTTGTCCGTTCAAACACTATGCTTTCTTTTGTGTTGTGCTCGTTTCCAGCTCACTTTTATGTACAATCTCGAACACAATTATTCGTACACAAAATGGCTTGTACATTCGAGCTCAGTTTGCAAACATGGTTAATATAGTGTCGTGGTACTAGTTGTCTCTTTCGCTCTATCCATCATCATCAGCGTTGACTCATTTTGCTTTGTGCGCTTGGGTTCAATGTTTGAGGCGAATGTATGGGTAGATATATCTGTTAGCGTTGTTATCTGTTAGCGTTGTTATCTGTTATATTTGTTAGCGAGGTTACCATATTCACAGATTTTCTGTAATGTCAGATTTTTTTCACAATTTTTGATCACAGATGGCAGATTTTTGGCATTTTGATGAAAATTTCCCAGATTTTTGGAAATATTGTGATTTTTCACAGATTTTTCGGAAATTTATCACAGATTTTTTTTTCTGTTTCAGTTATCACAGATGGTAAAAAAATATTTTTGGCCGAAACACATATTTCAATGTGGCATCTCTGTTTGTTAGCGGTTGCATGCGTAACCTGCATGATAGCAATCTGTGCTTTCGTTGCGCAAAGACGAAAACTTTGTTAGCAACAAATTTACGCGGATCGATGGAAAGCACAACGAAAATTTATTATTTACGCTCGCTCAATTCATTGATTCATTTCCACTTCACGTGATTCATTTCCACCAAGCCAATCCTATTTTGATTCTGCTTATAGATACATACTACAAAGCCTATTTATGAATGAATACAGTACCACTCGAAAAACCGTTGCAAAAACGCATCAAAGTCCATATATAAAATTGTTTTCAATTCTTGTATATTTATAGTTTCGATATATGATTAAGACCACTGCATTCGCTACATTTGTATGCGTGCTTTAGGAAAGATATAATAATGGCAAAATATAACTAGAAAGCTTGGTCTATAAATAAAATGTGATTATATTGTATAAAATTTGATTTTTCTTCACCGGTTCGGGTTTTTTACTACACATAAGTTTTTACAAATTTTAAAAGCTGATCTTGTGCTATAAAAATTTAGTTCCAGATATTAGTTCGGTCACGGTTTTCTGTCTTCTTTCTTCAGATCATCTCAAATAAGTTTAATCAGATTCGATTACCTACTACAAATGTAATGGCCTGGTAACCAAGAAGGTTTGGTTCAATATGTAACATACGATGTTGATTGGTTGTGCTGAAATTATACTTAAGAATTATATTTTATTTAATATTACTCTTAAATGTACTAAGAAAATAAATATTTTACATTAAGTAGTATAGTCCTAAGTCTACAGTTCGTGCAACCCCATAGGGCTTCCCCTTGTAGTTTTTATGTAAATGACCGCTAATATCTAGTGCGCTTTGAAAGCTCATCACTGGATACCAAGGAAAGCGTACTCTTTCGATAGTACTCTATCAGACTGTCCAAACTGGTATAAAACATTTCGTGAGCGACTTACGACACTACGAAAATCGGTTCAGCCGTCCCAAGCCTATCAAACAACCACTCAGCAGCTTCATTATTTGCAATCTATTGCTTCATCGGCAGGCACGCATCCGGGCAGAGCAGGCTTGATCTCTTTTGTGTGCTTCCAGATTTTAACATTCAATTGTATTATATATCGTTCGAATTAGGACTTACTCGTAACATTGAATATTAATTTATTTTACATTTTAAATTTGTGAAAGTGATTACTTTTAATCGTACGCTAAGCGGTTATCTTTAAGTGATTCCATTGTGTAAACGTTACGAAGCACATAACGTACAAAAGGTACTTGAACTCGATCTTTGTTTCGATGTATGACAGGAACAAAATGGACTCCAGTTATGTGATCTTCATTCTTTATGCTATTTTAGAATTGACCATGACAAACAACAATTACTACAATCATCAATCCAGTACGATGCCGGATTTGGTGGCCATTTTGGCCTGCGAAAATGCCAAACAACAGCTTCCTCGTCACTGCGGTAATCAGGGTTACAACGTTAAATACTATAACAATTGTCAGGTGAGTTTGCGGTTTCAACTGATGTTATTCCTGGTTGTTCAAAAGCACCTTTCTTTGTCTTGCTTCCACCAGACACCGTACGTTCCGCAGATGTATGGCAACTTTTACCAAAAACAACGTTTTATGCCCTACCCAAATCGCAACCAAATTCAGCCCAATCAGAGCAACCATTTCCAACAGCTGAACACTAATGTCAGCTACACAAGCGGAAACGGTGCTGCGAACAAATCACTGAACTCATCGCTGAATAGCAGCGGTTCCGACTCTGGCAAGAACACCACCTTCTACAGTGGTGGTAGTTCGAATAGCATCAACGGAAGCAATTCTAGCAACACAAGTCAGTGCAGCACTAGCAGCGGCAGCGGCACGGGAAGTGGATATAATTGTACCTACGGTACCATGCAGCCGGCCGTCGATCAGAAGGAAATGGTCGTGCTGCAAATCAGCAACCTAGACCCGTCGATCGACGAACACAAAATGCATCAGTATTTGCTTTGTCAGTTAAAATCGATCACGCCTGTGCTCTCATTGACCATTGAAAGCCCTTCGCTGGCGAAGGTCAAGGTCCCCTCGGCACAAGTGAGTTTGCACAAAACACCTCCCCCTAACTATCATGTTACTACTTTCAAATCATCTCCCTTCCTAGTTTGCCAAATTGGTGGTAGCGAATCTTCATCGTAAGAAGATCGGTCACAAGCGCATGGTCGTGTCCTACATCAAGGATCCGTCGTCGGCCGAATCTTCTGCCCTCCGTTGCCAGGTCGCTGGTCTACTGAAAGACGTTCCCTTCTACAGTCTACCGATTAACAAATTTCGCGAGCTGTTCCAATCACGGTTTAAATCCTCGATCAGCGTACTGGACCTCTATCGCATGCCGGATGTGTGCACCATTACGCTGGACAAGAACGAGGAGAAGTATATCTGCCTGCAGCCGGATGTGATTAATTCACTGCAGAGCAACCCACTGGTGGAGTCGTCGCAGCACAGTGTGCCGTACTGTATCTATCACTTCAAGCAGGAAAAGGAGAAGGGTTGGGCTGAGCAGGAAATTGAACCACTGCCCAATGTGACGATGAGCATTAGTCAGCTGCAGTCGGTTGTTTATTCGCTGCTCAAGACACACAAGGATGACATTCCGGTGGCAAGTATTCTGTTCTGCATCGAGAATGAACTGCAGATGAAGGTCGTCCCGAACGAAGCGGGTGTTCCGCTGGAGCATTTACTGTGCTGCATCAGAGGGGTGCAGATCGTGAATAACAATTTTGGCATCAAGGTGCTTACTTGGCTGGATCACGAGCTCAATTCTACAAAGGACAACGATGGTAAGTGGCTGATGATATACTGAGTAAAATTTCAGAATCCAATAAATGTAAACTTTATAAATTCGAATAGGTGTCTTTAAGGCCCGTTCAACAGCTTATGCTGCCCAAACGTTTCTTCGGCACGTATTTTTCCTAGCGCATGGTGTAACCGACTTTTCAAAATATTCAAGGCAAAAATTATGCAATCATGCATTTGACTAAAAAATAAAATGAACACATTTGTGTAGTTAGTATAGTTTGTAAAATTCATAGAGTGTCGATTAAAAAATAATTTTGGTTTACACTTCCAGTAAATATTGTTCCAATCCGAGGTTCAAAGTGTTCTATGACATATTAGGCTTCAAATAATTAACGGCATAATTAAAAGACAAACCCACATATTGTTCAACACCTGAACGCCTAAACTCAAAAAATAATATAGTTGTTATGCGGCAAGGTAGGCATTGAAAAATCAATTTATTGAATACAGTTATTTACACTGTATTGTAAATCTGTAGAGCTGGTACGGTTGTGTAAACCAGGCCCGTAGCCAGGATTTTGTTTCGGGAGGGGCTTTATATTGGGTTCACATACGCACATGGATTCTACGACGTATCTACCGATTTTGCTGTACTGGTCCACAAAACTTATATACTAAAAAACATTGCATAAGTGTAGTTACAAAATATTTGAAGTTCTTCAAATTTTTCTGAATTTTAGACTTTAAGGTTCTAAAACTAAAATAAGTCTTGTTCGAGCTGCTAGATTTTCTATGAAAGAAGGCCAAGTTTTACAATACTTGACGTCTGTAGCGGTCTGTAGTATCTCATATACCTATGGATTCGCAAAGTTTTTATTAACATTGCACAAAACATAGTTGAGCAGCTAATGATACGAACTTTATGACGTATTAGGGTTAAGTTTACAACGAATTTTGTATCATAAGAGTATAACACTAGTAAATAGTACACGCAGTATTGCATACCAATCATTCGATGACTTATCACTTCACTGAACCTGAAATAATTGTTATCAGAAGTCTTGAGTCATTTGAATACACGAGGTCGAATATTACCCCAGCTCAAAATCTTTTAAAATAATTCATTTTATTTGTTTAATAGGGTTTCAGCAGAGAATCCCTCAAATTTTATGAAACGAGCGCTAGAAAAAATTGGGGTTGAGACGGTTCAATAAGTTGACTCCGAAAAACTCAAAAATTCCCATTTAACAATAAATTGAATAACTTTCGCAATTTTAATCCGATTCAAACAAACACGTGCTTATTTTCATTGAATGTTAACAAGCTTTTAGCTTTTCTAAAAATACAATTTAATGAATTGCTTTATCGTGCCAAAATTTTGGTCAAACGCTAACTTTCTTCTACTGTAACAGCACCCACCCCAGGCAGGAACCCTATATCGCAGTAACGACGATGAAACACTAGATAGCGGACGTCTCGTCCCGCTTCTCGGGCCGCCTACGTTTTGCATGATCCTCGCTGTTGCGTTCGTTTCCTTCACCGACTTTTCGCAGGCCTAGTCGACGTGGTTATTGAAGCTCAACCTGTCGTCTCGACTCCACTTTGCTTCAGTGCACGCTTCGATGCAATCACGTGCCCTGTGACGGTGATCTGCATCCGCTGGGCCGCTTTGCAGTTGCTGTTGGTCATCACATCCACATCCGTCTTGTGGTGAGTTATCTGCAGCTTGACCGCGTTCATCCAGTTCTCGATCGCGTCTACTATCTCTGTCACCGACACCTTCACTTCATCTAGTGTCTCACCCATCACCGTTAGTGACACGTCGTCCGCGAAAGCCACGATTTCCTGGGTAGCCGCAGTGTCAAGACCCCATCAAACATCCCATTCCAAAGAGTTGTACCGAGAAGGAAGGCCCGAGGAACGTCCGCTGTGACTCGCGTTGACTTCTGCCCTTCGTTTTTCTCGTATAGTAGCACTCTACTCTGGAAGTAGCTCTTCAGGATCCGGCATGGTCATTCTGTACAGCGCTGCGGCGATGGCTTCCCAACTGGCGCTATTGAACGCATTCTTCACATGTATCGTAACTACAGCGCAGTATCGATCTTCTTCTCTAGCTTCCGTTGCCTTCTCAGCACTTATGAGCATTGTCCGAGTTAGTTCCAATGTCGATACTTCCTTACGGAATCCGAACTGCATCTTGGACAGTCCGCACTCACCCTCCGTGCGTTTCATTAGCTTGTTAAGGATAATTCTATGAGTGAATCCAGCAAACATATAGGCCTATACGAGGCTGGATCGCTCGGTGACTTCCCTGGCTTTGGCAACAACAACAGCTTCAGTACCTTCCACATTTCGAGGAAATTGCCTTGATCTAGATTTTTCTGCAGCACCATCCCGATCGTGTCCGGATATTACAGGATCAGACTTTCAGCGCCGCGTTTGGTATACCATCCGGATTGAGGTTTCATTGATATTAGTTGCATCGACGCTTATTTGAACTCTTCGTTAGACACTTGCCACTCGGCTGTGTTTGCTGTTTCTTCTTAGCCGTACGGTGTCGGTGACCAGGTAGTTGGATCGTGCTTAAGAGATCCTCAACGATTATCTTTAGCTTATCCCGGCAGATTTCAGTTGGCGTCGACGAGTCCTCATCTTCGCCATCACGACTCGGTACGCGTCCCCCAGGGATTGGCGTTTACTTCTCAGCACAGCTGCTTATAACAAACTGGCTTGCTAAGCTTGATCTCCCATTTTAAAGCGGTCCTAGCTTCTCGAAACGTCACTTGCGCTGCTCTCTCACTCTCCGATCATGCTCTCTGAGCCCGCCTTCTGGCTCTGAGGTAAGCAGAATGTAACGTACTGAGCTACTCATTAAACCAGTAAGCTGGACGCCGTCTACTGCGTGGTTCTAGTTTGCGCGGCGTTGTAACGTCACAAGTCGTCAGAATTACAGACACAGACTAGCGAAGTGTCATAAATTGCAGCCAAACGGTCTGTCAAAAAGTGCAGCCAAACGAGCATGATGGTTTTGTGAGGGGAAGTGCAAGAGGAAGCCCATGTAAAGCTTATGGGAGCTTCCGTGATGCCAGTTTACATTCATGGTTGCTAGTTTTACTGTTTTTCTCTCCGCTAGTCTGTTATATAAAATGTCTGTAGTCAGAATATTTCTTATTAGATCAACCGCATCAACGTTTTTGATTCTTCTGTCCGGCCGAAGTGACTCAACAAAGAGGTCTTTGTTGAAGGTTTTCATCTTCCTCTTTAGCTTGCTGGTCTCTCTGTGCAGTTACAGGGTTCCGTTGGTCGATGCGGTAACGAATCGCCTAGGGGTCGCTATGGGGATACGCACACTCTAGTCCATGTTCACCGTCAGTGAAGGAGTGCAGAATGTGGCGGAATTTCTCTCGGTACCGATGTTCGATTCGTGAAACAATTAGCTCCCAGTGTTGTCACGATACGAGGAGCCATTTACCTCCCCGCTTCGCCGCGATCTACTCGATGTAGTCGAGCCGGAAAGTAGGTGCCGAGGTCTACCGACAATTTTCACTACAAGGAACTATTTTCAGAAGATAGATAGAAGATCGTTTTATTTGCATACTTTGAGAATTCAATTAAAAATATTATTATTTTCAAATTTAATTAAAATATTTCGGTGGGGGTGGGGGGTTTCCCCAAACCTACTATTTCGCTGTACCTATCTCCTCGTTGGTAAGGTTAATCTGTCTGTTCACCGTTTTGTACCACGGGTCCTAACCGCATTAATGATAAATAAGTCGGCCACACAGCTAAAGCCAATAAGTGTTGGCGCCCTGTATGCGGTGAAATTTGGAGTGAGAATAGAAAATCAAGTAAAATATGCCAAAAATAATTAAACTCTTGAACTTCTAAATCGATTGTATTTCACAAGGATCGTTCTCTATTGTTAATACTATCGAACTTATAACAGTGTTATCCAATTAGTACAATGTTCCAGAGCCGGTGGGATGCGTAGGTAGTATGGGTAGGGGAGAATTACCCCCTCGAAGGTTTGGAACAAACCAAAACATAAGATTAACCACGTATGTGTCTTGCGTATAAAAATCCTTACGTTGGAAATCTTCGATGTAAAACAATTGCATATTTTTATTCAGATACAAATTTCTTTGCTATACAATTTATTTTTTTGAGAATATGGGATAATAATTAGGATTTGTTTGAAATTTGGAATTATTTTTTATATTTTTACTCATGGGAATACATTTTGACACATCTACATTAGACTGGTTCAATTTTTGACATTTAGCTCCACCAAGCTCTACTGATTCCTTTTATGGCTCTTAGTAATTGTGCAAATTTTGGTACCGATCGGTTGTGTCTACGGACACTCCAAAAATTTCAAAGTTTATATGGAAATTAGTATGGAAAATCGGTTAAAATTGAAAGTAAATTCTTAAAAAATCACCTCATCAATCAATTCATGAGAACACTATATATTGTAAGTCTGTGAAAATTCGCTGAGAAAAGTTATTAACTAAAGAAGCAGCATGACTTCAAAACAGGTGGATTTTACAATTAATCATAGCACTTTGAAATTTTTGGAGGATCCGTAGACACAACCGATCGGTACCAAAATTTACACAATTACTAAGGGTCATAAAAGGAATCAATAGAGCCTGGTGGAGCTAAAAGTCAAAAAGTGAACCAGTCTAATCTACATCTTAAAACAAGGAATTCAGATCGACCGACAAATAATATTAACGCAACTTTATGCAGACTATGGGATGCAGTTAGAAATATTTTTAAGGACAATATATACAATGTGTAATGTTTCAACATGAACAATCATTTTATTAAAAATTGGAACAAGGAGAAACAATAACTAGACAATCAGCAGACTTTTTAAAAGGAAAGCAAAAGATAAAAAGAAATTAAACTTGTAGTTTTGTAGCAAACGGAAGACCACTCTCAGGACATGAACCGGATCGCCGACTGCCCTCCTTGGATCCGCTGGGAACTCTTGGGATCACATTTGCAGGTAGCTGTTTAGCAAGTCAACCAAAAGAGAAGATATAAACACAGATAACAGACTTTTAGGCTCGATTTGAATCGTGTGTAAATACCCGCTACTGAGATTCCGAATAAATCAGACGTCTGAAACACGTTTGGCAAACCTTTGTAGATGGCGCAGTGATCAATACAATGCAGTTGGAGTGCAGCTGTTAAACACGTATAGCAAACGCAGATGGCAATAGTGCAACATGGATTTCCAACGTTTATCAATTTGAAAGTTTACACAGGGTTTTAAAGAAATTTTGTTATAGCCGAAACGTCTGTTATCTGTGATATAAATAAATTTGTGATAGCCAGCACATCTCGGACTAGAACCCGGTCGAAGGGATTCGTTTACCGGAGATCTGGCGCCACACACTTAGAAAAAATCGTGTAAATTTACGTCTCCTGACCATGACATATACAAGCATCAAAAATTACATAGCTTTACGTTTGATTTTAATTTTTCATGTTGAATTTTGCGAGTCACGTAATTTTACTCCATATAGGACGTTTGTTTAAAATGTGGAGGAGTGTAATTTTATGGCGCTGCGCATGGAACGTACATATTTAAAATTAAACAGAACACGGGTATATTTCGTCATTTTGACAATTACGGTTTGTTAGATTGTGGCAAGTGTGGAATTGCCTCAACGGAAAAATTCAGATTTTTTTGGTGTGTAGAACAGTAGGCGCACGACCCGACAACATGTTTAATGTCGCGATAGCTGTCATCGCAAGCGCAGATAACACTTTCCACCACACCAATACTAAGGAGATGCGCATTCAACGTATAATGATTGCCACCCGTAGGAAGTCACTACCTTCATCCTTCCTTTTAAACCAAGGTTGGTTGATGCCTTTGGGATTCCTAAATTTCCATTATCCCACGAAAGTTGCCAATTTTCGAGCGTCCTCTGACAAAAAATACTAAAAAAAATCGTTAAAGCCGTGCCATCTTCCACAAATATTACCTTCTAATGATTAAGTGCCCGCCTTCTCTTTACCATTCTAATCTAAGTGCCACTTTTCCAATTACCCGGAATAGTACAATGCGAAAGAACTCAAACTAATAGGAACTCCTATTAGTCCACTTATTTTCTCCAGGAAAATAAGGAGTTCTTTCCATGCTCCATCGATCGAAGCGCCTACTTGGAACTGTAACGATGTGGACATGGCCGTATAAAAGCATAAGTTTTGTGGGGAGAATGCTTAGTGCGAGTATCTTTGCTGTCAGATAAATTTGTGTATTTGAAGAACAAATATTTTTACATTATTATATTTTGATCGCGAAACGCCTATCATTTGAATGTGAATCTACGTGGAATGCTGTTGTCGCCGATAAAGGATTCTTAGTTCCATGTATTCCGATCAAAGGCCGAATCGAGTACACAGCGTTGGGCCCAGCTGCAAGATGAAATATTGTTTCTCTCGTTAATCCGTTGACGAACCGGTACCAATAACCACGTTTTTCAGTTTGCATCAAGTTTTTTATTTGCGTTTCTAAAAAGTCTTCATAGGACCTTTTCGCTTACAATTCTGAGCACTCTCTGACAATAACGGAGTGTGAAACCGTCCACGGTTGCTAGCGCCGGATATTCGTTTCGGCTGACCTTTAATCGCAGTGTAGAGAAACCAGCCAGTCAAAACGTTGGACACTTACACCAGAGGAATTTCTTATTTTGATTCGATTGTTTCGGATATAGTGGACGCGTTGCTCTTTCGATAAACGTGCTTGGCCGCGCTGGTAGGCATTCGTTTTATTTCCACTGTATTCAAGATGGTCATATTGAAATTGTCGCGAATATTACGCAGTAAGATAGATCAGTTATCAGAATGAAGACAACCCCTACGACATAGCGTGGGAGTTGAAGTCTTCTAGAACCAGCTGAGGTGCGATGTATATAGAAACAATATCAATAAATCTTTGTCTATGTTTCGGATTTAATAAGCGACATTTTCCACACCGTGCTTTATTTCTACAAGGGGCCCGTTGGTTGCAGTTTATTCCCCGCAGTACAAAAAGGCGAACAAATAGACGAGCCCTATTCAAAAGAACAAATCCGGCGAAAGGCTCGAAATGAACCCGATGGAAAATATGTTTTCTATTATTCCTCGGTTTTGCTGAACGCAATTGCTTGCATACCAGAATTTTCACTGACTGAAGCACAGGGATCTGGAAGAAGCACTTCCTATTTCGCAATTAGGGCCCTTCTCGGAGACTATACCATCAATCTCGACTTCCCGGGCGGGTACGTAGATAAAATACTTTTTCGTGCACGGTCGAGTGTTGTGTAGTTAGATCACGCGATATATCGATGATGTTAAATGGTTTGTCTTTGGCCGAACGTAGACCATCCAGGGGCCGGTTGTATTAGATATAATTAGCATAAAAAATTAGCCCTATCGGCATTATTTTTGCCATCGGAGAAATATTCAAAACGACCTCCACTATCTTCCCATTAGTCAACACTATCATGCGGGCTTCAGTACCCGCGAAAGGAAGGCTGGGAACGGAAAATCAATGCAACGGAATTCAAAAGAATGGAGTAGTTGGTACTGAGCTGTGTATTCAACAAACACATTTTCGCTGAGCCGTCAGACATACAGACCTGTTATCAAAGGGTGTTTCCAAATAGCCACCAGATATTATCAGGGAATTTAAATTTTCACTTACACACGCCATGGTTGAATTTCCGTCAGTACGGGAAGAAATCACTCCGAATCTTACTACCCACTCGGGAAAAAGGTGTTCCGCCGGCCCTGCAAGGTTCCTAATATGAATAAACTGGAAAAAATTGATTTCTAGTCATGTTTAGTATTTCAATAAACATTTCACTTCGCTAACAGAAGGCTGAATCTGACATCACTCGAAAGCAAATGATATTGTGTCCCTTGCAAAGTAATCCATTTTCGATGATTATCTGTCTATCCTGAGTGTGGGATCTGTTAGATCCCGGGGCCTCTGACTCTAGCCAAGTGTGTTCATTCGTCCTTGGATGGAGGAAACTTCTCCGATAGAGACTAAGAAAGCAGTAGTGGACGACACGACGCGCTCGGAGTTTGACATTGAAATAATTTCACCCACAAAAAACCTGTTTTAATCCACCTAGTGGTGCAATTGTGCCTTTTTAATTTGTCCAAACTACGATTCCATGGCTGGTTGTGTTCAATACAACGATGGAAATGTATATTACATATTCAGTACGATTTGCACATACATACAATGAATTGACAGCTAAGATCTTGAGATACTATGTGTCGACACTAAAACATCGCTTGAAACCAGCGGCGGATCAAAGAGAAAGATTCGGGGGGTCCGAACCCTGCCGAAAATTTTCAACTTGTTAAAAAATTTTAAACTAGTTTTAATTTTAAAGTAGCAACCCCTTATTGCATACTCCTATGTAAGCCTTTATAGGTCAAAACAAATTTTTGGCCGGGATTAGGTTGACGATTTTTAGAGCGATTGCATAACCTTCCTATATGAGAAAGGTAAAGTCCAAAAAGTCAATTTCCGGCCAATTTTTTTTTTTCGAGATTTCATCAAATCAAATCAACGTTTTATGCATTTTAAAGTCATTTGGCATCAAAAATGCAAATTCGATTTTGAAATTTTCACTTACTCCCCCCTTTGAGAATTTTTCATTTCAGTTTATATGGGAATTTGCTGTGTGGTCGCACTCTTAAACCCGTAACTCCGGAACCGGAAGTCCAATCAACAAAAAATTCAATAGCTGCCGATGGGAAGATTGTACCTTTCATTTGAGACTAAGTTTGTACAAATCGGTCCAGCCATCTCTAAGAAACAGAGGTGGAATTTTTTCCACATACACACATACACACATACATACATACATACATACACACATAACTCCGCTAGCGTATGACGGATCCCAATAGTAGCATGTCTGTAATAACATACGTACATGGAACTATTGAGATCCAGAGCTACAGGTCCAAAGCCCTGGTAAAGGAGGATGGTTGTGATGATCCGGGCCGAGATCACCACGTAAAGCAAGGTAGGGCATAACCCCAATTCCAAGGCGTGAAGCGACCCGTGCCGAGGGATGAGTGATCGAGGGGGTGAAAAAGATGCTCGATCGTTAACGGAGCCTGTGGGGTACCTGGGCAACCCCCACAGTAAGCGTCCCTTACCACGCTAATGCGGAGCTCTGGCGTGGCGGACATATATTTCTCGCGCTACTCGTGGGAATTTTCATGGAGCAAAATAAAAATAAAAATAAACAGACGGAGGTGCCAAACCCCTTCGCAAGAGGTGGTTTGGCGAGGTCTCCCCCCCGTGGGGAGAGTAGTGGAACGATGAGTGCTGTACTCGAAAGCACCAGTGACCCCCCAGCAGCGGTAGGCAATACCCCTACCAATGCATCGGAGGGGCCAATAGCTGCGATGCGCAAAGTAGCGAAGCAACTCGATGCTATAATCGACTTCGCTAGCGCAAAGCAGAACATAGCCAAGGAGTTGAAGTTGAGCCTTCTGGAGCTCCGGAAAGCTGTTCGTGTCGCAAGACAGGAACAGCAGGCATATGTTGAGAGAGTGGAATGTCGGGAGAGGCCCGACAGAGAAACCCAGACAGTGGCCTCCAATAGGGAGGAAAGAGAGAAGGTTAATAGAGGTTCACAGACAGTGGCCTTTACCTTCTATGGAGCAGCCACGTCGATCGGAGCGGCGACCGAGTTCCCCTCGAAGGGAAAGGGAAAGGGCAATCGCAAGACGGCATCGAATGCGAAGCGCCCTAGGAAGTCGCCAGGAGAGGGTGCCAAAACCGACACCACTCGGCGTGCAACCGTCAAGGTCAAACGCCGCCTGGGTGAGGTAAGCGAGGGCGAGAGTGACCTCGCTGTTGAGAGCGATGGTACCAGCAACCCGGCACGACCGGGGCAGGGGGGCTCAAACCCCTGGACGCTGGTTACCAAGAAAAAGCCGGCACCGAAACCGGAGGTACCGCGGCCTGCGAGGAAGGCCAAGGACAGAGGCGAAGCCTTGTGGTTAAAAACCGACAAGGACAAATACGCCGATGTCCTTAAATCGATGAAAGCGGCCGAAAGCCTCTCGGCCCTTGGGCAGGATGTGCGTAGCGTAAGACGCACCAACACGGGAGAGATGCTCCTGGTGTTGAAGCGAGGCGCACAATCAAGTGCAATATACAAGGCCTTGGCCCAAGAGGTCCTTGGTGAGGGCGCCCAAATCAGGTCGCTAGGTGCGGAAACAACTCTCCAGTGCAAACACTTGGACGAGTTCGCGACCGCAGAAGACGTCGCCGCAGCCGTCAAGGAGCAATGCGGCGTCACAATCGAGCGGGCCTCTGTGCGATTGAGGGACGGACCCTCTGGCACCCAAGTAGCCTACCTCAGGCTACTGAATGCGGATGCCAAAAAGGTAACCGAGAAAGGGAAGCTGAAGATCGGCTGGTCGGTATGCCCTATTAGTATACCCCAGCCGCCTTCAGTGGACAGGTGCTATCGGTGCCTAGAATCCGGCCATAAAGCTTACGAATGCAAAGGCCTAGACAGGAGTAAGCTATGTCGTCGATGCGGCGAGGAGGGGCATAAAGAGCGGGGGTGCACTAAGGCATATAAGTGCCTTATCTGCACCTCTAAGAAGCAAGCCCATAAACATGCTATGGGCGGACCTTCGTGTCCCTTCGGCGAGTTAAATAAGAAGAAGCCGTGAGAGTCACACAGCTAAATCTTAACCATTGTGCAGCAGCCCAACAGCTGCTGTGGCAGTCGGTCTCGGAGTCGAGGACAGATGTCGCCCTATTATCAGACCCGTACAGCATCCCTGCCGGCAACGGCAATTGGGTGTCGGACGGGTCTGGAATGGTGGCAATCTGTACAACGGGAAGGTTCCCGGTTCAAGAGGTAATACACCCCTCCGCCGAGGGTGTGGCGATTGCCAAGATCAATGGTGTGTTCTATTGCAGCTGCTACGCCCCACCAAGGTGGCCAATAGAACAGTTCTACCAGATGATCGACAGGCTCTCGTCGGACCTCGTGGGCCGGAAACCGGTAGTAATAGCGGGAGACTTCAACGCTTGGGCAGTGGAGTGGGGCAGCCGCTGTACAAATAGCAGGGGTCAAGCGCTAATGGAAGCGTTTGCGAAACTCGATACTGTGCTAGCTAATGATGGCTCCGCTAGTACATTCCGTAGAAACGGAGTGGAGGCGTGGATTGATTTGACCTTTGCCAGCCCGAGTCTGGCTCCAGGCATGGAATGGAGGGTAGACGAAGGCTACACCCATAGTGATCATTTAGCAATCCGCTTTAAGATCAACTATGGTGTGCAGCATCCGAGGGCGGGAGATCCCTGTCAGGTACGCGGGTGGAAGTCCAATCACTTCGACAGCGAAGCTTTCACCGCGGCCCTGGGACTGGAGGCCAACACCGACAGTCTAAGCGGGGATGCGCTGGTAGCTGTTCTATCACGCGCGTGCGACGCCACTATGCCGAGAAAAACACTGCCAAGAAACGGTAGATGCCCGGTATACTGGTGGAGTGCCGAGATTGCAGCTCTACGGTCAGCCTGTCTCAGAGCTAGACGTAGGATGCAAAGAGCTCGCACCGAGGATGCAAGAGAGAACCGCCGTGAAGTGTTTCGAGCTGCGAAATTAGCCCTTAACAAGGCTATTAAAAGCAGCAAGAGAGCGTGTTTCGACAACCTGTGTGAGAGTGCCAACGCGAATCCGTGGGGTGACGCCTACCGGATTGTGATGGCCAAGACCAAAGGGGGCTCCTCACCCCCAGAACGGTCTCCGGACCGGTTGGCAACGATTATCGAAGTACTCTTCCCGTCTCGAGCCACAAGCCCCTGGCCACCTGCACTACGAGACAGTGCGGGCACGGTCGAAATGGTGGCTCCAGTGACGAACGAAGAACTACTCGCAGTGGCTAAATCCCTAGCAATGAACAAAGCTCCAGGGCCGGATGGAGTTCCGAACAACGCTCTCAAGGCAGCGATCATAGCGAACCCGAACATGTTCAGGCTAGCTATGCAGAGATGCCTTGACGAGTGCCGTTTCCCCGATAGATGGAAAAGGCAGAAACTGGTGCTGTTGCCGAAGCCCGGGAAGCCGCCAAGCGACCCATCGGCGTACAGACCAATCTGTCTGATAGACACGACTGGCAAACTGCTTGAGAGGATCATCCTCAACAGGCTCACCCCGTACGCGGAAGGTACGGACGGTCTGTCAAGCAACCAGTTTGGCTTTCGGAAGGGTAAGTCCACAGTGGACGCTCTCAACTCAGTGATAAATACTGCCGAGATAGCGATCCAACGAAAAAGGCGAGGTATTCGATACTGTGCGTTAGTGACACTTGACGTGAAGAACGCATTCAACAGCGCAAGCTGGGATGCCATCGCGCTCTCGTTACACCGGCTTAGCCTACCGGTGGGTCTGTACCGGATCCTGGAAAGTTACTTCCAAAACCGCGTACTGCTATACGAGACCGATGCCGGTCAGAAAAGGGTTCCGATTACCGCCGGAGTCCCGCAGGGCTCGATCCTAGGCCCGGTGCTATGGAACCTCATGTATGACGGGGTTCTGAGACTGAAGTTCCCTCCTGGGGTCAAGATCGTCGGCTTTGCCGACGACGTAACCTTGGAGGTCTACGGGGAGTCAATTCCTGAGGTAGAACTAACCGCAGAACACGCGATTAGCACGGTGGAGGAATGGATGAGCGCGAGAGGCCTGGAGCTCGCTCATCATAAGACGGAGGTAGTTATCGTCAACAACCGCAAGTCGGCACAACATGCAGTTATCCATGTGGGAGAAGTCGCGATCACTTCACAGCGAAGTCTGAAGTCTCTCGGAGTCATTATAGACGACAAGCTGACCTTCGGCAGCCATGTCGACTATACGTGCAAGAGAGCGTCGACTGCTGTTGCGGCACTATCGAGAATGATGTCCAACAGCTCAAAGGTGTGCGCCAGTAGACGTAGGTTACTGGCAGGCGTTGCCGTATCTATCCTCAGGTACGGCGGCCCGTCATGGTCAAGAGCACTGAGGGTAACCAGTTACCTACAGAAACTGGAGAGCACCTACCGCGTGATGTGCCTCAGAGTGATATCTGCCTACCGCACGGTATCACACGATGCATCCTGCGTGATAGCGAGCATGATGCCAGTCGGGCTGGTCATTCGGGAAGATGAGGAGTGCTTTGAGCTACGTGGAAATAGGGGAGCCCGCGAGCGCACCAGGGTGACCTCGGTCGCCAGATGGCAGCGTGAGTGGGACAACTCCTCGAAAGGTAGGTGGACCCACCGGCTGATACCTAGCATATCGAGCTGGGTGGGAAGACCCCATGGGGAAGTTCACTTCCACCTGACACAATTCCTGTCAGGCCATGGCTGTTTCCGTCAGTACCTCCACAGGTTCGGGCACGCGGAGGTCCCAGTCTGCCCGGACTGCCCAGGTGTAGATGAAACTGCCGAACACATACTGTTCGTATGTCATCGGTTCGACGTCGAAAGAAGAGCAATGCTTGACGTCTGTGGCTGGGACACAACCCCGGATACCCTTATCCAGCGGATGTGTCAAACGGTGGAGAAGTGGAACGCAGTCTCGGCTGCTACCATCCAGATTGCCAGTAGGCTACAGGTAATCTGGCGAACCGAGCAACAGACGGCGGGCACGGCTAACTAGTGATTGGTTAGCTGGAGCGAAAAAGGCCAAGCGCAAAATAAGAGAGTGAATGGTCTGTTCATGCCGAGGTAGGTTGGCGCAGCGAATGGCAACCGCGTAAGGGGTAAACCCAGCCACCCCGAAGCAAGACAGAAGAGTGAGTGTATAGGCGTATAAGTGGACTGCCTCATGCCAAGACGGGAGGGTCGTAGCGTAGTATGTTGGAACTAAGCTATCGATGCCTCATGGCGTGGCAGAGGAGTGAAAGGGTGAGCATCCAAGTCAGTCTCACACTGCATGTTAAGGGTGAGCATAAAAGTCAGCCTCACAGGTTGGTAGCAAGCAAGGAATGAAAAAGGTGAGCACAAAAGTCAGCCTCGCATGGTATGTCAGAAGTGGGGCCTAAGAAAAATGTCCCACATGGGATGCCAGAGGGAGTGACAAAGGTACAATAGAGTGGCACGATTGAGAGTGAATCAGGTGATAGGGTGAGCACCCAAGTCAGCCTCACATGTATGGGTAGGGCGAGCACAAAAGTAAGCCTAGCAAGGAATGAGTAAGGTGAGCACACAAGTCAGCCTCGCATGGAACGTAAAAGGTGAGCACAAAAGTCAGCCTCATGTGGGAGTGTTTGAGAGCGAATCAAAGTGTGATTGAGAGAGCACCCAAGTAAGCCTCATACAGGATGTATGATCGCGCGAGTGAGAGTGAATGAGTACACTTAGTACAGCCATCCCCCCAGAAGTAATACCGAGAGGTAGTTCCTGGGAGGAATGATGGCGGAGCCCAATGGAGTTTAGTCGGTATTAATGGCTGGTCACCATTCGAGTCCGACACGCCCCCAGTGCACCCCGTGTGGTAGATTGGACCCTACCGTTAGCACGTGTACTGGGCTAGGACATAAAGGTCTTCTCCATTGTAAAAAAAAAAAAAAAAAAAAAAAAAATACATACACACACAGACATTTTCCGATCTCGACGAACTAGGTCGAATGGCATATGATATTCGGCCCTCCGGGCCTGGATCAGATTGACGATATTTAGAGCGATTGTATAATCTTTCTATATGAGAAAGGCAATAAAACAGTTATAGCAGTTTGATTTTGTACTTCCTTTATGTGCGCGAGATACATAGTGACAATTTCCAAATTACCAGTTTGTTCAAAGTTTCGAGTGGGTAATTACCCTCAGGATATCTTCAAAGAGGTAGTATTACTCATACTACCCACGTCATCCTCCGGCCCTGGGTGTGATCCTAGCTCTACGGGGCAAAATCTACAAAAAATACTCCCTTTTGCATTTTGGGATCATAGGTGGATAAAAACAAGTTTTTTCCTTATTCCAGATGCCTCTTCGGTGAACCTGCGCTACATGCCGAAAAGCCCGAGCAACGACTTCCTGCAGCAAATTTCACGGGAAGTCGTAGAGCTGATCAAAATGTCGCCGAAGTCAACGATGAAATTCACACGCTTCATTCCAGCCTATCACAACCACTTCGGAAAGCAGTGCCGCGTGGCCGACTATGGCTACACCCGGTTGATCGAACTGTTCGAGGCCCTCTCGCCGGTGGTGCAGGTGATGGGCGATGGTGAAAACCGTCAGATAACTCTCACCCATCGTACCCAGATTCGGCGGTTTACCAGTGATTTGCTGAAAATTCTTCGTGGTCAGCTAAACAAATCGATTATGCTCTCGCAGCTGCCAATTATTTTCTCACAGGTCCAGAATAGAATATTTGACGTGACGGACTATGGAGTTTGCGATATCTTCGACATCATCGATGGGTTGGTTTACAACAATTCTATTGTTACCAAGGTGTACAACGAGACGGATGTGCTGATATCGATTGTGAAACGGAAGCAAACACCTTTGGAGCTGGAGAAAACCTGCATCTTTGCCGGGGAGGTTGTGGAGCTGTTCAAGAATGCGCCCCAGTATTCGATACTGTTCAAAAAGTTTGTTCGCTCCTATCACTATCATTTCGGGTACCAGTGCCGCCTTAGTGATTATGGACTGATGAAGTTAGCGGATCTGCTGGAAGCTATCTCTGGGGTCGTTGAGGTAATGAACCATAGTTTACTAAATAGAAAAGTGTTGATGTTTTTTTTTATTCTCAGATGGAGCAAAGTAACGATGAAGATCGTAAAATATTTCTCAATAACAGAATTGCGATACGGATTTTCGCAGAACAAGTGCAGGACATCATAAAACATTTTAACGGGAACAGCGTGTCGATGATCCGTTTGAGTGAAATACTCAATTACCACAAGAACAAATACGGCTATCAGCTACAGCCGTGCTGTCTGGGGTATTCTAATATGTACGACGCCATAAAGGCACTTCCATATATGGAAATCTTCGAATCCAGCAACGATTATATTGTTATTTCGCATATGGAAGACCCAGCTTTTCGCCTTCGGTCCTACGCTGCCTGCCTTTGCATTGTGGACTCACACAAGGACCGTTTACCGATTGTCGATTTTCTCCGAAGCTATATGACTAAATTTAAAGAAAGCCTATCCGAGAAACAGATTTACGATATGAAGCACGCCATAACGGTAGGTCGATCGATGATTGATTTTCCCAAAGGGTCATTATTAATCCTAATCTCTTTGCATGTTTTCCTTTACTGATTTCGCCGGTTTGCAGATTGAACTAGATAAGGGAAGCCAAACTGTGACGTTGTCATCGATGATGAAGTTTATCGTTCGCATCATACAGGTGCTCAAGCAGCGAAGTCCGATCAATCTGTTGGATTTGAAGCATGCCCTGAATATGTCCCTCTGCACATGTTTCGAGTTTGGTGAGTAGTAGGCGTGTATGAGAGAGAAGAAGCAAATAATTACCTATTTTGCATTTTTCCTCCTGAGATCGATTAGGTGCGGGTGATATTGCTTTCCGCAGCAGCTTATGTATTTTCTTCAATGACGTAAACAAGGAGTGTATTATAAGCTTTATGTTGGGTGATTTTTTTGTCATTTGATTGTCGGTTCAGTTAGAATATCCATAATAATTTCTAGTCACAAGTAGTAATAATAATAAACAAAAGTGTGAATAGCTAGAATTGAGTAGACTGCAAGCAGAGCTCGCTCAGAAAATTTTCATTTGTATCTATTCCAACTTGAATCACCGCCAAACAGACTTAATTTGTCAAAGTTATTTGCATTAGTAGTAGGCTGGCTCCATCTGCTCCTTATCATTGGTGTTGAATTGACTCTAGTAATACCACTGCCTAAATTCACTTTTCGATTTTTTATTTTCTCAGGCTATCCCAACATTTCCACGCTCATCGGCGCTTTCCCGGACATATTCACCGTTAGCAACAATTACGTTCACGAGAGAGCCGATGTTGAACTGAATCGCGACTGCATTTGTAAGAGCACCAACAGGAAACCATTAATTACTAGCCATGACTTTACAGCCTAAATCTTTCATTTCAGTGAGCAAAGCTTGCTACTCCTGCGAGGAAAAGTTTTCCCCCGCGGCAGGAGTGATGTCTTTACCCGCCAACATCCCCACCCCCGCGAGCAGTAAAATGCTCGTTGACGAAAATAAATGTTCCTCCGTTTCGATGACTAACGATTTTAGAAATTTATTCTACAGTCGCCAGGAAGCGATTGCCCAGCATCAATTACACCACCACCAACAACAACATCAACAGAAACCCCTCCAACCCTTACAACCGACACAGCAGATGAACCACCAACCGCCGGTTCCGTTTTATCCGAACAACCGCTTCAGCAGTCCGATGTTGAATGGCAGTTATAACCTGGCCGGAGTGCCATCCTCCTCGGTTTCCTCTACGGCAATGACCGCCAACTTGATGACTAATCATAATCAGACGCTGATTATGAAGAACCACAATAAGGAAAACCTTTACTACGGGTACAGTGGAATGCAGCTCGAACAGCAGACTCAACAGTATCAACAGCTGTTGCAGCAGCAGCATCAGCAACAATCCGCAAACTCACAGACCAAATTCGCTGCGATGACCGCGAATGTGTGTAGTGTTGCTGCAAATATTTCAACTGTGACCGCGAATCCAGCGAGAGAAGGCCCCGATCAGACCGCAATGGTCAGTAGCAGCTCAACGGCGGCAGTGTCCACGACTGGCGGTGTCCTGCAAAATTCTACGAGCAAACTGTACGAACGCAGACAACAGCAGTCAACGGTTTTACAATATCTCAATTGTAACAGTTTCGGATGCGGACTATTGTCGGAGTTTTACGAGCCACCGAAGCCGGACACACCGCCATCACGGGTGAGTTGTTTTTTTTTATTTAGATCGCCCCTAAGAGCCATATAAAAGCTATAGTACGATGGTGTCAGAGCTGCAACCGAAATGACGTTGGAATATTCTTCAGGTCGTCAATTCAAAAGTAGTAAATTTTATGTGTTGCTGCAACAGGTGAATACCTATATTATTTCACAAATGAGCGACCGAACATGCTTCGTAAACAAGCTTCAAATATATTAGAATGTAAAAATCGGATATGGACTTGAAGTAGAATAGAAGTTCTTCGTCCTTCGATGTGAGTTGTTTAAAAACCTATAGTATAACAAAGATCTATCCGATTCATGCAAAGTACTTTATACTAAAGATATATAAACTTTTCATCTCAAGCATAACGTTATACGGATTTTCCTGCGAACGAATTGTGTATTTTGTGTTTACGTGTTTACGTTAGATTCCTACTTTGAGAAGAAGTGAGGCATTGAAAATTAATCCGAAGAAATAGGTCGGAATATTAAAATATAATATTTCTAACTCTGGTTTAACTTGATGAAAACTAATTCTGTTTAGTCTTCCTGAAAGGAATTTGGGACGAGTTGAAAATGGGATATGCCTTTTTGATTTGAAATCAATACATTGAAAAATATTCATATTTTTTTTTATTCAAATCGTTTATTTGATAAGGCACGTTGCGTTAGCTTAAAGGTGCCAATTTTGTTTTGTTTTACATTTTAAATTGCTTAAAACTAGGGGATTACATATTGATTTTTTTTAAAATGAAACTAATGCGATTTTATAGCTATCTTATATATCTACACAAGGGGATAATATTGTTTTCGTAAGATTAGGGGGGTCATTTAGTTTTTGTGGCAATATGGTTTGACATTTTTATCAGTGAGATTATTGGAGCAAATAATGTTTAATTAAGGGGGACAATTTTTTACGACTAACTTAAAACTAGGCATAACTAGAGGGCATGATTGAATTTTGTAAAGATTCGTAATTATAGTTATTTTTGTGGGTAGTAGAGTCGGGCAATTTCAACGAGATTATATAATATAATAGTTAAAACTAGAAGAGACAAGAAGAGCTAAATGCTTCGTGATGATATTGGGGGGGTAGGGGTGTTACTTCTGGGTATAAGAGTCAGGGGAGGGAGGGTAGACAAAGATGGCAGGGAGAGAAAATTATTTCAGTTTCAGGCATCGTGAGATCAACGGATGGATTACAAACTCGGGTGGCCTTCATCAGGGGAATCATGTACTGGGACGCCGGGTGGTCCTCCTCAAGATGGCAGGGGTTTTTCCAGACGATTTCGTAGTACGGCTCAGATGTGGATCGGCTACATTTCGAGTTAAGCGTGTTATGTTCGTGCCGTAGGTCCCGTGTTTGTTGGCTCATTCGATACAGATGCTTTGATACAGGTGGAAGAGAGTTCTGAGAATGATAAGGAAAATAAGAAGGGGCAGTTAGACTTGTATGTTGATGGTTTTGAGGAACGTGTATATAAGGGACATATAGAGGACATCGCGGCTTGCCAGCATATCTCGAACCGGGACGTTGGTTGGTCTTCCTCGGGCCCGCAGGGTATCCATTAGCCGAGACCTAGCGGAACTGTACTCGGTGCACGCCCAGACAATGTGCTCGATGTCGTGATAGCCGTCGCCACAAGCGCAGATACCACTATCCACGAGCCCAATACGCCGGAGATGTGCATCCAGCGTGTAATGGTTTGCCATGAGTCGGGACATCACACGAATGAAGTCACGACCCACATCCATCCCCTTGAACCAAGGTTTCGTCGATACCTTAGGGATTATCGAATGTAGCCACCTTCCCAGCTCTCCACTGCTCCACGAAGTTTGCTAACTTTCGAGGGTTCTCTGATGAGTAATAATGAAAAATTCGCTGAAGCAAATTGGTCTTTCGTAAACGTCTCCTTCTAAGGCACCCACCTTAGCTAAGGAGTCTGCCTTCTCATTGCCCGGAATGGAGCAATGAGAAGGAACCCATACCAAGGTAATCTGGAAAGAGTTGTCAGATAAAGCACTCAGTAGCTCCCGTATTTTCCCCAAAAAATACGAGGAGTGCTTGCCTTGTTTCATCGAGCGAATAGCGTCAATGGAACTGAGGCTATCCGAAACGATGAAGTAATGGTCTGCGGGTAATGTTTCAATGACTCCAAGGGTATACTGAATGGCAGCTAGTTCTGCGGCGTAAACTGAAGCAGGGTCACTGAGTTTGTAGGAGGCGGTGAACTTTTGATTGAAAATACCGAAGCCAGTGGATCCTTCGAGGTTTGATCCGTCAGTATAAAACATCTTAGAACAGTCGACTTCTCGGAATTTATTATAAAAAATGTTTGAAACCACTTGTGGGCGTATGTGGTCCGGAATTCCACTAATCTCGTCTTTCATGGATGTGTCGAAGAAAACAGTAGATTCAGAAGTATTTATGAAATGCACACGGTTGGGATTGTAAGAAGAAGGGTTAATATTCTGCGCCATGTAGTCAAAGTACAGGGACATGAAACGGGTCTGAGAATTGAGCTCAACAAGCCTTTCGAAATTTTCAATCACGACCGGGTTCAAGATATCGCATCGAATGAGCAATCGATATGAGAGTTCCCAAAATCGATTTTTCAACGGGAGAACGCCCGACAGCACTTCGAGACTCATCGTATGGGTCGACTGCATGCACCCTAAGGCGATACGCAAACAACGATACTGAATTCTTTCGAGTTTGATGAAATGTATGTTCGCGGCGGAGCGAAAGCAGAAGCATCCGTATTCCATTACCGACAGTATCGTTGTTTGATACAACCTAATTAGGTCTCCTGGGTGGGCACCCCACCATGTTCCGGTTATTGTACGAAGAAAGTTGATCCTTTGTTGGCATTTCTGTTTCAGATACCGAATATGGCATCCCCAAGTACCTTTCGAGTCGAACCAGACCCCTAGATATTTTACTGTGAAGACCTGAGCGATAGTTTGACCCATTAATAGAAGCTGTACTTGTGCTGGTTCACGCTTCCTTGAAAATACAACTAGCTCAGTTTTCTCCGTGGAGAATTCGATGCCCAGCTTAATAGCCCAAGCAGACAAATTGTCCAGGGTATTCTGTAATGGTCCTTGTAGATCGACAGCTTTGGGTCCCGTAACAGACACCACGCCATCGTCTGCAAGTTGCCTTAACGTGCAGGAATTGTCAAGACATTCATCAATGTCGTTGACATAGAAATTGTATAAAAGGGGGCTTAGACATGAGCCCTGGGGAAGGCCCATGTAGCTAAATCGTGATGTCGATAAGTCACCATGCGAAAAATGCATGTGCTTTTCCGACAACAAGTTTAGTAAAAAGTTGTTTAAAGTCGCTGAAAGACCATGCTGGTGCAGCTTCTCTGAAAGAATGTTGATCGAAACTGAATCAAAAGCCCCCTTAATATCTAGGAACACTGATGCCATCTGCTCTTTGCTAGCATAGGCCATTTGAATTTCAGTTGAGAGCAACGCAAGACAATCGTTCGTCCCTTTGCCTTTGCGAAAGCCAAATTGTGTATCTGACAGTAAGCCATTTGCTTCGACCCAATTGTCGAGGCGAAACAAGATCATTTTCTCGAACAACTTCCGGATACAGGATAGCATTGCGATCGGACGGTACGAATTGTGGTCGGAGGCTGGTTTTCCTGGTTTTTGGATGGCGATGACCTTCACTTGTCTCCAATCGAGTGGGACAATGTTAGCCTCGAGAAACTTATTAAATAAGTTCAACAAGCGTCTCTTGGCAGAGTCAGGCAGATTCTTCAACAAGTTGAATTTGATTCTGTCTGGCCCCGGAGCTTTATTGTTACACGACAAGAGAGCAAGTGAGAACTCCACCATCGAAAAAGGTGTTTCGTTCGCGCTATCGTGAGGAGACGCGGCGCGGTAAATCTTCTGTGCCGGGGCGGAATCCGGACAAACCTTCTTGGCGAAATCGAATATCCAACGGTTTGAATATTCCACGCTCTCATTAGTACTGTTTCGATTTCGCATACGTCGGGCTGTTCCCCAAAGAGTGCTCATCGATGTTTCTCTCGTTAATCCGTCGACGAACCGGCGCCAATAATCGCGTTTTTTGGCTTTCATCAAACTCTTCATTCGCTTGTCTAACGTCGCGTACTGTCGAAAACTAGCGGGTAACCCGTCGTTCCGGAAGGTCTTAAACGCGGCGGCCTTCTCTGCGTACACGTCTGAGCACTCTTTATCCCACCAGGGATTGGGAGAACGTTTTTGTATGTTCGCGCCGGGTACTGGCCTAGTCTGAGCTTGATTCGCGCTGTCGAGAATCAAGCCAGCCAAAAAGCTGTACTCTTCCTCCGGAGGAAGTTCTTGGGTAGATTCGATGTTGTCGGATATCGCGGCAGCATAGCTCTTCCAATCGATATTTCGTGTAAGGTCATACGAAATATTGATTGATTTCAATGGCCTTGAACCGTTATTGATTGAGACTACAATCGGCAGATGGTCGCTGCCGTGGGGATCAGGAATTACCTTCCACGTGCAATTTAACCGCAGCGATGTTGAGCAAAGGGACAAGTCTAAGGCGCTCGGGCGCGCTGGAGGAGCAGGAATCCGTGTCATTTCACCCGTGTTTAAAATTGTCAAATTGAAGTTATCGCAAAGATCCTGAATTAAGGAAGACCGGTTATCATCATAGAGGCAACCCCATGCTGTACCGTGAGAGTTAAAGTCTCCTAAAACTAGTCGCGGTGCTGGCAGGGATTCTAAGATGTCTTGTAGCCGTCGGTGCCCAACCGCGGTGTTGGGGGGAATATATATGGAAGCTATGCAAAGGCTTTTGCCTTTGGTTGTTACTTGACAAGCGACAACTTCAATACCTGTTATCGAGGGAAGGTTAATTCTGTAGAAGGAATAGCACTTTTTGATCCCCAAAAGCACTCCTCCATAGGGGGTGTCTCGATCCAGGCGAATAATACTAAAGTCGTGGAAGTTGAGTTCTATGTCGGAAGTTAACCAAGTTTCACATAATGCAAATGCATCGCAACTCAAATTATTTATTAAAATTTTGAAGGAATCGATTTTCGGGATGATACTTCTGCAATTCCACTGTAGAACAGTGATCAAATCCGTGACCTCGTTCGATGAGTTAGCCATCGAAGGATACAATCGCTGAGAGGAGGGGCCATTTGAAAGTCAACTGCTTCAAAAATGTTCTCACTGTAGGGAGAAAAGCTAACATAAGACTTTTAATAGGATCAGTAATATTGAAAGTTTTTATTATCCGGTCCACTATGTCCGAGAGTTTTATAATTCCAGTGCTGTGATTACTCTCGAACTGAAACAAAGGAACACTTGGGATTTTTGATGTTCCTGGAAGTGCTGGGAACTCCTTCTCTGAGCTTAATCCTCCGAGACCAGGAGCTAATTGCTTCGGTTTGGTTGCAACACTTCCAATAGATGTGACTTTCGGAGCCCCCTCAAGGGACACCTTCTGGCCTTTACAAGGAACTTTACGAGAGGAAGTGTTCCTCCTCTTCCTATAAATTCTAGGCACCCTAGTAGATGTTCCCTCTTGTGGGTTACCAGCCTCGCCCTCGTCAGGAGGCAAGTGAGTATAGATGTTTGCTGAGGATGGTGGTGTAGCATTCTTTAACATTTCTGCGAAAGAATGTTTGGATCGTCCCGCAAGGGAACGTTTCAGTTTATCCCCGCGTAGTTTGTACGCGGGACATGCCGAGATATCATGCAGACTCTCCGCACAGTAAAGACACTTTTCGGCTTTCCTACTGCACGAATCATCTAGATGATTCTCCCCGCATTTTCCACAGCGGGCCTTGTTGCTACAATGGGTGGCTGTGTGACCCAGTTGTTTACACTTTGTGCAATTCATAACCCGCGGCACAAACAGACGCACAGGCAGACGAACCTTGTGCAAGAGGACGAAATTTGGCAAAGCGGTACCAGCGACGGTCACCCGATAAGAGTTTGATTGGGGGTACGTTTTTGAACCATCCCCCGCAACTACTACTGAGTGCAAACGTTTGCACTCAAGTATTTTAACTGGCTGAAGTAAGCGGTCTCTGAATCGGCCAACCCCGTACTTCAGCAGATCCTCGCACGTCAAACTCTCATCGGTTACGACGCCTTCGGATTGTACTCTTACAGCCGGAATATACACGTTATAATCCCGCGTAAAGTGCTCACAGCAAGCAATATCGTTTGCCTGCTTTGAGTTGGCTAGCAACACCCTTATCTTGTCCGAGCGGACCTTTGAAATTTCGGTCACAGCCGAGAACCGTTCCGTCAGGTCTCTAGAAATCTGAAGAAGATTCAGTGATTTAGTCTTGGGCCGAAAGAAGACCACAAATGGACCAGTTGAGAGTTCTGGATAGCATTTGGGCCGGGGGGGAGCCTTAGAAGTTGAACCCGATTCAACTTCCATTTGACCATCCGGAGAGGGAACCATAGAAAACGTCAACGCACGGGGTCAGCGCCCGCGCAGACGGAAGAAAGCAATAAATGTGTTACAAAAGACAAAAACCACTTAGCTTTAAACTGGTGTCCAACGACGAACCGATCCAGCTTATACAGCTGGCTATTGTTTAATCCTCACACGCGAACAAAAGACTGAGGACCGAACCGAACTGGCAAAATAACCTTGAATGCGGATTAAAACTATTCTTTATCGCCTCACACAGCACTACGGACTAGAAAAAACAACTTCTGTCTCGATGGAGAGCTCGAAAACGAATCGAAAAATATTCATATTCACTAAAGTCTCGAACTAAACTTGTTTAAAGAGTGAATTCTTCATTCGAAACATGTACTGAATTATCCAATGCCTCTATACTAATTGTGACTGCCATTGAATCATCAATTGAATTGTACTCAGTATAGAGCAAAAATGGACGGCGATAAGTTAGAAGACACGTTGTACTAGCATCCCTCATCGAGAGTAGGGTCATTGGGAGGCTTTTTTTCGGCTCCAAGTCGTGGATATTTTTGGGCTTTGATCCGCTATTCTTCATAATAGATGAATTTTCACGATTTTCATCTTCAAATATCCATATTATCCAGCTAAGTTAAATATTTTTTTTTGAGATAGCCACGGATTTCCTTAATTATAGTGTACTTAAAAGCTATGAATAGAACTGAATTAAATTGAATTTGATGTAGTTTTCGATTTTTGATCGCCTGACCGCGCATAGTACAACGTTTCGCAGGGATACTCCATTCATCTTGAGGGTGTGAACATTTGAAAACAGTTATAGTTTTATCATAATATAAACATTTTGCAAATTTTCTCAGGACTACAAATATCTACCAAGTAGGGTGTAATATTAAACTTGTTTTCACGAGTGGCTCTCATCTAGACTAAAATGCAAAAACCTATTTACAGGATAATGGCAGACAAAAAATAGTTTTGTCTTCTCAAACCTCCACAATGACATCGCACACATGATGGGATAATAATAAATATTACAGATTAGCAGAAGATCCACACACAAAACTTAAAAATGGGTAAAGAAACAGCAAGAAAGATGTGAGTCGTGACAGTTGCCACGAATACGAAGGAAGAGAGAGAGAGAGAGAGAGAGAGAGAGAGAGAGAGAGACAGAGAGAGAGAGAGAGAGAGAGAGAGAGAAAGAGACACTGGGAGTGATAGTGTGTGTGTATGTGCGTGTAGAGAGAGAAGGGGACGTGTGAGAAATGGCAAATGATTGTTAGTGCCGTAATCTTATTCTTATAGTTAGGGAAACCCGTGGCTATTCGGACCTACCTAAGCAAATCGGCCTTTTAAGTGGATTGATATGAAAGAATTTATCGGTCCTAATTGTTAGTTTCAAACCTCAGCTACATTTTGAAGCACTAAAAATTAATTTGCACCGCTCCATGGCAGCGCTAGACGATGATTAGCAAAACTACGTTTTTCCATCCTTTCTCAATGTAGGGGTAATCCGGACCTCCCTACGCCACAGTGTCGCCTAGCCGGACAAAACCTAAAAGTTTTATTTTAGATTTTTCATGATTTAACATTTTTTTCTGTTTCTTAATAGGTTGAGTAGAGTCTTCTCAAAATATTGAGTTCTGAAGACGAAAGATCGATTTTTTACAGAACTTCAAAAGTGAAATTGATGATGAATTCTGAGAAAAACTTTTTTCAAACCTAAGTTATTCAAATGAATACATCTTTTTAGTTAAGACTCCGATTAGGGTCGAACTGGTTTCATTTGAAAGGTTATTCGCTGAACTTATAGTTGCCACTCGATTTAGTTGATACAAGCCTTTCTTCTCGTTCAGACATGAACAATAAATAATAAACAGGGCCGCCGAGAGGGGGGGGGGCGGTTTGTTTCCCCCCGGGCCCGGAGTTTTAAAGGGGGCCCGGATTTTTTACAGAAACTAAAATTTACCCAAATTTTAGGCATAGCGTAGTTGATACATCGACTACCATGTACGCAGCTCACCTGGGTTCGATTCCTAAGAATTCCTGAGAATTTTTTAAAGAAAATTTTCTAACCTGATGAAGAAGCGAAGCGGCCCTAAAGTTAAACTTTCTATAATCGAGAGAAAAAATCAGACTTGCTAGGGGTAAAAAATAAATGATTTGATTAGAAGTCATGAGGATGTCTTCAAATTTCGTCAATATGAAATGGATTTTATTGATTTATTGAATTTCCTGTCTTCGCAACTGCTCGATTATTATCGAAAGTTATTATTAGAAAGAAAAAGAAAACTTTTCAACCTTCTATTCAGGGTTGCCATATCGGTTTTTGGAGACGAATTCCGGGCTTTGTTCAGATAATTCGGATTTCGCACGGAAGAATGCAATTTTGCATTTTTTTTCTTCATCAGGAACTCTCAGCATCATTTTATAGCACACAGCCATCATAAACATCATCCTCTGGTAGCAGACGCTAATCGATAAGTAGGGTACTTCGGTGTTGGCCAATATATTTAAAAAGTGTTAACAACCATTTGGGATCAGATTTACTTTACCCCACAGGACCTTCACTTCAATGGATCAATGGATTATATGCTCCTCACAAAGATTCTCGAAAGACACTGAAGTGTGATTTTACGCCCCGTGTTTGTTTATTGTAGAGCAGAGCAAAGTTCGCTCGGGTTATCCTTCACAGCGAAAGTGGTTGGTGCTTTTTGATTTTTTTTTTTGTGGATATTCAAGGATGTGAAGTACTATACCCACTAAATCAAAAAAAAACTGTTCACAAATGCAAAAAATACACCTAAATGCTCTACCACAGCATTGCACTCTGCGGTAAATGTGAAGAATATATGATATATTTTGTGCTGTGAGCTACATAAGAAATAAAGCAGAGCTTATTTAGCTTTTATGAATGTTTTCGAAACCAGCATAGCGTAAAATCCAACCACAACGTTTATTTGAAATTTGATTCATGTTTTGCTATTTTCCCCATTTTTTATTTTTACATGGATTTTTTTTAAATTTTGTTAAAATTGATCAATTTTTTCAGCTGTTTTTGGGCGACTTATATTAAACACTTTTCTTTTTTGATGTCTTTCGCATATTGATACAACCACTGATGAAGGCTGCAAGCCGTAGCCGAAATGCGTATCTGTGATATAAAAGTGCATTTTTGCAGTTTTCATACAATAGTGTTAATTACGTATAACGGAAGACAGCATAAAAAAGTGTTCCAATTATTTTTTTTTCAAGCTATTGATTTTTTTGTATTTTTGCAATTTCAACATTCTGTCTTTTTTATCTATTTTCATTGTTACCATATTTGTATTTTATCCATCTTTTCACGATCTTCATTTTTGCATTTTTATCAATACCACTTACCTTAATTTATAGTCATATCTATGTTATTCCATTTTATTTGAAATTATGCGAGAGAATTCCATTATATTTTATTTTCCCTGTTGTTTTATATTTTGATACCCTGTTTTTTATATGTTACTTTTGTCATTCCATCCAACTTTTAAAATTTGTCTATTTGCTCCATTCATTCTTATCATTCCTTTTTTCTTTTTTCTTCATATATTTTTGCATTTTCCTTTTTTTAAATCATCCCAAATGTCTTATTGTCCTCTTATTTACCTTTCTCGTATTTTGGTACATGTTTTCTTTCTGTTTACCGTGGTTTTATTTTTTCTCATTGCTAATTTAATATAATTTTATTTATTTTTTACACATATTCCTTTATCTTTCATTTTTTTCATTTTTGTTTTTTTTTATTTTTTCATTTAACCTATTTTGAAAGTGATTTTTCTGACGGTAATTTTTCAATAGGTTTGTTTTTTTATATAAATTTTTTTAGAAAACATTAGATTTATCTTTTTTGCCATTATGCGCATGTTTTCTTCGTTTTACATTTAGGCTGTTGTTTAAATTTCTATCAAGTTTTATTTCCAATGCTTTTCTCCATTTTCAAATTCTTCTTGTTATTTTTTCGATTTTGTGTGCTTCTATGGTATACCATTTTGGTGTTTTACTATTTTTTGTTTTCCATTTTGTCCGTTTTTGTTCAATCCATACCTTCCAAAATTCTTCATTTTTTCGTCTTTCCATCCTTCCAATTTTCAAATTTTTCAAAATCCTCCGGTCCATTGTTGTTTCTAATGTTTATTTTATTTTTGTCTTTTCCTCTACTTTTATGCTTTCGTAACGTTTTATTCACTTTTTCTATTTCTTTAAATATTTCTTGTTTTTAATATTAAATATATTTTATTATTTTCCAGCTTTTCAGTTTTATGCATTTTAATTTTATATCAATGTTCATATTCATTTTATTTATTTATTTTTAGTTTTCATTGATTCTCAAAATTTTCCATCATCTACCATTTTTTTTAATTTTCAACATTTGTTCAATAATGTTCGACTTCTTTAATCTTTGCAATTTGTATAGTTTCCAGTTTTCTTTTATCGATTTTCATAGGTTTTGTTTTGGTTTTTGCTTTTGATTATACATTTTTTGACAATTGACTTTAAGTTGTTTATGTGATTAATTTTGCGATTTTTAGTTTTTCTGTACACTCTTTTAATATTAAATTTTCCCTTTGTTTTTTTTTCTTTGTATTATTGATCTCCGTTTGGATAATGTTTTTAATTTTTGTAATTACTACATTTTTAATCTTTCCTTTTCTTTACTTTTACTAATACTATTGACAAAAATGGCTCTTTTCAAAGTCACCAAATATTTAACTTTGTGGTGCACGGGCAATATACTGTGTTGGGGGCCCGGACGTTAGACCCTCCGGGCCCGTATTCTCTCTACGGCCCTGATAATAAAGCGTGCAATAAATAAAACTTATGATGTTCAAAGTGGCTGCACTTTTTTTTGAAACAGTTCGGAAAGATCGCTTGTTGTTCACGATACTTAAAAATTGGTGTACTTTCCGAAAATGAATATCTTGTTTTGCCCCTTTCTGCCCCGAGGTATGAAAAAAGGCGATTTTTCATGATATGTCTGAAGGAGCCGCCTGGTAGCCTTTGATTACCCAGGGTGCGTAATATAATTTATAGATGTGTCTTATCATTTTCAACAATTGAAAAAATGTGTATTCTGCTAAAAAAATCACCACGACGAATTTTTTGAAAATGAATTTTCGGATGTAGTGCGCTTTATATTCGCAAATAATGAATTTTGGAACCACCCTGGTTGCCAAAATTTTGAAGCAATAAAAAAACAAAAAAATAAACATCAAATTTGAATTCAGCGTCACAAAATTACCTTAATGTGAAGTTTTCATCAAATTCGGGCCACTTTTGAGGTTTTTTCCGACTTTTGTATGGAAGGTGATCACTGTGCTACGGCGCAATTCAAACCGACAATTTTTTAGTTGTTTTACAATGGGTTTCCCTAGTAACAATTCAGGTTTTATGGTAGTTCTATAGCCACTCATAAAACTTATATTGCACTTGTAGCATGGTATAAAACTTCAATTGTTACTTGGATTGTGTTTATCTATAAAATATTTATTTGAAAATCTCCTATAGATGAAAAAAAATCTTGTTAAAAAAAATTAATCTGGGTCACAGCTGTGGATTGGCGCATCATGTATTTTCCATGGCAATCGTAGGCGCAACTGCAAGCCATTGAACGGTGGTTGATGGGATAGGGGGTCCGTATAGCCCCGTACGCCCATTTCGCACAAAACTGGTGAGCGTCTTGAAAATATCTGTGTCTTCACCCAAACAAAAATCATTCCATAAAATAAGAGCCTCAAGCTTTCCAAAACACTTACCTGGTATTTATTCATTTTATTTGTTACTTTATTCTCGATTTTACCATTATAATGTTTTGCCTTTCTCAATAGAAAGGTATTGCATTTGCTCTGAAAACCGACTTTTTAATGGAGGTCCGGAGGGCCGAGCGACATATACCATTCGATTCAGTTCGTCGAGTTCGGCAAATGTCTTTTTTTAGTAAGGTTATAAAAGATTCAAAAGCCTGGCCTGTAGTGTATTGTCACTGTGTGGGACTCACGACTCACGTTCGTGCCTAACCACTAAAAACATTCCTTCTTCCCCACGGAACTACGTCATCGTATTACTTCGTGGGGAGGTTCGTTGCGCTTTCGTCGCACCTCTTTCTGCTGCTCTATCTCGGAGGCTCGCTTGGTTCATGGAGTGGCACGACCTATGAGCTTTGATTTAACTCACGGTTCCTCTCCTGCTTCTTGTCTCCATCCATTACGTCGCCGTTTATTTCTCGTCCCAGTGGTGAGCCGTTTAGGTGCTGTTCAGCTCATGTTTCCGTGAGCCATTCAGCTCTCGGCCTTATCACGATCCGCTTGGATATTGCTCAACCGTGAACTCATCCTACTCCGACCGATAGTTCCCCGACGGAGGAATTTCCCCCGACACCGATACCCGCTTTCTTGAGCCATTTAGCTCTACTAAAATCTTCCAACTTTACCGATTGTCCTACTCCGATTGAGAGTTCCCCGACAACTGAATTTCTTTCGTTACCGGTGTTTGTTTCGTGAACCAATTAGCTCCTCTTTTCGTCACGATTCTGTCGGGTAGTCCACGGTGCCGAATCTACCCTATCGTGAATTCCCCGACGGTAGACCGCTCCCGATACCGATGTACGTTTCTGTGAGCCATTAAGCTCCCCGCCTCGTCTACTCGGTCTAGTCCCCGGCGGTGGACCTAGCCTACTCAACGTCCAGCCAGCAGATGCTGAGGTCCATCCAGCCATTCCGGGTAGAGCGTAGCTTCCGGTTCACTGGCGCCCCAACGACCCACTTCTGGCTATTCGACGCGGTCTACTCGGTCTAATCCCCGACGGTGGATCTAGCCTACTCACATGCTACCCGGTAGAGTGTCGAGGTCGGTCCTGCGATTCCGGTGATGCCTGACGTCCGGTTCGCTGGCGCCCCGACGACCCGAGCCCGGTGCTACATCGCGTACTACTCAACTGGTCCCCGGCGGTGGACCCAGTCTACACCATCGGTGAGTTTCCCGGCGGCGGAATTTCTCCCGAAACCCTATTTGTGGTTCCACTGCGGCGTTCTAACCAATGTCGTTACTTTGTTGGTCCCTTCGCCACTTCCTTTGCAGCTCGGAGAGTATACTCGTAACGACTCTGTTGACAGCGTCCCAAATATGCTCGTCGCGGCACATCTCTTCGACGATATTGTCCACTGTTATATCAGGCATACCCCTTCGGACTTCTTCGAATCTGAGCCATTCGAAGACCACGTGTTCCGGTGTCTCTTGCACGTTCACACACTCCGGGCAAAGGGGTGACGAAGCGTGTGCAAACCGATGTAGGTATTTCCGGAAGCATCCATGCCCGGACAAATACTGCGTCAGATAGAAGTTCACCTCTCCATGCTTGCTATGTACCCAAGTAGACACATTTGGGATGAGTCGGTGAGTCCACCTTCCTTTCTCCGCGTTATCCCACTCTTGCTGCCACTTAGCCAACGAGTCCACTCGAACCAGTCTCCTTGCATTACGTTTATTTCTCTGCTGGTAGCATTCTACGTCCTCAGCCAGGGTGATGCAGATGGGAATCATCCCAGCAATTACACATACCACCTACGACGATATCGTTCTGTACGCACTCGCGACACGAACAGCCATTAGACGAAAAGTGCTTGTTAACTTCGTCCGGTTTCGTTTTGAGTTCAGCGCAGCAGCCCAGGCCGGTACGCCATATCTCAGTATTGAGGATGAGACACCCGCTAGGAGACGTCTCGTGCTGCCCTTTGCCCCTCTGTGATTCGGCATAATCCTTGCCAATGCGCTAGTTGTCCTCGCAGCCTTCTCACATACATAGTCGACATGGCAGTTGTAATTCAACCGATCGTCAACCATCACACCCAGGTGCTTCAGCGCGCGCATCGATGGAATGGATTGTTCCCCGACGCTGATCTCAACACGCTAGATTTGCTTACGGTTGCTGACCAGCACTACCTCCGTCTCGTGGTGAGCCAGCTACAACTTGACGTTGGCCATCCAGGTTTCCACGATGCCTATTATCTTTGTCGTCAGCATCTCCACCTCCTCAAGGGTCTCGCCCATTATCGTCAGGACAACACCATCTGCAAAGCCGTTGATCTCCACTCTCCTGGGCAGTTCCAGTGTTAACACTCCGTTGTACATAATATTCCAGAGCGTTGGGCCGAGTATGGAGCCCTGAGGTACTCCCGCCGTTACCTTAATCGATCTCTGCCCCGTGTTAGTTTCGTAGACTAGTACTCGGTTCTGAAAGCAACTTTTCAGAACCTTACACAGATAGTCCGAAACCCGCATTCTATGCAGCGCTACGGCGATAGCTCCCCAGCTAGTACTGTTGAACGCGTTCTTCACGTCTATCGTTACCACGGCGCAGTAGCGATTACCCCTTCTCTTTTGCTTCAATGCTTTCTCCGTGTTCGCGATGACGATGCAGATGGCGTCCACCGTCGATATTCCTTTCCGGAACCCGAACTGTCTCTGCGATAGTCCGTTCTCACTTTCAGCGTAGATCGACAACCTGTGGAGGATGACTCTTTCCAGGAGTTTACCGAGAGTATCCAGCAGGCATATAGGCAGATACGATGCTGGATCTCCTGGTGGTTTCCTTGGTTTGGGCAGCAACACCAGCTTCTGGATCTTCCATCTATTCGGGAAGTAGCCATCGTCCAGGCATTTCTGTAGTACTATCCTGAACATGTCCGGAAACGCCAGGATCGCTGTCTTCAGTGCCACGTTGGGGATACCATCCGGTCCGGGAGCTTCCTTCGCTTTCAGCCCTTTTGCCACTATAAGGAGCTCGTCGTTGGAAACCCGATTGTCACCTGCATTTCCACCATCTGCATCAGCGTACGGTGTAGGCGGCCATGCGGTTGGGTCGTGCTTCGGGAAAAGGCCCTCCACGATAATTTTCAGCTTGTCCCCGCACATTTCGACTGGCGTCATTGGACTCTTGATCCTGGCCATAACGACACGGTAAGCATTGCCCCAGGGGTTAGCGTCTACTTCTCTGCACAGCTCCTTGTAGCAGGTGGACTTGCCTAGCACTATCTCACGTTTAAAAGCCGCTCTGGCCGCCCGGAATGTTACCTTAGACTCTTCTCTGACTGCCTCAGATCTTGCTCTCTGAACGCGTCTTCTGACTTTTAGGCAGGCAGCCTGTAGGATGCTTAGCCTTTCGTTCCACCAGTACGCCCGGACGCCGGTAGTTCCTCGGCTCCATTTTCCTCGGCATTGTTTTATCGCATACCCTAGCTATTGTTTCCGACAGCTCATCGGCACTCGGAATTGGAGTGACGCTGTCAGCACGAAGTGCTTCCACAAAAAGGTCCTTGTCGAATTCCTTTATTTTCCACTTCCGCTCGCCAGTCCTCACTCTCGGCGTCACCGCACGATTTCGCCGACCAATGGTGTAGTGGATGGCTTCATGATCACTATGTGTGTACTGCTCACTAACTCGCCAATTCATGTCATCCATCAGCGACGCGCTGCAGAATGTTACGTCGCTGATGGATTCCCGACCGTATTTACGGAATGTGCTAGCGGAACCTTCATTGCACAGCTTTACGTCCAGCTTCGCCAGTGCTTCCAATAGGCTGTAACCTCGTGCGTTGGTCAGCCTGCTACCCCACTCCACGGCCCAAACGTTGAAATCTCCTCCTATAACAACCGGCGTTCGCCCGACTAACGAGTCGGTTAATGCGTCCAGCATCCGGTTGTATTACTCTGGTGTCCACCGTGGAGGAGCATAACAGCTACACACGAATACGCCGTTTATCCTGGCGATCACGAAACCTTCCTGTGTGCTATCCACCGCTTCTTGAACAGGGAAACCGCCTATCGCTTGGATTGCCGCCATCCCTGCACTATCCACCACCCAGTTACCGTTAATTGCAACGTCGCACTTCATTTCTGTTGTTGACTGCCACAACAGTTGCTGTGCAATGTCACAATGATTGAGATTGAGCTGGGTAACCTCCATCATTATTGGCCTGCCTTCGCCTTTTTGTACTCTGGGCATAAGAAGCCTCCCGTCATGTGGTCTTTTCCGACCTCATTTGTACAGAGCAAGCACTTCGGTTGCTTTGTGCAGTCTCTAGCAATGTGTCCCTTCTCCCCACATTTTCTGCACAGATCAGATCTGTCCGGGCCTCTACAGTTTCTTGCCTGATGGCCAAAACCCAGGCATCTGAAACACCTTTCCATTTGTTTAGTGGCTCTAGGGATCAATCGCAACGAGCACACCGACCACCCGATTTTGATCTTACCAGTCGACATAAGCTTGTTGCCTGTTGTTGGCGATAAGCGTATCACTGCTGTCTGTGTGCCACTGTACGCCTTCCTTAATCTTATCGATATCTGCTCGCTCTCCAGGTTTCCTTGCTCTATTAGCGCGCTTCTCACTTCGTCTTTCGTTGTGATCTCGTCCAGATTCCTGCACTCGACAACTGCTTCCTGAACTAATGCTCTCACGTTCGCTTCTCCTCCCACCGTTTCTGCCAAGAGTTCCCGGTAGGCCGAGCTCTTGATCAATGGATCTTTCTTCAGCTCGAACAGCATTTCGCCTTTCTGAGTACGCCTGGTTCTTATAACGTTCTCCCCCAGCTCCTTCAACTTGGGATCCTCTCTCACCCTTTTGAGGATCGCAGCGTACGTCACGCCTTCGTTTACTTTGACGAGGAGAGCGTCTCCCGTCTGCTTCTGCTGGCGTGGCCGAAGGTCTTCTTTCTCCTTTTTCTTCTTTTCCTCCTTTTCTTTCTGTTTTTTCCTCTTCTCTTCTGCGGTTTCTACGGTACGCCATTCACTCTGCGATTGTCGGCTTTTTCACTGTCCTTCACCGACCTTCCTGGGCTTCTTCGGTTCCTCCTCCTCTCCTGGCGTTTCCCTTATTCTTTTCACAGAACGAGAATCCCGGCCGCCCTTCGGTGTCTCATAGGCTTCTGCTTCTTCTATCGCTGTGGACTTCAGCGCATTTTCGGCGTTTTCAGCTCTCTCTAGTAACGCCATATGTTCGCATTCGGCTGCTGCTACGGCGGATTTGATGGTAACCACTAGCAGAGCTGCAAATTTTCACCAGGTTGTTTTGAACTTGAAGGAAGAACAAATCTCAAATCATACGCTACTATGTTCAATCTGCAGTTTTTCGTTAGCATCATTCATTCAAACAGCCGAACTGCTCAATCATTTTCCATTCATTTTCGATTTCATTGACCCTGTGAATATCTCTGTACTGGCATATTGACTTGGTTTTACAAGCACAACTACTCTGAACATACTTTTTACTGTTAGTGTAAGCTTGGAAATTCAAAATATGTCAACATTTATCCTAAGCTGCCCCCTTCAGAGCAGATGACAACTTTGGTTTGTGAATGAAAAAGCATCAATTTGAAATGAAGACGTACGATTTGGTTATGCAAATCCCGCCAACTTGAAAGTGAATGATTAAAGGAGGCTTTGAATTTGAATCATGGTTGGGTTTGATTGAGCTGAAAGTTGGCATTTGAAAATGAAAATTCACACCACTGATCACTAGATCCTTGATATGTCCGGGCACGTTGCCCTTGCTTTTCACGAATTCGTAGAGTTCTTCAATTTTTTGCCTCAACTTCGTCACTTTAGGTAACCCAGACTGCTGGTCTTCTTATGTAACGCTTGGTTTCGGTGTGCGCACCTAAAATCCTAGCTTTCCTTGGCGTCCAGTTGGTTTGTTGCCGCTCGTGCTCTGTATGGACTCGCTGGGCTGCTCTCGCTGCTGCTGCTGTTGTGGTTGCACTTGCTGTTGCACTTGTTCGTTATGCTGGGTCGGTGACCTCGCTAGCCCACCTTTGGCGAACGGGTTCACCACAGTTGCTCCGTTAGATTTTTTCTTGTTTTTGTTGATTTTGTCTTCTTTCATGCTTTTTGGGTCCCAACTCCAAGCTGCTATCTACGCCTGTAGTAAGTAGTCGCCTCACATGATCCCATGGTTACCTTTGCGAGCAGTGAGGTCGCATGCAAGGTTTGACGCGGTCCTTCATGGGGTACCGCGTTCAGAGCCGGATCGGCGCTAGTCAGGAGCCTTCAACTGAGCCTACTTGCACCAGCTAAGGTGGCGGGTTTCGAACGTACTTGGAGACCTACCAAAGTTTTACTGGGACGGGGGGCAGCCAGCACCATTAGCCCACTCGCCGTTTCGGGGAAGTGTCACCCATCCTTACTAGGGTAGTGGAATGGCGTGGCTGTCGGTCCGTAGATAATTTCGATGAAATCCTTATTCACATCCGTGTTCTGCCGCCAGCATGCCGTAATTAGGATCTTACTGGTGTCGATCCTAATGTGCCGGTTGGCACTCCCGTTGGGTAAGGGTGCTTTATGCTAAAGTCTTGGGTAAAACCTTAGCGGAAGCGGCACCGACTCGCTTCGTCGGAGCTGCATTCGGATTTATATGGCTTTTTCTATAGGTTTGGCAGAGCCCAACATTGCCTTACCCCACCATATCCTAGCAAGATTCCCCAACTCGCTGTAGCTCCGGAGGGGGGGGGGGATCGTTAAGCCCCTGAACTTCTGTCCTCCTGTCCCTGCTGCCCCCTAATGTGTGCATGTGTGTGTATGTGCAATGTGCATCTGTGTGTATGTACGTGAACACAATCTCACGCACTTTTCTCAGAGATGGCTGAACCGATTTTCACAAACTTAGTCTTAAATGAAAGGTGCAACGGCTGCTTTCAAATTTCTAATGAATCCGACTTCCGGTTCCGGAATAACAGGATGATGAGTACGATCACACAGAAAATGTTGATCTTATATTTGAGGGTGATTTAGATGATTGCCCAGATTTGTCATGCGGGAATTTCGGTAAACCGGAATCTAGAATTTTAAAATGACGCCAAACATCGACGTTTGTCTGCTACTCGTCAAAACCATTCCGAAAATACTCATGTTGATTGAGTTGTAGAAAATCACGCCAAGCCGGAAGTCGCCATCTGGGGTTTGAAAATGGCGCCAAAAATCAATTTTACATGGAAAACCTTGCGGGGAAGGTTCAGATTTATTTATTTCTGGCACCTACTTGTCAAGACCATTCCGAAAATACCCATATTGATTGGGTTACAACGAATTTCGCTAAACCGTCAAAAATCAATTTCTAGCACCTACTCTTTAAGACCATTCCGAAAATACCCATATTTTTGGGGTAGTCTTCCACACACGTCGCTTCCATCTTTCCGAAAATCTTCTAAGTCTTTTGCATTCAAAGGACTTAGAACATTTTTTGCAAAAAACGTGTTAATTGCGAAATCCGCGCAAAATAAAAACTGCCAAAATTCTTCTAAGTTTTTTGCATTTAAATTTTTTTTTTGAAAAAAGACTAAGTCTTTTGCATTCAAAAGAACTTGGAATATTTTTGCAAAAACATTGCGAAATTATTGCAAATTAATTACGAAAACCGTGCAAAAAAAACTTCCAAAAATATTCTAAGTCTTTTGCTGAGAGTTTTTTATGCGGATTTTCGAATTAACGCGGTTTTTACGCGGATTTTCCAATTAACGCGGTTTTTTACGCGGATTTTTTACGCGGTACGTATCCACCGCGTAAAAAAACCTGGGTGCACATTTATTTTCTATGAAATATAAAGTATCGCGTTACATGTGTAAATACCTTATCTGGTATCATCCTGGATTTTCACGCCATTTGCAGTTTAATAAGACCATAATGTGATGTTGGAAACGGTCTGTCTCTGGGAATGATCATTGGAAGGGCAGTCCCTCGATGCGAATATCTCTCAACAGGAGTACTGACTATGTTTTTCGAGCAAAGACCATCAAAATACTTTGTTTCACTCTGTTCATGTTCGTTCGAAAATGCTAAATATGCCGATTTATAGCATAAACTGGCCACTACAGAGATGACAACGGCTTTGGCTAATGAATGAAGAAGTATCGATTTCAAATTAAAGAGTTTCCCTATGCATGAAAATCTCATCAATTTGAAAGTGTATGATTGAAGAGGGGCTTTGAATTTAAATCTTGGTTTCAGTAGAGTCAGCTGGAAGTTGGCGATACTAAAATAATCTTCACATCACTGCTTGTAATTCCCTACTAAACTTTCATTAAACTCTTATTTCAATCAAATTAGAACATATTTCCCTCATTCGGCATGTATTAATCCCAAGCATCATTCTATTTCCAGAATGTTCCCTACTGGATCGATCCGGTCTGGTCGAGCGAATCAAAGGACTCACCAGCGGCAACTACTGAACAGCTCGTACGTATCAACCTCGTTCTATCAACCAGGACAACCCGCCGAGGATGAGTGTATTAACTTTATCGCCCGTTTTGTTGTATCCTTCCACAGCTCAACATTCCGCTGCCGGAGCTGAAGACGTACAACAAACTGCCGATCATTCTGACCCCGTATGTCCTGTCGCTGGCGAACAGTTCGTCCTTTTCCTTCGATCACGATAAATCTAAACAGATTTAAACCTTGGAGATCCCCGTCTGTTGTATGGGATACCATTCGCAACGCACGAAAAGGAACAAGGACGCGACGAGGGCACGACAGGACTTCCATTCTTTTAACTGGACCTTAGGTTTTTTTTCGTTGTTTCGAATCTAATGATCACCGCCGACTGTTCCATGTGTCACTTCTATGAGCTTTCCTGATAGAATTGATGTGTTATTTGACACGTTGAACGTTCTTAACTGTCGTAGGTGTCAATTTATGATCCGTTTACGAGGTTAACTCTTTTTTAAGGTAGAGTGTTTATTAGTTGATGATATCGTTATTATTATTATTGTTTAAAGATAAAATGTATTTATTTAAAATAATGAGAAAGGAGAAGATGGAAAATTTAACTGTGAGATGTAGAATGCAACATGGTTAGGGAACTAAAATTGAACATTTTCCACAAAATAATGATTATGGTTATAGTTTAACGTGAACTCCAGGAAGAGTAGTGGTTAGGACGTTGGAGTTGTGTGCTGTTTGTGAAGGAGCACCTTTAGGACTCAGTTTTATAGTTGATGATTTGAATACGTGTATGTTTGAGGTGGAATGTTTTGAATCATGTTTATGTTTTAGGCCTATAGGAGACTATTTCGAAATTGAGATGATTCCTGTTTAGATTTTCCATTTTTGTTCTTTCTGATCGTGTTTGAAGAACATATGTGAACGATTTAATTAATTGAGTATATGAAATTGCATGCAACTATTAAGAGCGAGTTTGGATTTACACTCTAGTTCAATGAGAAAAAATGTCCTCACCGTCTATATCTTCACACATTTTTTCAATAGTACTTACTGTTTAATAAATTCAAGTTGACGTGTCTTTCCTTCAGGTTCATCGTTATATACAATTATGATCAAATCCAATCGTGCCTTTATTCCATCAGCTTCCCAGCGACTTTAGCAGCGTCTTACTGATGTGTCGGTTTCTTAGCTTCAAATGTTGCAATAAGCTTTGATGTTAGTCAATAGTTTTGTTAACCTTTTTGGGCCGCAATATTATTTATATAATAATGTTGTGGATGATTTAGACAATGGTGTTGAAGGGGGTCAATCATGGCTCTCTATATTGTGTTCATGATATTCACATCGGATGATAATCGGTAATAAGCATTAGTAGTACGATATTGCAAGGGAGAAAATGGGTAGAATTTGCCAATAATCGAGGGTGTTTACATTGCAGTAATCCTTACTTTTGTCGGTTACAAACCAGTTTTTATGTTTAAAAAATTGTGAGCTAGAACCGCGCTCACCGGTGCACAGTGGCTACAGGCCGAACAAAGCCTCAAAAAGTTATATTTTAAATATTGACATGTTATATTCAAAATTTTATGACGATTGGATAAGTACACGATTTTTAACAGCAGTTCAAACGTTGCAAAGTCCGGACTTTTTAATGTTTTTCATTTGAGGAATTCCACGAAGATCCGTCCGAAAATCTCTAAAATCGTGACCGACCATTTTAGATTCCGATAAAACTTTACAGGTTTAACCGGCATGGAAGACTAAACATTTTCCACAATCAATAAGATTATTTTGACTCAAGCGCAATTTTTTAAAAGGGCGTAGACGTTTAAACATGCAATGATTTCAATTTTTTTTGTTCGATTGCACTATTTTATACAGTAAAACTATCTGAGAACGAGTTACAGGGAATGAATACTTCTGCACGGAAAAAAATATACACTGAAAAAAGTATACAAGTTTTTATATTCCATACTAATTGACATACAAAACTGTAGTTTTATCACAGAATATAATTCTAAGTATCATTTTAAATCAAAAAGCTTTTAACAAATATCTTCCAAAATGCGATAGTTTTCGAGATATTTGGAATATTGCTCCAACAAAAACAGTTAATTCATGTAATTACAAGTCGGACTCGATTATCCGGGGATTTGAAAAAAAATCTCACCCCGGATAATCGAATCAAACTTTTTTTTGCGTTATTTCATGAATTTAAGCTTCATTCGTGGAGAAATTGGAAATAAAATGATCAGGGCAAATTTTCCTATTATGGTAAATGTAAATGTACCTATTTTGGCCCTAGTCGATTTTTCAGACTTTCAGGGTGTGATTTGTATTTTCAGTTAGTTTTCATTTATTATTCATATTGGTTAACGATATGTATCAGTTGTTTATAGCTATATGTACAAGAATTCTAATATAAACTTTTAATAAGGTGTGTCTTTTGCAATACAAGTCAAACTCGATTACCCAGGCCTTAGATTTTCCGAGGTAACTGATTCGATTACTCGAATACCAGAAAAAATAAAGTTAGTAAGTAAACTGGGGGTCGTCTGTTTCTTGGCTCCAGTTTAATTTACGTGTAGTGTCACATATCACACATGTCTAGTCACTAGCGAAGGACTACCAGGTTCCCGGGCGCCTCAGCGAGAAGTACTGTTGGCGCCCTCTTTACATAGCCTATCATCCATCTTTGCTTGAGCTACCCAAAAATTGAAATCACCTCCAGTGACGGCCGGATCTCTTCAGAATCTCGTTAACCATTTCTTGACCAACTTTTTTCTACCGCTTATAGGGTCCCAAAACTATTTTTCTTTAAAACTGTTGGCGTCAAGAAACACGAAAAACCTGGTTTAAGAAAGATAGGTGCTTCTTTTGCAGCTGCTCAATATTTACCTTCCGATCTAGTCCAATTGCATGAAAAAGGTAATTGAGGGCAATCTACATTAGAAAGTTTTAGCAGTTTTCAATAATATTCCCAGGCTAAGAAAAATTTCATTTTCGCTATTAACAGAAACTATTCCTGGCAGCACTGCTTCAGCGGAACCCAATCAGATTAATTGTAATAACTTCTGTTCTAATGCTAATATTTATAACTTTTAGTGCTCAAAGGAAAGATCTTAGTCGCAGTTATTAGCCTTACTTGACGTTGTGTAAACCAAAAGTTATAGTCATAGTCATATTGAAACATGCTATTGGAATTCTGAGCAGGAATCACTTATTGAAGGGGATAATGGGAGAAGAGCAATATTGTTTGTGTCAAAGTCCACTGGAACTCAAAGCAGGATATTCATCAGAACATTACACCGGATTCCAATGATAATAGGACCATGATTCTATCAGTATCTGGAATAAAGCATAATCTTCAGCGGAATTCTATCTTGAGAAAGATTCCACTAGACATTTGAGAAGCTTTTCTCTAGAATCCTGCATCAAATTTCAGAGAAAAGCCTAGAAATACAGATAAATATTGAATCGAAGTTCTGAAATAAATTCCATTGGGATGCTAAGAAAACTTCGATCAGAATCTTGAAAAGTATCCAAACAGAATCCTGAGAAGCATGTTATCATTATCCCAAGAGATGCCAGAAACCGACCGAGCAATGTAGGTATAATGACGTTTTATGTGGCCTACAGTAACCGATGTATTACGAGAAAAATGTACTTTTAGTGTAAAATTAAAAAGTTGCATATTTGGCAATATTGGCATTAAAAACTTCATTTTTTTGAAATCCCTAAACAAATCTTTAAAAAAAATATCTCGCTAATTGATTCTAGTGCAAACAGTACCAGAGATATAATCCGAAGAAAAACATTTTTTTAAACAATTTGTTAAAATTAACCGTTATGTGTCCAACAAAAAAAACACCTATAACAGGCCAACGAGGGTACCCGGGTACCCACAAATGAAAATGCTCATAACTATGGCTTCCTTTAACCGATTTTGACACTTTTAGATGTTTTAGATTCTAGAACTCGTCCACTTTTGGATTCTGTAACATTGAACCGGATGAATGGATCTGTTTCTTGGTAATCCGGATTTTCCGGAGTAATGTTCCAGTATTAGGGTATGATTTGTAAATTTAAATAATGCCCTAGCAAAATGAGTATCAAAACTTTTCAAATTGTCTCGGAAGTCTGTTATTTATTGTTACGGGACCCTATGGTAGTTTGAAAAATGGAATTGGAATGGAATGGCCATTCACGGCCCTACGGGAACCTGCTCCGGAATTTCCGTTCCGAGGTGAAATCACCAAATGGTTCCAATACCACGAGATACAGTCTATTGATGCTATGCCAAGAATTTTGATACCCATATTGCTAGTATTCCATTGAAATTCACATATAGTATCCAAGCACTGGAACATGCTTCCGGAAATCCGGATTCCCGGAAACCGGTTCAAATAACCCGATTCATTTTTACCAAGTCTAAAAGTGGATGAGTTCTTGAATACAAAACACCCAAAAGAATCAGAATCGGTTGGAAATTACCTTAGTTATTGGCATTTCAGTTTTGGGGGTGCCCGGGTATCCACGTCGGCCTGTGACGTAGTAAAAAATTCAGGAGCCCCTCCTCACTCCCTTCTTACTACATTAAAAACATTATTATCCCAAAAGCTTGACTTAGTGAAGTTCTAAGATGTCACAAGGTTTCAATTTCCAGCTACGGATAAAACATCGGAATTTCATTATTTGTAACCTAAAAAGGTATCCGGGTACCGCGTCGGACACATAACGGTTAAGAGTGTTCCCATGGACTGAGGAGCTGATTAAACGACACAACAATTTAGGTTATCATATATTGGCTCTAAATGAACAATTTCTTTAAAACTGGTTCCAATCCATGAAGGTCGATTCAAAGTTTTGTTTTTTAGGTCACTTTGCGCGGAATAACCCATATATAAGCTATTTTTGAGGTAGGTTAAAATTTGAGAGGAGGTAAACCCTAAATCCCCCAATTGCCCGAAAAAATGTTCTATTGACTGCAATGATCGAATTAGCACTATAATAAGACATTATAGTTGAAGTTTGATTTTTTTTTCAAAACACCCGGATAATCGAATCATTTTAATCGAGTCCGACCTGTATGTCCTTTTTAAAAGTTATTCGCGTTACCACATCTTTAATTGTCAAAAGTCTAATGTTTATCGTTTTACAGACATAAAAGAAGCTTTTTCAGTGTATTTGTTTTCCTAACAACAACTTTTGACAAATTTTTATAATTCTTACTATTTGCAGTCAAAAGTAGAATTTTATTTTTGAATATGATTCTAAACGCCATTTTAAATCAAAATGCTTATAACAAAAATTTTCTGAAATGTAGTAGTTCTCGAGATATTTTAAATTTTGTTTTAACAATTATTTTGTTTTATTACGACCTTTTCAGAAGTTTTTTCTCTAACAGCTTGACTCCTTCTCACAAAAGACATTTTGGCAGAGCTCTGAAATGTTTTATGACTGCTGAAAACCTGGAGAGAATTTCACCCACGTTCGATCGAGTGTTAATAAGGAAGAGTGAGGGTCCGCTTTCGACTGTCCTGGATTTTACCTCTTGGTATGCATGAGATCGAACAAAAAAAGAAAAACTTCAATTGTTACGTGACTCCCGTATTAGTAATACTGTTACAACATAATGTACTCAATTTTAGTAACATCACGCCAAAAATGCAAATACTGTTAACAAGTTCGTTGAAACTGCCCTTTTGTTAATCTACCAATTGAGGATAATGCACTGCGAAGCGGCTACATTCCTAACCGCGCTTGGAGCGTGAGATAAGAAGTATGATTAAGACCCGCAGAAGGTGAATCACCTGATCAAAATATTTCCAGCAGCATATGGTTGAAGAATGCAAAAGCCACAGAAGCAAAACAATAGACTAAATATGCAACAGCAACACCGCAAAGGTGGAGCCGGAAATCGGACAAATTGGGACGAACAATAAGCCTTCTTTTGTGGCAACAGAATACAACAGATGCTAGTTAATTTAATGATAACATTGCACCCCAATCGGGATTTGCTGCAGTGGATGAGTATTGCAGAAAAGCCACGGTTTTGCGGTATCATACTTGTGGACTACAGGAGAGATAAAAATCCTTATTGCATAATATCCAGTGTACAAAAGATTTCCTGAAACGAAGATTGTTCACTTGGTTGTCGGAAACCTAAGGACGTATGAAATAGGTGTATTGTGTGAAGTTTAATTGATGGCAGGAGTATTGCGTGTAATAAACTCCGGGATAAAATCTTCATCTGCTTGTGTTGCATGTAAATACTTTGTTGCATAATGTGTATTACTAAAGTTTGAATATAAAGTCAAATTTGGGTGGGCAACCTAAATTAGGTGATCGCAATTTCAATGGAAGATCCAATTTTTATGGTAGTAGCTTTCTTGAAATTCATTGGAAATATGTCGCTGAATGAGCATTTTTTTTAATATTTTCGTATTTCCATGATCTTTGTGTATATTTTCTGAGAATTTAAAAAAAACTATCTTCCATAAATTGGTCGGTGTTAAGTCAGACCGGACCAAGTGACAATATATTGATTTCGAGAAAAACGAGTTTAAAGTTTGAATCGCAGTATCCTTTACATTATAATTAGAAATTAATTTCTACCATAATTTTTGTTTATTGTTACATATTTGAAATCTGGCAAAAGTCAAATGTAGATGAAGAAATTCTCTATCCATTGCTATCATTATTTCATTTTTTGATGTATTGCGACTTAGTCCGGACTGACTTAACACCGACCAATTGTAGTCTACATTAATTGCAATGGATTGATGTATAAATATGTATACGTTATCGCATTGAGTTCAATGTTAAGGGTTGAATAAAGATTTCCTACGTATACTTTTCACGCTTTGATAGGGATAACAAATTCATAAATATAAATATATAAATTATAAATTACGTAACGCAAAAATTGTCCAAAATTGACTCCCCTCTCCTCCCATGCAACAAATTGTCAAAAATCTATCTCTATCCCCCCTCCAGTATTACGTAACAAATTCCTAGAAAAAAAATTTTCTTCAGTAAAAACCGATCTGGCTTACAATTTATTGTACCCCCTCCCCTTAAAAGCGTTATTCATGAATGGTCCCAATGGTCTATGCGGAGTCACCGGAACGTAAGCTGTTTACGCCTTCAATTCACTGTTCGAAATCTGTACGCGGTGGCGTTCGGCATGGAATAATTTAGTTATGAATGGCGGGCCATTTTTTCTCCGCGACATGTTGTTAAGTAGCATATGTGGTATTTTTTTTTTTTATTCGAGCAAATAAGGCGGAGAACACTTTTTATTTCATTTTTTTAATAAATAATTGTTTAAAATAATATACAAAATATCAATTTTTCGGATCGTGTCTTATGACTATTTCATTGCTGATTAGGTCATTAAAATCGGTCAATTAGGTCGTCCGTAGTATTTTTTTTTAAATAAACGAGCAAAAAACTGTCAAAATCATGGCCGTAAAACCGCTGAATTTTTTTTCCGCAAAACCCACCTGGATTTAGTTTTACAATGCTAATTACTACCAAGAAATTGGATTGCGATATCACCTAATTTAAGGGGCCCACTTGAAAAATTTTGACTCTATAGTAGAAACTTTCGAAGTTTTAATGTACACTCGCCGAAAAGTGGCAGCATGCATATTTCTCTCAACATCTAACCATTCACAGTGCGTTACACGTTACACCTTACACGTTTTACCTCCATTTATGAACTATTTTTACATTTCTTATAAAAGAAATGTATAAAATTCGCTCAAACTTTCAAGATTTTTTCCGAGGCCCAGAGGGCCGAGTCTTATATACCAATCGACTCAGCTCGACGATTTGGGACAATGTCTCTGTGCGTGTGTGTGTGTGTTTGTGTGTATGCAACGGACAAACTCTCATTCGTGTTTCTCAGCAATGGCTGAACCGATCTTATCCAAACCAATTTTAAATGAAGACCTATCAGCTAGACAGAACGTTATTAATTTGTTTTTGATTCTGATGTTTAGTTTCCACGATATGAATGTTTCAATGTGTAAAAATGGCGTTTTTTTGCAGTTTTGAAGTAGAATACTAGAAGTAATATGGGGGTCCCTTTCCAAAAATTTCAATATGGGGGTCCCTTTTCAAAAATTTCTGCTGAGATATTTTCCCAGTTTTCAAATGCGAATTACTTCCGTTGTACTGATCGAAATCGCTTTATTTTTGCACTATCTTATCGGAAATATGTGCACGTATACAATATTAATCCTGTAAAATGTGCGTCTATGATAGATAACGACAATAGTGTATTTTGTAAAGGTGGTAATTATCTGCGCTGATTGGTCCGTACAATTCAACCAAGCAGCGAGCGTTGCTAGCAGTGATGCAACAAGTACAGATTTATCTAGAACGGTATAGATTTTTGAAGAATTTTTGGTACAGATTACAGATTTTTGTAAAAAAGTACAGATTGGTATAGATTTTTTTATATGACAGAAAGGTAAAATAATTTAGCTCTGCGATGCATCCCAGTAAACAGCAGATAAACGTTGAGTTAGGCAGCAGTGATGGCAAGAATTTGAAGTGGAGCTGGTACTGATTGAGCTTGAACTGAAGCTCACATTAGAATGCGAGAGGCGAGAAACCTGCTTCCAGCAAATCAAAGGGATGATGTCTAAGGGAAAGCCGAGCGAATCTTCTCGGAGTGCATACATTTACTCTGACCTGCTCCAATTGAATTCCTGCAAGTAGGTTTCTCGCATCCTATTGATATTACCAGCCGCATCTCAACTTAACGCTGCCACTCTGTTGGCCACCTTTGGTTGCAAACAAAGTGGCAGCGAGAATTTGAGCTGGAGCTATTATTGACATTACCCAGTCAAACTCATCCGGAATTATAACTGGGTTCTTGCGGAATTCCAGCTCAAATTAAATAATCGAGTCAGAATGTTAGGTTTGATTTCCCCGAATGAAAAATATGTATAAGAAAAATGATTTTTTTTAAAACAACCTTGTCATTATTTGGGTACAGAATCCGGTACAGATTTTTCTATAGAAGAGTACAGATAGAAAAGATTTTTCAACTCCCGGTTCAGATTTAATTGTAGCAACACTGGTTACTAGAACTGCCTCTTTTTTAACCAATGAACTTCGCCAGGTATAAAAACGGCACATAAGCAAAAATTCGTCAGTTTGCTTTCTGACCTGGTAGTAGCTGCTACGTTTTGTGTCAGGCGTTGCGTGCATTCAATGATCAGCACACATCGCAGAAAAATCAGAACGCTCTTTTTACGCAGTTCAATACGTGGATTGCAAGGGTGCGAAGGGGCTGTTGAGTGCGAAAGACCCCACTCTCTTGCTCTTTAAGGTTGGACAGAGAATAGGCAAAAATCGAAAACGAAAAAAGCAGCTTTTTTCCACACCGTGTGTTCGATCTTCATAAAAATCAATCAGCATATGTAGAATGTTGTTACAGTACTGCTGATTGATTTTTATGAAGATCTAACACACGGTTTGGAAAAAACTGCTTTTTTCGTTTTCGATTTTTGCCCATTCTCTGTTCAACCTTAAATTATGCGTGGCGGGCTCGGGCGGGCGGGTGATGGTGTTTTCATGGGTTGAACCCATTTCAAACACCCATGTATAACCCCATAAGCTTTTAAAAGAGTAATAGTGTTTAGCAAAATTGTACTAGAATAACTGCATACTTTAGAGATGTTGTGTGTTACTCAGCGTAGTTCTGTAAAGTCCAGCAAAGTATTTCAAACTTTAAGTAAGTCATAAATTCATTGTGGAAATCTAACAAATATAAAAAAATCCGCAAGCTTTCGGGACGCCCTACAAGTTTCAGATAAGTCTTAGTTTTTTTCGGGAGATTACCAACTTACAAGGAGATCCTTAATACTTCAGATAATTTGTACGACACTCAGATAAGTTATAGTTTGGTTTTGTCAAACTTCTGAATATTTCAATGAACTTTAAGGACGATCTTCGAAGGTCGTATGGAATTTGGGAAATACTTGAAAGACATTCTATACTGACATTCACTACAGAAAGCTACAGAGTGCTCACGATTTTCACACATATTTTAGCAATCTCGGAAAATTCTGCGAACTGAACATTTATAAATATTATTACAGTTTCAGTAGATTTTTTTTAACGGCTATCGGTGCGCCGCGGTGATTCAGTCCAGCTGTACTGAACTTCACTTTACTTTTTCCTTGACTTGATACAAAGTTTATGTAACTGACAAGTTTTCGTTTTGCTGATAAATAAATTACAATTACAATTACTTCAAGAAAATCCTGCGATATTAAGTAATATATAGAGATTCTTATCTAGGAAATTCACGAAGTTTCAAGATTATTTTAAGAATTTACGGAAAATCTTTCAAACATCAGGGGCGTCTGAAAATTTTATAAATTTCTATCAAACTTAAAAAATGCCTAGTGAATTTCATGGAACTCGCAATTAATTTCAACGGAGTATTTCGAGAAAAACTTACAGAATTAGAAAAATGACGAATATCAAAAAAAAACCTCTTCAAACTTTACGTACGGCATTTAAGCTTCTGAGAAGTTTAACTAACTTAAACCCTTAAATGCATACTACTGCATACCCTTTGGAAACATACGGAATTCTCTGATATAAAGCCTCTACAAGAGGTAAATATCGTATCCATACCGGAAAATGAGTAGTAAAGAAAAATGCGTTTCATGCATTTAAAGGTTAGGCAAAATTGTAAAATTTCGAGACATTCTTCGAACATCAAAGAAGATTTTTGGCAGTTTTGAAGGTTAAAATCGATGATAAAATGGTTTTTGATGAACGATCTTCAAATATTATGCGCATAAAATTTGAATACTGAGTCCCATACACTCTAGGAGATACAATGTTTAGAATGAAAAGGGTGAGGTTCGCACGGCTAACGACTTCGTTGGTGGCTGGTAGTACTCATAGAGCTGAAAAACGCATCTAAATGAGTGTTTTCTCAATACCTCGTTTGGGGTTCTAGTGAGTGTTATAAAAAATGTATCCACCATATTGGAGTAGCTCAAGAAATATTTCCTAGATTAGCAAGACCTATCTTGTGTAGTCAAAAACTATGGTTTATATACTTTTTGGCTCATATGCCGGCATAATTTTAATTTAAAATCATATTGACCTTGCAAATATATTTAAATATCCGTTTTCTGGGTTTTTGAAGTTTAACGACCAAAATTGAAAGGAATAAAAACCAATCTGAAATCCCTTATGTACAGAGAAGAATTCTTATCGTACCCACAAAATTGGAGCAAATTTTAGTTTGTTCTTACAGTTTTATAAATTATACTGTTATTATTACACGATTAAAATATACAAAAAATACTTCCTTCTGCTTCAGAAAAATCAAAAATTCAAGAACGTCTTCAGAGAATTTCTGTGATTTTCAAGCAAATCTGACGAATTTCAGAGATTCAGGATAGTTCTAGAACTTTAAAGAAGTTTTACGAAAATCAATAAATTCTACAAATTTAGAGAAATACTCTAGGCAATGCTACCAAATTCAAAGGAACTGTACGGTAGGGCATAGTAAAAAATTTTTTTTGAATTCTCGAAGGCCCCCCTCTCATATTGTGACAAATGTCAAAGTAAGCACAGATGCCAAAGTTCACATCATTTGGACAATTTTAGACCCCCGCCCACTTCGCTTGAATTTTTTTGAAAATGGTACTATGGGAAAATATGGAGGAAAAATACATTAAATGCTATAACTTTTAAAGTAGCAATCAAAAAATTACAATTTATAGCTCTTTTGAAAGGAAATAATTTTAGTATTTGAATTTGTATAGGAAAATACGGGAAGGTGGGGTACTGGGTCATTTTGTCCCCAAAATTCCCTATTTTTAATGATTTTTCTGCTCCGTGATGTAGTTTTTCTAATGTGAGAAAATCTCAAAAATCGATCGGAGCCTTTTTGACCTTTGTCCGAATACGAGAAGTTGGGGTTAACTGGCCTTTTGTCATTCAAATTAAACTTCATAATTTTCTCGTGAATATATCACTATTATTCTTCACTCAATTTTCATAAACTATACCTTGTTGAACGTGAAAAATCTTTAGGATTATAACAAAACTAGATTCGTTACCGGTGAAATTCAGGAACATCAAATTATCTGACATATTTCACTTATTAACTCCATTTAACAACAAAATTCTTCATACGTCTCCCAACCTTTGAACGGAACGGATCGTTATATTTCACAGTGGTGTTCGTTGTGTAAATTTCAGTGATTGAAGGTCATCCTTTGTTCGTTCGTTAGCTGCCATTCTGCTGGTGCCGGCAGTAAATCCAGTACATTGTTTTCGCTGGTGCGGAACAATCGACGTTGTTTGCAGATAAGTTTTGCTTTATTTTTTTTCCTCGTTTGCTTTCTTTCCTTTTCCCTACTTTTACTCTACCTTGTAATCAAATAATAAGACACATTCCCGTTTATATAACGCTCTGCCCTCGTGCTTAAATGGCCGAGGGCGAAATACCATCCGATGTAATCATGGAAGTCCCTGATCCCCCTAATACTCGCATTGCTCCCCGTATAAAGCAGTACCCAGAAGGTTCCTCTGGGCCATGGGTGGTATATTTTCGGACCGGAGAGAAACCGGTTAATATATTAAAACTTTCTCGAGATCTGACTGCTAATTACCCGGCCGTAACTCAGATAACACGTGTTCGGGCAAACAAGATACGTGTTCTAGTGAATGATCTCGGGCAGGCAAACGCGATTGCTTGCTGTGAGCGCTTTACGCGGGAATTTAAAGCGTACGTGCCTTGTGTGGCCTGTGAAATCGATGGGGTAGTGTCCGAACCGGGCCTGAAATGCGAAGAACTGTTGGAGCACGGGGTTGGCTGCTTTAAGGACCCCTCTCTTGAACAGATTAAGATCTTAGAATGCAAACAATTGTATACCGCAAACACCGAGGGAGGTAAGACTACCTACTCTCTATCAGGCTCGCTTCGGGTGACATTCGCCGGGTCCTCTCTTCCCAACTACATCCTCCTTGACAGGGTTCGCCTACCAGTTCGCCTATTTGTACCGCGGGTCATGAGCTGCAGCAATTGCAAGCAGTTGGGCCACACAGCCACATATTGTGGAAATAAGAAACGATGCGGCAAATGCGAAGGAGAGCATGAGGATGACTCTTGCGACAAAGAAACTGAAAAGTGTATTTGCTGCGGGGGCCCTTCACATGCTCTTAAATCATGTCCTGCGTACAAGCAGCGCGGGGATAAAATTAAGCGCTCCCTTAAGGAACGCTCAAGGCGTTCTTATGCAGAAATGCTAAAGAATGCATCACCATCTGTCCTGTCCGAAAATCCCTATGCTGATTTGGCTAACGTTGAGCAAGAATCTGACGACCCACGAGAGGGAACATCTTTGGTTAACCCAGGGGAATCCAGGAAGAGGAGAAATCCAGCCTCCCCTACATTGCCTCGTAAGGGTGCCAAGGTGTCGTCCACTCAGAGTGCGCCATCTACAACCAATAAATCCAACGGAAGTGATGCACAAAAGCCGAAGCAATTTGCTCCAGGACTTGGAAATATTAATTCTAACAAGGAGTACCCACCACTTCCAGGGACATCCAAAACCCCAAGTGTCCCCTTTTTTCAAACAGATACTCAGTCCAGTAGCGGAGTAATGAAATTTTCTGACATAGTGGACTTAATTTTCACAGCTTTCAATGTTACTGATCCTCTTAAAAGCCTTCTGATACGTTTTCTCCCTATAGTGCAAACATTTTTGAAGCAGTTGACTACTAAATGGCCCCTCCTTGCAGCGATCGTATCCTTCGATGGCTAAGTCATCGAACGAGGTCACCGATTCGATCACTGTTCTACAGTGGAACAGCAGAAGTATCCTCCCGAAAATCGATTCCTTTAAATTTTTACTAAATAGTTTAAAATGTGATGCTTTCGCATTATGTGAAACTTGGTTAACTTCCGATATAAATCTCAACTTCCACGACTTTAATATAATTCGTCTGGATCGAGAAAACCCCTATGGAGGAGTACTTTTGGGGATCAAAAAGTGCTATTCTTTCAACCGAATTAACCTCCCTTCGACACCAGGCATTGAAATTGTCGCTTGTCAAGTTTTAATCAAAGGTGCTTTGCATTGCTTCCATCTACATTCCTCCTAGAGCCTCGGTAGGGCACCGAACGCTTTGTAATATCACGGAATCCTTACCGGCACCGCGGCTAGTTCTGGGAGACTTTAACTCGCACGGTACGGTATGGGGCTGTCTTCATGATGATAATAGATCAACATTAATCCAAGATCTTTGCGATAATTTCAACATGACCATCTTAAACACGGGAGAAATGACGCGGATTCCTACACCACCAGCACGCGCAAGCGCGTTGGATTTATCGCTATGCTCGACATCGCTACAGTTAGATTGCAGGTGGAAGGTGATCCCTGATCCCCACGGTAGCGATCATTTGCCTATCGTGATTTCAATTGCTAACGGTTCAAGACCATCGGAAACAATCAATGTCTCATATGACCTCACACGGAACATTGATTGGAAGAGTTACGCGACCGCGATATCCGTTAAAATCGAATCCACTCAAGAACTTCCTCCGGAGGAAGAGTACAGGTTTTTGGCTGGCTTGATTCTCGACAGTGCGAATCAAGCTCAGACTAAACCAGTACCCAGCGCGAATACCCATGGACGGTCTCCCACCCTGTGGTGGGATAAAGAGTGCTCAGAGCTGTACGCGGAAAAGTCCACTGCATATAAGGCCTTCCGGGAAGACGGGTTACCCGCTAGCTATCAGCAGTACGCGTCGTTAGAAAGGCGAATGAAGAGTCTAATGAAAGCCAAAAAACGCAGTTATTGGCGCCGGTTCGTCGACGGGTTAACGAGAGAAACAGCGATGAGCACTCTTTGTGGTACGGCTCGACGTATGCGTAACCGTAATAGTACCAACGAGAACGTGGAATATTCAAACCGTTGGATATTCGCTTTCGCCAAGAAGATCTGTCCGGACTCTGTCCCGGTACAGAAAACGTGCCGCGTCGCGTCTCCTCACGATACCGCGAACGAAACACCGTTTTCGATGGTGGAGTTCTCACTTGCTCTCTTATCGTGCAACAATAACGCCCCAGGGTTAGACAGAATCAAATTCAACTTGCTGAAGAATCTGCCTGACACTGCAAAAAGGCGCTTGTTGAATTTATTTAACAAGTTTCTTGAGGGTAACATTGTCCCTTATGAATGGAGGCAAGTGAAGGTCATCGCCATCCAAAAACCAGGAAAACCAGCCTCCGACCACAACTCGTATCGGCCGATTGCAATGCTGTCCTGTATTCGGAAGTTGTTCGAGAAAATGATCTTGTTTCGCCTCGACAATTGGGTTGAAGCAAATGGCTTACTGTCAGATACACAATTTGGCTTCCGCAAAGGCAAAGGGACGAACGATTGCCTTGCGTTGCTTTCTACAGAAATCCAAATGGCCTATGCTAACAAAGAGCAGATGGCATCAGTCTTCTTGGATATTAAGGGGGCTTTTGACTCAGTTTCTATCAACATTCTGTCAGAGAAGCTGCACCAGCATGGTCTTTCACCAATTTTAAATAACTTTTTGCTAAACCTGTTGTCTGAAAAGCACATGCACTTTTCGCATGGCGATTTAACAACATCGCGATTTAGCTACATGGGTCTTCCCCAGGGCTCATGTCTAAGTCCCCTGCTCTACAATTTTTACGTGAATGACATTGACTATTGTCTTGCCAATTCATGCACGCTAAGGCAACTTGCAGACGACGGGGTGGTCTCTGTTACAGGGCCCAAAGCTGCCGACTTGCAAGGACCATTACAAAATACCTTGGACAATTTGTCTGCTTGGGCTCTTCAGCTGGGTATTGAGTTCTCTACGGAGAAAACTGAGTTGGTTGTTTTTTCTAGGAAGCGTGAGCCGGCGCAACTCCAGCTCCTATTAATGGGTGCAACGATCAACCAGGTTTTCACATTTAAATATCTCGGGGTCTGGTTCGACTCTAAAGGTACCTGGGGATGTCACATTAGGTATCTGAAACAGAAATGCCAACAAAGGATCAATTTTCTCCGAATAATAACTGGAACATGGTGGGGTGCTCACCCAGGAGACCTGATCAGGTTGTACCAAACAACGATATTGTCGGTGATGGAGTACGGGTGTTTCTGTTTCCGCTCCGCTGCGAACATACACTTCATCAAACTGGAGAGAATCCAGTATCGTTGCTTGCGCATTGCCTTGGGTTGCATGCACTCGACCCATACGATGAGTCTCGAAGTGCTGGCGGGCGTTCTTCCGCTAAAAAATCGATTTTGGGAACTCTCATATCGATTGCTCATCCGATGCGACATTCTGAACCCGTTGGTGATTGAAAACTTCGAGAGGCTCGTCGAGCTTAATTCTCAAACCCGTTTTATGTCCTTGTACTTCGACTACATGGCACAGAGCATCAATCCTTCTTCGTACAATCCCAACCGTGTCCGTTTCCTAGATACTTCTGATTCTACTGTATTCCTCGACACATCCATGAAGGAAGAGATTCGTGGAATCCCGGACCATATACGCCCGCAGGTGATCCCCAATATATTTTATAATAAATTCCGAGAAGTCGACTGCGACAAAATGTTTTACACTGACGGATCAAATCTCGATGGGTCCACTGGCTTCGGTATCTTCATCAATACTATCACCGCTTCATTCAAGCTCAATGATCCCGCTTCAGTTTACGTCGCAGAGTTAGCTGCAATTCAGTACACCCTTGGGATCATCGACACTCTGCCCACAGATCACTACTTCATCGTTTCGGACAGCCTCAGCTCTATCGAGGCTCTTCGTGCGGTGAAGCCTAAAAAGCAACTCCCGTATTTTCTGGGGATGATACAGGAGTCCTTGTGTACGTTATCTGAAAAATCTTATCAGATTACCTTTGTTTGGGTCCCCTCTCATTGTTCTATCCCGGGCAATGAAAAGGCCGACTCATTAGCAAAGGTGGGCGCATTAAATGGTGACATATACGAAAGACCAATCTGCTTCAATGAATTTTTTAGTATTTGTCATCAGAGGACGCTCAACAGTTGGCAAACCTCGTGGAGCAACGGGGAACTTGGACGATGGCTACATTCGATTATCCCAAAGGTATCAACGAAGCCTTGGTTCGGGGGGATGGATGTGGGTCGGGATTTTATTCGCGTAATGTCCCGACTTATGTCCAATCACTACACCATGGATGCGCATTTGCGGCGTATTGAGCTTGCGGAGAGTAGTCTGTGCGCTTGTGACGAGGGCTATCACGACATTGAACACGTTGTCTGGGTATGCGCCGGGTGTTGTGACGCCAGGTCTCAGTTAAAGGAATCCCTTCGGGCCCGAGGTAGACCACCCAATGTCCCAGTCCGAGATATGCTGGCAAATCGTGATTTCCCCTATATGTCCCTTATTTATACCTTCATAAAAACGATAAATATCCCAATTTAGCCCCTCTCTTTTATTTCTCGTTTTTAGAGTTTCCTCCTGCCTTGTGGAACCGATCAGCTCCAGAGTGCCACTATGTAACCGCCGTCGCCCTTACCACTACGCCTGCATAGAAGGAAACTGAAGCGAGAGCGACTCGAGGTCCGATGACTTTTGAAGGATTCCCCGCGGGTCCGAAGAATACCATCCGCCAATCCGGTACTCGACGACTTACTAGACTGAGGCGCAAATTTGTTTCGCTGATCCCCCTTCCCCCCCCCCCCTTTGAGCGAAAGTTGCAAGTTTTGCTCTTCTTTCCCTGTCTCTCCCCTGTCCTTGATACAACTGCTGCTACACTGATGCGGAAATAAGCCACCCTCTGAATATCTTGACCAAGCATAAGTTTTAGTTAAAAAATTCAAATTAGTATTCTGTATTCCTAGTTTTAAGATAGCTATAATTTTTACTCTTTATTGAAACTCTTGTCCTCCATCTTGTAAATAGAATTGAATCCCTAGTTTTAAGATTTCTGTGAAGTTTCTCATAAATATTTGTTCCCCCTTTTGTGTACTAAACTATATTGTTAGTTTTAAGATAACCGTAAAATATTTCGTAAAATACTATTACTCCCCCTCTTGTATATCAAAGTGAATCCCTTGTTTTAAATTTTTTCATGAAAAAATCTTTTGGCCCTCTCTTGTATATTGAATCTTATTTCTAGTCTTAAGATAGCTGTAAACTTTTTTTTTTCCTTTGTAAAAAAAATATTTCAACATTGTAACCTCCTAGTTTTAAGATACCCAAAATGTAAAAACATAAGCATTTGGCACCGCCAAGCTAACGCATTTGTGCCTATTAAATAAACGAAATGAATAAAAAAAAAAACAAAATTCTTATCTAATTTACTACTTTTAGTGTAAAATATGCTTAGGGATCACATGAGAAAAGTTTCATTCTTGGAAAAATAGGGGAAGTTGAGGTATTAGGACAAGTAATGAAAAAAATGAGATTTGTAGAGTAAATATCAAAAAGTTTGATGTTTCTGAATTTTACCTCTAACGTTTTTATTTTTGTTTTATTCCTCAGAATTTTACACGTTCAACAAGTTACATTTTATGAAAATTGATTGAAGAATAATAGAGATATATGCATGAGAAAATGATAAAATTTAATATGAATGACAAAAAGCCCTATAATCCCAACTTCTCATATTCGGACTAAAATCAAAGGAATTCCGTTCGATTTCGGAGATTTTTTCACATTAGAAAAACTACAAAATATGTATGATTTGCATCACGGAGGAGAAAAATCATTAAAAATATGGGATTTTGGGTCCAAAATGACCCAGTACCCCACTTTCCCGTATTTTCCTAGAAACAAAGATAGCTCCATTGAAATACTAAGATTATTTTCTTTCAAAAGAGGTTTAAATTGTAATTTTTTGATTGCTACTTCAAAAGTTATTGCATTTAATGTATTTTTCCTCCATATTTTCCCATAGCATCAATTTCAAAAAATTTCAAGCGAAGTGGGCGGGGGTCTAAAATTGTCCAAATGATGTGAAATTTGGCATCTGAGCTTACTTTGACATTTGTCACAAATGATGTGAAATTTGGCATCTGAGCTTACTTTGACATTTGTCACAATATGAGAGGGAGGCCTTTGAGAATTCAAAAAAAAAAAAAAAATTTTTTGCAATGCCCTACTGTACGGGACCAAGGAAATATTTTTACTCTCCATTTTCAACCGTCCCGATTGATGAAAACCATGACATTCTAAGATTAAGTACTTAGTGGTAGGTCAGTTTATCACTAATAGGGTGATTAATTAAGTGATAAATTTTATTTTTGCACAGTTTCATTCAATATTAAACATAAAAAGTAATATTTTGAATTTCATTTTTGTGTTTCGATAGTACGTACACTAAACGAAGCGAAGCGTACTATCGAGGTATACCTGTATCGCTGCCTGACACTACATTCGTTGTTGGTTATAATCATACGTGGCCATTGCAGGGTTATTGCGAAAACTCCACGCTAAGAAACCTGCTTGGTAAAGGTTTAAACATATTTTGTATAGGGCATTCGCCTTCACTCTCTAATGCTGACATTCCACACGCAAATGCCCTTATGCTGGCTCTTAACTATAGAGTAAGTAAAATTTACAGTAAGTCCAAAAACTATTTGTTATCCGATTTATCCCTTAATTTACTTTATTTGTACATGCCTTACTTAAAAGTGGCCTATTTCTAAAAATATTCAGCAAGACGAATGCATTTTGATCCCACTATACATATTTATGTTGTTTATTACCTTCACCAACAGGCCCCTTGGCCCCAATGGTGGTTGCTTAAACTAATTACATTTTAGTATTGACAACATTTTCACTACGGTTTCCCGGACAAACTGACGCGATTAGTGAAGGCGACGATGGATCAGGTGATGTGCGTAGTACGTGTCTCAGGGACGCTCTCGAGTCCCTTCGAATCACGCAGAGGGTTACGGCAAGGTGATGGTCTCTCGTGTCTGTTATTCAACATCGCGCTGGAAGGTGTAATAAGAAGAGCAGGGATCGACACGAGTGGTACGATTTTCACAAAGTCCGTTCAGCTACTTGGCTTCGCCGATGACGTTGATATTATTGCACGAAACTTTGAGAAGATGGAGGAAGCCTACATCAGACTGAAAAGAGAAGCCAAGCGCGTCGGACTTGCCATCAACACGTCGAAGACAAAGTACATGATAGGAAGAGGTTCACGAGAAGAGAATGAGAACCGCCCGCTTCGAGTTTGCATCGGTGGCGACGAAATCGAGGTGGTTGAAGAGTTCGTGTACTTGGGCTCACTGGTGACCGCCGACAATGATACCAGCAGAGAGATTCGTAGACGCATCGTGGCAGGAAATCGTGCTTACTTTGGCCTCCGCAAGACACTTCGGTCGAACAGAGTTCGCCGTCGTACGAAGTTGACCATCTACAAGACGCTGATTAGACCGGTAGTTCTCTACGGGCACGAGACCTGGACCATGCTCGTGGAGGACCAACGCGCACTTGGTGTCTTCGAACGGAAAGTGCTGCGTGCCATCTACGGTGGAGTGCAGATGGAAGACGGCACATGGAGACGGCGAATGAACCATGAGTTGCATCAGCTGTTGGGGGAGCCGCCCATCTGTCATACCGCGAAAATCGGACGACTACGGTGGACCGGGCATGTAGCCAGAATGTCGGACAATAGCCCGGTGAAAACGGTTCTCAATTGCAATCCGACCGGTACAAGAAGACGTGGCGCGCAGCGAGCACGATGGATCGACCAGGTGGAAGACGATTTGCGGACCCTTCGCAGACTGCGTGGAATGGAGGAATCTTTTGTATACGGCACAGGCCACATCGGCCTTAATCTGTTAATAAATAAAAAAACATTTTCACTTTTATCGCATTCCGCGTCCTGTTGAAGTCAAAGGCCGTCGCCACACTGTTAAAAATTCGTTGGAGTCCGGTAACAGCGCTCTGGCAACCATAGTTGGTTCTCCTGAACGGAACTCGCAGAAGGGAGTTATTGCGTAGAGCTCGAACGCGGGCTTGAAGATCCAGACGTCCGAGGATTGTAGGGCAATCCACTCTGGCAGAGAGTAAGTCCGAGACGAACTGGGCTCGAGAGCAGTCCCTCCGAATGCTGAGTTTATCGAGGTGTATTAGCTGGCAACGGTTTTCATAGCTCGACAGCTGAAATCTGTTTCACCATGGGAGAAGGGCGAAGCGTATGAACCTGCGTTGGACAGCCTCGATTCTGTCAATCCCGTTCTGGTAGTACGGATTCCAAACAGCTGAACAATATTCTAACGTTGAGCGGACCAACGCGCAGTAAAGCGATTTAAGACAATATACGTCCCTGAAGTTTTTCGCTATTCGGAAGATGAACCCAAGCTGTCGTGATGCCTTATCCACGATGTATGACGTATGTGGTTTGAATGTTAATGCCGAATCCATGATGACTCCGAGATCTTTGATGTGAGAGTGTCTTGGAATGCTCGAGCCGAAGAAATGGTAGTTAAACTGAGTCGGTTGGCGTTTCCGCGTGAACGTAACGATTGAGCATTTGCTCGGGTTTAAAACCATTCTGTTTAGATCACACCACGTACTAAAGCTGTTCAGTTCCCTCTGAAGAAGCTCGGCATCGGTTTTATCCCGTATTTGTTGAAAAATTTTCATGTCGTCGGCGAAAGAAAGGCGGGGTCCTTGTAATGTGAAATTGACGTCATTAAAGTAGAGGAGGAATATTACTGGACCGAGATGGCTTCTTTGTGGTATGCCGGATGTAGCGAAAAATGGTGCAGATAGACAGTCCTTAATGCTGATTTGGAGTTGCCTTCCATCGAGGTAGGAACGAAACCAGCGCAGAAGTTGTCCATGAATGCTGAGTTTGTCCAACTTCGCTATTGCGATATCATGGTTGATTTTGTCGAAGGCCGCAGATAGATCATCATATGTGTACTGAATATTCAATAATCAGGGCCGGTGGGTAATGTGAGTAGTAAAGGTAGTACTATCAACTTGAAAATAATCGAGTTGGTAATTACCCACTCGAAACTATGGAACAAACCTATCATTTGAATTTTGCCACGTATGTGTCTGGGGAGCACGTGAAAATAATCGAGTTGGTAATTACCCACTCGAAACTATGGAACAAACCTATCATTTGAATTTTGCCACGTATGTGTCTGGGGAGCACGTTTGAAATTTTCGAAGTATGACCAAGATTCCATTTGCACAAACGCGTCGCGAGTGATTTATGTGAATGTAATGCAAGCGTATGTAGAGGTAGATGGGATAAAATACACCCTAAGAAAATACAATCATAACTTAGCTATAGACCATCAATTGGGAGAATTTAATTAATAATATCATTTTACTCTGAAATCACAATCGCTTTGTAAAATATTCAGGAAAATGGGCCGGGCAAAACGCACCTGTGCAGGGGTAAATGCGTCCACAACAGCGGGGCACAATACATCATAACAAATATCGAAATAGCTGGCTTTTAATGCAGAAGATAGCAAAAATTGCAGCATTCGAATTAACAGCCTAAGTGTATTCTACTTCACTTCGGTTATGTCTCTGACATTACCTATCCATTTTTTTTATTCACAAATCCGTGCTGATCTTATATTATAATGATTTATGCTCGACCTGTTTAAAAAAATTAACAGGATTTATGCGAAGAAGGTCACACAAATTACAATATATTTGTTTTTTTTTCATAAATGAGATATTTCCAAAAAAGCACCCCAAAGTATTAGGTGAATCTATTCATTTCTGTGGACCGTGGCTAAATAAGCATCAAAACGGTCACACACATCAAGGAAAACTAACATTTTGCTCAGAATACAAACTCTGAATATTACTGTTATAATAGAAATGGAAAATGCACTGCATTGTTGATCACTTTTATAATAAAATTTGAACAAAGTGAATCAGTATTCATTTATTATTTACATTTGTGAATAAGAACTTAATCCAGAAATATTTGGCAATAGATATAGAATTTTCAACGTTTACTTAATATTTGAAACTAGGAAAAACCGTTCAAATCTACATACAAGAAGAAGAACGAACCATTTACTGATCAATGCATAACACTTGTGATATTTTCAAAATGAAAACCATTACACGGAACTAAGAATCTCAATAATTCATTTATTTATTTACTTTTTGAGCATTATCATTCATCACTGTACAATTAGATTCATCGTTTTCGCCCTTAAGACTAGATTTGGCTTCATTTAGAATAAGTCCCATCTCTGTTGGAGCACAGAACACTTTAGTTTTTGAAACACAGTCACATAAAATTAATATCGTAAAATCGTTGCAAGACAATTTCTCCATCCCGATCGTGATTATTGTTGCTATCGCTGGCCGTCTCCGGAGAGGAAACATCAAACAAACTGTACGTCGAGGCATCGGTTCCCCGTTCCAACAGGTCACTCAGCGCATTAATGTAGGTTTGTGCCATCTGAAGCGTTTCGAATTTGGACAGTTTTTGATCCGGTCCGAGCGTAGGTACGATTTCCCGCAACCGATCGAACGCCACATTTAGGCTGTTCATCCGCTTTCGCTCCCTGGCATTGGCCGCAAGACGTCGCTTCCTTAGCACGGTCGGACTGGGAGGCGTTGATGTGGCAGACATTTCATTCGAATCACTCGGTTCGGTTTTAGCACGTTTACTGTTCTTTCTGCTGATGAGAGATGTGGTGGCGGCGGCCAACGAGGAGGAGGAGGAGGGTGGAGCTTTTCGCTTATTTTTACCTGCTCTAGTTACAGGCTTGATGACGTCGGTCGTTGAAACGGGAGCAGAAACATGATTTTCGGCGTCGACGAGCCGCTGATCCAGACAATAATAATCATGCGGCTGGACCGGAACGAAGCTTTCGCCGTCGATTATCATTTCCGTGAATGAAGACAACCCATAATTGACGCTTCCATCACGACCGGTGAACGATGGGCTCGTGTCGCCCGAGGAACTGAAGCTGCGGTACAGGGACGTATCGGTTGAGTAATTCGGTAAATAGCCTTCCATCACCGTCAGCCCAAAGCCGCTGAGGCGATCCATTCCAACGGTTGAGTAGTGATCCATCGTTCTCGGCGTTACACCCAAATTATCATCACACACTGTTTTGACCGATTTTCTGATTTTATTCTTTTCTCGGCACGAGAGTCAAACAATTTCTTTTGATTTATGCTTCTGGACTTTTAGCGCTCGAGTAATATCCTGCTTCCGATTGCGCGAGCGCTACAAACTTGTTTTATTGTTTTTCTTTTGATCAATCGATCTTTCACGCGGCGACTTTAACGATGCAAGTGACGAACCTTGTTTCGCTGTCGTTTGTTTTTTTTCCTTCGTTCTTTCTGAACTGATGATGGCAAGGCCAACGATCCGGCCCGGACGGGTGCATCGAACGTACTGCGATGGTATTCGATCAACGCGGACGGCTTTTGCTCCTTAATTCTCGCACTTTATCAGCAAGGATCATATGAACTGCACGGATGGATGAGTCCGTTTGTAGGTTCATCAGTGAGAATATAAAAAAAAACGAGAAACACAGGGGGATGAATGCAAACCGAATGTGTTAATGCCAGGGGGAAATAATTGGGGTGCATTGTGTTGGAATTGTTGTTTTCGGGTCATATTGTATGTATGGTGATCCCTTCGACTTTGATATGGGGCCAAGGAAAGCTTTAAGATCCCAGTAGCCGAAGTTGGTACTACGTAGGTATAAGTCTCTTGCGGTATGATTTCCCCCCGAAAGGACGAATGAATGTTTTCGTTACACTGGCGTTTGCTCTGTAGAATCAAGGGTGCGTTTAGTAGCATATGTTGGACTGAAAAATTTAAGAACTAGGCTCTCACAAGCAGGCCTTTGTGTGGGGGTCGCATTGATGTGCTCCGATTTCGCTGAAACTTTTTACATTTATCTTATTTGAGTCTTCTCAATAAGTTTCAATTTTCCTAGTAAGGGTGGCGCTGATCCTTGCTTCCACGCCGGCAACTCCTATTCTGGATGAGTGTTTGGAAGGATCTCCTCTGCCCATTGCTATAGAACTTGCTGTGAAGTGCATTTTATTATCATTATTTTTTTAGTGTAATAAGTAATGGATAATTATGCTCTTCCAATATTCCAGTCAAACTCACCCGAAACATTGATTGACATTCTGGCTGATTGTTGTCAAAATTCCCCTTCAAATGAAACAACTGAATTCGACTAAATTTAAATCCAAAACAAACCCCAGATAGTTTGACTGGGTAAATTTGGAAATCATGAATATTTCATTTTTTGAGACAGGACGATAAAAATTAAACATTTGTTGAATATTGATTATAAACATCGGTTTTAACTGTTTATTGAACTTTTAGTTTTACGGTTTGTTTTAAATCATTTTTTTTTTCAATTTTTATTATTGGTTGTGTGTATTTAAATAATATGACAATAAAATTAAAATACAAATTTGTGTACTAATTAGCAGAGCAAAGTGGGGTCATTTAGGTCAGTTTTCTTTGGCGAGCTCGTGCGATGGTATTTTTGCACTGATTTTGACAAACAAGCACTCGTTGGAAAGGATGTACATCTGGCAACGTTTTGACAATAATGATTTTATGCCTGGCTTAATTTTTTTCAAGCTAAACCCAAAAAGGCGAAGGTACTTTTTTCGATGTTTTTAAAATCTGGGTGTACGATAAGTCACTATATTCGAGGTCAAATTAAACAATGTACACGCCTAGAAAATCACCGGTTCAAGAGTATTAAAACTCCAGAATTTAAAATTAAATTGAGGTCATTCAGGTGAGAAAATGAGAAAAGGCCAATGATGTGAAAAATCATGAAACAGCGAAAGGAAATGTCTAAAAAAATTGTTTCGGCAACTGCGTCTTGCCTTTTACTCGCGAATGTCTTCTTCGGTGTCCTCGTTGTCGCCAGAGTGTGGAATTGATGATGTTCATTCCGGCTCACGTGGTTGAATAGCTGTGCGACGTAGTGACCTATAGTGCCCCCAAGCGTATGTTTCAACACAAAACTCGTGTTTAGCATTAATTTTTACGTAAGAAAAAACTCACTTGACATCTTTTACATTGATTAAATGTACTGTACAGAGGACGAAAGACAATGCGTTTTCGCAGAACAACACGCGAAAACGTAAATGACCTCATAACTAGTACAGCTGATCCGCGATAGCAACCGAAATAGTCGTCAACGATGTTCTCTGCCGTGAATCTAATTCACACAAGATGACACCATTCTACTCCATTGGTAGTTGTCCGGCTATACCATTATATTGACGGCTATTCGAAATGTAAACTTACCAGTGTTTGCAATAATTGTGACCAAACATGTTTGCCATCAAAGCAAAGGGTATGCAGTTTTCTTGGAGTCAAACGGGAACACCAACTCTTAACGTTATGTATACCTAAGCTGACCAACCGTACGGAATTTGGGAGGACAGTACGCATTTTTGGTCGCGTGACCGAAAAAAATACTTGTACGGATTTGTCCGGAATTTGTATGGAATTTTCAACCTCAGTGGAAGTGGATGTACTCCCGGGACAATCTTTCAAATCTTCCACAAATGGAAGCAGACTTAATAACGTTGCCGTTGCAAACTAGGTTACCCAGGTTCCAAAAATGCAATTTTATTAGCAAAAGGAAACCAGTCACGTACGTAAACTTTAAGATTTTTTTTGATATCAATGAAAAAATTGAACTGTTATATGTCCCGCTGCCCGTCTCGACTAGTTGTTTTAACTGTTCTCCCAAGTTGGGTGGCATTTTTAAATTCAGTTTCTAGCAGCCGTAAAGTTGATCTATCTAAGTCGAAACACAATTTACTCGATTAACTTCCCTTATGAAAAATATAGTGCAATGGTTCAACTCAAGAATGAACCTACGAACGCCCCCGCACGATCATGAATTGGTTACGTCCGGAAGTTCCTCCTCTCGGCCCTAGCAGCCTAGGCCCAAGCCTTCAGTTGAGAAAAAATGGTGCTCATATCCACTAGACAACACTTTTCATGGCGACATGACTTGAAACTCTAGTGATAGAGTTGATAGTGATAGAGAACTCACTCTCTTCTAGCATCTGAACTATACACTGAAAATGAAGTATCAGATTCACAGTCCGCGCTATCATCCAAGAACATATGCGAATATGCGAATAGACACACGATTATAATATCGAATTCATGCACAAGAAGTTACACGCTAGCACATGCGACATGCAAACGTCCACGCGACAAGCAAACGACCACATGATCGAACACGTTAACATACAAACGCCCGAGCTCTTCGCGCTGATACACCTCTAATCCGATTAACGCAGTCTCAAGCGCACTCAAATGAACGTTCATTCCCACGCAGTCGTAAAGTCATTACGCCCGCACAACTGAACCGTGCACTCAATATCACAATCTGAATCACGGTCCGCTGCATTTGACCTTAAGTAGTGTTTTAGTGTGTGACATCTCCCGTCTCGTCGGTCGGTAATTGTAATAAGCGATCTGACGCGAAGCCCTTCCGCGTATCTAGCTCTACAGCTTACTTTATCATGTTTTTTTTTTACTTTTTCCATACAAAAACCAGCCAAAAAAGTTTTTTCGACTTTTTCCGTAAAATTTAATAAATAATTGTATGACATACTTTTGAAAGCATTAAATTCATTATGACTTGTTTATTTGAGTATATATTAGTTTGGAATCTCCAATGATATTAAAAACCTTACATTTTTGCTCCCATGTTTATAAAATCTGAAATATTCAGGTATAAGTGAAAATAATACTTGTAATTGAACATTGAACCAAAAATTTCAAAAATTGGGGCAAAAAACTTAAAAAAATTTTTTTGCCCATTTTTGTATGGAAAAAGTAAAAAAACGTAAGACATAAACAAAGATAAAGTAAGACAACGCTATTCATAGGGTTCTAGAGTGCCACGCACCAAACCTTCTTAGCTTTATTGTGCATAGTTTAGTGAGTTAAAAAAGTACCTGTTCGTGAATTTTGGTTTGCACCTTTCTTTCTTCTACGTAATTGAAGTTGATGTAAAAAATGTAAAAATCTTCAATAACTTTGAAACAAATGAGTATTTTTACATACTGTCTTCGACAATATTATGTAGTTTTGTTACCTACACATTTGTCCAGAGCATAGTTTGCACGAAAAGCCACAATAAAAAAAGTTATATTAAGAAAACTAGATTTAAGGGGGTTGCCATAGAAAACGCCTTATAAATCGATAACCTTTACTCTTACAAGCACAAGTTCTTGTCAGTATAAAAAGTTATTTTTTTTTAGTTCGATCATAGTAAGCCATGCCTAATTTCAATTGTTTTCAGATTGTGGGGAATATTCATACGAACAATTCATCCAAAGACATCCTGTGAATATATTCGATGGTTTGGCCTCTAGTGAATTAAGTTCACGTTTTTGGCGTTTCCGACCACTGTGCACTGGTAGGCTTGATTTTAGGCACGCTTTGGCTTGATTTTCAAAATTCGTCGTGTCCCGAAACCACGCAGGAAAACTTCCTCCATTTATGGTACTCATATCAAACAACGTTCCGCTATGGATACATTCATGCTGGCATCAAAGATCAGAATTGTTGTTGGTATCAGAATCAATTTGTTGGTATGGGCCTCAGAAAATCAGTTAGCCAAACAGCACCTTAAAATAGGTTGTTTCAAAAACTCAAAAAAAAAAGTGACAGAGCATCCTATGGTCAGATGAGACATACGTGCAACTTACTTGCATTTGGTGGAAAACTGTATAGTGGACCAATAGCAGAGATCTTTAGAGATCTTTCATATTCTGAGTCATAAATGTCTTGGAATGCCACTCGAACTATGGGGCGGCATGTGGCCAGAAATCGAAAATTGCATCAACTCCAATTTAAGTAAATTTTATACTGAGTATTTTTTATATATTCTAGCTAAGAAAACTTCTAAGTATCTCAAAAAATATTCGACCTTACTGGGTAAAATGGAAGGTTGAAGATAAAAATTATGAAAAAAACCTGTTTTAATCGACCTAGCGGTGCAATTGTGCCTTTCTCATTTCTCTAAACTATGGCACGGAGGCTTTTTATGTTCAACATAATTGTGGAAATGTTCATTACATTCTTAGTACACTTTGCACTTATACACAATGGCATGCCAGCCACGAACTTGATGAGCTACGTGTCGACGGTGAAACACTTGAAACAATAGAATATTAGCCTAATCAGCATTAGATCAATGTTATCTGCTTGCTAACTCATTTTGTCATGCGGGGGTGGGTATGTGAGGAGGGCGAAAGTCCCATGAACGAACGACTCCCCAGCTTAAATTGGTATGCTTTGTGATATAGTGGTGGTTTAAAGATGATGGGGTTGAAAGCGAGGGGTATGAGGGCTGGATGAGGTGGTGGTCTGAGGGGTGATTTACGGAGATTTTTAAAGGAGGGGAGTGAACAGTAGAGGGGGGGGGGGTGTAACACCTCTCCGTAAACCATCAACTACGCCCCTGTTAAAATCCAGAAACCTTATGCGAGTCGAAAAAAAAATTTGGCCGGAATTAGGTTGACGTTTTTCAGAGTGATTGCATAACCTTTCTATATGAGAAAGGCAAAACATACTACGTGCGTTTTCTCAACTGTTCGTATTTCTGCCGAATTTTGCAGTTTTCCCATAAACATCGACAAGTTTGCACCCGTGTACAAAATTTTGTGCACGCATTCAACCTCAACCATGCTTTGTCTTTGTGTACAGGTTTGCATCGAATACCGAACTCGAGCAAGCGATGCACTAACATAGTGTTAAACAACGTGTACATACACCGTGTGCGTACACAAGAAAGGCACACACAAAACAGAATGAGTCAACGCTGCTGATGATGAGTGAGAGAAAGAGAAAACTATTGTCAAGAAGATTTGTGTACGAACACCGCGTGCGTATATGGGGTTCGGTTGTGCACGTATTTTGGTGCGCATTAGCGCGTTCGAATTTGCACACGAAATGTGGGTATAAGATGAGCACAGAACTAGAGCGAACATGGTGTTCGATGTTCATTTGGGAAGACTTATTTTGCATAAAGCATATGTTCATATATGTCATTTGAAAGCTTATAATACCAACTTTGTGATAAAATTATTGGAAATGCATATATGTTGTATCGGTATGGAGTTTTATGAAAATTAACCTTGCAATGCCCTAAATTAAACCCAAGAAAAAAGTCTCCCGATGTCCCCCTGAACTCTCGATTGTGGATGCTAGTATGATGTGTCTTCTAACTTATAGTGAAAATTTCAGTTGCCCATATTTGCCTTTAGCTGAGAACGCTTCAAATGAAATTTCGATGACATTCACAATTAGTAGATAAAACAACATAACACAGGTCAACATGGTTTAGTTTCAGGTTATTTCCGAAGTAATTTGCTGCGCAGAACACGTATTCGGTGTCAAAATGTCAGAATTTTGTGATATTTGAGGATATGTACTCGAAGAACTGCGTTTTTGACGTAGGACTACGTCTTTGTTTTCGATATAGGGGTGCACGTTGAAAATTCTACAAAAATGGTATGTAGCGAAAAGCGGTCCAATTTTAAACACATATAATGCAGCCATCTCACGATAAATTTTAAATTTTTTTGCACATGTCGACCTGAAATACTTCTAAGAATAGATTCCAATGGACAAGCCTAAAGATTTTTGATATTATGGCATTGAAAATTTAAATAATGTACAACCTAGTCAAAATATCACGATAAAGAAGATAGAGCTTCCCAAGTCCATGCTACAAAGATTTAGTTCCAGATATTAGTTAGGTCACAGTTTTCTGTCTTCTTTCTTCAGATCATCTCAAATAAGTTTAATCGGATTCGATCACCTACTACAAATGAAATGACCTGATAATTAAGAAGGTTTGGTTCAATATGTAATATTCGATGTTGATTGGTTGTGATTAAACCATACGTAAGAAATATATTTGATTTATTATTACTATAAATTACTATAAATGTACTAAGAAAAATACTAAGAAAGAAATATTTTACATTAAGTAGTCCCTTCGACGTCTTTTGATTCACCATTTTTTATACGCCGTATTGGAAAAACAAATTATATTTTTTTTTGATTTCATATTCGTTCTCAGTGACTTTCAAAACAAAATGTTCAAGGAAAATTATACAGTAAATAGTGCTTAATGCAAATGCTAATGAAGTCGAAGGGATATGTTTTATAAATTTGACTAGCCGGAAACCTCAAGTCCATTTGTCATATCAACGATGAAATAATAGCCAAAACAGCCTTCTATTTATTTCTATTTAAACACATGCGTGAAAATAACATTCGCGACTTGCCTTTTGTCTCTCCTACTCTCTGTAAGATGAGTTCAAAAGCACATGTTACTTTTTCCCAGTCGATTATTTTCAATTATGTGTTAAAAACTGTATCTGACACTTCAAAAATTTTGTTCAAAAGTTCTAAACAGAGGGAGTTACTAATTCAGTCGAGATTTTGAAACTCTTTATGAGTGTCGTATATTACTAGCAACTCAAACAAACTTTTTTACGAAAGAATGACAAATCATTTTTGGCCACCAGTTGGTATGAGACCTTCCTATAGTGCAGCCCCGGGACCAAGTAAAAACGGGATAAGGTGGTTCGTACGCCGTTTGTCACCGCGAGGAGATAAGGTATAGGAATTCTGTATTGGGAGTGAATGGCTTTGCCAACCTTTGACCAAATATCAGCTAATTTAGTAGGTTATTAAATGGGAAGTGAGGTAAAACGGGTATCAAAAATTGCCCCGAAAAAATAGGTCGAAGTTTTAAAATGCCCCTAACTATGGTTTAACTTGATGAAATCTAACTCTGTTTAGTTTTTCTGGAGGGGCTTTGAAAGGTGTTGAAACTAGGATACACCTTGTAGATTTGTAATAGATAAATTGTAAAATACTCTTTACAATAACCTGATTCGAGAAATTCACAAAATGTCACTTTTTTCAGAAATTGTATTCTCAAAATATATTTTTACTCGTGGTTGCAACTCATTTTTCAGACAAAACTTCCTTCCTAGATTCCTCAGACCAAGTCAGACCATTCTACTCCTATATTTAGTCTATAAATATAGATAGGGATTAGCATGATCGAAAGACTTTGCTTTGAAAAGCGCACAAATAAATCCTTTCAATAAAATCTAAGCACATCAATAAAACCGTTCGAACAAAGTGGTGTCCACTTTTGAAAAGCCGGCTCTCAACTCGAAAACCAACCATATTGCATAGCTACCATCTGTTGCAATTGCTGTTGGTTACTGACATCACTAAACGCACCTCGAAAAATGTTCCTTCGTCATCATTGCTTTTTATTTCATATAGGAATGAATAATTCCGCAACACAGTCATAATAAATGACTTCGCAGATAGCGTAGAATTGACTTATCGTAGATCAAAGAAAGTAGCAGAGCAAGACCAAATAAAAACAACAACCACCAAAAGGAAACGGAAAAGATAAACGAGAGCACGCGTCCCGCCATGTGTGTGTCGCCGCCGTACCTGAAAACACCTATATATTCATGAGCTTGGACGCGAGGACGAGCGAAAGGACTGCTAATGGACTCCTCGCCAAGCAGACACACTCCAGAAAGCACACCATCAGAACACATGTTTGGTAAGGAGCGCTTCTTCAATGAATTCCTTCGGACATCTGTCCACGCTTAAGGCCACGCTCGTGTTATTTTACGCCACCGCCGCACCGCGTACATCGGACTACACTTTCAAAGAAGGGCAATACACACACGTCGTCAATCCTTGGGGAGCCTTTTTCTTTCTTTACAGGAAGAAAACACGCGACCAACGTGTCGTATCCACTTATAGGTATAGGTAAGAACGCCCGAAAGCATGCCGCCGACCGTTGACAGCTGGTCACATTGTTGAATCGCTGGCCGAAATGACATCACACGCCACGCCACTCGTCAGAGGAGGTGTGATGATGGGAATCCAATTCGTTTTGGGTTGGCCCTGGGCTTTTCGCAGAATAATGGCAATTCGCACTGTGATTTCGGTAGGTATCTTGTTAGGTAATTTTCGTGCCAATTGAAGGGCGGTAATTACTTTAGCAATTCTAACAAGCCAATCTAGGAGTTTATAGCAAACATATATTTTTGTGTTTTAAGTTATTTTTCCCACGCATCGCAGTAACTACACTCGTTGGTGGAATAACCGTCTCTTGGAAGAAGGTTGAAACTTTGTTGCAGATGTGTAGGCCGATCAATACTATTTGATTTAGGTGAATAAACTAAAATTCGTCCTAACTAAGCATCTAAACTTTTATTTAGTAATTTTCATACTATATTCATATTATTTGTGGAAAAATGACTAACTACGAATAATAAAACCAGTTATTTTGAGTAAGAAATCATTTACTTTCAATGTTACAAAAATGACAGAGCGTAATACATTGACTACCAAGTTATCATGAAGACACCATGATAGAACTAAAATTAATAAGTTTGTAATTTAACAAACCCACTCTACTGTACATTACACTATTTTTAATCATCACCCTAACAAGCAAAATTGATTTGATACAGCGACTGTTTAATCCCTGTTCATAATTTTACCAACAAGCAGCAATCAATTCGCAATTATTAATTGTTTGGGAATTTTGATCTCCCCAAACAAGCTTGTAATGAAACACCCACAAATTAGCTTTATCGGAGCGCGTTTGTTGTTTTGGAAGATGTAAAGGAAAAATATAGCCAGGCAAAGCGTGAAAAGGTAGCTGTTGCGTTAACATCTGCGGTTGGAAATAAAACTTATTTTAATTTTAGAAATCAAATTAGACGCAATGAAAATCACTTCTAAGTAGTAAATTGACGATAGGCAATGCCTAAGCAGCACAAATGTTGCGGATAGATTTGCTAATTAATGAGAAACGAACCAATCAGTTAATTGATTATTTCTCACTTGAAAGATCTGAGGAAAGGTTATGCAATGTGATGAATAGTTGTCGTTTAAATTTAAGACAGCCTGAACTCCCGCCTGATATAAATCTGAAGCTGTTTTTGATCCAACCAGAAAACTCGTTATTTGTAAATCTATGTTAGAGTCGTAAGGCGATGCAAAATAAACTTTAAAATATTAAGTTTGTTTTTTTAAGGTTTCGGATTCTCTTTGTCAGTAACTAACTCCAACTAAATGCTAAATAGTTAGGTAAGTCTAAACCAGCACCAAATTGGCGCCAGTTATACACTACAATCCAAAAAGTCACACGTCTTGCGTAAACACTTAAATTGATAATTGGTTGATTTAAAAAAAAACGCAAAAATGATCTGGTATTTTGACTTTATGCAACAAACACCATTGCTTGGTTGTATTCCTAATATGTAGAATTTGTTCAATCCAATGTACCAAAAGCTCAACCAAACAAAGCATTTTGATAAATTCTGTCTCAGTTTGAGTATGACAATGATTAACCAGCTGCTTCAGCAGCACAAATAAAATTAAGGATTATGATGTGCCGAAAAGGTCGTCCAGACCATGATGGGAGCCAGGGCCGTCGAGAACTGCGTCGAGCCCCAAGACTTGTATTACTTCGGACCTCTTTAAACCTAAGCCCTCTACTTCAGCATGAGTTAGTACATATTCAGCCTTGGAAAACTCGTGAGTCCGTGGTTTCAATTGTTCTCCGGTTGACTCGTATTGCCACATCCACAGATAGCGTGCCAGACAGGTAAATTCCGATAGCTTCTTATTCCGTGGTATCCAAATTAGGTAAAATTGGCATAGTTACGATTCTATCAATTTGCTGGTACTCAGGAATCAGGAATCAGTAGCGCCTGGTTCGAATGGCACGTCCCCTATGTTGATAGGATATTATATTTGCAATTGTATTTTTTCGAAAAATCGTGCAGAATTTGCATTTTGTTAGTACGTTTATTGCATCATCATTGTCTCAAAGCACTTTAAGAAGGTTCTATATTCGCACTTAGAGTTTCCTATAAAAGCTTCTTAGTATTTATCTTCAAAAGCTTTTTAGCACGATGTCTACGTTCTGTATATCGATATAGTGCTAGATTTAATGCTTTGCATTTTGGGTACTTGTATACGGCTAGTTAGCAATGGAAATGCTAACTTATAGCTTATCTAGAGTTTTAAATTAGTGCTTATGGTTATTTGGGTAACGACACAGAACAATTAAAACACGACATTCTGCACCCCCGGAAGGATGCTGAACGATCTGCAGGTGCTACAATAGAAGGAATAATATTTCCAACCCCCGGAGAGATTCAGAATTTTTATTTTAACAGTGTGCTGATAGCGGAAGTTGGGCTCAAACGCACTCCCGGACAAAATGCACCCCTTGCCTATTTCGAAAACAGCTGAAAATTTCTAGAAAAGGGTAACAATAGTCGGAAGTCCACAATAGTTAACATATACTGTCAAAGTTTGATAACCGTACATCAATAGCAGCTTGAGAAATAAACAAAAAACAATAACGTGCTCTTCTCATTTAATTATTGTAGCTCGTACAACAAGGATTTTCAGCTCTTAACGGACCACTTCAATGAAAACTGTGGTTATGTGACGTCTCCGCAAAACAAATTGTTTCTCCGTATATATCGCTCCAATTTCGTTGAAATCTTCTTACTACCTAAAATGAAGTTGAAACAATATTTAGAAATTTACCAAAAAGCCAAATATGCATCCATTACAAATATTTCCTGTCCAGAAAATTGTTGGTCCTGTATAAATCCAATCAACATGGCTTTTTTTGCTGATTTTTGTATGGAAAAAGCCAAAAAACTTGATAAAGTAACCTTATCCTATTGATAGGGTTATAGAGTGCCACGCTCCAAACCTTCTTAGCTTTATTGTGCATAGCTTAGCCAGTCAAAAAAGTGCCTGTTTGTGCATTTTGGTTTGCACCTTTCTTTCGTATACGTAATTGAAGTTGGTGTAAAAAAAAAATAAAAATCCTCAATAACTTTGAAGTAATTGAGTATTTTACACACAGTCTTCGACAAAATTATGTAGTTTTGATACCTACATATTTGTCTTGAACATAGTTTGCAAAAAGTTTGAAAAAAGTTATATTAAAAAAACTAGATTTAGGGGGTTGCCATAGAAAACGCCTTATAAATCGATAACCTTTAATCCTACTAACTCACGTTCTTCTTCACTATGATCATTCCTAAAACTTTGTCGAAGACACCAACTTTGTACCTCGTCAGTATACACAGTTATTTTTTTAGTTCGATCATAGTAAGCCACGCCTTATTTCAATTGTTATCAGATTGTGGGGAATATTCATACGAACAATTCCTCCAAAGACATCCTGTGAATATATTCGATGGTTTGGCCTCTAGTGAATTAAGTTCACGTTTTTGGCGTTTCCAACCACTGTGCATAGGGTTGTGGTACCGGTAATACCGGTACCGAAAATCCCGGGAACACCGACCCATGTTTGGTACCATAATACCGGTACTGAACAAAAGCCAGTACCGGTATTTTCGGCACCATATTTTTTTTAATGAAAAATATGTGGACTTCTAAGGGAACCTGTTTCAAAATATCGGTCTGCAAGATGACTTTTAATTATATTAATTACCTTTTAGATAAATCTTTGAGCTAACACCTTTGTGGGGGAATGAGGTGGGCCATCATCATAATAATTCTAGAAGTTAAACATTACTAGCTCCCGTTGCACTGAACGGTATGTTTAAAATCCTGCACTCTTTTGTCGAAATTAAATTTTAACGATCTTGTACTAAATTTCAAAATATTTACATCTAGCTTAAGAGACGTAAAAATTTGCTATGATTTTTTTTATTACCGACATTCTGATTGGTTTCCATTATTCACTGGGTGGCGCGTAATAAGACTATGGTCTAAGTCATGTCTGTATTTGGTTTGCTCTTAAACCTTTATCTATAAAAGAACAAACAGCGATTTAGTAACTAACAATTTTGTACTTGCTGAACAGGTTCAAATGAGACGATTTGTAATTATTATTTATCGAAAAATTCAGCAAAACTCTATAGTTTACAAGAGCCTTGGTATGTATTAGAGAATAGTTGGCAAACGACATAAAGGTCGAAATCAATTTACATAAAAGCAAAAGAGGAAATGCGAGCAACCTTCCCGGGTTTACTGCCATTCTCGCTTTGATTTACTGTTGTTAATAGGTTTTCTTACATTTACCACCTGTTGAAATCGCAGCGCTTAGCAGTTATTGATTTCAAAGTGGCCTAGATTTCGAAATAAAAGTGCCGCATGCAAAAATTATCCTATGCTGAAATGAGTCATGCCATTCCGAAGCTATTAAATAGAATAAACATGTTTTTTTGATCAGCACAAATTAATCATCTGAGAATAAAGTCATCAGTTTGAGTATTCAATTTCACTGAATTTTTTTTTCGAATTTAAAAATAAAATCGAGTACCGGTACTTTACTGGTACTACCGGTACTGAGGGTTTCAGTACCGTAGTACCGGTTCTCGCCAAAAAGGGTCGGTACTGCAAACCCTAACTGTGCAGTGAATAAAAAAGGTTTCCTTGGAATGTCAGAAAGGGATCAAGGTAAGTTCAGTATTATCTTTTATTTATTTACGGAGATAACCTGACTAGAAAATTGAGCTACGGAAATGAGCCATGTTGATTGGATTTATACAGGACCAACAATTTTCTGGACAGGAAATCTTTGTAATGGATGCATATTTGGCTTTTCGGTAAATTTCATTTTAGGTAGTAAGAAGATTTCAACGAAATTGGAGCGATATATACGGGGAAACAATTTGTTTTGCGGAGACGTCACATAACCACAGTTTTCATTTAAGTGGTCCGTTAAGGATCGTCTCGAAAAGAAAACAGGAATACAGTTTGACCACAATAGACAACTTTCTGCTTGTAATCGTCACTCATTTTTTTCAATATAGTGGGTTGGAACAAGATATTTTGCTTCTACTGTGCAGGCAAAGCGACACAGGCATTCATTTATTTGCTGGTAGCGGCGGAGCAGTTTTTAGTTTTTGTTGTAAGCAAAATGAGAAGGTAGCAGATGCAACTAGAAATTCTCATTTAAAATTGTTAAATCAAAAAGATTTTCAATTGACATAAGTTTATCCCATATTGAAAACCAATATGTTTAACGTAAGAGCCGGTTTGGATATGCTTTGAGAATATGTAGGACCCGACAACAATATAGACACGGAACGCAGTAATCAGACGCAAATTAAACAACTGCGAGTACATCGGGCAACCGAGCATTGCTGCTGTTGGACAAACTGAACTGGACCAAAATCACCGTTCAATATCAACACAATGCATTTTTACGATGAAAATTCCTTGAATGAACTATAAAAATCCAATAAAATATCCATTTTAATCACAGGTTAATTAAGGTCAGTCTACTTTCTCATCTCGCCCAGAGTAGAAACTAAAAATCATTTCACCAGAGGTACAAGGCCAAACCGACTGCAGACAAATTGTGTTGCAATTGATTTTTGGAAATGTCCTGTAAGATTACTCGGGAAGTGAAACAATTACTAAACGTGCAGATTGCGCTCAACCCGGGAGAAGTTAAAGCCCTGCAAATGCACCATGTCAAACACTAAGAAGCACAATCGCTTTTTGCGCAGAACAACGTGCACCACCCCAATGAAAGCTGCCACGTTAACATTATCATCCCCGTATATATAGGCGAGGGCTCTAGAGAGATGCGTTTAAATGAATTATCTCCACACACCCCTGACCTCGTGATTAACAAATTTATGTCAAGATATGGAGAAGGGGTTTCCATAACAGCTGTAACTTCCCGCATTTTCCCGGGTGTCCCTAACGTTTTTCTTTTGGTGAGAATGCTTCTGTACAAACCAACTCCTTCATACGTTACCATTTTACGCGCATCAACCGAAAATGGGACGTTTCATCAAACAACACAGGGTATGCACCCGTGATAGATTCCGGGAAACTTTGTGCAAAAGCAGCTAAGAAAAGCCCACCTACTACAACCGTAAACAGCACATGCCAACATCTTATGCCAAACCACAAACAAAACCAATATCTACGGATCTGACAGGAACAAATATTCATTTAACAACAATCACGCCCAAAGTCTCCAAGCTAACAACCGGCACCCCCAGCAAAGAAGCGAACGTAGAAGAGGACGGATGAGTTTGTCCATGCGCTTGCATTTCTGTTTGACGCTTTACTGCTTTCTTCGAAAATACTTTGACTTAGCTTCTCAATATTTTGTAGTGTATTCAAACAATAAAACTCGTTTTTTTTAACTTGCACACAAAGTAGACAACTCCCTTAGGACGTTTGTTTTAACAAATGTCAACTATCATAAATAGTTTTCGTTTTTCACGCTATCATCATATAACAATTTAATAAGGCGAATGAATGTTACAAAAAATAGTATTACTATTTATATTGTTCTTCTTTAAATACCGAACATGCTCGCGGGCCTCCAAATGCGACCCGGGTGCAGGGCAATTACCCTGGCTGACCCCCCCTCTCATCGGGCCTGGGGAGCAGTAAATGAAGTTTTACGAACACTTGAGGAAGATGGCCCCTTAGCTGCCTAAAACTTTTTGCCTTTCTCATATAAATAAATCTATGCAATCACTCAAAAAATCGTCTTTCCAACCTAAAACCGGAGGGCAGTGTGTCATATACCATTCGATTCAGTTCGTCGAGATCGCAAAATGTTCGTGTGTGTATGTATGTGTGTGTCTCAAATAATGTCGCTCAATTTTTTTCAGAGATAGCTAAACCGATTTGCACAAATGCAGTAAAACCTTGAGGCAACTGAAACATAATAACACAAATGCATTTTAGTTTCAAATGAACGGTATAACGCTCCCATAAGACGCTATTGAATTTTTAGTTAATCGGGCTTCCGATTGCGGAGTTACGGGTTGAAGAGTGCGGTCATTCAACAAATTCCCATATAAACTGGTAACCCTAAGGTGTCCGAATGATGTAATACTTATTTAAATACGTTCAGTTAGTTAGTTAGATTTGCGGTTCTAGATCACTAATGACCAATAAAAGTAGCTTTGACTATATTGGTCACCTATGACGGATATTGATTTCCCCTGGGAATTCACCAAGTTCCCGAGCCAATGTCACACCTATTTCCCAGAAATCTCTTAACCGATTTGTACAAACTTAATTTCATATGAAAGATATAATACTCTCATTGACTGCTATTGAATCTCATTCAGTTCTGACCTTGGGTTCCGGAGTTACAGGTTGGTTCTTGCGGTCTTGTGTGCATTGTACGTCCCACCCGACCGAGTCCGTGACATCGAATATGTTGACGCACACTGCAGCTCAGTTTTTCCCATCCTCGAAGACGCTGAATCGGTTGATGAGATCATCGTACTAGGAGATTTCAATCTCCCCTAGCATTTCTTGGAGATCTTCCCGCAGTGGATTTCTTTACCCAGATTCCGATCACTCCCTTCTTTACTCAGGGGCGGTGAGGCTTCTTGACAGCTGCAGCTCAGCCACGTTACTTAAATTAATCCTATTGCCAACGAGAATAACCGACACCTTGATCTTTGTTTTGTCAGCGATCAGGTTTCTGCTACATCACCCACCATTGATCGCCACGATCGATCGCACCCTGGCGCACGAATACAATATTCCTCCGGTCCCCGTCTCATATGACTTCCACAAAGCTGATCATCGCAGTATCGCAGACCTCTTCTCCACTCTCGATTGGCTAAATATTCTGGACCCCGAAGATGTTGATACGGCAGTTCAAACATTTTCCAACGTTTTGGGTTATGTTATTGACAGGCACGTCCCGAAGATAGTCAACATCATCAACAAATCGGCCCTCCGTGGCAAATGACTGAAGTCCATTAAGGAACCATCCATAAATGACGTAGCATTTTTTGAGTGATTTTTAACACCCCCCCTCCCTCTTCGTAGAATTTTGTCAGAAACCTCTAAATACCCCCCCCCCCCCCCCTGGTAAATACGTAGCTTGACGGTAACCCTCCCCTTCCGTAAAAAAATAAAAAAAATGAAAAAAATATTAGTTAGATGAAACGGGCATGACATTAGGTCAACCCCTATTCCCCTTTAAAAAAGCTACGTAGCATGACATCATCACAAAATACAAAACTCCCTCCTCCCCCGTATAATGCTACGACATTTATGGATGGTCCCTAAGAGAGTTGCTCTGCGGAGGTTTACCAAGTATCGCACAATTCCACTTAGAAACTATTACGTCAGTCTCAACCACGCTTATAAACGAGCTAATCAGGATTGTTTCTTTCGATATCAGCAAAACATTCAGCGTAATTCCAAGTCGCACCCAAAACGTTTCTGTAAATATGTGAATGAGCAGCGCAAGCAATCCGGACTGCCGTCGTCTATGACTTTCAACGGCCGCGCAGCTATCACATCCCAAGATATGTGCAGACATTTTTCGGAGAGTTAGTTTAGTTTTCGATAAAAATAAACTGAAAAAAAATTCCGTTTGGACAAGGAAAAGTTTTTTTAAATAGTTTTTTTTCCGTAAAAGTGCCCAACTTAAATTTTTGACGATAAGTAAGGAACATAATTACCTATCTTGTAACAAAATTTTATCCAAATCAAAAATAGGTTTTTTTTGTGAATCGATTTTAAATTTTTAAAATCGATTTTTTCAGTGTAGGAGTCAATGAAGAATTTTTTCAATATTTTTATTCAAAAATAATTTTTTTGTAGGATTTGTCATTTTTAGATTATAGCCAATTGAAAAAAAAAATGATAAAAAAAGTTTAACCCCCGGAAAACTAGAAGTGGCAGAGTCATTAGAACAGGCTTAATATCGTACGGGCTTAACTTTTGTCTTCTGCTGATGACATCATCATCAGCAGAAGACAAAAGTTAAGCCCGTACGATATTAAGCCTGTTCTAATGACCCTGTCACTTCTAGTTTTCCGATCTGTTTACATCACATCCTTGCTCTCACTTGAGTACTATGGCTCTAATTTTCATAACTTTCCATACCCAGTAATCTCTAGCTAATTGAATGTCATTAAAATATTACTATAGAAACTTTAAACCTCTTGTGGGTGAATTAGAACTATCGAAAACAGTTCATATTTTGCATATGACTTGTATATCCAATTACCATTTGAGTTAGTAGTGCTCCGAAAAAATGTCAAAATTGTTGCGGGTCTAACAGGTATCAAAGTTAATAAAATTCACAATAGGATAGAATTCAATTTGTAAACATAAAAATTGTTTTTTTTTGCAGCATTTGTCACTCCTAGTAGTTCGAGATGACCTGAAGAAAAGTAGAATATCTTTGACATTTACCATTCAATACTTTGCATTTTATTTCAGCACAATATTTCAACACTGCTAAAACTAATTATTTATATATGTTATTTTCCAGATCCCCAACCACTTCAGACATTAAGTACTATTTATGTGAGATTAGTAATATTCACAATTTCCAACCGTCCGTCTTATAACTGTTACGGTTAACGCATTATATGGCTACGACGCTCATTTATTTCTAATTATTCCACAGTCTGACCCGATCCTGTTCAACAAGGACCAAGCCGCACAACAGTTGTTAAGTAACATCGGGGCCGGGGGACGAATTTCCAGAGAATTCTCTTCTTCAGGTATAATTACGGTCGAATCTAGATCGAATAAATTTCCCCGGCAGTGCAGACAGACAGAGTGGGTTCCGAAAATTACCGGTACTGCACGGACGGCTCCCTACGCTCAGTCTCTAATTCTTCCCTATGTTGTTCTGTTGCTTTCAGTTTACAACATTATTGGGACGACAGATAACCGCCAACAGTAAACCGACCACGCGCTCCCTATGCGCTGCTGCCGCGTAGGTCACGTCAGACGTGATGGAAAGTCTCTATGCCAATTTGGCATTGATCGGTTTGGCTTCGTCTGTTTATTCTTTTTTAATTGGTTCATTAACTGTACAGTATGTGGGATTGCACGGATTCACGGTCCCGGTAGACTGTCTGTGAATTGAATTTGGAATCTTTTTTTGCTGAGATAGGTCAAAAACCCTCGCGTAGCGATTAACGCAACAAAAAATTGTGCAAATTGTATCGATATTTAAGTTGGATTAACTTTGTATGACGTTACACATAGCGCACTGGCTAGAAAAAATCTCGTTCTTCAGGTTCTCAGTTGATTTGAGCCTGATCGCGCATAAGCTTACTGGCGTGGGCAACACACTTTAACACAATTACCATCATTAGACAGTAGCTCAAGTGTTTACAAACAGCGGACTGAGTGTTGACTTCCACTTTTAATTGAATTTCCATCGATAAAATTGAAAATTTATGATCCATACGCTGTAGCGGTATTCGGAACTCAGTTAACCCTCGATTCGATATCGATACCTAGCCTAGCAGTCAGTGACCAGATGTTATTCTCTATCGTTCTTTTTTCAGTGCTCCTTCCTACAACACCAACAACCGGCCCATTCGAGCATCAATAAATAGGGTAATTTAGGACCCGTGTGTTCTTATCCACCCCCTACCGAAACGAACCGAAGGAATTGATCGGAACATGTGTTGGCATGTGTCGCGGCAAATAAGATAATAACAAGGGTAGTGTCATGATTACGCTTTCCAATTGATTTGCCACGCGTTTCAACGGCGCACCACCCGTAGGAAGTTTGCTTAGCGGTACAGTTTCGGTTTATTACCAGTGATCGGTTCTGGTAAGTACAGGAATGCATCGAACACATTTTATATGAACCAGTTTTAAGTTATGTTTTTGTCAAAAAGAATTCAGAATAACACACCCAGTTTTACCTTGTGATAGTATTTACTTATTTCAAATGACACGGACAAACAGGATGGACAAAGAAACACAAACTTTAAAGCCAGAGAAATTGCTGTACAAAATACAATAATTAAACAAAATTTTAATGCATGCAAAAACTTTATGCCCTTTTAACCCTCAAACGCCATAATGGGTCGTTTTCGAACCACACGATTTGTGCAAAAAATTGTTTTTCAACAAAAAAGCTTTTTTTTTTTCTTTCGCAGATTTCGATTAAAAAAATGGTAAGTGAATATATAATATTTATTTAAGTCAAACATTGAACCACAATGTAATTTTTTGAATTGATCATTTTAAACTAGAGATATTTGAATTTGAATTTTACGCCGGGTCGAAAATAACCCAGTATACCGGCTATGGAAAATTTGGGGGTTATAGCGTTTGAATGTTAAAAATTGGTCTTGGGTCAAAGTTGTAATTACCAAAGGATGTCATGGAGATTCATAAACCAAACACCAGGGTTACAAAATGTACAAAATAATCTTGATTTTTTACAGATTTTCTAGCCATTTCAAATTAGGAATCTGGATCACAGATGTATGTATTTTTAGAAATGGATTTAGGCGAAGAGTAGGTAAAATGAACAGGTAGCCAAATCAAGTCAACGTTCGTTAAATTTAGAACAAACTTCCCAGAAACCTTACCTGTCAAGTATTCAAAGGATATTGAAACCAATTCTTTTGATAAAAAGCTGCCGAATGTGAAATAGATATATTATGATGAAAACCAAAATCGGCATTCATGTGTGTCGCTGATGTTAAATCCGGCATGTAGAATATAAGATCTTTCGCGGTGAAATTTTAATTTTATTCTGAAAATGGTGTTACATCATAGTAATTCAGCCTCTTGCAGATATTTCACCGGAATAATTAGGGATCATGGCTCAATAGGTTGTAGTGGGGGCAATATGAACCATCTTGCCACTCACCAAGCCTCAAAATTAGTCGGAACGTTAACCTCAACTTGCTATATCTTCGCTCTTTTTATCAGATTCTAAACATTTAATCATCCATGGATAACCCCAAGGTTGTAAATGTTTTTCGATGCTACATGATTGTAAATTTAATTTTGCCATGACAAGTTTTTTTACGTACAAAATGCCCTGTGTGTATGCAATGCTCATGATCCACTGGGACATCAGCATTGCTCGGAAAATGCTTTCCAACGCTGAGCATTGCATATATACAGGACATTTTATAGGTCTCTAGAAGGTGTTTACTTTGGATATGTGGGGTTACTTTTCACACTTTAGTTTTTCAATATTTGCTAATAGACGGACTTTTATTAGTTTTATTATACTTTTGACATTTGTAGAGTCATGTCTTTTAACCTTGTTGCATATTCCTTTTGTCATTTTTTTAACACTGTTTACCAAAACAAACAAAACACTTCAAGGGTCGATAAAAGTGATTGTAGGCTCGTAAAATGAGACTGCTCGACAAAACAGAAAATATTAAGTGTACTGAGACCACATACTGATTTTCGGAAAGAAGGTAAAAAAAGATGAAAAATGGCGTTTTCCGTTTATTTCTAGTACATCAGGACCGGTTTTTATGAGCAAGTAAACAATCAATTGATTTTTATGGGTTTTGACGTGAATGCTAATGTCTTATTAAAGACCCTTGGTATCCAACGGGGAAAAACAGATCGAAATGGTGAGCAATTAAAGCAATTGTGTAAAAAATAAACTTCCCCAGCCCAGGGATAGCATAAGGGTTTGTGCATTGGGTCGTAGTCACAAGGGTTGCAGGTTCAAATCCTGCTTCTGGGGGATTTTTTTTGCATAATTACCTTCGAGTTAAACTCACCATTTTAATCTGTTTTCTCCGTTGAATACCACTAAAACAGTTTTAAATAAGATATTGGCATTTAGGTCAACACCCGATAATAAATGAATTTATTGACTGTTAGTGGTTGTTGTCCCATCAGAACAAAAGTTGATGATGATTCTGAGAGACTGTCATGGAATCGAAACTTTGGTTTGAATTAGAAGACTTTCTCTCCCTGAGGAGGAAGAAAAGCACAAACCATGAGCGGGATGCGAAACGTTAAACTCAATTTACTATAGAAGGCATTGTGAAATTTATAAGAGGAGAGATAGTCAGGATCATATGAGCTCGAACAAAAAAAAACTGTGGAGAATTTGTTGCCTTCTGCTTGCAGGTCATTTGGCCAAACGGGTCATTTGGCCGAACGGGTCATTTAGCCGAACGAGTTATTTGGCCGAACGAGTCATTTGGCCGAACGAGTCATTTTGGCCGAACGGGTCAGTTGGCCGAACAGGTCATTTGGCCGAACGGGTCATTTGGCCGAACGGGTCATTTGGCCGAACGGGTCATTTGGCCGAACGGGTCATTTGGCCGAACGGGTCATTTGGCCGAACGGGTCATTTGGCCGAACGGGTCATTTGGCCGAACGGGTCATTTGGCCGAACGGGTCATTTGGCCGAACGGGTCATTTGGCCGAACGGGTCATTTGGCCGAACGGGTCATTTGG